>NC_139740.1:14198676-15671176 GCF_964211835.1 Anser anser | reverse complement strand
TACAGCCCTAACCCGATAAAATTTACCACACTAAACCCCTGAAGAGTGTTCTGGGGGGTCCACATTCAATTCTGGAATTTCACACTTCCATTTAAGTCTTCTTCCCCCCCAATTTGGGGGTTCGCCCACCCAATTTTGGGGGTTCCTCCCCTAATTGGGGGGGGACACAACCAATTTTGGGGGGGACACAACCAATTTTAGAGTCCCCCACCCTCCTTTTTTGGGTTTCCCCCAATATTAAGAGCTCTTCCGCCCAATTTTGGGGGACCCCACTATTTTGACGTTCCTTCCCCTAACTTGGGGCTTCAACCCTTCAATTTTGGGTGGGCTCCTCCCCTCTTATTTTGGCCTTCCGCCCTAATATTAGGCCTAACCCCTAAGAACCTTGACCCCTAACCCTATGGCAACCACGGATCCAACCCTAACCCCTACCCCAACAAACCCTAGAAACCCTAACCCTAAAAACCCTTACAGCCCTAACCCGATAAAATTTACCACACTAAACCCCTGAAGAGTGTTCTGGGGGGTCCACATTCAATTCTGGAATTTCACACTTCCATTTAAGTCTTCTTCCCCCCCAATTTGGGGGTTCGCCCACCCAATTTTGGGGGTTCCTCCCCTAATTGGGGGGGGACACAACCAATTTTGGGGGGGACACAACCAATTTTGGGGGGGACACAACCAATTTTAGAGTCCCCCACCCTCCTTTTTTGGGTTTCCCCCAATATTAAGAGCTCTTCCGCCCAATTTTGGGGGACCCCACTATTTTGACGTTCCTTCCCCTAACTTGGGGCTTCAACCCTTCAATTTTGGGGGGGCTCCCACCCTCTTATTTTGGCCTTCCGCCCTAATATGAGGCCTAACCCCTCAGAACCTTGACCCCTAAGCCTACGGCAACCACCGCTCTAACCCTAACCCCTACCCCAAAAAACCCTAGAAACCCTAACCCTAAAAACCCTTACAGTCCTAACCCGATAAAATTTACCACACTAGACCTATGCCTAAAAGCCCTAACCCTAAAAATTAAGACCCTCTAAACCCTAACCCAAAAAGTAAAGATTCTCAAAGCCCTAACCCTGGAGATCCTAACCTTAATTTTTTTTTTTAAGACCTTAAAACCCTAACTCTAAATACCTGACCATAACTAAAACCCTAAGACCCTAACCCTAAAAACCCTATCAACACTAAAACCACAAAATATTTTAAAACCTTAACACACCAACCCCCAACCCCTAACCCTTATAACTCCAGCCCTAACAACCTTAAAATCCTAACCCTAAACCCTGGAAACCCTAACCCTGAAACCCAACCCTAGTGCCTTAGCCCTGAAACCTTAAAACCCTAACATCTTGTTAGAAACACTCTGTAACCAATAACATAGGCTCAGGCAAGGATCTCAGTGAAGTAGCATTTTTATTCACGATTGCAATGGCAGGCGTCCCACAAACTACCTACTAGTTCCATAACACAGTTTATATAAATTTTTTTTTCCTCTCGGTGACCAGGACCCTCCCCAGTTTCCCCATTGACTGGGTAATCCAGGTTCACGATCTATCCGGTGCTTCACTGAAAATACACAGCTGCTGGCCTGTTACAAGTCAATTTTCTTTTTTCCTTGACTGTTTTCCTCTTTGAGGTGGTAATGTTTCTTACACCGTGATTTCCACCCAATTGCTCTAAGGATTCTGGTTGTCTGCATTTCACAAGGTTGTCTGGTAAGCTTTCTTCTCACTGCAAGCATATCTCAATACCACCTTCCTTCCCTCTAAACGATGTAACTCTGTGCTAAAACATTTTTATTCCCACAACCTTGATCCCCTTACCCTAAAATCCTTATTCCCTTTAGCCCTAACAACTCTAACCACAACCCTAACCCTTCATATCAACCCCCCGACGCTAATGACACTGACTAATGATCCAAACCCCAAACTGCCCCAACCCCAGGCAACCCACAAAGAAACTGACACAAAGCTGAAAACTACAAAAAAAGGCAAAACCCTGGATACAGACCCCAAATCACAAACACGCAACCAATATGCTACAGAAAAGCCCCAGACGCAGGCCCCAAGCACTACAGCTAGGCCCCAGAAGCTCAAGACACATCCCAAAGCCAAAATGCAAGCCCCAAACGCTACAGAAAAGCCCCCAAACACCAGACACAGGCTGCAGAAGTCTACACGCGGGCCACGACCCACCCCCAGACACAGGCCCCAACCACACCCAGATGCAGACCCCAACTGTCCACAAGCAGCTCCCAACCCTCCCCCCATGAACTGGACCCCACCCCACCCAGATGCAGGCCCCAGCCCGCACGCCCCAAACTCAGGCCCCAAAGGTGTACAACCAGCTCCCAACTGCCCCCCTCAAAGGGAGGCTCCAAAGCCCGCCAGAGGACCCTAGAGTGTACAAGCAGCTCCCAACCCCCCCCAGCACAGGCCCCAACCCCCCCCCAGACACAGGCCCCAAAGGTGTACAAGCAACTCCCCGCCCTCCCCAGAGGCACGCCCCAAAGGTATACAAACAGCCCCAACCCCCCAAGACCCAGACCCCTACAGCATAGAAGCAGCTCCCAACCCCATCCCCCAAGGCACATGCCCCAACCCCCCCCCCCCCAAGGCAGGCCCTAACAGTGTACAAGCAGCTCCCAACCCCCCCCCCAGGCGCAGGCCCCAAAGGTGTACAAGCAGCTCACAACCACCCCCCCCCCCAGAGGCAGGCCCCAACCCCCTCCAGAGGCAATCCCGAAAGGTGTACAACCAGCTCCAAACTCCCCCCCCCAGACGCAGGCGCCAAACCCCCCCCAGACACAGGCCCCGAAGGGGTACAAGCAACTCCCTCCCCACCCTCCCTCCCCAGAGGCAGGCCCCAAAGGTGTACAACCAGCACCCGACCCCCCCCCCCAGATGCAAGCCCCAAAGGTGCACAAGGCAGCTCCAAACCTCCCCCCCCCAACCCAGGCGTCCAGTGTACGAGCAGCTCCCAACCCCCCCCCAACGCAGGCTCCTATACTGTACAACCAGCTCTGAACCCCCACCCCCCCGCTCCCCAGACGGAGGCACCAAGCCCCCACAGAGGCAGGCCCCAAAGGGTGTGCAAGCAGCTCCCAACCACCCCCCCCACGAGGCAAGCACCAAAGCCCCATAGAGGGAAGCCCCTAGCATGTACAAGCATCTCACAACCCCTCCCAGCTGCAGGCCCCAAAAGTGTACAAGCAGCTCCCAACTCCCCAGACATGGGCACCTACAGTGGACAAGTACCTCTCAACCACCCCCCAGCTGCAGACCCCAAAGCTGTACAAGCAGCTACAAACCATGCCCAAGGCAGGACCCTGCAGTGTACAAGCAGCTCTCAACCCCCCCCAGATACAAGTCCCAAAGATGTACAAGCAGCTCCCAACCCACTCCAGATGCAAGTCCAAAAGGTGTACAAGCAGCTCCCAACCACCCCCCAGATGCAAGTCCCAAAGGTGGACAAGCAGTTCCCAACCCCCTCCAGATGTAGATCCCTGCAGTGTACAAGCAGCTCCCAACCCCCACAGATACAGATCCCTACATTCTAGGAACAGCTTCCAACCCGCCCAGATGCAGGCCCTGACCCCCCCCCCCCAAAACACAGTCCCCAAAGGTGTACAAGCAGCTCCACAAACCCCCAAGACACAGGCCCCAAAAGCCTAAACATATGCCAAGCAAGTACTAATGCAGGTGCCAAACGCTACAGACAGGCCCAAAAGCACAGGCACACGCCCCAGATGCTCGAGGCCGAGACGTAACTTGGCTTTCTGAATTACTGGAAAGCGGCTTTCCTTCTCAGCGAGGTGTGCGCAGGCTAGACAGGATGGGGCTCCAGGCACCTCTTCACCTGTGGAAACACACTGCCATCAGGCACTGCCATGCCAGACAAGCTTTTTCTGTTAAAACACCCTTCTCAGATGCCCCGCGGCATTCAAGTGACCTGCTTTGCTCCGATTCTAAAGACTACTGTCACAGCCCACCTTGCCTGTGGCACCTGACCAACAGAAGAGAAAGCAACCATACCGTTTGGAAACCGTCACTGCACGTGCCGCTCCTTGATGCTCTGTAACCTCTTCTGAAATCCTCAGCCACTTCTGTGTAGAGCCTGCCATGGCACCTGCAAAGCAAGATGGAAACCCTTCGCAGTCACCTTGCGCAACTTGGCCATTCTGCTCCAACCCCACTCACGACCAGCCTGCCCTTCTCGTGCTGCTCTTCAGAGTGCAGCTTGGCCCCTCTGAGTCTGTGCAAGGCACCTGCGAAAGAAAAAGAAAAGCATAGGCCCCCAAGACCCAGACCCCTACAGCATAGAAGCAGCTCCCAACCCCAACCCCCCAAGGCACATACCCCAACCCCCACCCCCAAGGCATGCCCTAACAGTGTACAAGCAGCTCCCACCCCCCCAGAGGCAGGCCCCAAAGGTGTACAACCAGCACCCGACCCCCCCCAGATGCAAGTCCCAAAGGTGCACAAGCAGCTCCAAACCTCCCCCCCCATCCCAGGCGTCCAGTGTATGAGCAGCTCCCAACCCCCCCCCCCAACGCAGGCTCCTATACTGTACAACCAGCTCTGAACCCCCCCCACTCCCCAGATGCAAGCACCAAGCCCCCGCAGAGGCAGGCCCCAAGGGTGTGCAAGCAGCTCACAACCACCCACCCCCCCCAGAGGCAGGCCCCAACCCCCCCCCCAGATGCAAGCCCCAAAGGTGCACAAGCAGCTCCAAACCTCCCCCCCCCCCCAAACCAGGCTTCCAATGTACAAGCAGCTCCCAACCCCCCCCCAACGCAGGCTCCTACACTACAACCAGCTCTGAAACCCCCCCCCCCCCCCACTCACCAGACGCAGGCACCAAGCCCCCGCAGAGGCAGGCCCCAAGGGTGTGCAAGCAGCTTCCAACCCCTCCCCCCCCCCGAGGCAGGCCCCAAAGCCCCACAGAGGGAAGCCCCTAGCGTGTACAAGCAACTCCCCACCCTCCCCAGAGGCACGCCCCAAAGCTGTAAACACAGCCCCAACCCCCCAAGACCCAGACCCCTACAGCGTAGAAGCAGCTCCCAACCCCACCCCCAAGGCACATGCCCCAACCCACCCCCCCCAAGGCAGGCCCTAACAGTGTACAAGCAGCTCCCAACCCCCTCCAGATGCAAGCCCGAAAGATGTACAAGCAGCTCCCAACCCCCCCAGATGCAAGTCCCAAAGGTGTACAAGCAGCTCCCAACCCCCCCCAGATGCAAGCCCCAAAGGTGCAGAAGCAGCTCCCAACCCCCTCCAGATGCAAGCCCCAAAGGTGCACAAGCAGCTCCCAACCCCCCCCAGATGCAAGCCCCAGAGGTGTACAAGCAGCTCCCAACCCCCCCCCAGATGCAAGCCCCAGAGGTGTACAAGCAGCTCCCAACCCCCCCCAGATGCAAGCCCCAGAGGTGTACAAGCAGCTCCACACCCCCCCCCAAGACACAGGCCCCAAAAGCCTAAACATATGCCAAGCAAGTACTAATGCAGGTGCCAAACGCTACAGACAGGCCCAAAAGCACAGGCACGAGCCCCAGATGCTCGAGGCCGAGACGTAACTTGGCTTTCTGAATTACTGGAAAGCGGCTTTCGTTCTCAGCGAGGTGTGCGCAGGCTAGACAGGATGGGGCTTCAGGCACCTCTTCACCTGTGGAAACACACTGCCATCAGGCACTGCCATGCCAGACAAGCTTTTTCTGTTAAAACACCCTTCTCAGATGCCCCGCGGCATTCAAGTGACCTGCTTTGCTCCGATTCTAAAGACTAGTGTCACAGCCCACCTTGCCTGTGGCACCTGACCAACAGAAGAGAAAGCAACCATACCGTTTGGAAACCGTCACTGCACGTGCCGCTCCTTGATGCTCTGTAACCTCTTCTGAAATCCTCAGCCACTTCTGTGTAGAGCCTGCCATGGCACCTGCAAAGCAAGATGGAAACCCTTCGCAGTCACCTTGCGCAACTTGGCCATTCTGCTCCAACCCCACTCACGACCAGCCTGCCCTTCTCGTGCTGCTCTTCAGAGTGCAGCTTGGCCCCTCTGAGTCTGTGCAAGGCACCTGCGAAAGAAAAAGAAAAGCATAGGCCGCGGCAGCATCCAAAGCCGCAGCACAGCTAGGACAGGTACTCTCACCTGCTCCCTTACTCTGCCCCCTCACCTGCCCTCGACGCAGATGCTTCCATCTGCTCTCTTAAGCCAGCTACACCACCTCTGGAATATAAACAGGACTTTAACTGTATTTTGTGTAGTTAAGTAACTGCAGTGACAACCGCACCCCTAAAATAACTGCTGCATCTGTTCATCGCTCACCTTGCCAAAACCAGCTCTGGTCGTGAAGTCCCAGGTTGTACGCTGTGTTTCAGCTTTAACAAATGAAAACAGTCAGAAGATAATCATTCAGCTGCCAGCATTAGCACCCATCCCTCAACAACACAAGGGACCCCATGGCTAATTTTATCATTTCAAAACAGCAGCCCCCTTGCCTCAGCACCTGGAAAGTAGATCAAGCCAGTCACCGGGTTGCCTACCGAGTCCTTGACAGTTCCAAAAGGAGCTCTTTCCTGTAACCAGTTCCTCCTAAGGTTTACCCCTCCTACTGCGGGGGGGAACGAAATACAAACAAAAAATCAAAACTCCATATCTGCGAGCTTTCAAGATTCAATGACAGACCTCTCCTCTAGCACTATTCAAGCACTATGCAAACAGCTGCTCGCAAGCAGCTCAAGTCTCCCCCTCCACATTTGCCAAACACCACGGAGATGACTCTGTGCCAGCTGCCCTTCAGTACGTGCCCAGAGGCAGACCAGATGTCTTTGCCAAAACAGTCCGGACAATGTATTAGTACACCGATGGACCGCCACGTTAGTTACCATCACTAACTGCCAGGCAGGACAGCTCCAGGCCAAACACACACACACAGGCACGCTACAAACATTACGAACAAAACACAGAACACAAGGCGCAAAAAAAAAGAGGACTCCCAGAGGGAAGCCCTACAGCAAGTCAGAACAGGTGCTCTGCAGCAGACCCAAGGAGAGACTCAAATGTCACGACATGCGACTGGAAGCAACTGCCAGAACTGGGATGATGGAGGCATAAAAAGCCTGCCTTCAAGACAAGAGACCAGAAGGATGGGGAGTGCAAACCCCAGAAGAAAAATGCTTCGGAAATGAACTCCCAAGACAGAGCTCCTGATGAAGCCCACATGACTTCCGCAACAGCGAGGATGGAAACAGATGCCATCTGAAACCGAATATGATGCACAAGACCTGAAACACATCTGCGCTTCAGGCTGTGACTGCAAGACAAGAAGTGCTCAGATCAGCCCTACAATGATGAAACAAGCATTTAGGACCTTTGGTGTGGCTAACAAGTTGCCCATCTAATCCGTCCAGTGGAAAAAGGCAATGAGGATATCAAGACCTGAGGAGCGCGTAACATATGATGATCGCATCAAGAAACATTTGATACAAAAAAAATTACACGCACAGAAGAAATGATCTCTTTAAGCTCCCACTGCAAGACAAGAAATGCTCAGCTTCCGTTTGAGCATCAGCATTATTCCAGTGAGGTCAAGTGTTCAACACCCTCAGGACGGCTTCCCCAGGGCCTGCCAAGCACCAGGAGCAACAGCACAGACAACACAGAACAGAGACACCAAGCTGGAACTGCCCTGCCTGGCACGTGCTCAAGCCCTACCTGACAGAATCCCACGCCCCCACACACTGTCTGACCGTGATCAATCCTAAAAGGCCCCATCCACAGCAATGACTTAAAAGCACAGACCCTCGCCCTATGTGTGCATTCAAAACCCGAAAGCAAACATAGCACTTGCCCCACAACTTAGCATGGGAATGACGGGAGGCAGGTTCCATCCTCATCAAGGAACACGAAGGCTAGCCAGGACATTGCTTCCGGCACGAGGCTCCTCTTCACCTGCAGAAATAAAGCGCCATCGGGCACTGGCACACCAGCCAAACTTCTTCTAGTGAAACACCCACCTCAAAAACAAAACAGTAGTCCACTGACCTGCTCTGCTACTGAAGTCAGATAGACCAACTCCAGACAACTGCCCGCCTTCCCCTGCCAACCACCCCCAAACACACAGTATTTGCCCCTGGACTTAATTCTCAGGGGTCACAATCCATCCTCAAGGTGGACCACAGAGGCCAACTAGGATGTTCCCGCTATCTTCTTCGTCCCCAGAAAAGAGGAGTCACCCAGAGGTGGGACCAATAGACTACCAAATCAAAAACAATGCCCTTTTTCCAACTTTTCTCCACTCACCTTCCCGATCCAGGCTTAGCGCTTCCATTTACTGTACTGAGCCAAGGTCACGTGGCTTAGACCAAGGAGAAAGAACAAACAAAAATGACAATCCACAAAACAGTCTATACCCACTCCTCTTCTTTCCTCCCCTACCCCAACAGCCAAGAAGCCCCAGACACATGTTCCCCAACCCAGTACCACCGCTTCGCTCACCTAACATCCCAAGGAGATGCATCATCCTCGTGCCTCATTCAAGTGTCTGTGCCCATGCCCTGGGATACAAGAAACAGAAAGAGAAGGTCATATCCGTGATGGATACGCAAACAGTACAGCTCCTTGCAGAGGACTCAAACACAGAGACGAGAGCCAGAAAAAAAAAAAACACGCCCTCAGGTCCACAAATGCCAAAAGGCCATGAATGCACAGCAGCCCCAACAGGGGTAATCACAGACTTACCCTTTACAGATGAGAACGGTGACCCTGCTCAGTCTTTCCATAATACTGCACTTATGCGGTCAAGCCCCTTCTGATGCGTACTGAAGCTCCTTGTGAAGCCTCTGGACAGTTATGCAAATGGCTTGATATACCTAGAGATTAAAAGGTAACTCAAAAAAAAAGGAACCGTACCCCACCATTTCCCAAAAACAAGTTAGCCAGCAACACCTCCTAAGCACACCTCTATTACGTGAATTCCAAGCACTTAAAAACTAGAAGGCTGCAACATCTGAAGACTCTACAGCCACACAAACCACAGGCAAAAGCTCCAAAAATATAACAAACTGTCCCTAACCCTGAAAAAGACTACCCCTTACATGCCTACTGCTGCTCTTTTCAGACACATGCTTACACAGGGAGCTTCGATGATACTTATCTCCTAAACTCTGCTCCATCACTTTGCCACCAAGGTTGTAACTTTGATAATATTTGCCTTAATTCTGCAGAAATCATAAGGGACCCAGAACCACAAAGCAAACACACAAAGTAACATTGACATCCTATCCATAAACATGCTATAACAATTACTCACCTGAAGAAGAGCTGCATGCAATACAGGCACCTATTACTAGATTGGTTTACTCTAACAGGTCCTACTAGTTGTTACCCCACAAAGATGGGCGTACCGGTCTCTACTTGGAAACACATCACTCTGTAGACTCTGACCCACCTAAAGACCCCTGCAACTGACTGAAGGAAAAACAAAGCACTTACCCCAAAGTGCAGCCCAGGCAGAATGAGCTCTCTGATGGGATGCCTGCGACTCAATTACCACTAGGCCCTGCCTGGGACCCAAAGCCAATCACCTGGGAAAGGGGAGGGGCAAAGCACAAAGTAGAAAGAGGAGAAGCAACACCTGTGGTTTATGTATCTATTTATATGGCTTAGCTCAACAGCATGCAGGGTGCAGACAAGAGAACTGGGTTGTTTCTAGAAGCAACAATCCCCATGTTTTGGCTTCAGCTTTGAATATTGAAAGCTTTTCTCCTCTACAACACCTGCCTCAGGAACCAAACAGCATTCCAGTGACCTGCTTCGCTCCTATTCTAAAGACTATCACAGCCCACCTTGCCTGTGGCACCTGATAAGCACAAGAGAAGGCAACCACAGCAATAAAAGACACTGCACCCTCAGGACAGTTACTCTCATCCCCTCCTTTACCTCAGCTGCTTACCTACCCCACATGGCAGATGCTTCCACCCGTTCTCTGAAGCCGCCTATAGCACCTCTAAAAGAGAAACTGGAATTTTACTCTATCTGATGTAGTTAAAAAAATTGCAACGACAGCCGCACCCCAAAAATAACACCTACCTCTGTTCATCACTCACCAGAGTCACTCCAGAGGCAGCTCGGGTCGTGACGTCCTGTACTGCACACTGCGTTTCAGCCTGAACAAAGGAAAACACAGTCAGACCATGAACATTCAGCTGACAGCATTAGCACCCATCCCTCAACAACAGAAGTCACCCCATATTTAATGTTTTCATTTCAAAACAACAGTCCACTTGCCTCTGTACCTGCAAGTTAGATCCAAGCTCGAAAGGAACGGCCACCATCACCCATGCCACCTGGGAACACAGAAGGACAAAATGATCGCTCTGCTTGCAAGCCTCCACCTGCCACATTGCTCCTCTGTCCCAAACAGCCTCACCTCAGACCCTCAGAGGGAAACACCTGAATGTCTTCCCTTTGCTTCAGATCAGGGATCACCAGGCTGATAGAACTCTCACCTTCCCTCACTGCTCCGTGACACGGGGATTTCCCTGTCCAAGACTTCACAAAGCCCCTGCAGAGACAAGAGAAAAGCACACCCTGAGGCACCTCACAGCCACAGCGTACCTGCTGCAATACCTCTCTCTTCCCAGCTCCTTTACTTCAGCTCCTCACCAGCTCTGAGATTCTTCGCTTCAGTTTCCCCATTGACTGGGTAATCCAGGTTCACGATCTATCCGGTGCTTCACTGAAAATACACAGCTGCTGGCCTGTTACAAGTCAATTTTCTTTTTTCCTTGACTGTTTTCCTCTTTGAGGTGGTAATGTTTCTTACACCGTGATTTCCACCCAATTGCTCTAAGGATTCTGGTTGTCTGCATTTCACAAGGTTGTCTGGTAAGCTTTCTTCTCACTGCAAGCATATCTCAATACCACCTTCCTTCCCTCTAAACGATGTAACTCTGTGCTAAAACATTTTTATTCCCACAACCTTGATCCCCTTACCCTAAAATCCTTATTCCCTTTAGCCCTAACAACTCTAACCACAACCCTAACCCTTCATATCAACCCCCCGACGCTAATGACACTGACTAATGATCCAAACCCCAAACTGCCCCAACCCCAGGCAACCCACAAAGAAACTGACACAAAGCTGAAAACTACAAAAAAAGGCAAAACCCTGGATACAGACCCCAAATCACAAACACGCAACCAATATGCTACAGAAAAGCCCCAGACGCAGGCCCCAAGCACTACAGCTAGGCCCCAGAAGCTCAAGACACATCCCAAAGCCAAAATGCAAGCCCCAAACGCTACAGAAAAGCCCCCAAACACCAGACACCCTCCCCAGAGGCACGCCCCAAAGGTATACAAACAGCCCCAACCCCCCAAGACCCAGACCCCTACAGCATAGAAGCAGCTCCCAACCCCACCCCCCCAAGGCACATGCCCCAACCCCCCCCCCCCCCCCCAAGGCAGGCCCTAACAGTGTACAAGCAGCTCCCACCCCCCCCCCAGGCGCAGGCCCCAAAGGTGTACAAGCAGCTCACAACCACCCCCCCAGAGGCAGGCCCCAACCCCCTCCAGATGCAAGCCCAAAAGGTGTACAACCAGCTCCAACCCCCCCCCCAGACGCAGGCCCCAAGCCCCTCCAGACACAGGCCCCAAAGGTGTACAAGCAATTCCCCACCCTCCCTCCCCAGAGGCAGGCCCCAAAGGGATACAACCAGCACCCGACCCCCCCACACATACAAGTCCCAAAGCTGCACAAGCAGCTCCAAACCTCCCCCCCCCATCCCAGGCGTCCAGTGCACGAGCAGCTCCCAACCCCCCTCACCCCAACGCAGGTTCCTATACTGTACAACCAGCTCTGAACCCCCCCACTCCCCAGACACAGGCACCAAGCCCCCACAGAGGCAGGCCCCAAGGGTGTGCAAGCAGCTCACAACCACCCACCCCCCCCAGAGGCAGGCCCCAACCCCCCCCAGATGCAAGCCCCAAAGGTGCACAAGCAGCTCCAAACCTCCCCCCCCCCAACCCAGGCTTCCAGTGTACGAGCAGCTCCCAACCCCCCCTCAACGCAGGCTCCTACACTACAACCAGCTCTGAACCCCCCCCCCCACTCACCAGACGCAGGCACCAAGCCCCCGCAGAGGCAGGCCCCAAGGGTGTGCAAGCAGCTTCCAACCCCTCCCCCCCCCCGAGGCAGGCCCCAAAGCCCCATAGAGGGAAGCCCCTAGCATGTACAAGCATCTCACAACCCCTCCCAGCTGCAGGCCCCAAAAGTGTACAAGCAGCTCCCAACTCCCCAAACGTGGGCACCTACAGTGGACAAGCACCTCTCAACCACCCCCCAGCTGCAGACCCCAAAGCTGTACAAGCAGCTACAAACCATGCCCAAGGCAGGACCCTGCAATGTACAAGCAGCTCCCAACCCCCCCCCCCAGATACAAGTCCCAAAGATGTACAAGCAGCTCCCAACCCCCCCCAGATGCAAGTCCCAAAGGTGGACAAGCAGCTCCCACCCCCCCCCAGATGCAAGTCCCAAAGGTGGACAAGCAGCTCCCTACCCCCTCCAGATGCAGATCCCTGAATTGTACAAGCAGCTCCAGCTCCCAACACCCACCCCCAAACGCAAGCCCGTACTGTGTACAAGCAGCTCCCAACCACCACAGATACAGATCCCTACATTGTAGGAGCAGCTTCCAACCCCCCCAGATGCAGGCCCTGACCCCTCCCCCAGACACAGTCCCCAAAGGTGTTCAAGCAACTCCCCCCCCCCCCCAGATGCAAGCCCCAAAGGTGTACAAGCAGCTCCACACCCCCCCCCAAGACACAGGCCCCAAAAGCCTAAAGATACGCCAAGAAACTACTAATGCAGGTGCCAAACGCTACAGACAGGCCCAAAAGCACAGGCACGAGCCCCAGATGCTCGAGGCCGAGACGTAACTTGGCTTTCTGAATTACTGGAAAGCGGCTTTCGTTCTCAGCGAGGTGTGCGCAGGCTAGACAGGATGGGGCTTCAGGCACCTCTTCACCTGTGGAAACACACTGCCATCAGGCACTGCCATGCCAGACAAGCTTTTTCTGTTAAAACACCCTTCTCAGATGCCCCGCGGCATTCAAGTGACCTGCTTTGCTCCGATTCTAAAGACTAGTGTCACAGCCCACCTTGCCTGTGGCACCTGACCAACAGAAGAGAAAGCAACCATACCGTTTGGAAACCGTCACTGCACGTGCCGCTCCTTGATGCTCTGTAACCTCTTCTCAAATCCTCAGCCACTTCTGTGTAGAGCCTGCCATGGCACCTGCAAAGCAAGATGGAAACCCTTCGCAGTCACCTTGCACAACTTGGCCATTCTGCTCCAACCCCACTCACGACCAGCCTGCCCTTCTCGTGCTGCTCTTCAGAGTGCAGCTTGGCCCCTCTGAGTCTGTGCAAGGCACCTGCGAAAGAAAAAGAAAAGCATAGGCCGCGGCAGCATCCAAAGCCGCAGCACAGCTAGGACAGGTACTCTCACCTGCTCCCTTACTCTGCCCCCTCACCTGCCCTCGACGCAGATGCTTCCATCTGCTCTCTTAAGCCAGCTACAACACCTCTGGAATATAAACAGGACTTTAACTGCATTTTGTGTAGTTAAGTAACTGCAGTGACAACCGCACCCCTAAAATAACTGCTGCATCTGTTCATCGCTCACCTTGCCAAAACCAGCTCTGGTCATGAAGTCCCAGGTTGTACGCTGTGTTTCAGCTTTAACAAATGAAAACAGTCAGAAGATAATCATTCAGCTGCCAGCATTAGCACCCATCCCTCAACAACACAAGGGACCCCATGGCTAATTTTATCATTTCAAAACAGCAGCCCCCTTGCCTCAGCACCTGGAAAGTAGATCAAGCCAGTCACCGGGTTGCCTACCGAGTCCTTGACAGTTCCAAAAGGAGCTCTTTCCTGTGACCAGTTCCTCCTAAGGTTTACCCCTCCTACTGCGGGGGGGAACGAAATACAAACAAAAAATCAAAACTCCATATCTGCGAGCTTTCAAGATTCAATGACAGACCTCTCCTCTAGCACTATTCAAGCACTATGCAAACAGCTGCTCGCAAGCAGCTCAAGTCTCCCCCTCCACATTTGCCAAACACCACAGAGATGACTCTGTGCCAGCTGCCCTTCAGTACGTGCCCAGAGGCAGACCAGATGTCTTTGCCAAAACAGTCCGGACAATGTATTAGTACACTGCCACGTTAGCTACCATCACTAACTGCCAGGCAGGACAGCTCCAGGCCAAACACACACACACAGGCACGCTACAAACATTACGAACAAAACACAGAACACAAGGCGCAAAAAAAAAGAGGACTCCCAGAGGGAAGCCCTACAGCAAGTCAGAACAGGTGCTCTGCAGCAGACCCAAGGAGAGACTCAAATGTCACGACATGCGACTGGAAGCAACTGCCAGAACTGGGATGATGGAGGCATAAAAAGCCTGCCTTCAAGACAAGAGACCAGAAGGATGGGGAGTGCAAACCCCAGAAGAAATCTCTTAGGAAATGAATTCCCAAGACAGAGCTCCTGATGAAGCCCACATGACTTCCGCAAGAGTGAGTATGGAAACAGATGCCATCTGAAACCGAATATGATGCACAAGACCTGAAACACATCCGAGCTTTAAGCTGCGACTGCAATACAAGAAGTGCTCGGATCAGACCCATTATGACAAAACAAGCTTTTAGGACCTTTGGTACGGCTAACAAGTTGCCTTTCTAGTCTGTCCAGTGCAAAAAGCAATGAGGATATCAAGACCTGAGGAGCACGTAACATGATGATCACATCAAGAAACATTTGATACAAAGACCCGAGGAGTGCATGACACAGAACACACCCTGCAGAAGCAGCACTACAAGACAAATAAACAGATGGGAACTGTCCTGCCTGGCACATACACTCACACTACAAAATACCCCCTGCTCCTTCTATTAGCCTGATGACCCAGCCTCAAGCAGCCTGAAGGTGACGCAGCCTCAACCACCCTCACAGTGCCACCAAGTATATTCAGCCGGCTGGCTCCATGCTGCTCCGGCTCCCAGCTCCCATCAGCCACACCACATATGCAAATACCAGGTGCCCCTCAACTTAGCTCTCAGATTGCTGGATGGTAAATTCCCTCCACCTCAAGAAATGCACAGACACTGAGAGACATCTTAGTCCATGGCCAGGCTCATCATCATCTGCAAAAACAGCGTACCAGCATTCACTAGCACACCGGCCCTGATGCCCACCTCCTCCGCAATACTGACTACCACTGAAGCAACATACGGTTGTGCTCACCCGTTCCTCTCTGAGTCCAAGCTCCAACAGTACAGCCAGTATCACCCACACCACCTGGGAAAACAAAGGGATAAAATGATCGTTGTGTTCTCAAGTAATCACCCACCACACTGCTCCTCTATCCCACCCAGCCTCACCTCAGACCCTCAGCAGATTCTGAGGAAGGCCTGCTGCAGCACCTGCTAAACCAGGGGAAACACTTCAAGGACTTGCCTTAGGGGGACCTTGCTTAGGGACACTGACTGGGCTGACGACCCTCTCGTCTTTCCTCAGCACTCCACAATGTGGGGATTCACCTCTCCAAGGCTGCAGGAAGCACCCACAAAAGAAAAAAAAGAAAAGGCAGATCCTCAGGCACCTCACAGGCACAGCCTACCTGCTGCAATACCTCTCTTTCACTAGCTCTTTTTCTTCAGCTGCTCACATGCTCCAACTCGGCCGGGCCGGCACCACAGACTGGTGGTGCTTTCCACACTGCTGGAAAGCAGGCTTTATCCTCAAGGCACGTGCAGGCTAGATGAGATGGGGCTCCAGGCACCTCTTCACCTGTGGAAACACACTGCCATCAGACACCGCCATGCCAGACAAACTTTTCCTGTTAAAACACCCTTCTCAGATGCCCTGTGGCATTCCAGTGACCTGCTTTGCTCTGATTCTAAAGACTGATGTCACAGCCCACCTTGCCTGTGGCACCTGACCAACAGAAGAGAAAGCAACCGCAGCGCTTGGAAACCATCCCTGCACGTACTGCTCCTTGTCACTCTCCGGCCTCATCTCAAATCCTCAGCCACTTCTGTGGAGAGCCTGCCATGGCACCTGCAAAGCAAGACAGAGACCTTTCATAGTCACCTCGTGCTACTTGGCCATTCCGCTCCAACCCAGCTCATGACCAGCCCCCCTACTTAAGCAGCTCTTCAGAATGCAGTTTGCTCCTTTGAGCCTGTGCGAGACACCTGTGAAAGAGGAAGAAAAGCATAGGCTAAGGCAGCATCCTAAGCCGCAGCACAGCTAGGACAGTTACTCTCATCTGCTGCCTTACCTCTACCCGCTTACCTACCCCGAGGCAGATGCTTCCATCTACCCTCTTAAGCCAGCTACAACACCTCTAAAACAGAAAAGAGGGGTCACTTAGAGTGACAGTGAGAACCGCAACCCAACTATTACTGCTCCATCTGTTCATCGCTCACCTTGCCAGAGGC
This sequence comes from Anser anser, assembly GCF_964211835.1. Taxonomy (NCBI): domain Eukaryota; kingdom Metazoa; phylum Chordata; class Aves; order Anseriformes; family Anatidae; genus Anser; species Anser anser. The sequence goes on along the minus strand of NC_139740.1, from coordinate 15,654,661 downwards.
AGCTCTGGGTACGAAGTCCCAGGTTGTACGCTGTGTTTCAGCTTTAACAAACGAAAACATAGAAGGTAATCATTCAGCTGCCAGCATTAGCACCCATCCCTCAACAACACAAGGGACCCCATGGCTAATTTTATCATTTCAAAACAGCAGCCCCCTTGCCTCAGCACCTGGAAAGTAGATCAAGCCAGTCACCGGGTTGCCTACCGAGTCCTTGACAGTTCCAAAAGGAGCTCTTTCCTGTGACCAGTTCCTCCTAAGGTTTACCCCTCCTACTGCGGGGGGGAACGAAATACAAACAAAAAATCAAAACTCCATATCTGCGAGCTTTCAAGATTCAATGACAGACCTCTCCTCTAGCACTATTCAAGCACTATGCAAACAGCTGCTCGCAAGCAGCTCAAGTCTCCCCCTCCACATTTGCCAAACACCACGGAGATGACTCTGTGCCAGCTGCCCTTCAGTACGTGCCCAGAGGCAGACCGGATGTCTTTGCCAAAACAGTCCGGACAATGTATTAGTACACTGCCACGTTAGCTACCATCACTAACTGCCAGGCAGGACAGCTCCAGGCCAAACACACACACACAGGCACGCTACAAACATTACGAACAAAACACAGAACACAAGGCGCAAAAAAAGGACTCCCAGAGGGAAGCCATACAGCGACAGCAAGTCAGAACAGGTGCTCTGCAGCAGACCCAAGGAGAGACTCAAATGTCACTACATGCGACTGGAAGCAACTGCCAGAACTGGGATGATGGAGGCATAGAAAGCCTGCCTTCAAGACAAGAGACCAGAAGGATGGGGAGTGCAAACCCCAGAAGAAATCTCTTAGGAAATGAATTCCCAAGACAGAGCTCCTGATGCGACCCAGATGACTTCTGCAAGAGTGAGTATGGAAACAGATGCCATCTGAAACCGAATATGATGCACAAGACCTGAAACATATCTGCGCTTTAAGCTGCGACTGCAAGACAAGACGTGCTCAGATCAGCCCTACGATGATGAAACAAGCATTTAGGACTTTTGGTGTGGCTAACAAGTTGCCCATCTAATCTGTCCAGTGGAAAAAGGCAATGAGGATATCAAGACCTGAGGAGCGCGTAACATATGATGATCACATCAAGAAACATTTGATACAAAAAAATTACACGCACAGAAGAAATGATCTCTTTAAGCTCCCACTGCAAGACAAGAAATGCTCAGCTTCCGATTGAGCATCAGCATTATTCCAGTGAGGTCAAGTGTTCAACACCCTCAGGAAGGCTTCCCCAGGGCCTGCCAAGCACCAGGAGCAACAGCACAGCACAGACAACACAGAACACAGACACCAAGCTGGAACTGCCCTGCCTGGCACGTGCTCAAGCCCTACCTGACAGAATCCCATGCCCCCACACACTGTCTGACCGTGATCAATCCTAAAAGGCCCCATCCACAGCAATGACTTAAAAGCACAGACCCTTGCCCTATGTGTGCATTCAAAACCCGAAAGCAAACATAGCACTTGCCCCACAACTTAGCTTGGAATGACAGGAGGCAGGTTCCATCCTCATCAAGGAACACGAAGGCTAGCCAGGACATTGCTTCCGGCACGAGGCTCCTCTTCACCTGCAGAAATAAAGTGCCATCGGGCACTGGCACACCAGCCAAACTTCTTCCAGTGAAACACCCACCTCAAAAACAAAACAGTAGTCCACTGACCTGCTCTGCTACTGAAGTCAGATAGACCAACTCCAGACAACTGCCCGCCTTCCCCTGCCAACCACCCCCAAACACACAGTATTTGCCCCTGGACTTAATTCTCAGGGGTCACAATCCATCCTCAAGGTGGACCACAGAGGCCAACTAGGATGTTCCCACTATCTTCTTCGTCCCCGGAAAAGAGGAGTCACCCAGAGGTGGGACCAATAGACTACTAAACCAAAACCAATGCCCTTTTCCCAACTTTTCTCCACTCACCTTCCCGATCCAGGCTTAGCGCTTCCATTTACTGTGCTGAGCCAAGGTCACGTAGCTTAGACCAAGGAGAAAGAACAAACAAAAATGACAATCCACAAAACAGTCTATACCCACTCCTCTTCTTTCTTCCCCTACCCCAACAGCCAAGAAGCCCCAGACCCACGTTCCCCAACCCAGTACCACCGCTTTGCTCACCTAACATCCCAAGGAGATGCATCACGCTCCCAGCTCCTCTTGTGCTCCGAGCATCTCCAGCATTTCAGGAACTGGAACCGCTGACGCCAGGCGCGCCTCAGGAACGTGGCAGGAGATGTACTCTGCTCTTTCAAGGTGCTTCCAAAGCCTGCATAACAGGCAAAGCAGACTAACACAATCCACTGACCAACTCAGGGCCCACACTGCCGTCCACTCACCCTCGTGCCTCATTCAAGTGTCCGGGCCCATGCCCTGGGATACAAGAAACAAAAAGAGAAGGTCATATCCGTGATGGACACACAAACAGTACAGCTCCTTGCAGAGGACTCAAACACAGAGACGAGAGCCGAAAAAAAAAAACACACCCTCAGGTCCACAAATGCCAAAAGGCCATGAATGCACAGCAGCCCCAACAGGGGTAATCACAGACTTCTCCTTTACAGATGAGAACGGTGACCCTGCTCAGTCTCTCCGTAATACTGCACTTATGCGGTCAAGCCCCTTCGGATGCGTACTGAAGCTCCTTGTGAAGCCTCTGGACAGTTATGCAAATGACTTGATATACCTAGAGATTAAAAGATAACTCAAAAAAAAAGGAACCGTACCCCACCATTTCTCAAAAACAAGTTAGCCAGCAACACCTCCTAAGCACACCTCTATTACGTGAATTCCAAGCACTTAAAAACTAGAAGGCTGCAACATCTAAAGACTCTACAGCCACACAAACCACAGGCAAAAGCTCCAAAACTATAACAAACTGTCCCTAACCCTGAAAAAGACTACCCCTTACAGGCCTACTGCTACTCTTTTCAGACGCATGCTTACACAGGGAGCTTCGATGATACTTATCTCCTAAACCCTGCTCCATCACTTTGCCACCAAGGTTATAACTTTGATAATATTTGCCTTAATTCAGCAAAAATCATAAGGGACCCAGAACCAAAAGCAAACACACAAAGTAGCACTGCCATCCTACCCGTAAACATGCTATAACAATTACTCACCTGAAGAAGAGCTGCATGCAATACAGGCACCTATTACTGGATTGGTTTACTCTAACAGATCCTACCAGTTGTTACCTCACAAAGATGGGCGTACCGGTCTCTACTTGGAAACGCATCAGTCCATAGACTCTTAACCACCTAAAGAAACCTCCAACTCACTGAAGGAAAAACAAAGCACTTACCCCAAAGTGCAGCCCAGGCATAATGAGCTCTCTGAAGGGATGCCTGTGACTCAATGACCACTAGGCCCTCCCTGGAACCCAAAGGCAATCACCTGGGAAAGGGGAGGGGCAAAGCACAAGTAGAAAGAGAAGCAGCAGCTGTGGTTTATTTATTTTTGCTTCAGCTTTAAATATTGAAAGCTTTTCTCCTCTACAACTCCTGTCTCAGGAACCAAACAGCATTCCAGTGACCTGCTTTGCTCCTTTTCCAAAGACTATCACAGCCCACCTTGCCTGTGGCACCTGATAAGCAGAAGAGAAAGCAACCACAGCAGCAAAAGCCACGGCACCCTTAGGACAGTTACTCTCATCCCCTCCTTTACCTCAGCTGCTTACCTACCCCACATGGCAGATGCTTCCACCCGTTCTCTGAAGCCACCTAGAGCACCTCCAAAAGAGAAACTGGAATTTTACTCTATTTGATATAGTTAAAAAAACTGCAGCGACAACCGCACCCCAAAAATAACAGCTACCTCTGTTCATCACTCACCAGAGTCACTCCAGAGGTAGCTCGGGTCGTGACGTCCTGTACTGCACACTGCGTTTCAGCCTGAACAAAGGAAAACACAGTCAGACGATAAACATTCAGCTGACAGCATTAGCACCCATCCCTCAACAACAGAAGTGACCCCATATTTAATGTTTTCGTTTCAAATAGCAGTCCACTTGCCTCTGTACCTGCAAGTTAGATCCAAGCTCGAAAGGAACGGCTACCATCACCCATGCCACCTGGGAACACAGAAGGACAAAATGACCACTGTGCTTGCAAGCCTCCACCTGCCACACTGCTCCTCTGTCCCAGCCAGCCTCACCTCAGACCCTCAGAGGGAAACACCTGAACGTCTTCCCCTGTGGTGGTTTTACAGGGGTAGGCGACCGAGCTCCACCAAAACCGCTCTCTCACTCTCCCTCCTCAGAGAAGGACAAGGAGAAAATACAAGGAAAAAGGGCTCAAGGGTTGAGATAAGGACGAGGAGATTACACAGTAAATATCGTGATAGGCAAAACACACTCAGCATAGAAAGATAGAAAGATTTATTGCTTATTACTACACAATGTAGAGAAGCGAGAAACAAACGAAAGCAACCAAAAGCACCTTCCCCCCCAACCACCCTCTTCCACCTTCTCCCCCCCAGCGGTACAGGTGATCGGTGTTTATGGTCAGTCTATAGCGCTTCTTTGCCGCCACTCCTTCTCGGACGCCCTCATCCCCTGTGCTGTGGGGTTCCTCCCACAGGATGCAGTCCTTGGTTAACTGATCTGGCATGGCCTTCCCACAGGCAGCAGCTCTTCCAGAACTGTTCCAGATGTAGGTCCATACCACGGGGTCCATCCCTCAGGAGCAAACTGCTCCAACCTGGGTCCCCCACGGGCAGCAGCTCCTGCCAGCTCACCTGCTCCTGCATGGTCCCCTCTCCACGGTCTACAGGTCCGGCCCGGAATCTGCTCCGGCAAGGGTCTTCCACAGGCCGCAGCCTCCATCAGTGCAGGTCCACCTGCTCCACCGTGGCCTCCTCCACCAGCTGCAGCATGGAACCCTGCTCCACCGTGGTACTCCGTGGGCTGCAGGGGGACAGCCTGCTTCACCATGGTCCTCGCCACAGGCCGCAGGGGACTTCTGCTCCGGCACCTGGAGTACCTCTCCCCCTCCTTCTTCACTGACCTTGGCGCCTGCAAGGCTGTTCCTCACTCCTCTTGCTCTCCCAGCTGCTGCATGGACCAGCGTGGTTTTTTTTTTTTTCCTGTCTTAAATATGCTCTCACAGACGCGCAAACAACATCACTTATTGGCTCCGCTCAGCAGCGGGGCCCTTACCTAACATGGGGCAGCTTCTAGATTCTTCGCACAGAAGCCGCCCCTAGAGCTCCCTGCTACCAAAACCTTGCCACATAAACCCCCCACGTCCCTTCACTTCGGTTAAGGGACGACCAGGCTGACAACACGCTCGCCTTCCCTCACTGCTCCGTGACACGGGGATTTCCCTGTCCAAGACTGCACCAAGCACCTGCAGAGACGAGAGAAAAGCACACCCTGAGGCACCTCACAGCCACAGCGTACCTGCTGCAATACCTCTCTCTTCCCAGTTGCTTTACTTCAGCTGCTCGTTAGCTCGATCTAAGATAAATGTGCCCGGGCGGCGCCGCGCCAAAATGTGCCCGGGCGGCGCCGCGCCAAAATGTGCCCGGGCGGCGCCGCGCCAAAATGTGCCCGGGCGGCGCCGCGCCAAAATGTGCCCGGGCGGCGCCGCGCCAAAATGTGCCCGGGCGGCGCCGCGCCAAAATGTGCCCGGGCGGCGCCGCGCCAAAATGTGCCCGGGCGGCGCCGCGCCAAAATGTGCCCGGGCGGCGCCGCGCCAAAATGTGCCCGGGCGGCGCCGCGCCAAAATGTGCCCGGGCGGCGCCGCGCCAAAATGTGCCCGGGCGGCGCCGCGCCAAAATGTGCCCGGGCGGCGCCGCGCCAAAATGTGCCCGGGCGGCGCCGCGCCAAAATGTGCCCGGGCGGCGCCGCGCCAAAATGTGCCCGGGCGGCGCCGCGCCAAAATGTGCCCGGGCGGCGCCGCGCCAAAATGTGCCCGGGCGGCGCCGCGCCAAAATGTGCCCGGGCGGCGCCGCGCCAAAATGTGCCCGGGCGGCGCCGCGCCAAAATGTGCCCGGGCGGCGCCGCGCCAAAATGTGCCCGGGCGGCGCCGCGCCAAAATGTGCCCGGGCGGCGCCGCGCCAAAATGTGCCCGGGCGGCGCCGCGCCAAAATGTGCCCGGGCGGCGCCGCGCCAAAATGTGCCCGGGCGGCGCCGCGCCAAAATGTGCCCGGGCGGCGCCGCGCCAAAATGTGCCCGGGCGGCGCCGCGCCAAAATGTGCCCGGGCGGCGCCGCGCCAAAATGTGCCCGGGCGGCGCCGCGCCAAAATGTGCCCGGGCGGCGCCGCGCCAAAATGTGCCCGGGCGGCGCCGCGCCAAAATGTGCCCGGGCGGCGCCGCGCCAAAATGTGCCCGGGCGGCGCCGCGCCAAAATGTGCCCGGGCGGCGCCGCGCCAAAATGTGCCCGGGCGGCGCCGCGCCAAAATGTGCCCGGGCGGCGCCGCGCCAAAATGTGCCCGGGCGGCGCCGCGCCAAAATGTGCCCGGGCGGCGCCGCGCCAAAATGTGCCCGGGCGGCGCCGCGCCAAAATGTGCCCGGGCGGCGCCGCGCCAAAATGTGCCCGGGCGGCGCCGCGCCAAAATGTGCCCGGGCGGCGCCGCGCCAAAATGTGCCCGGGCGGCGCCGCGCCAAAATGTGCCCGGGCGGCGCCGCGCCAAAATGTGCCCGGGCGGCGCCGCGCCAAAATGTGCCCGGGCGGCGCCGCGCCAAAATGTGCCCGGGCGGCGCCGCGCCAAAATGTGCCCGGGCGGCGCCGCGCCAAAATGTGCCCGGGCGGCGCCGCGCCAAAATGTGCCCGGGCGGCGCCGCGCCAAAATGTGCCCGGGCGGCGCCGCGCCAAAATGTGCCCGGGCGGCGCCGCGCCAAAATGTGCCCGGGCGGCGCCGCGCCAAAATGTGCCCGGGCGGCGCCGCGCCAAAATGTGCCCGGGCGGCGCCGCGCCAAAATGTGCCCGGGCGGCGCCGCGCCAAAATGTGCCCGGGCGGCGCCGCGCCAAAATGTGCCCGGGCGGCGCCGCGCCAAAATGTGCCCGGGCGGCGCCGCGCCAAAATGTGCCCGGGCGGCGCCGCGCCAAAATGTGCCCGGGCGGCGCCGCGCCAAAATGTGCCCGGGCGGCGCCGCGCCAAAATGTGCCCGGGCGGCGCCGATCACAGACCTACCCTTTACAGATGAAAAAGGTAAATCTGATCCAACCCTGCTCAGTCTCTTGGTAATACTGCGCCTACGTGGTCAAGCCTCTTGTAGTGTGTAATCAAGCTCTTTTTAGTCCTCTGGAGAGTTACACAAGTGCCTTCATACGTCTAGAGATTCAAATATAACCCAAAAACACAAGTGGATCCCACCACCCCAAAAACAACTGAGCCAGCAGCCTCTGCTAAATATCCCTCTAGTAAGTGATTTCCAAGCACTTAAAATCTAAAAATCCATAGACTCCAACCTGCCCAAAGAACCCTGCAACTGACTGAAGGAAAAACAAAGCACTTACCCCAAAGAGGAGCCCAGGCACAATGAACTCTCTAATGGCATACCTGGTGCTCATATACCATTTGGCCCCGCCCAGCACCCAAACCCAATCACCTGGGAAAGGGGAGGTGGTAAAGCACAAGAAAGTAAAAAGAGCACAAGCAGCACAGCAGCTATGGGGTTTTTTTTGGTGTTTTTTTTTAGTTTTGTATTTTGTTTGTTTGTTTTTTGTTTTTCTTTTTTTTTTCTTTAATCTGGTTTAGCTCAATAGCATGCAGACTACAGACAAGAGAACTGGGGTGATTCTAGAAGCAACAATCCCCATGCTTTTGCTGCAGCTTTGAATATTGAAAGGACAATATGACCAAGCAAGTAACTGAAATTTTTTCACCTAGAATTAGCTCAAACCTTTATTTATATAGAAAGAAAAATCTGGGAGCATAACAGATTACATGCAAAAAAAAAAAAATCAATTCCATGTAATAACATCACTCGCAGGAAAAATCACGTACTTGAGTAGGCTATCTGAAAACCAAAAGGCTATGCTGATGGGTCAAAACACACTACAGGACAATGGAGCCTGGCCCTCTGCTGCACCAACTTAAAACTCATCCCTACACTCACCAAGGTGCAACCCCAGCCCAAACACAGACACACCATTTCAGCCTCAACACAGTTTTGGAAACTGCTGGAAAGCAGGCTTCAACCTCAGCGAGGCGTGCTCAGGCTACACGGGATGGGGCTTCAGGCACCGCTTCACCTACTGAAGAAGACCACCATCGGGAGCTGCCACGCCAGACGACCTTTTTCCTCTGAAACACCTTTCTCAGGAACCAAACAGCATTCCAGTGACCTGCTTCGCTCCTATTCTAAAGACTATCACAGCCCACCTTGCCTGTGGCACCTGATAAGCACAAGAGAAAGCAACCACAGCAATAAAAGCCACTGCACCCTCAGGACAGTTACTCTCATCCCCTCCTTTACCTCAGCCGCTTACCTACCCCACACGGCAGATGCTTCCACCCGTTCTCTGAAGCTACCTACAGCACCTCTAAAAGAGAAACTGGAATTTACTCTATTTGATGTAGTAAAATAAGTGCAGCGACAACCGCACCCCAAAAATAACACCTACCTCTGTTCATCACTCACCAGAGTCACTCCAGAGGTAGCTCGGGTCGTGACGTCCTGTACTGCACACTGCGTTTCAGCCTGAACAAAGGAAAACACAGTCAGAAGATAAACATTCAGCTGACAGCATTAGCACCCATCCCTCAACAACAGAAGTGACCCCATATTTAATATTTTCATTTCAAAACAGCAGTCCACTTGCCTCTGTACCTGCAAGTTAGATCCAAGCTCGAAAGGAACGGCCACCATCACCCATGCCACCTGGGAACACAGAAGGACAAAATGACCGCTGTGCTTGCAAGCCACCACCTGCCACACTGCTCCTCTGTCCCAAACAGCCTCACCTCAGACCCTCAGAGGGAAACACCTGAATGTCTTCCCTTTGCTTCAGATCAGGGATCACCAGGCTGATAAAACTCTCACCTTCCCTCATTGTTCTGTGACACGGGCATTTCCCTGTCCAAGACTTCATGAAGCCCCTGCAGAGACAAGAGAAAAGCACACCCTGAGGCACCTCACAGCCACAGCGTACCTGCTGCAATACCTCTCTCTTCCCAGCTCCTTTACTTCAGCTGCTCACCAGCTCGAACTGAGATTCTTCGCTCACAGCGCCGTGGCAAACTCTGCCCGGGCCACACAACACACACGGCACAAGCTACATTGTTTAATGTTATAAGCGAGACCACGCAATTTTCTGGTCTATCGAAGATAATTTATTTATTAAGTAAGCAGGTACAAGCAAAACAGCGCTGGGCGGCTGGGGAGTCTCCGCTCCATCACAGCACGCAACTTTCCCTTTTCAGTGTCGCCGTTTTATAGCATCCAAGTTCGGCTTGTCAGGACTTGTTGAATCTTCTGAAGCTGTGCAGTTCGTTCTGTTTCTTTCAATGATCATGCGTTGTGCTCGTGTTCAAGGGTAGTAAAGCAGCAAACAGTATTTCACAGAGTCTTTGTTTTACCAAGGACGTTTATCCAACACCCCCTCCCCACTATCTACTTGCTTAGTCTTCCCCCTCAACAAGGTCGTAAATTGCAAAACCTTGTCTTCTCAGCAGATTCTCTGAATTCTTTTTAAAGACAATGAACAAACACCTGCTAATTTATCACAATCCCTCCTTTTTCTTTTTCTAACATATTTTGTTCATTGATGAATTTTTGAAGCACTTGTTTGCTCAATATTAAAGTTGCTGCGTCATCCTCCTCCTGTTCAAGAGATTCATATTTCGCACACACAAGCATAAGTTGAGCTGCCTCTAATCGGTTTTTTACAATTGTGATTATTTGATTGAATATACGTGGTCCAAAAGTTAGTGTAAATATGAGCAGCAACAAAGGTCCTGCTATAGCTGATAGCAGTGTAGTGAGCCAAGGTGAGTAATTAAACCAGGATTCGTACCAGTTTCGGTGGGCTTCATTCTCCCTTTTTCGTTTTTCTAGCCCTTCTCTCAATTTAGTCATTGTATCCCTCACCACTCCAGTATGATCAGCATATACACAACACTCCTCTCGTAGGGCTGCACACAATGCTCCTTATTGTAGAAAAATCAGATCTAATCCCCTACGATTTTGTAGTACTACTTCAGATAAGGATCGCACAGATTTCTCTAAAGCTTATATAGATTGCTCGATACGGGCCAAATCCTCATCTACAGCAATGCGTAACGAGGTAAATTCTTGGCTTTGTTTTACCAGAGAGGTAATTCCAGTTCCGGCTCCTGCAGCCCCCAGAATCATCAGAGTGGCTAAAGTAAGAGCCGTAATAGGCTCTCTCTTCCTTAAGTGGTTTTTTGCCATAGCATGTTGGATGTACTCCTCAGAATGGTAAAGAATCCTTGGGATAATTACTACCTGTACACAGAAATCATGAGACGAGTTGAACAATTTCAAAGATAACATGGAGTCACCCCCAGAGACGAACATACCCATCTGGTGTTATCTGCTGGTATTAACCATTTTTCTTTGTCTAATTGTGTAACATTTTCTGTAATATTGCATAGATGGAACTTCTCACCAGGGACCGTGCCTACGCATCTGCCATTCCCAGTTACTTCCGTTAACGTTATTGCTACATCCCTTCCCCAATTGCATTGAGGGGGATCGGTTTCGTTTGAACGGGTGGTCTCTCCCAGATCCCCAATGGCGTCGTAATATGGGGGCCTTATATCAAGACATAACCAGCAAGGTCTAGGCACGTCTGGATTTGTTTGATTCAACAACTGATAACTAGCATTCACGATTCTCCATATGTTATTCCCGGTCACCCCTTCATTTCTAATCCTGTACTCCGGGTTTACTGATTTATTAGCAACCTCCAGTGGTTTAGGGCTATTAGGAGTGTCCTGGTTCCAGTTAGGACAGAGTTAATTTTTCCTCATAGTAGCTGGTAGGGTGCTATGTTTTGGATTAGGATGAGAAGAGCGCTGATAACATGCTGATGTTTTAATTGTTGCAGAGCAGTGTTTACACCAGGCCAAGGACTTTTCGGCTTCTCGCTCTGTCCTGCCAGCGAGCAGGCTAGGGGTGCAGCAGGAGCTGGGAGGGGACAGACCCTGGACAGCTGACCCAAACTGGCCAAAGGGGTATTCCATACCATCTGATGTCATGCTAAACAATATATAGGGGTGGCTGGCCGGGGTGGGGGGCCGGCTGCTCGGGGATAGGCTGGGCATCGGTCAGCGGGTGGTGAGCAATTGCATTGTGCATCACTTGTTTCTTACACATTATTATTATTAATACTATTATCATTATCACTATTATTACTATTGTTATTATTATATTCCTGTCTTAATAAACTGTCTTTATCTCAACTCACAGGCTTCACTTTCCCGTTTCTCTCCCCCATCCCAGAGAGGGAGGGGGGAGGGTGAGTGAACGGCTGTGTGGTGTTTAGCTGCCAGCCGGGTTAAACCACAACAAGGAGTTAGCATTCTAAAAGCTTGTGTAGGCTGAATCCTCAAAACACTCCCCGACAGTTTCTGATTTCGTCCCACCCGTTGGGGACTCTTCGTCTCTTCCTTCTTTATATAGATGATGCCTCCCCTATCAGTCCCCCAGCAGTAGTTATCTGCTGAACAACATGGTGATCTTCCCATCTAATCAGGCTCCATTTAAAAGGTTTGTGAGGGTGCGCAGACCCAGGAACAGTGTAAACAATCGTACCCATTACTATGTATCGCAAAAAAAAAAAAAAATGGCTAGGGCCCATTTTCCAGAGTTCTTTACCTGGCCACGTAATTCCCCACCGTTTCACTCTCTGCCTCGCTTGTCGGTTCGGTTGCAGCGAACTACAAGGTGCAGGTTCTTCTCGGCAGCAGCAGTGTTCTTCAGGGGAGTTTTTCAGGTAACCGCGACCTTTTTCTGATCAAACAGGGTCCCCTCTCCTCCTTTTTACGATACATAGACAGTTAGACCATACTTATCGAGTTCGTTTCAACGTGAGCTTTAAGTCATCAGGGCCTGCGACCACTTCCCATTCGCTTTTCTGGATCGGTCCTTTCACGCCACTGGCATGCGTTCACCCCTTCTCAGCCGTCCGGATAGCCGTCTCTGTGATAAGTAAAACAACATAGGGGCCTCCCCACCGTGGTGTTAAAGACATTTCTTTCCATGTCTTAATTAGAACCCTATCTCCAGGTGGTATCCTATGGATTGCTATATCTAGCCACCAAGCCTTTCGCTTGCAACTCCCTCCGTCGGTTCATAAGCTGTATTAAATAAGGTTTTAATTGGATATCCTGTACCTGGGGATCAGATGGCATCTCTAAATCATAAGGCATACCATACAGCCTTTCAAAAGGTGACATTCTGACATCGGCTCGGGGCTATGTCCGGATATTCAATAGTGCAAGCGGTAAACATTTCACCCAGGAGGTTTTAGTCTCTATCATAAGCTTTGTTAGTTGCTTTTTAATTTCACCATTCATTCGTTCTACCTTTCCCGAACTCTGAGGATGCCAGGGAGTGTGATATTCCCATTTAATTCCCAGAGCCTTCATCATGTCTCGGGATACCTTTGACACAAAGTGTGGGCCTCGATCAGAGTCAATTGCTTCTATTACCCCGTATCTGGGTATGATGCTTTCTAATAATATCTTTACCATGGTTTGAGCTGTGGCCCTTGCCGTAGGGAATGCTTCAACAAAGTTTGTGAGGTGGCCTACAATAACTAATAAGTATCTATATCGCCCCGTTTTCGGAAGTTCAGTAAAATCTAATTGAATCTTTGCAAAAGGTCGATGTGCCAATTCTCGTCCTCCTCCCGGGACCCTTTTTCTCATGTGTTGAGCATTTACCCTCCAACAAGTTACGCAATCATTTACGATCCTCTTTGCTATATTATAAATCCCTATACACATATAATATGTGGCAAATTGATCCACCAACACCTGAGTACCCCAGTGCGTCTGTTCATGAAATCTCCGTAGCACCCTCATAGCTACTGATTTTGGTAACACTTCCCGTCCATCAGGCAGTACCCATTTCCCTTTATCGTTTGTTTTTTTTTTTTTTGGAACCCCCATTTGTGTCATCTTGTCTTCTTCTGTAATAGTGAAACAGAGTAAGGGGAGGGGAATGGGTCCATTCGACCACAGGGAGTTAGTCGGCCTGCACTTGTAGCAGTTTTTATAAGGCGGGCTTTCTTCCTCAGAACAATTGCATTCAATCCCATCAACTCCCCATTCACTCCACAATCATAACATGGAAATTCCTTTAAGTCTTTCCCACAGTATTAAGTATTATATTAAGCACTATTATATATTATGTTATTAATTATTATATTAATTATTATATATTAACTATTAAGTATAAGTATTATTTCCCACACTCTGGGCAATCTTCCTTCGTTCTTATAATTCTTCTACTCATTAATACTGCCCTTTTTGCCTCCTGATCTGCTAGATTATTACCCCTAACCTGAGGGGTGAGGCCTTTTTGATGCCCTTTTATATGTACTACGGCAATTTCTTTGGGCTCTCTGATAGCTTGTAAAACCTGGGTAATCAATTCCTGATGTATTAAACCCTTTCCTTGTGAATTGATGAGCCCCCTTTCTTCCCATATTTTACACAAATGTATGTACTACCCCATAAGCATATTTTGAATCTGTATATATTGTACCGCTTTTATTTTTCAGCAATTTTAGGGCCCGCAATATGGCATATAGCTCGCAAGTTTGGGTGTACCAGCTAGGACTCAAAGGTCCAGATTGCACTATCTCAAAAGTTTTCCCATTTACTAACGGGAAGGTTTACTACCTTCCCTGGGGCACCAGATAAGCAGAAGAGAAAGCAACCACAGCAATAAAAGCCACTGCACCCTCAGGACAGTTACTCTCATCCCCTCCTTTACCTCAGCCGCTTACCTACCCCACACGGCAGATGCTTCCACCCGTTCTCTGAAGCTACCTAGAGCACCTCTAAAAGAGAAAACTGGAATTTACTCTATTTGATGTAGTAAAGTAAGTGCAGCGACAACCACACCGCAAAAATAACACCTACCTCTGTTCATCACTCACCAGCGTCACTCCAGAGGTAGCTCGGGTCGTGACGTCCTGTACTGCACACTGCGTTTCAGCCTGAACAAAGGAAAACACAATCAGAAGACAAACATTCAGCTGACAGCATTAGCACCCATCCCTCAACAACAGAAGTGACCCCATATTTAATGTTTTCGTTTCAAAACAACAGTCCACTTGCCTCTGTACCTGCAAGTTAGATCCAAGCTCGAAAGGAACGGCCACCATCACCCATGCCACCTGGGAACACAGAAGGACAAAATGACCGCTGTGCTTGCAAGCCTCCACCTGCCACATTGCTCCTCTGTCCCAAACAGCCTCACCTCAGACCCTCAGAGGGAAACACCTGAATGTCTTCCCTTTGCTTCAGATCAGGGATCACCAGGCTGATAGAACTCTCACCTTCCCTCACTGCTCCGTGACACGGGGATTTCCCTATCCAAGACTGCACGAAGCCCCTGCAGAGACAAGAGAAAAGCACACCCTGAGGCACCTCACAGCCACAGCGTACCTGCTGCAATACCTCTCTCTTCCCAGCTCCTTTACTTCAGCTGCTCACCAGCTCGAACTGAGATTCTTCGCTCACAGCGCCGCGGCAAACTCTGCCCGGGCCACGCAACACACACTGCACAAGTTACGTTGTTTAAGACACACGAGCTGGAACATTCCTGCCCAACAACCAGTGGCATCGCACAGGAAGGATGCCGCACGCTCCTAGAAACCAAACCTACCAGTCCTGAACAGCTCCCCTGCCAGACAATTCCCCACCTCCTCCTGCCAACCATGCTCAGCACACACACTACTTGGCCGTAAAAAAAAAAAGTAATAACATACACACACAAAAAAAACTACTGAGCTCCACAAATGCCAAAAAGCCATGCACACACAGCAGCCCCTGCAGGGGTATTCACAGACTTACCCTTTACAGATGAAAAAGGTAACTCTGATACAACCCTGCTCAGTCTCTTGGTAATACTGCGCCTATGTGGTCAAGCCTCTTGCAGTGTGTAATCAAGCTCTTTTTAGTCCTCTGGAGAGTTACACAAGTGTGTAGAGATTCAAATATAACCCAAAACCACAAGTGGATCCCACCATCCCAAAAACAAGTGAGCCAGCAACCTCTGCTAAATATCCCTCTAGTAAGTGATTTCCAAGCACTTAAAATCTAGAAATCCATGGACTCCAACCTGCCCAAAGAACCCTGCAACTGACTGAAGGAAAAACAAAGCACTTACCCTAAAGAGCAGCCCAGGCACAATGAACTCCCTAATGGCATACCTGGGGCTCATATACCATTTGGCCCTGCCCAGCACCCAAACCCAATCACCTAGGAAAGGGGAGGGGCAAAGCACAAGAAAGTAAAAAGAGCACAAGCAGCACAGCAGCTGTGGGGGTTTTTTTGGTGTTTTTTTTAGTTTTGTATTTTGTTTGTTTGTTTTTTGTTTTTCTTTTTTTTTCTTTAATCTGGTTTAGCTCAATAGCATGCAGACTGCAGACAAGAGAACTGGGGTGATTCTAGAAGCAACAATACCCATGCTTTTGCTGCAGCTTTGAATATTGAAAGGACAATATGACCAAGCAAGTAACTGAAATTTTTTCTGCTGGAATTAGTTCAAACCTTTATTTATATACAAAGAAAAATCTGGGAGCATAACAGATTACATGCCAAAAAAAATCAATTCCATGTAATAACATCACTCGCAGCATAAATCACGTACTTGAGTAGGCTATCTGAAAACCAAAAGGCTATGCTGATGGGTCAAAACACACTACAGGACAATGGAGCCTGGCCCTCTGCTGCACCAGCTTAAATCCTATCCCTACACTCACCAAGGTGCAACCCCAACCCAAACACAGACACACCATTTCAGGCTATACGGGATGGGGCTTCAGGCACCGCTTCACCTACTGAAGAAGACCACCATCAGGAGCTGCCACGCCAGACCACCTTTTTCCTCTGAAACACCTTTCTCAGGAACCAAACAGCATTCCAGTGACCTGCTTTGCTCCTTTTCCAAGGACTACCACAGTCCGCCTTGCCTCTGGCACCTGATAAGCAGAAGAGAAAGAAACCACAGCAGCACAAGCCACAGCACCCTCAGGACAGTTACTCTCATCCCCTCCTTTACCTCAGCTGCTTACCTACCCCACATGGCAGATGCTTCCACCCATTCTCTGAAGCCACCTAGAGCACCTCCAAAAGAGAAACTGGAATTTTACTCTAATTGATGTAGTACACTAACTGCAGTGATGGGCACGAAAATGTGCCCAGATGGCAGCAATCACAGACTTACCCTTTACAGATGAAAAAGGGGACCCTGCTCAGTCTCTTGGTAATACTACCGTGCTTATGCGGTCGAGGAACCGTACCCCACCATTTCTTAAAAACGGGTTAGCCGGCAACACCTCCTAAGCACGCCTCTATTACCTGAATTCCAAGCACTGAAAATCTAGAAGGCTGCAACGTCTAAAGACTCTACAGCCACACAAACCACAGGCAAAAGCTCCAAAACTATAACAAACTGTCCCTAACCCTGAAAAAGACTACCCCTTACACGCCTACTGCTGCTCTTTTCAGACACATGCTTACACAGGGAGCTTCGATGATACTTATCTCCTAAACCCTGCTCCATCACTTTGCCACCAAGGTTGTAACTTTGATAATATTTGACGTATAATATTTGACATACAGGCAAAGACTCACAAGTAAGCCCCGCAATTCGGCAAAAATCATAAGGGACCCAGAACCAAAAGCAAACACACAAAGTAGCACTGCCATCCTACCCGTAAACATGCTATAACAATTACTCACCTGAAGAAGAGCTGCATGCAATACAGGCACCTATTACTGGATTGGTTTACTCTAACAGATCCTACCAGTTGTTACCTCACAAAGATGGGCGTACCGGTCTCTACTTGGAAACGCATCAGTCCATAGACTCTTAACCACCTAAAGAAACCTCCAACTCACTGAAGGAAAAACAAAGCATCTACTCTAAAGGGCAGCCCAGGCAGAATGAGCTCTCTGATGGGATGCCTGTGACTCAATGACCACTAGGCCCTCCCTGGAACCCAAAGCCAATCACCTGGGAAAGGGGAGGGGCAAAACACAAGAAAGGAGAAAGAGGAGAAGCAGCAGCTGTGGTTTATTTTTTTTTTGCTTCAGCTTTGATTATTGAAAGCTTTTCTCCTCTACAACTCCTGTCTCAGGAACCAAACAGCATTCCAGTGACCTGCTTTGCTCCTATTCCAAAGACTATCACAGCCCACCTTGCCTGTGGCACCTGATAAGCAGAAGAGAAAGCAACCACAGCAGCAAAAGCCACTGCACCCTCAGGACAGTTACTCTCATCCCCTCCTTTACCTCAGCTGCTTACCTACCCCACATGGCAGATGCTTCCACCCGTTCTCTGAAGCCACCTAGAGCACCTCCAAAAGAGAAACTGGAATTTTACTCTATTTGATATAGTTAAAAAAACTGCAGCGACAACCGCACCCCAAAAATAACAGCTACCTCTGTTCATCACTCACCAGAGTCACTCCAGAGGTAGCTCGGGTCGTGACGTCCTGTACTGCACACTGCGTTTCAGCCTGAACAAAGGAAAACACAGTCAGACCATGAACATTCAGCTGACAGCATTAGCACCCATCCCTCAACAACAGAAGTCACCCCATATTTAATGTTTTCGTTTCAAAACAGCAGTCCACTTGCCTCTGTACCTGCAAGTTAGACCCAAGCTCGAAAGGAACGGCCACCATCACCCATGCCACCTGGGAACACAGAAGGACAAAATGACCACTGTGCTTGCAAGCAACCACCTGCCACACTGCTCCTCTGTCCCAGCCAGCCTCACCTCAGACCCTCAGAGGGAAACACCTGAATGTCTTCCCTTCGCTTCAGATCAGGGATGACCAGGCTGATAGAACTCTCACCTTCCCTCATTGTTCTGAGACACGGGGATTTCCCTATCCAAGACTGCACGAAGCCCCTGCAGAGACAAGAGAAAAGCACACCCTGAGGCACCTCACAGCCACAGCGTACCTGCTGCAATACCTCTCTCTTCCCAGCTCCTTTACTTCAGCTGCTCACCAGCTCGAACTGAGATTCTTCGCTCACAGCGCCACGGCAAACTCTGCCCAGGCCACACAACACACACTGCACAAGCTACATTGTTTAAGACACACGAGCTGGAACATTCCTGCCCAACAATCAGCGGCATCGCACAGGAAGGATGCCGCACACTCCTAGAAACCAAACCTACCAGTCCTGAACAGCTCCCCTGCCAGACAATTCCCCACCTCCTCCTGCCAACCACGCTCAGCACACACACTATTTGGCTCTAAAAAGAAAAAAAAAAAAAAAAAAACATACACACACAAAAAAAACAACTGAGCTCCACAAATGCCAAAAAGCCATGTACACACAGCAGCCCCAGCAGGGGTATTCACAGACTTACCCTTTACAGATGAAAAAGGTAACTCTGATACAACCCTGCTCAGTCTCTTGGTAATACTGCACCTACGTGGTCAAGCCTCTTGCAGTGTGTAATCAAGCTCTTTTTAGTCCTCTGGAGAGTTATGCAAGTGCCTTCATACGTCTAGAGATTCAAATATAACCCAAAAACACAAGTGGATCCCACCATCCCAAAAACAAGTGAGCCAGCAACCTCTGCTAAATATCCCTCTAGTAAGTGATTTCCAAGCACTTAAAATCTAGAAATCCATAGACTCCAACCTGCCCAAAGAACCCTGCAACTGACTGAAGGAAAAACAAAGCACTTGCCCCAAAGAGCAGCCCAGGCACAATGAACTCTCTAATGGCATACCTGGGGCTCATATACCATTTGGCCCCGCCCAGCACCCAAACCCAATCACCTGGGAAAGGGGAGGGGCAAAGCACAAGAAAGTAGAAAGAGAGCACAAGCAGCAGCAGCTATGTTTTTGTTTGTTTGTTTGTTTTTTCTGGCCTAGCTCAATAGCATGCAGACTGCAGACAAGAGAACTGGGGTGTTTCTAGAAGCAACAATACCCATGCTTTTGCTGCAGCTTTGAATATTGAAAGGACAATATGACCAAGCAAGTAACTGAAGTTTTTTTCAACTGCAAGCAGCTCAAACCGTTGTTTTTAAACAGGAAGAAAAATCTAGGAGCATAACAGATTACACACCAGAAAAAAAGATCAATTCCATGTAATAACATCACTCGCAGCATA
The DNA here is from genome assembly GCF_964211835.1 of Anser anser. Classification (NCBI taxonomy): domain Eukaryota; kingdom Metazoa; phylum Chordata; class Aves; order Anseriformes; family Anatidae; genus Anser; species Anser anser. Next base: position 15,635,329 of record NC_139740.1, on the reverse strand, counting down.
AATCACGTACTTGAGTAGGCTATCTGAAAACCAAAAGGCTATGCTGATAGGTCAAAACACACTACAGGACAATGGAGCCTGGCCCTCTGCTGCACCAGCTTAAATCCTATCCCTACACTCACCAAGGTGCAACCCCAACCCAAACACAGACACACGGGATGGGGCTTCAGGCACCGCTTCACCTACTGAAGAAGACCACCATCGGGATCTGCCACGCCAGACCACCTTTTTCCTCTGAAACACCTTTCTCAGGAACCAAACAGCATTCCAGTGACCTGCTTTGCTCCTATTCTAAAGACTATCACAGCCCACCTTGCCTGTGGCACCTGATAAGCAGAAGAGAAAGCAACCACAGCAGCAAAAGCCACAGCACCCCTAGGACAGTTACTCTCAACCGCTCTTTTACTTCACCCACTCACCTAACCCCCGAGGCAGATGTTTCCATCTGCTCTCAAGCCACCTAGAGCACCTCTAAAAGGCAAAATGGATTTTTATTCTACTTTTTGTAATAACTTAACTGCAGTGACAACCGCACCCCAAAAATAACTGCTACCTCTGTTCATTGCTCACCTTGCCTGAGGTAGCTCAGGTCGCAACGTCCTGTATTGCGCACTGCATTTCAGCTTGAACAAAGGAAAACACGGTCAAAAGATAAACATTCAGCTGCCAGCATTACCACCCACCCTTCAACACCACAGGTGACCCTATATTTAATTTTATCATTTCAAAAGAGCAGTCCACTTGCCTCTGTACCTGGAAAGTAGATCCAAGCTCAAACGTGGCCACCTGCAAGGCCGGGGGGGGGGGCATTTGGCAGCCACCTGCAAGGTGGGGGGGCACCTGGCAGCTTTGCTCTAACAGACCCTACTAGTTACCTCAAAAAGATGGGCTTACCGGTCTCAATTTGAAATGCATCAGTCCATAGGCTCTGACCCACCTAAAGAACCCTGCAACTGACTGAAGGAAAAACAAAGCCCCTACCGCCAAGGAGCAGCCCAGGCAGAATGCCTGCCCTAATCATGTGGAAAATGGGAGGGGCCGTGCATGAGAAGAGATAAAGAGAGCAGGAGGAACAGCAGCCCTGGTTTTGGTCTGGCTTAGGTCAACAGCGTGCAGAGTGCAGCACAGGCAATCAGCCTGTTTCTCCTGAAAGACTTACCTTAGCTTTGGTGAAGGAAACTGACCGGGCTGACAACCCTCTCACCTTTTTGCACCACTCCACAACATGGGGAATTCACCTCTCCACGGCTGCACGAGGGAACTGCAGAAACAAGACAAAGCACACCCTGAGGCACCTCATAACCACAGCCTACCTACCTACTGCAATACCTCTGCAATACTTATACCTCTCTTCCCAGCTGCTTTACCTCTGCTGCTCTCCATCTCCAAATCACATTCTTTTAACTGTCACACAGAGCGGTGGTCCTCCAGGTGCCATAGAGCAGCGCCATTATTTTTTTTCTTTTTTAATTTCAGAACAGCTTCCCTTCAAAACAGCTTTCCGCTTCCCTCTGGAAATGGACAGTAGGTCAAGCCAGTCACCGAGTTGCCAACGCAGAGCTTCACAGTTCCAGAAGGTGCTCTTTCATTCGACCGATTCCTCAGAAGTGTTACCTACCACTAGCAAAAGCAATAAACAGACTGCAAACAGGCACTGCCACATTTGACAAACTTCATGTTTTTAATTTTATCATTTCAAAACAGCAGTCCGCTTGCCTTTACATCTGAAAAGGCAGATCAAACCAATCACCAAGTTGCCGAACAAGAACTTGACAGTTCCAGAAAGTGCTGTTTCCTTTGACCGGCTCCTCCTAAGGTTTACCTACTGCTGGAAAAAAAGAAAAAAAGACTGTGCCAGCTGCCCTTAAGTACTCACCCAGAGCTTGAGTATTCGCCCAGAGACAGACCAGATGTCTTTCCCAAAAGAGTCAGGACAATGTATTATTGCACTGTTGGACCACCATGTTAGCTACCATCACTAATTGCCAGGCAGGACAGCTCCAGGCCAAACACACACATAAAAAGGCACACTACAAACATCATGAACAAAACATGGGAAAAGAATTACTTTTCATGAATTACTTTTTCAAGAATTACTTTTACATGTCGTCTCAGGGAGGAAGTAACTACCCTGAGCAACGTGCCCTTACCCACTAGGAAGCTGAGCGGCAATGTGAAAAACTACATTTCCCGGCATGCCACGGAAACCAACATGGCCGGCAGGAAGCTCAAAACCCAAAGACCACAACTCCCGGCATGCTGCGGGGCACGAAGCCTGGCAGTTGCTACAGCGCATGCGCATCTCCTCCGTCTGCAGTACCTCCCTTTCGCCAGCAGGTGGGAGCAGAGAGCCACGCGTCACCGCAGCGCCTCTTCGCCTACAGCACCGCCCGCTGTTCGGCCACCAGGTGACACCAGGCGCCGCCGCGCCACCCTGCTCCATGCATGGGCGGAAACAGAACGGCAGGCACGGCTTCCCAGGCCGTCTGCTCGTTAAGGGAAGCGGCGGGAGCCGCGTGGAACACCACACAAGAACGGCAAGAAAAAGCATCCCGCTCCACGGGCACTGGGGAAGTAACTGCCCATCCTAAAAGGCCCCGTGCTGAGCCGCAACGTGAAACTACAGTTCGCAGCATGCTCTGGAAACCAATGTGGCCGATCAAAAGCCCGGAGCCCAAAGACCACAACTCCCGGCATGCTGTGGGGCAAGACGCTCCCAGCCACCTGACCCAGCTGACGCCCCGCCCCAGAGTCAAACCCGTGCTTTCTGATCCGCCGCCTACTACCCCAGCCACGGGTCCCGCAGGACCCAGCCGCCCCAACACCCTTCCCTCCCCTCTGCCACGGACGCCCAGGCCCTCCCTCACCTGCTGCTCCGCAGCAGCCACAGCCTAGGTCATGCTCGCCAATCACTCCCTCTGCGCAGACCAGTCCCAGCACACCTGGCCCAGGGAGCAAACACAGCACAGGCCTACCCCCACCATTGCTGCCCTTGCCCCCCCCCCGCCTGCAGCCTCCCCAGCAGGGTGGCCCCCACACCCAGGTCGCTTGTCTGTGTCCATTGGCTCCCCCATGGACAATAAACACGGGGCCAACACCCCAGCCCCTGCCCCCTCCACACCCAGGAACCTGCACCTAGCAGCACGGCCACAGCCACTTACAGTGTCCACAAACACAGAGGGCAGCACAAGCCAGAAAGCAAACTTTATTAAACTCTTACGCAGGACTCCTGGGAGGGAGACTGCGGCAGAACTCCCTGCCCAGACATTCTCCCCTTCCCCTGGGGGGCTGCGGGGCTCAGGCATCCAGCAGGTCCATCCGTCCGTCTCAGCATCCATGCCCTGGGGAACAGCTGCCTCCTGCAGAAATGGGCTGTGAGGCACAGAAGGAGGAAGAAAAAGGAAAAGGGCACAAGTGGGATACAAGCAGCAAGAGAGGAACTGGGTGGACAGACAGACAGCAGGGCAGAGGGACAGAAGAACCACCGGGGGGGCAGGGAGCGGGACAGGGGTGATCAACGGGGTTGGACAGAGAGTCCAACAGAGGCACAATTGCGACAGCCAGGATGACCGAGAGTAATAGCAGTTTTACTGACATCAGACAGCATTAGTTTGGGATGAAATCAGAGTTTTGGTTTTTGGATCAGAGATGACTCTGTTGAACAGTCTCTGCCTTTCCAGTATTTGAAAGGAAAAGGCATGAGGATAAGCACACAAGTATGAAGCTATTATTACCAACAGAGATGCTGGAAGTAGGCTTCTCAATATCGCTTCTGGTACTTGTGGAGTAATTGCCTTAAGTAACTAGGCAAATTAAACTAATATTCACATTTTAAAGAAAATGTGCAGCATTGAAAAAGCTTTCAGGGTGCAGGGTAGCTGCGCTACCTAAGTGTTCCCTAGGCCTCCAACTTTACATGCTATTGCACTAGGGGAACTTGGTGTGCTGACTCTAAGGAACAGTACAGAGCGTAGAGCAGAGTGGAGACACCACGGATAGGCTCTGTGATGAGACGGGGACCTGATGCTCTTATGCGCACCAAGACTGATAAGCTGCATGTTTACCATCCTTGTGAGAAAAATCTCAAATAATTTTCTTCAGACAGGATCTTCTGTGAAGCTATTTTATTCGTGATTGCAATGGCGGGCATCCTGTCAATCAGGAACGCATTTTAGTAAACAAATCATAACCTTTTATTCCCTATTACCCGACGCCTGATCACCTCCCCTGTTTCCTCATTGGCTAAGTACTACAGGTTCACAAGCTACTCGACGCTCCTCTATACCACGTATGTACAATTTTTCTGTTTTTTCAACCCTTTAATTTCTCCTTTCTTATGTTTTGAGAACTTGTGATCTTTGTTTTACTGTTCTCACACTGCTCATCTTGTTTTTCTCAAGCTTCTACCTTATTTTGGAACAGTGAGGCCTTCTACTGTCCACTTATCTACAGGTGACCCATTCGGTGATAAACTGGAGCTGATTGATACAGCGGTGCACTAAGGGTTAAGAAGAAGGTTACTCACAGGCATAGAGTGGTAACCAGGCTAGAATAAGAGAAAGTGGGAACCAGTAAGAAGTTGCTAGGCTCGGACGGGCCTATAGAGGGCTATGCATGATCAAAAGGAATGCACTAATCAGAAGTCTGTAACTACGCACGCTAGCTGCGTGCAGTGCATGTAGCTGGTTCAGAAAGCTATATAATATCTGGCATTGGAACAATAAAGGGTCTCCATTTCTCGACTATTTTGGAGTCTGTGTCCTCATTCCCTTCACTTATCTACTTAGCATTTCTCCTTATTATGACTACACGATTACCTTGGAATACAGAAAAGTAATTCTCTACTGCAAAAACACAACTTTGTTTCTCACACCCTGAGCCAACCACCTGTCATGGTTTTGACAGAACGTTGTACTCTAGTGAACTTTTGCTCATTATATCATCACTATAATACCAAACCACACCTCCATCCCAAAAGCTCCATGCCTCCAAGCTGCGACCGCCCCTCACTGAGCACACGCTCTGAATTTCTCAGACCCCTATAGCTTTAAACGAAAGCAAGAAAACTTTACAAATCATAACCAAGATATGCCTGACTAGAGTCACTCAAGCTCCACCTAAAAGGGACAGAAAATAATCACAGAGTCATAGAATATCCCGAATTGGAAGGGATCCACAAGGATCATCGAGCCCAACTCCCGGCATCACACAGGTCAACCCAAAAATTCAGACCATATGACTAAGTGCACAGTCCAAATGCTTCTTAAACTCCGGCAGACTTGGTGAAGCGACTACCGGCCTGGGGAGACTGTTCCAGTGCTCAACAACCCTCTCAGTGAAGAACCTCTTCCTGATGTCTAGCCTGAACCTCTCCTGCTGCAGGTTGACACCATTCCCACGGGTCCTATCACTGGTCTCTAAAGAGAACAGATTGGTGGATAATGTAAATTGGCTTAAGTGAAAGGGGATGTTAGGGAAGATACCATCACGAAGGATACCTTTCTGACTTCCGGGATCAGTCGACAGGCTGAGCCTCTCTTCCCCCCGCACTGGGATGTCGTGGGGTAAGATCTGAATGCTTGGTTGTACCAGGCGTCTCCGTAGAAACTCAGAAATCTCTAGAGCCTTTGTGCCTTTTAATGCGTTAATAGCCAGGACGAGTACCCGTGTATTTCATGCGTGCTCGCTTGCTTTTGCGGACAGTGAATTTATCGCCGGCAATTCCAAAGAACCTGTGTCCCTGTTGCTGTAATAAACTGCCCTTCGTTGCATTGTTCCTAGCTGTGACAGTTCTCATTGAACACAACTAGAGCGAGGGTGTCCTATGTTATTGGTGAATCCGTGACCCTGGTAGTTCAGTACCCCGAATCCGACCAGACCCGTAACAGTTAGTCAGCTACGCCCCTTAACACGACAGTATTTCATAGAGAAAAACATTAAGCCTAAGATTTCTCATCCCTAAGGCCTTAGGGGGGCAGGCCGAGAAGGAACCAGAGATGCTTAGTATGTCTCCTGAGAATCGCAGCTTACAGTTACTCCACGTCTTCTGGTCTCATGGGATGAGGCAGAGGTATAATTAATTCCTTCTCCATCTCTCTCTAAAGAGTTTTCCTCCTATCTGTGACAAAGGAGAAAAATGTTATGGTCGTGGAAGTCGTTATACAAAGCCACACTCAGTGAATTCACTATTACAGTTAAGATCGTTTTTAATCGAAAACACCTCAGCAGCAGTGTTACCACTGCAAACATAGCGCTGCACAAAAATTCAACTCAAGATAAAGGAAAGGGCGAGCTAAAAGGACAAATGACGTGACCGAAGGCATCTTCAACAACCATCTGGTAGATGGTTGTCCACAGCCCTTGGATTCCATGGTTGTCTTCCCTGCCAAGTGAATCCTGGAAGAACAAGAAAAGATACACAACATGTCCACAAAAACTTTTGGGGAGGCTACTGAAAAGAAAAACAAAAAAATAGAAACAGCATGCAGCTAGTACGTCAGTTTTGTTAACAGAGTAACATTAACATACTAGAAATTTCCACATTCTATGTAGCCCCAAGGTGGTGCTGGGTACATCCACTGATATTAATGGGGTGGCACAATGTAAGAGATAGTTAATAGACAAGGTACACCTGAGGTGCACAGATTGCATATTCCATGCGACAAAAAAGGCACAGCTTGGCACCCAGTTTGGATCAGCTTGCGTATGAGTCTGCTGATACGTGAGTATATACAGCAAGCAGACAAGTCTTTTACTCCACAGACTCAGTTTCATTTATGTATATACATACATATACATATGTGTATGTATCTCTCTCTCTCTCTCTCTCCATATATATATATATAAACAAACAAACGTTGGGAACTTCATAACCACTTGAATAACAATCATTAGCTATGCCTACGCTGAAAGCCAGGACTATGCCTAAGTGATTAAGTAAACACAGAGTCTTATCTGTGAAATGCTGAAAATGCCCCATAACCACTGGGGGGCTTATGCACGGTGTACATAATTTTTACGCAAACATGCATCTTAATACACAAAGAGGAGGGGCGAGGCGGACAAAGGTTTTAGGGACGCGTCAAGACCAGAACAGCCACTGGGCAATCGCTCAGATATGCAAAGCTCAGCTAAAACCTGCACAAATCCACCGAAAGGAGGAGGCTACCTACTTGTCTGCTTAAAATAACCTCTACGAAGAACGTATTACAAAATCAAAAACGAAACTATCATCCAGCAAAGCAAACGTCTGGAATACAATGGGCTAAAACTGACAGCTGAGGTTTGATTCTTTAGCAATTTCAAAGGTCTTCAGATCCTACCTGACTTCTCGTGCATGGTGGCGTTGCAGCACAGAAATGAGGGGAGCGGGAAGATCGCAACAGGCCAAACGCGGTGCTGAGCTCCTACAGGAGCTGGTGGGATAGCACTGACAAGAGTGAGACAGGCTGTCAGCCTTCTGCACGAGCTGAAGAAGAGGAGCGCCAGTGTCTGAAGAAGCTGTTTCTTCTCATACTTCATTTAATACACACCGTCTTTAAATCCAGGACGTCTTCTTAGGGAAGAGATAAAGAAGTAGAGTTAGCGGCTCCAAGGACACTTCAGGATCTTAGTTCTTTCTATAGTTAGCTGCTATCCACAAAACCAAACCAGTTAAAATAGAGAGTTACATTAAAAATTCTTGAAAATAACAAAAGTATGGGATTTAAAAAAAAGACATGCACGGAAAAGAGGTTAAATTATCTCATTCGTTTCTCAATTCCGCCACAAACTCTACGCTCAGCTCCTCTTAACTCACTCACCCCACTTACCCATCCAAACACAGGGCGGACGCGGCAGTTCTCATCACTCTTGGTAAAAAGACAACATTTTCATGTTTGCTGTCAAATATCATCTCTTTCCAGCACAATTTCCTGCAAGCTATGCTAACTCCTCCAGGCTTTTTAATATATACTAGAAACTTCACTGTTTTATCTTAATGACCATCTCGGTGGAAGTCGCCGAGCTGCTATCTTTGATTCTGCTGTCTTCACAAATACAAATAAAACAGTACTTCAGCAACAATCTATGACAAACTAGGCAATACATGCATCTACCTCTTACATAAGAAAGGAAAGAATTTGTAGACAACATCCAGAAAGTATTACCTTGTTAGATATCAGAGTGGTGGGGCAGAATGACAATGCTACACAAGACTGTACTTACACTCCTGGGATTGCACAGGTTTGCTGGAATACAAAAAAAATAAAGTAAGGTCACTATGCGGAACAAGTTCACTCACTCCATTATTACTGTGAATGACAAGAATATTTCAGTAAGCGTTCTTTTAAACCCATGGAAATTTTCAGATTTATGTCAATTTGGCTTCATGAAAACTGAAACTTGCAGTGCAAAGATCATTTATAAAAGCTGTAGCAGGTGAGCTTTTTAGGCACGGATTTTGTCACCTTTTTGGGTAATGTTCGTCTCTCTCCCTCATTACCCCCCTTCCCTCCTCTCCCCCCCCCCCAAAAAAAAAAACAAGAAAAAAGATTAAAGACCACAAACTGGGACTTCTCAGAGGTATGACTCCATTTTTCACCTTATACACACAGTTTCTTCGCTATGCTAAACTTTCACAATGACTGTATAATAGAGTCTTACTAATATTGTTTGTCTGTGAGTTTGATACTACTTCCCCAGGTTGGATGAAACAAGCATTTTTCATTGTGACGGACATCAAAACAAATAATGTCTCTTGTCAGCTATGGAGTCCTGCTGGCAGTATCACCAGCTCACACAGAATCCCATCTAGTTTTTGGGGTCCACCCCATCTATCCTCAGCAGTGGGAAGTTCTTCCAGAAGCAGACAGACTGTTATTCGTTCCTCAATGGAGCTGAGGCTCTGTAAGGCTTTGCTTTTTTCTTCCCTCACTCCCTCTTCTATTTCCAAGCTTTAACTTAAAAGCTAAGCTTGTGGGGCTGGGGGGAATCCCCAAATCAAATCCCAGCCCCAACATCCCATAGTCCCCTACTCTCAGGCCCAGCAATCTACAAATGCACACAATGCTACAGACTGTGGTGGGCAGGTCCTTCAGGGCAGGGATGTTGTCATCTTTTCAGGTGACGTTCAGCTCCCTGAAAGGGCTGAAATACCACATCCATACTCACTTCCCCTACTTGATTCGCACAGGTGTAGTCAGAGGAACAGGGCCACACCAGCACTCCCTGCTCACAAAGCTCACTGCCTACCTCCAGGTTTGCATTGTTTCCTTGTATTACTGTTAATTCTGACACATTTCTGCTATAAAAGCATATCTCAGTGGCATTAAACAACCAAATGCGTGGACTGTGCTGTCTGCAGTATTTTATCCCACACACTCCAATTACTTAATCAGCTGTTGAGCCCGTGCCTCGAGCAAGCATTTTGCTGGGTAACCATCTCCTAGTCTTGAGGGGACACGTGAGAATAATTTTTTCTTGGATAGTATTTACTTCAAATACTCCTGCCAGGCCAGTTTAAGGAATCCACAAATTCCACGGGAGAGAGGCTTGCCTAAATTGATTCTGTCTTTCTGATAATTTGCTCAATGGAGCATTTCTCCCTTCGGTATTTCTGGGGTAATGACAACGACTTGGATTTCAGAGAAGCAAGGTTTGAAAGGATAGGTAGTATCTTGAAATAGATCAGATTTCAGGAGTACAATCTCAATACATTCCAAAACCTAAATTCCACAATGCTGCTTCTGCAATCTGAGGGACAAACTCTTCTGCCACAGATGGGCAGGGATATCAGACCAGCGCATAGGAACACTTCAGGAGTCAGCAGAAGTGGTAACGAGAGCTGCATCCCTCTGTGATAGATACCTGTGCCCGAACAAGCTTTCCTTCCGCTCACAGAGGAAAAGAGCTGGCGTCCTACAAAACGTCTCGCGTCTACCACTTTGGAGTGTTCTCAGTCAGCTTGTCTGTACTTCAACTTCCCTTTGAAGGAAGTAGCTAAGTACATAAAAACCTCCTTCCGGTAGCTTGGCACTGACCTGCAAGCCAGCACCAGGAGAAGGGCTGTGTCACACTTCAGCCCGGAGAAGAGAAGGCTCTGGGGAAGACCTCATTACTACCTTTAAACATGTATAGTGGACTTACAAAAGAGACAGGCAAGGACTTGTTACCAGGGCCTGTAGCGACAAGGCAAGACAAGTTTTAAACTGAAGGAAGATAGATTTAGATTGAACAAAAGGAAGAAGTTCTTCTCAATGAGGGTAGTAAGACACTGAAACAGGCTGCCCAGAGAAGTTGTAGAGGCCTCATTACTGGAGGTACTCAAAGCTGGGCTGGATGGGGCTTTGAGCAACCTGACCTAGTGCAAGACGCCACTGATAGAGGCAGGGGGGATGGACTAGATTATCTTTAAGCGTCCCTTCCAACCCAAACCACTCTACGATTACGTGAAAGGAATTGCCTCCCAAGTCATTCTTGACTGACTACAATTAGCATTCTGGAAAGCCCTGCAAGCACTTGTTCATTATTTCTAGGGTAATTCTTAAAGCTGAAGCAGACCAAAGTTTTGTCAACAAAAGCCTTTCGGGAGACTACTGAAAGGAAAACCAAGCCAAACCAAAAAAAACAGAAACAGCAAGTGGCTATTACATCAGTTTTGTTAACAAAGTAACATTAACGTACTAGGAATTTCCACGTTCTTCACCCTCCACCTTTAAAAAGTCACCCAATTCTGTCAGTGTTCACCATTAGCATTCTTTAAAACTTTCACATGGACATCTGAGAAAAACATTTCAAGTCCCTGTCATCGAGGGAGAAGAGGAAAAAAAAATAGGGATGAGGGGGGAAGAAGCACAGCCATTCCTTTCCTCGGTAAGGTGAGCAAAAAGCTCAGGCGCTCAGCAAGAACATTCTTTGAAAGATAAAACAGAAGAAACTGCAGGTTATTTAACCTCAGCTTGTCCTGGTTTCAGCTAATATAGAGTTAATTTTCCTCCTAGTAGCTGGTAGGGTGCTATGTTTTGGATTAGGCTGAGAAAAGTGTTGATAACATGCTGATGTTTTAATTGTTGCAGAGCAGTGTTTACACCAGGCCAAGGACTTTCCAGCTTCTCTTTCTGTCCTGCCAGTGGGCAGGCTGGGGGTGCAGCAGGAGCTGGGAGGGGATAGACCCAGGGCAGCTGACCCAAACGGGCCAAAGGGGTATTCCATACCACCTGGCGTCATGCTAAACAATATATAGGGGTGGCTAGCAGGACTGGGAGGACCAGCTGCTTGCGGATAGGCTGGGCATCGGTCAGCAGGTGGTGAGCAATTGCATTGCGCATCACTTGTTTGTGCACATTATTATTAGTAGTACTATTATCATTATTATTATTATTTTCCTGTTTTTATAAGCTGTCTTTATCTCAACCCACAGGCTTCACTTTCCCATTTCTCTCCCCCATCCCAGAGAGGGAGAGGGGAGGACAAGCCAACGGCTATGTGGTGCTTAGCTGCCAGCTACGTTAAACCACAACATGGCTATAGAGTCACGTGTATTTGTGCCTGCTCATTTATTCATCTGCCAGTTTATTTTGCTACAGACCGTAGAAACTGCAAGGTTACCACCTTTTGTAACCGATGGGATCTTCGGTAGGAATAGCTGTCTAAAAGAGCCAACAAAATCCCCTTCATCGACAGCCATTTGAACTTTCGTCGTCTAAAAATAGTCCTACAAACATTCCCCGGGATGCTCAACTTCAGCATCTTTTCATTCAACTTGAGGCAGAACAAGCCCTTACCCTGAACATCTTCATCTGGCTCTCCTCTGCTAGCAGAGTAGTACTCTGATACTGACCACTACGTGCTGCAGCCTACTCGCTTACGTGTATTTACTGCAATCTGGTTCGATATGCTCACAGAGAAACTAATGAAAAATCCGCCCTTTCTTTCAGAAAAAAAATAATAAAATAACTACGACACGGTAAGGAAAAAAAGCTGAACATGCGGTCCTTTACCAAAGGGCAGATCCAACATCAGCACAAGGAGTTTTTGGTCATGTGAGCAATCACCTACACCAGCCATCAGGACAAACCAAACGCACGCACATGAGACTCCATTTAAAAAACATGTAAAGTTCCTTTATAGCTTATGGAAGTAACAACCTACATCTTAGATGCAGTTAGACTGCATCGGTTTAGGGACTGCCTCCTTCCAAAAAAAAAAAATCCTCCAATCTGTTCATCCGTTCACAGTTCTGCAAATTCAATTAGGCCTTTGAGCCTGAGGTGCAGGAAAATTACTAGAGCACGCCTGGATTTCACCCGGAGGTCGCTGCGACTTACCCGGACAGCTGGGACAGACGGGCTGCTCTTTCTCCTGGGAAACGTGCGACTGCAGCACGCCAGCTGCAGCTTTCCTCCCTTTAGCTGCTGCGCCACCTTCGCTCGGCGACAAACCCCGCGGGGGTCCCAGCGGCGGGGAGCTGCTTCTGCCCTGGTGAGCCGCAGGGAAAGGAGAGAGCCGGCCGTCAGCACGCGGGGGGAGGAAAACCTCCGAGGCGCAGCCCGACGATCGAGCGCAGCGAGGACCCGCGCCCGGCCGCCGCAGCCCCCACCCCTCCCGGCCCGACGCTCCGGGGAAGCGCCCCCGAAGGCTCTCGCTCGCCTCACCGCCGGCAGCCGCGCTCGCAGCCAGCGGCAACCTGCGCCTCCCGGCGCGCACGGCCCGGCCCCGGCCCCGGCCCCGGCTCGGGGAAAGACCGGCCGCGCATCACAGAACTACAGCTCCCAGCATGCCGCGGGACGGAGCAGTCCATCCGACCCAGAGGGGAGTCGGCCAAGCGCACGCAACCGCCCCCCCCGCGCCGCTTCGCCCCCCTCCCCCCCAGCCCTCCGAAGCCCCGCGCAGTGCAGATCCCGCTGCACGCCCGGTCCGCTCCGCTCCGGTCCGGCGCGGCGCCGCCCCCGCCCCGCACAAGGGCCGTTTCCGCAGAAGCTGCCGACCGCGTAGCGCCCCAACCGCCCGCCGCCTCGTTCCCGCCCGGCCCGACCCGGCCCGGGGCGGCACCGACCACCAACCTCGTTGCGGCACCGCGCCTCGGCGGCCCGGCCCGAGCTGAGCCCAGCGCGGCCCGGCCCGACATCTTCTGCCCATAGCGCCGGCAAGCCCTGCACGGCACCTCCACCCTGCGTTCCTCCGAGCCAATCACGGAGCGCTTCCGCCCTGAGTTAAGGCTAGCCGTGACGCCACTTCCGCCCTCACGGTCCAGCCAATCACGGCGCCGCTTCCCTGTGGGAAGGCGACCCTGAGGCTGCCCCTGTGCTGCCTTTTATTTATTTATTTATTTATTTATTTTTAAAGAAGGCGCGGGTGTTCTTGGTCCTCCCTCGTCAAGTATATCTGCGAGAAACGTCTCAAATAATTTTCTTGACACACGATCTTCTCTGAGGCTATTTTATTCGCGGTTGCAGTGGCGGGCGTCCTGCCGATCAGGAGCGCATTGCAGTAAGCACAGCATCAACTTTTATTCCCTATTCCCCGACGCCCGATCCCCTCCCCTGTGTCCTCATTGGCCGAGTACTACAGGTTCACAAGCTACTCGACGCTCCTCTATACCATGTATGTACAATTTTACTTCTTTTTCAACCCTTTAATTGCTCCCTTCTTATTTCCTTTTTTTTTTTTTCCCTTTCTTATGTTTCAGGAACCTGTGATCTTTGTTTTACCGTTCCCACGCTGCTCAACCTGTTTTTCCTCAAGCTTCTGCCTTATTTCGGAACAGTGAGGCCGCCTACTGTCCGCTTACCCACATAGCGTTTCTCCTTATTATGACTGCACAGCTACCTCGGAATACAGAAAATTAGCTCTCTACTGCAAAAACACAACTTAGTTTCTCACAGTTCCCTCCTCTCCTTTCCTTACTCCTACTGTTGTTTTTGCACCTCTTCACGTACCGCGCTCTTGAGTTTCTCCAACGTTAAGGCGCAATAGTCTTCTTCGGATGTCACGGGGGATGGTAGGCGTACAATGCCATTATTTCTACAATACCAACAAATAGTGGTTTGAGCCAATTCTGTTCAGGTAACCACGAGGTTAGTTTCTCCCAAATGTTTCTAAATGCCCAGGAACTGTCATCTTGAGCTACTCTATGTAGGATCTTTCCTCCCCACGCCCCCCCAGTATACTTTTTTCCCCCCAAATATCAGTCAAATCCGTCCCATTTGATCTACATCTATACAGCAACTAGCATTAATTACAGTGCACGCTCCTCCTTATGAGGTTATTAATGAATCGAATACTATTCGATTCTACAGTCCTATTTTTGCAAACTTATCAAACTTATTTTCTAGTTCTTCAGTTATAGCGGAGATATTTACAATTGCTTTTTCTAATTCACCCACCCCTAACCAAGGTAAAAACCACCTTGCAAAGCTGTGAAATACTAGAGAATTTTACTAGAGAATTGTCTGGAGTCCGCTTAATCCTGCGTGTGGTCTCAAGGGGCCTTTGGCTTTGTGGGTCTTCAATAATAGTTACGTTTGGAATTATTGCCTCCAGGGTGCAAGCTCCCTTCCATCCCAGGGGCAACACCTTCCTGGCTTTATTGCCACGTAGCCAGTACCACCTCTCGCCATTTGGGACAGGCCATCCAGTTGCAGGATTCTCACGTTGCATCTGGCGTGCGCTATGTATATTAGCGTTCCTGTGGCTACCATATTTGGTGCAGTGTGGATTATTCCCTGCGTGGATAGTTCCACACCCAGGGTCAGTACTATCGCCCCCTGAGTTTCTATCAATGTTGTTTAAAAGGCACCTTCGATAACGCGGTATATTGTAGCCAGGATTACGCGCAGGGAGTGTGAGAAACACTCCGTAGCCAGTAGCTTAGGCTCAGGCGAGGGTCTCAGTGAAGTAGTAATTTATTCGCGATCGCAATGGCACGCGTCCCACAAGCAGGAGCGCGCCTACTAGTCACACAGTACGGTTTATGTACTTTCTTTCTCGACGACCGGGACCCTCCCCTGTTTCCCCATTGACTGGGTATTCCGGGTTCACAACCTATCCGACGCTTCACAGACACTACGTGGCCTTCAGTTGCCGGCCTGTTCAATTTCAAATTTCTTTTGACTTTTTTACTGTTTGAAGTGGTAATGTTTCTTCACTGATCTGACTTGACACCGTGATTTTCATCTAGCTGCTCTGAGGAGTCCGGTTGTCTGCATTTTACAAGGTTGTCCGTTAAGCTTTCTTATCACTGCGAGCCTCAACACTGCATTCCTTCCCTCTAAACAACGTAACTCTGCAAAAGCAACATTTTTATTCCCACAATTCCCCCCTTTTCTTCTTTATAAATTGTTGATTTGTATAAAATGTATAAATTGTTGATTTTTGCAAAACTTTTCTCTGCGGTGTAATTTGGTAGATCTCTTCCTCTTCTTCACCTTCTTTGCTTTCCATCCCCTCTAATATCATCACCTTACGTGAGTAAGGTGGTGGCTCCACGGTCATGTCTTTCGATAGCGCAGTTTCAGTGAACCACTGTACTAGTCCTTTTACACAGGGGATAATGCAACAACCAAGGGTCGTCAAAACTCCTGCTACTACGATCAAGGATGCAGATACGCACGCCAGGACCCCTTTCCATTTACCAAACCAAAATTCCGAACATCCCGCGAAGCAGCAGCCGGCTCCTAATTACTCTGCCAATTCGCTCCACTTACACAGCGCCACCCTCCAAACCACTAGTGCTGGGCATTAAAGTGCAACAAACGGACACTCACGCTCACACACACACACCCCCTCCCGCGCCCACCACCCCCACCTCACGGCCGCTGCTCCACCGCTCGTCCCCACCCTCCCGGGGCTCAACCCGCCGCCCTCGCCCACTCTCGGGCGCTCCGGTCGCAGCCGCGACCCCCGAGCGCCCCGCCGCCGCGTCGCCGGGGCCTCCCAGTGGCCCCTTCGGGCCCCCGCGCGCCCGATTCGCTCGGCCCCGCGCTGAATTTGCATGCCCCGCCCCCGGCACCGCCTCTCCCTCCCCGCGGCTCGCCGGCCGCCTGCCCCGCCCTCCGAGCCCCTGCGCCCGACCTCCGCTCCGCGCTGATTGGCGCAGCTCGGCCTCCTCTGAGCGTTCGCCCCGCCCCTTCGCCCGCCCTCCCTCCCCTCCCCTCCGGCGTGATTTGCATGCCCCGCCCATCTCCCCGGAGCCGCGCCGCCGCCTCATTGGCCGGGGCCCCGAGCCGCCCGCCCCGGCGGCACCGAGCAGCGCCGCGGGACCTGCGCGCGGCCAGCCGGGCCGGGCCGGGCCGGGGGGCTCTCGCCGGCAAGGAAGGCCCGGCAGAAGGCTGCCGCCGGCGGGGGTCCTCCGACCCTCCGTTCAGCGCCTGCGGACGCCTCCGGAGCGAGGCACGGGGCCGCGGGGCTCGGCCCGGCGCGGCGACCGGGGGAGCGGAGCCGCCGCACGAGGAGGGGCTGCGAGCGCTGAGCGCGCTCGAGCCGGAGGGGAGACGCTTTGTCTGCTCCGGGAGCCGGGAGGAGACGCGACCGGGACGGCGACCCGAGCTGGCCGCGAAGGGGTGTCCGGAACCGGGAAGGACGGCCGGGGGGCGGCTGCTGCTCGGGAACCGGCCGGGCAAACGGACACGCGTGCGGTGAGCACTTGCAGCGTGCGGCGGTAGCTTTGCGTGTGCGTACACGTTGTTGTCGTTACTTTCTCTTAATTTGCTGTCCTATTAAACTGTCTTTATCTCAACCCGCACGCTTTACCCACCCCACCCCACCCCCTATTCTCTCGCCTTTCCCGGAGGGGGGGGACTGAGGCAGCGAGGAAACGGCTGCGCGGCGCTGAGCCGTGCGGCAGGTTGAAGCTCGGCAGCCGGAGAGGCTCCCGCTGCCCCGGCATCGCGGCCAGACCCCGTCGCCTTCCCCTCCCCCGACAGCTGAAGCTGTTCTGTGTTATGTAGCCCCGCTACATAACCTGCTCCCGTAAAGCTGGCAAGCGCCGTGTGCTCGGGGTGCACGCTACTCCGTGCCCGGGGCGGCACCGACCACCAACTTCGTTGCGGCAGCGCGCCTCGGCGCCCCGACCCGGCCGCTGCCGCCCACAGTGCCGGCAAGCCCTGCACGGCACCTCCGCCCTGGGTTCCTCCGAGCCAATCACGGAGCGTTTCCGCCTTGAGTGAAGGCTAGCCGTGACGCCACTTCCGTCCTGGGTTCCCAGCCAATCATGGAATGCTCCTGCCCTCAATGACGGCTCGCTCGGACACCGCATCCGCCCTCACGGTCCAGCCAATCACGGAGCCGTTTTGGCCCTCGGTGAGGGCACGCCCTGACGTCACTTACGCCTCCGGTTCCCTCCCACGTAATGGGTCTAAAGGCAGTTTGTTTCCTTAAAGCGCGGCTGTGCTTCAGAACGATTGCATTTCTTGAACTCTATAGGAAGCAGTCCGTGAAATACGATCTCGGAACCTCGCCTTTTAAGCATCAGAGGCAAACGTGCTATTTGTATATGCTCCTTAGAAGCTAAACTGTCAGTCTGCAATTGTTTTACCTTTACTGCGACTCAGGACTGCACTCGGAGCACTGACTCAATGCCGTGTGTGCTGTCTCCAGCTAGCTGTCAGGCACACACTGCTCCACGGAGAAGTCAAATTTCCTCTGAAATTGCTTACCCAAACCAGTATGAGACGCAATAGGAAACTACGGAGGAAGCAACCTCTCCTCTGCACTCAGAGTCCGTCCTGCCGTCAGCTACAGCATGGGACAGAAACCGTATTATTCAGATGCGGAGGTATCAAAGATGATCCTCTGAAGTCGCATCGGAGAACTTGAGGCTGGGGGCTGGCAGGAAGAAAAGTAACTAACAGGACAAGCCATCCTAAGTCTGTAAAAAAAGAATAGAAAAAAGGGAAAAAATAGAAAAAGGTTGGGGGGTGGGGGTGGGAAGCCAGTAAGAATCAGCCTGATAAAAGGTTTACAAATGAGATGAAGAAGAAGAGGAGAAGGGGAGAGATTGTCTATGCAAGGCAAGAGACCCAGGAGGCAAAGGCTGAAGTCTAGGAAGGCAGACTAGAATGTGACGAGGAAACATACTGGCTTTCTATGAAGAAAGCTAGCAGCAAGGAAGCTAGCAGCAAGGAAGTAATAATGGCAGACGAGGGAGACTAGTGCCTTTTCCTTTCACGTGAACATACTCCCTTCACTAGAGCATACTCCCCTTCAGTATGAAACGAGGACCAACGCTCACAAAATTCAGTTATAAAATAGGAAGCTGCCCTTTGGCAGTCTCTTTCTGAGTGCCCATACCCATCACTTGCTCCTCAAACACTTGCTCATATGTTAGAGAAATGCTCAATCCGTCTTGCTAAAAATACTAGCAGTGAGAGCCTAGACTCATCGCTCCACAAGCGAGTGAAAGCAATCATTCTGCCTCAGTGCAAACATGCAGTATCAGTATGGGACAGACCACTCACAGCCTAGAGCTTCTACTTTCTGTGCTAATTTTTTTTAGCATATATTCTTAACAGTTGCGATTTGCTATTAACAATCTATATTAAACATTTGATGTTTAATGGTAGCCTGCAACTCAGCTGCGTTCGGCATGGACAGGAAAGTGCTCATTGGTAGGAACCTCATAAATTGCAAGTTAAGCAGGGAACCTACGTTATAAGACACGTGCAGAAACCGCAGCACCTGAATGTAAGCTAACTCCTTCTCTACGCTGGGTATCAAAAACCAACCCTGCATAACTCTCGACATTGCAGAAGCAAGTCCCAAGAATGTGCCCGTAGAAAAAAAAAAACTGGGATGGCAACAGAATTCATTTCAGAAGAGTCTTTTGAGGCAAGACTTCTTGCAGCCTTCCAGTAACTCACCAACAGAAATACGCTTTTGTTATCAAAGATCTCTCTGCATTACAGTTTGTGACGTGCCAGTTTCACACATTTTCTAACCCAAGACCAGCTTCTCGATGCACCACTCGAACACAAAAGAACGGATTTAGTCTATGCTGCCTGAACTGTACTTTCCTCGGTCAGAAGGTAATATGGTTCGTTCTGGAAAGCATCATTTTTAAGTAACAACCTTCCCCACAGGGGCCAAACATTACGTTAACCAGCCCAGGAGATACTCATGCTATTTCATACATGACGATAACAGGGAAGATACTTGCTATATTCAATTTCTAAAGCGAGCCTCCTTTGGCAAAAGAAAACGCTATTTATTTATTTATTTAGATTTTTATTTTTTTTAAACAATGCTGTGGGTTGCTGTTTTCAAAGGCCTCTCTGTCTTCTCTGATGAAGACATCTCTCATGTAATTATGGAAGCTGCAGCTGTTTCCACTGACAAGCTCTCAAAGTCCTGGGCTCACTAACCTGTGACAGCCATAATATCCAATTGCAGGTGACGGAATACTCTAGTTCTGCTCATTTCCTTTGAGGCCCAGAAAAGCTCATGACAACAGGAGTACCATGAAAGGACCCATAATATTACCTTTATTTTCAGCTTCTTCTAAGTCCTTCTCGTTTGCCAAGAGAATTTCTTCTCTCTGATCAGGTAATAAGTCAGCAAGACAATAATCAATCTCTGCTCTCTGAAAGAGAAAAGTTTCTGAACTGCATTCTTATATGAAGTCCGTGGTGTTTGACATCTGGCTCACTTCAGCTCATTTCTGCTGACACATCTTCTCACTGTCTTGACTCCCTGAATGCTTGGAGCCAGCTGATTTTTTCCAGGACCCATTTGTGTTATAAACCTGTATTTTAAGACTTGCCACGTGTTCCCAACCTTAAAGAGTGAGCACATACCATTCTCTCACCTGCTCAGGCTGCAGAGCTGCCAGGGTTCTGCCACCAGCTCGAGACCTTTCACCCTGCTGCTCTGCTGGAGGGCCTGCCAAAACAAACAAACAAAACACAACCACAAGACATGCAGACAAAGGTTACAACCCATGTGGGAGGAAACGAACGCTAACCTTTCATCTTCCAACTCCTTACTCAAAGCAGGAAAACAGGTACGGTCCTAATAGACATATCAAAGAAATTCACTGTATGCCAGAACAGGAAAATCTGTATCAGATACCAAAATGCTGCCACGGTCCCCGAGCACAGCCCTTTTCAAGGCATCACGGAGATTCAGCAAGATCATCCAGGTCATAGGGGACAAACAAGCTTGTATCAAAGCTGCACACAGCTTGTATCAAAAAGACTTGACAAAGAGCAAAAGAATAGAAGGACGGCTAAATCTCAGGGCGTAGGAGAAAACTGAAAACAGGGAGGCATCCTTTGAAAAAGTTTAGTTAGACAACTAACAAAAAGAGAAAAGATTGCAAAACAACACGGGAATGTACAAACAGCACTGGAAGCCAAAAGCGGCCTGAGTAACAGCTTGCAGAATAGCTGCTCTCTCCACGCCTCTCCCTGTGCACACTGAAGGGTTCTTACAGAAGAAAGGTTTTCTTTGTGGCATGGATATCAAAGAACCTGTCTCAAACTGAAACGATACAGAACAAGTTTTGAAACAGAAGCAGAAGTAACAAGTCAAAAGGCTCACGCAGCATTTCACTAAGGAGTTCTCAAGTAGCTCACGGATAAGCTACGTTTTCATTTTTAACTCTCTTGAAATTGTCTGTAGGACAGATGACTTGAAATGTGACTAATAGGCCCGGACTTCTATTTCAGAAGCGTCCTACAGAAATTGCCAGAGCAGGAATTCCCACGTTAAGGAAAATAACAGGAGTTAAGAAAAGAACTAGCGGACACTTGATTAAGAAGACTTAATTAAGGAGTGTTAAAACACCTTTTTAAAGCGAGGTCATACTTTATAAAGTAGAGCGTATTTTCGTGTTCTTTGAAAAAGAGTGACACACGCGAGGAGATAAGAGTTCATTTTAAAAAGTTACCTGAGTATTTAAAGTGTGTTTTGGAAGACAGAAGACAAAAGAAAGAATGGGAGTAACCACGTTCCATGGTAGAGGAAGGGTCGCAGTAAGATTTCACCTTTACTTTTCCTGTTCACCATATTTGTAATTGTCTGAGACGTGGGGTTACAAGATGAAAAGCTTTATAGCTGATACAAATTTATTGCAGTAGGACAAAGTGAAAAGCGCTGATATCGCACTTTTTCCCAGAAAGGAACTTCTCGGAAAAGGAGCTAAGTTTCCTGGTGGACACCAACTTGAACACGAAACAGCAATGTGCCTTTGCTGCAAAAGCAGCTGAGGGTATCCTGGGTGGCATTAGGCAAAGTATTGCCAGCAGGTCAAGAAAGGCGATCCTCCCCCTCTGCTCAGGAACGGTGAGGCCGCACCTGGAGTGCTGGGCCTGGGCCTCCCAGTACAAGAGAGACCTGGACACACTGCAAAGAGTCCAACGGAGGGCCACGAGGATGGTAAGGGACTGAAGCACCTTTCCTATGAGGACAGGCTGGGAGAGCTGGGACCGTTCGGCCTGGAGAAGAGGAGGCTTGGAGGGGATCTCATCGATGTCTGTAAATACACGAAGGGAGGGTGGAAGGAAGACAAAGCCAGACTTTTCTAACTGGTACCCAAGGAACAAAAAAGGAGGCAACAGACACAGGCCGAAACACAGGATGTTCCCCTTCTGTGGTTTCCTGAACATCAGTAAATACTTTTTCGCTGTGAGGGTGACTGAGCACTAGCGTAGGCTGCCCAGGGAGGTCGTGGAGTCACAGTCTTTGTGAGGTTTCAAAACCTGTTTGGACGTGGTCCTGGAAAACCAGATCTGGGTGGCTCTGCTTGAGCAGGGGTGTTGGACTAGGTGACCTCTGGAGGTCCTTCCGACCTCAACCAGCCTGTGATTCCTTTGCAGCCGCTATGCAACCAAATAGCAAGTACAATTCAAAGCAGATAAACGTGAAGAAATGCAGAGGCAAAAGGGGAAATCAGGCCTTGGTACAGCACGTAATCCTATGAAAACATCACCTCAATGCTCATCAGCATCGAAGAGCAACTTACACGTTTAAGCTTTTGGAAAAGGCCTAGGAAAGGCAACAAGAAACATCACCAGTCTAATCAAAACTCAAAGTTAGCCTTGCTATCTCATAAACTGAGGGTTCATTTGCATCTTGGATGCTACACAGAATTTTATTTTTGCCTATCTTAAAAAGGTCACAGTAGAATAAAAACAGTTTCAGCCAAGAGAAACAGGGATCGCCAAACTTTCGGAACAGTTTCTGTAGAAAAGGACTAAGAAAAAACCTTTTTCATGTGACAAAGAGACGATGAGGGAAAAGACGATGTCTCATATCATAGAAGTTGAACAGAGATCGATCACCCATGTTCTCTTTCCATACAGAAGGCGGGGGCATCAAAAGCTAGCAGGAAGCAAACTTCAACGCTCCTCCTGCCCACAAACACACACAAAATAAAGGAAGCAGTTCTCCACAGTGCTAGCTCCAGAGTTTACGCAGAATACCTAGTTAAGGCTCGTGACTGCTGTGACCCACAGATGCTAAGTGTTTACATGGGTTCAAAGGATATGGCCGATTTTTACAAGAAACACATTAAGCGTTTTTATACTCAAAGGCATTGGCTTGTCTTAAAGTGCAAGTCACAAGTATCGCTCTATACTCGTTCCATTCTGCTAAGATCACTGATCTTTGGTCTGACTTTCTGCGGCCCTTGTTACATTGTCGCAGCAACACAGAGGCAGGAAAACATTCCTACATACGGTAACAAAAGACCGAGTCATTAAAAGAACTTACGACAAAAACCCAAACTACACACTATCTTAGTTCAGCCGTACATTCTATATGCACGCTTTCACCCTGAAATCTTCAATAATAGATGATAACCTCTAAGACTAAAAGCAATACAAATTCTACCTAGTTCTTTGAATGCAAGTCTGATGCAGCAAGTCATCAGCTGGAAGGAACCCGAGCAGAGGATTCAAGATGTTCTATTCCAACATTAAAAATTACCTTTCAAAAGCCGTTTGTCAAGCAGAGCGTAGTTTCCCATTTGTTGAACAGGCAGGCCTAGCCAAATTTCGACCCTAAACTTCCAGGAAATCTCTACAGCTCCCAATGTACATGTTACTTCCGTACTCACCTGCAGGTTTTACCTCTGAAAAAAAAGTTCCAACTTTCTTCCCTTCCACAACATCTGTGATGACATGACCCGAGATCTTTGGGTGGGTTCCACTTGCAATCACTGCAGAGGTGCCTCCTTGGAGGGCCCGCAGAGCTGCTTTCACCTGCGATGAAGGATAGAGCCAGTTCCCGAAAATGCACTTGTTATTTGAATCCCCATGCTCAACACGAATTCTTGCTCCACTTTGATCGCTTACGTTTCCCACCTGGGATTTGGTTCCAAATGTCACAGATTGTTGGTCTCCTGGGTAGGATATGTCAGTGAGCTTTGCATCATCGGATCCTGGAGGGCTGTCAAAGAGTCCTGAAATGAATAATAAAAAACTGTTAATGTTACATATCTTCTGTTCCAAAGCTCACCAGGGAAAAAGAACTAAAGCCTTTGAGGCTAAAAACCTGTATTCCACTCTACAGGATTCAAAACTTCCACTGAACCCTCCTTTTGTGGAACCGAAAGGATGAAACACTAACATGCAGGCTCAAGATGTGTAACTTCACCGGAATTGTAGCTAGTGTGAGGAAACAGAATATCCACATGCTGAATAGCATCACGTACGCTGGGAAGTACCCACACTTCAGTGAGGTTAGAGAGAAAACCGGAAAGAAGTTTCCAGCTTTTATACGGTTCAGAATCAGGGCTGACACACAAGAGTGCACAACTGAACAAAGGACCGTCCTCTTCACCTAAAATCTCAGATGATATTCCCGAATGCTGTGTTGTACACTGATAAACCGGGCAACTTAGAAATATGTATAAAGGCTAACTATTGAGTTCTGCAAAGAAAGGACACAAGACTATAGACACACACTTATTCATATTAAATAAATATTGTACTTTTATTTAACTATGTCCTGAGTTGAGCGATACTTCTGTTTACCTAACATGTAAACCCTAAACTCTACCGCCAAACTTCCCAGAAGTTCTATGCGAACAAACACGTCACAGATTAAAGCGCACAAGTGAAGAGTACCTGAACTCTTCCTTTACAGCTTGGGAAGGAAAGGACACTTCTTTCCATAAAGAAGATACCACAGCAAATGAATAAGCTGTGAGGAAATGGGAGTGGTGTTTTCGTTTGTTTTTTTATTTGTATTTCTTATAAGTTGTTTGGACTATCATTTTTGTTATTTTTTTTTTTTCCTGAGGCAGTCATTTCAACTAGAATCAACCACGAAATCCATCTGAAACAGCTGGAAGAAACTGTGGTTATGAAAAGCCAACCTCCTTCCTTCTCGGGGCCCACAATATGGACCAAAGTCCAGAAGCCACCGAAGGAAACACGTCTGGAGATGATAAAAAGAGTACGTGATTTTGTTGATGTCCTGGTGTGAAACTGTACCTACCACCTTCCTCTTTCTAGAAAAGTACCTTCAGCATCAACAGGTGACAGACTTCACGGCAGCACAGCTCACAAGACTAGACCACTATCAGCCACACGTCTGGGAGACAGAAAAGCTAGCAAGCTCCAGGTATCTGGAAAGCAATATCCAGGACATGTAAAGTACCCATAAATCACTGAAAGACAGAATCCACTGCCAGAAGAAGCAAACGATTGCAGAATAGCGTTCGGCTTATATGCAGGGACAGACTATGTATTTAGAATCCAGGAGCGTTACTCATGACTATATACAATTCTGAGGAGCTAGCAGAAGTACCATAGCGTCCACACAGGGCGTGCCTTCCAATCCTTTTACCGGCTTTGTTGCCCTCCTCTGTACGCTTTCAGGGATCTTAACGTTCTTTTTATATTGTAGAGCCCAGAATCGCACACAATATTGAAGGAGAGGCTTCGCCAACGCTAAATACAGTGGGAGAATCACCTCTTTTGACCAGCTGGCTACGCTGTGTTTAATATATCCCAAAATGCTAGACGATAACCCGTGCTTCTGAATCCTTTAGCTATCTTCCCAGGGCCCTGAAATTTATTTTGATTGAACACAGACTTCTTGCTGCAACTTTGTTGGTACCCACGTGAAAGAGCAGGAGTAGGGAATAATCTGAAGTTTGAACTAAGCTCATAAGCTCGCTAGCAATGTCCCTGATCCAAGCCCCAGGCTGGTAGAAAAGCTCTCAGTAAAGATGGTCTGGTCTGCAGATGGGAGCCTCTGTTCCCTTCAGAAGGCAGTCACCTGTGACTATAACCTGGCACTATTTCTTCACAACGCTGGCCTTGATCTCTCGATCACTCTGCAATTCCACGAAAGGAATTGCCTCCCAAGTCGTTCTTGACTGACCACAACTAGCGTTCCGGAAAGCCCTGCAAGCACTTGTTCATTATTTCTAGGATAATTCTTAAAGCTGAAGCGGGACAAAGTTTTGTCCACAAAGGCCTTCGGGGAGACTTCTGAAAGGAAAACCAGGCCAAACCAAAAAACTAGGAACAGCAAGCGGCATGTACGTCGGTTTTGCTAACAGAGTAACACTAACGTACTAGAAATTTCCACGTTCTTTGCCCTCTACCTTGAAAGTGTCACCCAATTCTGTCAGTGTTCACCATCAGCTTCTTTTTTTTTTTTTTAAATTTTCACATGGACATCTGAGAAAAACATTTTGAGTCCCCGTCATCGAGGGAGAAGAGGAGAGGAAAAAAAGAAAAAGAGAGGGGGGTGGGGAAGAAGCACAGCCATTCCTTTCCTCAGTAATGTGAGCAAAAAGCTCAGGCGCTCGGCAACAACAGAATCGTAGAATATCCTGAGTTGAAAGGGACCACCGAGGATCATCGTTAAGGATCACCGAGTCAAACAACGCGCTTTGAAAGACAAAACGCAGAAGAACCTGCACGTTATTTAATCTCAGCTGTAGAGTCACGTGTATTTGTACCCGCTCATTTCTTCACCTGCCAGTTTATTGTGCTACAGATGTTACAGAACACGCAAACTACAAGGTTACTACTACTTTTCGTAACCGATGCGATCTTTGGTAGGACTAGCTGTGTAAGAGAGCCACCAAAATCCCCTTCACGCCTGGATTTCACCCGGAGGTCGCTGCGACTTACCCGGACAGCTGGGACAGACGGCCTGCTCTTTCTCCTGGGAAACCTGCGACTGCAGCACGCCAGCTGCAGCTTTCCTCCCTTCAGCTGCCGCGCCACCTTCGCTCGGCGACAAACCCCGCGGGGGTCCCAGCGGCGGGGAGCTGCTTCTGCCCTGGTGAGCCGCAGGGAAAGGAGAGAGCCGGCCGTCAGCACGCGGGGGGAGGAAAACCTCCGAGGCGCAGCCCGACGATCGAGCGCAGCGAGGACCCGCGCCCGGCCGCCGCAGCCCCCACCCCTCCCGGCCCGACGCTCCGGGGAAGCGCCCCCGAAGGCTCTCGCTCGCCTCACCGCCGGCAGCCGCGCTCGCAGCCAGCGGCAACCTGCGCCTCCCGGCGCGCACGGCCCGGCCCCGGCCCCGGCCCCGACCCCGGCTCGGGGAAAGACCGGCCGCGCACCACAGAACTACAGCTCCCAGCATGCCGCGGGACGGAGCAGTCCATCCGACGCACAGGGGAGTCGGCCAAGCATACACAACCCCCCCCCCCCCCCCCCCGCCGCACTCTCTGCGCCCGCCCGCCCGCCCCCCCCCCCCGGGCCGCTTCGCCCCCCTCTCCCCCAGCCCTCCGAAGCCCCGCGCAGTGCAGACCCCGCCGCACGCCCGCTCCGCTCCGCTCCGCTCCGGCGCGGCGCCGCCCCCGCCCCGCACAAGGGCCGTTTCCGCAGAAGCCGCCGACCGCGTGGCGCCCCAACCGCCCGCCGCCTCGTCCCCTCCCGGCCCGGCCCGGCCCGGGGCGGCACCGACCACCAACCTCGTTGCGGCACCGCGCCTCGGCGGCCCGGCCCGACATCTTCTGCCCATAGCGCCGGCAAGCCCTGCACGGCACCTCCGCCCTGGGTTCCTCCGAGCCAATCACAGAGCGCTTCCGCCCTGAGTTAAGGCTAGCCGTGACGCCACTTCCGCCCTCACGGTCCAGCCAATCACGGCGCCGCTTCCCTGTGGGAAGGCGACCCTGAGGCTGCCCCTGTGCTGCCTTTTTT
Source organism: Anser anser (assembly GCF_964211835.1). Classification (NCBI taxonomy): domain Eukaryota; kingdom Metazoa; phylum Chordata; class Aves; order Anseriformes; family Anatidae; genus Anser; species Anser anser. The sequence goes on along the minus strand of NC_139740.1, from coordinate 15,608,243 downwards.
TTATTTTTTTATTTCATTTTTTTTTTAAAGAAGGGCGGGGTGTTCTTGGTCCTCCCTCGTCAAGTATATCTGCGAGAAACATCTCAAATAATTTTCTTGACACACGATCTTCTCTGAGGCTATTTTATTCGCGGTTGCAGTGGCGGGCGTCCTGCCGATCAGGAGCGCATTGCAGTAAGCACAGCATCAACTTTTATTCCCTATTCCCCGACGCCCGATCCCCTCCCCTGTGTCCTCACTGGCCGAGTACTGCAGGTTCACAAGCTGCTCGACGCTCCTCTATACCATGTATGTACAATTTTACTTCTTTTTCAACCCTTTAATTTCTCCCTTCTTACTTCCTTTTTTTTTTTTCCCCTTTCTTATGTTTCAGGAACCTGTGATCTTTGTTTTACCGTTCCCATGCTGCTCAGCCTGTTTTTCCTCAAGCTTCTGCCTTATTTCGGAACAGTGAGGCCGCCTACTGTCCGCTTACCCACGTAGCGTTTCTCCTCATTATGACTGCACAACTACCTCGGAATACAGAAAATTAGTTCTCTACTGCAAAAACACAACTTAGTTTCTCACAGTTCCCTCCTCTCCTTTCCTTACTCCTACTGTTGTTTTTGCACCTCTTCACGTACCGCGCTCTTGAGTTTCTCCAACGTTAAGGCGCAATAGTCTTCTTCGGATGTCACGGGGGATGGTAGGCGTACAATGCCATTATTTTTACAATACCAACAAATAGTGGTTTGAGCCAATTCTGTTCAGGTAACCACGAGGTTAGTTTCTCCCAAATGTTTCTAAATGCCCAGGAACTGTCATCTTGAGCTACTCTATGTAGGATCTTTCCCCCCCACGCCCCCCCAGTATACTTTTTTTTCCCCCCAAATATCAGTCAAATTCGTCCCGTTTGATCTACATATATACAGCAACTAGCATTAATTACAGTGCACGCTCCTCCTTATGAGGTTATTAATGAATCGAATACTATTTGATTCTACAGTCCTATTTTTGCAAACTTATTTTCTAGTTCTTCAGTTATAGCGGAGATATTTACAATTGCTTTTTCTAATTCACCCACCCCTAACCAAGGTAAAAACCACCTTGCAAAGCTGTGAAATACTAGAGAATTTTACTAGAGAATTGTCTGGAGTCCGCTTAATCCTGCGTGTGGTCTCAAGGGGGCTTTGGCTTTGTGGGTCTTCAATAATAGTTACGTTTGGAATTATTGCCTCCAGGGTGCAAGCTCCCTTCCATCCCAGGGGCAACACCTTCCTGGCTTTATTGCCACGTAGCCAGTACCACCTCTCGCCATTTGGGACAGGCCATCCAGTTGCAGGATTCTCACGTTGCATCTGGCGTGCGCTATGTATATTAGCGTTCCTGTGGCTACCATATTTGGTGCAGTGTGGATTATTCCCTGCGTGGATAGTTCCACACCCAGGGTCAGTACTATCGCCCCCTGAGTTTCTATCAATGTTGTTTAAAAGGCACCTTCGATAACGCGGTATATTGTAGCCAGGATTACGCGCAGGGAGTGTGAGAAACACTCCGTAGCCAGTAGCTTAGGCTCAGGCGAGGATCTCAGTGAAGTAGTAATTTATTCGCGATCGCAATGGCACGCGTCCCACAAGCAGGAGCGCGCCTACTAGTCACACAGTACGGTTTATGTACTTTCTTTCTCGACGACCGGGACCCTCCCCTGTTTCCCCATTGACTGGGTATTCCGGGTTCACAACCTATCCGACGCTTCACAGACACTACGTGGCCTTCAGTTGCCGGCCTGTTCAATTTCAAATTTCTTTTGACTTTTTTACTGTTTGAAGTGGTAATGTTTCTTCACTGATCTGACTTGACACCGTGATTTTCACCTAGCTGCTCTGAGGAGTGCGGTTGTCTGCATTTTACAAGGTTGTCCGTTAAGCTTTCTTATCACTGCGAGCCTATCTCAACACCGCATTCCTTCCCTCTAAACAACGTAACTCTGCAAAAACAACATTTTTATTCCCACAATTCCCCCCTTTTCTTCTTTATAAATTGTTGATTTTTGCAAAACTTTTCTCTGCGGTGTAATTTGGTAGATCTCTTCCTCTTCTTCACCTTCTTTGCTTTCCATCCCCTCTAATATCATCACCTTACGTGAGTAAGGTGGTGGCTCCACGGTCATGTCTTTCGATAGCGCAGTTTCAGTGAACCACTGTACTAGTCCTTTTACACAGGGGATAATGCAACAACCAAGGGTCGTCAAAACTCCTGCTACTACGATCAAGGATGCAGATACGGACGCTAGGACCCCTTTCCATTTACCAAACCAAGATTCCGAACATCCTGTGATGGAAGTGCCTGTTCCTAATCATTCTGCCAATTCACTGGCAAGGGTGGTAAGCCCTTGCAACGCTCTAGTTACTGTGCCATCTGGGGCAGTATTGTTGGGTATAAAAGTGCAACAATGGTTGCTCAGTATCACACACACACACCTCCTTTCTCCGCGATCAACATATCTAATCTATTCTGTTTTCCCAAGCCATTTTGCTGGTGGCATCTAGTTGTTCAGCGATTTCTCTTATCGCATCCCTTGTATGATTTATGAATATCTGCTGACTATAATAAATACTCTTATTGATTGTTACCCACCAGAACAGCGACTCAAACCCTGCAGCAATTTGATGCCTGGCTTTCTGTTCATCGGGAACTCCTCTAGGCACCCCAAGAGAATCTATGTACCCTCTATCATCAAATGATATTCCTAAGCCTCTTTTACTTCTTCTGGGTATTTGTGATGTTTGTCTTTCAAATGCCAGGGTGAAGGGTATAGCTAATTGAACAAGTGCAAAAATGCCTCCCGAATTAGATGGTAGGGTGGACCATAAGATCTTCCCTCCGCAGTACCACCACAGATCTGCCCTGGGGATCTCAAGTCTTGAGCAGTTTCCCATCAGGTCCTTGGTAGCATTCAAGGTCCTCGTGCACAAGGCAAATTCTCCCAGATGCCGGGTAGCGCTCACACCCTGCCCTGAGAGGCAAGCTGCATGGTCACCTTTAGCTGTAGAGAATGCAGGGGGAACCCTGATATTGCTATCACGCAAGGAAGGGAACAGCAAAGAGAGAGACCTACAGGCCTCATTTCCCCAGGCAGTCTTTTCTTGGTACAATGCAATCATACATCGCATCCCCTGGGAATCCCTGGTCCACCCCAATGGGAAGGGCACTATCCGGGCAGTCGGTCGTCCCGAGGCACAAGCATAGCAAGTGCTACGGTTGAGACTCTGGACAGCATATTTGACCCATTCTATCCAGGCATTCACATCCCCATACCCTGTTTCAATCTCAAATGTTTGAACTGCCACATTTCAAAGAGAGCCTCCTGTTTTCTCTCCTGATTTCTCCTTGAGTTTCTCCCTTTCTCTGATGGCAATAGAGGATCGTTTCCATACAGCTGTTCTCAATCTGGCTGTTGGGTCTCTCCCAGTTACTTGTTCTCTCTGCTCAGTTGTCATTGGGCATTTAAATCTCCACAAGCTAACACCTCACAAGCATCAAACATGACAGATTGTGGTACATAACCCTCTGTCACATTCACCCCTATTTTGACGGGGTATCCCATCTTACTATTATCTGGTCATGCCTTTTCCAAGTTGCCAATTGACCAAGCCCTTCTCTGAGGCCTACAGTCACTAGAAACAAAATTAATAGTTGATTTTTCCCGGTCATTATTTTTAACCCTTAGGTTTCCAAATAATTACCAATACAAAGAATAAGATATATGTACCCTACTACTAGAACAAAAACCCCTTGGGAGCACTTTGATTCGCTATAGGCCAGTCCTTTCTCTCAATCACAAGTCACACTCATTAGTTACCTGTGAAAATAAAAGGTTAGTTTACAACTGTAAGCTTTTATCCTGCTCACAGTCTACTACGAGATTTTTCTCTTCGATTTCAACTTCCAACAAGTCTTCTGTAGGAACAGCTTCCCAGGTACTAGGGTCGACGGATGCCTTCACTCGAGTATAGTGAGTCCAGCCTTTTTGTGCAGTTCTTACGGCTGTTTCAGTGGTTAGTAGTACTTGGAATAGTCCTTCCCATTCAGGCCGGAGTTTTGATTCTTTCCAGGTCCGAATCAGGACCCAATTTCCTGGTTGATGGTGGAGAATGGGGAATTCCAAAGGTGGGGTTTGAGCCAACAACCCACGGGTCCTGAGAGATGACAAAGAAGAGGACAACCCCAGAATACAGTTCTTAGGAAACTTCTCTTGTTTCGAATTGTGGTATCTCATCCCTTCTGCCCAGATAGGGGAATCCGAACAGCATCTCATACGGTGAAATTCCTATATCGTTTCTTGGTGCTGTTTGAACCTGGAGGAGTGCTAAAGGTAATCATTCTACCCAAGGAAGTTGGGCTTCTAACACTAATTTAGTTAATTGCTTCTTTAACGTCTGGTTCATTCGCTCTACCTTCCCAGAAGAGGAGGGGTGCCAGGGGGTGTGAAAATTCCATTCAATCTCTAAGGCCTGCATTAGCCCTTGCAGTACTCGTGAAGCGAGATGACTTCCGTGACCTGAATCAATGTTTTCAACTATCCCATATCTAGGGACTATTTGCTCCGGTGATACCTTAGCCACCGTGTTCGCAGTGGCAGATACCGAGGGGAAAGCTTACACCCATCCGGTCAACTAGGACAAACAAGTACTTTAGTCTCCCTACTTTAGGTAACTCGGTAAAGTCTACCTGTATGCTTTGGAAAGGTCAAATCCCTGGCTCCCGTCCCCCTCTAGATGGGTTACGGATGACCTTTTTATTTACCTTTTGACATACGGTACATCCTCTGCATATTTGCTTCGCTACAGTGTATACTCCTACACAGACATACTTTCTTAGCACAACATCACACATTGCTTGCACCTCCCAGTGACTCTCTTGATGTAAAACAGTTAATATTTGCCTCATTGGTGCTTTATTCAGCATTTCTCTCCCATCAGGGAGTATACATTTTCCCTCAGACTTCGTGGTGCCTGATTCCTTAAAAAAAAAAAAATCTCTCAAAACTTTTTAATTCTTTCTTAATTTTCAACAATTCCCTGAATCCTCTCTGGATTTATTCTTTGTTTTCCCTCAGACATTAGATGCCTTAAATACCTGACTTCTCCTTCTACATATTGTAATTTCTTTTTCAATACTCCCAAGCCGAATAGCTTGTCGAATAGCTTGTCAGTAGCTTCCTTCACAACTCTTTTCTCCTGTCCTGACAATAAATGATCATCTACATATTTGTAACAGTAATACCTCCTCGGGAGGTTGTAATTGCTCCAAAATCTGTTCTAGAACTTGCCCAAATAAATTGGTGGCCCTGTAAACCCCTGAGGTAAAACTGTCCATCTGTATTGTTGCTTCCGCCCCCATTTCAGGGTCTTTCCAGTCAGAGGTGAATAGATCTTTGCTCTCAGGGCCTGAGAGCACTCCATTAATAACACTGTTATTCCAGTCTAACAATTTGCTATTTGAATGCCCAATTTCATCATCAAATCCCTTCCCAACAAGTTAGTCCCTGCCTTTGGTACATACAGTAATTGCCCAGTAATCATTTTATCCCCTACTCTCAGCCTGGTATCCCCCAAAAGTGGGGCTGTTATCCCAGCCCCTTCTACCCCCATCACTTTTAGGGTTTCATTAGTTAATTTAATCCCTGATACTTTACAAGCCAGTAATGATCTAGCTGCCCCAGTGTATTAGGTTCACATACCAAGGTTTGGGGGGGGAGAGGGGGGGTGGAGCAGGCTGCCCCCCCCCCCCCCCATACTTGGGAAACTGACCAAACACCACAGCAAATATACCAAAACTTCTAGACTGTTACTTAGATAATGCCTTCATCCTCTTTCCCTGCTCATTCAACTTCAAACAGCTCTGTCAAACACTACATACCCCACCTTTAACACCTTCAATAACCCTTTTTAACACTTCTATCTGTCTCCAGCCTGTACTTTCCCATTTTCCTTCTCTCCTCCTTCTTCCACTCTGGATATTCCTATTTGAAATGGCCAGCCTGGCCACACTTCAAAGCCTGTCTTTCCTTGCCTGCTATTCCTTCATCTCTCTTCCTCTCCTTTCCATCCTGGCCCTGACTCCCCCAGACGATTTTCTTCCTCTCTCTCCAACCCTCTGCCTCACTACCTGCTACGCTGTCAATACCATTAGTTTCGCTCTCTGCTTTTCCTTCTCATCTCCCCTCCCGATATATACCTCCAGGGCCTCCCGCAGGAGGGCCCCCCACAGTGACATCATCACAAAATGAACTTTCAAGAGACCTTGGGATACCAGGTCCTTGGGATTCATCCACGAGTACTTTCCCATTCTGACCCCAAATCTCTCATATGATTTCTGTGTTGTGCATTATTATTATTCCAGCCAGGATCAGCAAGGATCCTACTAGTTGTTACCTCACAAAGAAGGACGTACCTATCTCTACTTGGAAACGCATCAGTCCATAGACTCTGACCCACCTAAAGACCCCTGCAACTGACTGAAGCAAAAACAAAGCACTTACCCCAAACTGAAGCCCAGGCAGAATGAGCTCTCTGATGGGATGCCTGTGACTCAATTACCATTAGGCCCTGCCTGGAACCCAAAGCCAATCACCTGGGAAAGGGGAGGGGCAAAGCACAAGAAAGTAGAAAGCAGAAAGAGAGCAGGAGAAGCAGCAGCTGTTTTTCTTTTCCTTTATTTTTTTCTAGCTTATCTGAACAGCATGCAGAGTGCAGACCGGAGAACTGGCGTCTCTCTAGAAGCAACAATACCAATGCTTTTGCTTCAGCTTTGAATATTGAAATGACAATATGAGAAAGCAAGTTACTGAAGCTAACGGGAATTAGCTCAACTTTTCTTCTGCACAGGAAGAAAAATCTAGCAGCATAACAGATTACACCCCAAAACCAAAATCAATGTACTAACATCACTAGCAGGAAAAAATGTAGTAAATGATGTAGTAACACCACTCGAGGACCCGCGGCGCCTGCAGTACCCTCCTTTGGCCACCAGGCGGCGGCAGAGGGCGCCAGGGGGCGCCACCGCGCATGCGCGGCCCCGGGGCGCCTGCAGTACCCTCCTTTGGCCACCAGGCGGCGGCAGAGGGCGCCAGGGGGCGCCACCGCGCATGCGCGGCCCCGCGGCGCCTGCAGTACCCTCCTTTGGCCACCAGGCGGCGGCAGAGGGCGCCAGGGGGCGCCACCGCGCATGCGCGGCCCCGCGGCGCCTGCAGTACCCTCCTTTGGCCACCAGGCGGCGGCAGAGGGCGCCAGGGGGCGCCACCGCGCATGCGCGGCCCCGCGGCGCCTGCAGTACCCTCCTTTGGCCACCAGGCGGCGGCAGAGGGCGCCAGGGGGCGCCACCGCGCATGCGCGGCCCCGCGGCGCCTGCAGTACCCACTTTTGGCCACCAGGCGGCGGCAGAGGGCGCCAGGGGGCGCCACCGCGCATGCGCGGCCCCGCGGCGCCTGCAGTACCCACTTTTGGCCACCAGGCGGCGGCAGAGGGCGCCAGGGGGCGCCACCGCGCATGCGCGGCCCCGCGGCGCCTGCAGTACCCACTTTTGGCCACCAGGCGGCGGCAGAGGGCACCAGGGGGCGCCACCGCGCATGCGCGGCCCCGCGGCGCCTGCAGTACCCACTTTTGGCCACCAGGCGGCGGCAGAGGGCGCCAGGGGGCGCCACCGCGCATGCGCGGCCCCGCGGCGCCTGCAGTACCCTCCTTTGGCCACCAGGCGGCGGCAGAGGGCGCCAGGGGGCGCCACCGCGCATGCGCGGCCCCGGGGCGCCTGCAGTACCCTCCTTTGGCCACCAGGCGGCGGCAGAGGGCGCCAGGGGGCGCCACCGCGCATGCGCGGCCCCGGGGCGCCTGCAGTACCCTCCTTTGGCCACCAGGCGGCGGCAGAGGGCGCCAGGGGGCGCCACCGCGCATGCGCGGCCCCGGGGCGCCTGCAGTACCCTCCTTTGGCCACCAGGCGGCGGCAGAGGGCGCCAGGGGGCGCCACCGCGCATGCGCGGCCCCGGGGCGCCTGCAGTACCCTCCTTTGGCCACCAGGCGGCGGCAGAGGGCGCCAGGGGGCGCCACCGCGCATGCGCGGCCCCGGGGCGCCTGCAGTACCCTCCTTTGGCCACCAGGCGGCGGCAGAGGGCGCCAGGGGGCGCCACCGCGCATGCGCGGCCCCGGGGCGCCTGCAGTACCCTCCTTTGGCCACCAGGCGGCGGCAGAGGGCGCCAGGGGGCGCCACCGCGCATGCGCGGCCCCGGGGCGCCTGCAGTACCCTCTTTTGGCCACCAGGCGGCGGCAGAGGGCGCCAGGGGGCGCCACCGCGCATGCGCGGCCCCGCGGCGCCTGCAGTACCCTCTTTTGGCCACCAGGCGGCGGCAGAGGGCGCCAGGGGGCGCCACCGCGCATGCGCGGCCCCGCGGCGCCTGCAGTACGCACTTTTGGCCACCAGGCGGGGGCAGAGGGCGCCAGGGGGCGCCACCGCGCATGCGCGGCCCCGGGGCGCCTGCAGTACGCACTTTTGGCCACCAGGCGGCGGCAGAGGGCGCCAGGGGGCGCCACCGCGCATGCGCGGCCCCGGGGCGCCTGCAGTACGCACTTTTGGCCACCAGGCGGCGGCTGAGGGCGCCAGGGGGCGCCACCGCGCATGCGCGGCCCCGCGGCGCCTGCAGTACCCTCTTTTGGCCACCAGGCGGCGGCAGAGGGCGCCAGGGGGCGCCACCGCGCATGCGCGGCCCCGCGGCGCCTGCAGTACCCTCTTTTGGCCACCAGGCGGCGGCAGAGGGCGCCAGGGGGCGCCACCGCGCATGCGCGGCCCCGCGGCGCCTGCAGTACCCTCTTTTGGCCACCAGGCGGCGGCAGAGGGCGCCAGGGGGCGCCACCGCGCATGCGCGGCCCCGCGGCGCCTGCAGTACCCTCCTTTGGCCACCAGGCGGCGGCAGAGGGCGCCAGGGGGCGCCACCGCGCATGCGCGGCCCCGCGGCGCCTGCAGTACCCTCCTTTGGCCACCAGGCGGCGGCAGAGGGCGCCAGGGGGCGCCACCGCGCATGCGCGGCCCCGCGGCGCCTGCAGTACCCACTTTTGGCCACCAGGCGGCGGCAGAGGGCGCCAGGGGGCGCCACCGCGCATGCGCGGCCCCGCGGCGCCTGCAGTACCCTCCTTTGGCCACCAGGCGGCGGCAGAGGGCGCCAGGGGGCGCCACCGCGCATGCGCGGCCCCGCGGCGCCTGCAGTACCCTCCTTTGGCCACCAGGCGGCGGCAGAGGGCGCCAGGGGGCGCCACCGCGCATGCGCGGCCCCGCGGCGCCTGCAGTACCCACTTTTGGCCACCAGGCGGCGGCAGAGGGCGCCAGGGGGCGCCACCGCGCATGCGCGGCACCGCGGCGCCTGCAGTACCCTCCTTTGGCCACCAGGCGGCGGCAGAGGGCGCCAGGGGGCGCCACCGCGCATGCGCGGCCCCGCGGCGCCTGCAGTACCCTCTTTTGGCCACCAGGCGGCGGCAGAGGGCGCCAGGGGGCGCCACCGCGCATGCGCGGCCCCGCGGCGCCTGCAGTACCCTCCTTTGGCCACCAGGCGGCGGCAGAGGGCGCCAGGGGGCGCCACCGCGCATGCGCGGCCCCGCGGCGCCTGCAGTACCCTCCTTTGGCCACCAGGCGGCGGCAGAGGGCGCCAGGGGGCGCCACCGCGCATGCGCGGCCCCGCGGCGCCTGCAGTACGCACTTTTGGCCACCAGGCGGCGGCAGAGGGCGCCAGGGGGCGCCACCGCGCATGCGCGGCCCCGCGGCGCCTGCAGTACCCTCCTTTGGCCACCAGGCGGCGGCAGAGGGCGCCAGGGGGCGCCACCGCGCATGCGCGGCCCCGCGGCGCCTGCAGTACCCTCCTTTGGCCACCAGGCGGCGGCTGAGGGCGCCAGGGGGCGCCACCGCGCATGCGCGGCCCCGCGGCGCCTGCAGTACCCTCTTTTGGCCACCAGGCGGCGGCAGAGGGCGCCAGGGGGCGCCACCGCGCATGCGCGGCCCCGCGGCGCCTGCAGTACGCACTTTTGGCCACCAGGCGGCGGCAGAGGGCGCCAGGGGGCGCCACCGCGCATGCGCGGCCCCGCGGCGCCTGCAGTACCCTCCTTTGGCCACCAGGCGGCGGCAGAGGGCGCCAGGGGGCGCCACCGCGCATGCGCGGCCCCGCCGCGCCTGCAGTACCCTCTTTTGGCCACCAGGCGGCGGCAGAGGGCGCCAGGGGGCGCCACCGCGCATGCGCGGCCCCGCCGCGCCTGCAGTACCCTCTTTTGGCCACCAGGCGGCGGCAGAGGGCGCCAGGGGGCGCCACCGCGCATGCGCGGCCCCGCGGCGCCTGCAGTACCCTCTTTTGGCCACCAGGCGGCGGCTGAGGGCGCCAGGGGGCGCCACCGCGCATGCGCGGCCCCGCGGCGCCTGCAGTACCCTCTTTTGGCCACCAGGCGGCGGCAGAGGGCGCCAGGGGGCGCCACCGCGCATGCGCGGCCCCGCGGCGCCTGCAGTACCCTCTTTTGGCCACCAGGCGGCGGCAGAGGGCGCCAGGGGGCGCCACCGCGCATGCGCGGCCCCGCGGCGCCTGCAGTACCCTCTTTTGGCCACCAGGCGGCGGCAGAGGGCGCCAGGGGGCGCCACCGCGCATGCGCGGCCCCGGGGCGCCTGCAGTACCCTCTTTTGGCCACCAGGCGGCGGCTGAGGGCGCCAGGGGGCGCCACCGCGCATGCGCGGCCCCGGGGCGCCTGCAGTACGCACTTTTGGCCACCAGGCGGCGGCTGAGGGCGCCAGGGCGCGCCACCGCGCATGCGCGGCCCCGCGGCGCCTGCAGTACCCTCTTTTGGCCACCAGGCGGCGGCAGAGGGCGCCAGGGGGCGCCACCGCGCATGCGCGGCCCCGCGGCGCCTGCAGTACCCACTTTTGGCCACCAGGCGGCGGCAGAGGGCGCCAGGGGGCGCCACCGCGCATGCGCGGCCCCGCGGCGCCTGCAGTACCCACTTTTGGCCACCAGGCGGCGGCAGAGGGCGCCAGGGGGCGCCACCGCGCATGCGCGGCCCCGCGGCGCCTGCAGTACCCTCCTTTGGCCACCAGGCGGCGGCAGAGGGCGCCAGGGGGCGCCACCGCGCATGCGCGGCCCCGCGGCGCCTGCAGTACGCACTTTTGGCCACCAGGCGGGGGCAGAGGGCGCCAGGGGGCGCCACCGCGCATGCGCGGCCCCGGGGCGCCTGCAGTACGCACTTTTGGCCACCAGGCGGCGGCAGAGGGCGCCAGGGGGCGCCACCGCGCATGCGCGGCCCCGGGGCGCCTGCAGTACGCACTTTTGGCCACCAGGCGGCGGCTGAGGGCGCCAGGGGGCGCCACCGCGCATGCGCGGCCCCGCGGCGCCTGCAGTACCCTCTTTTGGCCACCAGGCGGCGGCAGAGGGCGCCAGGGGGCGCCACCGCGCATGCGCGGCCCCGCGGCGCCTGCAGTACCCTCTTTTGGCCACCAGGCGGCGGCAGAGGGCGCCAGGGGGCGCCACCGCGCATGCGCGGCCCCGCGGCGCCTGCAGTACCCTCTTTTGGCCACCAGGCGGCGGCAGAGGGCGCCAGGGGGCGCCACCGCGCATGCGCGGCCCCGCGGCGCCTGCAGTACCCTCCTTTGGCCACCAGGCGGCGGCAGAGGGCGCCAGGGGGCGCCACCGCGCATGCGCGGCCCCGCGGCGCCTGCAGTACCCTCCTTTGGCCACCAGGCGGCGGCAGAGGGCGCCAGGGGGCGCCACCGCGCATGCGCGGCCCCGCGGCGCCTGCAGTACCCACTTTTGGCCACCAGGCGGCGGCAGAGGGCGCCAGGGGGCGCCACCGCGCATGCGCGGCCCCGCGGCGCCTGCAGTACCCTCCTTTGGCCACCAGGCGGCGGCAGAGGGCGCCAGGGGGCGCCACCGCGCATGCGCGGCCCCGCGGCGCCTGCAGTACCCTCCTTTGGCCACCAGGCGGCGGCAGAGGGCGCCAGGGGGCGCCACCGCGCATGCGCGGCCCCGCGGCGCCTGCAGTACCCACTTTTGGCCACCAGGCGGCGGCAGAGGGCGCCAGGGGGCGCCACCGCGCATGCGCGGCACCGCGGCGCCTGCAGTACCCTCCTTTGGCCACCAGGCGGCGGCAGAGGGCGCCAGGGGGCGCCACCGCGCATGCGCGGCCCCGCGGCGCCTGCAGTACCCTCTTTTGGCCACCAGGCGGCGGCAGAGGGCGCCAGGGGGCGCCACCGCGCATGCGCGGCCCCGCGGCGCCTGCAGTACCCTCCTTTGGCCACCAGGCGGCGGCAGAGGGCGCCAGGGGGCGCCACCGCGCATGCGCGGCCCCGCGGCGCCTGCAGTACCCTCCTTTGGCCACCAGGCGGCGGCAGAGGGCGCCAGGGGGCGCCACCGCGCATGCGCGGCCCCGCGGCGCCTGCAGTACGCACTTTTGGCCACCAGGCGGCGGCAGAGGGCGCCAGGGGGCGCCACCGCGCATGCGCGGCCCCGCGGCGCCTGCAGTACCCTCCTTTGGCCACCAGGCGGCGGCAGAGGGCGCCAGGGGGCGCCACCGCGCATGCGCGGCCCCGCGGCGCCTGCAGTACCCTCCTTTGGCCACCAGGCGGCGGCTGAGGGCGCCAGGGGGCGCCACCGCGCATGCGCGGCCCCGCGGCGCCTGCAGTACCCTCTTTTGGCCACCAGGCGGCGGCAGAGGGCGCCGGGGGCGCCACCGCGCATGCGCGGCCCCGCGGCGCCTGCAGTACGCACTTTTGGCCACCAGGCGGCGGCAGAGGGCGCCAGGGGGCGCCACCGCGCATGCGCGGCCCCGCGGCGCCTGCAGTACCCTCCTTTGGCCACCAGGCGGCGGCAGAGGGCGCCAGGGGGCGCCACCGCGCATGCGCGGCCCCGCCGCGCCTGCAGTACCCTCTTTTGGCCACCAGGCGGCGGCAGAGGGCGCCAGGGGGCGCCACCGCGCATGCGCGGCCCCGCCGCGCCTGCAGTACCCTCTTTTGGCCACCAGGCGGCGGCAGAGGGCGCCAGGGGGCGCCACCGCGCATGCGCGGCCCCGCGGCGCCTGCAGTACCCTCTTTTGGCCACCAGGCGGCGGCTGAGGGCGCCAGGGGGCGCCACCGCGCATGCGCGGCCCCGCGGCGCCTGCAGTACCCTCTTTTGGCCACCAGGCGGCGGCAGAGGGCGCCAGGGGGCGCCACCGCGCATGCGCGGCCCCGCGGCGCCTGCAGTACCCTCTTTTGGCCACCAGGCGGCGGCAGAGGGCGCCAGGGGGCGCCACCGCGCATGCGCGGCCCCGCGGCGCCTGCAGTACCCTCTTTTGGCCACCAGGCGGCGGCAGAGGGCGCCAGGGGGCGCCACCGCGCATGCGCGGCCCCGGGGCGCCTGCAGTACCCTCTTTTGGCCACCAGGCGGCGGCTGAGGGCGCCAGGGGGCGCCACCGCGCATGCGCGGCCCCGGGGCGCCTGCAGTACGCACTTTTGGCCACCAGGCGGCGGCTGAGGGCGCCAGGGCGCGCCACCGCGCATGCGCGGCCCCGCGGCGCCTGCAGTACCCTCTTTTGGCCACCAGGCGGCGGCAGAGGGCGCCAGGGGGCGCCACCGCGCATGCGCGGCCCCGCGGCGCCTGCAGTACCCACTTTTGGCCACCAGGCGGCGGCAGAGGGCGCCAGGGGGCGCCACCGCGCATGCGCGGCCCCGCGGCGCCTGCAGTACCCACTTTTGGCCACCAGGCGGCGGCAGAGGGCGCCAGGGGGCGCCACCGCGCATGCGCGGCCCCGCGGCGCCTGCAGTACCCTCCTTTGGCCACCAGGCGGCGGCAGAGGGCGCCAGGGGGCGCCACCGCGCATGCGCGGCCCCGCGGCGCCTGCAGTACCCTCCTTTGGCCACCAGGCGGCGGCAGAGGGCGCCAGGGGGCGCCACCGCGCATGCGCGGCCCCGCGGCGCCTGCAGTACCCTCCTTTGGCCACCAGGCGGCGGCAGAGGGCGCCAGGGGGCGCCACCGCGCATGCGCGGCCCCGCGGCGCCTGCAGTACCCTCTTTTGGCCACCAGGCGGCGGCAGAGGGCGCCAGGGGGCGCCACCGCGCATGCGCGGCCCCGCGGCGCCTGCAGTACCCTCTTTTGGCCACCAGGCGGCGGCAGAGAGCGCCAGGGGGCGCCACCGCGCATGCGCGGCCCCGCGGCGCCTGCAGTACCCTCTTTTGGCCACCAGGCGGCGGCAGAGGGCGCCAGGGGGCGCCACCGCGCATGCGCGGCCCCGGGGCGCCTGCAGTACCCTCCTTTGGCCACCAGGCGGCGGCAGAGGGCGCCAGGGGGCGCCACCGCGCATGCGCGGCCCCGCGGCGCCTGCAGTACCCTCTTTTTGGCCACCAGGCGGCGGCAGAGGGCGCCAGGGGGCGCCACCGCGCATGCGCGGCCCCGCGGCGCCTGCAGTACCCTCTTTTTGGCCACCAGGCGGCGGCAGAGGGCGCCAGGGGGCGCCACCGCGCATGCGCGGCCCCGGGGCGCCTGCAGTACCCTCTTTTGGCCACCAGGCGGCGGCAGAGGGCGCCAGGGGGCGCCACCGCGCATGCGCGGCCCCGGGGCGCCTGCAGTACCCTCTTTTGGCCAACGGGTGGCGCAGGTGGCGCCACAGCGTATGCGGTGCCCCGAGGCGCCTGCAGTACCCACTTTTCGCCACCTGGTGGCGCAGAGGGCGCCACAGCGTATGCGCGGCCCCGAGGCGCCTGCAGTACCCACTTTTCGCCACCAGGCGGCGGCAGAGGGCCCCAGGGGGCGCCTCAGGGTATGGGCTGACCCAAGGCGCCTGCAGTACCGGATTTTCACCAGCAGGTGGCAGAAGGGGGCATTCAAAGGCACCACCCCGCATGCGTGGCCCCGCCACCTGCAGTACCCGCTTCTCGCCAGCAGGATGCGTCCCGAGGGCAGCAGGGACGGCTTCCCAGACCATTTTCCCAGAGAAAGCACAAACAAAAACAGCAGAAATTTGCACCCCACGCCGCCTCAGGGAGGAAATGTCTGCCTTGAGCAACGTGCCGCTCACGGCTGGGAAGCTGAGCGGCGGCAAGCTGAAACAGTACATTTTTTATCGGGACAAAAAAGGCAGGGAGATAATAACAACGAACCCAACGTGTGCAACGGGATGCTCTGAGCCCAATGACCACAACTCCCAGCTTGCTGGGGGAATGGTGCTCCTGGCGGCTTGACACTGCAGACAGCACAGAGCCAGCCCCAGGCTTCCCCACCTGCAGCTCAGCACCCGCAGACCTGTGCCTGCCACCCCGTGCCATCCCCGCCTGGGCTTTCCCTGCCCCAGCCGCCAATGCCCTGGGACCCGGCCTCCACAACGCCATCCCCTGCCCTGGGGGTCCTGCCGGGAACCCCCAGCCCCCTCCCCACTTGCACCTCTGCAAGCAGCAGTCCCCCCAGCCCGGGGAGCAAAGACAGCAGCGAGCTGCCCCCCCACACGGCAGGGCTGGCCCCGCACTCCGAGGGGTCGTCAGCATCCAGCAGCCGGTGAACACGGGGCCACCCCCCCCCTCCATACCCACCCCGCTACGGAACCTGCACCCACACACAGATGGCGACAGCCACTTCCCCCGATGGCAACCACCAAAGGGGGCACGGGCCGGAAAGCAAACTTTATTAAACTGCTGTGCAGGACTCCCGGGAGGGGGGCTGCGGTGGGGCTCCCTGCCCGGTCGTTCTTCCCTTCCCCTGGCGGGCAAGGCAAAGAGCGGCGTCCGTCTGTCCGTCCGTCCATCCCTGCGTGGGGAGCGGATGCTGGAAGTGGGCTTCTCACTGTCGCTGCTTTGGGCAGTTGCAGAGTAATTGCCTTAAGTAACAAGGCAAATTAAACTCATATTCACCTTTTAAAGAAAGCGTACAGCATCGAAGAAGCTTTCAGGGTGGAGGGCAGCTGCGCTACCTAAGCGTTCCCTAGGCCTCCAACTTTACGTGCTATCGCACTAGGGGAACTTGGTGTGCTGACTCTAAGGAAGTCAGGAAAACACTGCACTCTAGGGAACTTTTGCTCATTCTAGTATCATCATAATACCAAAACACACCTCCATCCCAAAAGCTCCGTGTCTCCAAGGTGCGACCACCCCTCGCTGAGGGCATGCTCTGAGTTTCTCAGACCCCTCTACCTTTAAACGAAAGCAAGAAAACTTTACACCAAACATAACCAAGGTATGCCTGACTAGAGTCACTCAAGCCCCACCTAAAGGAGAGAAAATAAATGTAAACTGTCTTAAGTGAAAGGGGGTGTTAGGGAAGACACCATCACCAAGGATACCTTTCTGACTTCCAGGATCAGTCAATGGGCTGAGCCTCTCTTCCCCCCGCACTGGGATGCCGTGGGGTAATATCTGAACGCTTGGTTGTACCAGGTGTCTCCTTGGAAACTTAGAAATCTCTAGAGCCTTTGTGCCTTTTAATGCGTTAACAGCCAGGACGAGTACCTGTGTATTTCATGCGTGCTCGCTTGCTTTCGCGGACAGTGAATTTATCGCCGGCGATCCAAAGAACCTGTGTCCTTGTTGCTGTAATAAATTGCTGTTCATTGCATTGTTCCTAGCTGTGACAGTTCTCATTGAACACGACTAGAGCGAGGGCGTGCTACGTTATTGGTGAATCCGTGACCGTGATAGTTCAGTAACCTGAATCCGACCAGACCCGTAACAGTTAGTCAGCTACGCCCCTTAGCGTGACAGTATTTCATAGGGAAAAACATTAAGCCTAAGATTTCCCATGCCTAAGGCCCTGGGGGTCAGGCAGAGAAGGAACCCGAGACTCTTAGCCATGCGACTCCTGAGAATCGCAGCTTACAGTTAGTCACTCACCATCTTCTGGTCTCACAGGATGAGGCAGAGGTATAATAAATTCCTTCTCCATCTCTCTGGAAAGAGTTTTTCTCCTATCTATGACAAAGGAAAAAAAAAGTTGTGATCATGGGAGTCAGTACACAAAGCCACACTCTGTGAATTCACTACTACAGTTAAGATCATTTTTAGTCAAAAAACACCTCGGCAGCAATGTTACCACTGCAAACATAGCGCGGCAAGAAAAATTCCACTCAAGGTAAAGTAAAGGGCAAGTTAAAAGGACGAATGACGTGACCAAAGGCAACTGCAACAACCATCTACCAGATGGTTCCACAGCCCTCGTCCACAGCCCTCAGATTTCACGGTTGTCTTTCCTGACAAATGAATCCTGGAAGAACAGAAAAGATACACAAGGTGTCCTTTGTGGAGCCTTTGGGGAGACTACTGAAAGGAAAACCAAACCAAAAAACTAGGAACAGCAAGCGTCGTGTACGTTGGTTCTGTTAACAGAGTAACGCTAACGTACTAGAAATTTCTACGTTCTTTGCCCTCTACCTTGAAAAAGTCACCCAATTCTGTCAGTGTTCACCATCGCCTTTTTTTTTTTTTTTTTTAATTTTCACGTGGACATCCGAGGAAAACATTTCGAGTCCCTGTCATCAAGGGAGAGGAGGAGAAAAAAAAAAATGAGAGGGATGATGGGGGAAGAAGCGCAGCCATTCCTTGCCTCGGTAACGCGAGCAAAAAGCTCAGGCGCTCGGCAACAATGTGCTTTGAAAGACAAAACACAGAAGAAACTGCATGTTATTTTATCTCAGCTGTAGAGTCACGTGTATTTGTACCTGCTCATTTATTCATCTGCCAGTTTATTGTGCTACAGACGCTACAGAATGTAGAGACTGCGAGGTTACTACAACCTTTTGTAACCGATTCAATCTTCGGTAGGAATAGCTATCTAAAAGAGCCAACAAAATCCCCTTTGTCGACAGCCATCTGAACTTTTATCGTCTAACAACAGTCCTACAAACATCCCCCGGGATGCTCAACTTCAGAAACTTTCCATTCAACTTGAGGCAGAACAAGCCCTTACCCTAGACACCTTCACCTGGCTCTCCACTGCTAGCAGAGTAGCACTCCGATACTGCCCAGCACGTGCTGCAGCCTACTCGCTTACACGTATTTACTGCAGCCTGGTTCGATACGCTCATGAGAGACCCATGAAAAATCCACCCTTTCTTTCAGGAAAGTAAATACATACATACATACGAGACGGTAAGGAAGAAAAGCTGAACGCACGGGATGCCGTCGTTTACCGAGGGGCAGATCCAACATCAGCACAAGGAGCTTTGGGGCACGTGAGCGATCATCTACACCAGCCATCAGGACAAGCCAAACACATGCACACGAGCCTCGATTTAAAACAAACAAACAAACAAAAAACCAACACGTTAAGTTCCTTTATAGCTTATGGAAGTACCAACCTACAGCTTAGATGCAGTTGGATTGCATCAGCTTAGGGACTGCCTCCTTCAAAATGCGCAGAGGGGTGGCAAAACCAGTCTTGAAAACCTGTTGCCTAACAGGAGACTGTTGCCTGCTCCTCCATAGGTTACGTTCTTCCAAGCACCGTCCTGTTCCTGGATTTTACCAGCCACAACGGGATGGTCCCACTGGCATGAGTCGGGGACGCTTCGCACGGGGTTTATTTGACGCTGAAGTAAGTCTTCTGCGGGTATAAGTAACGCAGCACGAGATGGAAAGTAAACTAAGGTACCGTCTGCGGCACAACGCTTGTGCGATATCGGACCTGAGGGGACCAGTCAAAGCCTGCAATAATCGCTGAATGGGTGGGTAAGTAGGGAGCCCTACGAGAAACAGAGCTCGTGTTCTGCGAAGCTCTTTCCCCATCAAGAAGAGGACCTTTTCTATTCAGCGTCTTTACCGAACTTTAGGCTACTTCCTACTCACTTTGGCAAGTTAGCCTCCGTAGAAGCCAAGAGATTTTAAATTGCCAAGCACCATTTATAGTTCCTGTCCTCCGACGACAGGCAATTTCAATCAGGGCGCTAGTTAATAGGAAAGTCTGGCTCTGTTTCACACAAATCAAGTACCTAAACCACAGACAGGAGTCTGCAGAAAGAATGCTTTAAAAGGTGAATTTAAAGAGAGGGATGATACTCACTTTTCCAACATTTCTGCAATGACTGTGGCAAAAAAGGCTGAACCAGGGACGTCTCTATCATCCCCTCTAGGATTTAGCAACTCCATACAGTCATGGGTCAAATACCACAGCTTCAACGCAAGACAGACAGGGACCTCAAAGGTCACGCTTCCGTCTGCGTACCGAGTTCCGCTGGAAAGACCCCCACCCGCTCAATTCCCAAGCAACTTTGCCACGGCCAGAGCTTACCTGGAGTTTTGCTTTCTCTCGCTGCTCAGTACGGGCCCAAGGCCTCTTTTGTTGCACACAGTTCAAGCAAAACTCTCGGGACATAACCAATAGACAGACAGACAGGCAGAAATTGCCTCTCACGTCTGTCTTGACCGACCACAACCACCGTTCTGGAAAGCCCTGCAAGCACCGGTTTATTTCTAGGACAACTCTGAAAGCTGAGGCGGGACAAAGGTTAGCCTCTCGTACCATAGACTGAGCAACAAAGAGACAGAACTCGACAAGCCAATTCGTTCTAGGTCTAAGAAGCTACTACAGCTAGGCAGGCACTATGTGGCTTTCCTTTGTGCTTCCCCGCACCGAGCAGTTCGCACTTCTGCAAATTCGATTAAGCCTTTGAGCCTGGGCTGCAGGAAGTTTACGAGCACGCCTCGGTTTCACCCAAAGATTCCTGCGACTTACCTGGACAGTCGGCCTGCTCTTTCTCCTGGGAAACCTGCGACTGCAGCACGCCAGCTGCAGCTTTCCTCCCTTCAGCTGCCGCGCCACCTTCGCTCGGCGACAAACCCCGCGGGGGTCCCAGCGGCGGGGAGCTGCTTCTGCCCTGGTGAGCCGCAGGGAAAGGAGAGAGCCGGCCGTCAGCACGCGGGGGGAGGAAAGCCTCCGAGGCGCAGCCCGACGATCGAGCGCAGCGAGGACCCGCGCCCGGCCGCCGCAGCCCCCACCCCTCCCGGCCCGACGCTCCGGGGAAGCGCCCCCGAAGGCTCTCGCTCGCCTCACCGCCGGCAGCCGCGCTCGCAGCCAGCGGCAACCTGCGCCTCCCGGCGCGCACGGCCCGGCCCCGGCCCCGGCTCGGGGAAAGACCGGCCGCGCATCACAGAACTACAGCTCCCAGCATGCCGCGGGACGGAGCAGTCCATCCGACCCAGAGGGGAGTCGGCCAAGCGCACACAACCGCCCCCCCCCCCCCCCGCCGCCCTCTCCGCGCCCGCCCTCCCCCCCCCGCGCCGCTCCGCCCCCCTCTCCCTCAGCCCCCCGAAGCCCCGCGCAGTGCAGACCCCGCCGCACGCCCGGTCCGCTCCGCTCCGCTCCGGTCCGGCCCGGCGCGGCGCCGCCCCCGCCCCGCACAAGGGCCGTTTCCGCAGAAGCCGCGGACCGCGTGGCGCCCCAACCGCCCGCCGCCTCGCCCCCTCCCGGCCCGGCCCGGCCCCAGGCGGCACCGACCACCAACCTCGTTGCGGCACCGCGCCTCGGCGGCGCGGCCCGAGCCGAGCCCGGCCCGAGCCGACAGCTTCCGCCCATAGTGCCGGCAAGCCCTGCACGGCACCTCCGCCCTGGGTTCCTCCGAGCCAATCACGGAGCGTTTCCGCCCTGAGTTAAGGCTAGCCGTGACGCCGCTTCCGCCCTGGGTTCCCAGCCAATCATGGAATGCTCCTGCCCTCAATGACGGCTCGCTCGGACACCGCATCCGCCCTCACGGTCCAGCCAATCACGGAGCCGTTTTGGCCCTCGGTGAGGGCACGCCCTGACGTCACTTCCGCCCTCGGTTCCCTCCCACGTAACGGCTCTCAAAGCAGTTTGTTCCCTTTAAACAATAACAGAGCGCGGCTGTACTTCAGAACGATTGGATTTCTTGAACTCTATAGGAAGCAGTCCGTGAAATATGATCTCGAAACCTCGCCTTTTAAGCAGTAGAGGCAAACATGCTATTTGTATATGCTCCTTAGAAGCTAAACTGTCAGTCTGCAATTGTTTTACCTTTACTGCAACTCAGGACCGCACTCGGAGCACTGACTCAATGCCGTGTGTGCTGTCTCCAGCTAGCTGTCAGGCACACACTGCTCCACGGAGAAGTCAAATTTCCTCTGTAATTGCTTACCCAAACCAGTATGAGACGCAATAGG
The DNA here is from genome assembly GCF_964211835.1 of Anser anser. Classification (NCBI taxonomy): domain Eukaryota; kingdom Metazoa; phylum Chordata; class Aves; order Anseriformes; family Anatidae; genus Anser; species Anser anser. Next base: position 15,587,120 of record NC_139740.1, on the reverse strand, counting down.
AAACTACGGAGGAAGCAACCTCTCCTCTGCACTCAGAGTCCGTCCTGCCGTCAGCTACAGCATGGGACAGAAACCGTATTATTCAGATGCGGAGGTATCAAAGATGATCCTCTGAAGTCGCATCGGAGAACTTGAGGCTGGGGGCTGGCAGGAAGAAAAGTAACTAACAAGACAAGCCATCCTAAGTCTGTAAAAAAAAATAGAAAAAAAGGAAAAAATAGAAAAAGGTTGGGGGGTGGGGGTGGGAAGCCAGTAAGAATCAGCCTGATAAAAGGTTTACAAATGAGATGAAGAAGAAGAGGAGAAGGGGAGAGATTGTCTATGCAAGGCAAGAGACCCAAGAGGCAAAGGCTAAAGTCTAGGAAGGCAGACTAGAATGTGACGAGGAAACATACTGGCTTTCTATGAAGAACAGAGCTAGCAGCAAGGAAGTAATAATGGCAGACGAGGGAGACTAGTGCCCTTTCCTTTCACGTGAACATACTCCCTTCACTAGAGCATACTCCCCTTCAGTATGAAATGAGGACCAACGCTCACAAAATTCAGTTATAAAATAGGAAGCTGCCCTTTGGCAGTCTCTTTCTAAGTGCCCATACCCATCACTTGCTCCTCAAACACTTGCTCATATGTTAGAGAAATGCTCAATCCGTCTTGCTAAAAATACTAGCAGTGAGAGCCTAGACTCATCGCTCCACAAGCGAGTGAAAGCAATCATTCTGCCTCAGTGCAAACATGCAGTATCAGTATGGGACAGACCACTCACAGCCTAGAGCTTCTACTTTCTGTGCTAATTTTTTTTAGCATATATTCCTAACAGTTGCGATTTGTTATTAACAATCTATATTAAACATTTGATGTTTAATGGTAGCCTGCAACTCAGCTGCGTTTGGCATGGACAGGAAAGTGCTCAGTGGTAGGAACCTCATAAATTGCAAGTTAAGCAGGAAACCTACGTTATAAGACACGTGCAGAAACCGCAGCACCTGAATGTAAGCTAACTCCTTCTCTACGCTGGGTATCAAAAACCAACCCTGAATAACTCTCGACATTGCAGAAGCAAGTCCCAAGAATGTGCCTGTAGAAAAAAAAAATTGGGATGGCAACAGAATTCATTTCAGAAGAGTCTTTTGAGGCAAGACTTCTTGCAGCCTTCCAATAACTCACCAACAGAAATACGCTTTTGTTATCAAAGATCTCTCTGCATTACAGTTTGTGACGTGCCAGTTTCACACATTTTCTAACCCAAGACCAGCTTCTCGATGCACCACTCGAACACAAAAGAACGGATTTAGTCTATGCTGCCTGAACTGTACTTTCCTCGGTCAGAAGGTAATATGGTTCGTTCTGGAAAGCATCATTTTTAAGTAACAACCTTCCCCACAGGGGCCAAACATTACGTTAACCAGCCCAGGAGATACTCATGCTATTTCATACATGACGATAACAGGGAAGATACTTGCTATATTCAATTTCTAAAGCGAGCCTCCTTTGGCAAAAGAAAACGCTATTTATTTATTTATTTAGATTTTTATTTTTTTTAAACAATGCTGTGGGTTGCTGTTTTCAAAGGCCTCTCTGTCTTCTCTGATGAAGACATCTCTCATGTAATTATGGAAGCTGCAGCTGTTTCCACTGACAAGCTCTCAAAGTCCTGGGCTCACTAACCTGTGACAGCCATAATATCCAATTGCAGGTGACGGAATACTCTAGTTCTGCTCATTTCCTTTGAGGCCCAGAAAAGCTCATGACAACAGGAGTACCATGAAAGGACCCATAATATTACCTTTATTTTCAGCTTCTTCTAAGTCCTTCTCGTTTGCCAAGAGAATTTCTTCTCTCTGATCAGGTAATAAGTCAGCAAGACAATAATCAATCTCTGCTCTCTGAAAGAGAAAAGTTTCTGAACTGCATTCTTATATGAAGTCCGTGGTGTTTGACATCTGGCTCACTTCAGCTCATTTCTGCTGACACATCTTCTCACTGTCTTGACTCCCTGAATGCTTGGAGCCAGCTGATTTTTTCCAGGACCCATTTGTGTTATAAACCTGTATTTTAAGACTTGCCACGTGTTCCCAACCTTAAAGAGTGAGCACATACCATTCTCTCACCTGCTCAGGCTGCAGAGCTGCCAGGGTTCTGCCACCAGCTCGAGACCTTTCACCCTGCTGCTCTGCTGGAGGGCCTGCCAAAACAAACAAACAAAACACAACCACAAGACATGCAGACAAAGGTTACAACCCATGTGGGAGGAAACGAACGCTAACCTTTCATCTTCCAACTCCTTACTCAAAGCAGGAAAACAGGTACGGTCCTAATAGACATATCAAAGAAATTCACTGTATGCCAGAACAGAAAAATCTGTATCAGATACCAAAATGCTGCCACGGTCCCCGAGCATAGCCCTTTTCAAGGCATCACGGAGATTCAGCAAGATCATCCAGGTCATAGGGGACAAACAAGCTTGTATCAAAGCTGCACACAGCTTGTATCAAAGAGACTTGACAAAGAGCAAAAGAATACAAGGACGGCTAAATCTCAGGGCGTAGGAGAAAACTGAAAACAGGGAGGCATCCTTTGAAAAAGTTTAGTTAGACAACTAACAAAAAGAGAAAAGATTGCAAAACAACACGGGAATGTACAAACAGCACTGGAAGCCAAAAGCGGCCTGAGTAACAGCTTGCAGAATAGCTGCTCTCTCCACGCCTCTCCCTGTGCACACTGAAGGGTTCCTACAGAAGAAAGGTTTTCTTCTTGGCATGGATATCAAAGAACCTGTCTCAAACTGAAATGATACAGAACAAGTTTTGAAACAGAAGCAGAAGTAACAAGTCAAAAGGCTCACGCAGCATTTCACTAAGGAGTTCTCAAGTAGCTCACGGATAAGCTACATTTTCATTTTTAACTCTCTTGAAATTGTCTGTAGGACAGATGACTTGAAATGTGACTAATAGGCCCGGACTTCTATTTCAGAAGCGTCCTACAGAAATTGCCAGAGCAGGAATTCCCATGTTAAGGAAAATAACAGGAGTTAAGAAAAGAACTAGCGGACACTTGATTAATAAGACTTAATTAAGGAGTGTTAAAACAGCTTTTTAAAGCGAGGTCATACTTTATAAAGTAGAGTGTACTTTCGTGTTCTTTGAAAAAAAGTGACACACGCGAGGAGATAAGAGTTCATTTTAAAAAGCTACCTGAATATTTAAAGTGTGTTTTGGAAGACAGAAGACAAAAGAAAGAATGGGAGTAACCACGTTCCATGGTAGAGGAAGGGTTGCAGTAAAATTTCACCTTTACTTTTGCTGTTCACCATATTTGTAATTGTCTGAGAAATGGGGTTAAGATGAAAAGCTTTATAGCTGATACAAATTTATTGCAGTAGGACAAAGTGAAAAGTGCTGATATCGCACTTTTTCCCAGAAAGGAACTTTTCAGAAAAGGAGCTAAGTTTCCTGGTGGACACCAACTTGAACACGAAACAGCAATGTGCCTTTGCTGCAAAAGCAGCTGAGGGTATCCTGGGTGGCATTAGGCAAAGTATTGCCAGCAGGTCAAGAAAGGCGATCCTCCCCCTCTGCTCAGGAACGGTGAGGCCGCACCTGGAGTGCTGGGCCTGGGCCTCCCAGTACAAGAGAGACCTGGACACACTGCAAAGAGTCCAACGGAGGGCCGCGAGGATGGTAAGGGACTGAAGCACCTTTCCTATGAGGACAGGCTGGGAGAGCTGGGACCGTTCGGCCTGGAGAAGAGGAGGCTTGGAGGGGATCTCATCGATGTCTGTAAATACACGAAGGGAGGGTGGAAGGAAGACAAAGCCAGACTTTTCTAACTGGTACCCAAGGAACAAAAAAGGAGGCAACAGACACAGGCCGAAACACAGGATGTTCCCCTTCTGTGGTTTCCTGAACATCAGTAAATACTTTTTTGCTGTGAGGGTGACTGAGCACTAGCACAGGCTGCCCAGGGAGGTCGTGGAGTCACAGTCTTTGTGAGGTTTCAAAACCTGTTTGGACGTGGTCCTGGAAAACCAGATCTGGGTGGCTCTGCTTGAGCAGGGGTGTTGGACCAGGTGACCTCTGGAGGTCCTTCCAACCTCAACCAGCCTGTGATTCCTTTGCAGCCGCTATGCAACCAAATAGCAAGTACAATTCAAAGCAGATAAACGTGAAGCAATGCAGAGGCAAAAGGAGAAATCAGGCCTTGGTACTGCACATTCTATATGCACATATATATAGTATATATATACACCATATATATAGGTACATCCTATATGCACGCTTTCACCCTGAAATCTTCAATAATAGATGATAACCTCTAAGACTAAAAGCAATACAAGTTCTACCTAGTTCTTTGAATGCAAGTCTGATGCAGCAAGTCATCAGCTGGAAGGAACCCGAGCAGAGGATTCAAGATGTTCTATTCCAACATTAAAAATTACCTTTCAAATGCCGTTTGTCAAGCAGAGCGTAGTTTCCCATTTGTTGAACAGGCAGGCCTAGCCAAATTTCGACCCTAAACTTTCAGGAAATCTCTACAGCTCCCAATGTACATGTTACTTCCGTACTCACCTGCAGGTTTTACCTCTGAAAAAAAAGTTCCAACTTTCTTCCCTTCCACAACATCTGTGATGACACGACCCGAGATCTTTGGGTGGGTTCCACTTGCAATCACTGCAGAGGTGCCTCCTTGGAGGGCCCGCAGAGCTGCTTTCACCTGCAATGAAGGATAGAGCCAGTTCCCGAAAATGCACTTGTTATTTGAATCCCCATGCTCAACACAAATTCTTGCTCCACTTTGATCACTTACGTCGGAAAAGACCCTTCAGACCATCAAGTCCGAGGAGGGGGAGCGAGAGAGCGGTTGTGGTGGAGTTCAGCTGTCTAGCAAGGTAAAACCATCACACGAGGGGACCAACACCAAGCACAGTGCTCAAGGTGCGGTCTCACCAGTGCCAAGCACAGACGGACCATCACTTCCGTTGTACTGCCGGCCATGCTATTTCTGATACAAGCCAGGATGTTATTGGCCATCTTGGCCTCCTGGGCATACTGCCGGCTCCTGTTCAACAAACTGTTGACCAGCACAACACCCCCAAGTCCTTTTCTGCCAGGCAACTTTCTAGAACGCTGCTTGTGACCAGCTGACAACTGGATTGAACTCCAAAGACCTTCTGAGCCGACATACAACCACCAGTGCTGCTGAAGAGAGTTGTTCCTCCCTAGGGGTAGGGCTTGGCATTTCCCTCTACTGAACTTCAAAAGGTTCCTGCCTGCCCCTATCTGCAGCCTGTCAAGGTTCCTCTGAATGGCAACACAATTATCTGCTCTATCGGCCACTCCTCTCAATCTTGTATTATCAAGTCCCCTTTCCACATCTCCCTTTCCCTCTCAGTAAGAGAATAAGTGTTCTACATTTCTACCTTGGCTTCCATGCCTCCCATTCCCACCTGGGATTTGGTTCCAAATGTCACAGATTGTTGGTCTCCTGGGTAGGATATGTCAGTGAGCTTTGCATCGTCGGGTCCTGGAGGGCTGTCAAAGAGTCCTGAAATTAATAATAAAAAACTGTTAATGTTACATATCTTCTGTTCTAAAGCTCACCAGGGAAAAATAACTAAAGCCTTTGAGGCTAAAAACCTGTATTCCACTTTACAGGATTCAAAACTTCCACTGAACCCTCCTTTTGTGGAACCGAAAGGATGAAACACTAACATGCAGGCTCAAGATGTGTAACTTCACCGGAATTGTAGCTAGTGTGAGGAAACAGAATATCCACATGCTGAATAGCATCACGTACGCTGGGAAGTACCCACACTTCAGTGAGGTTAGAGAGAAAACCGGAAAGAAGTTTCCAGCTTTTATATGGTTCAGAATCAGGGCTTACACACAAGAGTGCACAACTGAACAAAGGACAGTCCTCCTCACCTAAAATCTCAGATGATATTCCCGAATGCTGTGTTGTACACTGATAAACCGGGCAACTTAGAAATATGTATAAAGGCTGACTATTGAGTTCTGCAAAGAAAGGACACAAGACTATAGACACACACTTATTCATTTTAAATAAATGTTGTACCTTTATTTAACTATGTCCTGAGTTGAGTGATACTTCTGTTTACCTAACATGTAAACCCTAAACTCTACCGCCAAACTTCCCAGAAGTTCTATGCGAACAAACATGTCACAGATTAAAACGCACAAGTGAAGAGTACCTGAACTCTTCCTTTACAGCTTGGGAAGGAAAGGACACTTCTTTCCATAAAGAAGATACCACAGCAAATGAATAAGCTGTGAGGAAATGGGAGTGGTGTTTTCGTTTGTTTTTTTATTTGTATTTCTTATAAGTTGTTTGGACTATCATTTTTGTTATTTTTTTTTTTTCCTGAGGCAGTCATTTCAACTAGAATCAACCACGAAATCCATCTGAAACAGCTGGAAGAAACTGTGGTTATGAAAAGCCAACCTCCTTCCTTCTCAGGGCCCACAATATGGACCAAAGTCCAGAAGCCACCGAAGGAAACACGTCTGGAGATGATAAAAAGAGTACGTGATTTTGTTGATGTCCTGGTGTGAAACTGTACCTACCACCTTCCTCTTTCTAGAAAAGTACCTTCAGCATCAACAGGTGACAGACTTCACGGCAGCACAGCTCACAAGACTAGACCACTATCAGCCACACGTCTGGGAGACAGAAAAGCTAGCAAGCTCCAGGTATCTGGAAAGCAATATCCAGGACATGTAAAGTACCCATAAATCACTGAAAGACAGAATCCACTGCCAGAAGAAGCAAACGATTGCAGAATAGCGTTCGGCTTATATGCAGGGACAGACTATGTATTTAGAATCCAGGAGCGTTACTCATGACTATATACAATTCTGAGGAGCTAGCAGAAGTACCATAGCGTCCACACAGGGCGTGCCTTCCAATCCTTTTACCGGCTTTGTTGCCCTCCTCTGTACGCTTTCAGGGATCTTAACATTCTTTTTATATTGTAGAGCCCAGAATCGCACACAATATTGAAGGAGAGGCTTCGCCAACGCTAAATACAGTGGGAGAATCACCTCTTTTGACCAGCTGGCTACGCTGTGTTTAATATATCCCAAAATGCTAGACGATACCCGTGCTTCTGAATCCTTTAGCTATCTTCCCAGGGCCCTGAAATTTATTTTGATTGAACACAGGCTTCTTGCTGCAACTTTGTTGGTACCCACGTGAAAGAGCAGGAGTAGGGAATAATCTGAAGGTTGAACTAAGCTCGTACGCTCGCTAGCAATGTCCCTGATCCAAGCCCCAGGCAGGTAGAAAAGCTCTCAGTAAAGATGGTCTGGTCTGCAGATGGGAGCCTCTGTTCCCTTCAGAAGGCAGTCACCTGTGACTATAACCTGGCACTATTTCTTCACAACGCTGGCCTTGATCTCTTGATCACTCTGCAATTCCACGAAAGGAATTGCCTCCCAAGTCGTTCTTGACTGACCACAACTAGCGTTCTGGAAAGCCCTGCAAGCACTTGTTCATTATTTCTAGGATAATTCTTAAAGCTGAAGCGGGACAAAGTTTTGTCCACAAAGGCCTTCGGGGAGACTTCTGAAAGGAAAACCAGGCCAAACCAAAAAACTAGGAACAGCAAGCGGCGTGTACGTCAGTTTTGCTAACAGAGTAACACTAACGTACCAGAAATTTCCACGTTCTTTGCCCTCTACCTTGAAAGTGTCACCCAATTCTGTCAGTGTTCACCATCAGCTTTTTTTTTTTTTTAAAAAAAATTTTCACATGGACATCTGAGAAAAACATTTCGAGTCCCTGTCATCAAGGGAGAAGAGGAGAGGAAAAAAAAGAAAAAAGAGAGGGGTGGGGAAGAAGCACAGCCATTCCTTTCCTCAGTAATGTGAGCAAAAAGCTCAGGCGCTCGGCAACAACAGAATCATAGAATATCCTGAGTTGAAAGGGACCACCGAGGATCATCGTTAAGGATCACCGAGTCAAACAACGCGCTTTGAAAGACAAAACGCAGAAGAACCTGCACGTTATTTAATCTCAGCTGTAGAGTCACGTGTATTTGTACCCGCTCATTTCTTCACCTGCCAGTTTATTGTGCTACAGACGTTACAGAACACACAAACTGCAAGGTTACTACTACCTTTTGTAACCGATGCGACCTTTGGTAGGACTAGCTGTGTAAGAGAGCCACCAAAATCCCCTTCACGCCTGGATTTCACCCGGAGGTCGCTGCGACTTACCCGGACAGCTGGGACAGACGGGCTGCTCTTTCTCCTGGGAAACCTGCGACTGCAGCACGCCAGCTGCAGCTTTCCTCCCTTCAGCTGCCGCGCCACCTTCGCTCGGCGACAAACCCCGCGGGGGTCCCAGCGGCGGGGAGCTGCTTCTGCCCTGGTGAGCCGCAGGGAAAGGAGAGAGCCGGCCGTCAGCGCGCGGGGGGAGGAAAGCCTCCGAGGCGCAGCCCGACGATCGAGCGCAGCGAGGACCCGCGCCCGGCCGCCGCAGCCCCCACCCCTCCCGGCCCGACGCTCCGGGGAAGCGCCCCCGAAGGCTCTCGCTCGCCTCACCGCCGGCAGCCGCGCTCGCAGCCAGCGGCAACCTGCGCCTCCCGGCGCGCACGGCCCGGCCCCGGCCCCGGCTCGGGGAAAGACCGGCCGCGCATCACAGAACTACAGCTCCCAGCATGCCGCGGGACGGAGCAGTCCATCCGACCCAGAGGGGAGTCGGCCAAGCGGACGCAACCGCCCCCCCCCCCGCGCCGCTTCGCCCCCCTCTCCCCCAGCCCCCCGAAGCCCCGCGCAGTGCAGACCCCGCCGCACGCCCGGTCCGCTCCGCTCCGGCGCGGCGCCGCCCCCGCCCCGCACAAGGGCCGTTTCCGCAGAAGCCGCGGACCGCGTGGCGCCCCAACCGCCCGCCGCCTCGCCCCCTCCCGGCCCGGCCCGGCCCGGCCCCGACCACCAACCTCGTTGCGGCACCGCGCCTCGGCGGCCCGGCCCGGCCGCTGCCGCCCATAGTGCCGGCAAGCCCTGCACGGCACCTCCGCCCTGGGTTCCTCCGAGCCAATCACGGAGCGTTTCCGCCCTGAGTTAAGGCTAGCCGTGACGCCACTTCCGCCCTCACGGTCCAGCCAATCAGGGCGCCGCTTCCCTGTGGGAAGGCGACCCTGAGGCTGCCCCGTGCTGCCTTTTTTTTTTCTTTTTTTTTTTTTTAAGGAAGGCGCGGGTGTTCTTGGTCCTCCCTCGTCAAGTATATCTGCGAGAAACGTCTCAAATAATTTTCTTGACACACGATCCTCTGTGAGGCTATTTTATTCGCGGTTGCAGTGGCGGGCGTCCTGCCGATCAGGAGCGCATTGCAGTAAGCACAGCATCAACTTTTATTCCCTATTCCCCGACGCCCGATCCCCTCCCCTGTGTCCTCACTGGCCGAGTACTGCAGGTTCACAAGCTACTCGACGCTCCTCTATACCATGTATGTACAATTTCACTTCTTTTTCAACCCTTTAATTTCTCCCTTCTTATTTTCTTCTTTTTTTTTCCCTTTCTTATGTTTCAGGAACCTGTGATCTTTGTTTTACCGTTCCCACGCTGCTCAACCTGTTTTTCCTCAAGCTTCTGCCTTATGTGGTGTTTGTTTTTGTTTTGTTTTTTTTTTCTAGGGTAGCTTAGCTCAACAGCATGCAGAGTGCAGACGAGAAGTGAGGTGTTTCTAGAAGCAACACTCTCCAGGCTTTTGCTTCAGCTTTGAATATTGAGAGGACAATATGACCAAGCAAGTAACTGAAACTTTTTCAACTGGAATTAGCTCAAACCTTTCTTTTACAAAGGAAGAAAAATCTAGGAGCATAACAGATTACACGCCCCCTCAAAAAATTCAATATAGTAACATCACTCGCAGGAAAACAAACGCGCATGTGCAGTGCGGCTCAACCTGCAGTACCCGCTCAAAAACAGCAGAAAAAATGCACACCACACTGTCTAGGGGAGGAAGACCTCTAACCTCTAACCATAACCCTAACAAAAACCCTAACCCTAAACCTTAACTCAAATCCTACCGGACCCCACCCTTACCCTAAGCCTACCCCTAACCTAACCAGAAACCTAACCCTAATAGTAACCCTAACCATAACCCTAACCCTATCCCTAATGGATCTAACATAACCCTAACCCTAATCCTAACCCTAACCCCTAACCCTAACCCCTAACCCAAAATATAACGCTAAGCCTAGGTTTTAAGGAACAGGACCCGTTGATGTCTGGCATGCCTCAGGAACGTGGCCGGAGCTGTACTCTGCTGTCATAAGGTGCTTGCAAAGCCTGCCCGACAGGCAAAACAGACTAACAAATTCCCCTGACCAACTCAGGGCCCATACTGGCAAAAGGAATAAACAGACTGCAAACAGGCAGTGGTAAGTTTACAGTATCTATAGAACTCAGTCCTGTCCCTGTGGTTAGTTTACAATATCTGTAGAAGTCCCTTATCCTCCGGGGCTATCCTGTCTCAGTACGTGCTATTGTTCTACAGTTAACCCTTTAGTATCCATTTCTTACTTCAACCCAGGCTGCCCCTAAAGGGGTATCCGTAACACGCCGGGCCGCGCCCGTCCCTCCGCGGAGCCAGGAGCCCTGCGGCCTTTCCTCGCGCCCCGGGACGGTACGGCGGCAGCTGCCAGCGGCCTGTCGCTACGCGTACTCGGGAACCGAGAGCACTCGCCTAAAGCCCGCTCCTTACCTCTGCTTTCGGCACCACCTCAAGATCCTCCCGCAGAACGTGCACCGTTCCAGGAAGGATTGCAATAAGCGCAGACCTGTCGGAAGCAAGCTCTGGATCCAACTCCTGAGCCCGCAATTCCGTTTAAGATAACGCCCATCACACCCGCGACGTATCAAACATAGAACCAACAAACATTAACACTACACTCAATTTCAGCCAAAAGTCCGAGAAACAACCCCTTCTTCCCCCACACGCCCCTCCCACTCCCACACACACCACCGACGTCATGGCCACTAGGCCAACCGCCCGCCCCGTGCTCCCGACGCTGAAACCGACGCCTCGCCCGCCTTTTGGCCGCTTCCGTCGGAGCCATGACCCCGTCGCACCCCGGCGCCGCTCTGCCGGGTCCTCCCAGCGGCCCGTTCGGGCCCCCGCGGGCCACATTAGCGGAGCTCCGGCTTAATTTGCATGCCCCGCCCCCGGCACCGCCTCTCCCTCCCCACAGCCCACCAGCTGCTTGCCCCGCCCACGAAGCCCCTGCGCGCCACCTCTGCGCCATGCTGATTGGCGCTGATCGCCCCTCTATTTGCATTCGCCCCGCCTCTTCACCCGCCCCCGCCGCCCCTCTCCGTCCCCGACGCGATTTGCATACCCCGCCCATCCCGTCGTAGACACGCCGCTAGCTGTCGCCTCATTGGCCCGGGGCCCAGCGCGACCACCCCGGCGGCACCGAGCGAGCGCGCGGGGACCCCGGCTACGGCCTTTTCGGCCGCGCCGGGCGGCCTCGGCGGGAAGGCCTGAGCGGCCGTCCGGGCTTGGCAGATTGCTGCCGCCAGCGGGGGTCCTCCGACCACCCGTTCAGCGCCCGAGGTCGCCGCCTCCGGAACGAGGCCCGGGGCCCGGCCCGGCGCGGCGACTGGAGGAGCGGAGCCTCCGCACGAGGAGAGGCTGCGAGCGCGGAGCGCCCTCGGGCCGGAGGGGAGATGCCTCCGGACACTCATCGCGTCCACGGACCCCCGAGCGCTGGGCGGGCACGGGGTCGCCACGGAAGGTAGCAGCTGCTGATCAGAAAAGGGGACGACCACAAAGCAGCCCTGTCTGCGGTGAGACCTTTTGCCCCCCCACACTTTTTTTGGTGTTGTCGAATATGTTGAATGTACAGGGGGGATTCAGGGTGGATATCAGGAAGAGGTCCTTCACCGAGAGGGTTGTTGCACGCTGGAAGAGGCTCCCGAGGGGCGTAGTCACAGCACCAAGCCTTGTCGGAGTTTAAGAAGCATTTGGACTGTGCTCTTAGTCATATGGTCTGAACTTTTGGGTAGGCCTTTGTGGAGCCAGGAGTTGGACTCGGTGATCCTTATGGGTCCCTTCCAACTCGGGATATTCTATGATTCTATGTGCTGACCACTTGCCCACTGCATCTGCGGTACCCATTGCATGTATGGATTAAGATATGCCATGTGTTTATCTCCACCCACCTCATTTTGCTTCCTTCTCTGCATCACGCCCTAGCTAGGCTGGCTGGGGCAATTAGCTTTTTGGGCCTTGAAACAGCACCTGTGGGAGCTCCCAGTTGCCCACTTGTGCCCGTGTTTGCTGAGTTAGCGTAGCCCCACCCCTTACTCCATGTGAATGGACTGCAAAAAAACTGCCAAGAGAGCAGGGAAGAAAGCAACTGTTTATTAATTCATGCACCTCACTTCTGGGAGGGAGGACACTGTAGGTGTCAACGTCTGAATGCTCATCTTTCCCCATGGTACCCCCAAAGTCAGGGCTGGAGCAATGATCACCCATTCCATGGGGAACAGTTGCTTCCTGTAGCTCTGTGCTGCTGGACAGAATTGGAGGAAGAAAAAATAGGGCCTGGGAGGAGGACAGAGGCACAGAGAGGAAAAAAAGGAGTCAGCTAGAAAGGGAAACATCAAGAGAGATGAAGGGACTGGCATTTGGGAATGAGAGAAAGAGATGAGGGACCATAAGGAGAATAGAGTTAGAAAGAAAAACTAGGGACAGCTCTGCTATCTGACTGTGTAGACCCCATGCCGCCCCCACCCTTTCCCCACAGACGCTGCTCGAACCACGGTACAGTGCTGAGATCCTAAAAGGACCCTGAGCAGCCTCCATCATTGACTTGCTCTCCGTCTGGCAGAGCACAGCCCCTCCACAGCCTCCCTGGCACTGCTCCACTCTTCCACCACAGCACTGACAGCTCCACCGCCCCCTCCTCACGTGCACTGTCACCCCTTGGGACTCTCCCCGGAAGCCTCTGATCACACCGCCGAACTCACCGCCGACCGATAGGTAGGTTCACCACCGAGATCTCCCCAGGCCGCGGGGCGCCCCTCCCTGGGCTCAGCTGGCGGATGGGGGATAGGAACTGGCTCGCTGAAAGGATTCATCAGCAAAGGTAGAACTGAAGAGTTTTGGTCAGCTGCAGACGGTAGCGAGCGCGGTGATGCTACTCCGCATGTGCAGAGCTGGTTGCTGTAGCGCTTTATTTTAGCCGCCGGGCGGCGGTAGCGAGAGCCGCAGGAGTGACGGGCACGTGCAGAGCCGGGCGCTGCGGTACCGCCCGTTGGTCATCGGGCGGCAGTAGAGAGGCCGGCGGCGTTACTGCGTATGCAGCACCCCTGCATCCGTACAACCTGGCGCTGCAGTACCCCTCTTTGGTCATCGGGCGGCAGTAAAGCGCGCAGTAGTGCTGCTGCAACCCGGGGTGCTGCGCTTCAGCGCCACCGCGACCCCACCAGGGCGCTCGAGCAGTCCCAGTCCCTCCCGTGCCGCTCAGCACCCTCGCGGAGAGCTGCTCTCCGAGGTCCCGAGGAACGCCGTGGTGCTCAAGCTTTAATAGGCTGCACTTTTGGTCCTTGTGCACACAGCTCACCGAAAGAATTAGCATGTCATCTTATAATCTCTTTCTGTTTATCACTTTGTATTGTGGTCCTGTCTCTCCTTCCACCAGTCAGCAGCAAAAACACTCCATATTCAGAATTTGTTTGAAAGAGATAATAAACAGAATACACGGTGACCAAACAAATCTAATGGAAGGAAGCCAAAGACCCTGACCTAACTACCACAAAAGAGCGGTGGGTATTGGGGGTTTTGGGACAGGGTTTGGAGCAGTGTTAGTCACTGGTGGTCTTGGGGCACCAGCTGGGGGCTTTTGGTCCAGGCTTGGAGGGGTTTTGGGGTCTCAAGGGTCAATGGTGGTTTTGGGGTAGGGTTTAGCAGCTTGCGTGGTTTTGGGGGCTGGTTTGAGGGATGTCTGCAGAGTCTTGGGGAAGAGAGCTCTTGCCAGCAGTAGGGCATTGATTTGTACTATTTTTTTTCCCCAGAATGAGAGATTTTATCACAGATGAATCAATGAGCAATGCTGTATAATGCCATGGTGGAGTCCCGGGAAAGACTGAGGAGCTGAGATACATGGCCTGTGAGAATATTGCTCAGCAGCGACTGCTAGCCTTTTTAAAATGTATATAAATTTATAAATTGTTTTAGTTACAGACATTTAGCAAACCAACTAATGGCTATGCACTGCCATAAAGAACTACAGGCTACCATACTCAGGCTTTAGCAGTTACCATGAGACAAGCAAGATCTGATAGGAGAAAACAAATGCTTCTGATTGATCCTGGTCAGAAAGTTTGAGCAACAGGTAAGTTTACTTGGGTAACTTTGCCGGAGCCATGAGTGATAATGCATTATTTGCATACTACCAAGGGAAAGGAGGAATGCTGATCCATAGCCAGCCTTTGGTAGATGGCATTCCAAGATACCACATTTCCCTCTAGATACCGACATCTACAATTTTTGGTGAAAACCAACAGTATGGAAAATCCTTCTCTCAGCTGCGATCAACAGTTTCTATGTTTGGTCTGCCTCCTGCTGCAAAGAAAACAAGGCCAAGACTAGAAAAAAATATTTCTTTAATTCATTATGTACACCCTTTGTCCACTCCCATTTCCATACCTGCACTGCAGCTTCCCTGACATACACAAGGTTACGTACCTAAGGAGAAACCAACAAAGCTTGCCCCCTTACGAGCAGAAGTAGGACTCACTCACTGCCTCTTCCACTTTATCCTAAACGTTCACCGCTTTATGTAGTTTGATATGACCTAAACAATCCACATGTCAATCTGTACATGTGGTCCAACATACCAACTAATAAAGCCCTGCTTCCTCCCCTGTCTCTGTCTGTTTGCATGTGCTTCCACTACTAGTTCTGCCCAGGCAATCAGGACACCCACAATTTAAAAGGACAAACAGTGCACTCCCTAATAAATATAGCAGGAAGGGCACTACTCTCATTGTCTCCATTCTGGTACATACGCCATCGCACAACTCTTTCTCTCAGCACAGGAGATTGCACAGAACCATGATTATCTCAACATTACTGCAGGCCAAATCACAGACAGAGATCATATGTGACAGAAAAACAGCCAAAGCCCCCTTCCTCCCCCGCACCCCCATGTTTGGTACAAAGCACCCTTCCCCAGTTTTGAGTCTGTAGTGTTTTACAAGCACTTCCCATGCAGAATTGACATGTTCTCACAGAATCACAGAATTGTAGGGGTTGGAAGGGACCTCGAGAGATCATCGGCTCCAACCCCCCTGCCAAAGCAGGTTCCCTAGAGCAGGTTGCCCAGGTAGGTGTCCAGACAGGCCTTGAATATCTCCAGAGAAGGAGACTCCACAACCTCCCTGGGCAGCCTGTTCCAGTGCTCCGTCACCCTCACCGTGAGGAAGTTCTTTCACATGTTGGTGCGGAACATCCTGTGCTCCATTTTGTGGCCATTACCCCTTGTCTGGTCCCCACAAACCACTGAAAGAGGTTGGCCAAATCCCTCTGTCTCTCACACTTCAGGTATTTATAAACATTGATAAGATCCCCTCTCAGTCTTCTTTTCTCCAGGCTAAACAGACCCAGGTCTCTCAGCCTTTCCTCATAGGGAAGATGCTCCAGTCCCTGTATCATCTTTGTGGCTCTCCGCTGGACTCTTTCCAGGAAACCCCTGTCTTTTTTGTACCGGGGAGCCCAGAACTGGACACAGTATTCCAGGTGAGGCCTGACCAGGGCAGAGTAGAGGGGGAGGATCACCTCCCTTGACCTGCTGGCCACGCTCCTTTTAATGCACGCCAGGATCCCACTGGCCTTCTTGGCCACCAGGGCACACTGCTGGCTCACGGTCAACCTGTCGTCTGCCAGGACCCCCACGTCCATCTCCTCAGAGCTCCTTTCAGCCTGTACTGATACGTGCGGTTGTTCCTTCCCAGGTGCAGGACTCTCCACTTGCTCTTATTAAACCTCATTTGGTTTCTTCCTGCCCAGCTCTCCAGCCTGTCCAGGTCTCGCTGAATGGCAGCACAGCCTTCTGGCATGTTGACCACTCCTCTCAGCTTTGTATCATCGGTGTACTTGCTGGGGGTGGACACTATTCCCTCATCAAGGTTGTTGATGAAGATATTGAACAAGTCCGGACCCAGCACCGACCCCTGAGGATCACCGCTTGTCACAGGTCTCCAGCCAGACTGTGCTGCCGATCACCACCCTTTGAGCCCGGCCAGTCAGCCAGTTCTCAACCCACCTTACTGTCCACTCCTCCATCCCACACTTTCTCAGCTTTGCTAGCAGGATGTCGTGGGAGACAGTATCAAAAGCCTTGCTAAAGTCAAGGTAGATGACATCCACTGCTCTCCCCCCATCTACTCAGCTGGTGATGCCATCATAGAAGGCAACGAGGTTGGTAGAGCACGACTTCCCCTTGGTGAATCCATGCTGACTACTCCTCATAACCTTCTTCTCTTCCAATTGCTTGGAGATGGTATCCAGAACAAGCTGTTCCAACAAAGAACTCACACCCATTTTTCATGGTAAAACTCTGTGATACCATGTACTGACTAAGAAACTGTTTTCTGGTATTTGATCACTCTTTGCACAGCAGGGCTTGGCTCTTGGTGGTGCAGGGAGGAGTACGCTACATTGTACCATGCATCTGAACAACAGTGAGAGGATCCCATCAGCTTCTTAATGCATGCACACATCCTCTGAGTCTGCCCCTCCCCGTGAACTTGACACTGCAGGCTCTCAACAGCCATCCTACACAGGAAAACATGAGTACCCATGTATGGCAGGTATTCCTGCCCAGATCCCACATCTTACCTCTGAGCAGAAAACTGCAGCTCTTGCTTGACAGGCAGATGTAGGTTGGTCCCAGTACAAAAGTCAGGGAATCACTGACAGCTGGGACTGCAACACCACCAGAAAACCACGCATCCAGAAAAACCCGCATCTCAGTAATAGTACTGGTAGGAAGCAAGTGTCTTTCAAATGCAGGCTTAAACAGGTTGCTCACTTCCAGGACATGGAAAATTTTCCCCTTCCAATTGTACCAGGTCAGTATATGAAACAACTTGAAAGGTAAGGTACTCAGAGATTCTTTATCCAGAAACCTGCTGTGACTTTACTTTCCCTCCCTCTGTCACACTACACCTCTACCACCCTACACCTCTCTTAGTACATCCAGCCCTCTTATATTACAGTCCAGTGCCACTTGCAACCCAGACCCACTAATTCAGCAGCCCCTGAGCTCATGCTAGAAGCTAGCTTCCTGATCTGTCTCACTTATAAGTGCAGCTCCATGATTGACACGAAAGAATACTACCTTGATTCATCCAATATAGTAAGACTAGTCAAGGTCATGATTTAAAGAGGTGTTGCTTCAACAAAACGAGAAAGCAGGCCAAGAGGAACATGTTTTCCCACCACTCCTCTTCCACTCCTGCTCAGAGGCAAGTGGTTCCTTCCACGCCCCGCACTGGCAGTTCCTCCACCCCACGGCAGGTCGCAGGAGAGATCCCGACACTCCTCACCAACAGCAAAGATCCATTTCGCCCCTGAAGTTTGCATGGTCCAATAGACTTGATTCAGACTTGGTGCCAGACACCCCACAGTCAACCGAGCACACCTCGGAGCCCAGCGCGGCCGCTGTGCCGTCCCGCTGCACTGACTCACGGAGGGGGATCCCGGAAGGCCGCGAGCCGCGTTCCCCGCCCGGCAACCCCTACTTAGCGGCACAGAGCGCCGGGGGGACCCTATGTGGCGGCACGGTGCAAAGTGGCAGCAGCCGGTGCCGCCGCGAACGGCTTCTCCTCACAGGGACCGCACGGCCGGCAGGGGGCTTGAAAACAACCAAGACCGACTCCCCGGCTCCCCAGAGCCCCCGTCCCCGCAGGCAGCGCGCCCCGCCCCGTTGCTAGGGAAGTGAGGTCACACAGTATGGCGGCTCGGGGCCGAAGCTGCTGACGGGTTGGTGCCATCTGGAATCCGCGTCCATCCTTCTCGGGAGTTGCGGCGACGGTGCTACCTGTCTCGCTGTCGCTGAGCGGCAGGACTAAGGCCGCGATGGCATCAGGAACCGCAGGGCTGTGAGGCAGCAGAGCGCGAGCCTGCAGGGCGGGAGGAGCAACAGAACCGGGTCGCGGACGAACCGAGCTGCCGCCATGGAGCTGAGGGTTGGGAACCGGTACCGGCTGGGCCGGAAGATCGGGAGCGGCTCCTTCGGGGACATCTACCTGGGTAAGGAGGGTGGTTCACTGGGGACGTGCCTGGGGGATCTGTGGAGATCGTCGGGGGCTGAGCCGGGGTGGGCGCTGCTCGCTCTCCTGCCCGTTCTTACCGCCGGTCGGGATGAGCTGGGAGCAACTCCCGGAAGCTCGTTTCACCCTCGCAAGAGCTCAGGTTGCGCTGGTGTCTGAAGAAATGGCTTTTAATATATGGTGGCTTGCTACGGCACAGCAGTAGCAATTTAATATTTCTTTGACGTCGTGTCTTAATTTAGGTAGTGCAGAAATCGGGACTTCTGGATTATTTGTTTGTCTCTTCACGTTGTTGTCTTGTGACCTTGGACACCGTTATTTGTCTCATCTGTAAAATGGGGATATGAGTTTAAAATCTTTGATCTTTAAAAAACGTTCAGAAAAAGATTTGGGGAAAGAAACGCGAGCATCAGCATTAAATATGATTGCAGTGGACTAGGAAAAATTGCTGTCACAGAGATGCTTGTTTCTCTGGCAAGGCCTAAAAAAATTTAAATGGTAAGGATGACTAAGTTGAGGTAAAAAAAAATCTCAAATCCTTCAAAGAATCAGCAGTTCAGCTATCCTGTTGCTTGAATGTTACCCTTATGTCTTAATGCATGTATCTTATTTTGCTACCATGATTTCTACGCGATTTTAAAGTTTGAAGTATTAGCGTTGTCTTTCCGTTCCCATTTATGTAGTTCTCTACAATAGTCACGGTAGTTCACTGGTATGACAAGTGGTGGTGGATTCAAGTCCTAAAAAGAAATATATTTAAAATTGTCAATACACTCGGCAGACTCTCAAAGTGTAAGAAATGGGTTAAATCCAGAGAAATACATTTCTTTATGCTACCGTATAGAAACAAGTATTTTGCATTTGAAAATTGTAGTAACTTAGGAAAGCAAGTCAAGAGAACTGGAGGGGAGGACCTTGCAGGTGCTAAGGTAGGTTAAAATCACATGTCTGGAGAGCGAAAACATCGTTAGCTAATGTATGTGGTATGTTTGGCAGTGCACACGGTATACAAATGCATTTTTTTCCTAGACAACAATGCTTTGTGTCGTAGTGTACATTTGGTATTCTGAAATAATTTGTTAGCTAAAATTGCTTGTTTACAGGTAATGATACACTGGTTATCTATAATACAGATCATGTGCTTGATGAAAAATCCATGTTTCTAGCCAAAGGCAAAGAATGTGATTCTTCCTCTCTGTAATGCTTGCATAAAAGACTGAGGACTATTGTGAGAAAGATGGTGGTAACATTAATGCAAAATCTTCATTAGCTGTCACTGATGTTTTAAGACTGCAATTAAAATTTGAAAAATCTTACGATGATTTGAGATATTCCTACAGAACCATTTGACTGCTGTAAATTAATTCATGTTAGACTATACAGTTAAAGAGCAGGTAAAATAAACATATTTGTACTTCGATTTGTAATCCAAATTAACTGACAAGTAGAAGTCAGGCAACTTGGTTGTTACCTTCCCACATACGGAATCTAGCATGGAAGTCATAGGTATTTTGTCACTTTTGTCTTTACGTGTACAGCCTGCACCAGCAAAGTTGCACAGGAGATAGTAGTTCTCTGTTTATTAGTACTACTGCCATGCTGCATTTTGCACAAGAATTCCCCATCCTCAAATTTTGTCATCTTTTTGTTATTCAGTAGTCCATGTGGATTTACAATTAGGTCTTCCTGCAAACATGATGCTTGCCTCAAATTTTGTCCTATTCTTTTTATCCTTAAGTAGTCAGTATGGATTTATAAGCAGGTCTTCCTGCAAATGGGATGCTTGAGCCAGCAGCTAGCAGAGAATTGTACGCCTGGAAGATCCAGCTAATGGCATGGGTGTCTTTTTCCAGGGGAAAATACTGTCTCAAGAACTTAAATGTTGCAGCACTTTGTAGAGGCCCATTTGGTTTGCCTACCATTATATGGTAAAACAGAGGCTTTCAGAATCTATGCTTTTTATGATAAAGAAATGTGTCTGAAAAAAAAAAAGGCTCTACTCAATTGTTTGGATTATACAGTAAGACATAATTACATAAAAATTACTTCTAAAATTCTGTCAGAGATCAGTTGTTTCTTTTAAGTGCAAATGCCTTCTGATACCTCTCAATGGATTTATAGATTTCCACGGTGTAGATTTCCATCTCAGTTTAGTGCTTTGAAAGGGGAGATTTAATTATTGTTTCCTGTTTCCATTTCCCCATATTTCTTTAATGCAGCTACAGGGGGTTGAAGACATTCCAGAGAGAAGAGGGGAAGGACCTTCTTTCTTTCTCTCTCTTTCAGTAAGTTACTTGGAATGCAGAGCCAACAACTTGGTTGTTATTATCATAGTTCTTTCATACTTTTTCCTCTTCTCCATCATACCTCAAGATACGACTTCTGGAATTTGGAAGGCCCACAACTTAGCTTACTTAGAATAATAGGGTCTGTAAAATAGCATTTTGAGATATAAGACACTAAAGTAAATAAAGTACCATGGAGAACTTTACAAAAATAAGTTAGGAAATTAGTGTACCTGCATTTTCTGAAGTTACTTTCCAGAGGAAGATTTGAAATAATAGTATGGATTCCCAGATATTCTGAATAGTATAGAAGATGAACAACATACAGAAGAAAAATCAGAGTAAGCATCTGTTTTGTTGCTCCATCCACAAGGTCAAAAAGACATAAGTCATGAAAGCATTACAGTTGCTGTGTTTTCATGTTTTTTTTCATTTCCATGTATTTTCTTAGGGATAAACTTTTAGTTGTAAATGAATTAAAATAATCTTCAAGGCCTTCCTTGTGGGAGAGGATTTTGCAATTACTTATAAATTAGAATTTTCCTATTTAAACTAAAAGACTTTCACAACTCAAGACTTTTTCTTTTCATTTCCATGAAGTGCCTCTTTTCATTTTACTGCTTACTGCTACTTTTTCATTACTCATTCTTCTCATAACACTACTTCTGGCTATTGTTCAAGGGTGTATGCAGAAGTGGAGAGCTGTTTAAGGATCTTAGCCCTCTTAGGTGATACAGACTTCTAGGGAAGATCAGATAATCATAAGAAATGACCTACTAGGTCAAGACAATGATTTGTCAAGCAGTGGTGAGCAGAACTTGATAGAGGTAGTACACGTCTTCATTCTCCTATGGGCAAGTCTTGTCTTAATCAAACACAGATGTCTGCAGCTGTCTGTATAAAAAGTATGCCATTCAGCAGTTTGTGTCAGAAAAGATTTTTGTGTGTGTTTGTTTGTTTTTAATATTTATGGTGGGATTAGGGAGGACAGGTAGAGAAGGTAGGGATAAGCATGAAAGACCCAGAGTTCCATAGTTAAAAATCAATATATTTGTTTGTTGGTGGTGGGGGGTGCAGTGGGTGGGAGAGTGTTAGTGCAAGAACAGAAGACAGTGCCTTTTTCCTTGTAACATTTATCTGTCCTTTCAAATTTCTAGATTGATGTGAACCATAACTCACTTAAAGTCCACCAAAATAATATATTAATAAGATGTGAAAACCTTGGGCTACAGAGTTTCTAGTTGCAACTACTGTGCGGTGACCTTAGTAGAAATCAGGAGTTTGGTGGAGTCATATGAGGCAGATGGACAACGTTGACTACAGCAGGGGAAAATTAGTTTTCTTCATGCCTCCCAGATGTGCTGTGCTTATTGTACCTACAGTGTGTTTCAGATGCCTTGTTTTCTTTCTTAAGGTGCATTGTGAAATGCCTAGTAACTATTGTCCGTGATGTTCTCTCAGAACAGCTCTCTGTACCAGCAACGCCAATTTAATAGATGTGTGCACACAAGACGACATTTTATTGATGTAAAAAACAACAGATAGCCTTGCATAAACTCAAAGATAATTCCATGCTCCACCAGGTATTATCCAGTGAAGAGCCTGATGAAATGGCTGAAACTAGACAAAGTAGAAATCTGAATTTCAAGGCTGTGTTTAATAAAAATAACCAAAAAAACCCCAAACTATACATTTTATTTTTTGTCTTACAAAGGTGCCAAAAATGCATTTTCTGTAAGTATATGTTCTGTTTATTGAATGGTAGAAAAAAACTGTCTCAAGAAGCTTGTATGATCACTTTTTACACTAAGACTGTGTTGTTGTCTGATTCTGCTTGGAAGACAAGGTATTCCTTAACAGTGTATCTCATGGAGCCTTCTTTCACATGGTATCAAGAATTTGACTTGAAATGACAGTAATGCATGGGTACTCCTTCGTATCCTTTGCTTCCTCAAAAACTAATGGAAAATGTCAACAACATGTGGGAAAGATTTCAGTGGGAACTTTTATTACTTAAAAATAATAAGTAGGTTACAGGTATCTTTCATATCCAGCAAGTATTCAAGAGCTCGTAACGTAGTTTCAGTATTAAATAAGCTGGCCTTGATCTTTAGGTAACAGATCTGCCAGTGTTACCCTAATTAACTTTGCTGATGGCAAAGAAGAAATCAGACAGCTGTGGCGTAAGGCTGAATATTTGCTTATAATTTAAATGTTGCTTTAAAGGCAGAAAGGGAGGCAGAGAGAAATGCTTGATTAATACAGAGCTTCAGTTTTATGGAAATAAATTACAGGCAGTGCTATTGAGCGTAATCATAAATGAATCCGAAAATGGACGGAATACTGAGGTAACATAGTCGAATGATAGCATGAAGATAAGGATATTCATAAGAGTAATTGTCAGCTGCAAGACTGTGTGAAGATTTCAGCGTCAGGTGACATGCTAGTGGAACAATAGAGGAAATTCAATGCATATAACTGAAAAGTTGTGCCAATTTGTGGCATGAGGCGTTGGCCTGTCTTTATAGTCACAAGGTTATAAAGCAGTGAAGTAGCTCTGTAATCTCAAGAACAAGATTTTGCAGTTATAGTTCTGTGAATAAATAACACTCTTGGAGGGGTATTTTATTCCTAGGTAGTCTGCCTCACAGTTAGATTAAATATTAATTAAGGTGTCAGAATACACCTAGAGTATGTTGAGATTTAGGAAAGTTGTAGGCTCTGTTTCCAAGACATAAGAGCAGATCTGAATTATTAGCATTTCTTAAGTTGGTGGGCATATGTGCTGTGCCTACAAACACTCCCTATGAGCGCCTCCACCACAAACTGGAAGTGAAATGACTCCCCTTAGAACATGCACCCATTTTTTTTTTGGTATGCGATGGCAGCCTTTGTCTTCCTGAGCTAATTTATTTAGTATTTTTCTCTTAAACTGCTAGTCGGTTGGAGGGAATTTATAAGACTTCAGGAGAATTTTTAGATAACCACAGCTGAAAGTACTTAATCTCTGGATCTTTACCATTGAGAATAAACTTGTCAATATTTGTTTTGTTTCAGTCTTGATAAAGGAAATGCATTTTAACAATATCTTGGCCAATGTTTTATTTTTTTCTTGTTTTAGGAACTGATATTGCTGCTGGAGAGGAGGTTGCAATTAAGTTGGAATGTGTGAAAACCAAACATCCTCAGCTCCACATTGAGAGTAAAATCTACAAAATGATGCAGGGTGGAGGTAGGCAAACTTTCCTTCCTCAGAGATCGAGTTGTTTGTTTTTATTCTTGTCTTTGATATATCTGCTACCTGCAAATAAATAATGGTTGAGAGCTTTCTTAGCAGACTAGAAGGAGGTGGGAAAGGTGGCAGGGTAGGTGAAGAGCAGTACTGCATAGTAGGGTTTAGCCTGATTTGGTTAATACTAGTAGCACAATTCTAAACTTAGTAAATTCAGGATATTATTTGTTTCATATGCTTGCATTCTTTCTTCTGAGGTAAAAGTATTTTCTTGATATAAAAATTCCAAGACATAATGGCATTAGTAATAGAGAATAGGACTGAAGTAACTTCATAGCTACTGCAAGGTATTACACTGGGATAATTTACTCATGTTTTTGGAATTCTGCAAATGTAAGATTCCCACTACAGTCTGTATATAACCTGAATACCCTTCATAGAGTAAAATAATTCCTGAATGGGCTTGCTAAGACTATGATGGTTCCTTCTGTGGATGAACACTGCAAAGGCAGATGGCAGAAGGTTAAGTAACTGCCAACTAAGGGTTTCTCTCTGAAGGGAATTTAGGAAAAAATAATTCATATTAAATAAGGGTAACATGGGTTAATTACAATCTAGATGATTATAAACCAGATGATCTTTAAGGCCCATTCCAATCCAAACCATATTACAGTTCTATAAATGATTGCATACCACTTCACTTCCAAAATGCGTAAAATTAAACTCAAAGTAACAGTATTTGAAATTCCGAGTGATACTTTCTACAATTCAAGGTTTAATTCAAAGCATACGATCAATTTGTACAGTTTTACGTGAAATAATTTTCCTGAGTTTCTCCATAAAGTGGGACTGACTTTAATTTTCCATCTAGAAATACAGCAGTCTAAGATATATCATTAACAATACTGCTTTGGTAGGGATTCACCAACAGCAGATGTAATGGAACTGAAGGGAACACACGAATATGAAGCAAGGGTGAAATTTCATTCGAAATTGTAACAGAAAAGAGGTATTTTACAGTGATCTTGTAGGCTTTGAAACTAAGAATTTAATTTCCAAAACTTTCTTTAGCAATAACATTTACTGGTTTGTCAATGTCTTTATTTTCAGGCTTCCAATTTATTCCTTACTGCCATCTTGGAGACTACTGAGTGTTTACACATGTAAAGTGCTTAAGGTTGAAATCCAGCAAAACCACTAACTTCTTCCAAGATACATTCTTAGCACAAAGCCTGGGAGGTGACAGGAAAGAAGAAAAAGGCTGTTTTTAGATCTCTAGTTATAATTTTGTATTGGTTCAGCTATGAAGTGATGAAACTTCAGAACAGCTGAAGGTAGTGTAAGGTACATAGGTACATCTTTGCTGTAAATACAAGCTTTGACAATAATGTTTATGATGCTTAGAATTCATCTTTATGAGCTTTGGAGATTTGTGTGTATGAACTCTATAAATCAGATTATTATACTGAATAAACTGTTTCCTTTGTTCCAGTGGGTATTCCCACAATTAAGTGGTGTGGAGCTGAAGGGGACTACAATGTCATGGTGATGGAGCTGCTGGGGCCGAGTCTTGAAGATCTCTTCAACTTTTGTTCAAGGAAATTTAGTCTCAAGACAGTCTTGTTACTTGCTGACCAAATGGTAGGAAACAATTTTCTTGCTCTTGGCAGTGAAATACATTGGGCATATTAAAATTTCTTGAGTGACCATATCCAACTGTATTTTACTTCTTTAATGTAGAGGCGATTAGGATGTATCATTACAAGAAAAAAAAACATGTTTCGAGTTTTTTCTCTAAATATGAAGCATCACGTCAAAAGTAATGGCAAAGTTTTGATTTGATTTGAAAACTGGATCTGAGCTGTTTGCAAAGCAGATGTTACACTGCTTAAATACAAAGAAATTCCCCTGAGGAAGTTTTTAAAAACAAATCTAAAATAGACGCTAATCTAAATCTAAGAAAGAGATGGAGAGAAAGTTTACCTACTGTCTTCTAAGTTATACTCTGTAACGTTGTTATATTTTTCATTAAAAAATTCTTTACCTGTTTTATCACAAAGACAGTGTGGCTAGTATTTTTCTAACAGAAAAAGTGTATGGCTGATCTCTCCGTTGTTTCTCATCCTCTGTATTTAGATTAGTCGAATTGAGTATATTCACTCTAAGAATTTCATCCACCGAGATGTGAAACCAGATAACTTCTTAATGGGCCTGGGGAAGAAAGGAAATCTTGTCTACATAATAGACTTTGGATTAGCAAAGAAGTATCGAGATGCTCGAACTCACCAACATATCCCATATCGTGAAAATAAAAACTTAACAGGAACTGCTCGTTATGCATCCATCAACACTCATCTTGGAATTGGTGAGCTGGGGAAAAGCAATAAGTAGAAACTTAAAAAGTGTAAAAGGATGATGCACATACTTTTAGTGCAACAGGATGTTGCTTTATGGAGGCATAGAGGACGGTCCCTATTTCTGACAATAACAGTGCAGTATGCTTGGGCTCATAACTGTTGGTGGGTGGGATTTAGTTGGTTTGTAATTCTAAGGAATTAACACATTTTTAATAACTGCAATGATGATAGGCTTTTTCTAATACTGGATGAATTTAACATGAACATAGTAATTTTCATCTATCTGTTGTGTTTCTAAGGATTTTTATGACACGTTGCAGACTTGTGTTTTTCCACTAGATAATGAAACCTAATGAGTCCACTTTTTTATGCTGTTGTAGAGCAATCTCGCAGAGATGACTTGGAGTCCTTGGGCTATGTACTGATGTATTTTAACCTGGGCTCCCTCCCCTGGCAGGGACTGAAAGCAGCAACAAAGAGGCAGAAATATGAACGTATCAGTGAAAAGAAAATGTCTACACCCATTGAGGTTTTGTGTAAAGGATATCCTTGTAAGTTACTCTTTTGTGGCACTAGGCCCACGTGTTCATTTTTTAGTGGTATTTCTTTTTTATTTACACTATGTATTTCGAAGGGTAGCATGGTATGTGTGATCTGCGCCATATTGTGTGTACATGCATGTATGCTGGCTGGATAATTCCAACAGCCAAATAGCTTTTTGAGAAACTGCCCATTTCTTCATATGTGAGGATACTGTTTCTTTGATAAATCAGATTGTATACTGAATTGCAGCTTTTATCTGTTGCTGTTTTGTTTAGGATTTGTCATTCTAGGTTCATCCAGTTTGGCCTGTGGATGGCCAGCATCTGTGAGTGGCCTAAGAAACCCTCCTGTATCTTAGCATCGTCCCTCAAAACTGTTCTGTTTCTCTATTTAGTATTTACACCACGCTAATAATTACGCATTTTTAAGCCATGCAAAACGATACATTTGTTTTAAAACTTGATAACATTAGTTACTCTCAGAGAATATTGTTCATATTTCATGAAGAGATCTCTGTTCTTTCCTTGCTCTTGTCTTTGGCAGCTAGGTATGATAATGAGAACTGTAGTTATTGTTAGGGATGTATGGAAGCTCGTTTTCTTCAGTTTGTTTCAACAGTAATTTCATATATGTTCCTTTACACTCCTTTACTCATTAGGAGTAGGACTCGATGATCCTTATGGGTCCCTTCCAAGTCAGGATATTCTATGATTTACTATTTCTTTTCTCTGGGGTTAACAGGCAGGGAAGACTAGCCAACTTTTCTTGTGCTGTTTGTTAGAACTCCTTACTTAACATGAATTATTAATACATTATTTTAGGTGGAAAGGCTTGAATTCAAAAGCTGGTAGTTTGATAATGATTTTTTCTCTGGAGCACTGAATTCACAAAAGCGTTCTGTTTTTGCTGTGTAGCTAGTATTTTGTGTGCCATATTAAAAACAAAGAAAACAAAAACCACAACAGGTGTTCACGCTATTGCAAGTTTAAAATTGTAGCATAACTTACATGGGAGATTTATATTGGTCCCCGTTCAGATTCTCTTCACCCTTCCTGTCCCTTGTTTTTATGAGGTAGCAGACACGCATCTTCGTTTAACTTAACAAGGAAGAGATGCTATTCGATGTCCTAAAATAAATGAAATTTAAATACAGGCAGAGCTAAAAAGGCAAATAAATCTCTTCTCTTTTGCTCAAATGTAGTTTTAAACCTGTTTTTACTCTCTCTCTCTCCACCCCTCCACCTTTATTATTCAGTCCTCTCCGCTGTTGACAAATGGGGTCTTTACCTAATCTGTGATAGACAAATAATTTCCTTTTCAGGCCATACTTGGTCCCAACACTTGGGATATAGTGTTGCCTTCAGTAGATGTCTAGTATTAGGTCCGTATTTTTTTTCTTATGTTCAGGAGATTTTATTATTATTATTTTTTATTTTTTATGGTTCAGATTTATAAAAAGCAAATGTGAAGCTGAAGGAAAAATATGGCTTTCTTGTATTACAGCTGAATTTGCCACATACTTGAATTTCTGCCGTTCTCTGCGTTTTGATGACAAACCGGACTACTCCTATCTAAGGCAATTATTCAGAAACCTCTTTCACCGACAAGGGTTCTCCTATGACTATGTGTTTGACTGGAACATGCTGAAATTTGTGAGTAGTTGGTGTAGCATTCTAAAACAATTTCTGTAATGATTTTTTTTACTGCACTGTCAGATTTAAGTTCTTAACCGATACTGTAAGAGTGTTTTGTCCCAGAAGATGTATTGTCTAAAAAATAAATTAAAAAATCGGGAAAAGCAAGAGGTAAGGGAGCCATTAGATTGGGGTTTAATGACAAAGTTGCGGTTAACAGTGTTATAAATGTGTAAGACTTCTGAGATACCTCCTTCAAGGCAGTTGCCATGTTACATTACTGAATTCTCATTTTCTCCTATCTTGGTCTTCAGCACAGGTCCCTTGCAACTGTTTAGATGTCTAGCTGCCATAACCGTATGTGTGTACATTTTGAAGACTTTCCCAACAGTTGTATGAACTGAATGTATGATAGTTCTTGAGAAAATTTACCAAAAATGTAATACCCTAGCGAATTTCAATTTATGGGTCATCCAGTTCTTTATTTTCTGCACTTATCCAAATACATAGTTGTAAGCTCAATAATCCCCTAAGTTGTTCACTAGTCCTGACCCGTAGGGTGCAAGCAGAGCGACTGAAGATGCTGAACGTGAAAGGAGAGAACGAGAGGAAAGATTGAGACATACACGAAATCCAGCTGTTCGTGGACTACCCTCCACTGCTTCTGGCAGGCTGAGGGGAACGCAAGATGTAGCTCCTCCCACTCCTCTTACCCCAACTTCACATGCTGGTAAGTAAGCAAATACTCGGGCAGATGTACTTCGCAGACTACTCTAATTTGTAGTTAGTTCCTGGTCACTGGAATTTGAAATTAGAATTAGGATACCTGAGTGGTATTTGTCTCTGGTCAGCGTTTCATTTTTTTTGCTTGTCTGATTGTGTTAGTTTTTTCCCCCACTTACTTTGCAGTAGATTGAAGGTAATTGTATATATTCATTACCTGCCAATTGCTACTTAGAGGTAACTGAGGAGGATGAAAGCCTTGATTTCTATGGTTTGATGTTGAAGTTACGTGGGCAAACGAGAGTGTAATTTTTCCAGTGACCGCATTTTAATCCCATTTCTTATTAGGAAAATTCTAATGTAATTTTCCTCATAGCCAACACTTCTCCTCGACCAGTGTCTGGTATGGAACGAGAAAGGAAAGTGAGTATGAGATTGCATCGTGGTGCCCCAGTCAATGTCTCGTCATCTGACTTAACAGGACGACAAGATACTTCTCGCATGTCAACTTCGCAGGTAAGAAAGATTTTTATGTAATGGAAAAATAATGGTGATTTGATAAAGGTAATTTGCCAAAAGAACATACCAGTTAATTGATGTTATTTCATACTGATTTTATAGTTGACTGAAATAAATACTTGAAATTTTACCTGAATGTTTGTGATGTTGCTGTAGAATATTGTAATATTTTTTTAATCTTAGCAGCAATAAGTTTAACATTCTCAAAGCAGTATAGAGTCAATGGTTTATGAGATCATGCAAAAAACTAGAGATAAAGAATTTTTACCTAAAATTACAGTTCCTTTGGTCATTGAATATCTTCTGTCAGTTTTCACTTAAGAAGCAGAGCAAGTTGGAGGCAGTTGTGAGAGTCGTGTTTTCAAATAAGTAGCGCAGAGAATATTGGTGCAGAATAGACAGGAAATAGTTGGTAAAGAACAGGAAAGAGCAGAAGTCAAGAAATGTAGTGCAGTACTGTAATTCTGAGCAGAAAAGAAGCCACATGCATAGATGATTGAGAGGTCACACACAGTAGGCTCGATTGAAGAGGATGACAGGAGGATGAATGAATGATACAGTGTTTCATAGCCGTTGTCTGCACTGAAGTCATTCTCATTGGTCATGGTGACTTAGCAAAGAGATTTTAAGATGTTGTTTTTAGGATTGGCAAATTATGTTTAAATGTATTTTAGCTCTTCATGCTACGGCTGAAACATTCGTTCTTCAGGGTATTGACACAGACTTGTCCTAAGTGGTGGGTAGCCTAGCTTTGAATATCTTACCTTCAGTCTTACCTTCAGCACACTGGTACACTGCAACAGCAGTGGGAGAGCAGTATGTTAGGAGGACTGGTGCAGTTGCCTACAGTTTTTTTCTTCATGCCTCAGCACTCTGCTGGAGATCGAACTGTATAATTCTTGCTGTGGACTGGTTATTCCGTGTTGACAGAGAGTGTTGATAAAAATGAATTCAGTTCCTTTTGGCTTCATCATTTCATTGTCAGAATTAGTTATTTTGGATAATTCATGTTCCTACGTATAAAGTTTTAGTGCTAGAGAGGACACTCTTTGGATGGAGGTGAGATAGTAAAGACTGAGGGTGCAAGGCTGATTTGGTGTATGGATGCTACGTTCTGGCCTGCAGTATAAATCAAAAAGAGGTCAGTGAAAGGATGATGGAATCAGATAAAATACAAATCTGGAGCTGAGTGACTTCATTCTCTTTCTCAGAATAAAATGAAAACATGTGAGATAGGTTGTGTTTGCAAAAAGAATGCAAAGATGATAATTACCTATGTCAGAGAGGTGTTTTTTTAATCAGTTTCAAAATGCTTTTAAGAAAGAAGGAAATTTACTTCCCTGAACTGTGTTATAGCAGGAATAGAAAGAGCCCAACAGCTGAATGAGAAGTTGGATACAGTGTAAAAACTATTTCAGTGCTTTTAGGCATATCCGCATCAAAGGGGTCCAAGTGTAGAAGGTGCCATTTATCCGTCTAGAAATGGTCCTGGTAGGAGATTAGATTTGGTTAGTCTGAACTTGTCTTAAATTCTTTCGTTATATTAATGACTTGTGTATGTGACATTTTTTTCTGAATGTTACAAAGTATGAGAAATACAGAGTGGCTCTCAGACCGTACTGTGAGATTGTGTAGGAACCTGAGGTTTTTGAGTAATCTTTGAACACACAGATGTATAATTTGTGGCGTGTGTCAACAGTATGGTCTGGCTTTATTGCACATTTCAGTACCTGCCGTTTAACACACTGCTCCGTGTATGGAATTTGACTTATTTACAATTCCAATAATGGACTAGTCAGGAACTTCTCAGGTTAAAATTTATCATTAATCATTTTTCATCTTCATTTAATTCTTACTGAAGCAGTGAACAACTGCTGGTCTCCAGTTGTGGTGGCTGAATAACAGTATTCAACAGTAGTATAATTCTAAAAGCTTCCCATGGGCCTCTCAGATTTGGAAGGCAAGAGAGATTTACTTAGGTGTTACTTTATAACACTTACCTGTGAGCTCAGCAGAGACAATTTCAGTTTTCATTTTCACAGTTCTCACTTGAGCCATCTTGCCTTCTATGGACTAAGTTGCAAGTTTTCATAGCTTATGCTTTTACTGTTTTCATAATGTTGAAGTAGTTTTTCCATAGTCGAAAATTATCTTTGCATGTTAACCAGGTTATAAAATAGACTATGGATTTCCCATCGTCTTTATACCTTGTTCTTAGGAAAACCTAAAGTATCTAACTTTGATGTCCTATTAAGGACAACTTTTTTTTTGAGTAGGTGTAAAGAATGTAGAAAAATGTCTATTCCATGTCATATCAGGAAAATAGTAAAGAAGAGCAACTGTTTATCCATGCCTGTTCCAATTATATTAGTTTCCTTTTAGAGTCTTAAGAGAATATGTGACCAGTGTCCCTTTTTCAGGAAGTGCTTAGACCATACTCCTGGTAGAAAACAACTTTTAGACTTCACTATTCAGATCTACAGATGTCTTAGGTTAAGAACTAGATTTATTAGAGTTGTTATTTATAACTTGATTAATTAGTTTTGTTATGTTATTTGGATGGCTTGGTTTGGTAAAGCATCACTGCATCTGTAATCTCCACCTCTCCTCATTCAGAGGAAGAGCTAATGCTTGTTAAACTCTGGGGAATGGAAATTTGCTGATGTTACTCAATCAAGTAGAATTCTTAAAGATGACTCCATGTTTGTATCTATCTTTTTTTCAAACTGAGTTTCGATCAGTTTGTACTGAAACTGAAAACTAAGGCTAGGAATGTAGATAATAGAAACCAAACTTACATTTCAGAAAATAGCTCTTCTCAAAGAAGTTTTAACACTCATGGAAAAATGGTGATTGGTAAAGATAGCAAAATAGATGTCATACATGTTCCCCACCTCCAGCGCTTTGACCACATAGTACCTGAATCGTTCGAGTTGAAAATACTAGCACTTTGTAATAATACATAAGAAGAGTTTATTCAAATAACAAGTAGTACGTCTCCAAAAGAGTTTATGGAACTTAGTGTTTCTGGTGAAATGACGTAAGTTCCATGACAGTACTTTCCTTGATGATGTGGGAGTGAATGCAGCAGCTGAAAACCTGCAGGTTTTGAGATGTTTGACAGTTATAAACATTGGTGAGAGTTGGGCAGTCATGTAAATCCTAATCAAATAAAATATATATTAAGGCAAGACTCCAAAACCTAAAGAGCATCAAGGAGTGAAGCCAATTGGCTTCTATGGGCATCAATCACAGCATTGATAGCCAGTCAAGGGAGGTGATTGTCCTGCTCTACTCTGTGCTCTTGCAGCCTCACTTCAAGTACTGTGTGCAGTTTTGGGCACCACAGTATAATAAGGACATAAATGGAGGCTATTAGAGAGCCTCCAAAGGAGGTTGACAAAGATGGTGAAGGGTCTAGAGGACAAGACGTATGAGGAGTGTCTGAAGTCACTTGGATTGTTCAGCCTGGAGAAGTGGAGACTGAGGGGAGGCCTCATGGCAGCCTGCAGCTTCCTCACAAGGGGAGCAGAGGGGCAGGCACTGATCTCTTCTCTCTGGTGACAGCGACAGGACCCAAGGCAATGCATGGAGCTGCAATAGGGGAGCTTCAGGTTGGACTTTTGGGTAATCCTGTGCAGAGCCAGGAGTTGGACTCAATAATCCTTGTGGGTCCCTTTCAATTCAGGATTTTCTGTGATTCTGTGATACGTGGGAACTATATTGGTGATGAATGATGACTGAGAAGGCTTTGGGTGTAACTTTGGAGAGGCTGGTGTGATGTCACAATGAAAGGGTGTAATTTCATCCTTGAATGCATATATAATACAGTAATGAACAGAAATAGGTTATTTTATATCATTCATGAGACAGATGCTATAATATTATGTCCAGTTCAGTTCTCATTATCTTGATCTGCTGAAAAACTGAAAATAACAGAGAACAGCTGTAAAAATTGTGCTTGGGAAAACATACTGTACGATACTACAGTTTCAATTTAGTGTCTTTCAGTTTGAAAGATAAGAGATCGTCCTGAGTTAGTTGGAGTAGTATCTTAGCAACAGCAGTTAGAACAGGAAATTCAGTTTATATAGAATATATACATAAAGCACCTGTCGTTTAGTATTAAAACCGCTCATGTTTAAAGAAGTGTGATGCAGAGTTCTAAGTGAAGGCGGTTAGCTACTGGAACAACTTCTAAAAGACATACGGGATCTTCTGTCCTCTTTGTCTTTGCATCAAAACTGGATTCCTTTTTAGGTGGTGTATTCAGGTCCAAAGCAAGCCTAAATTACTAGTCTCAATGTAGTGAAGAGTTGTGATCTGTGCTGGACAGAAAGTCATACTAGCTGTTAAAATATCGTTCTGCTCTTAGCTGTATGAATGGTTTGCTAAGTCTCCTTTATGTAGTCAGTCTAAACATTAAGAAACACAGTGAAGGAAGGCATAAATATTCCAGTAAGCATTACTTTGAAGCAGTTCTGTCAGTCCAGACTGCACAGGCTGCCTCCTGAAAGCATAACTATGCAGTGCTCAACTCAAGAATCTAGTTACAGGTGAGTAGCCTTCATTTCCTTTCACAGAAGGTTCAGTCCTGAAAACAAACAAACAAAAAAGAAAACTACTTCAGTTGGACTGCTCATGGTGTACAGTAAGTTATTTTATTTATTCCTCTCGAATGTGTCATGTTCAGCCATGTTCAGCACCTGACAGTCAAAGCAGTGCATAATTCCTACTGGTAATAGACATATCTCTCCTTAGCTGGAAGAAGAGATTGGAGTGCTGCACAAAGAAATACTTGAACAAATATCTTTGAAAAGAGAAGCTTTCGGAAAGCTATAGCCAACACTGGCATTGAACAACTCAAGTGTTGTGCCCACGGGGAAAAAGCAACGTTCTTCCAATGCCTTTGCATTTTTCATCTCCTCATGAGCGAATCTTTCTACACATATGTGTCTTAATAGGCATCATACTCTGCATTGTTCTTCTGACCGTCAGCTTTCTTTGAGAACTAATGATTGTTTCCTTTTACGTATGTCCTAATATGATAGAAATGTTGGATAGAAATCTGAAATCAGAGCTCTTCTAAAGATACATTTGCAACTGCCAATTTAGGTTGGATATTTTTAGACATCTTTATATATTGGGGCAGTGGAACCATTACAAATTGCTGTCTTTTCCCCTACCTCAGAATAGCATTCCTTTCGAACACCATGGCAAGTAGCTGCTCGTCTCCTTTCGTTGGAAGGCAGCACTGGGTGAGTGCTTCTCATTAGACACCAAAACTTTGGATGGGGTGGGGAAAAAATCTTTGGAAACATCCAACCTTGCTTCTCCTCACATTATCTCATAGTAGTACTGTGCCTTCCAGTCAGATACTTGAGGCAGCATTGTTTTTCTCTAAAAGAAAAAATAAATGCCCTTCCAAAAGTTGAATTAGTACTGCTATTCCACTTAGACTCTTTAGCAGAATTGACAAAAACAGTGACTTTAAGGGTCCATAAAATCATTCAAGCATCAATAATAAAATAATCAACTCTACATTTTAGATGGTTTACCATTACATCTTTCCAGGGATGTTTATGCAGCCGTGTGTCATCCATTCAAAAACAGATCAGCTTCAGAACTGTAAAAGCAAAATACTTACATGAAGAATCAGTTAACTATATTACTCAGACAAGGCTCTGCCTTGTCATGAATGAAATGTTCTACCACAGCAGTATCTCATTTTTCACTGTTTTATATTCTTCTCCGTTCCATAAGAGCTATCATTTTTAAAATATTCAGATACTAATGAGAATAGTTTGAAACGCGAGCATCTTAGAGTCAGACAGACTTGGATTTGGATAATTAGAACTCCTTTCCATTGTTCAGTGTAGTAGAAGTTTCTGCCTTTCTGTGTGCAACTTTCAGCTTTTTAGTCCATTCTGCTTTTGGCATTGACAGGTTTCATCAGAGAAATAACAAGTTTTAGTTGGAATCTGAACTTTGATAGCTGAAGGATGCTTTCTTATGTATTTCAAGAGCTTCTTCTTTGCTTTGCTTCTTGCTTTAAAAAAGGCCATGAGATTCTGTTCCTTAATAAATTCTGTTGTATAACTCCATCTGCCGACCTCACTTCCTATATAAAGCCTAAGCTTGCACTAATCCTGTATCTCTAATTGAAGAATCCTGCTATTCCTCTTCTGTTTTTTCCTCCTGCTTTGTGTGCTTGGCTGACTGTGCACAAGCTGCTTCTTAAACAGTTTTAACGTTAAAAAGGTCCAACTGTAAATTGCAGCTTATCATTTTAAATTCCAATTAACAGACCTTATTTGAAAATAAAATTTAAAATAATTTTTAAAAGAAAAAAAAAAAAGCTTTGCACTGAAAAGCTTGTGTGGGAGAAGTCCAAATTCTAGTCTGCATAGGGTTGTGTCTGCATTTTTTATCTTTTACTGTATCTGTTACTATTTGTAGCTGTTTACAACTTAAGTTAATACTGAATACTGATTCCGCCATTTAGGCATTTCTTGCTTCTTAAATTGCAGTAATGTGTAAAAGTGATATTGGAATAATATTATGCTGTTACTGAAATAGGTCAAGCTACAAAAATTTGTGCAGCGTCTTTTTAACAAAATGTTCCATGATAAATTAAAAGCTATTGAGAGCAATTGCTTTTTTACCCTCTGATTGGGACTTTTTTCCCAAGCTTTATTATTCATTTAGTGTATTTCTACACATTGGTAGTGTTTTCATCTGGTTTGTTCTTTCTTCTATGCATGTTTATGTTCTGTTTACTTTTCTTCAAAACATCTCCTCTGGCTGGAAAGGTGAATTTTCCATGTTAACTTCTAATAAAGGAGGAAAATACAGGGAACTTCGTGTAGCTAAAGGTGGGTGTGAAACATTATGTAGCTCATTGGATTATAAATTCACTCTTTCACTTTTCACAACAAAATATTTCAAAGTACTTTGAGAGCCACTTGTATGTTAACTGGAAGGATTTGTGCTGATGTTGTCTTGTTTTTGGCTTTGGTAGATTCCTGCTCGGGTAACTACCAGTGTTCTTCAGTCCACTGTGCACCGATGAAAATTTATTTTGCCATGGAGGGCAGATAATGCATGGCTGATCTCCTATGTTATCAATGGCTTTACTAGCAAAAATACCCTAAACTAGAGTGGAAACAATACAACTGGAGTTCTCCATGTGACTTAAAAGGCACTTGGAGGAACATGGACAGACTCCAGCAGCTGCCATTACAGGACGCTTTTGCCAGAAACCCAGTGACCTTAAGAGAACCCTGTGGTAACAGGGCTGGAAAAGAAAGATGGTTTACAGAGTTGACCGCCTGTTACTGGATGGCCATTTCAGTTTTCCCTCCACAGGCGGCAGACTTTATCCCCTTTTTATTATTCTACTGTAACTATAAATCTTTTACTTGATTTGAGAAAGTTTTTGTATCATTTTGCTAAAATTATTGGGTTAATTCTCTGTAAAGAACTCTTGCTTTTCTCTGATTTAAAAATGTAGAATATAAACAGTCCTAAACTAAAGACAATGACTTGAAATTTTTTGTTTAAAAAATTTAGTCTGGCAGGGAGCATGTAAATGAATCAAAATCATCTGACTGTATTTAAACTGTTCACTTATTTGTATGGTCTTATTCTGACTGAGAAGTTTTTCTCACAACATTTTTAAAACTGTTAAGAGTTTTACTTTACTGTTTGCCGTCTTCATTCACACTAAACATTTCCATGTAACACAGAGGAATTTTTAATATTCATTCTTTTGCATAGAAGAGAACTCAAGACCCTGTAGAGAGTCAAAGTATAGTATAGATGGTAAAAGTTGATTTATTTCTTTTTCTTTTTTTTTTTTTGTAAAGTATACGAAGAGCAAAGCGAAAGACACTGGCATTTAAATGGATTGTTTCAAATACTGTTTTTATTGGTAAAATTTTGTTTCCTGCACTCTGAGGCTGGTTAGTTTGGAGGGTACTGTAAGTGGACAATGCATGTTGCCACTGAGTCTTTAGTGAATTTGCACATTTCATTCAGCATCTACATGTTCAAAAAAAAAAAAAAGATGATGATGATTTGGGCCTTCTGTTTCATGCCAAGACTCAAAAAAAAAAAAAAAAAAAAAAAGGAATTCTAAAAAAAAAAAAAGTGAAAAAGTGTTCTTGCTATGAAATCCAGAAAACTTTTAAAACTCAGGTGCATACCATATTTAATTCCTAACTGTATTCCACGTGAGTACTTCCAGAATCATTAGCCATTAGCTTAAGAATGAATGACTCATGTTGTCCAAAAGAATGTTGCAGGTGTTGTTAGCAAATGTCCATATGGAATATGGGAAATACTTTATATTTTTTGTTACTGTAAACAGTCTCATAAACTAAAAATAGTTATGTTGTCCATGTAGTAATTGGACCACTATCAGAAATACTCTTTACGCTAGTTTCAAAGAAGCAATGGGAAGTTCTGTGTTGGAAATGAAAGTACGTATGCAGAGTTTGCTTGAACAGTTAGTTGTTTTGAGAAATTCTTCCTTGCTTAAAAACAAAATTTTAAAGGATTGCTGGTCTTAAGAGTTTTATGAAGAGTAATTTTTATTGTTTCAAGGTTTGCAGATTCCTCCTTCCCCAAAGAAAAAAAAGTCCACATATTAGATATCAGTCATTTTTCTTTGGATGTCTTTGTGACATTAAGTATTTGCTTGTGTGTACTCTGGATCTGACAGGGGAAACTTGTCTTGGAGATTACAGTGGAAGAGCTTAAGAGTTTAATCCGTGGATAAGTTTGCAATAGAGAATTATTTCCTCAGTCACTATAAACTTCAGTATTTTAGGCATGTGCACTACCATTTGAACAGTTTTACACTTCACTGTGCTTTCCTTGTAAATATCTGTGGTTAATAATATACTGTTAGAGGGACTTACAAAGGCTGCCTCTTTATTCTCTCTGTATCTGGAACATTAGATTGCTGTGCTATACTTAAAAGTTGATTGCAGACTTCTAGAAATGTACTCAGTTGTGGGCAATTTTTGTCCTTCATAATAGCTAAAATTCCATCATGTGGAAAATAGTTGACTGTCTGTATAAACCTGTGTATTGGAAATCAGTATCTCAGAGCACTTCATTTGTACTACCACTGTATTTGTGTACTTTATCAATTGTGTAAATACATTCATAATGACTTCTATTCTTCTTTGGTGTAACTTACTTACAATGACTCTTTACTTGGTGTAACTTTTGTATTCTTTTTGTAATGGGTTTCTGTACATATGAAGAACATTGTCAATTCCAAACATTTGAAGAAATGTTGACAGGATTTAAGTAGTCATGGTTAGATGGCAGCAGCTAGGGTATGCAGGAAAAAAGAGAAGACATTAATTGCTTTGCTCACAAAGAGCATGTCTTTTGTCTCTATAACGGTAAATGTTTTTGTTTGGATATTACTTCTTTTGCGGGTCTTTTTTTTTTTTTTTAAATAATTTATCAAGTAATACATTGTATTGAGAGGAAGTATGGAAAGAGAATTGCTATTGAGACTTGATCTGTTATAAGAGCTGGAAAAAAGCAATAAGAAATACTGAGCTCTATATACAAAGCCTTGTATAATAAAATTATCGGCTTTTGATCTGTAATCCTCAAAAGTCTATTCAAAATCTGAGGGCACACATACCTTCAAAATTACTGTTTCTGATTAGTAGGCCTTTAAAAGCTGGAAGGATATTTATTTTATCTTCACATTTTTTTATTTAAAACTGGCTATGTGTTCTATGTGGGAAATTTCACATGTAATGCAGTTGTACATAATCGTAATGGTTAGCAAATCCCTGAATTCTTTGTGTTATAAGTACCGTGAAAACAATTGAAAATAAGTCCTATGCTTTACCTTTTAAACTTCTCTTAATGTTACTCATTTCATATATACAAAATACTAAGTGAAAACAAACAATGCTTCTGTTCTTTTAATAGTGCTGAGCCATATGGTCAGAAATCTAAATTTAATCCAGTTGTGAGGAAGTGTAATCCCCAGTGAACTTAATCTTGCATCTGAGTATCTTCTACACAGAATAGATCCTACAATTCACTGGATAAGACAGGTTAATAATAAAAAGTTTTTGCACTTGACCAAAAGGTATGGGTAGGATCTAGCCATAAGAAATATAAACATAATGAACAAATCGGAGTGTGGAAAAGGGGAAATTTGTGTGTAGCATCCTAAAGCGTTAAGCACATGTCTACTGTGTCTTTGTCTCCTGTGACCAATTCAAGATACTTGAGGAGGGTGGAGAGGGGTTGGTGGAAGTGGAACAGAGAAATCATTTGGTACATTATGGACTGGGAAGAAGATCTGTAGTCCTGATTGCATAACCAGACCAAACATTTAGTTTAACTACAGTCCTCATCTTGGTTCAGACCTGCAAGTGTTAAAGGCACGAAGTCAATGCAGTTCCCCTAGTATTTCCCACAATCCGTAAGGATTCACAGGGTTTTGAGGTCATGCAGGTTTTTTTTCTTGAAAGACCCCAAACAGATGTACCTCTGCTCCCACTGTAAATTGTATTTTAAGTTTGTCTGACATTGTCAACCAGTGGATTTAATGCAACTTTTTTCAGCAAGACTAAAAATACTTTTTCTATTTAAGAGTTTTAAATATTGAAGTTTAGACGCACTTCTTCATTGGCTTCAGAGTTTTCCACTGAAAACATTTAAACAGCTGAAACAGTAGTAGACAAAGAGTCAGAAGGGCAAGAGCTATCCTCATTTCTTAATGCTCTGAAGCATTCATCTAGGACTAATGAGGAACTTGCCAGATGGAATGTTGCAGAGATGATGAAGCAGGTATTGAGATTGGTCCAAGAACAAACAACATATAACTAGAGGTAAGTAGCTTTTTACTCTGTGTACCTCTAACTTTACATACTTTCTCAGACAAGTGCAGGATCGCTGATCTCACAGACCAGGTCGCTAGAAGGAGATTTTAAGAGCTCCTACTTTTGCAGTAGATGCACATTCTTCCCTAGCACAAAGAGTAGCTCTGTGTCAGAAATATTGAGAAGATATGTTAAGATGTATATTCCAAATCTGTTGGTTCTCATATGCAATGCCTCTGCTATTGTCAAAGTTGTTTACTCTTCGAATATCAGCAGATCACCTTCCTTCAGGCTTCTTGTTTTGGGTCCAGCTGCAGGGAACAAGAGCAGTGCAGTTCAGATCATGCCCATTTTCCTCTGCAGTGAATGGCTGGACTCGTTTCAGACTTCAGAGAGTACCAGATGCAAAGATAAGCTGTGGTTTTCCTTCACAAGGATGTGCTGTGACTGTGTGCTAGTAAAGTCTGTCTTTTTGGTCCAGCCAGTAACATTCGTTCTTGTAGTAGGACATGGCTTGAGGTGGCCAGTAAGGTAGCAAAGCATTTGATTAAACCTTAAGTCTTACCACTTCTGACTAAACTAAAAAAATAATAATTAAAAAAAAAGTAATCATGCATTTATTCAAACATACATTTTATGTAAACTAGACCTAGGATCTTCAAAGTGTAAATACACAGAAACTTTTGAAGATGAAGAGATTTTTCCCAGATTGCTCAGCAGAGGTGTTTAGTGTTAGGCACAAATAGATGTAAACTTCCCGAGTATCCATGCTTCTAGATAGCAAAATGCTTCTTTCACTGCATTGAAAAGACTGTAATTTTGATGCACATATGTGCAGCCTTGAAAATATACTTTGAGGAGGCAGTCTCAGCTGGGTATCCAAAAAATACCAAGATAAATACATTATGAGGCAATATTTTTTAGGAGCTTTCAAGTTCTAAAGAGCATGCTAAAGGGTATCACTTGATGATAAAGACAACTTACTGACAGGTCAGTACTCAGAATATTTAGGGCTTTATAAGTCAAAGCAACTTGTAAAACTTCACCTGCAAATGAAACCTGGAGCACTCTGTAGAGGACAAGAAAAACTAAGTGAAGCACCAGAAAATTAATAGCTATTATTTTAAATAAGTTGATGCTTAAAAGTGATGTTCAGAATCATTTGCAGAAGGGAGCCCATTTCCATTTTAGAAGTGGTCAAACTCTGAGTCATTGCAAAAGCAGTCCCCTTGCATACATCAAATTCTGTCTGCCTGACAGCTCACTGTTTCCCGTTAATTTTATTTTTCTCTGTAAGCACACTGCATTTGTATGGCTATGTGAGCATGTGCAAATGGAACCCAATTTCCAAATCTGGGCATTAAAGGTATTTTTTTCTAAGCTTGTTTTCTCATGTCCACAGTTACTGACAACCAAATAAATATTTATTCACTATATTTGCAACCGTTTACTAGAAAAGCATAAAACAAATCCAGGTATAAATGTACATATAACATTAAAGTGCATTAACAGGAAATAAAAAGTCATCTTACTTGGACAAAACTGAAGTGTACTCCCATAATCCCCAAGAAAACAGTAGCAGAGAGACAGACAGGCATACATAAATCAGTACTTACCATCTAAAATCTAAGAGTTTGCATGCTCCTGAAAACGCTCCATTTATGATTGCCTACAAAATTTAAACTTTTCTTTGGCAGGTAACAAAGGTACATACATGAGTGTACTTGGGAATTTAATTTTTAAGTTTGAGCGACTGATTTTTGGAATCTTTCATTTCTTCTTAGAGAATGATGTTACATCACCTAACACATGTTTGGGTGGGATTTAATAACAAGCACAAGAACTGTCCAGTCTTTCATACTATCTCAATTTCTCAATTCTCAGCTTTAGGGAACTAGCTGCTATAGCAGCTGGTACTACTGAAGACTTGCTGTAATGTATATAAGGACCAAAAAAAAAAAAAAAATCAGAGACTGTGATTTTAAACAGAAAGCTCCACGACTTCAAGATTTTTAGTTCTGCAGGGGTCTTGCGGGTTCTAATCAAGATCTTTTATTGAGAAGTAACAATAACAACAACAAAAAGTAAACTTATGTTTGTGTAGGAGGAAGAATAAAATAGTTTCAGCTATGGATTGCTCATTGTCCAGTAAACAGATCTCTTTTCCACTCTACTTTGTATTTTGCATGTTTGATACATACGTA
Organism: Anser anser; assembly: GCF_964211835.1. Lineage (NCBI taxonomy): Eukaryota > Metazoa > Chordata > Aves > Anseriformes > Anatidae > Anser > Anser anser. The sequence continues at coordinate 15,544,450 of NC_139740.1, read as the reverse complement.
CATAGGTGCTCACCTGTTGATATATTCTCTGCGTTACAGGCATGTATACACACACCCTCTTTTTGTATTAAGAAATTATGGGCCTAAGATCCATTATGTTATCAAGCATAGAATATTTTAACCATAATTCTTATAGCTCACAATTTATAGAATGTACAGAGATCTAAAAAACATTCAGCATTATGCTAGCCTGTGCACTAAGAGACAGTTAGTTTCAGAGAAATAATCTGTGAAAACAGTTTTTCAGCTGTTTTGTATTATACTAGTTAGATATTTTGTATCTCGGATTTCAGTTGTTTCTCTTACAGACTTCTTAAATAGATTCATGAACTACATGTAAAAAAATAATTATATATGTACCAGTAGCAGATGCAAGAGCAACTTATAATGTTGTTGTTGAAATGCTTGGTAATTCAGTTGTATAATTACCTGTCTTCCAACCTTTCTTTTCAGTTTTCAAATCTCAAAATTCTTAATAGGTGAAGGCTGAACAAAGGTTCATCTACATCTACGTTGCACGGCACTATTCTGCTTGTGCCTCCAAGCAATTATTCTCTTTAGCAATGCTTTCTGACTCTGACCACCCCCATTCTCAAAATAAATGAAAGAGAACATCTCACAAACTGCACATACGGGATTTGCATCTCTACAGAGTTGAGATTAAAGAAGTACTGTACCAAAATACCTGGAGGGGTTTAAAAGCAATTCTTTGTGAATTTATAAGCAGAATAAAATTAATGAGAAGCAGGCTAATCTTGCCAAGAGAAAGGGATTCAGATACAGTCTTCTCCTTCTGTATGTAAGTTTATAGCTGTTGTTCTTAGACAGCACTGGGAGTCTGATGAATTGCTGCTTTTTTTTTTTTTTTTTACATCGGGGGGGAGGAGGAGCTCAATATAGAGGCCTTTGTGGCCATGGCTGTAGAAGCAGTTGGGTACATGCTTTTAAGGGGTCTTGCTGAAATGTTTTTCCCTTGTCTTAATAGCTCCCTCATCTGCCCCAGTCATGTAAAAGTGTAACTTAACATTTCTGGTTTCCATCTTAACTGTGAAGTTATCTATGGAAAATGAAACATAGTCCATGAAGTCAGTATAAGCCAAAATTTTACAGAAGTTAAAATCTGAATTTAGAATCACAGAACATGTGAATTTAGAACAATTTAGAATCACAATATCCTGATTTGGAAGGGACTACAGGGATCATCAAGTCCCAATTCCTGCAGAATGTATTTAAAATTGTACCAAACCCTAAGGTCACAGAAACAACTAGTTCCATGATAACAGTATAGCAAAGAAATTTGTTGATCAAAACCCATAATAGGACAAAAATGACTATTTCAGAATCTGCATTCACATTTGGAAGGTTTCTAGTTTTTACTTTTTGAAATGGAATGCAAAACTTCAATCCGCAAGCTGTATTTGGCCTTATTTTATCATCTGAAACAGCCTCTGTGGTTTCCATTTTCCTCTTGCCCTTTGACATGGTGACCTTCTGGGGCTAGCAGAGTAGTATTCCACGTGCTGATTTAATCTTTGGCAAACTGGAGCTAAGTTATATGACTAAATTCTGGTAACTTGGACATGCCAGTGCAATTTCTGCTGATAAATAGGAAATTAAAAAAAAAAAAAAGTTTTAATGTACTATATACAATATAAACCTTTTAGTTTAGTACAGCATCCGTTTCCATTTAAGAACAATCCAAAAGGGGGGGGGGGAGAACATGATCCTAAGATTTCAATTTCTGTGCAAATTTGTCTTAACAATACAAAACCATTTTGAAAAAATTATCAGAGTGGAAGCTGGTATGCAAAATAAATTAGGGAATGGTTCATGGTTTTGGGCCTTCCTTAGTTTTACTTTGTTTCTGCTAAAATGATAAAGTATGAGACAACTAATGATGTTACTTTGTTATGCAGGGATACAGAGGTTTAGGGATTAGTGTCTTACATATTTTAATTAATAAGAGAAGTGGAACGTCAAAGCCATTGTTCCTGCTACCAAGAAGAAAAAATGAATCCATTACAAGTAAGCCTGTTTTGAAGATTGTTACTGCAGTCACAAATCCTACAGAGCTTTTTATAAACATATCTGAAAGTTGGGTTGAAGTAGCATGATTTTGTAGAGAAGATTACATTTCTTCTATGTATTTGGTTGGAAAAAAAAAGTGGAAAATGTAGAATGCCTTCCTTTTACCTTTCTTCTCAATCCAAAGTCTTCACAATTAATCTTTTCTCTTTCAAATCTGCTGTCACTGCCTTGTCTGATCTCTTTCTGTTTCCTCTTCATCCAATGTTAGAGTTTTAAGGACTGTACAGACTCCCTGTGCTCTTTGTGCAGTGAACAAGTAGTAGAGCAGACCCCATTCTTGATGGGCTCCTATGCAGTGCTGTCATAAATGCGATCAACAGTTCCACGATGTTTCCTCAAACAACAAGAATGGCACCCTGAACTTCTACAGATTAAGCAAAAGGATAAGGAAGTGGGGTAAAAATAAAATAATAAAAATTTAAAAACAAAAAAAAACCAGTATGTTAAGTCCTTCCTATGTTGCTAACATGGCATTTCAAAGACAGCTAACATGTTTCAAAGTAGCCTCAACCTTTTCCCTCAGTTAACAAACATACATCTATCTCATTAGATGTGATCTGGACACTTAAAATGTTTCTTTTATATACAAAATGGATACTCTTTCAGAAGATTCTAGAAAACCTAATTTCCATCTTCTGGATATTACTTGTAATATTTTCAAATGTTACAGGGAAACTGCACTAAAAACTGTATGTGAATGGAGGTTAACTTTGCTTATTGTCTGTTGGGATTGAATCTGCTCATTTTATTTTTCTTTCAGCATTACCTAGGAATACCACTTGTGTAATCTGCTGAAGACAGTATTCAGCAATGTGCCTTTCTGTATACAGTGTTTCCAGATGATAATTACAAAGGTTACATGTTTAGACAAAACTCATAGAAATACGTTGGAATAAATCAAAGTAACAGATATCAAAATTATATTAGGGCTGAGCCAATTAATCTGAAAATCTAAAAAAGTAAGAAATTCAAAGACCTAACGGAGACCGTTTAAGTTCCTGAGATTTTTCTCCATCTCATTCTCCTTCACAAAGAACACAGCAAGGGAAGTTACATTTAGCTGCACAACACAGCAATTTCATCCATATTGTCTGAAAGCATACATATAGTGCCACTTTTTTTAAGATATATTCTTCCTACATCTCTTACAAGTGAACAGTTTCTGGTGATGCATAGCAAGATTCTACTTGTGTTTATAAAAGCTTTTTAGTTTACATAAAAAGTATAACCACACTGTTTCACCTTTTACCGATAAAGCTAATTTTCTGATAACAGGTTGTCTAATAAATCAGCTTTTAGAGAGACTTCATCAGCTGACTGTCCTCCAGTTAATAAAGCAGATGGCCCAGCCCTAAACTAGTTCTATTTCTAAAATAAATAGCACTGAAAATCTTTGACTCTCTTCTAAAGACTTTGTCAGTTTTCTGCCACACTCACACACAGGTTTCTGGGTTAGTTACAACTTCGCCATTTTTTTCAGGCTCATCTTTTAGAAACTGTTCCACTTCAATAGAGTCCACCTTGGCATCTTCAGGAGTTTTGTCTTCAGATTTGTTTAGTTCCTCTCTTTCGGCTGCTGCTTCTTTTGTATGTGGTTCTTCTGATTTTTTCTTAATGCAGAAGAAATTTCCCAAGGCCAATACAAGTGCTGAGGTGGTAACTTCAATTCCAGCAATAATAAAAACAAACATGTACCTCCGTGTTACATCCAAGAGTTTTCCTGAAAAAGACAATATTCCAGGTAAATGACAAAAGTGATTATCTTGCAAAGAATTTTTCTCTGCATTTTAAAAATTCGAATGCCTCCTGTCTAGAAGTACCATAACTATAACCAAGTTTTTGAAATACCACTTTAACAAGCTCATAACAAAATATTTCTCGCACACACACTATCATGCAATTCAGCTGAAATAAAACCAGCATAGTCTTCATATGCAAGAGATGAGACAAGTATCACGTATTTCAGATCAAAATCCATGGCCAGAATCCGTACGGTCAGCTTCCTCGCCCAACTTCCTTTCTACACAGGCAGTGCAAATGTCTGTGGAGTAAAATGGCCTGCTAAACTGCAAGTCTTATTTAATAGGCAGCCTGGGGTAACTGACTGCTTCTGATGCTTTAGACTGGGTGAAGGTGAAAGAAGAGGAGAAAGGATGTGAAGAAAGTTTCCCTTTAAACCTGAAGATCAGAGGAAGCAAAGTACAGTACTGTTTTTTGCATGAAGGATTCTGTCACAACAAAGACAATAGGTGTTTTTCAGTGTCTGGTGTAAACTGTAAACATTCTACAACAGTGAACTGTTGTTATTTGCAGTGCAGTGTCTGTTAAATTTATGTACTTTGATAATGAATTTGTGATTTTGGATTCAAATTATGGTAAAATAATATTTTGCAATGTTCCCTTATTCTTGGGTTGTGAGATGTGCAGCAGAAGCAGTCAGTGTACCTTCCTGAGGTTTTTTCCTTGTAAGTTTTTTTTTCCTCTTCTTTATCTTCTGAAGCTTTTCCTCCTTCAAATCTACCATGGTTATACAGAATCTATCCTAGTACTTTCCAACAAAAATTGACAGGTTTCACACTCTGAATTCCAAATCCAAAGAGGTCTGAACTTCATCAAATTTATTCACTCTGTGTGAAACTTATCTCATACAATGCCATCTAATAAGAGGTCCAGTTCATGCTTAGAGGGAAGAAAGAGTAGCATCTCCAGATGGCAATTCAACCGATCCTGAAATAGATCCAAGAAGGATCATCCCGCTCTGTTTTGGAGTGTTTCTGATTGCAGCTGCAGAAAGTTGTGTAAGCATGTGCAAGCATGAGTAAAATATGCACTTCTTGAGTGCCTCATACTGTCTTTTTTCTCCTTTATCATCCAATTTGTATAAATAGATGCAACACAAATGATTTTGAATGCTGGAATTGAATATTTACCTGCTGATGGTGGGCCAATTAGAACAGCCATAGCTTCTGCCAGGAGAACTAAACCAATAGCACTGGAAAACTTCTGGGTACCAACAATAGCCATGAGAACTTCAAATTGAAGAGCACCTACCATTCCATAAGAAATGCCAAAGAAAATGCAAAAGACCACCAGGCCACCATAATCAACAGACATAGAACCCATGAGATCTGTAAAGCCATTAAAAATCATAGCAAAACTGAAGAGGTAGACACAGCGTGGTCTAACCCACTTGAGACCAGCTACCATTCCACAAATAGGCCGAGCAAAAATATCAATGAATCCCAGAATAGTCAGAAGAAATGCTGCTTTGGTGTCCTGATACCCTAAATCCTTGGCATAACTCACAACAAAAACTGGGGGAACAAAGAGTCCAAGCACCATGATAGATGCTGCTAGCGTGTAGATTACAAAGCCGCCATCTTTAAATACACTGAAATCCAGAAGTTTTTTCTTTGCTTTCTTCTCAGCAGGTTCTTTGGTAGCGTCAGGCTTTTTGGGTGGCTCCAAAGGTCTCATTAGTGCTCCACATACACAACAGTTGAGCAGCATCCCACCCAGTATAAGGAATCCTCCTCTCCAGCCATATTCATGTTGAAGTATCTGCCCCAATGGTGAAAGGGCACAAAGAAACACTGGGCTCCCAGCAGCAGACAGCCCATTGGCTAAGGGCCGGCGTTTATCAAAGTAACGGTTTAACATGATGAGTGAAGGCTGAAAGTTGAGTGCCAGACCCAAACCTGTAATAGAATGTACAAAAAAAAATCAATACCGCCTTCCAATATTGCTTTAAAAAAATTAATTGCATGGTATCTGATTCATAGTGTAAGATAGGTTTTTCTTCAACTGGACAAAAGAACTCTCAGGTAACATTTGTAAGAGAATTTCACCTCTATTATTATACTCTATGGTTTCACTTCACTGATAACAGCAGTGGCTGTTAAACATACCAGAAAAGATAATATCCATTAAAAAATATAATAATTAAATCCAAATTTATCTGCTGTCTTTATAAAAGCCCATGTAGATGATCCCAATAGTTTAGATATTTGTCATTTATATGAACTTCAGCCTAAAGCAAACACATTAGCTAAGTCATTTTCAATCATGCACATTACTTACCAGTAATCACACCTGCAGTTAGGTAGATCTGAACGATGCTTGTGCAGAAGGAGGCTATCACCATTCCCATTGATGCAAAAAGGCCACCCACCAGCATGACAGGGCGACAGCCAAAGCGATTGACGCATACACTACAGAGTGGACCTAGCCAAGAAGACCAAGTTACAGTTGTTAAGATAAGCCAATTTTTGCAATTGATTTCATGTCAGTTCACATTTCTTTCCTTACTTTGCCCACACTGTGAGGCCAATCCAGAAGGTTGTGCTTTTCTCTAGAGTCAAATACTTCATCTTTTTCATTTACAACGTCATGCAATTTTTCTTTTCCATCATCTTTAGTTATGGAGTCTTTAGTTACGAAGTTACAGAGATTTAATTTTATATGGAAGCTGTATGTGCCTAAATAATTTCTGAATTTATGTGCTTAACAATAATTCTTTGAATGCCTTACTTGTACGTAATAACACACCATCATGATTCACACTGTGAATCTCCATATGATTTACAAACATTGTATGATGCAACAGTGGTTCAAAACCAGAGAACTACCTACCTGTTCCATAAAGCATGGCCAACAAAATGGAGGAAATCCATGCAGTGTCACTATATCCAATACCAAATTCACGGATAAGTTCTTTGAAGAAAACACTAACTGCCTTAGGAAAGGCATAGGAGAATCCTGTGATGATAAAACAGCCAAAAAGGACAGCCCAGCCCCAGCCTCCATCAGGGGCTTTAACACCAGATGGACCATCATCAGCTACTACAGCTCCCATGACAAAGCTCAAGAGTGTTCCCTAAGAAACAAGAAACAATTAGTTTACAGACATTGGGGGCAATTATCTACCCAAAATAGGCAGAACCTGCACTACAATTAAAGTTACAAACAAGATATTAGACTATTTTAAACAGAAATCTTGAAGATGCAGTGCTTTTTAACTATTCCTTGTTAAGGCTTACAAATCTACAAAAAATGACACAAAAATGAGACAGTAGAATTTTTAATTAACATCCCTTCACAGCTGTCCCAAAATCAAACCTGTGTTTCAACTGAACCACCATTTCATTGAAAAAACACAGCCATTACAGCAATTCAGTGATGTATTCAACTTTCATAAATATGTAACTACTGCATTAAAGTCTGGGATCTTTGTCACAAGACCTTTTACATGAAACTCTTGGACTATTCACTTAGAAGACCTGGATGCAAAATCCCAGTGCATCACAAGTGTTTTGTGTAACACTGGACAAATGGATTTTCTGAGGTCAACAATACAGCCTTGATGCACAGGTATCTTGAAAAGATGGACATCTCTTGGAAATTTCCATGAGCTATTAGTTTCCACAGATGATATAAGCACCTAAGCTAAAGTGCAATGAAAATCAGCATGGGCAGTTTTTGTGGAAGATTGGAGTTAGTAACTTCAGCAATGTTCAGTTTTACTGTGTGCCTGATGCAATGCTTTCTACTGTTGTTATTACAGTATCAGTTTAATTTTCTAATATTTTATTTACTGAATCTTATCTTCTACACCTTCTATTTGTAGCCACGAGCTCCTTAATAACTACATTTTTTTCTTGTGAGAATTTTATGTACTACACAGAAATGCCACAAAGCTTTAAAAGAGGAAAAGAGAATACTGAAAAGGCAGAAAGAGTGTTACCGTTAAGTGAAGACAGCAGAGAGATATTAGGTATCACATCAATTAAGTTTCTGTAAGGTATCCTTATTACAGAAGACTTGGCTCGTAAAGTGAAACTTCAGAAAAATTATATATAAAATCTTGTGTGAATAAAATGTGGCAATTTCTTTACAGGACAATTAATACTCCTGTTGGCTCAATGTTCCTCTATAGTACTACCTAAAAGAGGGATGCAAGCACGGCTGCACGTCAGAGAGGATGTTCATCACCAAACAATGCTTCTGCTTTGAGAAACACAGGTCTGCCTAACGATCGTTATGCGCTAGGAATTACGTGACCCAGAGAGTAAAGTACATCCACACAATCTCAGCGGCAGGTGACTTTTGAGCCAAATCACCCTCAAAAGCTATTCGGCAGCACGCTTGTTCCTTCCAGAAAAGAATTGCCAAAGCTTCTCGGAGTTTCTCCAGGGGAGCAGGAAGCTAACTCGGCAGCCGGCACACCGCAAACCCGGCCCGGAGGAAGGCCCGGCTCCTTCCCACTCTGGCTCCGCTAGGCTACCAGCCCCCGAGCAGGGAACGCGCGGAGCCGCTTCCCCCCTGGCGCCGCGGGGGTCGGGCCGGGCCTGTCGGGGCGCTTCCCCGGCCGAGGCCCCGCCCCCGGCCGCGGACCGCCGGCGGTGGCACAGGGCGGCGCCCGCGGGGCGGGACCAGTGCCGCGCCCCCGCGTGACCCCGCCGCTGCGACGTGCGGCGTCGCGAGCCTCCACGGCAGCGCGCGCGCCGGAGGCCGCCGCACTGAGACGTGAAGGACGTGACTGGGCGGGCGTGCGGGCGGGGCGCCTCCCGTAATTGCAGCAGGCGCAGCCGACCGCGCCGGGCGGGCACGGCGCTCCGCCCTGCAGCGCGCCTTCCCTGGTGCGCGGCGGGAACGTGCGGGCAGGGTTGACGCGGGGCCCCCGTGCAGTGCGCGGAGCCCGGTTCGCTCGGGACAGGTAGAAACACGCTCCTCACCGGCCGTTCGCGTGCTCTTCCGCGCCTAGCGGAGCAGGTCACGCGGTAAGCGAAGTATTTTGTTCCAGCTGGCCTACGTGACTTACCAGCTTTGCCTGCCGCAAGACGAACAAGCTCTAAGACGGTTTTATTTTCTGTTATGGTGAAAAGGCCAGACTTACAGACATGGGGGAACATGCGCTACTCCCAGCATTTCATAAAAATAAGGCTATGGGAAACGGTAACATCCATTTACTCTTCTTTTCTTTGTATCTACTAGCATGTAGGGCTAAGAATCACCATAAAACAACATACCAGACCCTCAGGTGCCACCTTGTACACACTCATACATCAGTCTTGGTCTTCTAGTTTAATCCATGCATAGCTCATGTTAACACATCAGAATTAAAAGACCACTAACCTTAGCTAAATGAACCACATCTCTAAATACAGAGCAGGAAATTCATCACTTCATCCTGTTCCCTTCATCATGTTGCAGAGTGGCTTACTAGGCTTGACTGTATTTACTTCCTGAAGAACTAAAAAGGAAGTAGCAGTGAGGTTCCTCTGTAAGGTTGTGCAAACTAGGGCCAGCACCAGAGGAGGTGGGCTCATGGTTGATTTGCACAATTTTTTTCTTATAATTTTGCTTCCAGTACTTGGTATGGGGATATTGCCAAAGCCTTCCACGTCTTGAGGCTACTACGTAACTACTGCAAAAGATTGCTTTTCTTTTTGTTTTTGCTAGTTCAGCCCTGTTTAGAGGCAAAGGATCACATCTAGCTGTCTGCAGGTGAGCGTTAGTATCTACACAAACAGACATGATAGAATTGCCAGTATTTATTCCAGATTCCTTCCATCATAAATGGAATGGAATTGCCCAGAAAAGCTGTGGATGCCCCATGCCTGGAAGTATTTAAGAACAGGTTGGATGGGGTTTAAGCAACGTGGTCAGGTGGAAGATGTCCCTGCCCGTGGCAGGGGAGTTGAAATTTGATGATCTTTAAGGTCCCTTCCAACCCTATGCATTCTATGATTCTATGATAAATGGGTTCTTCCTTTGGTAATGTGTGAAACAAAGGGAGCAAGTGTAGTTAAATCTGTGTTTTCATGCTGTTGCCATGGGAACTAATACAGTTTCTGAAGGAAATCTGAGGTGATTGTAGGTAGCATGGTCAGGGGTGGGTTTGGTGTGACAATGCTTGTAGTGCATATATAGAAAGACATTTGTATTATAAAAAGCAGCAGATAGAAATGGCAAGAATCTAATATTAGCGTTTAACCAACTTTACACGGTACTTTATCGTCAGCAGTATGGGTGAGAAGGACATTTGTGAGTCTGTAGGCTGACCCATGTAGCTTGAGAACTTCTCCAGAATGTATTTAACTAGGACAGATTTGCTAGAAATCTAGCCTAGGAATTCAAGGCTGGATAGAAATAAATAATGATGATCAAAGAGAAAACATGAACTTTCATGTAGGAGTCCCAGTTCAGACTGGAACCCCACTAGCTTGAGAGATGTACAATCACAAAAGGCAGTCCAGGCTGAGCAAGGTAGAGATCCTTGTTTAGTTTCTTATCCATGGAATGAAAGCAATAATGATTCTCTCTTTATAGGGTGTTGTGAGGGCAATGGGTTGCCCTGCATCCCAACTGCCATTGGCCAGACAGCACTGTCTGGGCATTGAGCAGAGCTGGTGCCGGCCAGAGCCCCGCTCCGGCTGCTGCAAAACATCACTGCCTCTGGCTTCCTCCTTCAGCATCTGGGTCACACCTGGGAGTGCAGAGCTACTGGCCCCAGTGCATGAGCAGTGCTCCACCAGTGGCTCATGAGGCACCCACAAGATGGGCTTTGTTCCTGCCATCACTGGCTTCAGGCCGGTACCAGGATTTGAAGGTCTCCACATTCAGCCTTGCCTCCTTAATCCCTTTGCTACTACTGCTCAACTTTCATTTCAGTGTAGAGCCTGGGGGCTTACATTCCTGAGTTCCCATTGTCACAACAGTGGCAATTCAAATCCACCAAAGCAAGCAAAGCAGTCTGAGGGATTGTCCCCTGTAAGGACATAGCCACAGCCCCGGACATTAGTGCTGTTACTCGACTCTGTGAATGCTCTGAAAACGCTTGGTTAGGTGACTGGGCGCTGAGCCTCACAGCCGCCTCTCCAGAGAGTGTGTCCGCAGCAGCGGGGAGGGGAGCGCCCCGCAGGCGTCTTCTCGGCTTCAGGCTCTGTGCCTGCCCCCGTGCACAGCGCCTGCCACCATCGTGCTCCCAGCCCCTCCTCACACACGGGGGGCAGCCACGGCCCCCCTATACCGGACTCTGCCTCTGTTGGGAAATAGCACTTTTTTGCTACTGCTCGTAATCCACACGGAAAGGTCTTTGACTTGCCTTACTCTAAATGCTTCTGCGCAGAAAAAAGAAAAAAAAAGAAAAAAAAAAAAGAAGCACACAAACAGCAGATTGAGCGGCAGCAATACGGCTTCCTTACCAGCGCAGAACACTGCCACCAGCACTGCTAGAAACAGTGGAAACGTGCTTGGAAACATGCTCTCTTGGATGGTAGATTTAAGTGCTTTTTGGATAAAGCAGTTGGTAAACTGTTTAGTTTAGGATGTCATAGGGTGAAGTCTTGTATTGTTTTGCAATATTTATTTCTGAGGGAGTGGAAGTTTGTTAAGGTGTGGCACTCAGCGGTTTAAAAGGTAAAACAGAATCTGTTATTACAGTACACCTGTTGTGGTTCAGTTAGAAGTATAACTCAAGGGAAATTACAAAGATATTAAGGTGACATATTGTGAATGAAGTGTGAAGTCACATATATCGATGTATGATACCATGTTATGCAGCTGCACTATCAAAAGTGATTGTGTAATAGGATACCTATGGGCCAGCTGATCTTTTCCCAATACATTCAGCTACATTTGCTAGCCCAGCTTGAGATACAATGCACATGCATGTGAGCACCTTATATATCAGACCAGTCCCATGGTATTCCACAAAAATAAGCATGTAGGTACTGCTGGTGATGGGACTGAATCCTTAATTAGTATTTATCTATCCTTATCAGTTTTTGTTTCTACACGAAGTAATTTCTCTACAGTAAACAACTGGAAAACCAAATTGCAAAAGCACCACAACTGCAGGGCTGAAATTAATTCTCATGATACATGAAGAATGAAATTTAATACTGTAACTTCTTTTTTTGAAAGCATACTGAAAGCAACTGGATAATTCAAATACAACCTCAGTCATGTTTGTCGTTGCTTCTGTGCACACAGAAAGGACATGTCGTCTGGTCTCAAGGTCCCTCTGTGATGCTGACAGAAACAAATTTGCACTTATGGTAATAGGTGTGGTATAAAAACAAACAAATAAACAAACAACATTGGTTTCAGAAAAATAAGCCCAATTCTCAGAAACTGAACATTTGATATACAGACAATAATTACTGAGGTCAATGATGCTATTGTTACGGAACTAGTGTATTTGTCTCAAAGGCGGTACCCAAGAAGACTGAACTGTTCGTTACAAGTTGTATTTGTAATTAAGGAAAATATTTATCTTGAGATTAAAAGAGATGTTTTTTTCTTGGTAAGAAGAAAGTCACAATAAGAATTTGTCTTTCATCTTCAAGTTATTATGCAGATCCATGACTTTTTTTGCTTTTAGACCACCATAAGCTAGGGGTACTTGCTGGTAACATGCTCATTAAGGAAAAAAAAAAGGCTATAATATAATCTGATTTTCCGCAGATAATATAAAGAAAACAGTTCTAACATGTTCATTATAAAAACAAACAAACAAGCAAACTAAACTTCCCCTGCAGAACAGTTTACTCTGATAATATAATGGACACTGATCACCATTCTTTTGTACAGATAAACCTGCAGCGGGAATCTACTGTGTCATTCTAGTCTGCTAGGAAGTCATGATGTGTGTTAGTGTAGCTGTAGCACTGAAGCAACACCAAAATGGTTTGAGGCTAAGTGGGAACCCGAGACTGATTAATAACAAGCGTTGGTATAGAACACCACCAGCAACTATAAACAGCACTGAATTACTCGTTTACCCCAGGAGTTTGGAGTGAGATAGGAGAATAGTGAAAGCTGGCAAGCCCTTAAGAGAAGCAAATGCAGCACAGCCAGAAAACTGATAAAACAAAGAAAACCGAAATGGGTGAATGAAAATCATGGTAGGACCTATTGGGGAGGACAGGAGGTCAGGGAAGGCATTGGCAAATATGATAATGCTTTTGTAGGGAGCGGGAATTACAGCAGTCTTTGGAAATGGATGTTTGATTAAAATGGCTGGCATATAAGCAGATAAGCCACAAGTAGCGCGCTACTGTGTCAGACGGGGGCCCGTCAAGATGGTTTGTACCTAGGCATGAGTTACGATAAATAAATTGAATTAAAGTACGTGCATCAGCGACTGAGAACAGCTCCCCTCGCGCCGGGGAGAACCGGGAGCGGGAGCCGGCGCCCCGCCGCGGGGCCCCCGGTCCCGCGCGAGGAGCCCGGCGGAGCGGGGGCAGAGCGCGCCGTGCCCACCGCCCCAGCGGGCCCCCGCGCAGCCGCGGGGCGAGGGATGCAGCGGCGCCGCCCGCGCCGCGCTCGCACAAAGCTTCGGCCACGCCGAGCGCGTCCCGCGGCCCGAGTGGCACCGGGCGGAGGCGCGCCCGCCTCCCGCCCGACGCTCCGGAGCGGGCTCGCCCGGCTCGGACCCCCGCGCTCCCCGCGCTGCCCGCGGCGCCCAAGCGGTCGGCAGCATCGCGCGCGGCGGCTCCACCTCAGTACCTGAGTCACGTCCCGCGCCTCGGCGTGGGGATGCCCTGCGCGCGCCGGACCGCTGCCCGCTCACCCCGCGCGCCCGCGCTGACCCGTCCCAGCCCGTCTGCGCCCCGCCGGCTGCGGAGCGCTTCGGCGAGGCAGGACGCGTCTGCTCGCCCCTCCCCTATCGGAGCGGGGCCGCCCGGGTCCTAGCGCCGCCACGTGACCCCGTTCCCGCCGCTACGGGTCGGTCGGCGCAGGGGCTGCCCGGCCGCGTGCAGCCCGGCTCCGCGGCGCGCCGGGGCGGCGGGAAGGGCGCCCGCTCGAAGCGGAGCCCCCGCGGGCGCCTGGGGCCGCGCAGGCCGTCGCGCAGGACACCGGCACCGGCTCGAGCTTCCTGAGGCACTCGCGGGGCGCCACGCGGGGCTGGATCCAGCCCGCATGGGATGTTGCCCTAGCTGCCCAAAGGAGCCAAGGGCTTTCATGAACAGATCGGCCTCTGTAGCTGAGGTTTGTTCTGTGCTGCCATTTCTGTTTTCCACGGAGCGATCACAGTTCCTTTGTTGTTTCTTCACATAAGAAGGACTTCTATGAGCTTCCTTCCTTTTTAAATTCAGGTGGAGTGATCTTTGTGCATCTGCTGTGGCTCTACCGGTATTCATACAAATGTTGAATTATAAAACCGAGTGTGTGTAAAACTGTGAAAAACTCCTATTGTTCAGCATCCATGCAAGTTGTGATGGGTTCTTGAGGTGTAGCACAGAAAGTAGCATTCCTTGGGCTACTCAGGGCTTAAGAAATTTAGGAATAGGTGCTCCGTTTTGTAGAGCACTTAACAGCACACAATCCAGTCCATGTTTTTATCATTCCTATCACCAGTGTGGAGATGCACAGGTGTTGTGTTGTAACTAGGGGAGGCTAGGATATGGTACTATTTTATGAGAGTTGGTGTTGTGCAGCTTGTTGTACAGCTCCAGTATTTTAGAAGCTACTTGATGAAATGGGGTAATCCAGAGGGAAGATCTGAAACTCTCTAGACACCATAGATTTTTTTTTCCATTAGGTTGGCTTTGACTTTCGATTCAGGTTTGGTGTAGTATTAATTTTTACTCACCTAGGGATTTATTGCAGTAATAAACAAGGATGAACATGGCTGGGTGGATTGTTTGGGTAGACAGCTTTCAACCAGTGAGATACACATTGCTAATCTTAAAAATAAGTAAAACCAGTTTTTACCGGTCTACTGTTACCTGAATTCGGGCCATTCACTTACAGGTTAGTTGAAGGTAATTGCATAAGAGCAACAAAGTGTTGTGGAGCTTCTGAAGCAAGTGGTACAGTGCCTGCAGCCCAGCGAAATTGGTGGAGTCCAGCAACTGAAGACACTTTTTGTCTCTACAGGTAATCTTGGTTCTCCAGGAAAAAGAAGTATGTTTGCTATTGCCAGACAGGAAAAATAGTTACGGTTCTTGATAAATGGAACTGCCTCCCACACATTGCCCCAGTCTCTGACTAATTTCTTAAGGAGGGACAGTTCCAACCTGCAAAATGTTTTGCTTTATTATTCTACATTACTTGAGTAACTACATCATAGAATTGTATAGCCCCATAGTAGAATTTTTAATTGAAACCTTAGAGATTTGTACTGTTGAGATATTTTCAGAATGGATGGAGGTACCAAGGAATGGAGAGAGGAGAAGCAAAGTCCCTGCCAGTATGTCACCTACATCTTGTAGGTGCACCTACATTATGATTTTTTTCTAAGCTATCAGTATCTCTTATAGGCACTCAAATGATATAAGAGGCTAGATAAGGAAACAGGTGTTCACCAAACACTTTAAAAAGACAAGAAAAAGAACTGGTGTGTCTTCATGTCTGGGAACACTGCCCTTTCCAGAGCCTCTATCTCTGTGCAGACTTCCACTTCCTCCGGCCCAGTCAGAAGAGTGCAACACACGCTCTCTGGCTTGAGTTCAGTTCTAGAACACTATTAAGAGGTCAGTTGTAAAACTATTTAAGAGGTCAATGTTTTATCATAGAGGCAGAAGAGTGACATCAGTCTGTTTTTCAGAATGGATGTCCATAGCCATAGTCAAGCTGCTGAGAAAATTGTGAACAGTGTTTTCTGGTGTCACTTTTGTATCTGATTACTCCCATTGTTTTTGAAGAACATGTTTTCTCAAAGTGATGTGCTCATAGATGATGTGCCAAGGTACTGGGATCATTGGATTTAATTCAGTATTCAACAAGGCACTAGTGTATGTGAGTAGAACACAGGGTTGCTGTGCTTGCAGAAGCCTGAATAGAGTCTGGATAACCTCAGATATATTTGGAACTGAGATGAAGGCACAACCCCCCTACCTGTTAAGTGGAGTTAAATAGCATGTGTTTAAGCAGTAAATATGCCGTAATACATGTGTGAGTAGAAGGAATATTAATGTGCAGCAAAGAAAACTCGAAACACAGTGACTTAAGGCATCTATCTCTGAACAGAGCTTTGAAAAACAAATCTACAATTCTAATTAAATAATAGTAATTAAGAAAAAACACACATCTTTTCTGCATCTTGTTATTGTTCATTTCTAAGTATGCCAGTTACAGATAATCTCAAAGTGTTGTTAAGACAAACTCATGAGGAGTCATTAACTAGGCAAATTCTCTATCCAGAGTAGACTGTGAAAATCTCAGTTTATTTTTTTGCTAAGGAGTCTTCTCAACAGGAAAGTCCTGCATGCTGTAATTCCTTACAGGTATCCAAATAAATAAGGATCCCACTGTGTTCTTTATTGACATATTCCATTTGACTTTGTCTTTTATTGTTTATTTTGTGCCTTTGCAGCAGAGAAGGCTAACGGTATCCTGTCTACCAAATAGAAGAGTACATGGCTGGCTCATGGGCAATTTGTTGTCCATCAAGACCCCAGTCTGTATCAATGCATGGGCATTATTCCTTGCCAGGTTCAGTACTTTGCATTTTCCTCTGTTGATCTTCATGAAATTCATGGATTGTTTCCATTAAAGATGGAGTATAGGTGTCGTGAATCTATTAACTTTGCTATTCACATCAGTAAAAACAGCAAGAGAATGCTGACAATTTTTACCCAGTCAGGCTTACAAAGAGGAAGAAGTGGCTGAAGGATTGTTCCTGATTGTAGGAGTAATAGAAATAATATAGTGTAATAGGAATCAAGTAGCTGACATTAGGGCAAAGCTTCATTTCTGTTAAACTTAGGTCTTCCTATGGCAAATGTCTTCCTTAACACCTGAACTGTAGAGATTCTTCTGTGTCATAACATTTTTGATTGGCAGTTGTTTACTATTCCATTCCAACTGCAGTCTTTGCTGTTCCATTTGTAGGAAAGTCCCAAATATTACCTTCAAAGTGCCTGTAAATATTTATTCTTATTAAGCTTTTATAGATATTTTATTTTTGGGGCTATATTTTCTCATTTACACTTGAATTGAGCGTGTTATATTAATTACAGATTTCTACTGCAATGTTTTTAAGAATGTTAACAATAACATTGAACATTTCGAACAGTTTCAGACACCGCTAACTGCACTGTGTGGGCATACATCTCTGCCTTTGCTTCAGAAGGTGCATGCAGCAGACCATGTTGTACAAAGGGCCCTTGTAAGATCTTTACTGCAGAAAGACCAGTAGTATTCAGAGTGGAGGTTTCAACAATTTTTAGTTTGTTTCTAAAGCAAGTATGAAAATAAAGGCCTTTTTATTACTCTCAAGATGCATTTGAGGAACATGAACTGTACCTACAAAGATGTGTATAGTCTTAAAAATAAGAACCCACAGTTATTGTACAGATAGACATGGAAATCACATTCTTCTAACCTGGATGAAACTGGAATTTAAATGTTTCCTAAATACACGTTTAAATGTTGCTTAGTAGCAGCGCCCAAATTTCAGAGATACTGGGGATCAAAAGTTCCTCTGGAGTCCCTTGCAAGCTGGGCCACTTTTATTTAGAAGATGTTAGTTTTGGTTTGTTTATTTTTGCTTACATTTACTGTTTGTCAAGTAGTATTCTCTATACCAAAAACATTCCTCGTGGTTCCGTGGAAACAAGAAGTTTATTCATTTGAAGGAAAGCTCACTTTAAAGAAAGGCTTTTCTGATGCATATTTTGATTTTTAAGTTTAATTAAGGTAGACTATGTCTGTATTTACTTACTGAACCCCTGCCTGATGTTTCTCATAAGCCTGTTCCTTTGACTGTTCAGATAAGCATCTATGGAGTGTGCCATGGCTCTCAGGTGGCTTGTGCCTTGAACTATTTTATTCCCTAGAAACAAAGCTGAGGGAGGCAGTGTAAATAGTTTGTGTAATCATGGGACTTGTCTTACAGAGCTGGGCCGTGATGAATTGGACGTTGCCTTTGGAGTGGAAGCTTAAAAGTGCTCTCAAGCATAGTAGTATATTTGTAGCCCAGATATACTGCTTTTCTCTCTAAAAATGCAGCATTTTCAGAGGTTAAGTTCATTTTCTTTCTTCATGAAGCCACATGTAAATGTTGCTATTTTGCAATACAGTGATGGGGCCAAAGACTTGTACTTAGAAGCTGTGTCTCTGAAGGTATCTCAGGGGTGGCTGAAATCTGCCTTTAGGCTCTATCTTCCCGAACTCACTAGTGTTTCGTAAGATCAGAAAGTCTGGTTCTCCATTCTAAATTCCTGTTAATTTTGTTATAAAAGAAAATGCTTCCTTTCATTTCTGTCTACGAAACCAGGATGTCTTCGGCATTTATTTTAGGGATGTATGGCTTTCTACCTTGATGCGAAACTCCATGTTGTGTAATCTTTTTTGACTCACTGTTAAGATCAAGATTGACCAATTCTAAGCAGTATTGAATTAGTAGAACCTACCAGTCACTCATTCGGGGAACCAACACGCATTAATTGTGTGACTAGGAACTATCTGAAGGTACCTCGGAGAAGGTGACAGCTAATCTGAAGGAAGGGGGGGAAGGGGAGGAGG
The DNA here is from genome assembly GCF_964211835.1 of Anser anser. NCBI lineage: Eukaryota > Metazoa > Chordata > Aves > Anseriformes > Anatidae > Anser > Anser anser. The sequence goes on along the minus strand of NC_139740.1, from coordinate 15,525,883 downwards.
AAGTGTTGCAAAAGATAACGCAATTGATAGGCTGAGCAACCCTGGGGTAAGACTGAAGGAAAAGGGGTACGCCAAAATGGTATATGGATTTAAACATTCATCTGCTATGTATTAATTCCGATGAATGCTTTGAGAGGCCCAATGCAAAGTATAAGTTATGTTTGGACTTGCAGTGTAATTTTTGTATGCTCAGAAGGTTTCGAAGATGATTTGAGGCCAGATTTTACTGTGTATTTTAAACCAGAGGTGATTTATATAAACAAATGAACAAAATCCCTTTATTAATTTTAGTGTTTTGATATTATATATAGATACACTTTGTGTAGCTAAATGAAACATAGTTTATTTCAAAAGACTGGTTATTAGTTCTGATTCTAATTTTCAATAATAGCTACCAGTGGAAATAACCTATCCTTTCCTTAGGTGATGTGAGGTCAGGATTTTTTTTTTCTCTGATGACCTAAGGAAACAGAAGTAAGAACTACTGAAAATATTCTACTTTCTAAAAATTAGTATACTTCAGGTATAATAACAATTCATGCAACATTCAGGTTTCTGAAAGGCCTCTCACCTGGCAAAGTATTTTATATAATCCAGAAGCATGAGAAAAAAAGAAAGCATTACAGGAAGTTTGCCTCGTGACTTCCAGACAAGCAAGTCATCTAGAGTGACTAAGGGAAAATCACACTTCACGTCCAGTTCATGCATTACATCTTCCTCAGTGTCACGTAGACCATGTACTCTGTTTTAATTGATGGATACATTTGTGAATAATGAAGTGGCTTGGTAGCAGAACATACTTATCTGTGCTGCATAACCTACAGTTTCAGTTTGCCCGAGCTTAGGTTTTACAAGCTTTTTGAAGGTTTTCAAGCAATGCACAGGGAGTTAGGAGAGCATGGAAAGCTTGCTCTCTGTCAGCTCCTGTTCCAAACAGCTGTGCCTGCAATAGGCTGAGGTGCTCCTTCCTTATCTGGAGTAGGGAGAAATTGTTTAATACTAATGAATGAAACAGATAGGAAGACAAGCGAACAGCTAAATGGTATTTGAGACTATGGCACAAGTGTTGGCTGTGTGTCGGGAGAAGTGGGTATTATTAAAAGAGGCTGGAATTAAAAAGGGGAGTGTGCTTACTCGCACAATGTGAAGGAAGGACCGCTGTATGTTAACGGGGAAGATGCGAGCAAAAGATTATGGTACTAGGCGGCTGGGAGCGAATGCTACGAGAGAAACCGATTTGCACTGGTTTATTGAGCAAGAAGTGGGGAAGCGAGGGGAACCGACTGGCGGTACCGAACCAGGCTGGAGCAGGCGGCAGCTCGCGGCTGACGGCCGCGGGGCCAGCGGCGGACGGGCGGGGCCGCGGCCGGCGGAGCGCGGATTGGGTGCGAGGCCTGCTCGCCCGAGGCCCGCCCGGGGCTAACGCTGGGACGGACGTCAGGGGCCGCGGTTCCCATGGTGACGGCCCCCCCACCGGACAGGCGGGGCCCACCATGGTTCCCATAGAGACACGGCCTGCAGCCACGAACAGGAAGACGGGCGGGTTGGCGTTGGTAGGGGCTAAGTCGTGCCCGGGTTACACCGCGTGCGCCATCAGAAGGCGTATAATCCGCGCACCTTCCGCTTGTCCTTCGGGGCTGACGCGCGGCACCCGTGCGTCTTGTGCCCCCCTCTCTGTTCGGGGACCTGTCTTTCTGCTCTCTTCCTGCCACGAAGTGCCCTCTATCTGCTGCCTCTAAGTCCCAAGCATTATCTTCTGTTATGCTCTGCTCTTCTCTACTGCCTTCTTTCAGGGTACTCGACCTCGGCAGTCTGCCTGCCATCTGCATGTGCTCTTCTGCTTAGGAGCACTAGACTCAAGACCCCCTGAGCCCTTTATGGGACCTCTCACTCCTCATCCCGCAATCTGCTTCCCACCTGCTGGCTTTTCTCCAGGCAATGTTTTCATTCTCTCTTGCTTAATTCTGTCTTTTTCTCCCTCTCCGCACTTAAAGCATCCCCCAGAGTACTTGGTCCCCGGCTTGCCTGTAGCTTTCCTTTTTTCCATCCATGTGTCTGTCTCTTCCTGTCATTCCTGAGAATACTTGCTCTAGGGACCCAGTGTTAGTGCTTCTTGTAGTGCCTAACCTTCTATTTATCTTCCTGGATACTCTTTAGCATATGCACCTGTTTCCTAGTCTCAGGGGTAATTGTTTCTTACAGTCATACTTTGTCTCTTATTTATGCAGTCCCTTATGCCTTCTATTCTTCTGCTTGTCCTAATAGCAGAGCCTGACATCAGGCAGTCGTGAACCCCCACAGTACAGCCCATCGCGTACTTTGCCAGCTATGTGTCCCTGCTTGTTACCAGACATCCCAGGTTTCTTTTACATGTTACTGGTCCTTAACCTATCCTCCAGTTTCTGCTATATTTTGCCTGCTCTGATAAGATTGTATAATGCATGATGTATGTTTGCTGTTTTATATATCTGACCTTACTTGGAAGGTAAATAGCAGAAGAGCTACTAACAGTGAAGAGAGAAACAGCACAGAAGTGATGCTAACTTGTATCAGTAACTGTAGTATTTTTTTTCTTGGAACTGCATCCATATGGTGTGGGTTTTTTTGCAACGGTGATAGGGCACAGAACTACTTAACGCTGCAGCTGCACATATGTGGCCTGTGCTACTTGAATGTCTTCCTGTGACTTGCAGCACGTAGTGAAACATCTGTGATAAAATTCAGGTGGTCTTGTTTTTTTGTCTCTTACTGCTTCATCAAGGAAAACAGTTGTGACTAGATAGAGACACTTAATGGTTACAGGCTATGTGGGAGTGTCTCACTCTTTTTAGTAGTTTTGAAAAGAATCCAAGCAATACTACTGTATTAGCTCTACCAGTCTGTTATGCATATCTTATTCTTGGTGCAGTGTGCAGTATGTTACAAGGATAGCAAGGAACAGAGAATAAAGTACGTATTCTTTATACTTCGAACAGTATGCTAAGGATTTAAATCTATTTGACAAGTAGAGGTTGTATGGAAGTCTGAAGGTTACCATAGGATCATTTAGGCTGGAAAAATTCTCACCTGTTATACTGAATTGTTCTTCAACATCACCTTGCTCTCTTTATTTAGTTGAAAAGTGACTAGCTCAAACGTAGCATCTAATCTTGTATCACTGAAGTAGCATTTTATTAGTAACAATAGTGAAATCTCCACTGAATCAGATATGCTAGCTGCATTCAATTTTGTTTGATTGACCACTAAGCCGTAATTTTTCTTTGGTAAAAGAGGCTGATATAAATTCCGTTAAGCCCATACGTGGAGCAACAGGAGTACCTATCAACCTGCTCTTTATGGATATGCTTGAAGTAAGTGATTGGATTTTAATGGGTATCTTTGCAGTTTATGTTGTATGGCTAAGCTGTTCTTGTTGTAAGTTGTAGTCTCATATCTGTGCTGCTTCCTTCTTTTAATGTCATTAGATGTATTTTTACTGTTCTTCTCTTGACTGTCAGACATCCAGGTGATGTATGCAAGTTATACTTAGAATTGCACTGTGATTTCCCCAGAAATCCCACCCCCAGAAGCATTCAAGGCCAGGTTGCATGAGTCTTTGAACAACCTGGTCTGGTAGAAGGTGCCCTGCCCATGGCAGGGGGGTTCCATTCACATTCTGATTTCTGATTTCTGATATGGTCATTATTCAAGCTAACTTGCAGTTATAAATATGGCTGTTATTAATGGCAGAATACTCCCTTATATCCTACTAAAATGTATTTCTTAAAAAAAAAAAAACAGGTCTCTGGTGGAAAGCACATGTTTAAGGCTACTGACATCTTTCAGTTTAAGGCAGTAAGCAGAGATGTGCATAGATCCTGATAGGACTGTCTGTGGGTCATATTGCAATAACAGCAATCTTTCATCTTTACTTATTCATATTTTTCTATGAAGCTGGTAATTCTCATGTTAAATGTAACACATATCCACTTCAGAGTACCTCTTTCAATTTACAAGTGCCATTAATTCAAGTAAGATATGTGCTGTTGGGGAGGAAGTATATTTTTAGAGGCAAGCTATTTTTATGGGAAACTGTATCACGTTTTAATTTTGAGATGGTTGTAGTAATAGTACCAGTAATAGTTGTAGTAATAGAAAAAGTGTTATTGTTCTTAACCATTTCTTTCCAAAAAAGTAAAGTGACTTAAGTTTGATAATTTCAAGGATTTAATAAGCTGGAGATGTGGTTTTATTTTTGATTCTTTACACAAAGGTAATGTCTAATAACGTATTGCTAAGGTTAGCTAATGAAGCATGTGTCAGTTTTTTTACATGGCTTTTACAGAAGTGTTTTGATACTTTATTTGGTTTAGACTGAGCATAGTTTCTTTCAGTGTTGTTAGAGTTCAGAAAGCGTACCATAGGTGTATCTTATCTTTAATGTATTTATGTAGTGTTGCATGTAACAGGCAAGGAGGCAGTACTGCTCATGAGTATCCACTTCTATGTGTTCTACAAAAAAAATCTATTTCTGCTTACCCTAACGAAGAAGATACTACTTATGCTACAGTATACAAAATAGTATAATTTGAAGATAGCTAACAAAAAGCATAATGTGAACAGAACACTTAATTTGATTTTGATTGTCTTAAAAATGAATGGGAATTCTATGCCAGCAGAATTAGGACCACTAGACTGTTGTCTTCTAGCAGTGTTTGTTGTTCTGTTATTCAGTGTGCCTGAGAAAAGCAAGCTTTTTTTTTTAATGCTTATCACTTTCAGCTAGCAGAGACTCATTATTTGAACATGGAGGATTAATTTCTTTAGTTTATCTGTGAGGAAAAATGAGGTTAAAATTGTGCCAAGCTTTAGCATAGAGATACTGCATCACATTTGCTGATCTGGAAATCTCTTTCATTTAAGGAGATTAAAAAGCCACTATTTGAAAGGCACAGTTGTCTGATTTGTACTCTGCAACCCTGTTCTTATTCAGATGGGATTATCTGGAACTACTGACACAGAATAATATAGTGTGGCAAGAAGCTGCAATGACTCCAGAGATTTGTGAGTTTGTTTTGTTTTGTTTTGTTTTTTGATCAGAGCAGAGATTTATTTATTCAAGTAAAAATCAGCCATGATATATATAGTACTTCTTGAAATAATAATGGCTTCTCTTCTGCCGAGTTTATCGTTATATGTAAGGCAAATATGGAGAACAAACAATAGGAAGAGATGGAAGTGAAGCAGATAGTTACACCAGAAAAGAGCACTACTTCTATGTTGTTTACTTGCTTTTTAAGTTTAAAGATGCGGTTAATGTGTTACTGAAATAAAGCTATTTCCTCATATCTGCTGTACTTCTGAAAAGTGACTTAACTGATAACAGAACAGGAGGTTTGTAATTGATGAGTAAAGTGTAATTGGGAAGGAGACACAGGAAGTATATCAAGATAATAGTGGCAAGAAAAGACTAATGGGACACAGCAGTTAATATTGTCAGTGAATGGAAAGATCTAATAGGCAGTCATTTGATTTGACTTGTCATAAATGTCTTCAAGAAAAGAGAAATGTGTGCAGTTAACAGCTCTTCTTTTGGTGCTAGACTGCTCTTAGGTTCTTGATAGAAAGCATTCCTTTGAGTGACTTAATTATTTTATGCCTCTGTTTTCCACCTGTATAAAGGCAAAAATTATATTTTCACACCCCAAAATGTAGTGGCATTTAGTAATTAGTAAAAGAGAGCTACATGATTGCCAGTTCCCTTGTCAAAAGAAAATGCTGCAAGATGTCATAAAGCAACTGCAAGGCATGCATGAAAATTTTAACAAACTAAAAGATTTTGTTTATAACCTAAGAACTTTAGAAGAGAGCGATGAAGGGTTAGAACTCTATGATGTCACATTCACTCATCTGAAAACTTTGGAAAATGCTAAACAGGCAGAGATTAGTGATCTTAAAATACAGCTGGATAAACTGAAGGAAATGTTTGTCAATAAAAGAAGAAAAAGAGTCGAATACTATCAACAAAACGTTGAAGAGCATCAGTTAGAGCTGGAACAATTTTGCAGGTGAGATGCACATCATCTTGAGTGCCATCACATGGCACATGCAGGACAACCATGTGATTAAACCCAGTCAACATAGGTGGATGAAAGGCAGGTCCTGCTTGACTAACCTGATGTCCTTCTATGATACAACACTGTGCTTGGTGGATGAGGGAAAGGCTGTGGATGTTGTTTTCTTGAACTTCAGCAAAGCATTTGATACCATTTCCCACGGCATTCCTCTGCAGAAAATGGTTGCCCATGGCTTGGGTGGATGTACTGTTGGCTGGGTAAAAAACTGTGGATGGCCAGGTTGAAATAGTCATTGTGCATGGAGATTAATCCAGTTGGTGGCTGGTCACAAGAGGTGTTGCCCAGGGGTGAGTACTGTGGGCAATATTGTTTAATATTTTTATCAGTGATCTTGATTTATCAATGATGATCCATCCCTGGAGGCTTTCAAGGCCAGGTTGGATGGGGCCTAGGCCAACCTGATCTAGTGGGTGGCATTCCTGCCTATGGCAGGGGTTTTGGAGTTAGATGATCTTTAAGGTCCCTTCCAACCCAAGCTGTTCTATGATGATTCTGTGATTCTTGATGAAAGGATCAAGTGCATCCTCAGTGAGTTTGCAGACAACACCAAGTTGTACAGGAGTGCTGATCTGCTTGAGGGTAGAAAGGCTCTGCAGAGAGATCTGGACAGGCTAAATCGATCAGCTATGGTCGATCAGTATGGTATTCAACAAGGCTAAGTGCCAGGTGTTGCACTTGGGTCATAACAACCCAAGGCAGTGAAATAGGCTCAGGGAAGAGTGGCAGAAAAGGACCGGGGGTACCTGTCAACAGCCAGCTGAAAATGAGCCAGCAGCGTGCCCAGGTGGCCAAGAAGGTCAATGGCATCCTGGCTTGTATCGGAAATAGTGTGGCCAGCAGGACCAGGGAAGTGACTGTGACCGTTCCTTCCTATTCAGCACTGGTGAGACTGCACCTCAAGTACAGTGTTCAGTTCTGGGCCCATCACTACAAGGAAGATACTGAGTTGATGGAATGCGACCAGAGAAGAGCAACGAAGCTGGTGAAGGGACTTAGAAACGAGACATATGAGGAGCAGCTGAGGGAACTGGGGTTTAGTCTGCAGAAAAGGAGGCTGAGGGGAGACTTCATCACCCTCTATATCTGAAAGGAAGTTGTAGCAAGGAGGGTGTCAGTCTCTTTTCTCAGGTTGCCAGTGATAGGATGCAAGGAAATGGCCTCAAGTTGTGCCAGGGGAGGTTTAAACTGGAAATCAGGAAGAATTTCGTCAAGGGAAGGATGGTTAGGCAATGGAATGGGCTGCCCATGGAAAAGAAGTTCCAATCCATGGAGGTACTTGAGACGTATGGGTGTGGTGCTTAGGGACATGATTCAGTTGTGGACCTGGTAGTGTTAGGTTGATGGTTGGGCTTGATGGTCTTAAGGGTCTCTTCCAACCTAAAAGATTCTATATGACATCCTTAGAATGGTATGCAGGAAAGGGGAAACTTAGCTTCTCTAAGACAAAACTTGCATTGGGTTAAAGCAGTAACATTGTTTATACAGTAGAGAGCACTCTGACTGTGGAGATAAGGTTGTCTATTCTGACAGAGGGATGCTTAGAGCATGAACAGAGTGAAGGCTAACAGAAGTGACCCTGGCTATTTTTACACCTCCTATATCTTGAGTTCCACCAGTGACTTATCCAATTTATAGCAATGGGTTAGAGACAGTGTAGCATTAAGTGAAAATTAGAGTGCTTTCCCTATGGAAAGTGTGCTTTCCCTAGGACAGCATGTCCCTATATAAGGGGTGTGTGTTGGGGAGCTGGCATGATTATATGGGACACATTGTGGGGAGCAGAAAAGGATTTGTCAGAAGGGAACACTTTTTCCTTGGGGATTGGTTTCGTAATTCATCATTATGATACCAGAATTTAATTTGTAACAATCATACAGTTCATATATGATGACTGATTTTTTTGGGTAACCTCTTGTTCTTCTGCTCATAGCAGTAAGCAAAATACTTGACCAAATTAAGATGAGAAAAGCAATAACTTGCTGGACACTAGCTAGATCAGATACTGACAGGTCTGTAGATGTGTTGCTAAGGAACTGGGAGAGCTATAGGTATACTGTTAGGTCAGACCTTTAATCAGAACCAAAGATGTGGCTTTCTTTTTGAGCAGTGAAACATCTCATATTCAAGAAAGGGAAGGAAGTGATTGATACTGAACAAGACTTTCAGAGATGAATTATATTGTGAATGTATGTATGGATAAGGCTTCAAATGTTTGCAAGTGAAGTAGGAAACGTTCTGCCATGCACAGTGATATAACTGTTGGGAGCAGCAGACTTAAACAGAACTTGTCCTAACACAGCCTCCTCTGCCTGTCCTGCATGGTATGGTGCTGACCTTTTCTGTATGACAGGAACTTCTGTGTTTTCATTGTAGCCATAGTCTAAAATATCCTACCAGTAGCTGTCTGGAGAAGTCATCATAATTAGAGTCTAGAAACTAGAAAGACAGAAATATATGACTTTTTTCTCTTTCCTTTGCTTGCTTACTTACAATATATAAAGCTTTATATGTTGTACAATATACGTAATGAGCTTTTTTTAAAAAGCTTGTAATTAGTCCAAACTATTTTGTACTTAACTTTCTGATGAATCCATATTGATCAATAAATAAAGAGGGTACAAGCATGTATCTTTAACATAATGTGAGGTCCAATAGCTTCTAACAAAAAGAGATCCCGTTATATTTACAAGATGGTGCTGCTTGCCAGAATATAGCCTTACTCACAAGTGCGCTCGAGAGTCACTGGATGACCAGTTCAGGAAGGTCCAAGGCTGATGCAATGGCTAATGTACTTTATGGGATGTTCTGAAGTATCACCAAACAAATAGCAATAGGATTTAATAAGTATTATCATTTGACTTTGGTAACATGGCAACGTATGCTGGTCACAAAACTGTTCAAAGAAAAGGGGGTGGGAGAAGGCAGGGAGAGTGGAGAGTAACTTGAAGCGTGGAAAAATGATCTACTTGAACTCATTCTCAGGGAGCTTCACCAGTGAATATTCTCTATGATGGGTTAAAGGGAAGGTTATCTGAGGGTGTAATCAGCCTGTGTGAGAAGAGGACACCTAATTTTTAAAGAGTACTGTTCAAAACTTAATGCAATCTGGTAGCTGAGAACTGTTGAAACAATACTCATTTTTTACACGATGGGAACATACTGAAATTATTTACTGAAACATATGATATACTTTGGGTTGTGTGACCTTTTTAATTGAAACTGGACATCTTGGAAAATCAGTAAAAATTTGTATTTTAAAAAGGATATAAAATAGTATGCTCATAGTGGATCATGTTGCTTTAAAAGGTTTATTCACTTAGGTGCAAGATAATTTTTAAAAAGTGATTGCTAATTATGAATAGTAGAAGGGGGGGAAATCCATGCGACTGTTTCTTTAGGAAATTCTTGCGTCTTGTATTTCTGGTTGTGTTATTGTTCAAAAGATTTTTCCATATGTATGCCTCGCTAGCTCACCAGAGATGCTCTTTAATATAAATTTATTTTTGTTTGTAGTTCTAATGACAGTCACATAGGTCATCAGTGTGAGGAGTATATAAACCTGAAGCATCACATGGAGAGAAAAACCCAAGAAGTAGAAGGAGAGCTTGCTTGTCAGAAACAGGTATAGGAATGTAAAGAAACAATGTTGTGTTGCTGCGATGCCACCTAGCAATCAATCATTTATGTATTATAATAATATTATATTTGAATATTGCTTAGTTGTATAAGTGTGTATTTTGTTTTGGTTTTGCCTTTTCTGTTTAAATTTTTGAGAGGTATAATGACAAGTTAAAAAAAAATATATGCACTACTTGTTTAGTAGCTGTTGCTTTACTTGTCTGGCAGCTGCCTCTTGTAACGAACTGTTAGGAATGTGTTTAGTAATCTGAGATTGTGTAAGATTTTTTCATGTAGGCAGCACACTGCTAAATTTGTTAACCTTGAAACTGCAGAAAAGGTCAGCCTCAAAACCAGAAGCAGTAATATACTATATATATTATATTTTTATATAATAAAAACTAGAAGATGGGTAATATACGTTGTTTGTTATACATCTGATTACAAGGTGTTTTTTTCCCATTCTGCCTCTTATATTGGTGTAATTTCATCATAAAAAAAATAGTCTTACTAACTGTCAGTAGAATTTGACCTTCAACTGTGAAACCTTGAGGAGATTGCAATTTTCCCACTTGTCTATATTTTAAAAAACAACAAAACCTTCTTTCCTTATTTTTGTATGAACAGGATATTAAAATGATATTTTAAATTATTTACGTGGCAATGTGGTCATTCATTATAACTAGGATGTTTAGTTTTTGGCCTCTCATCCAAACAAATATAGAATATAATTGGAAGTGAGCTTGTGAAATGAGACTGCTTTTCTCTTGACATTAAAGAAGAAAAAGAAGCAGTGCCAGGCCAAAAATCGTAGAATGACTTGGTTTGGAAGGGACCTTAAAGATCGTTGGTTCCAACTCCCCTGCTGTAGGCAGGGATGCCACCTATTAGATCAGGTTGCCCAGGGCCTCATCCAACCTGGTCTTGAGCACCTTCAGGGATGGGGCACCCACAGCTTTTCTGGGCAACCTGTTCCAGTGCATCACCACCCTCTGAGTGAAGAATTTCCTTCTAACATCTAATTTAAATCAACCCTCTTTTATTTTAATACTGTTTCCGCCTGTCCTATCCTATCCCCCTGTGTAAAGGGGGGACACCTTTAGTTTATGGAGTATAACTGTTCCTGAAAAACAAAATACAGTATCAACATGTTTATTGCTTAGAGACAGTTACACAGTGGACTAACTAATTCTCAATGACCAGTGGCCAAGTAAAACCATGGGTACAGAGGAAACATCTGTTCATGAAGTTTAAAATGCAGACATTTACTCTGTTTTATTTTCCCATTTTCTGAAAACGATTAATAGATATTAATAGGTGTAACATAGGAACACTTCTGAGAAATGAAAAACTGTTGTCCATTTTGCAGTAAGAAGATGAGATAATGAAGCCAAATTATTTTTCTGTGGAGGCATTTTTTGACAGAGCCAAAAGGTATATGCTTTGAGTCCCTGTCGTGTAATTTAAAGAAAAATTCATTTTCCTTTTTTTTTTTTTTTTAAATCTCTATTCTCTTTGTACTTTAGATACTGATGTCCTCTGCTTCCCCTTCTTTCCCTTTCTCCTAGGCTGAAGCTGGTCTACAGAAGACAGGCTACAGGTTGCATGAAATGGAAACTCTTTTTTCTGCTATGACTGGTGAGGGAGAACAGACAATACAAGCATCATCGTTGAACTGTGGTATTTTACCTGAAGGAGAGAAACAGGTTAGACAACACTTCGTGTCTTGGCTTAGATAAATTCATTCTGAGATGAAAATCTTATGGGTCTTGTTTCCACTGGATTTCTTGTAAAGAGTTCCTCTAAGGCACCTGTTTAATTCAAAATATAGACATATGTAGCTTGGAATACACATATGGTTAGGTGTCATGGGCTTCATTATGGCTGATATGCTACCTACTGGGAAAAGGAACAGTCTGTATGTAGAAAGACAGTTGGTCCAAAACAAGACAATGTACAGTACCATTGTGGCACATCCGAATGGGAAGAATTGTTTTCTGGAATGTACCTGAGACTCTTTGTTAGTTGCAGTTTGGGGTCAGTTTGGAAGTTGTGAAGTTATATTTTGAAGCCTTGCCTTTAAAATTCTTAATTTGCCAGCTCTTTAAAATAACATCCCTTATTTTAGTCTCAGAAACAAGTTTTCCTTTCGTTCCTACTTAAATGCATATGTTAAAAAAACAAAAACAAAAAAACCCACCACCATTCAAAATTGGAAACATAATGCTGGTTTGAAGCCATGCTGGAGGGTTGTGCATTAGGAGTTGAAAATGGTCTATTTTAAAAGAGTGAAAGTAACGACTGTGCTGCAGTGCATCCTACTGGGCAGTTACAGATACTCAACAGTAGACTAGTAAGTGTGTGTTATCTGATCTTGCTGAAAAAAACAAAGTAGTGTTAAGCACGCCAAGTGTTTTCTACGGAAAAGTAACGTATTCAAGAAGATAAGTCATGAAAATATTTTTTATAATAAAATAGATGAAGGTAGGCTGAAGCACACACTTCTTATGGAGCAAGTTGTTTTTCCAGTTTCATCTGAAACTGGACTGATTTGTAAACTGTTCATTCATATACAAGGAGAATAAAGATTGATAAGGGGACATTATTTTACTGTTCCATTTCACTATTCTTGCCCGCTGTAATCTGTTAGTGTTGCTGCTATAACTTTGTTTTCATTTTCACACTTTTCTTTATGTTCTTGTATTTTCTCTCTTTGTTACATTTTTGGCCTGTAGGACAAGCAGTAACCATATCAGCAAAACTATTTTTATCTCTGATTTATGTGAAGGGTCATTGTTTAAAAAACAAACAATAAAAAATATGTAGTATTCTGAGCTAGGACCTTTTCTCTTTTTATTTTTTTTCTGTACAAAATGAATTATAAACAAACAGGAAAAAATGATTAAAAGTTAAAAATTGGTAACATTTGCATCAGTGATTCTTCCTAAAGAAGTGATAGTGTCTTGGCTAGCATCTTCTTCAGACTACTGAGACAGGAAAAGTTAATGTTTAAATACAGTGTAGTACAATATCATCAGCGTATGGTTCCTTTCTTCAGATTGGTCTGAGACCCCCTGAAAGTGTTAGAAATATAGCACTAGTCATTCTTGGGCTTTAATTTAGCAACAGATGTGAAACACACCAGCCTGGAAAGTTTTGCTTGTAATTGCTTGAGTTTAAGTATGGCTTAGATCACATGTGCCTAACTAGAGCATGCTAATACCATACAAGTGCATTGATAAGGAAAGATCACTTACAGTAACTCTGGATGAAAATGTGGTCTTCTGTTTAGACCCTTTTCCACTAGCAAAGACCTGGAACAGTTGTATTCCTGTTTCAGACCATAATGGTTCGTATGTGTGTTGCAGATTGAGATGCAGTTCTCGTCCCCAGAATTCAGAATACACCTGGTTGATGTACTGGTACCTACTGCTGCCTTTCTCTTCAAGTCTTTTCAGTCTCCCTTTCCTCAATCCTCACCTAAACAACCTTGGAGAGATTGTAAAAGCAGAATAGAGATTATTCTCATATTCTGGATACCCCGTACTCTTAGGGCAGAAAGAGCCACAGGAGAGGGGCTGTGAGGCAGCCACTGTCCTTACAACAGGGAAATTTAATTTGAAGTCCATTAGCGTCCCAGCTTTTAGATCACTCTCGTAGAATAGGTTTGCAACTGGTAAGTAAGGGGACTGAGGAAAGTGCGGAATGGTGGAGTAGACTGAAAAGGAGTAGTATTAGAAGCCAATGCAAGGCATAAATGTTGAATTTTAAGTATTTTGTTGACCTGTGTCCTATGCACAGAGCCTTGAATTGCCTTTCCCTCAGGAGAGGCAGGACTGCTGCTTTGCAATAATTAAAGATTAGGGTTGAATACAAAGAAACATTTTGGGGGCTCAGTAACATAAATTAGCAGCATTCAATACAAATATTACGAACACATTAGACTCTTTTTTAAAAAAATATCTGATCTGGATGGTTTGCAAATTAAGATTAATTTAGTGACTGTAATAGTGTATATTCTATAATTCTAGGGCTTTATCATACTCCTGTACCAAAAAGTATCTGTTTTTTAAATAGATGGTGACAAATGTCTCCACCAGCTAGGGAGGATTTTACAAAGTGGAATTTAAATTCTGCACTGTTTGAATGAAACCACCGTTATACACTGCCGTCACTCTAATGTAACTTCTTTAAAAATGTTTGCAGCCACACTTCGAAAGAAAAATGGCAGAATTAATTAATGTCAGGACCCAAATATGTAATCTTTCATTGGTCCTACCAGAACTGTCTTGAAGGTTGTGCTGGAATTTTGAATGACCAGGAAGTATGTTTGTCACTGTGTCTGTGTTGGTTGTTCCAGATTTTTTTTCCTATACAATTATAAAAAATATTTTTTTCCTATACGTGTATTCTTCCTATACGTATGTTGCTGACTATTGTCAGAAATTGGATTCTGGAGCAAGCAATGTTTGATTTAACAGGAAAACAGTTCTCAAAGGTTATGATCTAGGACATTTCACATTCTTGTCCCAATTGGGCCATCACTTTATTCACGCAGAACTAGCTTTCCATATACTTCCCTTTTTCCAGCTTAGCAAAGGATGTCCAGCCTCTTTATGTTCTTGTGAACAGATGATCTCTAATGACACTTCTGAGAATTTCGCACATCGGAAAGGGCCAGTATGGGGCCAGTAAGTTCTTTCAAGAGATGGTGTACCCATGCATTAAAGAGAGACAGCACACTTCAAAGAACAGTGATAAGGTAGAGCCACCTCTGTGGCCATCTTCTTCCCTTTCTGTGCCTCCTCCCCCACGTCAGGTTCTCATCACAGCACTTTTGTTAGCACTTTTTTTTTCCCAGGCAAATCCCCAGAATAACCACATCTTTCTTCGTTTTCAATGGTTCTTTTCCCCTAGTCTGTTCTTGGATTGAAAGTATGAGTATCTGTGTGCGTGTGGTGGTGTGGCATGATCTGCGTTGCTCGTGAATGAAGGATTGTTATTGTGTTGTGCTTTTATTTTACAGATACTTCAATATGATGATAAAAGTTATCTTAGAAAAGATATTCCAATCTTGGAAATACAGAAGCTGAAGGAGCAGAATGCCAGCCTTCGGGCTGCTGTTGCACAAATGAGGAAAGAAATGGAGAGTCTCGATGAACAGATGCAGTCCTCTCTTCCTCTGACGGAACAAACTATCACTGGCCTAACTGCAGAAATCTCGTCACTCACTCCTGGTAATTTGATGGAAAGGGCTGAGGGTGTTGTTACACAGATGTATGTGTAACTGTCCTGAATGCTTTTTTTTTTTTTTCTTCACTTAGGTGACACTCTTAGCTTAAGGAAAATAAATTTTTTTAAATGTATCAGAATTAAAAATACATAGTACTTTGAAATGCATCCCTTTTACCAAATGTTGTCACAAATCAGTGGGTGACTAACAGATTTTTAGCCTCTCTTAGAAACATTTTAATATATCACTGATTAAAAACTTCCATCTTTTTTCTTTTTTGCATTAATCTTTTTGGGAAAAAGCTGATAACAGAAAATAAATAAATGCATGAACTATAGAAGGCTTGTCCACTACATTTAGACATATTTTGTAGTAAATTTATGAAAATTTTTGAAGTTTGATTTTGGTTGGCACTAGTAGAGGCCTGTTTGGAAACAAACTGAAATTTGTCTTCATAAACATTCTTGTGACTCTTAGAACTTTGGAGAAAATAGGGAAGGAATCAACTATAACTTAGTAATGGAATAAGGGGCTCTGATTTATTTTCATTTAAAAAAAAAATGAATAGACGAGAACTTTTTCAAGGACTTGTGTGGAATAGCTAGCCCTGTTTTTTAGCACCTTTCACCAGTTATGTAAGTGCAGGTGGATAGCTGTTCTATGCGTCTTTCCACGCCTCGTTTATGTAAACATTTAAGTTCTGATTGCTTTAAGCTATTCCAGAGCCACTATGAATTGTTTTCTGTATTTCAGAAAACTAAGGTAACACAGGTGAAAATTACTCTGTTGTACCAAGCTGTCATTAAGCTTCTCTGTTTTAATTTTGCACTAAGGTGGGATCTGTCATATCAGTTTGCAGAATTAGTTTTAAACTGTCACTTATAATGTGAAATAATGAGCTAATGAAGTCTGCATTTTTATTAAATTTAAGCATATTTTTCTTGGTAGCCTTGCTAATAATGAAACATTAATAACCAATTAAAGCAATTTTTTTAATCAAAAAATAGTAGTTCTTTTATACAAGCGGTTAAAGTTAGTCCGTTGTTTTTTGAAGATACAGTCCAAGATGCAGATTTATGCCTGCTAGAATTTATCAGTGTCCAAGAGAACCAGTTGTTTTTGTCAGCTGATAAACGTTTTCAGAAATTAATTATCCATTTCTTCTTTGGCTGAAATTCTTTATTCAACTAAAATAATCCTTCTTATATCCCTTTAAAAATATAGAGAGATTATGTTTGATCTCTAAAAGAGTTTATAATGTTAAATACAAAATTTTTAAGACAGTGGGAGAGTAACTTAGAAGGGCATTTCTGGTTTCCAGAAAGTCCTCTGTTCTTTCCCCTGCCTTGTCCACATAATTCAAAATGTTCAGACTCCCATTTTTACTGTAAGTAAAAGAAACATTTTTCAGAATTGATTTAAATTTATTGGTGATTTTTTTTCAACTGTGATAGAAAGAATCTGCTATGTCTTAACTATTCGTGTTATACTGAGTACTGCCAGTTTCCCAACAATTAAATAATGCAGTACTGGAAGAAATAAAAACTTCTGTCTGTGTGCTACTTACCCACAAATTGAACTTTGTAATATGTCGTCGATAGACACTTCTGTATTTTGTAGATGACTGATATTTACATATCGTGAGACTGTACTACTTTCTATATTTCCTCAGCTCTGTTTACAATGCATCTACTGAAGTAATATAAATGTATAGTAATGAGAAAAAGTTCTGCAGCTATTGCTGTGAAAGCCCAAACTATATAAATGTGTATACATTCATGTTATACTCCTCTTTTTTTTAAAAGGTTCATTTTGCACAGACCAAGTTTCAGTTAGAACCACGTTGAACAACATCAATGTCAGCTCAAATAACTTGGGTTGTATAATAAACCCAAACACAGAAAAGGTACGAAGAGATTTAAACTACCTAAAATATGTATGTGTAATTAATAATTATTTTATATATTATATATATATATATAATATATTATTTTATATACTCCTATTTAGTCAGTAATGAGCTAGCAGTGACTTTTTTCAGACAAACTTACGCTCATTCTTTCTAGGGAATAAGTTTTGACTAGTTATTCCCTGGCACAAGTCATTTCTGATCTTTCAAGCTCTTTTTGATCTTTTTCCTCCCCCATTTTCAAATTCTTAAGCTGTTGTGTATCACCTGAGTTTTCTGTTTTAAATTTGTTAGCCTTTTTTTAATATCTAAAATTTTCCAATATGCTTTGAGGTGGATCAAGATGATAATGTAGATACTGTGTCAATAGTGGACTTTAACCAGCAGGTACTGTGAAGCTTTGGTTTGCATTTGCTTTTTGTTTTATGAAAATATGAATTTGAGCTCCTGCCTTGTCTTTATTCTTTCTTCACTTTCTTTTTTTTTTTTTTAGCCTCTTCTCATTCTAGCCTTTGTCCTCCAGAAAGAGGAACTGGGGATATTGTATGAGATGTATGCGTTTTCCTTTAGAGAAACTGACGTGCAGGAGCATTTTCCCAGAACAGGCTCGACAACCTGAACTGTCACAGAAGCGCTGGGGGTGCTCGCTGGGGTGGGCTGGCTGGCTGCACGGTGGTTTCCTCGGAGAGCCTCGGACCTGCCGGCTCGCGGGGCTCGCTTCCGCCAGTCCGTCGCTAGGGGGCGGCGCTGACTGGGTAGCGAGGCCCCGGTGCGGCGGGCCGGCCCTGGGGGCCTTTTGCGTAGCCCGCAGGCCACCGGGGGGTTAAGGGCCTGGTCGGTCTGACCGGGAGAAACCGCTGAGCGCGTCCGTCGGTTACAGCTCACACCACAAAAGACGAAAAAGCTCATTGGCTTTGGAAGCGTTTTTATTCAGTTCTAGGGTTTACAAATGTTAATTCTCATTACGTTGTTTTAAAGGGTAGGAGCAATGTCGGCATTAAAGTATGATGGAGGCATCTCTCAGTAAAAATAATAATGGGGTTGAGAGCTGAAACAATAACACAGAATACCAAGTAAGGAGTAGGTCACTATAGGGTCTCCCCTTACTGTCTCCCAGAGATTTCATGGTATAGCAAAAGAATTTTAAAGACAGGTTAAAATACAATTTCAAAATATTTTTTTTTCTAATTCTTAAGTCATCTGTAAAATCTACTGATGTCTTTTATGATTTAATTTTACTGCTAAGACTCACCAGTAACCTTCTAAGTTCAAGAAAATGGAAATAATAACTAAGTAATAAAGAATGATGAGAGATAATTACATTAAAAGCTAATAGGTTTAAGAGCTGAAACAATAACAATGTTTAAATAAAATCTCAGAACCTTTTGAACCATGTGTAAAAACACACACAACCTACCATCCACAATGATGTTTAATATCTTTAAATACTGCATTATTTTGCTGAATATAAAAGTAGTTTTGTTTGTTCCTACTGTGAAATTACATCTAGGAAGTTGTGTGCCAGTATAGACAGATCTTTTTTTCCTCTTCTGCTACTTCCAGAATTAGTTGAAAACTGAATTTTGTACCAACTACTCTCTTCTTTTGCAGAAAATATTTTACAAGCTACTGTCACAGATGCATTCTTATTTTCTTTTGAGTTCTTTTAAGTAGGGATGAAACCTTTAAAAAAAAAAAAAAAGTGAGTGTGGCTTTGCCTTGGAGACACTAAGATAGTTACTGAACATTCTCTGTGCCAGAGATTAAACCTTTGCTTCATGGTGCTAAACTGTAATTGAATTCTCAGGGCTGGATACAAGAATAAGAATATTTTGCAGACAGCGATCTGCATCTTCAGTATGAAATAGTGAATTACTCTTGCTTTATGTGTATAAACAAGTAGTAGGACATGGACCTAAAAATAAAAAGATTTCTGAATTTCAGTCCTAACTCTACATCTTACAAGCTGTCATCGTGTGTAATGCTGTTGAATGTTTTTATGAAAAGGTCATGAAAAATGAATTTTAAGGAAATAGTATTCTTCTCATTGACGTGCATTGCACTTTCACTTCTTGGTACAATGGAGGTGGTACATAGCATGACAGTTGGTAGTACTGTAAGTGGGCATTGCCTTTACCTCTCTTTATGTTAAGCCTCGGTGTTTTAATTTCACTGTGTTCGTATGAGGGCAGAATGTAATAATTTTCAGCTGCTTATGTTGATAGCTTTGATATAAATTACTTTCTGTACACCAATGTGATGTGCCTTCCTTCTTCCACTGTGATGTCTTTCATCATGTTTTTACAGATTCTACCCCTGCATTTATTTCTCCACCCTTCTGCCTCTCCTGGTTTTAGCTGAGATTGAATTAGCTTTCTTCATAGAGACTTGTATAGTGCTGTATTTTTAGATTGGTGATGAAAAATAGTGTTGATAGCCCACTGATGTTTTAGTTGTTGCTGAGCAGTGCTTACAGTGAGTCAAGGTCTTTTCTGTTTCCTTTGCTGCCCTGCCAGTGAGGAGGCTGGGAGCACACAAGAAGTTAGGAGGAGACACTGCCAGGACAGCCGACCCAAACAGACCAAAGGGTTATTCCATACCGTATGCTGTCATGCTCAGTAACACAACCTGGGTAAAAGGAGGGGGAAGGGAGAATGTTTAGAGTGATGGCATTTGTCTTCCTAAGTAACTGTTATGTGTGATGAACTTGTGTTCCTGGAAACAGTTGAACATCTGCTTGCCAGTTGGAAGCAGTGAACTAATTCCTTATTTTCCTTTGCTTGTCTGCACAAGCAAAACATCTTAAACCATGAGTTCTTAAGCTTGTACCTTTTTGGTTCTTTCTGCAGTCCCACTGAGGGGGAGTGGGTGAGAGCCTGTGTGTTGCTGAGCTGTCTACCAGGATTAAATCACAACACTTACCAAAGTGTTTGTGGACTTGTATGCTTTCTGTTTATGTTCTCAAGGGCCTCCTCTTTTATCCTCCTTTTTTCAGATATGTGAATCTGTCTGAAGAAATAAGAGAGTGACTTAGTATGTCAGGCAACTCCCAAAGAATGTGGTGGTTTTGTTTGTTTGCTTTTTGTCAGTATGGATAACACCTTTCAGTGTGTACTCTTTGAATCACAGTGTTCAGGGTGACTTTAGTTGAAAGCTGATTGGGACAGCACCATTACAGTGCACTGCACAGTTACAGTGTACTACACTTCTGTTTTCTTTATATACAGAAGAGTAAACATGTAGATGAGCAAGTTTTTTGCAAAACTATTTTAACATGGGTGATGTTTAGGTACTTGTGGTAATGTATAGTATTAAAAAAAGTCTTTAGGGAGACGATTTGTTTGGTGAATGATGAGTATTTAAATGAATATTGAAACGTGTCCCCCTGTAAGGGGGTTGAAAGAAGTCAGGCTCTTGAAAAACGTGGATGTGATTCTATGATTCTGTTCTATTCTATGATTCTGCCTTAATGATTCTGTGATTCTATGGTCTTTTGGGTAAATACTTCATATGTGCAAGACTCCATTAGGGTTGCAGAGACAAAACCAATTATAGTAACTGCTTTTTATTCTGCAGCCTTTCTCTCTTAACAATGTTTTAAGTCATATCCACCCCACGTGTGCATATGCACACAATGATTATATAAAAAAGGGTTTGTGGTAGCTTGCTACTTCCAGTAAAATGTTTTTTCCACGTTTTATTTTGGTATTATCCACGCTCATGTTTACAGTTATGTGGTGTGTATCCTATATGTATTACTTTATATTTACAGTTAACAATATGGAGCATACTTGTTGGAACTTCCTAGGCTGTGATAGTGATTTATTCCATGGTTTAAATTTGTTTTGTATTGCTAACAAAATCTTGAAAATGAACTCTCAAAAACAGGCCGTAGACTTCAACTTTGCTCTTTTTCTTCAACTAGCTTCTAATGCATGTTTGTATGAATCTCTGAACATGCAAACCACATTTTCAAAATATTTTAATAATCATAGAATATCCCGAGTTGGAAGGGACCCATAAGGATCATCAAGTCCAACTCCTGGCACCGCACAGGTCCACCCAGAAGTTTAGACCATGTGACTAAGTGCACAGTCCAATCGCTTCTTAAATTCAGACAGGCTTGGTGCAGTGACTGCTTCACTGGGGAGCCTGTTCCAGTGTGCGACCACCCTCTCGGTGAAGAACCTCTTCCTGATGTCCAGCCTAAACTTCTCCTGCCTCAGCTTAACACCGTTCCCGTGGGTCCCATCACTGGTGTTTACGGAGAATAGGTCCCCTGCCCTTCCACTCCCCCGCGTGAGGAAGTTGGAGACTGCAATGAGGTCTCCCCTCAGCCTCCTTTTCTCCAGGCTGAACAGGACAGTGACCTCAGCCGCTCCTCATATGTCTTCCCCTCTAGGCCCTTCACCGTCTTCAACATAATAAGTTCTATCTGTTTTTGTTTTGTTTTGTTTTGTTTCCAGGGGTCAAAAACCAAAGCTCTTGAACAAAAGACGGTCGATTTTGGCCCTATCTCAGATAATTGTTGTCCTGGTGTTAGTCTTCAGTATGGTTTCAGCTGCCCTCTACACGGAATGCAAAATATACTGAACGAAGCAGCAAGGAAAATATCAGTTCTGAGCCAAGAGAAGCAGCAGCTGATTGAAATGGGAAACAGACCCAGAACAGATATTGGAATGGTATTAAAGGAAGGTAAATGTATTCTAGAAAAGAGTGCTAGCTTACACGTTTAGAATAAAAGCTGTGAATCAGTTGATTCTTTGAACTGGAGAGAGCTAGGTTTTAATATGAAAACAAAGTGCTGGACCTGGCTGATCCTTGAGCTGGATAGTTTATGAGACTGAAGTGCTAACTGTTCCAACTTAGGTTATCCTGTGATAGAAGTCCTAACACAAAACACTGATAGTCTGTAGTCAGTAACTTTTTGGTAATGAACATCTCTGATGAAGGATTCCCTGGTGCTTAGATGTCAGTGTGGGAACTGGAAGTTGAACTAACTTCTAAGACCAGAAAAGAGGTGGTTTATCTCTTAGGATGACAAAAATTATTTATGAAAGTAGAAAGGAAAGCTTACTATAGGATAACATGGAATCAAGAGTAAATAAAATGTAAGAAAACTGTGGACATTTAAATACCGTGCAATAATTGCTCTGTCAATGAAGCAAAGGTTAAAAAAAAAAAAGCCACTAGACGTGTTTTTGAATAGTATTGAATCCATCTCCAGTGAAGGCCTGTGTTCAGTGATTCATTTATACTGGCTATAAACACTTGTTGGAAATGTAACATTGATGATAAAATAACTGAGAATACCTCCTTGGTATCTTCTCTCCTTTATAGGACTTTGGCATCCCATTAGCTCTAAGCGCTGCACAGTTTGTGTTGCCTCTGGTAGCCTTTCTCCAAGAGAGCTTCTCAAAAGAACACAGTGTCAGCTTTCAGCTTTAAAGCATCTACAACACAGACTTGCAACACAGGTAATCACACACCTCTAGTGATAATGAACAGTTAAGCCAATTCTAGTTCCATGAATCTAACTTTCTTTAAAACTCTGCATTAAATGCCTTTTACCAACTTCAGCTCAAGTCCTCCTTTGGTACCTGGGAAGTTTTATACTTGAAGGGTTACGTTTGTTACTTCAAAATTAACTTTTAAAGTCATGGTTTTCATTCAAAGAAATTCAAAAACACTTGTGTTACTGCAACATAAATGCAATCCTGAACTGCAAGTATGAGTTTCATAAATCTTAGTCTTAAATGAGTAAGATAAGGCCATTTGAAGGATTTGCAATACGTTCTAAGATAAACTTGAAAATGATTAATCAGTGAGAATAATTCCAAGTATTCACAGTGGTGGGATTTTAAAGAACCCTTGTCCAAATTATTACAACACATTTTCCACATATGAAGGCGGAATGTGTAATTAACCTGTCTGTAATATTTTGTAACAAAAA
Organism: Anser anser; assembly: GCF_964211835.1. Lineage (NCBI taxonomy): Eukaryota > Metazoa > Chordata > Aves > Anseriformes > Anatidae > Anser > Anser anser. The sequence goes on along the minus strand of NC_139740.1, from coordinate 15,503,054 downwards.
TAGAACTTTTAATACTTAAATTGCAGCTTTCATGAGAGAGACAAATGGATAAATTCTGGCTCCCCCAGTAGTTAGTGGCAGACCTCCCAATGACTTCACTAGAATCAGGATTTCATTATGTACTTTACTTAATTGATCAGCAGATTTGTTCCTGTGAGGATTGAGTCAGAGCAGCTGATTGTCGTTGTAGTTTTGAGGGCAGCAAACAATGTTCTTTCAGAAAAGGTGAGGTTGTTGCTCTGAGGCATAAAACTCAGTAGAATTATTAACCAAGTTCAACTGGGGAAATACTTCCTCTGGGAACCTCTCTTGGTGGCTTGTTCCAGTGTTTGATCACACTGAGTAAAGAAGTTTCAGATTTGGTGGTGGGTTTTGTGTTTTGTTTTTTTCTCCCTTATGCTTAAGTGGAGTGTCCTGTATTTCATTATCTGCCTATTGCCTCTTGTTCGTCCACTGTATACTGCTCAGAAGAGTCTGGCTCAATTGTCTTTGCCTCCTCCCACTTACCCCATCAGGTGCATATAGATGTTAATAAGATCCTTCCTGACGTATCTCTCCTGGAGGCTACACAAGGCCAGCCTCCCCAGCTTCTGCTTTTGTGTCAGATACTCCAGTCTGTTAATTATCTTTTTAGCTGTTTTTGCTCCAGTGTGGCTGTGTCTGTCTTCTACTAGGGAGCCCAGAACTGTAAACAATACTCAAAATGTGGTTGCACCAGTGTCTGATAAATAGTCACCTCTCTTGACCTGCTGGCAGTGCTTCTGATGCAGCCCAAGATGCTGTTGGCTGAAGACCTCAAGGATGTATTGCTGCCTTACATTCAACTTGTAGTCTACCAGGATTCCTCTTTCTTTTCTAGTGAGCTGCTTTCCAGCAGCTTTTTTTTTTGGATGGGAGGGGGTGGCAAGTATTTCTTTAGGAGTTTGTTCTTCTGTATTTTAAAACATTCAACACATTTTTCACTGTTTTTTCTTCCCTGTTCACCTCAACTCTTTAATTTTTCTTTCTTTCGCAATTCATCTTAGAGCTTAGCTGACTTTTGAACTGAGATCAATCATTGCCCATCCATTGCAGTCTTCCTTTGCTTTATTTTTAATGAGGTATGTACTAATGCTTGCTATTTTTCTTACCTCTCATGTCTTCCTTGTTCTTTTAAAAATCATTAAAGATTCCTCTTGCTTTTGTAAAAATAAATGAATGTTGAAAATCCAATTTGTCCATGGCTCTTGGTGGGTCAGCATTTGACTGTATGTTTCCAGGTGGTGTGTTAAACTCCAGCAGTAGTTGTCCTACCTCTTCCATTCAAGGATGGCTTGGAGCTCATGATTGAAGTGGCTATCATTGAGCATCTTTCCAGCTCTGGAAAATTTTGGGATAATTTCCATTAATGCTGGAATTTGTCCAAACTAGAAAGAAGGATGTCCTTTCTTACGTTGAAGCTCTTCATCCTCAGTAGTCTCATTCCAGGCTGCTCTTCATCCAGAAAATACCTCATGATGCTCCCGCTCCTGAACTGAGGCTGGGCTTCCAAGCACTGCTATTCTACTTGCTTGTTTGTTTTTTCATAATCTCTCTCTCTAACCATGCTATGTTTGTTTCTGTGTTCAGTGTTATCATCCTCACCAAAACCAGACAGAATTTATTACTACAGGCTACCTGCAGAAATTTCAGTATCAGTTACTTTATATGATGGGCTGCTCACATTTCTTTAGTTTTAAATATATGGCAAAAGACTTATTTTCACCTCCTTTCACAGGGCTGAAGCAGGTCACTTTTCGTCAGATTTCACTTGAATTGAAACATGCAGGAAGTTGGTGAAACTTAATGGGATAATTAGTTTTTGTTTGTTTGTTTTGTGTTACATCTTGACAGATCACCTTTCCATAGCTGTGGTGTTGTTTTTTGTTGTTGGTGGTGGTTGTTTGTTTGAAGTAATTCTTTGGGGGTATTTCCTCTGTAATGTAATCATGGGAAAAGATGAAAGTGAATAATAGCCCTAGCAACATAAACTTGAGTAACAAGCAGGATGATAGTAACAGTGATAAGAAATGAATATTTTGAACAGAATTAGCAAGACGTTTATATTAGGATAGTTTGGCCCTGTTGTTCCAAAGGGAATGTAATTTTATTTAATCTTATTTATAAAAGATTTTTTAAATCTACTAGTGTAACAGCAAACTGAGCTATAAATGTATTGTTTTTAGAGGCCATGAGTTATTTGTGTTAATGTAACATTTCATACTAGGAGCTGCAGTATGCAAAGCAACAACATCTCTCAAGGATCTCTTCCGTAATTGCCTGCCCTAACTTAAAGGGAGAAAAAGCTCCAAGCAGCTGTGGGGAAGAAACAGAATTACCATCTGCTCAGGTACAGTGCAATTTTATCGTTAATCTAATTTGTCTTCAGTTGGATTTTTCAATCAGGGTTCTTCAACAGTCATTTCCTGAGAGACATGCATATATTTGCTAAGAGAGCTTTATTCTACTTCAGGCTTATTTAACTAGTGTATCTCAATCACTTTTAAGATGTTCATCTTATACAGCCTTTCAGAGTTATAATTAATAATTTTCTTCTTCACTCTTGCCTCTTTGGTGCTGAAGCCTTCTGTCTTTCTAACACCAAGATGCACCAAAGAGATTTAAATGATTTTCAGGTGTCTCTGGTGTGAAAATATATATATCTTTATAAGATATGTTTGAACTTGCACAGGTTAAGCTAGATATCTCTACTGGAAATTGTGGGCCAGAGCAACAAAAGGCACATGCATCCTCAAAGATGGTTCAAAGTCAGCCGCTCAAGGAAAGTCCTAGTCAAGCCCAGCAGACCTGGATTTCTTCATCTAGAGCACATAGATCTTGCCAAGGTATTTGGCAAACCTTAGAAATGAGATCAAGCCCTTCTATTCTCAATTCTCAAAACAACACTAAACAAGGTAAGCATGCTGTGCAAAGTAATTTGACTCATCTAGAAGAAAACAAGTATAGTAGTGGACTCTGCTACATTCCACTAATTATTTTTACATAAGTGCTACTGGTATTACAATCCTGTGGTCAGAATTTAATGGTCTAATGAGTTACTTTAAGGTACTTTTCTCTTGCCACCTGAATTGTCCAACAATTAAGATGAATGCCAGTACAGCTCACTGGTGTTAATGACATTGTTACAAACATTTCTCATACTTCTCTGCTTTTATTAAATACTAGTTGAAAATGCAAATACCGCTGTCTTGACATAGTCTAAACTTTATTTGGGACACACATGAAAGCATCTGTCTGAGAATTGCACTGTTCACTTGTTGCTAAGTGACTGTTAGATCAAATTGTAATTTGACAAATCCTTACTTAATAATTATTTTTGTGAAAGCTTAATAGCCATAATACTACTTAGTGTGCTAAGACCTAATGGCTAAAAGTGAGATCATGAATGTAGTGTGGTATATGCTGTGGGCACACAGTGAACTAGCGATTGTTACTTGCTAGTATTTTATAGTCGACTGCAACAAGTTAGAACATAAAAACAAACAACAAAAAACACACACACAAATCCTTATATGTGAGACAGAATCCTGACCTTACATGTCATACTCATTAGGATTGGGATGAGAGGAGAAAGTAAAACGTAGGCAATAGACTGAAAGACTGAACGTTAATCAATGTTATACTGTGACCAAAACTGTGCGTTCTTGGAAATTTTAACAGGAGTGCCATTTCTAAGGCATGGGCAGCAAAGTATAGCCTCTTCACAGGCAAATTGTAAAGGAACATTTTAAAGGGTAGTCATTATGTTGAGCACGGTATTGCAGATGAATGTTATGTCTCTCCATAACTGTTAACCTGTTCATGAAGTAATCCTTTCTTGGAGAAACTTTGGAAAACTGTTTTAACCTTTGCCATGGATGGGACAAAACATAATGGCCTTAAATTATAATACCGGAGAAAATTTAAGGATTCACTGAACCACCTTTAGTGTCAGAAAAGAATGAAAAAGTAATATCTAAAAGGGCTTTCCAAGTGAACAATGGATTATAAACATAGTTATTCACAACAGCAATACCTTGCTGTTGTGACAGGGACAAACTAATGTGCAGTGACAGACCTGTAGGACTAGAGTGGATGTAGTGCTGAGAGTCATTATTTGTGTGCTGGTTTTGTGGGGCTGGGACTGAAATAGGAAGATTATTTCAGGTCAGGCCTATATTGACAGGATAAGGATGTCTTTGAAACATTATTGATACTGCCATGCAGTTTCATGCTGCTGTGTGCGTGATGCAATGCAATTGGCAGCCTTACAAGGACATCAGTTTCTTAACATCTAGAAATTTCCAGCCACCATTGCAAAACGTACTGTAGATTTTTGGGGATCTAGAGAATAGCAAAAGGAAAAGATGACACTCCCAACACAAAACAAGTGAAACATCAATAAGGGGTAACATTTTTCATGAGAACAACCTGAATTTGATGTCTGCATCCTGATTTACCCTAAGAATGCTTAATAGCAGAGCTTACTCATTGCATGCAGGCCCTGAAACACTGCATTGCAAGAACAGGACTTAAACAACATAAAAGATTTCTTTTTAAGCTGTCTCCTCCAGGAAATCATCCAAATAGCATTCTTAGCTCTAATAGAGAGAATTTTACATTTTAGAAAACAAGATTATGGAAACGAAATCTTTCTTTTTTGGAAGCACGTCACCCTGCCTTCAGAACCCAATATATAAAATTTTCAAGGAGTTCTGCTTCTTCTTTTAACAGAGGCTTACATTATTCATGCTGAGCTTTCTTGTTTAAAGCCACTCACTTTAATTCAGTATATCCATCAAACACTTTGTTACAGTGAATAGAACCATCATTGAGATGGAGCAACTTCGTGATTGCCTTTCAGATACAAGTGATGCACACACAGGCCTGAAAGCTCAGGAGTAGAAGATGAGTTGGAACAAAGACAAGCAAGTTAGTTTGCTTATTTAAACATCTATTTTGCAAGTTCAGTGCTGTACAGATCTGTCATACCAATAGCTATGTTTTATGGGCATTTCTGGTGAAACAGCAATGGTTATAGGGTGAGAATTATTCTCTGATCTTCTGATCTTTCTGATCCTGTTGAACATCTTCGTTCAGTTATTTTTCATATACAAAACAGCCTTTTGGGACTTAAAATGGTTGGCATGTCAGATAAGCCCTGCAATTTGCTATATTTCCAGTATATGACTGGATATATTTTGCAGTGTGAATGACATTTATGTTAATGCTGAATTACTGAAATGGACTGTTACGTACCTTGTTCATTTCATGATCAAATTGAGCCTGTGGAAACTTGGAAGCAAGTCAGAAAGCTAAGAAATATTTTGATTTTTCTCTCTCCTTACTCTATCTGCTATTTTGTAGTTTGTACTGTAGGAATAACATGAATTAAATATTTCTGTTTGTGTTAATTCTGCAGATAAGTAGAAGTAAGGGTTTTAGAAAGGAGCACAGGCTCCTTGTTCAGGTGATCCTGCAACAGGAGTTGATGGGTACAAGCTGTGATGGTATTAAAAACATCAGTGTTGTGTACATACTGTACTAGTAAGGAGTACACTTCTTTATTTCTTTCCTTCTCGTATGTTATGTCCCTGAGAGCAGGTGGGAGACATTGGTCTTCCATAACTTATGTATCTTGAATGCTGATGACAGTCCATCTTCAAAGGAAAGTTGCTTGTCAGAAAAGATGTGTGCTTGCCTCTCAAAATTGTGACACATACAATAGTGTGACAAGGGTTAGGGATAGCTCCTGCACAAGCTGCAAGCTTTCTCTATTCACCTGTGGGCTATAGGGTCTTTTTTAATTTTCAAATAATTGTTAGGTAGGAGGAGGGAAACTTTGTAAAACATTTTAAAAACTGGATTTTTTTTCTTCAAGTTTAGCTTAATACCATTTTTACTTGCTATTGTGGACAGTTACTAGTTTTTCTGGAAACAAAGACAAACATTACTTATTGAAGTTCAGCTGTAAGATCCCATTTAGAGTGAAACCAGTACTGTGGGAGGTGCTTTGTGTTACCATGTGAAATGCTCCTGATCATCTAGGTTTCCTTGGGTCAGTAGAGGCTGGGGTCAGTGCAGAAGGAATATGAGCATAATGCAAGTTATGTCTGCACTTAGAGTGTCCCCACTTACTTTATATGCCTTTGGGGCAGATGAAATTTTGTATTTTCCATGTCAGAGTAGAGCTCCAGTTCTGGTGGATGGTCCCACTGTACATTTTAAGAAACTCCATGTCCACAGCTATCCATAACTGTGGTCCTGGGATGTTTAGTTGAGTTTACATCGTATCCTAACAAAACAAACAAACAAAAAAAATAAGATGTTTTGAAGCAAAATAACTTTTCTGGTTTGCTACTTGAACTTGAATACAGGAGTTTCTTTTGCTATAACTCTTATTGTTGCTGTTACTTGCAAAACGTTGTGATCTGAAATTCTACACTTTATGGATCAAAAGTTATCTTAAGTGTTTCCACACTAGACAGAATTTCAACAGCTTTGACATCACTGACAGTTCTAAGAGCAATCCATGTGGGTAAAAAGCTGGCCAGAGAAAGAATCTGGTAAAACATTAACAAACAGAAAGAGGGCTCTGGCTCTGGCTTCAGTCTACCTCTTAATCAGGGAAGGACTCATGATTTCTATGTTACATAAAACTTCTCATCTTTGAAGTGCTTCACAAATATTAACTAATCCCCTAGTTACACTTTCTTCACTTAAATGTTCTTCTTCTGAATAGGAACTTGTTTGAGTTGGTGTTCCTTCTGAGGCACTGTTAGCCATAAGCAAATATCTAGTGAAAAGTTTTTTAAATTAAATTTGCCATTTGGGGAAACTTCAATTTGCTCATGCAACATGTCTGCCTGTATCTTTTTAGTTCTAGAAAAAAGAAATCAATATGAATATTAATCTCTCACTCACTATAGTTAACACAAATCAAATAGAAGATATATTAAGCATTTACACAGACTAAATTTTAGGCTCATTTTCAAAAGCAATTTAGGCTGTTAACTATGTTCTCACTAGTTCTTGTTGACAAGGTCACTTCTGAAAATGAGTTATAGGCTTATAAGTTAGGTATGCCTTTTCATTATTTGTTTGTGGAAACCAAGATACTACATTTAAATGTCACCCTACTGTGCATATTCATGCCTATTTTTTTCAGGGTCCTTTGGACGTGAACAGTCCCAAGCGGAACCAGTAATATATGATGGTCCTTATTCAGGGTTTGCTAAGGATATTTTACTTCAAATAGCATTTTGAATTCTGGGCTATTGGTTCTTTTACTTTTTCTGTTTTGTAGATATAACCTTGCCAATTTGCAGTTTGTTTAAATTTCTATATTAATACAGATTTTCGCCAGCCCAAAGCTTTTCAATAGCCATCCATATAAAAAGCTTTTGTTCTGTGTTATTGTTCCAAATACCTAAGTAGCTTTTTCTAGTTGCAACATGTCTAATGTCAAGAGACAAGCATAGAGAAAACTTCAGAGGAAGGAATGCATGTGATGGATACACTGGTGCTTGGTTGCTTTGCCTTTGGATCTATAGGATTAGGGCCTCCCACATTATGTCTGAAAGTCATGCCCTTGGTTTAATTCAAAAGGCCCTTCAAAACTGAGAAAATCTTTCATAAGCAGACCATCAGTAAGCAGTGTTGACTGTGTGATATTTATGGATCTGCTCATTGCTGTTATTTAGACCACAAAAGACAATGAATCTCATTTTGCTGTGGCTCCTGTTCAATCAAAATAATCTTTGAAGCTGTATCTGTGACTTTTCAAACACTGCCTCCCGCAGTGTCATAAAGCATTGATGTTGTCATGAAATTCTGCTCTTTATCTGACAGATGTGGCAGACGTCTAAGGTAATGCACTATAATGATCTTTTTTTCCAGAGGCAAATATACCCAAAGGGTTTCCAAGCTTCAATTCTCTTTAATGTCTCCTACATGTGTAGGTAACCACTAGGTGGCAAGCTGTACAACATTTCATATCGATGGCACAAGAGCGCACTGTGCTTTTGCCACCTGTAATAATAACAAATGGCACCAAGCCAACCCAGCACAGATATTGCACACTCATAAATGAACAACTGGTTCAGTCTAAGCCTGAACACAAGAATGATTTCGAAGTGTCATGTTTTGACATTTGCCACGGTGTCATGTTTTGCATAGAGCTATAAACCTTCCATAGATAAGTATTCTTGAATCATGGAATGAATTATTTATTTCCTTCCATGTAGAATTTGGTTTGCACTTTCTTCTATGTTCTGTTGACTATGAGAATTTACCTTCTCCTGCTAATAACCTATCTTTGTCAATTTTTGTACCTCTCATTCTTGCTCTGTGATTGGATAGTACCTAGGCCTGAAGTCTGGCAATCTTGAAAAAAATTTAACTACAGAATGCTGTATTGTGTATTATCACAAGAACGTTATGCCTACTTCTGCTGTCTGCTTTGGCCCTGTATAGAAAATCTGAAGTTAAAATCTCAGTGCACTGAAAAATAAGGATTAAGTGGCTGGAACCTAGCACCTGTAAACATTGCTTATAGCTTACAATGACTACTGTGACTGACCAATTCCACTTATCTTACCTAATGAAACCTGTGATAAGGCTGCAGTTGATGTAGTTGGAGATAGTGGTTTTCAGACAATTATGTGAGAGACTGGAGAACAGACTTCCATTGGTATTAAGACCAATCTTCCTGTTTCCCAACCAAAGATATTACTTTTTGAGTTAGCCTACTCTACTACACAGAAACATTTTAGACAAAAACAAGGGTTTCCCCAGCGAATGCCTTCCTGTGTGAAAAAGATTGAGAGGAAAAAAAAAAGGGTGGGGGCAAACAAACCCACATGATAGTGGTAGTAATGCAGCTTTGTCAAGCCCACAGAACTGCTGTTGAGCCTTTTGGATCATGCTTCTCCTAACACGTTTTGCTACAGCTCTCATCTCCTGGTGGTTTCTTGAAAGAGATCAAACTATTGCAGCCAACTACTTTAACACCATTTCACAATATGGGAATAGGTAGGTCTAACTTTGCATCGTGTTATTCAGTGCAGGTACTGTGTGTTCTCTCACAGTGGAGAGAAGAATAAGCTTGTAAAATATGATGTTTAAAAACAGCTGAACAGATAGGTAGTGCTTGAATTGAACATTTTCATTGATCTTCCAGCTGTCTTCCTTTCTTCTCTGTCAAGTAGTCTGATGCTAATGGAAACTGAACAGGTACAGATAAGCAAGGACTGAGCAGGAGATGCTGAGATATACTACCCATGTGGCAGGCCTTCATACACAGTTCTGTGTCCCCTATGTTTGCTACTATAAAAATGGCTCTCTAGCCTGATATAAGATTTTGACAATGTGCCACTGTGGCAGCGGTGTGTTTAAAGGAAAAGTGTAAACCAGTTCTTTTCAGTTCTCCAGTCTTTGGATTAAATGCAAACATAAGCACAACATTTTATTTATTTATTTATTTGTTTATTTATTTGAGCATTGGAGTTTGAAGTTACATGTTCAAATGAGCAATCTGAAGAATCTCAGCAAGATATCAAAGGCAAGGATAAACTTGAACTGCCAGCTGCAGATTTGACACTCAGAGGTACCAAGCTGGAAGTTCAGCAGAAGTTAAAATCCAGGATTTTATCTTGTACTTACCCCATAAAACAAAAAATCTCTTCTAACATGTCAAAAATCCGCAACTATAATATTAAAGACTGATTTCTCTGTTGGCAGCAAGTTTCAGTCCGTGCTTGCTATTAATTTACATTAAAAGAATATAAGTTAGATCTAAACATTACTTTGATGTTCATTTTTGTATGTCAAATTGGGATGTTTGAGGCCAGAAGAGAAAAGAAATACTGTTCCCAGTTTCATGAGTAAGGGTTAATCTGTGTACATGGTGAGATTATAGACTTCAGTGTTAATACGTATTTGTTTTAATTATATATGTTAAATATCGCTTGCATCATGGATTTAGAAATGCCCAGTTAATACATATGTAAATCTTTGTGCCGCTAGGCAGGGCTTGCAGGTCTTTAGCAAATATTTTGTTGAGAAACTGTAGATGTGATTTAAACTTAGAAGTGGGATGTGTCAACCCACTTGTTTTCTTACAATTAACAATGCAACCGTTAATCCCGTGCAGCTATCTTTCAACTTGAAAGAAAGGGTTTTGGAAAGATCACACGTTAATCTATATTGTTTGTCATCTTCTGCAGTTCTTTCCACTTGTTCAAGGAGCATGAGAGAGTATAAAATTGAACTTCTATCATCACACTACTACTACTATTAAGATTAATACTAATATTTTTGTTAAACTGCCTAAAGTTTAAAGCAATGAAAAACTTAGAATCTTGCAGAAGTATTGTAAGAAATAAGTCTTACAACAGGTGAAACTAAAAGAAAACTTGAGTGGGTTGTGATGTAATGAGGGATATCTATGTAGTAATGAACATTCTGGGATGTTTAAAAAAAAAAAAAAACTCACTTTGTACTCAAAGAATGGTCACGTACTGGAACAGATTGGCCAGAGAGGAGGTTATGGAGTCTCCATCCATGGAGATACTCAAAACCCAACTGGATGTGGTCCTGGGCAATCTATTCCAGATGACCCTACTTGAGCAGGGGGACGGGAACTGGTGATCACAAGAGGTCCCTTCCAATCTCTGTGATTCTGTGAGTGGTATTGTTGAAGTAAATAATACTTCTCAGTTGCTAGTAAAAACATGTGAAGTCTGAACAGGATTAATGAAGGAAGAGAGCTACTACCTGTAAGTGCCCACCCCCCCCTTTTTTTTTTTATCCCTTCTGTAGTGCTTTTTTTAAGTGCCACTTTCCTGGTACTGTTTGCAAACAGACTCTCTCTTTGGCATCTGACAATATGTTAGTAACCATTTTGAGAACATCTTGAGTAATTGTTTTTCTACTTCCTGTTGATAATATTTTGCTTTAGAACAAAGGTGCTGTGATATTACAGTTAAATGCTAAATCTGCAATTAAATTTCACTGGGATGTTACCAAGCCAATATGAGGCCTGAGAGACCTTGTGAGCTTTTTTTCTGAGCCATTTAATTACTTGAAAATCCTGTCATTGGATTCAATATTTAACATTGTTCGTGAGCTGGAAAAACATGATGCATTCCCTTGAATCAGGCCCTGAATGAGCTCTTTTTGTAGCTCAAAGCAGTGATTTCTAACAAGTACAGGAATTTTGGCCCAGATCAGACCACAGTTACAGCTCTCATTGGTTATTTCTAGAGCACAATGTGTAAATTTCAGTTTTTAATAGCTGCAGTTTATTCTGTGAATTATTACTTTATTTCCAATTTCATACTTTTAATTGAAATGTGGAGATGCAAGTATTTTAATGCTATGAAATTCCGTGCATTTGCAATTGGCATTAAAAGCAGTGTGCCATTAGAAAAAAAAGTAGTTTGATTAATAATCTTTGTAACACTGCATCTGAGACTGGAAAACATTACTCTTTATTTCCTACATCGTCGAGATAATCTCATGGGCTGCAGACTTCAGAAATGCCTTTGTAGTTTTCTTTGTGGATATTTAGTTGTGGGTTTTTTGTTGTTGTTTTTCTTTTGGAGTGTTGTTTTTCTTCCCCAGTATGTCACCTGGCATGCCTGGTCATGCAGATCTCTTGCCAAGAAGGCAAATTTAATTTATTCAGTTTCCCTGAGAAACAGGTTTTCTTAAGAAAATTGTACTAAGGGAAGATGATGGCTCTTGTTTTTTTTTTTTTTTTTTAAATCTTGTTCCTTTTGATAGGGAAAAAAAAGGAAGAGTTCAATCATTGTACGTTTTTAGAAGAATGTGGCATATAAGTATGCTGAAAATTTACAAAACATGGATAATAACAATAAATAACGTGGACTTATTGTTTGGATCCTGTGGAGAGGTTGAACTGTGTCCTAAACAGAGGATGAGAATTCTCATAATTTTCTACTATGACCAAAATATTTAACAAACTGGACATTGATTCTTAAAGAAAAACAGATGAGAACGAAGGGTGATGAGGTAGTAGTGTGGATGCTATTGAATTGTACAAAGAAAGGAGAGCCTATTAAAAATAATTTCAGCAGATTAGAGTACTGAAAAAGTAAAACTCCGAGGAAATTTCTGATTGTTGTTGTTATCAAAGGGTTGAAAAACTATATAGCATTGAGGAATGTGTGGATAAAGGCAAAAGTTCTGCTGACAGAAGGTTGTAGTCCAGCTATATTTAAGTGGTGGCAGTAGTGGAAAGCAGGAATGGGAACAGGACCTCTGACCGAAACGTTATCTACACGAAGAGAAGGGGGATGCTTCCTGCATCTTAGCATTTGGGCCCGCATTTGCTGACCAAAAGGCAGAAGGGCCTTTTCGTGTCGTAGGTGATACAGAACAAAATTCTAACGTTTTTACTGCTGTAATTGAACCAGTACAAGTTACGGAGGAAGCGGACAAAAGCTGGCTGCACACAGAGCGAACTTTCCCCTTTTCCGTTTTTGGAAAGGTAGGTGCACCGCCGGCTGGCTCCCGGCGCACGAGGGGAACGGGTTTTCGGCGCCTGCGGGTAGCCCCCCCCCCCCCCCTCCACTTTGGACCGGGCACGGGCCAGCGCATCCCCGGCCGGCGTGCCCGCCGCCCTGTGGTAACCTCGGGACCGCGCTCCGCCGGGGTGAACGACCGCTGCCGCCGGCGTGTGGCGGGTGCTGCTCGCGACGCCGGCGGCCTCGGCCGTCCCCTCAACAGTCACCACATCGCCTTATCGCCTAGCAACACCCCTACGGGGCACGCCATTGGCAGGGCCGCGCCCCCGCCCACACGCCCCCGCCTCCGGATTGGGTGCCGGCCCAGCACTGCGCGTCCAGCCGCGCGCCCCTTCTCTTTGTGCGCTGCCGGGTGCGCGGGCGATCCGTGGCCCGGCGCCCGCCCGGCTTCAGCGCGCCCTGCCGAGCCACGGTGCCGGCGCAGTACTAGTCCCAACCACAGTGTGCACATCCGCGGGGCGGGGGGAGAGGGACACAGAAAGGGACGCGGCGCTCGCTGCGATGGGCTTGGGCAAAGCCAGGCGCCGCTCGCAGAGCGCGGCCTTCCACGGCCTCCAGGGCGGGGCGCAGGAGCTTGGCCCAGTGCCGCGGGCACGGGCGCCCGACCGGCTCCGCCCCGGCCTGCCCAAGACCCCCTCCTCCTGTGGAACGGCTCTGGCGGACAGGGGTTGGCATCACCCCGGGGCCGGCTCAGGGCGGCCCTGCCCCAGCTCTCATTGGACTGCGGCGAGGAGTAAACTGTCAGCCCATGTGGCGTGGCCGCCGGAGGTGGCGGCTGCTTAAATAGCGGTGGGAGCTAGAGGGAGACAGTGAGGAGAGCGCGGAGCATCGGACGTACGCAGCTCGGCACCGGCCGCCGCAGCGCCCGAGTCCGCCTGAAGAGCCTGCCCCGCAGCAGCCCGGTCCGGCGCTGAGCTGACTACAGGGTCCTCTCGGCACGAAGCTTTCCGCACCCGTGCAGGTACCGGTGGCACAGCGGACGCGGAGCGGCCGGGAGAGCGGCGGCCTCCGCTCCCGCCTCCGCGGGCTGCTGCGCCAGGCAGCCGCGCCGGGATCGTTCCGCCTGGTCCCCTCCGCCGCGCGGAGTCGGATGGCCGCTTCGTACGGCTGGGGCCCGCGGGCTCTGCCCGCGCGACGAGAAGGTTCCGTGCGCCGGCGCCCTACGCGCCGCGCCTAGATGCTCGGGCTGCCCGGCCCCACCGCAGGCCTCTCTCCCGGGGCCCAACGCGGTCGCGCCGAGGAGGCTCCTTGCCAGTCGGTGGGGGGCTAGCGAGCCGCAGCCTCCCGCTGGCGAGGCGGAGCGGAGAGAGGCTGCAGCGCGGCATTGTGGTGCCGGCGCTCGGCCATCTTGGCGGCGGGCGGGGACCCCTCGCCGCCGAGCCGGCACGGGCAGGCTCTGCGGGTGCAGGGCCGCGCGTGGCGCGGGCCGGCGAGCGAGCAGGAGCACCGCTGCCTGCAGCCCTCGGCTGCCCGGCGGCAGGAGCCTTTCTGCATTCCCCCGAGCGTCGGCGCGCCCTCGCCCCAGCCGCGGCGGCAGGGCTCCGCGGGGCGGCTCAGCGGGTTCCGAGGGGCCGCGCCCGGCGCCCGCCGCGGGGCTGGGCGGCAGCGGTGGCCCCGATCGTGCGCGGACCGAGCGGCGCGGCCCATCGGGCCGGCTCGGGCGGGCAGCCGGGGCTAAACGGACTGCTCCGTCCTGGCAGAAGGGTGGCGGCTCCTCCGTCACCCGCGATGTTCCGAGTTGGCCTAACAGCACGAGTGTAGCAAGCTGAGGAAGCTTCTAAGTGAAGAGATTAGCGTTTGCACGCCCTAAAGGTGGCTTGTCGATACATACGGGGAAACGTTCTCAAAAAAGGTGCAGCACATACTGCTAAGCTTCCGCTTCTATATAAACCAGCTGCTCACGTGCAATAACCCATTCATTGTACACCAGTCTGGTTTGGATGATGTGATTGTCAGGAAAACGATCGTGGTCTTCTCTCTTCTGCTGTTCTTGCTCTTATCGGTTTTCTTTCTACATTCTTCCCTAGCATAAGGCTCTTGAAGGTACAAAACCCCTTTTTTCCTGGCTAAAAGCTTTATTATGGTACTTAAATTGAAACAGGCTGTGTTAAAGCAGTTTACATTAACTTGCATAGTCTTTCAGAAAGCAGTGTCGGGGGGGCTTTGGAGAATGCCTTGCCTTTAAAATCAAAAGTAAAAATCAAAAAACTCACTTGAACAAAGGATTCACCTTTTTCTGCAGCTTCTGCGCTTCTTGAAATGAACTGAAAATAGCAGTGCAACTTGAAAGGCTGCATTTAGTGGGTGAATTTAGAGGACAAAGGCCCTACAGGGAGGGCAGTTACAAACAGATTTTTTTTTTTTTTTTAAAGGTGTAGTAATACTGGGGACATCAGTTGGTATAAATCATTTGGAAATCAACAGAGCTGTATTGATTCCATGAGTAAAACCTAACCTACCTTTCCCACATAACAACTCAACCAGATTGTGTTTCCTGCCAAGAAATGTGTTTTTAAATACAAAACCCCACTACCACTTTCCATTTGTCTTGTGGTCAATGGGACAGATCCAGCCTTGAGACAGAAAGAGACAGTTAAAAAGTCTTTGTTAAACTGGAGCTATAGTGCACAGGCTGAGAGTAGCCAAGTGCTTTCAAAAATGAAAAGCAGCCTGTGTTTGCTTCTATTCTGTAGAGGATTTTTTGGAAGCAGACATTATAGCTCTCTAAAAATGAAGTTTCTGTGGGATGGCAGTTTAAACTGTAAATTTTAGAAATGATAATCAGAGATTAAGAAACATGGGTTATGATGTAGTCAGATTTACAAGCTAAGAAAACATACCCTTTGTCAATATCTGCACTGAAGAAGGCTATGGAGGAGTCATGGATGTTTCATTTTAAGGTGAGGGGAGCTCCAAAACAGATCAAGATTTGGACTGCCTAGAACTAGTAACAGAGACTTGAGTTTGAGGAGTCTGTCCTACCATGATGACAGCCATCAAAATAACAGTTAATAAATAAAAATGATATGTTCCTGTCTAGTAAAGAGAACAACACCAGGCAAAACAGGGTTTGGTTTGGTTTCTTTCTTTTTTTTTTTTTTCCTGCTGTTTCTTTGCGCTTTATTCTTTGCTCCCAGACCCCATTTGTTTTACTTAACTTTTGGTGATCATAGGTACAGCAGAATAAGAAAACTATTCTCTTTGGAGGTTGGCAAGTCAGGTATGAGTGGGAGAACAAATTAAGTCCCTCTTTCCTTACTGCTTTAAAAGCTTATGATCTCAGTAGGCACAGAGAAAACAAAGTTGTACAGCTGACATGGTTGATTAAAAAACAATGATCAACATTTTTCTTCTTGATTCATTATCGGTGCTAGATGAGTGGGGTACTGAAAAACATCTTTTTTTTAAATGCATTGCAGGGCAGTAGTTAATCTTACAAGTTTGTTAATAGCAATAGGCTGTCATGATATCAGTAGGTATCCAATACATAGAGAGCAAGGTTATGAAGGAGTAAGATGATTGGAGAAAAGAGCTGACATCAATAAACAAACCAACCTTGTCAAGTGGCTAATGTGGGAGGTAGATAACTAGAGCACAAGTATAAAATTATGAAAGTGATTACTAGTCAATAATACCAGAAGGGATTGTTAGTTATTACTAGTCTCAGTGAGTCAGCAAAGGAATATCATTGCAAAAAAATATTGTGTAAATCCAATGAGGTTGTAGTTCACGCTTAATGAGGTGTCTATCAGACTGGTATGTTCAGGGTTTTGGTGTCTTTTGTTTATTCTTTTGTCGTCTTTCCCCTGCCTGGGTAAAAAGTCAATCTGTCTATGAAGAATCTACGTAATTCTATTAAAACAAAACCATCTGGCAAAGAGAGGACAAAGAATGTTATATGGTTGGTTGTATCCAATAAAACACAGCCCTAAGAAATTGGCACTCTTATCTTTTTTTGGTCTCCTTTTTTGACCCATTACATTTGTTCATCTTGACCATCAGATAGTTGAAGCAATTTCTTGCATATATTTGCTGTAGTCCAATCTCCTTTAAAACTTCTGTGGAAATAATTTTCTTTCCTGGTTCCATGTCATACACTTCAAAAACTGTCAATGTACTGTGTATAGTCCAAAAGTGTTCTACAAAGAAGAGTGAGTCTGTAGTATACTAACATACTATACTGTACCTTTTGCGGACAACGTCCATAAACTTTGAAACAGCCTACCTGTATATTAGCTGTCAATGAAGACCAATGACATCGTTGGTAGCTGTAATGTCTACTTTAATCACTGTTTAATTATTGAGTACTTAATATTCATGATTTCTTCTTTTCTGACTCTTCCCCAGTAAATCACCTCTACTGTCTGCCACTAGGTCCATAATTTGTTATTTTTGATATAGGCATCCTAAGCCTATCTTTCCAGTTCTTTGTGTATATAAATCCTTAAGTTGTGGCTCTTATTACCCATTTACCCAGCTAAAATTAACTTCTTGGCTTTTGTTCTTGTACATTTTGATTACCACAGCGTCTTTCTGCCTTTGACACAGTCTTGCTCAACTGCAGTCATAACTTGTTGGCAAAAATTGCTTTGCTGATAAATTCCATTTCTTCACTGTCTCAGAAAAACATTTTGTCAAGGTTGGCCATACCTGGATGGAGTTTTCCTGATACTCCAGGGAAAGAGATGTAGGAGGGGAAGGGACAATCCCAGAAGAGAAGTTTCAGTCTCCTGAAATACAATATTTATCTCCTTGGATATTGTCACCCAAAGAGCTGAGGCATAAAATTGAAAATTAATCACATTATAATTTTGCATGGCTTTTGTTGTGTGCTTGGATTGTAAGCTCCATGCCTAAGATCCAGTTATTTCTCTGCCCCCAGCACAGAACTGTTGCAAGTGTAGCAGAGCTATGGTCCTTGATGGGTTTTCTAGGTACAGTGGTGACACCAATATTAAAACTGACTTGCTAGACCTTTGTGAGCGGAAAAACTGAGGAGCTTCTCTTCAGAGCAAAATAGACTGGGCATATTACTACCTACTTCAATTTTAGGGTGTAGTTTCTCAGTAAAGGCCATATACATTTGGCCCTCACTGTTTTCCTTCTTAAATGAATACTGAGAGTGGAATGGAAGTTCTGTTGTCTGAAGTATTTAACTAAAGACTGAGAAATCCAAAATGTCCTTTTGGGAGCACTTCTGGTTTTGCTCCCAGAAAGGATGGAGTGGATGAGGTAATCATCTCTTCTACCTCAGAGTGTTGCATGTTGCATAATTCCATGGTTACTCCACAGATCTGAATGGAGATAACTGCTGAAGGAAAGAAGAGTAGAAGAGATCAGGCAGCCTCTGTGGTGGTGTGTGTCGGCTGGTCTACACCTCTGTAAAAGCCTTGCAAACCAGGGGGCATTGCTTTCCCTCTGCCTCACCATGCAGTCATCTCTAAGTTACATGAAGTTATTATGCCAGAGCAATGTGAGGATGGAAGAGGCCTATTGCTCAAAAACTATAAGAATTTCTGAAAGAGACTGTAAAAAAATGTTCATAAGTTAAATGTCTTGGGTTGAAAAATCATCTGTGGAAGTGTTCATCTAAGAGTATCTATTAATACTATTTTACAGGAGAGATGATCAAGCACAAGCAGTACTTATGGAGAGTGCCTACATGGCGCTATGGCACATAATCTGTGCTGGAAGTCAAGCTTTAGGTCTTCCATTGCAAAGTTTTTCCTTCAAAGGCAGAATTAGCTATTTAAACGCTAATTTTTATTGTGATTTTTACTTGTTAAAAACCCCACACATTAGAGAATATTTTGCCTCTACTTACCAGAAGTATTATTTAAGAAGGTACTGTGAATGCTCATTACATCTTTTGTTCATGCAACCATGTCTACATAGATGGGTATCTCTTTTTTTTTTTTCTTTTTTTTTTTTTTCTGTAACTTGTCCAGTTTGGGTCTACTAATTATAATTTGAGCTTAACTGGAACAACATCAGGTTAACTTGCCTTCCTTCTGCTTCGTTAATATATTTTCAGCGTAATGCAAAATAACGTGAGTGTGTTGACTGTAATATGAGCTCTCATTTGGTGCTGCAATCTGTATAGATGACTTGTCATGCGGCGTTGTATGGGATTGGGGTCTTAGAATGCAAATTTCTTGGGTCAATAGCTAGGGTTTTCACTGATCTGAAATCTCTGTTCTGTCAACTCTTATTTTAAAGCACCCCCCTCTACCCCATGTACTCAATTCCTCTTTCCCAGTCCTCTAAGGTATTGCAGTGCAAGGTTCAGTGTTTTGGGAAATGCTTTATATGTAAAATTTACTTCTCATTTCAGGGATTTAGAATAATGCTAAACCGTATTGCAGTCTTCCTATGTTTTTCCTTCTGTGTGTGTTGGGGTGTGTGCATATGTGTGCTTTTTTTTTCATTTTTTTCCCTCCAACGAGCTTACTTATTATTGATTCTTAAGTTAGTATTTAACTTTGGAATGATTGTAGAACTCGTTTTGCTGCCTGTAAGGTTTGCCTTGTAATTATGTATTTTACTATATGTATTTCATAATTTCCCCACCCACTTCTGCTCCAGCATGTTGATCTTTCTTCTCTGCTGACTTTAAATAGAGGCTTTGCCTTTGGTAGAGAGAGACCTGTTCATTTTCTAGCTGTCATATAGAAACTGGTGGTTTTCAAAGCCTGGCACTGCCTCAGCATCAGTTTTCTTGTCCCCATTGTCCCCACAAATCTTACAGTCTATTTGATTAGTTGGGATATCTTTTTGTAGTAGGGACTCCATGGGCTTTTTCTGTGTGGGTGTTTCTCATACAAATACAGTTGTCACAACATGTTAGGAAGGCAAGAGGTGCATATATTCTCCTCTGTGTGAAACCTTACTAGTCTTACTGCTTTCTTGGATCTCAGCAACAGGGAGAAGTTAAGAGATGGAGGACGTGGTGATTGCAGGCATAGCAGGAAAGCTGCCAGAATCTGAGAACTTGCAAGAGTTTTGGGAGAAACTACTTAATGGAGTTGATATGGTCACAGAGGATGATCGGAGGTGGAAACCAGGTGAGTGCTTATTGCCTCTCCTTTTGGAGCTCTGAGCTTTTCAGAGGAATTATCCTACAAAAGGAAAAGATTTATCAGATGCAAAAACAGAGCTTTTGAATTCACTTCTGATACATCACCAAGAAATTCAGGAACAGAATACTTCTACAGAGGTCTTAAGTAATGCATTTTATAGTCATATCGTGCACAGTAGTAGCTAATAAATAATACGTATCTTCCAGGGAAAAACACACTTCTGATAGAGCAGCTAAGTACTTAGTGAATCCTGGTAGTTGTGGCAATAAGACTGCTCTGTCATTTTTCTGGGTTCCGAAGTAGCAGAGGGACTCCAGTCCCATGATTTGTAGCTTTTTAGAATGTTCTTTTCTGTTTGATTATCCTTCTGAAATTTTTGGCCCATGTCTATCCAATTCAGGCTGGTGAATTGCAAAGGTGAAAAGTAGTTTTTGTTTTTCTTCTGACTGGAACCAACAATTCAGAGTCTGTGTGCTTGGCACAACTTTCCAAAGCACAAATGCTGTCATATCCAGGACAGTCTTAAAAATCATAATTGTTTTTGTTAATGCGGTGTTTTAATTTCCAAATAAGATTTGGAGAGATGAGTGGATAGGTATTCGTGTAGCGCTCTGGATGCTGCAAGGGAAAAATAAGATTTCACTTGTAATCGAGAATCAGCTGTGATCATTCTGTACTTTGTCTCATCTAGTAGCTGCTTCAAAACTGATGTAATCTGTGATGCGGTGATTTTTTCTTCTCAGGAATGTATGGGCTGCCCAAGAGAAATGGAAAGCTCAAGGACATAAGCAAGTTTGATGCCTCCTTTTTTGGGGTCCACCCCAAACAAGCTCATACAATGGATCCTCAGCTTCGCTTGCTGTTGGAAGTTTCTTATGAAGCTATTTTGGATGGAGGTAAGCAGGTGAATGACTGAAAAGGGAGAATCGTGGTTCAATCGTGGTTCACAGTTGCTTTTGTGCAGCACGTGTAGACATGCACCTGTGTGACGAGATCACTAACAAGAAAGGTCACAGTAGAGAGGAGACCGAAGAACTGGTATGAGGGTTAGAGAAAATTGCTTTATTCTGGAACTTGAACTGGGAAATCTACACTGACTGCCAGAAAGTCTCTACTGGTCTGATACAGTGGAACCGGTACTACAGAAGCATTTAAACAGTCAACAGTACTAGAGCTTTTGTATGTTGGTGTCCCTACACTACTGCTCTACTGTAAAGTTCCATAATAGATTCCTTTGTTAAAGGCACAGGGGATAATTGTAGTGCAAAGGGAAGATGACTCCATGAGAATTCTCATCCATGGTCTGAAAGAATGACGGATGACCTGCTGTATTCCTGTCTATTGGCAAGATCCAAGGAAAGCTTGTGACATTAGAGCTGCTACCATAGGAAGTTTGCCCAGGGAGTGTGCTTTCAGAAATGGGAGCCTCCTTTCTCCATCACTGCCAGTGTCAAGCGCTTTTTAGGTACTTGCCCACAGAGCCAAAAAATTGATTCTTCATATTAATGAGTTTCATGTCTGAACATAAGGAGGACATGGAAAAAGTTGTAACCAGCTCGCTAGTTCTGACAAATTAGCACTTGCTGAGCCTCAGTCTTAAGGCTTGAATATGAGTAGTCTGCTTGTCTCCAGGACTCCTGCAGCACAGAGAAGAAACAGTACATTGTTACAAGTTGAGCTTGCCATGCAGTTTTTTGGAGGAGAGTTGTTTCTTGTTCCAGCTCATTGGCTTTTGTGCCAAATAACTTTTTCTTTTCTCCCTCGTACTCCAGATCTAGGCTTTGCACGAGGACAGATATTCAAGTGCTCATCTGACATTCCATGTGCTGCACTTTTCTCCCTTTGTCTGCTTCTTTTCTCTGCACTGGAAATCTGCTGTTAGCTTATCTGATCAGCATTTATATCTTTAATGGTTGTACGCTTCTACACAAGACTCTATCAATGCCCATCTAACTCAAAAAGCTGTCTTAGGGCGCGATGTGTTCTGGCCAAAAGCCAGTACCAAAGTTCTGATGGACTCTGTTGTAATAAACAGGTTGAATAAACAGGAGCTCTGCAGAAGGCCTGTGATTGAAACAGGTAGAAAAGTAACTATGTGGGCTGCAGGTCTGCCAGAAATGGACAGTAATAAATTGTATTTCGTGAACTGGTACCGTCAGTACCTGATACCTTACCAGTTTTCCCCTCATAATGAGTTTGTTTGCTGTAATCTGCCTTCCAATATCCCCATAGGCATTAATCCAGCTACCCTCCGTGGCACAGACACGGGTGTATGGGTTGGTGCAAGTGGGTCAGAAGCTGGTGAAGCCTTTAGCCAAGATCCAGAACAGCTTTTGGGATACAGTATGATTGGCTGCCAGCGTGCTATGTTTGCCAACAGGATTTCTTACTTCTATGATTTTAAAGGTAAGTGTCCTCAGACTTGTCAGTTCTGATCACTAATTGCAATTTCAGCATGGTTGTACCATGGTTGCTCTGGAGAGGTGGGATGGATATGAGGTATAGACTCTTTGGGGATGAGAAAGTAGAATGCAGCTGTTGTAAAGAGGCATGTGAGAAGCAAAAACTGTGTTGTAACTCTGTGTTAAGACTCATTACAAGGCTTTGTACTTCATTTGTTGAAAATGGGCATAGCTGGCATTCATACGAAAGATAATGATGCCAGGAGAAAAACTAACTGGAACAGGTAACTCAGAGAAGTAGGAGTGGTACGGGACTGGTATGATTAAAGGCATGATGGGAATTGCCTTGAAGAGCAGTAGACAGCAGGGATCATGGTAAGGGTAGCACCAGGAAGTGGGAGAGATTTCATTGTTGAAAATGGGGAGATGTTAGCTGGTTGTGATGCTACAATGTCTTTTTTTGATGGAGATGGAGGTGAAATTTTAAAATGTACCCTTAAAGCTAAACTGTTGGCATTTTTTTTCCTCCTTTCTCATCCCCTGTTACTGGCAAGCAGGCAGAGATGGTGATTCTTGTCTCCCAGTGTATCAGGATTGCCTGTAATGTTCTGAAGCAACTGTTAGTATTTTTTAAATGCATTTTGTGGTAACCATCCTATAGTCTTTGGAGAGTAACTCAAGAAAAATTAACAGTAAAAAAGTGTTTGTTTTTTTTTTTTCCCTTTCTGTTCCCGAAGGCCCAAGCTTAAGTATTGACACAGCCTGCTCCTCCAGTCTCATGGCCCTAGAAAATGCTTATAAGGCAATTCGTAATGGACGGTGCAGTGCAGCCGTGGTAGGAGGGGTCAACCTTCTGCTGAAGCCCAACACTTCTGTGCAGTTCATGAAGCTGGGTATGCTTAGTCCTGATGGTGCCTGCAAAGTTTTTGATGCTTCAGGTAAGGCATTAGCATGAAAAATCGTCTTGTTGTACGAGATGAACTTACTGCTGAATCTGTGACGTGATGCTCTGGTAACAGTGGACATAGTTGGTCTTGTCCTTGTTCTTAGGTGCACTGCTTGGGACATACCCCGGACTTTATTTGTGTTGCACAGCTCCATTAGACCTAGAAAATTACCTGTGGAAAATAAATTGTATGGTTCGTTTCTGTGCCAGTGGGGAAAGGAAATAACTGTCTCTTGATGTAAACTTTCTTTCATCATTTGTGATGAGCAGTGAGCCTTTCTAGGACATTCTTTTTTAAACAAATGTACATATTGTACTCCAAAGCAATCTGTTTTAAGCAATAGCTCAGGAATGAGATAACCTTAGCGCGTGGTGCTTTTGCTACTTTATTCAAAGCAGAACAGATTAATGACTTGTTCTGTCTCTATTCTCAGGAGATGGGTATTGTCGCTCTGAAGCTGTTGTTGTCGTTCTTTTGACCAAGAAATCCATGGCTAAACGCATCTATGCTACAATAGTTAATGCTGGGAGTAACACTGATGGCTTTAAAGAGCAAGGTAGGCCTTGAGCTTCTGAAAAGTGAGATACCTGCAGAACAGTTCATTCTAGAGTCTTTGTTATCAGAGAAGGATTATTGCAGGGTTCCTGTTCTTTAAGGTGTGTGAGGGTTTTTCATAGTGCTTTTCTTTTTTTTTTTTTTTCCTTTTTCAACTTTGGTAACACAATGTTCAGGCCCCTGTTTTGTAAAGGAATGAAAGGAGACAAGTGGTGATTGTTATTATAGAGAGTATCAGGAGTGTCCTGTTGCTAGTTTAGCCTTCCTTGGGATATGTCTGGAGTAACTTTTGCACAGATAGTAGAAATGTACATGTTGTTACTGGAAGGCTCTTTTCCTGCTCCTGTCCCATTTTTCCCACTCATGGAGATGCTGAGTTTTATATGTTCTGCTTGATCTAAACATACAGTGTTAACCAGTATCTTCCCACAGTACTCTAATCATCAGTTTAGTTCCATTTCTGGTTCCTCTGCTCTTCTTTCTAAGAGCCTGAGAGGCTTACTCTGTTCGGTGCAAAGGACATAAGTATAAACCCTGAAAAGATATCTTTCTTTTTGAGCTGGTAGCCCCAATCAGCTGAAAGGGTGCTCAAAGCAGAACAGGAAGCATTTATTGAGAGAGAGGAATTGATGGCAATTCTGATTCTAGGTGTGACATTCCCATCTGGAGACATGCAGCGGCAGTTGGTCAGTTCTCTGCACAGAGAATGTGGTATCAAGCCTGGAGACATTGAGTATGTTGAAACTCATGGGACAGGCACCAAGGTCAGTATGACCTCTTTGGTTTTGGGGTGTTTTCTTCCCTTGCACCACTTGCCACGCTTTCGGATCAAATTATTCTTTGTTCTTTCAAAATAAAGGTAAAGGAATTGTATTTCTGTCTTCTACCAGTTTCTGGAATATATACTGCTTCACTACTTTTGGATTTTACCCAAATGTCTTAACCTTTCAGATTTTTCTTTTGTGGTGTGTTTTGGAAGTATTGGCTATTAGCCATTCTGATTATTTTCCTTCTAGGTTGGAGATCCACAGGAAGTAAATGGCCTTGCAGATCTCTTCTGCCAATGTGAGAGAGAGCCGTTGTTGATTGGCTCAACCAAGTCAAACATGGGTCATCCAGAGCCTGCTTCTGGACTTGCTGCATTAGCCAAGGTAACACATGGCTTGTGAGGGGAAAAAGCATGGGGAGTGAGGGAGGGACTAGTATTGGCTGTGTTTGTTGGTTTGTTTTAAAGAAAATTTGCACTGATCCAGAATAAAATCTATGCCGGTATTGATAAGTCAGGTGATTCTTTATTACCTACTACTTGTTTCGCCTGCAAATACTTTTAAAAACTCAGGTGGCTATTCTACAAGCTGTACATGAGTGCCTAGGTGACCCTCTGCCATGTGTACTCACAAGTGCATGCAAGCCCAAACATTATAATTCACACATACCACTCAATTCTACAGGAACATAACTCTGCTCAGAATAAGGGGTTTGAGGTCACCTTACTGATTATTCTTACACTGGAACTTCTAACAGAATGCTGTAGGTCATTTGGGTTCAGGGGAGATACAAATAAAGAGGTATTGGAGTAGTTTGAATGACCAAAGGTAAGAAGCAGTTTCCATACCAGAACAGTAGCTGATCCTTTGAGTTGTTTGTCAAGGATGTATTTTCTCTTCTCAGTCTGTCTTGTGTTGGTGAGAGGCCAGGTGATTTATTTGGGATGAGGCTACCTGCTTAAATAACTGGTTGTCTTAGCAACCAGCCTACTAATTACTGCTGTAGGCAATCATCTCCCAGCTCTGGCTGCTAAACTGCTTAGCAAAGAGCTAGCTATTGTTCATGCTTGGTTGTAAGCCTATTACTGACAGCCTTACAGACATGCAAACTGAATTCAAGTATACTATCACTGCTACGATTTTAGGCTCTTTAAAATAATTATTATGATCTGAGTATGTACAGCTTTCTATGAATAGCCTTGTCCGCAAATAAAGCGTGGAAACTGCAGTATCTGTCTCTCTGTAGAGGAGAGTTTAACTTTTTTTTTTAGAACCTCTATCACCCAGACTGACACCTTTTTCAATAGAAGGAATGATGACTTGATTCATTAAAACGAACCTCTCCATCCTTAATGTGTTGTTTGTTATGAGCAATTTGCTTAGTACAGTTCTTCTGTGAGGACTGAACTGTCAGGAGAGGATCAAAGCTTTGAGGTAACTGTTTCCCTGTTTGTGTTTCTTAGAGAATGCAGAATTGCAAAAATAGGGACCACAGTTTCTTTTTGAAGAATTCTGTGACATCATATTTTCTCACTTTTCCATCACTTTTTTCACTTAACTTTGTATCAGAATTTACAGCTGTAGGCAAGAGCCCGTAGCACCTTTGACGTGTGTTAGGATGTGTTTTTGTTGTGCTTCTGTTAAGTTGTATTAGGTCTTGTTCCTAGATCTGGCATGTTTGAGAGCACCTGAAGCTTTGTCTGGTTTGGTATTGGAAGTTCTGTCTCTGTTCTTGGTTCTTTGAAAGTTGGGCAGCAATTGACATTTTAATATTTGGAATTTTAATAAGAATGACAGATCTTGCATTCTTGAGGCCCAACGAGAAACTACACTGAGCCCATCCTTTTCAGAGACAGTAACTTTTTCAGGAAGTATGCAGTTTCTGTTAACATTTTATTTTGGCATTCCATAAAATGCTTTTACATATGAGATGTCAGTTATGAAAGTAGATCTTGGAAGTATCTGACTTAAGACTCAAAGAAAATGTTTATTATGGAAAAAAGAATAAGAAAGAAAACTAGGGTTTGCCAAGGCCGCTTTACTTGAGTTCTGGTAAGGGAGGGAGAACTCATCTGCACTTTGCTGTACAGCAATTAGGCTGAGTAGTTGAAAAGACAAATTTCTTGTTGGCTGTGCTGTACACTCACTGTACTGCATTCTCAAACTTGTGAGGAAGCCATGGAAGGCTTAGAGGACAAATATGTATGTTTTATAAAGCAACAGCAAGTTCAAAGTAAATAGTATTGTAGGTGTAGGATAGTGTTCATGAAAAGTCTTTTGTCACCGTGGCTTTATAATATGCTAACTGGAGATGAAATTGTACATTTATGGTTGTTTTCCCAGATAGTTTGCCATGTCTGATGGTCAGCTTGGAAGAACTGTTCCCCAACCACGATCTGTTTATCTGACAATTTTGTGGTGATGAAGGAATTGCCAAACACACAGGACATGCAGTATCTGCTACTGACCTTGTGGTCTTTGGTTTGCTGGACTTGTGCCACAAATGATTATGGCCTTGGTGTCATGGGCTGGTTGTAGTGTTGTTATTGAAAAAGATAGTTCTTGCTTTTTATTATAAGTCTTGTGCTGTTTTCTGTGCTTCCCTTTGGCTCTGCCAGTTCTGATCCATCTGCTGCTTTTTCGGGTCAAGACATCAAATGGATGGAAAGCAGCATGAAAACCCTTTCACCAGTGCTTCAGTGTGTCTCTTTTGTGGTAAAGGCAGAAATGGGAGCATTTATTGTAATAAAGAATAGTATGTGTGGCCATCTGAATGGGGAAAGGTGGAGTGTGATGAAGGAAGAGCTGAAAGAGGAGAAAAAAGATGTGGTATCTTTAGTAGCCAAGTTGCTTTTCCAGCAAGATTGCATGGCTTTACAGTTAGAAAGGGTCTGGAAGCTAAACTTAAAACTACCACCCTTAACCTTAACCACTGACTTTCTACATGGACTTAAAACTTGCCTAGGTGAAGTAGGTACTGCCTCTACCACATTGATAATGTTAGTCTGTGAAGGGTCCCTTTATACAAAAATAAGAGGAGCTGCTTTTGTGTATGCTTACATAGCAATTTATAGTAATAAAAATAAATAAAACAAAAGATAGGGTTTTTTTTAAATAAAAATAAGAAAATATGGAGCACATAATACTATGTTCTTTCTTCCAGGTCGTTCTTTCTCTGGAACATGGGCTGTGGGCCCCAAATCTTCATTTCAGTGACCCACATCCAGATATTCCTGCTTTACACAATGGCTCCTTAAAGGTGGTTTGTGAACCAACACCAATAAAAGGTGGCTTAGTCAGCATCAATTCTTTTGGCTTTGGAGGTGCTAATGTTCATGTCATTCTGAAGCCAAATGAGAAGAAACATCAGCCTCCAGAGACTTGTAACTTGCCAAGACTGGTTCAAGTTTGTGGCAGAACTCAGGAAGCTGTAGAAATACTAATTCAAGAGAGCAAAAAACATAGAGGATGCAGTCCATTTTTACGCCTGCTCGGTGATATCTCTGCAATTCCTGTATCCCTCATGCCCTACAGGGGCTACACCCTAGTTGGCACTGAGAGTGACATCGAAGAGGTTCAGCAAGTTCAAGCGTCTGGTAGACCACTCTGGTACATCTGTTCAGGTAGGTCCACAGCAGTGTCCAGACTTCTGCATTCTTCTATAGAAATGAACCTTGAATAGTTGGATCTTGTGCACTAATGTTTTTTCCACTCTCCAAAATGAGGAACTGTCATGCAGACCCATGGTATGTGTAGGAGAATCATGTTTCCTGTGTTTTATCTAATCCTTCCAATTTATCTATCTTTTGATGACAGCAAAGTCCAGAGAACAAAAAAGCAGTGCCTAATTTAGAGGGTGTTAGGTATGTGCAATGATTTGTCCTTAGATAGGATTCTTTCACTTCCAAAGCAAGCATGTGATGTCCACTCCTATTACAGAGCATTGCAAAAGCACGTTTTCTTGCTTATCTTGCAGGCATGGGAACCCAGTGGAAAGGTATGGGCCTGAGTCTTATGAAATTGGATGTGTTTCGCCAGTCTATAATGCGCTCAGATGAGGCTTTGAAGAACACAGGACTGAAGGTCTCAGACCTGCTTCTGCAAGCAGATGACAATACTTTTGATGAGACTGTCAATGCATTTGTTGGAGTAGCTGCTGTTCAGGTTAGTTGCAGTTAGATAGATTTCAGTTAGTTTTGGGCCCAGCCCTTTGCAAGATGCTTTCAGGAATGTTGATCTAAACTGATCTGTGTGTGTGTGTATGTGTGTGTGTAATGTTCGGTAGTTTCTCTAAGATACTAAGGAACATATGAAGTTTTATATAAATGTTTCTGCCAAGAATCAAAGTTCTATAGAATGCCTTCTAAAATCTGTTCTGAAAAAGAACAAAATGATGTTAAATGAAGTCTCTAATTCTGGAAGAGTATCAAAGCAGGATTTGTTGTCTATTAGAGAAAACTAGAAACAGTTTTTAAAGTGATCTGGAAAGCTGGACTTGGCTCTTGCTTTATACAGACGCTCTTAGAATCATAGAATCATAGATTGGCTTGGGTTGGAAGCGATCTTAAAGATAATCTAGTTCCAACCCCCTTGCTGTAGGCAGGGATGCCACCCACTAGATCAGGTTGGCCAAGGCCACACCCAACCTGGCCTTGAATACCTCCACAGATGGGGCATCCACAGCTTCTCTGGGCAACCTATTCCAGTGCCTCACTACCCTTACCGTGAAGAATTTCTTTGTAATGTCTAATCTAAATCTATCCTCTTTTAGTTTAAGACCATTCCCCCTTGTCCTATCATTATCTACCTGCGTAGAGTCCCTCTCCATCCTTTTCATAAGATCCCTTTGAGTATTGAAAGGCCGCAACAAGGTCTCCCTGGAGCCTTCCCTTCTCCAGGCTCAGCATCCCCAGCTCTCTCAGCCTTTCCTCGTAGGAGAGGTGCTCCAGCCCTCTGATCATTTTTGTAGCCCTTCTAGGGACTTGCTTTAACAGGTCCACATCTTTATTGTGCTCGATGCACAAAGATGCAGTACTCCAGGTGAGGCCTCATGAGGGCAGAGTAGAGGGGGACAATCACCTGCTGATTATGCCTCTTTTGATACAGCCCAAGGCACAGCTGGCCTTCTAGGCTGCAAGCACACACTGCTGGCTCATGTCAAGCTCTTGGTAACCTCCTGTTTTTGGAGATAACTTCCTAGTATAAAGGTGCGTAGTGGAGAGAGAGGCGCAAACGATACTGGAGACACGATGATTCTTGACATGCTTTGAAATGAGGTTGAAGCTGCTGTTATGTTAAAAAAAAAAAAAAAAACAGGGCAAGGGCAAGAAGAAAGTCTGTACAAAAAAGTAATCTTGAAATGCACTCAGCGCTGTTGTGTGCCTTTGAGTCCTTACACCTGCTTACTCTGGCATGGAATCATTAATTCTGCTTTTCCTTGCAGATTGCCCAAATTGATGTGCTGAAGGCTGCAGGTCTGCAACCTGATGGGATTTTGGGCCACTCAGTGGGAGAAGTAGCTTGTGGCTATGCAGATAATTCCTTAAGTCATGAAGAAGCCATTCTTGCTGCTTATTGGCGGGGGCGATGTGTTAAAGAGGCCAAATTGCCACCAGGAGGAATGGCTGCTGTTGGTAGGTATCCGCTTAGCAAAAGAGTGATATAAGAAAGTGCATCTGATCTCTGCTGTATGGCATCAACATAAAACTGGGCTCTGAAATGTGTTTGTGATAGCAATCAGTTCCGTAAAAGTTTGGCTACTGTTGTCTCTTCTTCTGATGAAGAACAGGTTATAAAATATTGAAGTTGATACAATGGTAGTAATTTCTGACCTGTAATACAGAAGAGTTTTGGTCATCGTTCCAAAACTTAAGTGGAAATAGAGAGATTTATTGACAGGTAACAAATGACAGAGTCCCAGTAATCACCTTGAAAAGAGATGTGAAAAACATAAGGCACTGTGTTTTTTCTCTTTACTCTTTTTAAAAAACAGTATTTCTGAAGTATGCAAGAATGAGACATGAAGTCACTGTTATGTAGTGGGCAGCTGGCTAGCAAAACTTAGTGCCACTAGCACATGCTTGTGCCTACTAGTACTTAGGAAGGAGCTTTCTCCCGGTCCAGCACCGCTCAGAGTTTCTGTCAATTTCAAGTTTTGTTCAAAACTGGGTGAAGTTTTGAGCTTTGAACCCAGCAGTTTGTCTTCAGTGGCTTCGTGGTAATTTATATGTTTAAAAATAACATGACTGTTGATAGCATGATTGTTTTTCTGTTTCTTATGATTGGACACAGTGGTTGATTAAAAATGGTGAAACGCTTCAGAGAAAAGCTGTTGCAGGTCTAATGCAATGAGTTTGATGACTGGGTCTCGTATTATAAACCTACACTCCTTATTTTAACCAATGCTATAAAGTACTATCTACCTAATTGAGCATTTTTCTGCTTGATATTAAATACGTGACACCTTATCACAGAACTTAGGTTAGAGTGATGCATATAATGTTTTTCATAATCTGATTTTGAGTTTAAGCTTTTACTGTGACTTGTATCCACATAATATGTGCTCAATATCACAGTGACAAATGAAGTATTAAAGCCGTGAGATACACTTCCATTGATTTTGCAGAATCACTTTTGGGCAGAGGGGGGATGTCTGTGATCTTTCTAAGAATCTGTTACAGTTTTGCAAAATGCTGAATTAAGTGCAGTGATTGCATGCTTAAATGGGGAGGATTGCCTCCCATCACGAGGCTTACTTCTCCAAAACACGTGTTGTCCTGAACTCTTCCTCCTGCAGGTCTGACATGGGAGGAATGTAAGCAGCGCTGTCCTCCAAATGTGGTACCAGCCTGCCACAACTCTGAAGATACTGTCACTGTTTCGGGGCCTCTGGTAAGGAAAGAACTGACATGGAGCATGCCAGATCTGTGACTGGAACCTGTGAAGTTCTAGTTTGAAGAAAATGTGAAGCTAAGCTGCTTGAAAAGAAAAGCACCCCTCCTGGTGGGAGGGGACATGGTGTTCTTTATGAGTTCAAACACTCAAAAGTTCTCTCAGAGGAACTGTAAGCTAGTAATGACAGATTTCTTATGCTGAATACTCTTACAGCCATGGGTATAATGAGTGATGAATGATAATACTGAGAATGACAATAACCTCATAACAGATATAGCTCCCCTTAAGTGGCAAGTGATAAAGGGCATGGGGGGAGTACAGTGCTTCAAACACTTCCCAAATATGTTGGGAGCTGTTAGTTTTAGTTCTCTTTTATTCCTCTTCTCAGGACTCTCTGAATGAGTTTGTAGCCAAACTGAAAAAGGATGGTGTGTTCGCAAAGGAGGTGCGCAGTGCCGGAGTTGCATTTCATTCCTATTATATGGCATCTATTGCACCAGCGCTGCTAAGTGCTCTGAAAAAGGTAACGTTACTGAGTTATGGTGTGCATGAGTTGTGATGGGGCACCTGGATTTGAGCATCAGTGATATTAAGCTAAGAGGGTTCCATCCTTTAAGAGGGGAAGTCTCTTAAAGACCATGTAGACATCTGTAAGGTTTGAAGTCCTATCACATTAAGCAGAAGGATGACCTCAGCAATCAAGATAAGGAAAATGTCCCACAAAAAAGGGGGCAAGGGCTTCTTGCTTTTGCCTGTCTTGCTGTCATCTATGACCTGTAACTCTTCCTCCTGTCCCTCTTCCTTGTCTTTCTGCAGGTCATTCCACACCCTAAACCTCGTTCAGCACGGTGGATCAGTACATCTATCCCTGAATCTCAGTGGCAAAGTGATCTGGCTAGGAATTCCTCTGCAGAATATTATGTGAACAACCTAGTGAGTCCCGTGCTGTTCCATGAAGGCCTGAAGCATATTCCAGAGAATGCTGTTGTAGTGGAGATTGCTCCACATGCTCTTTTACAGGTACTTTATTTGATTATGTCAGTGTGGTAGTATATCTCAAAATGTTCCTGCAGGAAGGAAATGGAATGTCTGAAGATTAGAGAATAGTGCTTTTTTTTTTTTTCTTCTTGTTTTTTCCCTCCCATTCTGAGAATACTATCTTGCTCGAGTACTTTCAATTCTCTCCCAGTTTTAAGAAATTTTGGTTTTGTTTTAAATAAATAAATAAAAATCCCAACATACTACAACTTCCCTAGCCATGCATTCATGTTGTGGCCTTTACTCATTGTCTTGCTTTTCAGATAGCCGATAGGTAGCTCTCCAAACTGCAGTGAGTAAGAAAATTGTTTGGACCTAATAGGGCACGTGTGTATAAAGCAGGGCAGGGAGGAGAAATTCAAGACTAACAGGGCTTTTCTGTGGAAAATCTGGTATCGCCATCTGTACTTTCATGTTCTTGTATTGGAAAGTGGTAGTTGGTAGTGGTGTTTCTTTCTCCCCTATTCTCCTTTACAGTTTTTAAAAGCTAGTTCAGTCGATACTGTTCTCTCTCACTTCATTTGCGGACTTGGATAATCAAACTTACATAAGCCGTAGAAATTCAAGGAGAAAAGAAAACACAATGCCACACTAGCATGACTGGCTAAAGTAATACAATATGCAGTGTTGCATCTCTTACAGATATTAAGTATGTCTACATCATGTTAATTTTTCAAAGAAGTAAGATCTGAGTTATTACTCTCAAAAATACATTTATACTAATATTAAGATGCATGCTTTTAGGTATTCTCCATTATTTTGTGGGGCTTTGAATTATGTGGTGTCCATTCCTCCTATCCTTTCTCCTCACCCTCAATGTGAGCTGAAAATAGACAGCACTTCAAATGGAACTTATAAAAAATAGAATGTCCAAGCATTAACCATCTTTAATGAATGGGATTTGAGGAGGTTTTCCCCCCAGCCTCTGCTGGGTAACTTTGTCCTGTGTGGTCAAAGTAAAAAGCCAGACTGTGCCTTTGGATTCCTGAAGTGTAGTCTCTCCTTTGTGTTCCCCTACCTTCCAGGGAATTTGAGTATCATTATACTGAAGCAAAACGTGTTGCTTCACATATCTACGTTATTTGAGAGGATGCTAATGAGGTGATTATAGGTAAATGCAATTTTGTATGGCATCAAATGCTTTCATCAGCTTCCCAAAAAAGACTTGGATATCTATAATACCAGGCGTACACAAAATGTCTTCTATCATCTATTTCAGAACACTACTAAAAATGTTTTCTATTTCTAAGATACAGCTAGATGTGTATTTTGACCTTCCTGGGAGTTAGATGAAAATTGAATCCTTTTTCCTTACTCTTTGAGAAGCCTAACCCGAGGAGTGGGTTACAACTCAGGAAACTGCATTTAGTTGCCTTG
Source organism: Anser anser (assembly GCF_964211835.1). Taxonomy (NCBI): domain Eukaryota; kingdom Metazoa; phylum Chordata; class Aves; order Anseriformes; family Anatidae; genus Anser; species Anser anser. The sequence goes on along the minus strand of NC_139740.1, from coordinate 15,469,426 downwards.
TATAGGTTTATGTAGTGACTTAATAAGCGTGCTGTGAAGCCTGCTGTTTAAGAGTACAGTTGATACCTTTTTTCCCCCCCTTTGTACCCTTTTGAAGTTGTAGAATCATAGAATGGTTTGGGTTGGAAGGAGCCTAAAAGATCATCTAGTTTCACTCCCCACTGCCGTGGGCAGGGACACCTTCCGCAAGACCAGGTTGCTCAAAGTCCCATCCAACCTAGCCTTGGACACTTACAGAAAGCAGGTATCTGCAACTTCTCTGGACAGTGTGTTCCAGTGCCTCACCACCGTCATAGTGAAGAATATCTTCCTCCTCCTATCTATTCTAAACCTACCCTCTTTTAGTTTAAAGCCATTACCCCATGTTCTATCACTATGCTCCGTAATAGAGTCCCTCCCCAAATATGATGTGAAAGAAAGCATAGTTCTTAACCAGACCAAGTATTCCCTTCTCAGTGATACCTAGATACTAAAATTTTTAAGTAGAGTTGAGGAAAATACCATTCACAGTATGGTTATGGTAATAGTAGTTCTTGTAGGTTTCGCAGGGTAAAAATTGCAAGTAGCTATTTTAGGAACTTTAGGACGTTTCTTTGGAATGGTAGTGCAATAGTACCAGTAAGCATTGTCCTTCGAGGCTAAGTAGTCTGAGACCACAGGAGCTTTTTGTTTTCATAAACTTTTTTCACCCCCCACAATTATCAGATCATTATTCCCTTTTTCCCATCCCATAAGAACTGGTCATTGTGAATTAGCCCCTTAGCAGAGAATGCAGTACATGAGGTACACTAGGTTGTGCTTGTCTCACAAGATCAATTCTGTAGTCTTGTGCTTGTCCCGTAAGTCTCAAGAGCTGGTCCTTTTTATTTGCTCCATGGCACGCAAAATGAGACAAATCTTAAGAAGATCCATTTGTGAATCAAGTTTTATACTTGTACAGTGCTTCTGAGTTCCAATCCAGTATATATTTTTTATGTATATTAGTTTTATTTGTGCTTTGAAAGTGCGACTTGAAGGGAGAATCAGAGCAGAACTGTATAGACATGTATTTTTCTCTAAAAAGATTTTTTACTTAATATTAAAATCACTGCACCGTTTTGGAATCTAATGCAAGTGACTAATGATTTCATCAGCTGGGTTTGAGATTGTTGTTTTTCTCTTCCTTCTTCCTTCTCCCACTTAAAGACTGTAGACCAAATTAAAGAACAGATCAAATTTGGATCAGATGTTCAAGGCTGGGTTTTTGATTTAATAGCAGTTGTTTGGAAAATGCTCTAGGAAGCTACAGACTGAAAAAGGCTGATCCTGGGAGCAAGAGCTTAAGGAGGGGTGGTGCACAAGTGGGAGGCTCAAGGGGGTGATCTTGCAGTTCTTGAAGTGTAGCTGTTGATTTCACAGGGCAATTTGCCTGGGAAAGGGAGATGTGTGATTTGACAGAATTTCATGAATATTACATATATTCTTCCTTACAAGACATGCAGCTTCCTGGGTGGCTGGAAGGGTATTGTGCTCTGCTGCTTCTAGCCTGTTAAAATGTGCACGTTCTAGCACCTGGCACAGGTGCAGAAGCAGTTTTGACAAAACAGTTTCTTTGTAGTGTGTGGAAGGGAGGGAAAATCAGAGGCAAAATAGTTAGTAATACTTTCCACCAGTGATTTCTGAACTCTACTTGACCAGGCTATCTTGAGGAGAAGTTTGAAACCATCATGCACTATTCTACCTTTGATGAAGAAGGACCAGAAGAATAACTTGGAGTTCTTCCTAACACAGACTGGAAAGATTCATTTAACTGGGTAAGGAGACTAAGGGATCAAGGGTGAGTGGGGTATCAGTTAGGAGAGAATTCAAGCCTCTTCTCTAGCATGCGTGTCTTCACCATGATTGAAATACTCCTTCAACAAAATTGGGAAAAATGGGATTTACACGTATGCTTTACATATTTTTTTTGCTCACTTAGGAAACATTTCCGCAGGTTAGAGATTGCTTGGGCTGGGGAGGTGCTTTTCAAAGAGAAGGAATCCATTTCCAGAGGCCTAGGAACCTGGAGCTGGCTCACAGAAAGTAAACTTTGCATCTCATAGACTGTTAGAATTAACATATTTGGCTACAGTACATGTTCATGGAACCCCTGGAGAAGTCTCAGACATGGAGCCCAGGAACAGTTACTATATGACCTTTAAGTATTATGGTCAATTTTTTTTTCTTTTTTTCTTTTTTCCCTCCAATTGTCTTGATCCTTTTTGTCTTCCTAGCATAAATGTTCTTGGAAACAACTTGTTCCCATCTGTGGAATACCCTGTCCCTGTGGGAACACCCCTTATTTCTCCATATATCAAATGGGACCACAGCCAGGACTGGGATGTTCCAAAAGCTGAAGACTTCCCATCAGGTTCCAAAGGCTCTGCATCTGCTTCAGTCTACAATATTGGTATGTTTGTCAGTTGGTTTTGTTTGTTTTCCTACTTTACCTCTGCATTTTTTATAAAACTAGGAAAAGGATACTCAAAGGACAGCATCCTTGAAGTCATCTTCTGAAGCTTCATATATTTTTATTTATTCGTTTTCAGAGAGACTGGATCTACTTCTGAAATGAGGTTAAAGAATATGAACAGAGGAGGAAATTGTCTTGATTCAGACTGACAGCAGTCGTAAGATTGGCATGTTGCCAATCGGGATTGCTGGGGAAAACACTAGATCCTCTTAAAGAAATTTAGGGCAAAAGATCTCTTTATTTGTGAGTTTATATTATTTTTATTCTGCTCTTTATTCTTTCACAGATGTGAGTCCTGACTCTCCTGACCATTACCTGGTTGGTCATTGCATTGACGGCAGAATCCTGTACCCAGCAACTGGGTACCTTGTGCTGGCTTGGCGATCTCTGGCACGGTCTCTTGGCATGGCCATGGAGCAAACAGCCGTTATGTTTGAAGAAGTTATAATTCATCAGGCAACTATCCTTCCCAAAAAGGGTAAGTGAGTGGTATTGTCACAACTGCAACAATTAAAGGAGCGTAAGGAAAAAAATGCAAAGGAAAAGTGAAGAGGAACTGGGGGGGGGGGGGGGGGGAGGGGGGGGGGGCAGGTAGAAGAATTGGGAGTGCAACATGACTGTATGAAATTACTCATTGTTCAGTCAAGTAACACATACAGTCACCTTTACTCCATGTTGTGTGGAGTGAGTCTGGAAATGATGCTGGAGAATGGAGGCAGTAAATGACCTTGCAGCCCTGTCTTCCTCAATGTTTCTTGCAGGATCAGTGCAGTTGGAAGTTCGAATCATGCCTGCTTCCCACTGCTTTGAAGTGTCAGGGAATGGGAATTTGGCTGTGAGTGGTAAGTGAATGAAGTGTGTGTGCATGCCCTGGCCTACTCAAATCCATTATGCATAAACACTGATGATTCTTATTCTTGCCACTGTGCCCATCAGGGAAGATTAGCCTCCTAGAAAACGATGCTCTGAAGAACTTTCATAACCAGCTAGCTGCCTTTCAGACTCATTTAGACACAAGCTCAAAGTCTGGCCTCTTGAAGGAAGACGTTTACCAAGAGCTGCATCTTCGTGGATATAATTATGGACCAACTTTCCAGGGTGTTCTGGAATGCAACGGTGAAGGTGAATTTACTTTCTATAGAAGAATGATGAACATAGTTACTGTAATGATGAATATTTGATCTTTTAGTTCAATTTGTATTAATGGTCCACTTGACTATGCTTTGTGGAGTAATTATACTTTTTAGTGTGGTAACAGAGAACAACTAAGTGTTCTAACAGGGCACTGGGAAAGCTGTTATCTCCAGTGCAGAACTGATTACTGGAGTTTACAGGGGAAGCTGGGTGCATACAACAGACTTTGTAGTTAAGTAACGACTTCGCACATCTGCTGAATGACACAATTACAGTGAGGTTTCCACTCTCTCTTCTTCTGCAGCAAGTGCAGGGAAAGTTCTGTGGAATGGAAACTGGGTGACCTTCCTTGACACCTTGCTACACATGATAGTCTTAGCTGAGACTGGGCGCAGTCTACGCTTACCTACCAGGATTCGCTCAGTGTATATTGACCCAGTGCTGCATCCAGAGCATGTGTGCCAATACCAGGACAATGTAGAAGGTAATGTCTTTTGTGCTTGGGCTTTTACAAGTTCCTTTGAGTGCTGTGTGTGTGAATGTTTGACTTTCTTAGAAGTAGGATGGACTTCAGGGGCCGTCTTACTCTCCAAGTTATTCTACAGCTCCCTTTGTAACGGTCTGATATAGCACTCACTGTTCATCTGGTCACCTTGAAGAAAATGCTTATAGAGTTTGATGCAAGCTTATGTTTGTTTCTTGTCTTTCAGCTTTAGATGTTGTTGTTGACCACTGTCTTAACAGCCTCAAAGCAGGAGGTGTTCAGATTAATGGTCTTCATGCTTCTGTGGCACCACGACGACAACAGGAACGAATCCCTCCCACCCTGGAAAAATTCTGCTTTGTTCCCTATAATGAGAGTAACTGTTTGTCTTCCAGTGCCCAGCTTCATGCCTATCTGGAGCACTGCAAAGGTAGGTAGAGTGGGGTTGGTTCGTTTTCACACTAGGGGAATCTTCCAGCTTGCCAGAACTGAAAGAAACTGTTCATACTACTTCAATCCTTAGAGCAATTAAGAAATTAAGTTTTGGTCTCTGTACAAGACTTCAGCAGGAGTCCTATGTCTGTACACTTGTTAGAAGCTAAAAACTACTTTTGCCTGAGGTACCTCTAGAAAGCAAGTAGGAGTAAAGCCAGCAGGCAGGGGCATCTACACTTCTTTAACGGGCAATGTGTCAAATAGCACAACCTTTCCTGTAAGCAGAGAGGCAGAAATCAGCTGCTTCTTGGAGAAATCCAGTCTGCTTACTTCAAAAACTGATAAGAAAGCCTACTTCATTGAGTCTTTGGCTTTCTTAGTTTGCTTTGTTTTGTTTTTCCTCTGAACTGCCAAGATGGGGAAGGTGACATGTCTGTTCCCATTTATTTGTGGGCACAAGAGCTTATCCAAGGAGGAAAAGTGTTTTAGTGAGATATGCTAAAGAAAATTTACGTTTGCCACAAGAATAGAATAAAAGCAGCTTAGACTGTTGTGAAACCAGTAGCCTAGTTTAATGCTCTCTGGCTGGGGAGACATCATCTGTGCCCAGCTCCTTGCCTTCTTGTCTCTCTATCAAAGGAGGCAGGGAGGAATTGAGTGGAGGTTTTCTTTATTTTGGGTTTGTGGGTTGTTTTTTGAGGTCTTTGCTATGCCTTGAGATGTCATTTTTGGTATTCTATGTTGGTATAGTGACTTCATGCTCATCCTTTGATTAGACAATAAGTTTTAAAGATTTTATTTCCTTTTTTTTTTTTTTTGTCAGTATATCTTCCTATCCAGATACTGTCGCCAAAGTTTTTATCTGTAGTGGGATTTTTTTTTTGTTAGCACTGTTGCTGATCTCAGTCAAAATCAGCTATTTCCCATTCAGTTGTAAAGCAAAGACTTCTACTCACTTTTGTATTTGTGGAAAAATACAACTTTCCACCTCGACTCTCTAAAGCTCTTGTCAATCACAGATTTTCTGTTAGTTGCCCTCTTTTAGTTGGAGCCTTACCCTGGGTAGTCTTGGTGGTTCAGATTGTCTTGGCACAAACCTTACTTGTTTTGAGGCTGCAGCTACTGTATAATCTGTAATTATGGGAAAGCACAGAATAATGCACTATGTCTTTGTGGCTAGGCTGATGATACAAGACTATGACTTGATCAGTGGTGATCACCTGGTATAGCAAATGGGGGAGGGGACATTCTCTTCAGAAAGAGGATAAGAAAAATCTTTGGAAAATCTGACTCCTCCTTTCGTTTCTTCTTCTACTCCATAGGTCTGATCAAGAACTTACAGGCTAAAGTGGCTGTGCATGGTGTCAAATTAGTCATCCACGGCCTAGAAACTACAGGAGCTGCTGCAGGGTCTTCACCCATGCAGAAGGGCCTTCAGCATATCCTTGCTGAAATCTGCCGTCTGGAACTGAATGGAAACCTACATTCTGAGCTGGAACAGATTGTGACTCAAGAGAAAATGCACTTCCAGGATGACCCTCTTCTCAGTGGCTTGCTAGATTCTTCGGAGTTGAAGACTTGCCTGGATGTGGCATTGGAGAACATGACCAGTCACAGGATGAAGATAGTGGAGGTTAGCTGGAAGCCTGGGATGGAATCGTAGCTCGCGTTTCCATGCCTCCCAGTAACCTGATCACATACTTCTATTATTGCAGTTACAATTCTGAATATCATTCGTTTTTCAGCTTGGTTTTCCATTTCCAATTCCTTTCTTTTCTAACAGGCTCTTGCAGGAAATGGACATCTGTTCTCTCGTGTCAAGAGTATTCTGAATACTCAGCCCTTATTGCAGCTGGACTACATTGCCACTGATTGCACCCTTGAAGCTCTTTCAGCTAATGAAACAGAGCTACAGGATGCTGGAATTTCCTTTAGCCAGTGGGATCCGTCTAACCCTCCTTCTGGAAACCTGGCCAATGCTGACCTGGTGGTATACAACTGTTCAACAAATGTTCTAGGGAACACCACTAAAATTGTCTCTAATTTGGCAGCTGCAGTGAAAGAAGGAGGGTTTGTTTTGCTACACACCCTTCTTCAAGGAGAAACTCTTGGAGAAATTGTCAGCTTCCTTACAAGCCCAGATCTACAGCAGAAGCACAGCTTCCTGTCTCAGGTAAACATCCTGGAAGGACAAATGTTTTCTCTGTGGTTAGTCTGAAGTCTGCTGCTTGCATACTTCCTTGTGATGAATGTTGAGTAGATGTTGCTTTCCACTGAGGCTCTCTGTAAGAATATATTTAAGGAATACTACTTCAGAAGAAAAGAGTTGTCAATTGCCACAGATTAGATTGGAAGAGTAAACAGCAAATTCAATCAGGAATGCCTTTCTTAATGCATTAAAAAATAGTCATTGTCACGCATATATCTATATAATCTCTAGGAACACACTGGCCAGGACAACTCAGTTATAGCTGAAATAACATGATGCGTTGTTGGGTTAGAGGATACAGCTTTTTCACTGTAGGATCCTAAAAGGCTTCAGTGTCAGAATATCATTCCTCCAGCTCTAATATCAAAAGGAGGTGAGACTTTACATAATAGTTAAGCACGCGCTTGCAGCCCAGAAGGCCAACTATGTCCTGGGCTGCATTAAAAAAGGGGTGGCCAGCAGGGAGAGGGAGGTGGTTGTCCCCTTCTACTCTGCTCTTGTGAGACCCCACCTGGAATACTGTGTGCAGGCCTGGGGCCCCCAGCACACGAAGAATGCGGAGCTCTTGGAATGAGTCCAGAGGAGGGCCACTAAGATGATCAGAGGGCTGGAGCAGCTCTCCTCTGAAGAAAGGTTGAGGGAAGCTTGTTCAGCTTGGAGAAGAGAAGGCTCCAGGGAGACCTCATTGCAGCCTTCCAGTACTTGAAGGGAGCATATAAACAGGAGGGGGAACTGCCCAGTGCTTCTGTCTATCTAGAACATTATGCAAGGCCTCTTGTCCCTCAGGGGAGTCAACAGCACTTCCCAGTTTAGTATCATCAGTAAACTTGCTGAGGATGCATTCAACCATTCAACTCCTGGATCCAAATTGCTGATGAAAATGCTGAACAGAACTGGCCCCGGAATCGAACCCTGGGGAACACCGCTGTTGACCAGCGGCCAGCCAGATGTAGCCCCACTCACTACAATACGGAGGCAAGAATGGGTCTTAGAGTTCTTACAATGTCCCTGTCCAGAAAACTTCCCATAGTCCTTGATATCACATATCACACTGTCAAAATGTCCTGCTGTTTTATATAGCCTGTAGTCGTCTTTATTTCATTAAAATTGTACAGCTTCAGTGTTCCTGCATGTGTCACGCATGCGTTTTCGTTCTCTTGTTTTTCTGAAGTGTTGTTTCAATATAATTTAAGCATATAGGTGCTCCTTCCCTGCTACAAGTTTGTTGCTTCCAGGCTTCTCCCTCCCCTCTCACAGGATTGAAGAATTTAGGTGATTTGTGGTTTTTTTTGTGCTTCCTCTGTCCCACTTTTTCTATTGCAGATAGGGCTTACACAACCTAGATTAGTAATATATAAACTCAGTGTTTTCCCTTTCTGTTATTTTCTCTGCTGGGATTTGTACATTCTTTTTGTCCCTGAAGATCTGTCTTTCTTAGACTGCTGAAATTAAATTTTAGGCACATTCAAATCCTATATGGGATTTTCCAGCATGGTTAGTGCTCTGCTTTTTGCATATCTCATAGTGTAGTAAGACAAATTGCCTAACCAGGGCTTTGAGATACTTGTACTACTGCATTCAGAAGGTATTTTAGGGAAGAAGGAATAGTCTAGACATGGATAAAATACTGCCATGTTACACAAATATGTATTTGTACTGAGACAGTACAGAGCTAACACCAAAATTTCCAGCAAAAGCAAGAAAATGGTGGACAGGGCCTATTGTTCCCAGTGAGGCAGTCTTCAGGGAGACTCAGCAAGGTGGTTTGTAGTTTTAATTGATTCAAAAGAAACATCACAAACTTTAATTGTTGTTGTATGTGATTTGACAGGCACAATGGGAAGGCGTATTCAGCAAGGCCTCACTGAATCTAATTGCAATGAAGAGATCTTTCTTTGGCTCAGTTATTTTCCTGTGTCGCCGGCAATCCCCTGCCAAAACACCCATTTTTCTCCCAATAGATGAGACCCATTATAAGTGGGTTGAATCCTTAAAGGTGAGAATTCCTGTGTTTTGGATATTTGGCTTTCCAAATCATTACACTTTCTTAATGAGATATTTAGCAGTATTGGGGTTGCGGGGGGAGAAAAAGAGTATGTATTTGTTCAATTGCTTTTCTTAAAGTACAACTTATTCATCTCTGCCTTAAGGATACAAGAGGTGTTTTCTTTCTGAGGTTCCTGGCAAAACAGTCTGGGGTTTGTCTTGTAGGAGATCTTGGCCGACCAATCGGAGCAGCCTGTGTGGTTGACTGCCACCAGTTGTGGGAACTCAGGAATTTTGGGCATGGTGAACTGTCTCCGCCTGGAAGCAGAAGGTCACAGAATCAGGTACAAAAGCATGCCCTTGAGTCACAGTTGGAGAAAAGATGTTTTTGTCTTAGGTTCTTTTCAGTCTTATACCAAAACAAACATAATGACAACTCTTCGCTTCTAGGTGTGTGTTCGTTTCCAACTTGAACCCTTCATCGGCTGTCCCATCCATTAGTCTTTCTTCTCTGGAGATGCAGGAGATTGTTCAGAGAGATCTGGTGATGAATGTATATCGCGATGGAAAGTGGGGCTCCTTCAGGCATCTCCCATTGCAGCAAGGTAACTGCTTTGAGGCTTAAGGATCACTTGCAGGGCTTAAAAGAATAGAATATGAATGGACTTTCATAGACTATGAGTAGCTATTGTTCCCACATTTTTATTATTATTTAATAAGTGGATAATTTGGAATTCTTCCGTTCCAGCTCAGACTGAATAGTAGCATGCTCTGGTACCAGGAAGAGGGATAAGGTATTTAGGGTATGGGCAGAATTGCAGGGTAAGTAAGAGCTTTGTGTGGAGGGCAAATAGAGGAGAAGGCAGCAATTACGCATGGAGTTTACTCACTCTGGAAAGTGTGTCCCCGTGTTAATGTGTATAAAGTTAATCTGTTCTTCCTTCTGCAGGACAACCTCAGGAGTTGACAGAATATGCCTACGTCAATGCGTTGACTCGTGGAGATCTCTCATCCCTTCATTGGATTGTTTCCCCACTTCAGCACTTCTACACAACTAATCCAGATGTTCTGCTCTGTAAAGTCTATTATGCATCTCTTAATTTCCGGGACATTATGCTGGCCACAGGAAAGCTTTCTCCAGATGCTATCCCTGGTAAGCTAAAATTACACTAAAAGAAAAAATATTCATATATTACTATGATATAATTTATTCACATAACTTCATTAATTTTATTTATGCAATGGATAAAGTATGTATCAGCTTTTGTTTAGCAAGAAAGTACACTTTTGAAAAGGAAGTATAGCCATACTTCAGGACTATGCACCTAAAACTTGCAAGTTCTACTTCCACTTATAGCCCCATTTTTCACACGGCAGAATTGTTAAAATGCTGTGAAGGAAACATTATTAGCCCCATTGCATAGATACCAAGCATGAGGTGAAATGTTGGAGGTTTCAGAGATGGGCAAGGTACATACCAAGGTGAGAATGTTGAAGTTTCATGCTGCCATGCTACTGGACATGTTTTGCTTTTAGGGGAGAATAACGCAAGGTGAAGTATCTGCTGTCTATGAAATGTAGATTATCATCTAGCTTGGTAAGGAGTTAAGGATTAATGTCTGTGAAATGGTTTTGAAGCTTCATTTAAACAAAGTAAAAAGTATGTTTGGAGACTTTGACTATGAGTGACTTTGACTAGGGCTGTGTTTTCCTTCGTAACTGAGATTAGTCTCTTCCTAAAGTGTGTGTTCACAGATACAAAGGTTTAGCAGTAAACCTGTTTTCTCTGTGATCACCCTTTCTAGTTTATGTATCATTCTTTTTTAAAGAGCAAAAAAAGTGTCATTGAAACAGGATGTTTCAGTGAAACTTCTCAGGTGCAAGCCGGAAACTAAAGCAATACGATCAAGGACAGAGAGTAAAATTTAATGAGACCAAGTCGTTTTCTGCTATTCTTGCTCTTAAGAATGAGAGATTAACTGCGGTGGCTTATGTACTGTGTACATAGTAGACAAATCTTAGCATTTTTTCTGTCTCTAGGGTTCCAGCTTTCAAGGACTACTATTTCAGTAAATTCTCTACCAAAAGATTTTAGAAGAGAAGTTTTCCTTTGTAAAAGATGTTTACCTTCTTTCAGGTAACTGGGCTTCACAGCAGTGCATGCTAGGCATGGAGTTCTCAGGACGGGACCTGGCTGGAAGAAGGGTGATGGGATTGCTGCCAGCAAAAGGGCTGGCTACAGTGGTAGACTGTGAGAAGAGGTTTCTATGGGAAGTCCCTAAAAACTGGTAGGTCATCTTCTGTTTTCTGTTTCATGTACGTGGGTAAGATTTGCCTTGCTGCCTGATGCTGATGACAACCCTGATCTGACTAGAGGACTGCATAATGGATAGATTCTACTCTGGGAAATGATAATAGAGCTATAGACTCCCGAGCAGGGTTTGGCTCAGTCATCTGATTCACTGCAGGAGCTGAGCACTGTGGGTTTTTTGTTTGTTTGTTTTTGTTTTGTTTTTCTACAGTGGCTTGTACTAGTTTTTCATCTCTTTCTTGGGCTTTTAGCTCCTTGTGTTTTGGTATATGCAAAGATTTTTAGTGTGGATTATGTTACTGGTGAGTTACTGAAATACTTCCGTAGAAGAATAAAGCCCTTAGCTGTGCTTGGCCACTGTGGTAATCTGTCGTATTGTTGAGAACCATTTATACTCTTTGGTCTATCTTGGCAGTTTAACCTTCCCATTGCTGAAAAGCAAACTTCAGCAGGAGAATCTGGGAGGTTTCCAAGGGTAAAGATCTCTTCTCCCCTTCACTTTGCTTCCTAGGACTCTGGAAGAAGCAGCTTCGGTGCCTGTGGTTTATGCCACTGCTTATTATGCCTTGGTGGTTCGAGGTGGTATGAAGAAGGGTGAGAGTGTCCTTATTCACTCTGGCTCAGGAGGTGTGGGCCAAGCAGCCATTGCCATTGCCCTGAGCATGGGCTGCCGTGTCTTTACTACTGTAGGTGGGTACCAAGAATCCAGTTTTATTAAATGTATCTGTGTGTGTGTGTGTATATATGCCTACATTTTTTTTGTTATATGCATACACACGTGTATATAAAAAATATATTTACGTACATATTTTTTCCCCCAAGCATGATCTACTGCTACCTTGACCTAGTTTCTAGTCTGAGGAAGGGATACACAGTGAATACAGCTACTGACTATGTGCTAGAAATTTTCACAGCACAGAAAATTTATCTACCTTCTGTATATTATGTAATTCAGAAGTATGGGAGAACAAAACTGCTTCATTTTAAATTCAGTGATGTGATCAAAGAGTGTCTATCCTTTGTAAGGCTTCATCTGTTTCTGGTCATTTCTGTGTCCCATAAATGACTAGCCTCTGTCCTAACATTTGACACCTTGAGAGCCTGAGAGCTTTGAAGCAACTGCTTGGTGGCTGCTTAGACTGCACATCTTTTCTTGAGACCTCAAAGATGAAAATGGATTGTTTTCATCACTAAAGAATTAACATAAAAGTACTAACATCATTCAGTCATCTACTTCTTTTGTACTTCTAGGCTCTGCTGAGAAACGCCAATATCTCCAAGCAAGGTTCCCACAGCTGGATGCCAATAGCTTTGCCAGCTCCCGAAATACTACCTTTGAGCAACATATATTACGAGTTACCAATGGAAAAGGTGTGAACTCAAAAATATTTTTCCTTCTTTAGTTAGCTGTGCCACGTTACATAGCTGCACTTTCTGAAGACGAAAGGGATCACTATAAAACAGGGGTAGGCTCTCCACAGACTTGAGTTTATTAAAGTTGCTTCTTCTTTCATTGCAGGTGTCAACCTTGTGCTGAATTCCTTGGCAGAAGAAAAGCTCCAAGCCAGTTTGCGTTGTCTTGCTCAACATGGGCGCTTTTTGGAAATAGGCAAATTTGATCTATCTAACAACAGTCAGCTTGGTAAGATGAGGCATCAGGAAATACCTTTTGTTATGTTTAAGCAAGCATGACAGCACAACCTACTTAGTATCGTAATGCAGGCTAATCTTCAAATTTAGAAAAAGCTTTTTAGCTGAAACATTTGTTTCATAAATAGGAATTTTGCTTTGGCTTTACAAGCCATGTGTTAAATGCGTCATTGCAAAATTTGCATTGCTTCTATCACTAACAATTTCTCTAGCCTTTTCCATGAATACCTTCTTGTTCAGCATTTTTCAAGAAGGCTGCATAAAACGTGCAAAATAAGTGAGTGATCTTTCCTGAAGTCTTTCTTTATAATCAATGTAGGATGTGTTGCCCACAAAGTGTTTGGCTTGGAAGGTAGTAAGAAGCAGCTTTTGCTTCACATGACACTGTTTACCACTGTCGATTAGCTTTTAGATTTCTTAGATCTGTTAGACAATATTTATAAACTTTTTAGGATGAAACGTGTCTATTTGTAGTAGATTAGTGCACTGTAAAAGTAGCAAATCATAGCATCACAGAACCATAGAATGGTTTGGGTTGGAAGGGACCTTAAAGATCATCTAGTTCCAACCACCCTGTTACGGGCAGGGGCACCTTCCACTAGATGAGGTTGTCAAAGCCCTATCCAACCTAGCCATGAGCACTTCAGGGATGGGGCATCCACAGCTTCTTCTGGGCAACCTGTTCCAGTGCCTCACCACCCCCATAGTGAAGAATTTCTTAGTAATATCTAAACTAAAGCCTACTCTCTTTTAGTTTAAAGCCATTACCCCTTATCCTGTCACTATATTCCCTGATAAAGAGTCTCTCTGCAGCTTTCCTGTAGGCCCTCTTTAGGTACTGGAAGGCCACTATAGGGTCTCCCCAGAGCCTCATCTTCTCCATGCTGAACAATCCCAACTCTCTCAGCCTGTCCTCATAAGAGGGGTGTTCCAGCCCTTTGATCATACTCATGGCCCTCTTCCAGACCTCCACCAGCACATCCATGTCCTTCTTATGTTGGGAGCCCCAGAGCTGAACACAGTGCTCTAGCTGGGGTCTCAAGAGAGCAGAGCAGAGAGGGAGAATCACCTTCCTCGATCTGCTGGCCATGCTTCTTGTGATACAGCTCAGGATATGGTTAGCTGTCTGTTCTGCAAGAGTACATTGCTGGCTGATACTGAGTTTTTCATCAACCAACACCCCCAGGTCCTTCTTCCCAGGGCTGCTCTCCATTCACCACCCATCCCTTCCCTCCAGCATGTTGACCACACCACGCATGAAGTGCATAGCTATACAAGCTGAAATTTTGCCCTCTGTTCTGGGTAAATTTGATCATTTGTAGAATGAAAGTAATTGGATTTTTTTTTTCAGAAAATTACAGATAACTTGATCTGAGGGAACTTTATTTTGTTGTTTCACTAAATATCTGCACCATTTTGATGTCAAAAGGGCAAGATGGATCCATTTCTCTTGGATAGAAAAACAAATTCAAGTATTACAATGTGATGTATCAGTGAAAAGTGACCAGAATGTTCTCTTGGAGAACAATAGCATATAATAAATGTTGACAGTCTCCTTCCTAATTCTAACTAAATTACAAAAGACTATAGCATTAATTAAAGCTTTTCATGGAGAAGAGTTTCCTACTGGAGAAGGACAGGATGTATATGGGATTCTAGTTCCTCTGTGACTTCTGACTCAGCTGCCACTATATACAAAACATCTTTTTTAATATCAGACTGACCATGTATTAGCTTGTCGTTTTGACACAGTTTTTATAGGTGGAGTTTCTGTTAAACTGGTCTACTTGTAATATTACAACCTAATTAATATAGCTTTTAGAGAGTATGTGCAAGAATGTGTTTTGAAAAACATGGGATTCTAGCAACTAATGACTGCTTTACTCTTCAGTTTTACACTACTAAGCTACACAAAAACATTCGTGAAGCAGAAGATAGACTCCGTTTTGAAATGGCAGCAGCATCGGGTAATAACAAAGTTGCTTTTTCCAGGAATGGCTCTTTTTCTCAAGAATGTGTCATTTCATGGGATCCTACTGGATTCAATCTTTGGGGAAGCAAACGAAGAGTGGGAATTAGTATCGAAGTTGCTGACAAAAGGCATAGAAAATGGTGTGGTAAAGCCCCTGAGAAGTACAGTCTTCAGCAAAGAAGAGGTAGAAGCTGCCTTCAGGTTCATGGCACAAGGAAAACACATTGGCAAAGTTATGATCAAGGTAAGGGCATAATAATTTTGATTCTCTGATGCATCCGTAATCCTCTGTAGGTACTATATCGGATATTCTGATCCAGTTTGACTTGAAGCTGTGTAACCAAAACAGCACAGGTTTACGGCTTTTGCTACTGACACTGGAATGTATGTAACATTGTCAAGTCTGTCACTCAGTCTACAAGTTTGATTCCCAATTGATTGGAGGAGCATAGCTGTGTGTGGAAAGACAGGAAATACGTTTGTGTATCCAAACTTAACTTGCTTTTTGGTGGTTTGATTTGGTTTTGTTTTGCTGTGGAAGATCCAAGAAGAGGAGAAGCAATATCCTTTAAGAAGGTCCGAACCAGTCAAACTCTCTGCCATCTCCCGAACTTCCTGTCCACCGACCAAGTCTTACATCATCACAGGGGGCCTGGGAGGATTTGGGCTTGAGTTGGCACGGTGGCTAATTGAGAGAGGAGCACAGAAGCTTGTCCTGACATCTCGTTCTGGCATACGAACTGGTAAGCAAAAACCGTAAATGATGGGGAACATAACTGCCTTCAGCTGACCTCAGTTTGTTGTTTCATTCCATTTTAAGTGTCTTATCAACAAATAGGAATGTCTTGATCACCCTTTTCCCTCCTCTCATGTATATATTCTCTCACTTTCAAGAAGCTGTCATCCCCTTTATTCTAAAGGAAGAAGTATCTTTTAAGTCTGCCTCTATTTTCTACTACTGCTTTTTTCTTCTTTTTTATAGTTCTTAATTCTATCAATCCATGTTTGCCTTTTACTTCCTTACCCAGGATTTTTTCTGTAGCTTTACTTTTACCTTTACCCCCTCTATAATGTCTGTATCCAGCTGCCTCATTGCCTTGTCCAATAGCTGTAGTGTGGTGGCTTGCATGCCCCAAGAAAAGGCCTGTAAACACCTTGCTAAAGATACTCTATCCCTGAAGTTCTCAGTGTGGATGATTGCTTCTGCTCCTTCAGATAACTCATCTAGAAAGATGTGCCCTACTGTCCGGTAACACCAGTTAGTTTTCTTGCTCAGTTTTGAGCCATTAGGTTGATTACAGTCTCAGTACCAAGATTTCTTATCAGTGGTAGTCTTAAAAGTTTACTTATACAAATTCAGCCATAACTTCCTTCTGTCTTTACAGCTTTCTTCTTTCTATTGGCAAGGTCACAATTGCACCACTTATGCAAACATATAGATCAAATCCTTTTGTACTTTCCAAGTTTTGGTTGTGCCGCTACTGATGGTTGTCTTGCTCTAATCTAGCCACTCTTTACTGTCTCATTACGCAAATTCTTAAGTTTATTTCACTTCAGTGTTGCACCCTATCCCCCAAATGTTCTTCCAAATCCCTTGTCCACACTATGATCTGTTTAGGATACTTCTGAAACTAAAGTGATTTCTATCTACTATTCAGGTTTTGTCCAGTTTTCCTTTTGTAGCTGAATTGGGACTTATTTAGCTATTCGGTCCCTATCTGGTCAGAAAAGTGTAGGAAGCCCACTAATAAAAGCCTGATGGTCTGAATGCTTCATCGTAGACATTATTCACTTTTTTTTTTTTTTTTTATAGGCTACCAGGCTAAATGTGTTAGAGAATGGAAGGCACTGGGAATCCAAGTGTTGGTATCTACTAGTGATATTGGAACACTAGAAGGAACACAGCTATTGATAGAAGAAGCTATGCGGCTTGGACCAGTTGGGGGCATCTTTAATTTGGCTGTGGTAAGTGCCAAAAATACTTAGGACTTTTAAGAGACAGCAGCCATTAAAGTGGCTTTTGTACTGAGGGCAGTTCAGGTTTTAGATTTTCTCTTTGTGTTTAAAAGACCACTTTGTTTGGCCCTTACCTGATGAATAAATAAAGGCTGATGGGTCTGGCTCCTTGACCTGGGAAGCAGCAGTATGCGGCCAGCCAGCTTAGTTCTTTGGTCAGGTGAATGTTGCCCATGACTCCTGGGGACAAGAAAAACACTATGCAGAACTTGCTAGTTGAAGACTGCAGTGGCAGTACTGGAAAGAGTAGACTTATCACAAACTATGTTGGCCTTGTTGTAATTTGAGGACATCTAGGCAACGTCTGTGTTGTAAAGTTTACAAAAATCCATTGTGTAGTGATATCCTTTCATATCTCAAAAACCATGGCAAATTTAAACTGGAGAGAATACTGATTTTTTGTTTTGTTTTTGTTTTAAACCCCTCCAATAGGTCCTTAGAGATGCCATGATTGAAAATCAGACCCCAGAATTATTCTGGGAGGTCAACAAGGCCAAGTATTCAGGCACCCTTCATCTGGACTGGTACGTATCTGTAGAAGGGATAAATATGAACTAGTTTTATGGTTACAGAATTGATCAAACTTAATCATTTTAGTCTTATATTAGCCTTCCACAGCAACACATAGTTAGCAGGCTTTTCTGATGGGTTTCTTTGTCTCCTTCTCCGTTCCAAGGGTGACTCGTAAGAAGTGCCCAGATCTGGACTATTTTGTTGTGTTCTCCTCTGTAAGCTGTGGAAGAGGAAATGCTGGTCAAAGTAATTATGGCTTTGCCAATTCTGCCATGGAGCGTATCTGTGAGCAGCGACACCATGATGGGCTCCCAGGTAAGATGACTATTTATTGCCCAGAAAAATCTATCCCACCAAACATCCAGAGGAGAACCAATTCACCAGAAATTTGTGCACTTGTCTAGAATGATAATGAATGTTGAAGACTATTTCCTGTCCTAGCTGTTAACCTTAGTCGTTCACGCATGAACACTGACTGTTTAACAGTACAAAGGAAATGCAGGCATTTGCTTAAGCTGTTTTTAACTCCCTTTTGTTGCTGCCATGTGTTTTAGTTAGTTGCCTAGTGTGTTCTTCCTTCTGATTTTTTTCCTACAGGCCTGGCAATCCAATGGGGGGCCATTGGTGATGTGGGTATCCTGAAGACAGTGGGAAACACAGACGTTGTGATTGGGGGAACCATTCCCCAGCAAATCAGCTCATGCCTGGAAGTGCTCGATACCTTCCTGAATCAACCTCATCCTGTCATGTCCAGTTTTGTCCTAGCAGAGAAGGTCTCTGTGAAAAGCGAAGGAAGCAATCAACGGGATCTTGTAGAAGCTGTTGCTCACATCATTGGTAAATGCAAAGACTAGCAATTGCATAGTTGGCGCTGATTTTTCTAGAAGTGGTATTTCTCCAGCATGTTCTGAGGGGAATATTGTTTTCAACTGGTGTTTGGAGGAAAGCGAGGGCTGATGTAAAGTACCTCATCCTCTGCTTCTAGAAGCATCCTTTGCTGAAGCAGACATGGGGATACTGCTGATACGGTTATTTCCATAGCAGTTTGCATGAGAACCTGAGAACAGTGTGATGGGGTGAGACTGGAGGTCCATCTGTCCCAGTATTTTGTGTCCAATAGTGCCCAAAAGCTTGTTTCCCTCCTGCAGCCACTCAGCTATGACTGGGCAGCAGCCAGTGACTTCTGGTCCACTTTCAGAGTGGTGGGTGGTTTTGGGAGTGGTCTGTTTAGTGCAATGCTATGCACCTCTGATTCCCCATCTGTCCTTTATTTAAAAAATGTATTTTTATTCATCTTTTCCACTTCCCTCTATTTAATTTGTTGTCCTTTGGAGTCAGCTGTTCTTCTCTTCTTGTTTCTTTTCTTTTAGTCCTCTCCCTTTTGGAGAGAGCTTCAGGGTTTTGTTAGGGCTGGGCTAACATGACATCCCAAATGGAGAAACCAATGGCAACAGTGGCCAATGTCCATTTTCCCTTATCCTGCCAGGTCTCTAGAGCAAGCACTGCTGGACAGTGTCTACATGTCAACACTTTTGGAAAGCAGTTGTGCTGTTGTAGGTGCTCTGTTCAGCATCTCCCTGTGATTGCTGTGGTGTGGGTGTGTTGTGCTAGTGGTGTTTCTATTGAGTTGATTGGGGCATTATTCGTTTGTCTTTTACTTTAAGTTGCTCCTTCTCTTTCATTGTCTCCAATAATACATTTTGTTGAGTGTGGGCTTATCTCCCATAGTGTGTTTCTGTACGTGTGTACACTTATTTCAGTCCCTTCGGTTTTGTTTAGAGTGGACTGGTGCCTTTCTCCAAGTGGAGAATCAATAGGAACAGCTCCCAAGGGGAAAATTCTGGGAGCAAATATATGATTAACGCCTTGAGTGCTACTCCAGATTTGAAAACACTCAGCTTGGGAATTCCCCATGCTGCAAAAAGTGGCTTTTATGTTCTTAGTAATTAACTGGTAGTGTATTCTCTTATCAGCTGTGTGTGATCCCATGTGAACCATAGCTGAACTATGTGTTATAAGAAGTGCAATGTCTTTCTGTCTGTTTTGAACCTGCTTCCTTTTACCACAGTGTCCCCTGTTCTTGTGTTGAAAGTGAATAATCTGTCAATTCTACTATGTCCCACTTCAGTTGTCTCCCTTCCAAACAGAAGTGTATACTGATCTTTTCTTTCCTACCAAAAGAGGCACTCAAATTAGACAGTCTCCTGAGGGTTAGTTAAAGAATTGTGTCTAGTAACTAACAGCAAATCTGATTGCAGAAAACATTCATGGCTTTTAGAAGTTATATGAAATGCATGGGAGTGTCTGGAAAATTGTACCAGCTGTAGGGTTTGTTTGGAAGGAGAGAGTGGCTGAAGACAATGAAGGGAGAAACTAGTAAGAAGCCTAAGGGTGGAAACATGGGTCAGAATAAGGTGGAGCGGGAGAGGGAAAGCTATGGGTACAGGTGTTATTATGAGAAGCCTTTTGCAGGTAAGGAAAGGATGAGAGATGTGAACAATGCAAAAATTGAAGGGGAAGAGGGAACTAAGACTGGAAGAAAAGTCAGTTTTTCTAATGTGATAAGTATCAAGTGTTGCAATAAGCCATCATTGCCACTGCTAACTGTTTTGATCTCATCTTGTAACCTAGGATTAATTGTGTCTGAGACTGGTTTCAGTTACAGTCTTCAGTATGTGAAATTTCTCTAGGTGGCTGTTCTAAACTTTGTCTAGAGCTGAAGTGCTAATGTTCACAGCTATGTAGCTGGGACTGATGTATTCCCTGCCATAAAGTTCTGTACATTTAACGCGTACCCTAAAGACTAGATCCCATATGACCAGATGTGGGTTGTAGAAGTAATTTTTGAAAGCATTAGATGATCCTGAACGGTAAATTCTGCTCTGTAGCTGAAGTTTATTCAGGTTTGAAGAAAAACAGAAAAGCTGAGAAGAGAGGCCTAGAGCTGAAAAGAAATTGATCTTTTGCTTGTCTGCTGTTTTTTTCCTCAGGTGTCCGAGACGTGAGTAGTCTGAATGCTGACAGCACCTTAGCAGACTTGGGCCTGGATTCCTTGATGGGTGTGGAGGTGCGCCAGACACTGGAGAGAGACTATGACATCATTATGACCATGAGAGAAATCCGACTCCTTACAATCAACAAACTTCGTGAACTTTCCTCCAAGTCTGGGACAGCAGAGGGTATAGTGCCTGGATTAGGGTTGCTACCAGTCATCTGAGTACAAATAACTAAGCACCCAACCCATTGTTTTCATCTCTGGTGACATAAGCCTCTATCAGGCCATGAAATAAGATGATTATAGCTGAAAGGCTTTTATATGACAGACATATTGCTGAAATGCACTGACATTGGATTAGGTCTATCAGTTCCAGGGGAAGAGCATAAGAGATTGTGAAAGCTGTCTTGTTGCCTGGATAGTATCTGCCTAAATGGATATTCTTATGCAGCTGTATGTTTGTATCTGTAGGAATAAACAACATAACATCATGTTTACTGTAAGCTAAAAGCATATACAGTTGCCACAGAGCACGTGATGGTAGAAAGATCTTTATGTCTGTGCCTTGATTTTGTGAGCCAATGGGCTAATCTGGGCAACCATGAGCACCTCTTTTAGGGTTATGGTACAAGACCAAGACTCTGATCCTGTATCTAACTGTGTTTTTCTGGTGTGCTTTCCTTCAAAGAGCTGAAGCCATCCCAGCTGTTGAAGACAGGCCCAGGCGAGCCTCCAAAATTAGATTTGAACAACTTGCTGGTGAATCCAGAAGGGCCAACGATTACCCGTCTCAATGATGTTCAGAGCACAGAGCGCCCTCTTTTCCTTGTTCACCCCATTGAGGGATCCATTGCAGTTTTCTACACTCTCGCTTCCAGACTTCATATGCCCTGCTATGGGCTCCAGTGCACAAAAGGTATCTCAGTTCTTCAGTATCTTGAATTTGTAAATCTAACATTTTGAACTTCAGTTTCCTCATAGAAGGAGTTTTGTTTCTGGACCCTTAAACTCAGAGGATCAAGCATCAGTACCTATAGTCCACACAGGGTTGTGTCTAACAACCCCAGCTAATGAGAAGTATTAGGTTAGATTGAAAAGCTTGTGCATGGGGAAAATGGGACAATTAGATATTTCATTAAGTCCCTGCCAGCAGGTAAGCATGTGGGAGAAAAACAAGGCATAGTGTTCTACCTATCTCTGGAAACTAGAAGCATTACTGTTCCTTGTCCATAATATAGGTTGCTTACTGTGATTTAGAAGCTTACCTTTAAAATAATGTGGATGTTTCTAATGAGGTTGTTTCTATGTTCATGAAAACATAATTGTCTCTGCTAATGTCTGTTTCACCTGACTCTATTTCTAACTTACTTTCATGTTCTAGCTGCTCCCTTGGACAGCATACAGAGTCTGGCATCCTATTACATTGACTGTATGAAGCAGATACAGCCTGAAGGACCTTACCGCATTGCTGGATACTCTTTTGGTGCCTGTGTAGCTTTTGAAATGTGCTCCCAGCTGCAAGGACAACAGAATGCCTCCCATGCACTCAACAGTCTATTCCTCTTTGATGGGTCTCATTCCTTTGTGGCAGCTTACACTCAGGTAAGAAATACAAAGAAAATCTTCAGTCTGGAGACCATCCTCTGTCGTCAGGGAGGACTGAATGCTTACTGGGAGCTTAATATTCTAGATATGAACTATCTGAAAAGCTGAGACTTTTCTTGCTGGAGGAGTTGGTACAGAGCTATAGATAGTGGATGCTTAAGGATGGCTGAAGAGTGGAAGCATGTAGGGGGTGGTCTTCAATAACTGGCTAGGGCTGACCCACAAATGCTGCTCTTGCCATGGTAAATACTAATATTAGTATGGAGCCCTCAAGACAAGATCCTAGTGTAGGGGTGCTAGGAAACCCTCCTTAAGCCTTCCTTCCCATTTTAATTGTGCTTTCTAGGAGATCCTAGAAAGATCCTAGATTCTTGCTAATTGCCACCTGTAGATGTGCTTTCTAATCTGTCCTCAAGGTATCTTTCCTGTGTACCAAGCTTCGGTTTCTCTTTTTTGTTGGTTTCTTCTCCCCCTGCCGCCTTTTCCTATTCAAAGTCCTTTGTTATGGAATTGTTTTTATCTAGCATTCAAGCTCGGGTATATCGTTTTTTTGATAGCTCTTTACTGCTTGCTTTTTCAGAGCTACAGAGCCAAGCTGGCCCAAGGAAATGAGGCTGCACTGGAGACAGAAGCATTGTGTGCCTTTGTTCAGCAGTTTACGGGCATTGAATATAATAAGGTAATGCTCATTTCTTATATTGCAAAGGAGGGATGTGGATGTGGGTGTTTTGTTTTGTTATTTTTAATGTACATTAATTCCCAGATATTGAGACTAAAGCGGAAAAAAAATGTTAATATTTCTAGCTGTTGGAGATTCTTTTGCCCTTGAAAGATCTGGAGGCTCGTGTCAATGCTGCTGCAGACCTGATAACTCAGATTCATAAAAACATCAATCGTGAAGCACTCAGCTTTGCAGCTGCTTCCTTTTACCACAAGCTGAAGGCTGCTGACAAGTATATACCAGAGTCAAAGTATCATGGGAATGTGACACTGATGAGGGCGAAGACTCACAATGAATATGAAGAAGGTCTGGGTGGAGACTACAGACTCTCAGAGGTCAGTCTGAGGCCTCCTGTTGGCTGTTTAGGTTCCTGTAAGAGTTGGGAGAATAAAAGAAAAGCATGGAAAACCATTCTTATGGAAGGGTGAAAAGATGAAACCTAACTGAAAGAAATAGTTATTCTGCAGCTATCATGCTCTGACAAGAAATAAGACTCAAGAAGCAAATAAGTTGATTGGTTCCAAACATTTTTCTCAGGGCAGGGAGAGCAACGAGGTCTAGCCTCTATATTGGATAATCTGTTTTCTATAGCTAATTCTTGCAGCTCCCTAAATAGACAATAAATAAGACGATAAAGATACATGACCTAAATAGATGATAAAGGTACTAGAAGAATGTGACTCAACAGAAGTAACTTTGAGACTCTGTTTTTTGACTGTAGACCACTAAAGTTTGGCTACTGCATGAGGGCAGACTTTGAAGAGCGAATGTCAGCCCTCTGATAACAGAGGCAGCATTTTCTTAGTTACACTTTGTGGACATTTTCCTGGTATCTGTACAGCAAAAGATTTTCAAAATCACTTTCCTTCTCCTAGCATCTTCTGCCCCTTCAGACTTCTGACTTGCATTCATTCTAGATTCCAAGCTAACATGAAATGTGATTTAAAGTTCCATAATGCCCTTAAAGGAAGAGGCATGGGGATGGTGGGAGAAAGATAAGTGGAGGGTTATTCGGTTTTCTTAGGAGCATGGAGGTAGCTACTTCAGTCATTCTTTGATATAGTAGGTAAATTATTCTATCAGTATCATGTTGCTCGTTTTCCTGCCCAGCTTATATTTGAGTGGGTCACCTGTCAGGCTGCCAAACTACAGTGCTTTAAAACATGAGTTCCAAACAGTGTCCTGTAGATGATCTATGAAAAATGCATCGGAGTAAAACTGGTCATGTTTTCTATTAAATTGGTAGAGACAGTAGTGTAAAATATGAGTAACTTAGACTGACAAACCCAAACAGCCAGGTGGCTAGCTGGTTGTAAATTGAGAATGTAAAGTTTTTTCTGTTTTGCATCTGTACAGGTATGTGATGGAAAAGTGTCTGTCCATGTCATTGAAGGGGACCACCGCACCTTATTGGAGGGAGATGGTGTTGAATCAATTATTGGGATCATCCACAGCTCACTGGCAGAACCACGTGTCAGTGTCAGAGAGGGTTAAGTTCTGCTCGCTTACTGTCAATGGTGAAGAAAATGCCAACAACATTCCTTGTTATGACAGACCCCAAGGAACTCTTCCTGTTGTTCAACATCTCATCTGCTCTGCTGCCAGAACTGGGAAGTCCAGCTGCATTTGATTGGTCTTTCTCACTCACTCACTCTTCTTTCCCAACTTTTATGGGTTCTCTCTCCTTTTTCCCTTTTTATGCTTTGTTTTATCCCTGTCCATGTTACATTAGTGCTGTGACTCTGTCACTGTGCACTGCTGTGAGGGTTCCCCACTGATGGTTGCTTCCTACACCTTTGGCAGTATGAAAAACAAATTTAGCAGTAGATTTCTTGTGCTCTATATTGTTTTGTCTTAACAGTATTCCAAAGGGTAAGTGATAGCACTTGTTGACCAAGCCCAGTGAGCAGAGAGGGGAGCTGCAGCTGATTTCGGAGATACCTGTTGTCTGTGAAGAATCTGTCTGTAGGTCAGAAAGAGAATTCCATTGAGGCTTTTGTAACTATGTTTTGTTTTGTTTTGTTTTTAATTTGATATATTCTAAGTATTTATTGTGTCAAACCAGAGACTTCTTGCTTGGTTTTAATTTATCGTGGGTACCGGAGAAAAACATCCATTTTGGAGGGGTAGGTTTATTCTACAAGGGAAAGTTGCCCATTTTTTAAACCAAAGTGCATCTTTGGAACAGCCTGTTTCTTTTTTGTTTATTTGGTGTTTTTTGTTGTTTTGGTTGGTTGGTTTTGTGGTTTTTTTTTTGTTTTGTGGCTGTGTTTTTTTTGTTTGTTTTTCACCCCCACACACACACCCTGCCCTGTTCAGAAAGGAAATGGTAGAAGGGAGGGTTCTTGCCATCATTCTCTCTTTTGAGAAGAGAGAGGAGTGGGGGGCAGGATGGATGGTTCAACAGATGCAGCTGTATTGAACAGCATTAACTTGAGCTGATAAAAACAGGCAGAGCTGTCCCTAGAGATGTACTCGGTTTATATTTGTGCAAGGTTCTGTTCTATGCTTTACCAGAACCATAGTAAAGCATTACTATTGCTTCACCTTTATTCCCTCCCACCTCCAGTCTCTCCACCCAACCAGCCATTTGGAGTGTCAGGGGGAAGACAGTTCTTCATTGCTAACTGTACAAGTCCTCCTACCCCTGCTCTCCCATAACTGAAGCTCAGGCAAACATACAAGCATCTACCCAAAGCCCCTGCATATTTTATTTAGCACAGGGCTCACTTAAGCCTTGGGTATTGATTTTTCTCTTGGCAATGAGATGGGAGATCCTACATAACTTAGTTAATTTATCAGTTTGGCATGATTTTAAGATATAGTACCTTTTTAAAGGAAACTTTAAATACAATACAAACATAAAATACAATTAAAAAAAATAGTCTTTGCTGTGTTGGATCTGTCTTTTCCAAAATCAGTAAATCCTTGCTACGCTTATGATACAGAGGAGACCAGGATAGCAACAAGGTACCAACTAGGAGGCGTTATTGTGCCTCCCAGAACTGCTTAATCCCCAGTTCTTTGTGTATTCATTCCCCAGTGAAGTATCCTGTTAGTACAGGAGCATTCTAGTGAGAGGAACAGCTGACTCCTCACTCAGGTTCTGACCTAGTGTTTTTTGCTTATACTACCCTCTGTGGATAGTGGCTGGGTTAACTGGTTTTAGTTTTTTAAGGTATTTCTTTTGTGAAATCTGAAATAAAAACAACGTAATGTCAGCTTAAAGCATTTCCAGAATAAATCTTGTTCTCCTTTCTTCCTTTCTTCCTTTCTTCCTTTCTTCCTTTCTTCCTTTCTTCCTTTCTTCCTTTCTTCCTTTCTTCCTTTCTTCCTTTCTTCCTTTCTTCCTTTCTTCCTTTCTTCCTTTCTTCCTTTCTTCCTTTCTTCCTTTCTTCCTTTCTTCCTTTCTTCCTTTCTTCCTTTCTTCCTTTCTTCCTTTAATATATATTTTTTTTTGGTCTCAAGAATGTCTTTGTCTCTCCTAGAATTAAACAGAATTGATCACTCGTTGGCTTTTTGTCTTATTCTCTATTACCATTTTTTTAATCCTAACTTTTATTTGGAATCTCTTATTTCTTGATATAAAACTGCTGCTGGCATATCTAATTTGGATCTGTAGAAATAACAATAATAAAGAAGACTTGAATATTATTTTGGAGCATGGCTTCTTATTGCCATGATTTTAGTATCTTAGATGCAACCAAACCACACACCCACAGGACTGAAGTGGAAACCCTCAAATTCTAATTCTGGCTTCATTGTTGTGGTTTTGGACAAGCCATTAATGCTACCACCTCAGTTTCCCCATCTGTAAAATGGGACTAATAGCATCTACCTCAAGGTCATTGAGAGTGCTAGATAGGCAATGGGTATACATGCTATTAAGTTGTTAGGTATGATGATCAGGTGTTAGGTGGCAATGGAAGGAGGCAGGCAGGTAATGTGTGAAGGGGAAGGTGCCTTACATCTGCAAAGAATGTGATACCGAGGAGTGGCTATATGTACTGGGCATATGTGCATAATATGGGACTTCATTGTTATCTACTGCATGCTATCCATGCACATCCTAGCATATGACACCACGTAAAACAAAAACGATGAGGACTGATATTTTTTTTTTCTACTTGTTTTACTGCTGGCAATGGTAGTGAGCCTCACACAGAGTGAAATAATCCTATTTGCCTTGGTTATGTTGAAAACCTAGAATGAAAAATAAAGGAGTGATTAAATTTTAATCAAACAGGTACAATATTTCTGCACTAAAATGAAGTGTTTAACAAGTCTGACCCAGCTTCTCAGCTTGGAATGAAAGTGGTGCAGTTCTGAATGGGCTGTGTGGAGGGAGCAAGGACTAATGCTGTTCCAGCTCTCTGAGCAGGAGTTTTACAAGTTCTCTGTATAAACATAAATGTGCATGGTCTCCTCTAGGCAAAGCTTGAAGATACTGGTTTAGTAATAGAAGTTCCTCCACAATTACTTATAGCCTTTATTCTCTCAATGTTCTTGTGGTTGTTATTTGAAAAGCAGAAGGTTATTGTTCTGTTTTTCCCATAATTGTCTAATTATGAGCTACTGCCCTGTAACCCATTATGTAACTGGCTACTGAAAACAGTGTGCCAAAAATAAAAACCTTATTAGTGCTGGTATTGCTTGTTATTTCTCAGTGGTCTATTAACTACATGGGTGGAAAAATAGCAGCATCATGCAAAATGAAATACTGCAATTGCTGATTTGAGAAGTCAAAGATTTACCCTTCTTTGTGAAACTGAAGTGGAAATCTCTTGTCAATTGATACCTGCATTCCTTTTCAGTTAGTTTCTCAGAGGCTTCTCTACACCATGCTGGTCTTTCTTGAGACTGCAAAACATAGCCATTTATTGGCCCTGAAGCCTTACTTAGGCTCACAAAAACACATACTGCTGTTGTGAAATGGTGTGCAGTAAACCTTGAATCTGCAATATAGCTTAACACTAAAAGAGAACAAGAACATATGGTACACAGTGGATATAATTGTCAGCACTAAAGCTATTACTTTGCTTTTGTATTCTGTCAGCTTCCTGAGGGGAAGAAATACTCCTTTTTTTGCCAAAGACAATAACTTTACAAAAAAAAAAAAAAAAAGCCCTGAAGTGTCATAGATTAACAGAACTCGCATGACTTTAAACAATTATCCCAGACAGCTGAAGTGGAGAAGCTTTCTGTCTTTGGAAATGAGAGAGGTCAAGTAAAATCCAAAAGATTTAGGATAGAGTAGTGAAAAGGAAGCAGGCATTTGTTACTCCTGCAATTAGTTAAGATCGAGCACCTTGCCTGCAAATCAGGGTCAAAATAAAGGAAAAATAAACCCTGGAGAAACAGCATAAGGAGAAAGGGGAGGGTTGGAGAGTCTGGGTATTTAAAACAGCGGAACTGATTGCTTAGGCCTCTGGAAGGTAGTGGAAGAGGTGGTAAGAAAGAACCAGAAGAGCTTCAAGCTTAACTATTCCTTGCAGCAGGATTCATCACAACCATGAGCGCTAGAAAAGCAGGGGGGAGAAATGTGGGATTAGGCCGTGAACTTGGAACTGTGAAGGCTGTCAGGAGACAAGCTCTAGCAGACTCCTGAACAATTGGAGAGTAGGTAGAACCCCTCTTAGACTATGTTTGTTGGAACGATTTTTGTTTCAATTTTCTCTCTTTTGAGGAAAAAATTGTCTAACGCTGTGACTAAATAAGTTACATTGATATGAGTGGAGTAGAAATGTGGCATTTTTCTATTTTTTTACTTTCCTGAAGGTACTCGCTGATGGGAACTCTTGCCCTGTGTCACCCCTGTGGTGATCAGTATTTTCTAAACTGACACAGAAGTGTAATTTTGTCATATATGTTGTTTGGTTCAGTGGCTCATTCCACTTCTCTGCGCTGGTGTTACCTATCCATGCCTTTCATAACTTCGAGGATAAGTGAGGTCCCTCTTTCAGTCCGAGTTCACATTATTGTCAACAACCACTTCACCATGGCGTGTGCTGGGGATAGCGGATAAAGTGCAAGACCAAAGACGCTTCTCAGGACTTGGGCACTGCACTGGGGGAAGATGGGTGTGCTGCCCACTACCACGGGGTGCTCCGGACAACTACTGCTGCACAGGTCGCGCCAAGGGAGGCACGACCGGCGGACAGGGCTCATCGTGGTGGATCACAGCGGGCCGCGGGAGAGCAGCACGAGCAGTGGCACCGCCACCGGGCGCCGGCGTTGAGGCCGCCCGTGCCCGCCGTCACGGCGGCTGCCCCTCAGGCTGGGGCGGCGCGCGGCTATGCAGGGCCTCGGATGGGAACAGCCCTGTAACGTCCCGGCCGGTACCGCCCTCCGCGACCGTACACGCGGGGAGCGCGACCCCCGCGCTGCTTCACGGGGGCGATGATCTCGCCGTGAGGACTCCTCCGCGCGCGGCCCCTGCCGGGAATGCTGAGGTTTCCGGAGGGGACGGTGCGCGACTGCACTGCTGAGCCGGCCGGAGGGAGATGGCGGTTGCACCGTCCGGCCGCCTCTGTGCCCTGCCAGGGCTCGGCGTTCGCGCCCGCCTCCAGGCCTCAGGCGGCGGTTGCGAGCCCCGGTACAGCGGCGCGAGGCGGCAGCTGCCGCAGCGCCGCGCGGGCGGGAGATGCCGAAGCTGCGCGGGGAGGCTTTCTGGCGGGAGACGCTGCGGAGCGCCCACTACGTGGTGGCGCCCATGGTGGACCAGAGCGAGCTGGCCTGGAGGCTGTTGAGCCGCCGCCACGGTGCCCAGCTCTGCTACACGCCGATGCTGCATGCCCAGGTCTTCCTCAGGGACGCCAACTACCGCCGCGAGAACCTCTACGGCGAGGCCTGTCCCGAGGACCGCCCGCTCATCGTGCAGGTGAGCGCCAGGACCGACCGCTCGGTTCGCTCCCGAATCGGCAGCCCCTACCGGGCCAGCCCTAGCGCCGCCAGCAGCGGCGGGGACTGCCGGGAAGAGCTTCCCGGGGGTTCGCCTTGCAGTGTGCTCTTGGGCAACAATGCGAAAGTCA
Organism: Anser anser; assembly: GCF_964211835.1. Lineage (NCBI taxonomy): Eukaryota > Metazoa > Chordata > Aves > Anseriformes > Anatidae > Anser > Anser anser. The sequence goes on along the minus strand of NC_139740.1, from coordinate 15,439,873 downwards.
GTCAACGTTGCCAAATGTGCCCTTGCCCTCGTCATCCACCCTCTGTGTTCATAAATTCAGCCGTTCTCCAAACCTTCACGAGGACAGACTAGTCCATTTTACAGATTTCAAAGTGGTTGTAGAGTATGACAGAAAAATCATTTTCTTCACGTAATAAGTACCAGGAACAGTACTTAGCTCGTGAAGACAAATGTGTTTTTCTGTTCACCCCATGGCTAGCAGAGAGGATTTGGTGTCTTAACCACAAAGACCTGAAGCGCTAGACTTCTAACACAGTGTCAGTCCTCTGCCCCTTGTCTTTGGAGATAGACTGCAGTTGGTCTTTTCTGGAGTCAAGGCTTGTTCCAGATCTTGTACCAGTCTAGGAGAATCACAGTTTTTTGAACGGGTCTCTGAAACCACGATCTCAGTGCTTAACTATAGTAAGAGACAGAAGAGCAAATGCAAGAAAAAGTATACCCCTTTAAGCTTGTTTTACTAGTGCTGTGTGAGGTTCGGGTACTTCTTACCACTCCATCCTAATGAGGGAGGGGCCTGTGGAGCTGGAGAATAATGCAGGGAAAGACAGTCAGTGTGAGCAGAGGAATGGTGTGATTATGAATATGAGCCAGCAGCGTGCCCTGGCAGCTGCCAGAGTGCATCAGGCACGACATTGCTAGCCAAAGGGAGTGATCATCCCACTTTGCTCTATGCTGGCGTGGCCTCACCTTGAGTACTGTGTGCGGTTTGGGGCAACAACAATTATAAGGAGGACCTAAAGTGTCCAAAGGAAAGTGACAAAGATGGTGAAGAGTCTAGACATGAATATAGATGAGGAGCAGCTGAATTCACTTGGATTGTTCAGCCTAGAAAAGAGGTGACTGAGGGAAGGCCTCATGGCAGCCTACAGCCTCCTCACAAGGGGAGCGGTGGGGCAGGCGCTGAGCTCTTCTCTCTGGTGACAATGACAGGACCTGAGGGAACGGCATGGAACTGCGACAGGAGAGGTTCAGGCTGGATGTTAGGAAAAGGTTTTTCACTGAAAAGGTGATCGGGCACTCAGCCAGGCTCCCCAGGGAAGAAGTCACAGCACTAAGCCTGTCAGAGTTCAAGAAGCATTTTGACAACACTTCCAGACATACAGTTTGTTTTTTAGGTGTTCCTGTGCAGAGCCAGAAGTTTGACAGATAATCCTTGTGGGGTCCTTCCAACTCAGGATATTCTATGATTCCATCAGAATGCACTAAAAGGAGACAGCAAACTAAATCCCTCCTTCTGATTCAGAAAGTAAAGCTTTCACCTACTTTGTTCTTCACACCCTCTTTTCTACAGGGCACCAAAGTACCTTGGATATCCGCCATCATGGAGCTTCTTTCTTCAGTATTCTTTTCTGTTAGCTGACTATTCTTATACTTCTGGACAGGCTTGGGTTTTGTCACAGGCACTGGGAAGTAGATCAGGCAGAGATATATATGAGCCCATTGTTCCCTGGAGCATTTATTTTCCATGTAAAAATACACATTGATGTGGCTTGGTTGGAGGTTTTCTGTCATTTCAGAGAAGGCAAATGACTTTCCTGGCTTTGGTCAGTATCAGCTGTGATTTGTAAAGTGTTACGGGGTTTAAGTAATACTTTTTCACATATTTGTTTCAGTTTAAATCCATATTATTTAAATTTAAAGATACGGTGGATTATTTTTTGTTAATAAAACATTTTAGAAAATGTATTTAAAAGCATACTTGTGAAGAATGGTCTGTCTCTATCCTCTTCAACAAAACAGCTTCAAATTAACGTAATTGTTTGTAACAAATCAATGTTTTCTCAATGTTTTAAGTGTGAATTTAATTATTTTTGTGACCAAGCATTTGATTAACAGCCCAATGTGTCTACTTCACATTCTGCACAGGTCAATTCAGTTTAGAGGCAATGGTATTTATTAGTATCTATAAAGTTTGAATTGTCTCAAGACCCTGAGACAGACACCATAAGTAACTCCTTTCTTCTGCATTACCTTTTATGTATTCAAATGCTTCAGCTGTTTGTTGTACGGGGAATTTGAAGAGTTGTTTCCTCTTATTGATGGGTGCCACATGTAAAATACTCTGCAAATATTTCTTTGCCTCTTGATGCTTATCTTTCTCATTTTGTCATTTGGAATTTGAGGCTCCTTAGCTGGTGTCACAGATCCTTTTGGGAAATTACAGTTGTTATGAGCTGTGTATATTATGCCCATTTTTTGTAGCGACTGGTTGCTTTGTAAGTATGTCATAGAAATAATGTTATCAGTACTTGAAAAAAAGCTATTGCCTGATTTTTCCACTTGTTTTTGTCTTTCTCAGTTCTGTGCCAATGACCCTGAAGTGTTTGTCCAAGCAGCACTGTTGGCTCAGGATTACTGTGATGCCATAGACTTAAATTTGGGTTGTCCCCAGATGATTGCAAAGAGAGGTATGTGCAAATCTGAGCCCTGGATAAACAAAGAAATTGCATTGTTTTAAATGTATACTTTGGCAGTAAGACATCAGAAGGGCCAAATTAAGCCTTGGTGTGGGTGGCTGCAGTACTGTTGAAATCAGACTTAATTGCATCCATTTTAATAGGTACAGATTTGTAGTACCTAAAGCAAAATTAGGTACACTAATAATTCCTACTTCTCTTGAGTGATCGCTCTTACATCTAGAATATTCTTCAAAAAATTAATTTTTTAGCAAGAGCTTGATTTTTTTTCTGATTTCAATCAATCAAAGAGCCTAAATTCAAAAAGCTACATTTAAAATAATACTAAGCTGTCACTTAGTGTCTCCTGTTTCCTTGATACATGCAGAGTTTATTCACGTTAGCATATAAGAGGATAAAACCTGCTGAACCCTTAAGAGTATTGCAAAGGTAGCTATATTTCAAAAGCCAGAACCAGCGTAGTAAATCTAGGATGGCACGGGAAACAGAACAATCCAACTCTTCCAGTTTGGGAAGGACAGAACAACTCTGTTTCTGTCAGTGAGGCATCAGTGTCTGTATCTTTGTGTGTGAATGTTTATGAAAGCTGTATACTTCAGAACCTTACTGTTCCGCACAAGTCTGTCATATGCCATTTTATTATAGGTCACTATGGAGCATTTCTGCAAGAAGAATGGGATCTTCTCCAGAGAATGAGTAAGTCTTTAGAAAGGCCTCACTTCAGAGGCTTAATTTGAGAGGGAATGGGATGAATTCATCAGTAAGAGGAGGCTTAGTTTTTGTGGGGATAAGGGGTGCAGCAGGTTTATTTGGGAAAGGTTGGGGGGGTATTTATTTTATTACTGTATTTGTATTCCAATGGCACCCTCGTGGTACTTTATGATATCCCACTACAAACTAGGTCTGCTAAAAGACTTTTGTACCTTTCACGTTAGGTGAAAGTGAGTCGTTTAAATCCCGGTCTAGTGATGGCTTAGTGGCTCTTCAACTCTAGAAGTAGGAGAATACCCAGCACCTTACTTTTTAACTTTGAAGCTCTCAAGTACCAGGGAGGGTGTTTCTTTCTGACATTACAGTTGCCCTTTTGTTATCAGCTCAGTGTACTTTTTCTGTCCACATCTTAACAAATTATGCCTCTCTTCTTCAAACTTGTGTAGGATGTTCTTGGGATGTTGGTAGTGGTTGTGAACAATTTTGTATGTGTATATACATATACATATATATATAAATACATTTGGAACTGCTTTCTTTTTAAGAAAGCTTTTGATCATTGTATAGAGCCAAGAATGTCTTCCCCCCACTTCAAAGCAAGTGTCTGAACTGTGATGTTACAGACTCTAACTTCTGTTGTGTTCCCTGTAGTCCAGGGAGTCTTGAATGATATACAGCAAAAAGACACTGCTGGGAACCTAGAAAGATAGACAATGCTTTTTTCCATCACGTAATGCGGTTGTTAGGGTGCTTCTCTTTGGAGTGAAAGATGTAAATCAGAACAGCCTCAAGGTGAGAAGAGAACACAGGGCATTTGGTTTGTAAGAGAGTTGTCTTATTAGGCTATTCTGTAAGAGCTGGGCAAAGCTTCTGCCTCTTCCTCCTTCTCCACACAGTACTGTTTTCTGCTTGGACCTGTGTACACCTCACTTGCTCCTTCAGAAGAGTGGTAGGAAGTACTGATCACTAGAACTTCTAGGATTTTGATTAGAAGAAAACCAGTGCCTTCATGCATTATACATCTAAGCTCTGGAAGAAAATAGAATTTCAGGCATGCCACTGCTCAGCATTTTCTATTGGCTGTTTTCACTAGCCCTCTTTTTGGTAGCATTCCAATTCCATGCCCTGTGTAAAGACTATGGAAGTTTAACATGATGTTCTAGATTTTACCCTGACCCGGTTAAGTTTCCTACTTGAGTGGGTTCACAACCCACCTCAGTCAAAGAATAATTGAGGTTAGAAGGGACCACTGGAGGTCATCTGGTCCAACTCCTCCTGTGCATACAGGTACACCTAGGGCAGGTTGCACAGGACTGAGTCCAGATGGCTTTTGAAGCTCTCCAAAGAAAGAGACTCCACAACCTCTTTGGGCAACCTATTCTAGTGCTTTGTCACCTACACAGTATAAAGTGCTTCCTGATTTTTGGATGGAACCTCTTGTGTTCCAGTTTGTACCCAATGCCTCTTTTCCTGGCACTGGGCACCACTGACAAGAGCCTGACTTTGTCTTCATTGCAGGCTCCCTTCAGGTATTTGTAGACATTGATGAGATCCTCCCGAGCCTTCTCTTTTTTAGACTAAACAGTCCCCCCTCTCTCATCTTTTCTTCATAGGAGTGATGCTCCAGTCCCTTTACAGTCCAAGTGGCCCTACATTGGACTCTTTCCAGTATGTCCATGTCTCTGTTGTACTGGGAGGGGGGGGGAGGTGAACTGGACACGGCACTTCAGTTGCAGCCCCACCAACGATGAGTAGAGTGAAAGAATCACCTCCTTCGACCTGCTGGTGATACTTTGCCTAATGCATCCAAGAATTCTGTTAACCTTCTTAGCGGCAAGGGCACACTGCTTACTCATGTCCAAGTTGGTGTCCACCAGGACTCCTAGGTCCTTTCCTGCAAAGTTGCATTCCAGCTGGGTGGCCCTAGCATGTACTGGTGCCCCCAGCATGAACAGGCAATGAGCTGCTGGTTGTCATGGACAAGGCTCTACTCATAATTATTTGGATGATAATTTAGAAAGAAGCAAAGGATCTCTAGTAGGAAATCTAGACAAGCAAGTGTTAATGTTGCTGGCAGAGCAGGAGGGATGCAACATGCTGTGACAGTAGTAGACCTGTATCAGTGGTTAAGATTTGAGGGGGGAGGTCCTTTAGAGTGAAGGTTAAATATGGTGGAAGAGTTAGATCTATTAAATGCTGAGCATCCTTATTAGAATGCAGGTTTTGCACATCATTGTTTACTATCAGTTGATGAACCTCTATAATTAGGATTGCAGAGGACATTGCTCATTGTTTAAGCTGTGAGAACTGCATAGCATTAACTTTTCAGGCTTTTTCCACACCACACCCAGTATCTGATCTTGAGGAGAATAGGCACTCTTCATAGCATTGTGCAGCCCACTTACCTGTCTTTTCAATCTTTCCCAGTTTTGCTGGCTAACGAGAAGCTCTCTGTTCCCATCACATGCAAAATCCGTGTTTTCCCAGAAATTGACAAGACAGTGAAGTATGCACAGATGCTGGAGAAAGCTGGCTGCCAGGTAAGGAGGCAGCTGCTCCCTGTACTTTTGCACTGGACACATATCTCTGTGTAAAGCATCTTATAACCAGATCTTGATGTACTGTGGAGATGAGTAGGCTACGTTGTTTTACAGAGAAGGAAAATGGGGTATAATGTGATTATATATATTAGCAGTCATAGGCAGCAAGCAGTTCAGTAGTGTGATATGGAACAGGTCATGAGTTCAGTCTCTGTTGTAATCACTTCACCATGTGACATCTTTCACTGTGGGTGAACACCTCAGTCTACCAAAGAACTGCAGGAGGCAGTGTGAATGTATGAAATACACAGGGCTATATATATATATATATATATATATAAAAAATAAAAAAGTAGTATCAAAGGTCACCACCACCAGTTAAGAAATAAGCAAACCTTCTGGGATTTAATTTCAGAGGCAGTCTGTAGTTAGAGAAAGTACTGCCAGTGTTTAGGCCTTCTGCTGAGGGGCATGCCAGATCAATATATCACAAACAGGAGCCAATGCAATAGGAAATCTATAGCTTCTCCCAAGATAAGACCTTGTCGTGCCATGGAGCAGCAAGATGAATGAAGCCCAGGACTCTGTCATGGTAGGTGACCTGGTAATACCTTTCCGTGATACCAACAGCCCTGCACTTTTTAAATAGCACTGGGAATTCAGTAGTATCCATGAAATGCACGGGGTTAAAGGAAATCTTTTGTCAGTGGATTTGTTCCAGTGGTTCATACACTTAAAAAGTAAACGGAACTTTGTGTTCTAGCTGCTGACTGTCCATGGCCGTACTAAAGAACAGAAGGGACCACTTGCTGGCGTGGCGTCCTGGGAGCACATTCAAGCTGTCAGGTTAGTGAGCAGTACCAATCTTAATGGATTTCTGCTAGCACACTATGAAGGGCGATTTTTTTTTTTTAAGCAGTGAGTGCAATGGCACCGAAGTGCGAATTTGTGTGACAGGAGTAGGACTTCTGGATTGACTCTAAAGAGTCCTTCCTAATTCTCAATATTATGCATCTGTTTTATTCACTGGTATAGAAAAGCCGTGAGCATTCCTGTGTTTGCAAATGGAAACATCCAGTGTCTCAGTGATGTGGAAGAATGTATCCGTAAGACAGGAGTGCATGGTGTCATGACTGCAGGTAAAGAAAATGAGCTTTTACTGTTAATAGGTGAGGATACAAACTGTTTCTTACTCTCTTTAGCAGCCCCATACACATTTATTAAAAGCCTACATCAGGCTGACGTGGTGAACAACTTAGATTGAAAGCTGAGTGGCCTTTCTCTGTCCTCTTACACTGGCTATCTCTTACCAGGACCAGGAAGCACTTTGCAGTAAGAATTGTTGTGTCGAACCTGTAGTACCATTGAGTGGATAGCTCAAGTCTAATTACGTGACAAAGACATACAGGACTCCTGTCTGGGAATATTTCCACAGCATCGGTTAATCAGTGGAATAGTTTCTGAATGGGTCTTGATGCAGTAAGTGTGTCCACTGATTAAGATTCCTGCAGCTGATTCATGTTTGGTTGGGATAAGAAAGAAGTGGTATTACTTGCTACAAGAAGATAGGATAGACATCGGAAAAAGCTTCCAGTCACTCGCACAGTTAAAGCAATGAAACGTGATGCCTGGGACATTGTCGAATCTTATTTTTAAGAAAACACAGATTAACAAAAGGTTTATCAAACTACTAGAGCAAGGCATAGTGAGACGCTGTATTTGCAAACTTAAGCCAAACAAATGAGAGTACAGACATACCATTGTCTAAATATTTAACCATTGGCCAGGCATTGATTTCTCTTTTATTGAATGTTTTTGTGGAAAGGTTAGATGCCTTTGTGGTTAATATTTTAATTAGGTATGATGTATTGTGCTCAATTACGAATTTTACAGTGAAATGTAGTCTCCTGAAGTCAGGCTAGAATTTATGGACCTGTTGTTTCTCTTTGTGGCTGATGTGTCTGTGACTGGCCAGAACAATCACAACAGAGCTGACCAACTACAGAGCCCAGATTTTGTTGTCCATTATAATCCTGAAATGAAAGTTTGAGTGTTTCTTTTCATTCCCTAGAAGGTAATCTTCATAACCCAGCTTTGTTTGAGGGCCGAAATCCATTGGTGTGGGAGATGGCTGAGGAGTATCTGGAGATAGTGCAGAAGTACCCTTGTCCACTGTCTTATGTTAGGGCTCATCTCTTCAAGCTCTGGCATCACACGTGAGTATCTCCAGAAAACACTTCATGTTTTCAGGTGCATTCCTGCTTAACAAGTGTCTGGCTTTTCTATACAAGATATGATTTAGTAGCTTAGCGGGTAGTATTGGTGATAGGAGGACAGTTGGACTAGATGATCTTGTAGGTCCTTTCCAACCTTGTGTTTCTATGATTCTATACAAGAATTTGTCTGACCTGAATTAGTATGTTGCAAGGTTTTCTTTCCTGGACCTGCCTGGAGAGAATGTGGGCTGAAGACTTTACCCTTCACTACAGGGAAACAGGGCTTGGGGAATGAACAAGTTACCACGCGATAAGCTAGGGTGTGAGCTTGCAGCACATCTGCTACTGTGTGGTAATTGCCTATATGCATACATGCATTTTGGCAAACGTGAGTTAACTAACTTCTCGTTCATTGTGAGGCAAGCTATCTCACATTTATTGTGGAGTAAGAGCATGGTCATGGGCAGTTACTGAGTAGCTGATGCACGGTATGTTTATGTTAGCTTATCTTAGAGTACCTTGTTTACGTGCCCAAACTTGCAAGTATTTACTTGAAAGAGTAGCAGGTGTCTGTGCTTCTTTCTGGACTTACAAGAAAGAAGATAAGCTGCTACCACAGGCAAATGCAGTGAGAAAAATCTGTAAAAAGCTTTTATAAAAGACATTTTTAGATGATCTCCTTAGACTAGCAATAATGAATAAACATGACTTGATGTTTGGGATTTGTCTCAGGCTTCAAGTTTACCAGCAGCTGCGTGAAGAATTAGCAAAAGTGAAGACTCTAGAGGGAATTGTAGATGTCAACAGGGAGCTGAAGCTACGATGCCAGGTACTAAGATGGGCCCTAATCTCCCAGAACAACTCTGTCTGCATTTGGTGGGAACATACCATGTATGTCACACAGTTGATGTCTGTTAGCCACCTCACTGGAACTTCGAGGCTTATGAACTGTGATATGGGTAGCTTACTACAGTACCAGCCCCTTAAGCCCAAACAGCTTTGCATCGGTGAAAGCTGATTTAGGAGTTACAAATATTCTTCATTTCATCTGTCTTACTAGATGTTTTTTGACTATATTTAACTGTCAGTAGCAATTATTTTAAATTACTCTTTGTGGCTTCCTGGAGTTTGAGGCATTATTTAGAGTATTTCCTGAGAACTACAGGAAAACTGACTGTAACTCTACGCTGCAGGAAGAAATAGCTAATCAGAAAGAAGGAGAAAAGCCAAAAGAAGGGTTGCCTTTTTTCCACTGGATCTGTCAGCCATACATCAGGCCAGGGTGAGTTACCTATTTTAACATGACCAGGTACACATATGCTTTTCCTGCTCATACTGTCAGTGCAGAGTCCTTCAGTTCTGTTCTAGGAGCTTACATACATTTAAAAACAAATGAAAACTCTTGGTTATACTTATTGTGGCTTTTCCTTTATTTTCTTGATTATTGTTTTGTTCATGGGGATGTTGCTCATTGTAGGGAACACCTACATCTTCCCTTCAGCCAACTTATAACGATGTGCACCATTTCAGGCCAAAGGAGAGATGCAAGGAGAATGGAACCAGGGGGACTGAAAAAGGTGTGCGAGGGAAACGTGCTCTGGAAGAGGATGAAGATGGAAATTCTGAGCTTCTATCGAAGAATAAGCAAAAAAAGAAGTTAAGAAATCCAAATAAAAGCTTTGATCCATCTTTAAAACGTAAGTTCCATCTATTGGCATATATACAGGGGAAGTTGCTGGTATTAACTTCGACATAAGTTGCACTATTTTCTTCTTGTCTATGTAGTTGTAGAAACTTCTTTTTAAAGATGGGGCATTATAGGAAAACTTTGGTAGTAGGCAACATTTATTCAAATTGCGTTCATTAGGAAAGCTATCTAATCATCAAAGAAGTAGGTCAATGTCCACTACAAGCAACTTTTTAAGCTCCAAATGCTTTACAAATTAAATTTTATCAGGTGCTAGTATTTGAAATTGAAATTGCATATGCATTTCAAGCAAATTTCCTCCTCTTTTGCACTAGATCTGAGATTTAAAACTATGTTTATAGCTGTTATGCATATAGCTTAGACACACTGTAAAAGTCAATGTATCTTTACCTTCTTTGCACAATTTTTTGAGGTACTGTATTTCTATCTCAAAGAGTCCCCCTCTGGCTGGAGAGGCACCAAGCTTTGTCTGATCCTGAATTTTTGAATTTACTCTTTCCATATGAAAACACTATTGCTGAAATCAGGTCTCCGTCTTTTCCAGCCAAATATGCAAAATGTGATCAGTGTGGGAACCCTAAGGTAAGTCAGTGCCAGTGTCTGTTAAAGCACTTCCATGAAATCCTGAGGTAGGGCCATACCAATGTCCATTAATGTATGCATGCTAAGTTCTGGTGATATGTTGGGGGACGGGGAAAATGTCCATGTGCAGGCAAAAGCCTCTTAGCTATTAACTGTAACCAGTTTCTGAATTGAAGGTGCTGCATAAAACTCACACAAATGTAGATGCTTTGAGATCATTTGCCTTTCCAAAAAACATCGTTTTACTGCTGCTGAGGATATTTATTGCTAAGACAGTTGAGTTGGCTAAAACTCTCAGGATCTCTTGGAAACAAATCTCCAAACATCCAGTAATTACACATGGCTATTCTGTGAACCCTTTCGCTAGGGTCAATGGTGGGTGTTTTCTACAAGGATTGAATATTTAAATAACTGGTCTAATAACTAGTTTACTAATGCAAGCACTCTAAACACCATCCAGTGTGGTTTGTACTGAGTATCAGGCAGCATCTGTTTTTTTTGTTTGTTTGTTTTGGATTTATGTCCTTAATCAGAATAAGAATGAGCACCTAGTCACTCTCAGTTGTGTTTTTGAACTTCAGCTAGTAGATGAACATGAACATTCATCATTAGCAATGTTTAACAAACCAACTATTTTCCACATTATGTATTGGATAGGTATTTGAAAAAAGCAGTGTTGTGGAATTGTTTTTGGTGGTGGTGGTCTGTTTTTTGTTTTTCCTTGGGGAATACAGCTCTTTCCCGGACAGGGAAATGTCACTGAGCTGAGTGAGCAGTGTTTACCGCTGCTACCACAGACATACATGCACACATAGACATACAAGGAGGCTTTAAGTGCAAGGAACAATTCTGTGTCCTAGCTGAAAAAGCAGTAGAGCTGTAGCAGCTTGGCAGGGGGCAGGGGTGGGGATAAAGGGGTGGTGACAGGTGCTGTATGTCTGTTTTGAGACATTGTTACAGCACCTTATAAACAGCAGCCAACTAGGGCCCAGTTTTGAACTGCAGCAACAGAAATAGATTTCTTGATGCATTCATTAGTGGGAAAAGAGCTTTCATCTGGCCTGTTTTCAAAGCCATCCTGTTTCATAGCTGGCCAGTTAACACAGCTTGGTGCTTCAACTGTGATCGTTTAAAATGGGGCTTGGACTCATTTTTGTTTTGCCTTTCGATCATTGTAATGTTGCAGGCTGCCCTTCGAGTCTTTAGAATGGGATCTGTATTTTTTTTTTCTAGGTTCTAAGTTTCTAAGCTCTATCATGTAAGGGCTAGAGAGAAGGGTTGTTTTTTTTTGTTGTTGTTGTTTGTTTGTTTTAAGATTATTTTAATGGGAGGAAAAAAAACTCACTTAAAGCGCATTAAGCATGGGTGAGTCAAAGCATTCGAGATACCTAGTCTGGTTTTGCCGAGCTGTAAAAGATCCAACTGAATTACTGCCCTCCCCTGAAGAAGGGTCATACCTTATATTTTTATACTTTGGTGTATTTAGTCTGAAAAAAAGGGAAGTAATTGATGTGGTAACATTTATTTATTTTAGGCAGAGTTGCAGATGGTACCAAGCATCTCTGGTCAGGCACCTTGTTTCATGTAGTACTTTTGTAGAGAAATACAGCAAGCTCAACTGTAACAAATAGCGTAACTCTTGTTCCAAAGTGCTTGTGACATTTGCCTGCTTATGGTATGTAACTTGGGCTGCCCAACAGATTAGTGCTGTTGCAGAAGTGGATGGTGGATTTATTTTTTTATTTTTGTTTCTCTGCATAAACTATCGCTAATAGCTGCAACACCATCCTCCTCACTCTCCGTGACATCAGCTCTGTCATCGTCATTAGACAGAGGTGTGACTGGCTAATGTATGCGTCCACGTGTTTTCCAAAGGTCTGAATGTACAGAGCTGGAGTGTTGTTGCTTATTAGAGTTAAATAATGAATTTATTCTCGCTAATAAACTGATATAAGCTTCTTTACACCCCCCCCCCCCCCAGGGCAATAAATGTGTGTTTAACATGTGCCGTGGCTGCTGTAAGAAAAGAGCATTCAAAGAAACAGCAGACTGTCCTGGTAAGTGCAGCTGCTCCTATCAATTTTGTCCTTAGAAATCACTGAGCAAATGTCTCATCTCCATATATAATATAGTTATTTTAAACGGGGGGGAGAGAAGGGGAGGGAGGTGGGAAGAAGTGTTAAATTCTACATCCATAGCTAGCTAAAAACTTATAGAGTACAATTAAGAGTATGCGCTTTCTAGTGTGTGTGGGGGGGAGTTCTTCCAGGATCTGGGGATGTGTTCTTTCCAGACCAGACCATTAGGACCCATTTTTTTCTAGCTACAGGGAAGGAGTTGCTCTGTTTTCCAGTGCGTTCATTTCAGTTGTTTTTTTTTTCCCCCCCTTCCTTTTCATTTTTCTCCTCATCCTTGCTTCTTCAGGTCACGGATTGCTTTTTAAGACCAAATATGAAAAATCTCTTTTGTGGCAGAGCAGTCACACAGCAATTCAAAACCCAGAGATCAGGCAGAGAGATGTGGATGTTGGGGAGACAGCTGTACTGAAAGAGGCTGGTGACACCACATTGTGAAGCTTTGGAAATGAATAATAAAAGAGCTTCTGAGAGGCCTTTGCTTCCCTGGGCCAAAGAAACTGCCATCTCCAGAGCACTGTCAGCTCTGTGAACTTGTTCCACAGGTTTATTTTAAGTTCTGGACACATTTATTTAATTAAAACGCTGCTTACTCAGGGAATTTTCCTGCATTTGAAATAAAAAGGATGCAATTAAATTTCTCATGTTTCAAGACTGAAAATGCTGCATTTGGGTTGGTGGGGCAGACAACCATGTGCTGCCATCACAGTCTGCTTTCATGTAAGTTTACTAATCATTCATGTCACATTTTTAATAGTGGGGAATAAATTTCATATATTAGAACAACCTCCTGGAGTGTTAAAAATAATCATGTTAATGACTCCCTCACTAATAGAAAAGGACATGTCTGTCTTGAGTTTCAAAAGGCCATATTGTCACCGCAGAAAGGAACCTGGGGTACTTTGAAAATGTGAAGATGTAATACGTTGCTATAACCACATTGTGGATTAACATTTACTGGTTTTATACAGTATGCTAAAGCGTAACGCTCTCCCCTGAGCTAAAGGTCAGGAGGAAAATAAAATCTCTATTTTACTAGAGAGGGGTTGCTGAAATGATTTGCTAGATTAGAACCACGTCTATGAACTGGTCCTTGCCCACATCTCATAATTACATGATCCTGTTTCTTTTTCACAGCGCTTAACGTATGGAAAAGTGCCTCAAAACCTGCTGCAGTTCTACACATACAAAACCCTACCCTGCCTGTCTTTTATCTTTTTCCCCCCTCCATGTGCTTTGCATGTCTCCTAGGCACTCAGTCAGTGCAGCTGTCTGTGTTTAGTATGCTTTCTAGAATCCTAATTGTGGAGAGTCTTAACCTGCCTCCCAGACATTCCTTTGGGAAGTTACGCTGAGTTTGAAAGGAAATGAGCTGTAAACCCAGCACATAGCATCATGGGGCTACAAAGTACTATACATTGCTGGAAACAGAGAATATATACCTATACCCATACCAAAACAGCTGTTAAAGATCTTTTAAAAAAACAAACAAAAAACAACTTTCAGGAACACAGAAATAACAGCATGCTCTGGTAACTATAGAACCCATTAACTTTTTTTTTTTTAAATGTTTCAAGAACTGTGCCCACCTTATGCATATATGTCTATATCCATATGTATGTGTGCGCACCCCCCCCCCCCATCTTGAGCTCAGGCAGGATTTAGAGCTCTCATCACCAGTTTATATTTCCTAACCTGCATTACAAACTATGTCATAGAGTCATGAGTTAATATGTGGACTAGAACAGTGTGCTAAAGAGACCAAACTGCTAGGAACTGTAGACCTGTTTAAACCATGGGGAACTAGTCTCACTCATACCACTAACACTTAGAGAGTTCACAACATCATCAGCTCACTAAGCAGAGCACCATATGTGAAGCTGAGGCCTTGGCCTACCCTCATAAGACTCACCCTTGTGCTTTCCTAGTCTGTGTTCAAATTTTCCATACAATTTCTGCAGGCACATTGTCTATCAGCTGATTATGCATATCTGGCTACATTTAACGATCTTTTATCTAGCTCTTGCCATTCATTCCCACTTCAAGTCCTCTAGAGAGATCACAAGAGTTAAGAACTTCCTATCCAGTTGGAAGTTGAATTAAATGCTGCCTAACAGTTGTGGCATTCTACAGATTGTGACAATAAAAGTAGTTCAAACTGTCCTAATGAGTCTTCCTATTTCATTTGTTCTTTATTACAACAAAATATTTTCCATGGTGTTCTCGGAATAGCATCTTCCCAGCCTTACTCAACTTGCTAACCAAGTCTTTCAGTAGCTTTCATAATTTCTGACTACCCTTGTATTTAATTCAAGTTTAGACACTATCCTGGAAGGTTCTTTCTACTTCACCTTGTGAACAGGAACTAGCACAGAAACCCAGGAGAGGGAAAGAGTGTGGTATTTATCAAAGAGCTCACGATTAGTGTGGGAGTACCAAGTTTAAAAATAATGCCTCTGTGCCTTATTTAAAAAGGGAAATTTAAAACCATGCCACCTATCTCCCATGGAAATACTCCACTCCTTCCCTTGCACAGATACACACTTGTAAAGTGTTCCAAACATAGTTCAGAAAAGCCCCTCTTTAATAAAAAGCTAAATGTTCATAATCGTAGCATTTACAACTGCTCACTTAGACCCTTCCCACTTTTTGCAGCTCCCCCCCCAATATCAGGAAGATCAAGCGTTCTCCCATTCACTGTGCCAGAGAAAATTTACAAAGTCAGAAAAGGCTTTTGCATGAGAAACATTCACTATTGTAAGACAGTAGTGGACTGGTGCTAATGTGAGTGATCTGCGTTATATTCCTAACCAGACAGTTTGATTTTAGATCCTGTCTCCTAAGCACACAGTCTCATCCCCAAATCACCAGTGTGAAAAGATCAAGCTGGCTTCAGGCTCCCGAATTCAGGAAGGGCATTATAGTTGAGAGTCATAAATGGATACATCTGTACAGAATTAGTATTTAAAGCGTATTTGTCCCCATCTCCTCTTAACAATAAGCAATGCCAAGAGAGAGACACGTTTTTGTCTCCTGGCCCACTGTATGGCAGAAGACTAAAGTGCTCCTAACATAGGACTGGAATAGCGTTCAGTCAGGCCCTGCAACACAAAATTCCCAGTGTGCATCTAACTACAAATCACTACACAAATGAAAAAAGAGATGCAACCTGAACTTTCAACAGACATTATAGAACATCATAATTAATAGATTGCAATCAATGAGTTAACAATGACCAGTGTATCAATTTCTTAACAAGCAATGGTTGCAAGTCAGGAGGCACTATTACAACATACATAAAGCAGAACCATTTGCCATTTATGCTGGGCACACCTGCACCTACATTAACTAACTAGGGATTGCTTTCAGGCTAGGCAGTACACTAGTTACCTGGCTTATCTCTAATAAAAAAAAAATTGCAGCATGCAAACTCAGCAAGATTATGTCCTATTTTGTTTCTGTTTCAAAAACCTTCAAGAAGAAATACACTATTTAACTTTAATGGAAGTAGAGGGAGGCAGTACTCTGAAATGTAGAATGCTGATGAAGTGAGCCTTAATCTTTGGACTTCTAGGAGACTGGATTCCTGTATTTAAATCTATCTTCAGAGGCATGTAAGAAAAAGCAGTAGTAGTTCATCTGACAAAGAAAACTAACTACCTTTATTTGGCAGCCAGTTTATGACATTTCAGAGAATTAAATGAATAAATCCCAGATTTCAGCATGTATTTACACAACACAGACTTCATGTACACACAGACTTCAGTTACAACCTTCCAACCTAGAAATCTGTGATACTGTGATACATGAACTGCAGGAGGGTGGTATATACTAGTCAAAGCTATGTGTGCATAAGTATTAGAAAACCTCTGTGAGATGAAGGGTAACACAATTACCAAATCCAATCTCCCACATAAGACAGATTTTCAGATCTTGCTACTTGATTTTTTGTTTGAGTTAGGCCATCTCTTGCTAGTAAAGTTATCTTGAGTTTATGACTTAATGCCTACTAAAACCCCAAGGCTGAATCATTTGTTTGCTTTCAAGAAACTGTCTTATTTGCATTATGAGTTTACCAAACTTCTAACCACTGAATGTCATACATTTCTCTTAGAGGTCGATATATCATATTAGCAAGTTTCTGTTCCTATCTAATTAATTTAGGCTGATCAAGTTAACCTGTAAGATAATCTAAAGCAGGGCTGTTCTATCAGGTCCTATGAAACCTTGAATTGAATTCATGGATCAGTAAGAACACAAAAGCCAAACTAGTATCAGCTGAAGTACAAAACTCACTTGCAACACAGAGTATACTTTCTCTCTACTCTTTAACAGCAGAGAGATACTGTTCAGTCCCGTACCAATGTGTTTTTCACCATACTGCACATTCACAGTTAATGGCTACTGAAAAAGGAAATTACTTGTATTACCCTCAGCTCTCACAAGAGAGTGGCAAACCAAAATACTTAATCATGTGGAACACACTGCTTTCCCATTCCCTCCTTCAGGTAGAATGTAATGACGGATATGACATAAGAACCTCAGAGAGCCCGATTAAGTTGGTTGAGACTTCAGTCTTTACAAAAAAGTGAATACTTGAACACCACTTTCTACATTTTCCACAATGGGTCTTTATCAGAAGTGTTGTTGTTGCTGTTATTAAAGGTTCCTTATTTGCTTTTCTTATACTACGTTGCTTCCATTAGAAATAATACATTATTTGTCAGCAGTTTTGGGAGCTATGCAGAAGATGGAACAATGCTGAAATTTCAACTCAGCTAGGAAGTAATGCTGACAAGGTTACAATAGAGTCCCAGAAACCAGTATACTGATCATATGTTCATGGCAGGAAACAGAGACAGAACTCTTCTCCCTCACCCACTGAAATCTCTCAAATGACAGAAGCTTATGGATGAGGATGGTACACACAGCCATGCTCTAAACACTAAAATAATCTCTCCCCACAGACTTCCCTCTACAAATCTTACCAACATAGACCACTGTGTTAGGTTCTGGCCAGATAATGATCAAGCATCCCCAGCTGCTCAAACACACTCTTATAACAACAGTTTCTGCATTAACACTCAAATTAGTTTTGCTAATTAAAAAAATAACTGCCTTTGCTTAAGAAAAAAAAAAAAAAGCTTCTTCAGTTTTTCATTAATCCCTAACCAGGTCAGATAAAAAAAAATTTACTCCACATGAGGGCACCATCAAATATGGGCTACCACTGATATCTCCTTCCTTATCAACAAAAGCTGCTGCACGCATTCATGAAGTCCACTTAAATGAAGTATCACTGAACATATCCTGGACATAGCAACATGCTACAGAAACCATAAATCTTTACTCCCTGAATTAGCTCGGTGGTCACAGGGAATCACTGAAGATTCATCATGTGAGTCATTTTCTCATACATTACTTTTTCCCTCTTAGACATTTAAGATAAGAAACTTTCAGTGGTAGAAATAGTGTATGAATGCAAGTTATACAGAACTATATCTGTGCTGTGTTGTATTTCCTGATTTTTGGACTGGCATGTTATTTAGACTGAAGCAGGAGTTAAGCAAAGTCTGGAAGAAATACAGCTAGATGAACCTGAATCAAATCTACAAGACTCTAGAGCAGCAACAGCTTCTTTCACAGGTTGAAGAATTACAAGCCAACAATTCCATACCAAAGCATACACTGAACCTGAACCATGCCAATGGGCTAAGCAAGAAGAGAAAAATGCTCTATCTGTCCAAAAGAAGTTGTAAGCATTTTTGTCTGGAGAAAATCAACTAATAATCTCTGCTTTAGCTTTGGAACTGCTTTGGACCACAGCAAGAGTCAGAAACTGCTTTTGCAACTTAGTGGGCTTAATGCTGACTGCTAAAAGACACTTATTTCTAGCCACTTCCCAAGAGTGGACAGCTGTTAGCGGCTGAAAGAACGGACATTCTCAAGACAGCATGCTGAAGAGGCAGAAGACTTCTATTTACAATTGAGGATTCCCTCAGTAGAAATCCTACGGGATGGAATGAAAGTAGCCTAATAAAATCAAGAGAACAGGAGATGTGTGTAAGAAAAGATAGCTGGCTGACATGATGCACTTAATTGGGTTGCAAAACCATCTTTTCCAGAGAAGGGCGTAAGATCTTTTCCTTAAAAATGATATCACTGGTCCATTTTAGGAATAGACAGATCTAAATGGCTTCCCTTCAGCATGAGCAGAAGGCATTAAAATGACTTTCCCAGCATTTCTGCAACACTGCACAGCAATCTACTTGAGTAGTCAACCTGCCTTTCTCTCAAAACTGGTGATCAATGATGTTGGACTCAAAGTTTTTAATTAACGAGGTCCATCCTTTTGCTCCTCTAAAAGAGAAGTATTTTTCCATGCCAAAGTTGTTTACCCAAAGACCTCACATGAACTACTGCTGCTTCCATTTTCAGCACCTATCAAAAGCATAGAAAGCCAAAGGGAAAGAGCACTGTTACATGCAAACCAGGAATTCCCTTCAAATCCCACTTTCTTCACAGTTCATCCAAACTACAACTCCAAACAGACCAGAAGGCAAAATATAGCAGCCCACAAAACATCAGCAAGCTTGACAAAAAAAATCAGTAGCTTGATCATGATATCTAGAAACCAACTTTAATACACAACTCCAAACACTTAGAAGCTTTTTGATCCTGCTGTTTAATGCACTAGGTGTAACAACATATTTAAAAAAAAGTATTAACAATAACATCTGTAGTCAGTTGCCAGACAAGTCAGGGCTGGATCAAAATTCTTAGCTTGCCTTTTGGATTAGATGAATGCAAGGCTGCAGTGACTTCAGAAAATTCAGTGCATGTCTTCTTACATTAACACAAAACACGTACACATCTGGGCTGCCACCTTTAATCCCTTATTAAAAGAAAAAGCAGAATAAACGCAGCTGGAGAGCAGGCACCCAGATTGACTGTTTTCAGCTCTGCTCCAGGACTTGCATGGTATTTTATGGCATTTATCCATGCTGCCAGAAGTAATTGCTGAACATGTTGGGAAACCATCATGCACTATGTCAGTGAGACTAGACAAGCAGCAGCAGTATTTGCTTAAGAGATTTACTGCTATGATAACACTGGACCCCAAAGACAGGTCACATGCATGTGGAAACACATCAGGAAACAGGTCTTGAAAACAGAGACCAAAGGGAAAGAACATGGATCTAGGTAAACATAACACCCTAAAATAAAGGCCTGTGACTGAATGCATGGAAGTGGTGCCATGTTTTAAGGTGTAGCTAACATATCATTAAGAGTTTCTCAAAAGAATTGCCTCTCCCATCAGAACTCCAGTTCCATAATTGAAAGCAATGCACTTAGAAATAAACAGAAAGCACAGCATTGCTCAGAATCAAGGTGATACTTTTGGGCCAGTGAAATTCATCTTAGATCACTCCTGTCTATTCAACTTAACACTACATTTTTGAAGCTTTGAAACAAAGAAAAACTAATAGCAGCTGGAAAAAAAATCAAATCAGCATCTGTACAAATAACGTGCCAACTCTTCATGGTGGATGAGGAAAATGGAGGGAGAGTCCTAACAAAAATGAAATGAAAACCCATTGCAGGGATGCTGTTTTTAGAAATTTCTTTTTAAGGAGAATTCAAGTTATTGGAATATTCGTATTATCCACCATCAGCCCTGACCCTCTCAATCCAAGCAAAAAGTGAGGGAGACAGAGACAGTTGTAAAGCTCAGCAGTTTGTGGGTGAGACACTAGACAAGAGTCCCAGAGGGACCATTTCTTTTGGTAGTGAATGAAGTTTTTCACATGTTGGTGCTCATTCTGGACTGGCTGTTAGCTGGAGTAAGTTCCCCTTGGCTACCTTCTCTTGGAGGAGACTGCAACAACAACAAAAAAAATCCTAGTTAGTGATGTGTAAATATCCTGCAGAGTGCTTCCAAAGAGACCACACAAACCACAGGTGAAGCAAAGCAGGATAAAAGCAGGAGAGCATATACCCAGCTCATAAATAATGATGGATTTGAAAAGCTTTGTGTTTACAATTTTGACAGTTAAAGTTCACAAGAACAGTTCCTATACAAGTCAAACCAGAAGTTTTAAACCACTCTTTGTTTACCAAGTACAAAGTACTGTTGTATGCAGAAGCTGAATCATATCTGACACTTAGTTATCACAGAGATGAATATGCTACAGAATTTAACACATTCTGTGGCAGATGGCCTATCCTCCCTACAGGCATTCTTTTGGATCCTTGAAGGCATACTCCAAACAGTTCATGCATTTCTTATTTCCTCTACTAAAAAATTTACTTCAAGTTTCTTTGTTTTGGTAAGATAAAAGATCTGTGTCAAAAATTAGTCAGAATGAATTAGCCAGCATCGACTTGAGCATATTAACTTCAAAGGACATTTTGCATTGTACAAGAAATTCGGTGTACTGTCTAGAAACTCTTGTTCCTTCTGTATTTTGTATTTGATATCATAAGAATTTGTCCATTCATGATGACAGTAAATCCATTCTTCTCCAGAATCTTCAAATCACCAACTTACACAGTTTCTGGGGGGAAAAAAAATCATAATGCTGCCTTTAAGTCCACATTTAATAAGCCCATACCTTGACATGTATCTGGTTGCGCAGGACTGCAGCTCGCAGGATCATAGCTTTGGCACGTCGCTGAAACTCTTTGCCCATTAGTAAAGACTTCTCAAAAGTTGTGCTGCGCTGGTCAACATCTCGAGCATAAAGAATCTGTAACCAGTACAGAAAACTCTAAGCAGGAGCTATGACACTGTTTCACAGCAAGAAGCCCCTTCTGCCCAAGGGAACAAAGCTGGGGTACTGTAGAATCTGGGTTTTAAACCTTAGTACAGCTATTCAGTCCATAATCTGTGGCTCAGACGCACTCACCTTACTGTGAGAGTCTATTCTGGCATTGATCAGTCCCTCCAGGATCAGCTGAGTAAGTTCATCTTCCAGAGCAGCCACCGTGGTATTAAAAGCAGTAGCCATCTTGTGCATATCTGCCGACACATAGGGGCTGAAGTACTGGGAACAAGAAGATATTCAGTTGACAAGGGTACTCCCCCATCCTCTGAAACACCATGGGAAAAGCAGCTACAAAGAGATAGCCTATCTCACTGTCCATCTACCTCTCAGGATTAAAGGAACAATTACCTGAATAAGGGCACGATTTCGAATTTGAGTATAAAGTGTCCTGACATGAGGTGCAAGGTACATATCCAGCAGCAGGTTGTCCTGTGCAAAAAATACATCAGAAGCTGAGAGACAGCCCGGAAAAATATATTATTTCTATGTTCTTTAAAATATATATGCATATATTTAAGCCTTAAGAATATTAATATCCACTACTGCAAGACAACACTATAAAACAAGAATGAATAAAACTCACAATATATTTTATATACACACACACACACGCATATAAAATTTATCCTCTCTCTCTGCTCCTAAACTAGTCCTAATTTTGATCATGTCAGAAGACACTACAGAAGAAGTAAACATGGAACACTCAGCTACTCTTAATAGTCACCGCTTCTCACAAAAGGCTAGGGGAAGGAAACTCTTAGGAAACTTTGTTCCTGCACTGCTCCCCTGTAACTCACCTTCATCTCATCCAGCATCTTCAGGCATGAAGCATATTTAGATTCATAAAACTTGAAGATGATGTCACGAACCTGTGGCTCCAGTTCCAAAAACAACTTGAAGGAACTACAGATAAACATGGCAGTGATCAGGCCTTGAAACCCTCCACTTAAACACCCCACAACCTCATCATTCCAAACTGCAGGTTTACAAAAACCCACTATCATGTGGAAATTCCAAAAATTTACTCCCTAACAGGCCAGAGAGCCCATTTTCAGCAGGGCTGGGAACCTGGAAGACAGAAAGATGCATCATAGCATCAGAGCTCTGGAAAAGGGAATCAAAAGACTTTCAGCAAACTAAATAGTAGAAGTGTTTGTTCACGTAAAGCAAGAAAAACATTGAAATATGTGGGATTAGGCCAGAATCAAGATATATAACCAGAAAACATAGGCAACACCTGTACACCCGTGTGTGTACTGTACTCTGTGCTAGCCAGTTTTGTGATCCTTTTCAAAGCACAGCCTTCACCAGTACAGCATGCCGTACATAACTAAGTGTGGGAGACCTTCAAGATACACATTGTTTCTCAGTGCTCTCCCAATCCTCCATCCCAAATTTTTGAACACCGACCTCAACCTATGAATCAGACAATAAAAAAAGTCAGGCTAATAACCCTTTTTCCATGTCACATTAAAATTAGCGCTTCCATACCTGTAGCTGTCAGGAATTCAGTATCATGGTTATTTGTGCATCACAAATTGAATGGCTATTTTTTCCCAAAGCCTGTAATTCTCTTAACCTTGCATCTGTCACAGTTAGACTACAATGTAAGTTATAATACAATTTAATAACTGTTAGTAATACGATTAACATACACTACAAGTCATAACACAAAGTCAAATTATCTTACAGCTGCCTTCTATAGAGCTCTATCATTCTGACTGAGTACCTGATATGGGTCACTGATAGAAATTGAAAATAGGGTTACACAGATGTTAGATTTAACCTGGTTTGGAAGCTTCTGTTATACTACAAAAACTTCAGCTATGATTAACCACTGTGTTTTGATAGTGAAATCTCACCTAACACTAAAGCAAAACCAAGGCTCAGCGATTCTTTCTTTACTGTATGAGAAAGCTACTACTCCTACCAGAATCCATTCTCAACCAAATTGTCATTTCCCAAAAGATGTACAGTAGCATACAAACTCCTCACAAGGCATCACTTACCTGCTGGAGATAACATTTCGTTGCAGTTCCTGACGGTCAAAGGTAGCGAGGGCACACAGACCACCATACACAGCCACATTGCTAGGAGATAACAGCTAGCAAAAGAGAGAGAGCACACTCTGAACGGGAACACTGTCATTGACTAATGAAATGGCAGAAGGCTGGAATTAAGTATTCTACTCCAGGCATTTCCCTCACCGAGTGACAAGATTAGTCTTTGTCAAATGCAGCAGAACCACTCAGCATGCTCTCAGATGTTCACCCAGAGTATGAGGAGTGACTGTCCGCTGCTAAGAGCAAAAGCCAATTACAACAGCCAGCCTTTTGGCTTAGCTACACAGGTACACAAATCTCACAGAGAACAGGTATGTGATCTAAACAGATCATTTAGAGAACTCAAGAACAGAGATTTATTTTTGTAAAACATGATTCACTGTAACATCAAACCACACAGGAGTGCTGTGAGGATAACTACAGCATCTGAGTTTTACAAACTAATACTTAGAAGAATTATGTCCCCTACAAGCCCTGCATACAGCTCCCTCTTGGTCCTCACCTCTGGGAAATCACAGTGATCAAATGATGCCAACAAGAAGCACTTTGCTGCCTGTTTGTACTTCCGAGCAGCTAATTCAGCCAAGCCTAGGAAACAGAAAAAGCGACTCCTTTATGTTTATGACAACATGCAGATTAGAAGTTGCAAAACCTAGGGAGTAGAACAGGCCCCCACACAGTTGCTAGTGCCTTCACTATTGAAGTGAAGCATGACTCCTGGACAGTACGGGCATCCTTTAAACTATATTGATGAGAATTCTGTCTCATCAGCTTTATTAAGTTTTGCATTTCTGGTGAGAAAATACAAAGTTTGTCAAATCCAAGAGAGGGAAAAAAATAATCAAGCACATTCTACTGTCAAAGAGCCCTGTGGATACCTAAGAGGCAGCAAACCAGGTATGCAAAATACAAGAAGCTGAAGGATTCACTCACCTGCTGCACATTTCAGTTTGGTGAGAATTGCTTGTGTCTGGCTGTCTCTCTCTCCTCTTTGCTAAAGGATGAGAAAAAGCAGTAGTGAGCAAACAGTATGAAAATCATTTTGTTTACAACTGTCCTTGGGATATTTCATCCTAATAATTAATTTGCAAATCTCAACAACAAAATAATGTCACCCTATCTGTCTTGGGAATTATGGAAAGAACTGAGGATGGGAAGTCTCTCAGTTTTACCATAAGTCAGATTTCTGACATGCAAATCGTGGAAGATAGGCAACAATGAACCTCAAATGGAGTCAGAGAGTGGCTGGACTAGAGGAAGAATAGACTGTAAGATGAAGGGAGTCTTAGAGGAAGCAATTCATAAAGGAGGAAAGGAAGAAATTGTTATACAAATTTTAGAGACAGAAAACAAAAGGAAAATTCATGCGTATTAAAAAAAACAGGACCTTACTTCTGCAATTTCCGGCGTAGACTCAGCCTTGCTTACATAGCTCAGAACATGAGACCAATTCTGGAGGTAGACACTAACCTGCAGAGAGCCATGAACAGTGTAGAGAGCCATGAATAAATGTTGTTACTTCAATAAACAATGTAATTGTAGACACAAGAGCTGTAACCAGAGCAAAGCACAGGTGGACTTCATAGAAGATGTCAGAAAGACACCAAGTACCAATCCCTGCCGGCCTTCCTACCTTGATGACATTGAGACACATGTTGATAACATGTTTAGCACTGGTGCAGTAATCACGGGCTCGTGAGTAACACTTGAGAGCGTTGCTGAGGTCCCCACAGTCAAGGTAATGATCACCTAAGTCATCATGGCCTCTCCTGGAGCACAGGAATTACAATACTAATGAACTGTGTTCTCATAAAGTGCAGGGGAAAAAAAGGGGACAGAGTCAGTTTGTGTCAAACAAGTAACTCAGTACACTGACCTAAGGCACTGAATGCAGTTGACATCCTGTGCCTGGAGGAGCAAAATGCTCTTCCTTGCTCCAACAGAGCCTTCTGCATCTCACCTGATACTCTCCTTGATGGAGTTCCCTTTGTAATTTTTCAAATCTGTGTCGAGTTTCTCCAGTTTAAGAAGAGCTTTTTTGCGTGTAGCTTCAACCCAAGCTGTGTCAAGAGGAGGGGGTTCGATTCCACTATCAGGGACAGCATCAGGTGTATTCTGCAGTTCTCTGAAAGAGTTTGCTCTGGGTTATTATACTGCAAGCTTTTCAAGACAGATGTCTGCTAAGTACCTGGCACTGTTTCCCTAAAAACAATACCACTACATACACCAAAAAAAAAAAAAAAAAAGAAAACAGGCGGGGTGGGGAGAAAATGATAAGATTTGCAGTGAAAATAGCAACATTAGCATCACAGGTGTTTTACAAATTCTTCTCAAAATTATCCTAATGATCTTTTGCAGGAATTTTATTTATTAACAAGCAATTTATCATTAATTTCAAAGAAACAACCTGTTCTATAAATCAACTGACAGCAAATTAGTAACAGTGCTGCAACAAATTATTAAATTTTAACAATTATTTAAATATTCTAAAAAGTCACTGTAGCCAATCAGACATCTCTATATGGGACACAGTGTGCAGGTGTTGGTGAATTGTCTCCCCAGCTATATCACAATGGCTTGATAGCAAAGCTAGACTGTACAGATACCATTCAACTTCTTTTAAATGAGGTATCTACGATGGAGCACAAGTGAAATACAAGCTATTCCCAGAGAATAACATAATTCCATCAAGATCAGATCAACATTTCTACTTGCACAGAATTCTCTTTCCAACATTTTAAAGAGAAAAACCCATTTTTTTCTACCAACAGTCCCTGTCGCATATAAGAAATCTATGAACATACTATCATAAACACATGATAAAGACTCCCTGATCAAAACAGACAAGAAATCAGCAAATATGCATAGCAAGAAAAATAGTACAAAGACAGGAAGTGTGGATGGTTAAGTGAAGTATTAAAAGCTACCCTCCACAGCCAACCTGTTGTTAGAAGAAAAACATGGCAAACATTTAGATAAGGTTTTAATCTATGAACATAAGGGCATCTAGAAGCTTCAACTCCATAACTTACCTAAGGGAAGTAGGCTCGTTAATATCTGAAGCAGTTGCAAGAACTAAACTCCTCTCAACGTCTACCTGTAGCCCTTTAAAACACTAAGACTTCAGAATGAGATAATCAGTCTTTTGTGTTTAATATTTTTAAAAGGGATTGGACCTTAGGCCTGAACACACACACACACTGTTTTGCTATCATATTCTATGGGTGAAGATAGCTTGTATAAGGAACATTCTACTATATACGTGCAAAGTTCCCCACTGTAGGGCATCTGTCTTAATTCAGTCAAAAT
Source organism: Anser anser (assembly GCF_964211835.1). Taxonomy (NCBI): domain Eukaryota; kingdom Metazoa; phylum Chordata; class Aves; order Anseriformes; family Anatidae; genus Anser; species Anser anser. The sequence continues at coordinate 15,413,344 of NC_139740.1, read as the reverse complement.
GCTCCCCAGGTTTCCTGTAATCTTTTAGTACCTGGTGGCCTCAGACAACTTTCTGTGGATTTCTTCATACACATCAACATTGAAAGTTCTCTGGACAAATGACAGTGCCATCTTGAGAGCTTCCACCCGCAGCTGTGGACAGTGATCAGCAATAAATTGCAGCCGCTCAATTCGCATCAGACCACTGTAACTGGATGCGTACTGCTCCAAATCCTGCAAATAGAACAGAGTCTTAGAAAGAAAAGATGGCAACACTAAATCAAGATACTACACTGTGACCTGCAAAAGTTTTCCTGCAGTCCTGATCCCTACATGGAGAGCAACATGGCCAAGACAAATAAAAAGGTAAGATTATTCTATTTCTCCCTTCTTCAAATGTAAGTAAATTGTAACGTACTGCAGATTTCTGAGGAAATTACTATTTTTTCCTGTAGTGTTGCTATCCATTAAGGGCACTCAAATAATCCACTCTAAGCATTGCTTATATCACTTGTTAATAATTTTGCCAGGATTTCATCATTTAAACTGAAGTTTCCTAAACCAGACACCCACTGCAGACACAGTTCTCCCTTGAAAAATGTTTTCCAAATGACAATTTGCTCATTTCTTAAAAGATTACATTTGAGAACTATTAGGATCTCAAACTCTTGAGGAAGGATCTGAAAAACCCCAACTCCCTCAGCCTGTCCTCATAAGAGAGGTGCTCCAGTCCCCTGATCATCTTTGTGGCCCCCCTCTAGACTCCCATGGACTTCCATATCCTTCTTGTGCTGGAGGCCACAGAGCTGAACACAGCTGGGGTCTCATGAATAGAGGGAGAGAATCACCTCCCTCGACCTTCTGTCCACACCTCTTTCAATGCAGCCCTGAATATGGTTGTCTTTCTGGATTGCAAGTGCACCTTGCTGGCTCATGTTGAACTTCTCATCAACCAACACTCCCAGGGCCTTCTCATCAGGGCTGCTCTCAATCCATTCTCTGCCCAGCCTTTATCTGTGCTTGGGATTGCCCCAGCCCAGAAACAGGACCTTGCACTTGGCCTTGCTGAACTTCATGAGGTTCGCACAGCAAATGCTACAAAGTCAAACAAGGTATCAGGCCATATTGCTGAACAAAAGCAATGAAAAAAAAAACAACTACCACACCCATCTCTCACTGTTATAGAGTTGATATGTAAAAATTGGCCAAAAACTCAAACCATTAATTAAAAATAGAAGAAACTGATATAAGCAAATGCAGCCTTTCATAACACAACAGCTCTGTGAGCCTTAGGCAGTCTTCAAAGGATCAAGACACAAGGAAATAATACGATCCAAATTACATACTTAAAGCACCTGACCTTAGCTCCTCAAGGAACAAGATTCAAAAAAAAAAAAAGAATGATGTCTCTATAAGCAGAGATGTACTAAACTATTTCATAATGGAAACGGTGACAAACAGGCAACACATGGCACGCCACAAAACAGCAATTCCTCCTTTATCTCAGAAGATGAAGTAGAGGATAACAAATGCAAGGAGTTACAAAAGAGGCCAGTGCTATTCTTATGCCACCATGCTTAGAAGAGAATCTATTAACATCTGAATAACAATTTCACAAGGGATAAAATGAGGAAGTTTTCAGAAACCTGAAAAGAAGAGGCTATGTAGTAGAAATGTAGTCCTTCTGCCCTCAAGCAGCACATACCAGAGTGGGGTTTTCCACCACATAATTGATATCAGGTGCATTTTGCTGATCTTCTTGTGGATCTACATCAATCTGCATGGGCTCCACTGCACCCTAGAATAGCAAAATGTGGTAAATGTAACTTACTACATTTGAGCAGGAAACAACTATGTGACTCAACCTATTAAGGACTTGCTAAAATACACATCAAATTTTAAAAGTGAAAACACACCTCTCAGCTTTTAGCCAGGTTTAGGATTTTTCTCTAGCAATATCATTGCTCCACATGAAGCTTTGCCTAAACAAGCTGCAGTAATACTCACCATTTGCACAGACCATTTTACTTGGTTTGGTGGATTATCAAACAAGAAAATAAAGTCAATAAATCCGATTCGACAAAGCATCTCGGGCACGGATGCTAAATTCCAAATGACATTCCATTTCTCTTCCTTGAGGAAGAGTAGGCATTAATATTCAGCTCATGAAACTCCCAAACAGTCAAAAAGTACCCATAAAACTCATCAGACCCTTTCAAAGTTGGTTTAATGCTTAAAAGCAAAATTGTGAAGAAAAAAGAAAAAAAAGACAACTTAAACTTATTCTGAAGTATTAAGAAATGTAAAGAACAGAATGCAGGAGGGCATTTACATATTTTCTAAAAGACGCTTGGGAAAAAAATGTATCTGCTCTGTGAAAATCTATGATCAATCCTACTAACATATACTACTAATACTACTACTACCATATACTAACATATATAACAACCCTATGAACAATCCTACTACAGTTACCATTGTCTAACTGGTTAGGTTTATCTTTTTTTGCACAAACAACAGAACTTTATTCTCCCGGTGTATTTTGCACTGCTTTGAACCATGTGAGGAATAGCAGTACATGACCTCAGTACAAATACATGACTACAACACCCATGCACGTTCCCATTTAAGACCAATTTACTGTGCATTCCTACAAACAAATGAAATGTGCATGCTATCTCATAACTCCTTTCTTCCTCCAAGTCAAAAGAATGTTGAGCATTCCCTCTAGGTATTATTGATTTAAACTTGGGAAAACCAAGCCAAACTTCTTCTTATAAAATGCTGAGTATGTGCTGATTTTACCATAAGCAACATCTGATTTGGCGAAAATTGCATGGGTGGATCTTCGGAGAAAAAAAAATAGCCAGCAACCTTGCCCCACTACCAACACCAAATTATTTCTACAATTTTATTAGTTTTGCTTCTTGTTAAGGAATTAAAAATATAGGATTGATTTGTGTGCGTACATGCACACATGTAAGAACAGGGCAGCTGCAGATTTTCTAACGCAAAAAAGTGATGTATCTGGCATTTACCCAGAGTTTACTTTTTCGTAGACTGATACATACCAAACATGCACACATCTCCATGCTTTTGCTCTCCCAAAATCTGAAGCACGTGCAAACAAAGTAAATAAAAGTTTGTTTCCTAGTTTGTGATTCTCTCAAGGAAGGAAGGAGAGGGAGGGTGCAAAGGAAAGTCTGATTGCTCAGATCAGCACTCAGGAAAACAGTGCATAAAGCCATTTAAATTGCTGTGTATTGAGACCACTACTTTTTCCATTTACATCCACCTTATTTCGTTTCTCATATCGCAAATGCTACCAGTCAGTTTGCCTTTTTTTTTAAAAGTATTTGTCTACCATAGTAAAAACCTAATCTGTACTCCATAAGAATCCCTATTACAGAAACTAACAATAATTTCAACCAATGAAACAAAATGATTTGTGTCCTGCTATGTTGGTAGGCAGCACTCCTCTACATTTGTCATAAAGCCCCAGACAAGGAAAAACACAAGTGAGCTGGAAGTCCCACTTGGATATGCAAACTCACACACTTTGAACCTAAATCATTTTGGGAGGAAGGGACAAGGTTTCCTTAAGAGCTACTCACAATTCACCCTCCCCCCCCACCCCCCAAAAAAAAAAAACACTTAACTCCCCAAGAATTTCTGGGCCCACAAGAGTGCCCTACGGGAAGGTACCTCACAAGGCCTCATACAAAATGATGGTCTGGCACTCACTTTGAAGTCTCCTGCTGTACTCGGGGGGGTGCATCACAGATCTGTCACTGATGAAAAAGCAGAGCTGTGTGCTGAACCTCATCCTGTCCCACCTTCCCACACCCCCTCGCTCTGACAGAGCCTGCTGGCTGCTGAGCGGATGAAGGTCAGTCCTGCGAACAGATCGCTTGTGCGGCCACGGAAGGTCCACGTTACCTCTGCAGCGAGTCCCTTCAGGGCTCCTGCGGCTAAAGCCCTGCACCGCAGGCCCTCCGTTCCTCTCCCCCGGCGCTTTACGACGCGTCCCTCCACCACCCGAGCCCCTGACTACAGCGCACGCAACGCGAGAAACAACCGAGGGGGCGGCGGGGCACGCAGGGCCCGGCCGGGCACAATTCCTCGTAAGCGGCGGCGGGAGCGGCGCGGCCGGCCCCCGGCGGCAGGGACGAGCGAGCCCAGGGACGGCCAAGAGCGGCCCCCGCCTCCAGCGACGGAGCCGCAGGCGCGGGGCCGCCAGAGAAGGCCGGGCCGGGCCGGGCCGGGCCGGGCCGGGCCGGGCTCCGGGCCGGGCTCCGCGCGGGAGCGCCGCCGGGAGCAGCCGCGGCAGCGCCGGCTCCGTACCTGCAGGTTAAAGACCTGGACGGGCAACGGCATCCTCCCCTCGCGGCCGCCGCTTCCGGCTGACCTCCCCGCCTCTCCCTCCGGCTCGGCTTCCACTTCCGGGTCGCGCGGCGCCGCCAGACCGCATCCGACAGGTGAAGCCCTTAAAGGGGCCGCGGCCCGCCTCGTCCCCCCCCCACCGGCGCACGGGGCGGCGGCGCGGACGGGCGGGGTCGCGCGGGAGCCGCCGCCGCGCTCGCCCGACTCCTCTAACCGGCCCCGGCCCGGGGCGGCGGCTCCGGCGGACAGCGCGGCCCGGGGGGCTCCCGCCGCTCCCCCCCCCCGGGGGGCTCCCGCCGCCTCGCGGGGCGCGGCGGGGGCCGGCGAGCGGTGGCCGGGGCCGGCCGCGGCCGCCTGGGGGAGGCGGCGGGGGCGGCCGGGCGCGGGGCTCTCGAGGGGGCCGGGGGCCGCTCGCCCGGGGCCGCCGCCCGGCCGCGGGGCCATGAGGCCGCCGCGCAGCGCGGCGGGGGCCGGCGGGGCCGCAGCATGAGCAGCTCCTGCCTGGGGCTCCGCAGGGCCTGCGTCCTGCTCTCCGTCACCGCCGCCGCCGTCCTCCTCCTGCTGCTGCCCCGGGGACAGCCCCCCGCGGCGCCCCGCCGCCGCCCGCCGCCCGCCGCCGCCGGTCCCAGCGGGCCCCCGCCGAAGCGGGCGGGCTCCGGCGCGGCGCAGCCCGCGGGCAGCGACGCGCCCGGCGCTCGGGCGGGCTCGCGCGGGGAGCGGGGCGGCGGCGGCGGCCCGGGGGCCGGGGCGGGCGGCCGGGGCGGGGGCCTCGGCGGCACCGCGCAGCCCGCGCGGCAGGGCCGCCTCGGGCCTTCCCTTGGCTCGGCCAAGGAGAGCCTGGAGCTGAAGGACATCTTCATCGCGGTGAAGACGACGAGGAAGTATCACAAAACGCGCCTGGACTTGCTCTTCCAAACTTGGATCTCCCAGGCGAGAGGACAGGTGAGGGCTGGCGCCGCGGGGGACCTGCGGCCGAGGTTTCTCTGGGTGGCAGCTGCGCTTTCTCACCTCGCTGGGGTTAAGCACATCTTTCCTCGTGGGACTGAGGAAAACGATCTCGTCTAAGTAGTTCACCTGAGTGTATCGCTGAAAGAGTTCACTGTTGATTAAGCCGCTTTTGTACTATCTGGGGCCACTGGTCCAAGCAGAAACAATTTGCTGATTTTTTATTTCCTTTTTAGGACTGAGTAAAATGCTAAATGGTAGTGAAAGATCTCTAGTGCTGATACATCTAAGCTACTTTTTTGGACACGCTGGTTCAATGATTGAAATTTTTGTATAGAGCAATGTAGAATTTATTTCTTTGTTTAGGAATTTCCTTATATTCAAGCATTTTAATGCAGCTTTGTCCAGCACTTGGGACAAGACAGTGCTACCATCTGACACTCCATCCTGACTTTCATTCTTTTCTTTTTAGCTTGAGTAACAGCTGTGGATGACTCCTAGCCATAGAGGAGGTGAAGGGAAACATTCCCAAAAGGGATAGCTATTGTTATTTAGAAATTCCTTATCTGTACACTGGGGTAAGGAAACCAAAATCTTGGATGCTTTACTGAAATGGTTTCTTCTGGTTTGCACTGCAGAATCCTATCCAATAAGGGAAGAGCTGAAGTTGCTGGGGTTTCCCCTGCCGTGGCTAACATGTAATAAATTAACAAGATAAAATACTCAGGATTCTGTCTGGGAACTGACCAAAGTAGAAATTAGGCATTGAAATCCTTAATTATGGATATACTTTTCTCCCCACCCATTTGTGTTTCCTGCAGACATTTATATTCACAGACTGGGAGGATCAGGAGCTACGCCTGAAAGCAGGTAAGCTATGCCTCATAGAATTGTACTGTCATTTATAACAGTTTTATATTGGTCATACTTTCCCCAGAAGTCCTTATTTCATGCTATGTAAGCAATTAGGGAAGTTAAGATAGAGAAAATGGAGGCAATTTCTCCTTCCACAGGATAAAATGCTGTTCCTACTGGACAAGCAGCCTGGAGCTTCCTGAATTCTGGGTTCACCTTTGCACCCAATTACTTCCTGTTAGTAAGCTTCAGTCTATGTGGTCCAAAGTTATACTAGGCATTTCCTTTGCTTACAGTCTCATGGCACTGATTATATATTGTGCAATCTAAACATATTTTTACGTACTTGGCAACTTTCAAGCCATACGCACAAATGGTGAGCACTGCCTGTCCAAAATTTTACTACCCATGCATGTACCATATGCACTTTAGATACACTGTACTAGTGCCAAATGTGCACTTTGTTTTTTTTAGACTATTCGTGCTTCTGATGGGGCTGATCTCTTTTTCTTTTCTTTTTTTTTTTTTTCCTCCCTAGGGGATCATATGATCAACACCAACTGTTCAGCTGTCCACACGCGGCAAGCTCTCTGTTGCAAGATGTCTGTGGAATATGATAAATTCCTAGAATCTGGGCAAAAGTGGGTGTTGTTCTGGTTGACTATGTTTCTTTTACTTCTGTGCTCACAGGAAGCTTGGGTATCTTTCTCTGCTCCTGTGACAAAGGCAACATTATATAAAACATAGCGATGATGGTAGGGAAAGTGGTGCAGCAGGAAGCAGTGTTTATAAAAAAGTATCATCTGAAACCTAGCAGGGGTTATTAATTTCAGTCTCTTTCCAGATACAGGATCTATGGATGCTTTCACCTTCCAAATTGTGTTATTCAGGATAATAGGATATACTTTCTGCTCCAAGTCTGAAAGATCAGGATGCAGCTTTAAACCTATAACTTGTTTCTTTGTCACTGCTGTGCAGTAATTTTATTATTTCATTTTATTTGAAGATGGTTTTGCCATGTGGACGATGACAACTATGTGAACCCACGGACTCTCCTGCGTCTCTTATCTGCCTTCTCACACAGCCAGGATGTCTATGTGGGGCGACCAAGTCTGGACCATCCCATTGAAGCAGCTGACCATGTCCAAAGTGATGGATCAGTAAGCAAAGTTTGCAATTAGGCTGAGAGTCATCCTAACCTATGCTTTTAAACCCATGAGAGTTCATAGGATCCCCCATAAGACCAAGTGATTTAATCTGCAAGCAATGGTCATTGTTAGAGACAGGGTGCTGGGTTAAATGGACCTTTGATCTGATCTTACATGTACATGCTTATGTACAATAGAGTTGTCTCCTGGGTGGATGTCTGCTTCTCTTCCTTTGCTCACATATTTGGTGATTTCCCTCACACTGAAGTGAGTGGGGCCTCCCCACCTTAACTCTTTCTTTTGCTTTAATGGTTTGGGGGGCCTGTTACTTGTTTGGGGGCTTGTTTTTATGTGTTTTTTTTTTTGTTGTTGTTGTTTGAGAGCAGTATCATATTGTCACCATCTTGAACCAAACTCAGATGGATGACGGGCTCTCTCGGTATTTAAGGCATTTCCAATACTGATTGGTTACTGTGTTTCCAGGAAAGAAGCAAAGGTCTCAGTTGCGATATCCATATGTTAAGGGACAAGTTCTCACCAGGTCCTCTATGCTAACAGGCCTGAATGTAAATAATCCACTGTCCACAAAGTCAGTTATAAAGCAGCTTGTTAGGGAAAACTGCACAACAAAATAGTCTCCCTGGAACCAAGCATCCAGTGAACTGTCTTTGATTTCCTCAGGAAGACTGAGTTGGCTGTGACCGTTGGCTAGAATTAGCAGGAGACAACTGGAATTGTGTAGCAGTGGGACTGTAGTTTTTCACTTCACATGTGCTCCCTCAGATGTGTGAACTTGATGGTTCACCTGGTGTCAGCTCCAAGGTGAAGTTCACTTTGAGAGAAAGCTAACCAGGCTTGTAGAAGCCTGAAGAACTAGGATGTCTGTAGTCTTGTTCTGACTCAAGTGAAGTATGTGATATCCAATAGAGCCTCAAATTCCCCTGCCTGCCCGGCCAAAGGGAGAAAAGCTGATTATCAGTAACTAGCATGTTTTTCTTGTTGCTTCTTCAGAAGACAAGCGTGAAATTCTGGTTTGCCACAGGTGGAGCAGGGTTCTGTATCAGCAGAGGTCTTGCTCTGAAGATGAGTCCCTGGGCCAGGTAAACACTGCTCCTAGCTGAGTTCTACCAATGTGTTTGGTAGGCTTTAAAGTGCATTTGATCTTGTTTCCTGTACTCTTACAGCCTGGGTAACTTCATCAGTACTGCAGAAAGAGTGCGTCTTCCTGATGATTGCACGATTGGCTACATCATTGAAGGGCTGCTGGAGGTAAAGTTGCTGCACAGCCCATTGTTCCATTCCCATCTGGAAAATCTGCAGAGACTGCGAGGCGAGTCTGTGCTGCAACAGGTAGGGCTAAGCATGTCCTGTTCTAATAATTACACCTCAGTCTGATCAGAAAGAAGGCTGAATAGATTTAGTACTTTCCAGTGAAGGAGGATGTCTACGGAGAGTAGCTCAGAGCTGTGTCCTGTCCATCTCCTTCATTTAAATAAAAAGTATACTTCCACCCTAGCCAGTTGGGTCATACCGCTGTCCCCTGTCCCCTCTTTCAGGGGCACATTCTACTATATTAAATCTAAATAATGGTGTTCCTCACTTCTTAGTCTCTGAATTTCCATGAGTCGCAATAGCAGCAGGTGTAGAATAAAGCAACATTTAATGTGGGAAAAGTATCTTTGCCTAACACAGTCTATCTTAATTCATGCTGTTTAACAATATTAGCATCAGAACTATAGCAAGTACCTCTTTGATAACTAAGACATAATTGTTTGATCATTTTTAAGAATAATTTGTCTGAATCGCAAGAAAACTAATCAGTGCTTAGAATAAATCAAACAGTTTTCTTTGTTTTGTTTTGGTTGTTTGTTGTTTTGTTTTGGTTGTTTTAAATTTCTGGGATACCTTTTTACTAACTAGCAGCAGATGGAGCTATAAGGCTATCAAGAATCTTTTTCTGCCTCTTACTGATAGCCACCATGAACAAAGAAAAGTGTGGTTTTGCTCCTGCAAAATGCTTGCTTATGTTTTCCTGGTAGTGTTGTTATGCAGTGGAAATGTACATTTGGGATGTGATGTAATCCCTTGTGTCAGGGAATTTAACTGTAGTCTAAATCTGGGCTTTTGGTGGTGATCATTGTTTCCCTGAGACTGATAGCTAACCCAAAATCCAGATCTGCAATTTGACAGAAGGCTGAAGTCTTCTTGTACCTTGCACATGCAGATTTCTTAATACAGTGCTTGTATGGAAGAGTAGCACTGAACTGGAATTCTAGAGATCTAAATTTTGTTGCCAGGTTTGTCATGTAGCAGTCCTTTGCACTCTGTTTAACATCCAAATGTTTCTATTTTCCTTCTGTGCTAAGGCTTCTACTTCAGACTTCAGACAATGTCTGGTAAGGATGAACATGTTGTTTAGCAAAGGTAGAGACATTAGCAGGATTGGTGCCCTTACAAAGCTTACTGTTGGAGGACAAGATGAGTTAAAACTAAACTTTCAACTCCTTTGTTTATGCTTCCAGCTTGCCTTTAGGTGAGCAACGGTCCACTCAATAGCTACCATCCATTGCCAATATTGCTTATGTCAAAACTGATAATCATTTTTCAAATGTAATCCACTCAAATCAGACAGGATCTTTGGAATCTTTCTTCATACCTCATTAATAATCCTACCTCTACTCCGTTTTTCGGCATTAGTGTTACAATTTCTGAATGTTTATTTGCTTTTCCAGGTAACCCTAAGTTATGGAGACCCTGAGAACAAACACAATGTTGTGAGTGTGGGAGGAGTGTTTGGGCTTCAGCAAGATCCAACCCGGTAAGCGTCCACTTCCAAAACCAGATCTCCCTGCCCTGTTCATGTTTATCATCTGTAAGATGATTAACCCCACTTATTGGGGTTATTTTTTCATACCATTCTCTTGTCGCTGTCAAAGGTGGGTAGGAATGCTTTTTCTGCTCTATTAGTCTGCTGCACATTCAATGCTAAGATGTTCCTGGTCTAGAGAATTCCAATCTAATTTTTTTTTCCTTCATAGATTTAAATCTGTCCATTGTCTTCTGTATCCTGACACTATCTGGTGCCCTACTAAGAAGATGTTCTGATTTTGACCAGTTGTTGACACCTGTATCCTACCTACTTTGCACAAAACAGGAGTTTGGACTTTTTTTGTCTCCCAGAAAAAAAAAAATACCTACAAAGGAGGTAGACAGACTCTATTTCCAAAAGCAAGACTTTGATTGTATAATTATGGCAAGAAGGTGTTTGTTCAGCTGCAGCCTGGGACGTTCCAGAGAAGAAAATTTTCCGTTCCTTGTTCTTTGGTCCAGTGGCTCTTCATACAACGGCTACGGTCATATATATATATATACAAGTCACTTTATGCTTTCATCTGATGTCATGTGAGCCCTGCCTAACACATGAATCTGTGTTCAGACACATCCTAGGCAAATGCAGTACTTAAAATGCTAGCATTCTTACTACTGTTACCAGCTTTGAGCGGCTCTCTTGAAGCTGAAGTGCTATAGCAGACTGCAGTCCCCAAGGTGACAAGAGGGGAGAAAGTTTTTGCTTGTCTTTCTTGGGAACAGAATTGTTTAAGAACTTTTACGGCCTGCCAATATTACACTTCCTCTGCCTCTGGGCTGGAACAGGCTCTGCTTGTAACCACCAGAAATCCTGGAATTGCTAGGGTAGACAAGGGTGAAAGCCTTTGTCATGGGAAAACCCTGTGTAAGCTTACTCAGGACTGCATAAGAGTTGCTTACAGTGCACATTCTTCCCAACAGTCCATGTGTACCTCCCATGGAGGTGATTGTCAGACTTGGTTCTCTTACCACTGAATGGCAGTGGTTGTTGATTATGATGGTGGTTTGCTAGGTCTAAGACTATTCCCTTCATATTTGATACTGAAGAAATATTTTTCAGGCTAGATAGTAATCGTTTCTCCTGCATTGCCCACAGCAGGTTATATGAGCTAGAGCATGCTCATTGGCTGGTGAAACACCCTGTTTTTGAAGCTGTGCCGTATCCTTTGCTGTCTGTGAGAGAGGAGGAATGCTAGATAGCTGTAATGCCCTGAGGAAGTTTTTGATGATATCATTTGAGGACCTTTAATTGTGTGACTGTGTTTACCCCACTTAAGCTTTACTTAAAGGTAATCTTTATTTAAAGGTTATCTTTTGAGGCTTAAATAAATGCTTGTTTTTACTCTACATCTTAATGTTTCAATAAATAGATCATGCAGTTGGTAAAAGGAAACTGCACACTTGCACAAAAGCAGAAGTTAAGTGCTGTAGCAGTATCACCTGCTGTTTTTTAAATAGAGTAAGCTTAGTTTTGAAAGTGGAAGAAATGAGATTCCGTATATTTAGTTTTCTGTTAGTCCAAACTTTGACTGTGCAATCTATATCTGATATGAGGAACAGCATTAAAAAATTACTTTACAAAACCACTGTGTACTCAAACTCTTCAGAAAATACTTGCTGGTTTAGTGCTAAGTCTGAGGCTGAATTAAGGGGAGAAAAATAGAAAGACATTGTATAACCTAGAATCATGATTTATGGCTAGAAGTGAACCTAGCAGGTTGCAGATTTTTAAACAGCAGTGACAAGCTGTACTGTGTATTTCCGCTAGTTACTTTACTTCCCGCCATTTGAAAAGTGGTATAATGTGGGCAAACACCTGCAGTGTTTTCAAGTATGAAACTTAGTGGAGGTATCAGCCTCCCAGAATATACTTTTCTTTGCACTGTATTTTTAAAAGAAACCTTTCAGTAACTGGATACAGTGTCCTCTCTGCATCATTTTACTTAGTTTCACTGAGGAGCTGACTGCTCCTGCAGCTTGTTCTTAAATTTCTCCTTTCCTTTATCCTTACCAAGGCAGTGCTTTGACCATGAGGCATGGGAATAAGAGTGCTGTAGGAAAGGAGATCAAAGTACAGCTAGCATAGCAGCTGTCTTACAGCATGAACTCCTGTAACACTGACAGCCAGTTACAGACAGTGGAGGAGGACTTGTGGAACAGTAGGTTGTGGGATGTTCTGCCTCTCTATTAGGTCTTCTGCTAACCAGAACTCAGGCATCCTATGGTTTAATAATTTTGTTATTAATAGCTCTGGAGATTACTGATATCCATATAAACACCTGTCCTTTATTTTTTTAAACATTTGTTAGGTTCTTGTTTTCAACCTCCTGTAGCTGAAAGTTATGAAGCTTCATGAGCAGTTGATGAGATTTCATCCTCAGCATTTTCATCCTCAGTGATTTTTGAACTCTTCTATTGGAGTTTTTCTTCCTCTTCTACTGGGAGCAGCCTCTTGTCAGATACCACAGACAGCATGGACTGGGTGGTGATTAAGTGGCAAACTGCAGTTCAAAAATGGCAATACTTCATACTGGTGGCAGCAAAACTGAGTGGTAGAAGTTCCACGCTGTAGTCACTGCTCATCCAAAATTGAGTATGCTGCCTCTATCATGTCTAATGCTGGTAGGGTGTTTATTAAGCTGAAAAAGACCACATTATTCTGAATGGCAATACAGAACAGTTTGTGCTCAAGCTTCTTTTAAGGTTTTTCTTCTTGACAATACATTAGGCTCTATAGTTGTATCAAGGATGCAGCTTTTTAATCAAACTACTGTCTTATGATAAAATGATCCTATGAAATTAAATATTTAAGTATGTCAAAAGCTGTGCTTTGTGATGTTTCTTGACACATTGTCTACACCAAAAATGGGCCATAAACCCTGTAATACAGAAAAACTTGTCTCCTGTCAACCTGTTGATATCAAATGGCCAAAAAGCATATGGGAATTAGATGACTTTGGTGTGCAGAAGAAGAAATAGGGATGAGGAGAATTCTTGCAAATAATTGTGAAAGTGGAGTAAAGTAAAAGTATTGAAATAAGGACTAAGTGTTGTAAATCTGTACTGGCACCTTCCCATCCTGTTTCTGCATTTATTAAATATGCCACAGCAGTTCTTAAGAGTACTCCGAATGCAATGGATAAACTGGGTATTAGAAGCAGACTTCTGCTTCTATCAACAAAACATGTTAATTGGATGTATAAGTGCCTGTGCTGCTCTTCTGTTACGCAATGTCAGCCCTGCAAATCAGGAGACATGCTTGCTACCACTTGAAGTAAACTGGTCGTAGTAACTTACGGATGACCTCTTAACTAGCTTTAGACCATATTTCCATTGTACCTTGCAGTAAATGGATATTGCCATGTAGGTGCTGCATGAGAAATCCTATATGCCTCAACCACGTGGGTCCTATATAATTATAGCTGGTTTTCTAGGCACTGACTATTAGACTAGGGCTGCCTACAACCTTTATCAGCAGCTTTAAGTGGACAAAGCGGGTCCTTTCATCATCTGATAAAAAGGTCTTCTGTGCTCTCACTGTGACGCTTTAGTTAGAATCGGAGGCAATAAACCTCAACTCTGTGCCTGTTGTCTGCTGGTTAGGCCCAGAAATGGCTCCTCGCTGTGCTCCTCGCTCCAGGGCAGTACGCCCTCCTTGCAGACGCCTTGGTTATGAGTCTGCCCGCTGCACGGCAGCGTGTGGAGCAGCGCCCGAGCAAGCTCAGCGGCTCCGGGAACGCTGGCTACCCGAGCCCGCGGTGCCCCGGCTCCGGCCCACGCGGCCAACCTTCAACCCCCGGCCGGGGAAACGGGGACTCGCGTGGCCCCGGAGCGGGGAGGGCGCTGCCGTGCGGCCCCGCCAGGCCGCGCCGCTTTCGGGCTCCGCCCGGCCCCCGGCCCGCCCCGGGCCCGCCCAGGTCGCAGCTCTACCGCAGCATGGAGCCGCACCTCAGCTTCCACGGCCGCCGGGCCCTGGTGACTGGGGCCGGCAAAGGTGGCCGGGGGCCTTGGGCCGGGCGGCGGGGGCCGGGCGGGGGCCGTGGGCTGACGCCGTGGGCTGACGCCGTCTCCCCGCAGGGATCGGACGCGCCGTGGCCGTGGCGCTGAGCAAGGCCGGGGCCCGCGTGACGGCGCTGAGCCGCACGGCGGCGGACCTGGAGAGCCTCGCCCGAGAGGTAGGGCCGGCCGCCGGCACCCCCGCGGGACCCCGCCCGCGAGCCCCCAGCCCTGTCCCGGGGCAGCGTCACCGCCACCCCGGCGCCCCCGGCCCACCCGCGACGACGCTGACCCGGGCCGCCCTCGCCGCAGTGCCCTGGCATCGAGCCCTTGTGCCTGGACCTGGCCGACTGGGACGCCACGGAGGCGGCCGTGGGCGCGGCGGGGCCCTTCGAGCTGCTGGTGAACAACGCGGCCGTGGCGGTGCTGCAGCCCTTCCTGGAGGTGACCCGGGCGGCCTTTGACCGGTGAGTGCCCCGGCCTCCCCAGCTCCGTGCCTGGACTGTGCGTCCGGCTAGAAAGGCAGAAAGGTGCTGTCTGCCGAGCCTTAGCAAAACAGCCAGCGTAAAGGACTGTGGCAAAACGTTCAAGATAGCGGTATCCCTTATGAAAGCAGCAGCTGCATGGGTACCAGTCAGGTGGGGCTGGGGGAGATGGAAGGGGTAAGAAGGAGAGAGGGACACGAGCAGGCCTCTAACATTCATTTTCACAGTGTTTTCTTGGCTGTTAGTGCTTTGGTCTGCTTTTTCTTGACTGTTTTACTAATTAAAAAAAAAAAAACCTTTCATACTCTTTTTAAACATTCAAAGGAAACTAAGAACAAAGGTTATTTCACACTGTTACTGAGTAGCCAGAACCTTGCAACATCACCTTCTAGATGGTACCCACACTTAACCCAGTCTGTGCAGGAGAAAAGAGCACCATTTGCTGGTAATCAAGCTCAGACCTTCCCAGAGCTTCTAATCTAGCCCCAGCTCAGTCACTACTAAATTGAAAGACAGTTGTTGATAAGACAATTTAGAAAGACAATTTAGACAATTTAGAAAGAGACAACAAAGCCAGCTAAAGGAGTATAAGAATAGTATCATAGAGTATCCGGAGTTGGAAGGGACCCACAAGGATCATCGAGTCCAACTCCTGGGTCCCAATGAAGGTACAAAAAAATGATCAAGATAGGAAATGAAATTTGCTTACTGCAGTGACTTTTTTTTTCCCCTCAAAAGAACCATAGTTCCAGATGTGTGTAAGCTTTAGGATACAGGCTATGCTGAGGCTACTTCCTTCTAAGATGGGTGTCATGCTTTGTCCAACATTATAGCTCCACATTTTCCATTTATAATATAGGCTTCATTTGTAACTGGACTGTAAAGTGCACAGATTCTACTTAGATCATTCTGTAGAACTAGCTGGTGAAAATCTGACCAAGGAAGGACTATATCACAAACAGAATAAAGGTTGCTTCTACCAATTTTATAGCAGATTCCCTATTTCAAAGTCTTGTGAAGATTTGATTGTCCTACGAAGAGCCACTGGCTGAGGCCCAGGGATCACTGTTTAAACTTTAATAGAACTGCTATATAATCTGCCAAAGAACAGAGTCCTGCTAGAAATGTGAGGATGCATGAGTGCACCTTCCCCTCTGCACAGGGGAAAAGGCCACTAACTAGCTTGCTTCCAGTGAATGGTTTATTGGTGAACACATGCCTAATTATTATTGGTATATCCATTCAGCTTGGCATCGCTATCAGTGTTCGAGTATCACCAGTCCTTCCAAGATACCAGCAGCATTTGTCCTCTCAAAACTATTCCTCTCTGGTCTGGGCGGCAACTACTGTGTAATTTTTAAATCTCATTTATCTGTAGGAGTCTTGATGTGAATCTTCGAGCTGTGCTTCACGTTTCCCAGGTGAGGATGAATTGTCACTTCAGTTGTCTCTAAGAACAGCAGCAACTAAGTTGTTCTCCATAGTGGAATCAAGCCCTGACAGGGGGAGGGCTAAGGGGACCATAATCCAACATTAACCCGACAGCTTGTGTGTACAATACCTTCACTCTCTTGCTTTGACCCTATCTCTTTCAAGTAGAAAGCAGTGAGGACTTCCTCTGGATGTTTTTGCTCTTTTGGCTACCCCCATAGCCCTTGAAGATTACTACTGAATGAAATAATGTTCTCTCCTGTTATGATTCTGGCATCTTTTTTTTTTTTTTCCTTCAGATTGTTGCTCGGCAGATGATTACACAGGGGATACCAGGTGCAATTGTAAATGTCTCTAGCCAGGCATCTCAGCGTGCCCTGCGGGATCATGCTGTTTATTGTAAGTGTGTGCAGCTCTAGTAGTGTTTATTTCATTTTTGACTAGCTGGAGACCCATAGCCACCAAGATGCTGGCTGCCAGCTCCGAGCAGAGTAAAATACCTCTCTGTGATCCAGACAAAATGCTATACACTTAAATGCCTCCCATTTTTCCCTTCTCTTGAAGGTTCCACAAAAAGTGCTTTGGATATGCTGAGCAAGGTAATGGCAATGGAACTGGGACCCCACAAGGTAGGATTATTTCTGAAAGAAAAGCGTGAAAGCTGAACGTGAGCATTTCTTCTCAGCGCAGTTTGGTTACATAGCGTGTTGCTCTTGGTCTCAGATTAGGGTGAACACTGTGAATCCCACAGTAGTTATGACGGACATGGGGAGAATTAACTGGAGTGATCCTCAGAAATCTGCTGCCATGATTAACCGGATTCCACTAGGAAAGTTTGCAGGTCAGTGTAGATCTGCTGCCAGGCTGAGGTCTTTCTCATATCCAGACCTTTCCCCTAATTGATATCACAGCCATAGGTACCTTGTTGTTTGTTTTGTTGGTTTTTTTTGTTTATTTGTTTGTTTTGAGCAAAGTCACGACTCTGGTGAGTGGCTGTGGTGGAATTTCTGAAGCATCTGACGAGGACATGGCAATCTTACCACCCCTGTTTTAGAGTCTTGTCTTTTAGGACAAGTGGAATGCCCTTACTCTATTGTTCTTGAATGTGACTGGTGGGGGGCATAGGTGCTTGCTGTGAACTAAGTTATGTCATTTGAGGACAACAAGGACTTGTGAATGTGTAGATCACACCAAGCACAGCTTGGAGGTTGGAGATATTTCCCTGCTCCAATTACTTGTAGAGGCCAAAGACATACTTTTTGGGATGCATGTTTCTCTAGTCCAATTTGAAAGGTGCACTGGATGTCCTCTATGTTTTGATTCCAGAGGTGGATGATGTGGTGAACAGCATTCTTTTCCTGCTCAGTGACAAGAGTGCTATGACAACTGGCAGCTCACTGATGGTTGATGGGGGATTTCTTGTTTCCTAAGATGACACCTGCATTTCACACCTGGCCTAATTTTCATACTAGTACTGCGTACATGTAAATGGGATAGAAAACATTGACAAAGACCCGGTGTTGCTGGACAAGAGGGACAGCAGGGCTGGAACTTGTATGAGAAGTGAGGCAAAAAGTTACCTTTAGGAGGCTGCTATATAATAAAGCTCACATACGCTGTCATGGAGAATGTTTATTGCACCAAATAAGGTTTTATCTTTGTCACTCTACATGATGATTAGAAACTGGATCTGTCTTTCTTCCAACCCTATTCCAACCCCTCCCACAATCCTTCAGAAGTTCTCCCTGTTCCATCCAAATCCACAGAGCCTGCCTGCACTTTCAGTGGGAAGGGAAAGAAGAAGTTAGCATACTCCTCGTTGCTTTCTTTGCTCTCTTTAGTAGAAAGGAAAAAAAAAAAGGAAAAAAAAACAGAGGCAACAACCTCAGCCCTGCTCTGCAGAGACTGGATTGTACGGGGAGGCCCTGCTAAAGACTGATGGGGGGGGGGAGCAGCACCATGCTGTCCTAGGGTGTGCACACAAAGGCAAATACATTGATTGCACAGGGCTGTTTCACTCACTGAGTTTGGCTAGTATCCAATAAAGCACCTAATTATTAGTTTTTCAGCTTCACATTTCATTTACTTCAACCCTTTCAGGGTCTAGTTATGATTCCTTTAACAGTCTCAGGCACATATCTGCTAGAGCACCAATTTGTTGACTATTAGCCACAGTAGGCTGGGCAAGGAGACCCCACTACTCTCCTAGTTGTTCTTGTCATTCACTACCATTGATATCAGCTCCCTCCCCACTCTCACAAGGATCTTCAGCATGTGTTTCACCTGCAGATAAAAAAACAGGCGTTCCCAGCACAGGATGAATATGTCAAGCCCTTTCAGCTTTGAGCTCAGGAGAGCCAAAACAGCCTGTTGCCCCAAGGAGCTACCTTGCCTTCCCCATTGGACTTCCCTGGGGGCTGTATAGCCCTCAGCTAGTCTCCTGCCCCCGCTGCCCCTTCACATCAACATTGACGTTAAATCAAAGAGACATTTAAAAAACACTGACTTCGTACATGATGAAGGGCCCTACGCATCCCAGCCCCCTCCAGAAACACCCAGCTAATATGCAATCTGTCAGAGGACAACAACATGCTGAGCCAGCACCTAGGCCACAGCCCTCAGAACATGGTGCACTTTTTGCCAGGCTTCTTCACAGGTGGTGGGCAGAGCACAGCCCGGATGGCTTCGTCAAACACCGTCTTCAAGCCCCGCTGTGTCAGGGCAGAGCACTCAAGGTACTTTACCGACCCTAGGGGAAAGAGAGCTCCAGCTCAACCACTCCAGTGCTAGCAGGAGACAGTGTCCCTCACCCACTCCAAAACAAAAATCTCAATGCCATGGAGACCTGCCAGCACATCAGACTCACCGATCTCTCGAGCCATGGCCAGACCTTGGGGGTAGGTGATGGGAGCCAGTTTCTTATCACGTAATCTTTCAATGGTGTCCTTATCATCCCTCAAGTCCAGCTTGGTGCCCACAAGGATGATAGGTGTATTTGGGCAATGGTGTCGGACCTCAGGGTACCACTGAAACAGAGATGCGTGATGAGAAAAGTAGCTGTGGCAGTAGATGCAGCCATGAGAATGCATTTACTATTAGCAAGGGTTTTACTAATATCTGAGATGGTGTCAACACCTGAGCAGGATACTTCTGCCTACAACTCTGAATATGCTGTGCAGAAAGAGATCAGTGCAAATGTAATAATGAAGCCATGGAAACATGGAATCATGACAGATAGCACCAGCCAGCTCTGCATACACTGCAGAAAAACTGCATTTCTGTTTCTAGGACATGCCTCCTCTTTAAGAGACAGATTTGAAAAGGCAGAAACTTAGCCAATGAATAAAGAGAACACCCCATGTAAAAATTGCAGACTATGACCTTTGTTTCTCGAAACATGAGTGCTAGAAACAGGCTTGTAGGTGTCAGTCACAGTGCTGAGTGGAGCAGTGGATTTCACTGGTTCCTCCCTTCCACTGTTGCACCAAGAAGGAGAACACATTACCTTGGCTCTGACATTCTCAAAGGACGCTGGACTCACAAGTGAGAAGCAGATCAAGAAAACATCCTGTGGAGAAACAAAAGAGCCAGTTGTGTAGAAGAGAACAGGTAGAGATAATGGAGGAAGGGTAGAGAAGGGAGCCTTACAGAAGACAACCTCCTCCCACCAGCAAGGACTGTAGCTGTATGAAACCCTTTCCCATTAAGGTGGCTAAACTAATTCAGATTTTGGACATATGACTTCATTTTAATTTACAGTACTTGACTCTACATGTTCAGAGCCTGTGTCCACAAACACCTTAGTGTGAGTCTTCACCCTGATGGAGGGGCCATGTAGCAATTGCTACAGCCAGGGAAGCAGTATTAGCGCAGCCCAATGGTGGGCAGTGCCACCAAGAGAGAATGGGAATATGGAACGTGGCTCAGCTTTACAGCAGCTCCACACCATTCCTTACACCTGAGCATTTCTATGACATGCATAACTGTTCAAACACCATTGTGAAGTAGGAACTAGAATGTGACAATCACTTAGGAGAAATTCAGCTGTGAGCCTCCTTGAACAACAAGAATTATGGCTGAAGTTATAGGAACTTAAAGGAATGAAGCCTGGATGTCCTTGGGAGCCTCCCTGTCCTGAAGTGAGAACAGTTAGAAGCAAGTCCAAGCACAGCACTCACCGTCTGTGGATAGGAAAGCGGCCGCAGTCGGTCATAATCCTCTTGACCTGCTGTATCCCAGAGGCCTAAGTTCACTGGCTTTCCATCTACCATGACATTGGCAGAATAGTTATCAAACCTGCCAAGGAAGAATCCACATCAGTGACAATCTTGTTCTCACCCACATGCGACTTTAGATGAAATTCAAGGGGCAGTGAATCAGGAGGGGTCACTGTGCAACACAGTTCCAGTGGGAGTACTCTGCCCTCTTCACACACGCAGCCATATCACAGGCATACTCACATGTGCAGTTCATAGTCTCCTCACCCAGAAAACTAACTTTTGTACATGCACACATAAGGAGCAAAGAGTATCTGAAGCCCAGGCCATTACTCACACAGTGGGGATGTACTCTCCAGGAAAGGCATTTGTGGTGTAACTGATCAGCAAGCAGGTCTTCCCTACAGCTCTGCAGAGGATGAGAGTGACAAGCATAAAGAAAGGTACAGCAGAAAGCAGTGAAGCAGGAAAACTCACCCTTACCCCCCACCCAAAAAAAGAGTTTAGGCAGAAAGTAAACATGTGAGGAAATGGAGCTGTAGCAGGCTAGAATTCCCTGTCAGGGACGAGGTCTGAACTCACCAGATGCATCCTGCCTCAGCATACATCTGACCCTGCTCTCTCCCACTCCTTTTCCCCACCTCTTCAGCCTCAACAAAACACCAAGAAAAAATTATTTGTTCCAGAAACCAAGAGGGGGAAAAAAAATAAGGTTCTGTGCTGGGCTTGCTATTGCTCAACATGTCCATAATAACCTAGCAAAATGGGTAAACAGTGAAATGAAAAAAAAGTGCAAAAACACACTGTTCAAACTCCTCAGACATAGGAATCGAATGTCAGTAAATATAAAGGGGGGAAAAATAAGTAGCCGCAAAAAATAACAACAACAACAAAAACTTTAAAGTGACTACAATCAGTTTGGAAAGAGATTTTGGCATTGGCGTGGATCACTAAAAATATTGGCTCAGGGCTTTGATGAAGGCAGATGGCATTGGTCAATCCAGTGGTGGCAGCTGGCACAAGTTGGGCCTTGGTGACAATAGCGTTAGCATATGAACTTTAGTTATCCCTGTAGAATTAGAGAGAAGCTTATTTATAACAGAGGAGTAATGGGAGTGGAAATGACCTATTTATCACTGTATAAGTTGTGCGCTGTGGAGAGCCTTTCAGGGAAACTGATAGTGAATGCCAGTGACAGGGACAGCTGGTGGTTAGTGCTTGAGTGAACCTGAATAGCCAGCCAAGAACTGGGTATTCTCTACCCAATTCTCACAAAAGTGACGTGAGAGACTTGAAGAGAGAGCCTGCAGGGGACTGCACAATGGTGCACTGGGACGACACATAGCACAGCTAGAACCACTACACAAACTAACCCTGCTTTTCCCCTGGACCACATCTCCTCCCTAGAAGAACAGGGAGGTTGTGTAAAGAACAACTACACTGACCTGTCCAACTCTTCTCCTGAACTGACACCTTACCCACCACGCAGGGCAGTCACATCGTTTGTAGATCATGGATATGTGTGTCTTTTAAGTGGTTTGGTATCCGAGTTCATTTAGTCTCTGCGCTGTCAATTTGGTCTTAAAGAACACCACTGGTCTGCAAGCCTTTGAGTTGAAATCCATTTCCAGCATGCCCTACTCCCAGCTGTTACTGCCCTCTCCATCATAACGTTGTGCTGTTTTGGTGGGTGACTCTTTCTCCTACCGCTCTTTAGCCTCCTCAGGTTAGAAGCTGGAACACTTCACTCCAAATGCATATTTAAGGATGTGGCATGCAGGAGAGGGTGGAAAGACCGGTCCTTGCCTAAGACCAGTTCACATTTAGTACTCTGCATCTCAGCTCCATGCTTGCTATGGTGATCAGAAAATCATAGTATTAGGAATGAGGAAAAACGCACAGGACAAGCTAGGAAAAGTTACAAAGCACCATAAATCTACTGCACGCCTGCATCTGGAACGCAGATGCGTTCTCAGAAAAAGCCAAGAGAGAAGAGCAAGGATGGCAAGACACGTGGTGAAACCAGAAACGGCGATGTATTTCACCTCAGAACACAAACAACAGAAGGAGATACGAGAAAAACCTATGAACGTCGAAATTTTTTGGAAGGGGTACTTTGCAACAAATCACCCCTGTACGGTGAAAATAGTCCAACGGGGACCCCTGGCAGGACGCTGAGGAGGCGGCCTCGAGGCCCAGGCAGCGCAGGGTTTTGTTCCCCGGGCGGAGCGCCGCCAGACGCGGGGCCCGGCAGCGCCCGGACACCGAGGCTCAAGTTTGCGAACAGGAGGGACCGGGGCGCGCGGGGGCAGCGGCAGGGCCACGGCACCGGGACCCGACCTCCCGCCCGCCAGGACCCCAGCACCGCAGCGCGGCCACCGGGAGAGCGCCGGGGGCGGCGCCCGCGTGGCCTCCGCTCGCCGCGCGCCGCCGGGAGCCCCGGCCCCGGCCCCCGCCCCGCGCCTTTCTGTCGGCGCCGCGGCGACCCCAGGGGAGGGCGGCGGCGGGCGCGGCCTGACGGGTCCCGCCGCCGCTGCCCGGCCCGGAGCGGGGCCTCCCGCCCGCCGGGCCGCCGGGCCCGGGCCGCGGGGCGGGGCGGGGCCGGGCCGGGCCGGGCCCTCCCCCCCGCCCTCCCCTCCCGGCGGCGCCGCCGGCTTCGGGCCCGCTTTGTCCGGGGCCGCCCGGCTCGAGGCGCGGCCGGGCCGGCCCCGCCGCCGCCCGCGGCCGCCGCGCACTCACCCGTCGCCCACCACCACACACTTGATCGCCTGCATCTGCCCGCGATGGCGGCGCCGCCGCGACTCCGCCGCAGTGACAGCCCGCGGGGGCGGGGAGGCGGGGGGCGGGGCCTGCGGCGGGGGCGGGGCCTAGGGTGGGGGGCGGGGCCGGGCCCGTTCGCCCCGCGGCGGCGCTGCGGGCCCCGCTGCAGCCTCAGGGCCGGGGCCGGGGCTCGGCCCCCGATCAGCGCCCGCCGCGAGGGGCTGCGCGGGAGGAAGGCGAAGGGCGCTGCCAGCGGCCCTCGTCCCGCCCCGCCTCCGGGCCACCCCCGCTCCTCCTCCTCCGGGCGGCGGCCACCGGCTGGCGGCGGCGCTCCCGGCCGTTACAGCAAACCCCCGGCGGGCAAGTCCCGCGCCCCCCGGCCGCTGGGGAGGCCGAGGGGTGCTGCTGACGGCCGCGGGGGGCGGTTGGCGCAGCCTCGGGTGAGGGTGTAGGATCAGGTCGCACTGTAGCTTGCATCACGGAATCGTAAAGGTTGGAAAAAGACCCCCGAGAGCTTCTGGTCCAACCCTCGTGCAGGCACGTTTAGATGTCACTGCCGTTTGCCTAGCGGTGGTGATGAACAAAAACACGGCAGCAAGAATCCTGAATAAGGATTACCTCTGGATTCCTCCATCTCTCCAACTACTCTGCCAAGAAAGCAGTAACTCGTTCAGAGGGGCCGCCTCTGGCTTTGCTCTTCCCTTACCTGCTGGTCTTATGGAGCCACCAAGGATCCACAGACAATTGCACTGCCAGCCCCTCCTCGTGACTGGGACATAGGTCCCAGCTTCTTTGCTTTTATCTTGGTACCAAACCTCAGCCTATAGACACTCAGCTTAATCACTTCATGCAGACAAACAGGATCTCTGAAAGTAACACAGCAGCAGGCCCCTCCACATCAGTCAAATAACCGTACTGTCATTGTCCAGTATTATGGAAAAATGCAAAAGCTCTTTATTAAAATAGCAAAGCAAAGCTGAATTATGACAAACAAACCACAAATACAGACCAATCGGTCCATACAAAGTTTCATTTTCCACTTGCCTCTGAAAGTATTAATTTCTTCCACCACAGACTCACTGAAGAATCAGGAGGCTCTCATTCTGGAGTCCTGACAGAGCTCTCCCCTTTCTCTGATTCAGACCCTCACATCCCTTCCCTTTCTGCTTGCCACCTGATGGACTTCTGTTGCCAGGAAAGGAAACACGTCCACACCCTGGTGAGTCAACCATCGCTCCTCTCTAGGGTAAGGCCCCAAAAGCAGCACTCAGTTCCAGGATCCTGAGAAGCCAGGAGGACAGTTTTGCCATTTCTCATAGTGGAATTAAATCTTGCTGCATTTTGGCCACAGGAACTCTAGTCAAGGGCTGCAGTTCATGAGGAAGAATACAGAACTCTCTCTTTCTATGTCAGTTGGTGTTGTAGAGGCTTGAACAATGTCCTAAACCCAGGAATCCAACACAGATATGGATTGCCACTGCACAGCAGTCCTCCACAGAGCTGTTCGTATATATAACAAAAGCACCTGTACTGCCCATCACTACAGCCAGGGCCATGGAGCAGCAGGGTAAAAGAGACAAAGTGAGCCCTGTCAGCTGCTGCTTGCATCAGTAACCACTGGCTATAAAAAAGATCCACACTATCAGTAGCTTCTGGGTCCCATGGCTTAGAGTAAATGGCTCCCACATACAGGGAACTGTAAACACTGCTAGCAATCATTTACAAGGTTTCATTGTGAACAGACAGCCCTGGCATTCAGACAAGTGTTTCAGAATGACCACTTCTCAGGGAACATACAACCCAACTGGTAACAGGGTATGCTGACAGACTGGTGCTGTGTAAAAGAACACAGAAATTGCTTCAAATGCTGTAGCAATGCAAGGGGAAGGACTCCAGATAAAACTCAGACCCACAAGCCTCTATATCCTAGCCTTGGCTGGTTCCTTCCTCCTTTCCTCTATGCTGTTGGGAGCAAGGTTTCTGAAAACCAAGAAGGGTTTTCAGTTTGCAAGCCTTCATCTCACCCCCAAAACTGTCCTGCTTAGAAAGAAGAGGCTGTACCTGAGTTGCTCATCCTCTTTCTGACAGCAGGTATCTGGATTCTTTAAGCCACACTTTCATTTCCTAGAACTGTGGGTTCTTAAGGGAGAGCCCTGCACATATGCCATGATGGCATTCTGCAACAAATTTGCTCGCTGGGCCTCTTCTTCCCTCATCCTGGAGATGTCAGCCTCTCTCATTCTCAGCTTCTCCAGCAACACAGAGATTTCACCTTCTTTGTCCAGCAGTGCCTCCCGGTGACTGCTTGATAAGACTGTGAAAGAAGAGCAGCATTGGTAGAGAAAGTTTGGGTGTCCCTAGAACAAACAGGAATAACAGATAGGCACAGCCAAAGACAACAGAAGCAGGAGTAATGAGTACATCAGACAAGCTGCAAGGCAACTTCAGCTGCAGGAGCCTATGGGAGAGGTTTTGCAAAGATGTTATACTTCACTGTGCAGGAAGTGCAAACATTTCGCTTGCTATGCAGCTTTAGACAGTTAATTTCTAAGTCTTGGTCTCTATACAATGAGGATAAGAATCCTTGCAAATACATGAGGATAGAGAGTAAAATTCATGGTTGTATTCAAAGACAGGAATCACCTCTGTCACTATCTGTAAGCATCGCTCAGTTCCAGGCCCACTCTAGGGTACTAACCATTAGCATTTGAAAAACATGAAGGGATGTATCACCTTTCAGCTGTCTCTCCAGGGCTGCAATCTTCTCTCTCAGCCCTTCCTGTGCTGTGCGTTCAGCCTGTAGGTGTCCAATCTGCTCCTGTAATTCCACTTTCACTTTATTCACTTCTGTCATTTTCTCCTGTTCCTTACTATTCAGGTCCTGACATACAAAGACAAATAAATGATTAACCATACAACTTCAGCAATTTGTTCTGCCCCTGTGGTGACCGTATCTCTGCTCCAGTCCAAATTACCTGCTGAAGTTCCTCTATCCGCCTTCTGAGTGCATCAGTGTGCAGGCTCAACTGACTGGCCTTGGCTTGAGCCTCACTAACCATTTGTTTTTGTTTAAGGCAGCAGTTCTGAGCTTCATCCCGTGATTCAGTCATCAGCCGCAGCTTCTCTTCTAGATGTTCTAGTCGTTGCTGCTGTAAGACACAAAGAAAAAAAGAAAATAAATCAATCCTATTTCATTCCTGTGAAGGGATACGCCCATCTTTGTTCCCGGCGCAGTGAACTCTTGGTTCAGTCAATTGGCCCTGAAGAACAAGCACAGGATGTATCCATAATAGATATAGCACATATCCCTTGCATTCCAGAGAGAAACCAAGCTACTTTCCGTTGACTTGAACCCTGCGCTTCCTGGGTTTTGAGGCTGTCTCCTCACCATTTTATCAGGTGTCCCTATTTTACTGTTCTCACCATACAGGGATGATATGTTGCAAAGTACCCCCCAAAAACCTCTTGATGTTTCACAGGTTTTTCTCATATCTCCTTTTGTTGTTTGTGTTCTAAGGGAAAGCATTTTGATGGAGATGCTGCAAAGCCCAGCTCACCGGCTGAGAAACAGAGGCATTTCCTTGTTAGAAGCACCAATAACACCTCTGGCATTCACACCTCCTCCATATCCTGAATGGCTCTGAAACAGCACTGTATGCAGCTAAGCAACTGTTGTGTCCCAACACAGAAACAAATGGCAGCTTTTATATGTTTTTAACTCTGTAAAGCATTTTCTTTTGTGCTGTTATGTATAAGTAAAAATCCTAATAATTTTTGGTGTATTTTCCTCATCCCTCATTCTCTTGTACAGTATTGACCTCACTGCCATTTCCACAAAGTTCAACTCTGCAGTGATATTTTTTATCCATCAGCAGTAGCCATCTGGGAAAATTCTTCTAAGTTTGGAGAAACAGAAACAGCACTTGAAAGCTGCTGTTAAACAGGATCTACACCTGGCTGCTAACTTCGAAAACTGGTAACTTAGATGAACTCTGCTATGACAACATCCACATAAATTCTGTTACTACTGGAAAGCACAGAGCAGGTGGGGACAGTGGTTACATTCTGGAGACAATTCAAAGCAGACTTTTCAGGATTCCTTCCTCAGAAATCAAACTATTATTAGGAGAGTGAAGCCCAGAGGAAGGAGCTACACTTACCAGCTTCCTAAGACAAAAACAGGCTAGGCAGCCAAATCCAACCCTTCCCACAGAGGCAGGGCCCACAAACAGTCCTTACCTCATCCAGCCGTGCCTGATTACGAACTTTTATTAACTCTTCCTCTGCATGTCCTCGCTCAGTGAGTGCAGCTGCTTTGACTTGGCTCAGCTCCTGCCACAGAAACATGAAAGATCATTCCATGTAGAAAAGCTGCATCACTGCAACACTGACCAACAAACATTAGCAGCTTCCAGTTGCAGGCCACAAAGTGACACAACTTCCTCTCTCAGTCAGGGGCAGGGAAAACAAACCCAAATGACATACTTGCCCTGACACTGTCACCTAAATTCAGTGAAAACTTCAGTTATACGGGGGCAAGTAATAGGTGAAGCTTTCCAAAGACAAGGGAATGGGAGAGGGCAGCATTAGATCTGCCAGAACAAATCTGGAGAAACATGCTCCTTGGGACCCCACAGGAAACCCAAAGAGTTAAATCCTGAAGAGAATCTAACCATGTTCAAAGGAAACTTTATTTTTGTTCAGACAGAATCTACAAGTTCCTCCATGGAACCTTCTCCTTCCTTCATCCAAAACAGTAAAAATAATTTTAGCCAATAAACTGAATGCCCCAGTTGCTGTCTTCT
Source organism: Anser anser (assembly GCF_964211835.1). NCBI lineage: Eukaryota > Metazoa > Chordata > Aves > Anseriformes > Anatidae > Anser > Anser anser. The sequence continues at coordinate 15,385,472 of NC_139740.1, read as the reverse complement.
GTTCCTCTCCAAAGCACATTACAGCCTTTACATAGGTCATCATTAGAAGATTCCACAAAACACCCATGGCAGCCTTCTCCTGCGCTACCTGAGCATTCCAGTGCTCCTAGAGCACCCATTCTCACCTCCTCCAGAGCTATCCTGATGGCCTCCAGCCTCTGGACCCTGTCTTGCAGAGAACGTTCACTGGCCTCCATGTGCTGTGTCATATGATCCACCTGCAAAGCATCAGAAACCACTTAAACAAGTGCCGGAAAAAACATTCACATCTCCAGGTATAACGGCATGGCCATTCAGCACGAAAAAGAACGTCCTCCCGTTGACCCAGCTACCATCGAAGAAAAACACCTCCCTCCCTTACAGAACTCCACTAAGAAACTACAATACGGACAGAATCATGGAATCATAGAATGGTTTGGGTTGAAAGGAAACCTTGAAGATCAAATTCCCCCCCATCATAGGCAGGGATATCTTTCACTAGATCAGGTTGCTCAAAGACCCATCCAACCCAACTTTGAACACTTTCAATGACAAGAGTATCCACAACATTTCTGGGCAACCTGTCCCAGTATCTTACCACCCTCATTGTGAAAATTTTCTTCCTAAAACGCAATAAAAATCAACCCTCTTTCAGTTTAAAACCGTTGCCCCTTGTCCTGTCACTGGTGAAAAGCCTCTCTCCATCTTTCTTATAAGCCCCCTTTTTATATACTGCAAGGCCACAGTAAGATCTCGCTGGAGCCTTCTCTTCTCCAGGCTGGAAAACCCCAAGCTCTCTTAAACTTTCTTCATAGGAGACATGTTCCAGCTCTCCGACCATTTTCACTGCCCTCCTCTGGACCTGCTCTAACGGGTATGATCTAGCCTCTAGAAACCGGGAACCTTAGGCAGAGATCCCTTTTAAGCCAAGTTTAACGAGAGGGAGTCTGAGTTCTCATCTTCAAGCGATACAAAACACCAGAGGTTCATTTTCAAGTTGTAGCGTAACTAATATCTACCTTCCCTATGTTTTCTCTTACAAGATTTCCAAACTTTCAGAGAAATCTACTGAGCTAATTTTATTTTTAAGGGATTTGACACCTCAATAAACAATCCAAACAGAGCTGATCACAGCCTCTTGTCCTCTCCACATTCAGACTGAATTCCCCTGAAACATGACAGAGAAGATGCTAGCAAGCTGAGCCCTCATAAATGTTGTTTGAATACAGCATGTATGTCTTAATTGCTCCAATAATGCATCTCTACTTCAGTAAGCATGACAAGATTGCTTATTCGCAATTACCACTATGCACAGCAAGACTGACACATGGACCAGTCTCCACACCTCTTCAGTAGTCACATACCGCTCTGGCTTATACTCTTGCTAACTGGCAGAATGCTCTGCTTGTAGCAATGGTCTATTATTCCCACAGAAACTCTGAATAGATTAATTTTAAGAGCAGTTGACAGCAAACAATGGTCTCCAGAGGCCACTGTATGTCAGGACCAAAGAGAGACCAAACTCAGGAAGCTACAGAAAGGCCATTCTTACCTCTTTTAACCGAAGTGATTCCATGTCTTCAAGACTTTGTTTTAATCTTCTCTTCTCCATTTCTAGGCGCTCTGAGGATTAAAACCAGGCAGATCATAGAATGGTTGGGGTTGAAAAGGACCTTAAATATCATCTAATTCCAAACCCCTTGCCATGGGCCGGGACACCTTCCACCAGACCAGATTGCTCTAAGCCCTGTCCAACCTGGACTTGAGCACCTCTAGGGATGGGGCATCCACAACTTCTCTGGGCAACCTGTTCCAGTGTCTCATCACTTCACTCATAATGAAGAATTTCTTCTTTACATCTAATCTAAATATACCCTCCTTTATTTTAAAACCATTACTCCTTGTCCCATCGATACACTCTGTCATAAAGATTCCCTCTCTTCAGCTTTCTTGTAGGGCCTCTTTGGGTACTGGAAGATCACAACCGGGGCATTCCAGCTAGGCAGGCAATACTTACACTGTATCACAAACTCTTCCACACCCTTTCTCCTTGGCTAACTCGCACCACTGACTCACTGAAAGTAGCAACACCCCGTGGGTGCCCATGAGCTGTTTTTGCTCCTCCACTTACCCTCAGCCTGCACAGCCCGCAGCTTCAGCTCTGCTGTTGTGTCGGTCAAGTCTTGTTTCAGCTGGAATAACTGATCCTGCTGGACTTTGCACTTCTTCTCCAACTCATCCACCTAAAAGGAAATGACCACCACAAAAGAGTTTCTTCTCCTAGTAGCAAAGCAAACTGGCTGTACAGAACGACTAGCAAAGACACAAACATGAGTTAAAGCAGAAGACACATGCACAGCAGAGGCGAGCAGTGCCCAGGTTCCACCTCTCAGCCTTGAACTTTCTTTCTTACCTGGTTTCTTAGAAGCAAGTTCTTCTCACTGCAAGCAGACAAGTCACGGAAAAGCTTCCCTTCCCGATCAGCACCTTCCTGCAAACAGCATAAAAATTAAAAAGAGCCTGTACAGCCCTTAATTCTTTGCACTGCAAACTTACCCTCAACCAACACCACAACCAATTAAATCCAACCTACCCCACAAACACCATGACTCCTCTCCATGCCTATAGCACTATCTAATTTACACAACGTTTGTCACAGCAGGTGTGGCTAACCCACTTATAGTAAGAATGATGCTTGCCTATCCCAACCTGCATCCCCCAAATCTACACAAACGAGGTATGACCTAGAACCCTGCTCTCAAACCTAACTAGGAATTATCCAGCCCACCTGCTTTTGCTGCTGGAGCTCTGCAAAGTGGCGCTCAACCATGTTGGCTTGTTCCTGTTTCATGGCACTCAGAAGCTCTCCCAAATTGTGCACCTTCTGCTCAGACAGAGCCAGGGCAGCTTCAGTCATCTGCAGTCTATACAGAGAAATATTTTTCAGGACCCTTTCTAAGGGAGACACTTCCAATGAGCTCTCTAAACTACATGATACAAGATGTTAACATGAATTTGGCACTGGATGATTTTGGCACTGGATGGCCAAATGAAGCAATTTTTGCCCCTGGGTAAAAGACACCATAGACCTTTGCACCCAGCAGCCTCTGCAAACACTGACCTGGGACTTTTCAGAGCCTGGTGTTCTGGTGCCCCATCCCATTTGCAATGAGATGTTTTCCCTGCCTGGACCCCTCCAGGATTTGCCCAGTCTCACAGAAGAATAAAGCTGGCTCTTTTATACCACTGCAAGATTATCTAATGTTAGGGATAGAATTTAAACCACGGGTAGTGAAAGTGAACGATTTACTCTCTACATTAAGGACACGTCCACTCTGATGCATGGCACAATGAAACTACCTTTAGCTGAACTGGCCAGTCTCATCAGTGTTTGAAGTCCAAACACTGTCATGCGCATATGGCTCTACACAGTCTAACACCACTCCTGGGCAGTTCCAGCTCGTTGCTCCTAAACACAGAATCTTGTTGGTCAGGTTCCTCCATGTCTGCAGTGGTTTCTCAGAGGACACTGTCAACTGACAGTGGAAGCAGGTATAGTCTCTTGCCAAGCTGTAAACCATGCAAGGAACATGTCCCCATCCCATCCCCACAATCCCTTTACTCTTTTCACTTTCTGTAATTCACTTGTACTTACAGCAATGCACTATGTTTTTACTTAAAAATCTAAAGGCCTGATCTGGCCATAATTTCTGGATATTACTGCAGAAATTATTAAGTGAAATACTAAGCCAGCCACTCTACAATATTAGCTAGCCTCTTTCTTAACAGCTCTGCTCAGCACTGCCTACACAGCATTGAGCACTGAGAAGATTAACGTTTTTCTCCTCCATACTTGGCTTTCAGTGAATTCATAATAGAGTGCTGTTCCTTCAGTGCTTCCTGCAGCTGGCTGACTCGTCCCGCAGATATCCTGCATTCGGGGAGGGAGAGAGAGGAAAAAAAATGTGGCTAATTTCTGTGAGGAAATGGGAAGGGCCCGATTTTGCTATCAAAAAGCAGAAAGCACTCAGAAATTCAACTCACCTGCCACTCCTGGCTATTTCTTCTCTCTGTTTGTCTATAGTATCCATCAAATCTAAGAACTGTGAACAAGGTGAGCATCAGTGAGAAAATGAACCTCATCAGCTTGAAGCACTTTTGTGTCTCAGCTTTCTCTTCCTAATGACAGCAGGAGACAGGTCAAGCCACTCTCTTGAAAGAAATCAAACTGGAGGTTTAAATGGTTCCTTAGCATGTCAGACTGAGGTCATTGGCTAGACTCTACACAATTAAGGGTGAGAAGGAAAACAGACTTCTATTTCTAGGTTTTCACTCCTTGGAAAATACCAAACCAGTTACGGCACAAGAACTGAGAGCACAAATATGAGTGAAAAAACACACTCAAATTCCTCCACAATCCAGACTGAATACGCTCAGCAGGGGATGTGTCAATACCTACACTGGCATGGATTTGATTCCTGAGCAACCTAGCTCAGAGGAAGAACCCTATTTACTAAACAATGCTGAGTACTGTTCGTAAAGATGTATGTGCAACTTCAGGTGCACTAAACCTGTCACTAAGTGGTTCATGGGGACTGTGAGGGAAAGTACTGGATTTCAGCCATCCAATTTGAATTGCGGACATATAAGACTGCTGACCTGCTTGGTCTTCTCATCCTTCAGATTCAAAATCTCCTTGCTGAGCATGCAAGCTCGGTTCTGGGTCTCACTGAGGATAGTCTGACGGTCTTGGTTGTGATCCAGGGCTTGTTCTGATGCAGAGAGAGCAGGAGAACATGCACACGTTACTATAGCAACAGAACAGCAAGCACTGCTGGAGGACCTAGTACTCAAAATGACAAAAAAAAAAAAGCAATCAAGCTTTTGGTGCTACCAAAAGCACCGGGACAGTGGCTCCTCTCAGGCAGGTCCATGTACAGAGACTGCTCTCACCTTAGAGAGGCAAGGCCAGGGCATAATCAAAGAGACCAATGTGGGGTAATCCAACACCCCAGTCACAGGAGAACCAGTGACGAAGGACAAGCTGCATTAGCCATATCCAAACTTGTCTACTCAGGGGCAAACTTAAGCCCCAAGTTCTCCCATATTAACGTGGCATAGCAGTCTTTAATTCAATCCAAATTATTTTTTCCTCTTGCTGGTAAAAGTAACATCTCCAAACTGACTAGCTCTCATTAGAGGGCAAGAAGTAGCAATGTAGGGCACTGTGTATATGTTGTCGAGAAAAGGAGAGGAGAAGGGATAGCTCTCTTCTGGAGCAGCAAGCGCTCTATATCCCTCAAGTGCTACATCCCTCATGTGAGATAGGAGAGGAGTTACTGATTCCTTCCCATGTGTTTAGGGACATGGCTTAGTGGACTTGGTAGCGTTAGCTTGATGGGTGGACTTGATGATCTTAAGGGTCTTTTCCAACCTAAATGATTCTACGATTCTAAGTCTTACTTACCCACAGCTTTCAGGATGTCACTGGGAACGTTGTTCCCAGCCAGCTCCAGCCTCTTCAGGGTCTTGTTGCTGCGCAGGCAGTTCAACAAAGCTCGGCCACCCAGAAGCCCAATATTGTTCCAACGCAAATCTATACAGAAAGCAAACTTTCAACCCAGTAGTCACACATCTGCTGAAAAATACAGGGCTCAGGAGAAGCCATGCTCCTTATACTTCTGCATGCAGTGCTAACTAATCCCATAAGGTCTCATCACATACATATATGACTACTACCTCCCTTTTCAAGATGAATGAAGGGGAGGGAAAATAATTGGCAAAGCAAGAATGAATCTTAAATGCAGGAAACCATCACAGTTCAACAGGTACACAAGTTTGTCCCTCAAAATTTCATCTCGTGAGCTTTCCTTCGACAACCACAATCTATGGATGAGAAAGAACCATCACCAAGAGCCACGTTTTCCTAAATGAAATTCTAGCAAAATTCCTTAGTAAGAACAAAGCCAGTGTAAGGTAAATTCCAGAGTCTGGCATGAGGCATGCCAACAGGATCTAGAAATGGGAATTAACCCATTGCGTCCTCCCAGAAAAACTGTTCTGCTCCAAGCACGCAATCTTCATCTGCAGTTTTGGTTCCAGAGATCCCAATTACAGTTCCCGCCCTGCAAAGCACTCTGGACTGACAGGAACTGGGAATGATTGCTGACTGGTTGGCAGGTATCAGGGCAGGCTGCAATGAGCCTGTGCACACACATGCATGTGCGTGCATGTAGGCAGACAAAAACTAGTCACTCTTACCCAGCTCCTGTAGGCTAGCATTTCGTTTCAGTGCCATGGCCAACTCTCCTGCCCCATGATGGTTGATCTGGTTATTGCGCAGATCTAGTCGCTGGAGAACGTTGTTTGCTCCCAGTCCCTGGCAGAAAAAGGAGAAGCCCTCCTCCCACACGCCCAGGCTGTTCCATTCCAAGATTAGGCTAGGGAAAAATCAAACAGGACAGGAGTCTACAAACTGACAGTTGCAAGAGCTTGAACAACACCCGGATCATAGTACTCATTCATACACCCAGCTCCCCTAACAGAAACTTAGTTTCAGAGAGCAGGGTGCTGCTAGAAACCTGCAGCCTCAGAAGGGGCTCCAGTTCTCGTTCCTTCACCTGAGCCATACTTCACAAGAAATGGAAAAGCATGACATTCCTCCTACCCCAAGAAATACATCTTCACCCCTCATTCTTTTCCAATTTTGTGTTCCATTTGGCAGGAATAACAGAAAGAGAGATAGATGCATTTTTTTTTTTTTTTTACCTCCTGATGGATTTGTTCTGCCTAAGAAGTTTTCCCAAAGCCTCAGCTCCCATGGTTCGCAGGTTATTTCCCTGAAACAAAAGTCCTGGGTGATCAGTAAATTACACACTGCCCCAGTCTAGCTATCCTATCAAGCAAGGTGTACACCACCAGATGTACTCCAGCTGTAATACTGACTTCAGTCAGTCAAAGACGGCCTGTGTAGTATTTGTTTCATGTATCAGACAACCTTCTGGAAAGTGAAACACACCTGGAGGAACAGTGGATACAGTTGAGAAAGACAGGTCTGATGCAGTTTAGGACTGTAGATCCAATAGAACAGCTATGTGCTAGAGGAACGCAGACAGAAGGGCACTCTCGTTGCACAGCAATTATCACATCTGAAAGTGCTTGTTTAGTCCAAACCCTGGGCTAGCAGAAAGACACTAGCCAGCTGGATAAACTCTACAGAAGAACAAATTAACTAGTAACCCGCTGATTAACAGAGAAACCTGAGGAAAAGCCTACATCTGACCATGTAACAACTGACAAAAAATCTACAGTAATAACTTCCTATCACAAAAAGCGAATAAAAACAAAGATGAACTGTGAGGTAATTCTGGGAAGTTGTGATGCAGTGTTAGGGAGGCAAAGACTGAGTCCCAGGAAAACAAGAAATATACGGAACTACACATCTTGCAGAATAAACCTGCGCTCGAACTGTCTATTTTTAACTCTGATTAAGCTTGTATTCCCCTTTCCTTCCCAATCTATTTGTCTTAATTTTAACCTAACGGACTCACCTTCAAATCCAAAGATTTGACTGTGGTGTTAGAACACAGACCATGCAACAGAAGTTTCACACCTGGGTAGGGAAAAAAAAAAAAAAAAGAGGCGGCAGCTATTTATTTGGTATGTATGTGCAACCCTCTGCCCTAGATAGAAAACATTCTTTACAACAGCTACTTCAGAAGCGGTTGCTACAACAAAACGTATCACTTAGCAAATGGCCAGTGTTGCTGCTGGGGAGGCAGGAGCCTGAACTTTCAGGGCAGTTTTTTATCTACCACCACAGAAAGAAGAATCTGGGTAGGGAACTGCATGTCACCCCATGGGCCTTCCTATCTCAGGCATGGAAACAGTCTGTGCCCAGACAGGCCACATGGACAAGGCACTTGCTCTCGCTGGCTTACTGAATTCCTGCTCACACAGTAGGGACCGAGCAGAGAATCGCCCCGTGGCTGACAGAACCCCTACCCAATGTGTCCTGGAATTAACGATCTAGCAGTTAAAGCTGACTAGCATCTGAAACTTCCTGAACTGGTAGCTACGTCCAATCCCTTCTATTCAAGTTAAACACCTGGAGACATACTCTCGAAGACAGAAGGAAAACGCTTCTGGCCAAAAAAAAGGGATTTGTGACCAGCTTCCAACTACGCTGTCACCTCACTGCCCAGTCACAGGCGGGGCAGATCCATTTGCTTGGAATAATTCGCTCTTCCCCAGCCGTGCTCCCTGCCGGCAGACGGGTCCAGGTCCACAGCTCCTCCTCTACCGCTGGTGGGCCCCCGACAGCCCGCGGGCTGCGGTGCAGCTCCCTAGCCGGGGGCACCCCCCGCGATCGCGGCGGGCGGAGGAGAGCGGGCAGGGCCGCGGCCGCACGGACGGGCCGCACCCGGGAGCGGCCGCCGGGGCCCGCCCCGCCGCACGCTGCGGGCCGGCTCCCGCGCGGGGAGGGGGGAACGGCCGGGGCCCCGCGCCCACCTTCCTCGCTCAGGCCGCAGTCGCCGAGCGCCACCTCGGCGAAGGGCGCGGCGCCGGGCAGCAGCCGGCCCAGGGCGCCGCACGTCTCCAGCGAGAGGCTCTGCGCCGCCAGGTCCAGGCGGCCGCGGCCCGGCGCCTCGCCGAGCTCCCGCAGCCGCCGCAGCACGGCCTCCTGCGGCGCCGCGCCGCCGGCCGCGCACAGCCGCGCGTAGGCCCGCCGGAACTCCTCCATGGCCGCGGCGCGGCGCCACCACCCGCCGCCACCACCCGCCGCGGGGCCGCGCCCCGCCCCCCGCCGGCCGCACTTCCGCGGGGCGGGGCCGGCCGCGCGGGCCGCCATGGAGGAGCGGGACGGCGGCTTCAGGAAGGTACGGCGGGACCGGGCGGGACCGGGCGGGGGCGGCCCCGCCCCGCGGCCCCGCGCCGCTCAGCGGCCGTTCTCTCCGCGCAGGAGACCGTGGACCGGCTGCTCCGCCTGCACTTCCGGGACGACAAGACGCGAGGTACGGGGGGCGCGGGGCGCGGCGCGGCCCCCCCGCCCCGCGCCCGCCTCCCGCTAGCGCCTTGTCGTTGCAGTTAACGGCGACGCTCTGCGGCTGACGGCGGAGCTGCTCAAGGTCTTCGTGCGAGGTGAGCGCGCAGCACTTGCTCCCGGCCCGCCCGCCCCGTGGCAGAGGCCCGTTACCGGCCCGAGGGGCCCCGCCCGCCCCCCGTTCGCTCCGGTGCCGCAGCGGAGGAGCCGCGTGCCCGCTGCCGCGCGGCGCTCCGGGTGCTGCCGAGCGGCCTCCAGGGGGCTGGCGGCTCGCCCTCCCGGAGCCCCAGCCTCTGACCCCTCATCGCAACCCCCCCCGCCGCCTGTAAGCCCCCCCCCAACGCCTCCGACCTTACGTTTGTACCGCAGAAGCAGCGGCACGAGCAGCGCGGCAGGCTCAAGCAGAGGACGTGGAAAAAGTGAACATTGAGCATGTAGAGAAAGTGCTGCCACAGCTGGTACGTAACTAGAACCCGAACTGCACGTTTACAGGATACGGACGTGGACTGAAGCTGCTTAATCCTCTTCCTTGTGGGAGGTGTAACAGTGAGCCATCAGCTGTGCTAAGTGGCTTGTTGATTAAAAAACTAAAGAAGCTGTTGCGCTTTCCTTACAGCTCCTAGATTTCTAGAGACCCCATGAAGCAAATGTGACGTGCCAGCTGCCAGCAGAAGATCCTGATCTGACAGTGAACATCTGCCTTAGTATACTCAGAGTCTAGCTCTAGGAAGAACAGCGTCATCACCTTCTTTCTCTGCCATACGGCTTCCATTTCCTCTCCTTTACCAAGCATGACAAAGCCCTAGGCAACTATGCTATCAGATGTTATTTTTAAAAAGAGGCTGCCCTACACAGTTTTGATAGACTGTAATTGGTTTCCATGTTGCTGCCTTACTCCGTGAACAGTAGCCCGTACTTAAGAGCATGGTAAAGTGCTGTTGCTTTCTCAGCTAATGTGAGAAACAGGTGCTGCTTCACAAGAGGAGATGTATGGAAAGACTTAATGGCTGGAAATGTCATCCAAACATCAGGCTCTCAACGCCTCAGCAGGCAGCTGTGGCAGAAACTTGAGGTTCAGCTCCAAGTCTGCCTAATGAATAGGTTGTTAACAGGAGCTCTGTTACAGGCTCCTGCCAAAAACAGGTATCTGATCTTTGTTTTATAAATAAACAGTGCCTGTCCCTCACTACTTTCCAGTATTTCTCCAGCACTGTGACATCAAAGAATGTTCAGAACCTTTTAACCATTTGATATTCTCCTCAGAAGCTGCTTCCACTCTGCTATAAATTTGTTCTCACAAAGAAACATCAATAAATCAAAACCAAGTCTCCCTCCCTTGTGCAGGCTCTTTGCTGTAATTAATCATCAAAAGTCAAGTTGCTTCAAAGACTTGCACAGTTTTACCCTCACCCACCCTCTTCTCTAAATCTTTGTAGGACGAAAGGAAAAAGGACAGAATAACAAACAGCATGTGTGAGAATCCCACATCATGGGACAGTTCGGCCCCTCAACCAGTGGGGGGGCTGGGGGCGGGAGCTGTGAAATAAGAAACCTTACACATGTAGGGAGGATTCACACAACTGAACTGGCTTTGTTGGGAAATACATAGCTTGCTACATAAAAAGCAGCTGACACTAGTGTCTTAAGGGTTGCACATTGCTGCTGGCTATCTGTAGTCTTTATAATTAGTAATAGTGACTTTTTTTCCCTCCAACTGGCAGCTGTAGCAGGCAAAGGCTCAGTAGGTCACTGTACTCTTTCATCTAAGAACCATCCAGGTCATCACTCCAGACACAAATCACTTGGAAACTTAAATAAAACCACAGTTTAATACACATTCTTTTTGGTGACAGTACCAGTTTAAGCAGTGCCCCAACCCTCTCCATTGCAGCCTCTTTGCCAAGAGAACTGTTTGTGCAGCTGTACAACGAAACCAGTGAAGTAACTGACCTAGTTCAGCATTCAGCCCCACAACCAAGCTGTAAAAAAAAGTCAATAGCAAAAAAAAAAAAAGCACATAATACTACCTTTGAATGCCCAACAACCCCAAAAATGAGTTCAGCTACTACAGCAGAAGAAAGATTGAAGCAAATCTGGTATCTGCTGGTATCTGCATGTATTGCTCTGTGGCACAGTAGGAATCCTTGTTAGCAACTACCTTATTGAAGAGCCTGCAGTTTTTAAGTATGAGGGCCTTATTCCTCTTAAAGAATCCACTCCTACGCTGCCTTATCTGCATTCCTAATCCTCACTTCCCCCATTCTGACTCCTAGTGGCATACAGATCTGTCAGTCTACTTCCCTAAAAACGCAAGAGTTCAATTACCCAGCCACCAGCATTCTTGACTGTAGATGACTGCAGATCTGAATGTTAGTGGTAAAGTGGTACTGTAACAGCAGCAGTTAACACCCCCCCCCCTTTTTTTTTTGCATAGGGAAGGGGGAATAAGACCTCTGGTCCAGCTGTTGGAAGTACCATTTTTTCATTCTCCTGAAAAAGGAGTAGATTAAATTGTGTTTAGTGCATTACAGTGTTACACAAGGGAGACGCACAGGCAGAACTGACTGAAGTAGTGCACACACAGCAGGATGAACGTGGCTGCAAGAGTCAAGAGGGAGAATGCTACCTCCTCACCAGAAACCTCTTTTGACTGGCGTAGCCCATTAGATTATAATTAGATAAACCAGTATCTTGACTTTTAAATTATTAGAAAGTTCACTCTGGGGATCTGGTTAAACCCAATATTGATCCTGCAGCTGTTGCTCATGTCCAGCCACAGCTAAAAAGAAACTGCCGAGATTTTTTAGTGTCTCTCTGTCTGATTAAGTCACATCTAACTTTCTGTGAACAGCAGTTAGGTCAAGATAGACCAGACACTAGCTCCCTAATCCTCATCCCTGTGCTTAACCCAAGAAACTGCCCCAATAATATTGATACCGTTATCCAAACATTTCCCTCTGTTTGCCTGTAATACGTACTTGCAGGTGACAACTATGGTGCTTGCTCTTTTATCTAAACTGTTGGAATCAAAATAGCTAAGCTAGCCGTAACTAGTTGACGTTGCCTGTGCTCTTCAAAAACAAGACTAGCACATTTGAAAGCCCAGCACAACTTCCTACCAATCAGAATGCTCCCATTTATTCTACTCCAGTGAATCAGACAACACCAGCACAAGTATATACACACCGGCACACCCGTACCTATACAGGAGCCAACCTATGGTTATTTGCCTCCAATATATCCCGCATGAACTCAGCAAAGTATCTCTAGCTACAATACACTGCTGACTTCTGTGAAAAGAGCAAGCGTAACATAGCACCTGAACCAAGATAGATAGTCCTGTGGAATGCATGCTCAGCCCACACTAAATCCACTAAAGTAGTAAGTTTTAAACATTATTTTAGTTTCTTTTGTTTTGCTGTAGTATGTCTTTCACAGATATCCTGTTAAGTGACAGAAGGGCTTGCTTTCCACAGAAAGGATTCAGAGCAGCAGCTCTATAGTGCTCTTTCGTTCTCCACTGCCAGAGGCTGTGCACCCTCCCTGTTTATGTTTAGGTGTCATACAAGAAATCAACCAGCATTTTTGCATTCTGCTCCCTACATTTGGACTCTCCTTTTTCCTCTTCCACCTTTCATGCCTTCCCCTCCCTCTAAGTTTCTTCAAAGCATCTGGGAGCATTTGGAAGTAATTAGACCTGAAGGGAAATGTTGGCCAGACTGGGAGACAATTACAAGTGCCAGGAACCCTGGGTGCCCTTTCTAGCCACTTTGAAGTTCATTCAGATGGTACAAAGCTCTGTTTTGCTTTGTCGGGGAAAAAATGGGAGGAAGGGAATGAGGCATGACAGGCCCATTGAAAAGGGAACAGGTTCCTGTGAACTAACAGAGAAGCAACAGAGAAGCAGAGCACTGGGGGAAGGAACACATCATCAAAGAGACCGACAAAAAGGCCTCCTCTGGACACTGCGCTTTATTACATCTACGAATCGTGCAGATGCACACATAGTTTAGGGAACAATTGTCTATACAGGGAAAATGGAAAATATGTTATTACTGTAACAAGGAACCCCAGCTTGTCCAATATGAATCACCAATCCATGGAGAAAACTTCAAATAAAATACAGCACCATGGCTACAGTGGCACTATACAGTTCATATCCAATATAAGCACAGTTCTAAACAGTAATACCCATTCCATTACAACATCTGCAGGAGGCAAAGATCAGGACTAGCACTTCCCTCTGTATACACACTAACTGCATTGCAGAGAACAGCTACTTTTCTGTGGAAGTACTCAGACCAAAGAAGAAATCTGTAGATCGAAGATCACATGAAGAGACACTTTTATGGGATTTATTTTTTTTTCTGATTATACCCATAATTACTGATGTTAATTAGGTATAGTGAAAAATAAAGCACAGAGCTTGTGGCAGAAAAACTCTGCATGCTTTCTATTAACAGATACCTGTGTTCTTCATTAAAAAGATTCTGGCAAATGAAAGCAATACAAACGCAGCAAACCAAGCAGTTCACAGGAAAAGCCTATTTGAGCTGTCGTGATATAAGTGCTTCCTCTGAACTGACTTTCCAGCCAACTATGCCCAGAATTACCAGCAGCACTAACCCTAGCCAGCAAAAAGCAGAGAAAAGTCTTGTTCTAGGCAGCACTAAGCTATAGATAAAACTGAATTAATTGTACCTTGCTGCTAGAGTTCAGGAAGCCAGACTCCACTTATCTTTGAAGGCTGAACTAGGGAGATTCGAATTTAAAAACATGGATGGAAGCAAAGTCCTTCAGAAAGATTATCTAGGAATCATCTCCCCCTCAATTCTCTATTCATATTATTTGCATGCAGGAAATCTTAAATTTAACCTCTAACCTTGCTTCTGTAGTCACAAAGCCCATAAACAGGCCTCCCACTCCTCCAAGAGATGAAACTGGCAGCTGAAATAGCAATTTTCTGTTTATAACTTATGTTCATACAGATTAGGCCTCTCCTGGGCCACCAACAATTTCTTACAAATTCTCAAGTAGTTCATCAGGAAAGAGGCACAGCTGAATGCTCATTGCACCCCAAAATGCTTCATCTCTTCCCACCTACAACACAAACATAAGACCATTAAAACACTTAACCACATAGTTTGCACTGTCATTTCTCAATAACATGATCTCATTCTATATGTTGCTGTGTTCAGACAACAGTTGGGTAGCATGGAGAAGTAGTTCTTCAGCAAGTGGAATGGTGAATACAACATAACTTCCAGGAAACAGAATTCCATCTTACATGTTACTGACATAATTATTAGAATATGTTAATAAACCTTCATACAAGCTGTTTGTGGATAACCTACATAGGTAGACAAGATGTTTTGTGCTTTATCCAGATCATCTTTACTTGGAAAAGAAAGTTCTACTCAAGTGAAACGGTTCAAGCATACTGGAAACAGGAAACAGTAAAGATACTGTTTTCCACATAATCTGCACCAGTAATCCAGTACCAGTCATAGACTCACAGAATAGTTTGGGATGGAAGGGACCTTAAATATCATCTAATTCCAACCCCCCTGCCAGGGGCAAGGACACCTTCCACTAGACCAGGTTGCACTAAGCCCCATCCAACCTGGCCTTAAACACTTCCAGGGATGGGGCATCCACAACTTTTCTGGGTAACCTGTTCTAGTGCCTCACCATTCTCATAATGAAGTATTTCTTCCTAACGTCTGATCTAAATCTACCCTCTTTTAATTTAACCACTGCCCTTTGTCCCATCAAGGACAGATCAGCTATAGCAGGGAAACACACACAGACCCACTGTTTGCAGCCTTCCAGTAATCGCTTCACACCTTATGCTATGCTGCTGGCCCCACAGAATCAAGTACTAAAATTCTAACGGGAAACTAAAATTTCGCATTATTAGCCAGGGAATTTCAGATAATGCTTCCTAGTTTTATTGCTTTTTAGGGGGGTTGACTTAGCTTTTTATTCTTTGCCACTGCATCGGAAAATGAATATTGCCAATTGTTTAATTCAGGAATGCTTTTTTCAGTTCCTTCATATTTTGTATAAATTCTCATATAAAACCACACAAACTATTGGTTGGGACTAAAACCAAGGCTGCAGTTCTCTGATGAGGAAAAAAAACATAATGGAAGTTTGGGTGCAATCTCAACTATAGAAAACCACTACTGCTCTGAAGTAAAGAGACCAACAAAAAGACCAGCTCAAAAATTAAGAGAAAGGAAAGGACTAAAACAGACTATGCCAGTAAAGGACAAAGAACTGATGGAGGTTTAACAGACTACACAGGCCATTTGTAGATAGAATGTCATGCCTATTAGTATTAGTATTTGAACTATACTGGCATAGTTAAGAACTCAGAACATTACCTCCAGAACATAGTTAAGGATGCTGCAAGCATAATGAATTAGACCTCAGGCTCAATGCAGCCTAGAAACAGCATTCAGGTGCTTCTCCAGTGAAGGCTTAAGTTTAGGTCACAAATTGGTTTGTGACTGACAAGCACTGAACCATGTATATATCCTGCAAGCCTTCCGTTGACATCTTTAAGAACAGTGTCAACATCCAAAGCATTTGACATAGAGGAGCCTGCCTTTCTGTGGAGTTCAGCAGGAGAAGAACTCTCCTCTGATTTCATGCTACCTGGCAGCTTCAGCCATTTGGGTATTTTCCCAGGGACCCTTTTCAGCATTTGTGGAGCTTCATGCACTCTTGCTGGTTCTGGTTGCTCATCAGTTTTTTTGTCACTTCCTGCTTCTGGTTCAGGTAGGGATGGAACTGTTGATTCTAAAGATGATGAGGCAGAAGGAACTAATGACTTGGACAAACATCTGAGGAGAAAATAAGCAAATTGAATTAAACTTCATTTTTTTCATAATAGCCCCATGTAAAGCCCACCTTTAAGCTTTCAAAGTCAGATTGAAAAGGCTCTTCCTTTTCGTAATAAAGACCTTAGGATTACTTTAGTCACTGAATTCCTGCTTTACAAAGAAGGATTCTATGATTCATAAGCTATGAACTCAAGTATGACTGTATGAAGGAGAAGCTGAAGTCCTAGTATCTGTCTTCAGATCATATTTCTTTTTAGAAAGATGGACTCACTTCATGCCTCCCCTCCCTGTAAAACTCATTTGCAATTCTATTCAGTCCCAACATACCTGGCCACTAATAAATCAGCTGCAGAAGGGGAAACTGCAGAGCTCAGCAGGTCCGATTTCAGGTAACAATCTGTTTAAAATGAAATCCAATGAAATACAAATGCTTGTTTGGTAACAAAGACATCAATCACCACAGAATCACATAGCTCTACAATCAGCAAATACCAGCTGTATACTAAAATCTCCTTCCACCAGCTGACAAATAAGATGCTTTTAAACTATGACAGTTTCTTTCACAAGTCAAGGTGCTCTGTTTCATCATTCAAAACTCAAGATAATGACATTTTCTTCCAGTGCTCACTGCATCTCAGAAGCTATTACGTGAAGCTGCAGCATTCTTTAATCTCTGGGACAAACAGATTCTATGCATAAACCACAGGCATCAGAGAACTGAAGGTTCAAATCTGTTCTCCCGTCTCCAGCTAGTCTACTACAACAGAAGGTCTGTAAGAGCATTTCACAGGAGGATTCTTCTATCATTCTTGTCCTCAGAGGAGATAATGCCTATTCCATAGGCTAAAAAAAATCTCACAAGAAGGGTACTATATTTACATTTGTGGTCAAGCTAACCAGTAATCAAACACAATTCTTGTGGGACCAGGCTAGCTCTGAAGAGCTTCAGCCATTCTAAATGGGAACAGTTACCAGCAATCTCAAGGATTGCCTTTTTTTTTTTTTGGGGGGGGGGGGGGGGGGGGGGGGGGGGGGGGAATCTGAATGTACAGATATAATTTTTCTCATTCTTCTATATAGGTGCAATACTATCAGCTAAAGAAGAGAGGAGGTTCACTCACCTCTGCGCTCCTCAGATCCAAAATGAATGACAGCAGCTGGAAAGAGTTTAGCCTGCAGTAAAGGGGAAAAAGACACAACTGACTGTAGATGTTTTCATGGTCCACTGTGAACGTTAGAAGCTGGTTAGACAATTATGGACAATTCAGATTAAGATCAGGTCACTGAAACATCTATAATTCAGAAGTCTGAACTTGTGTAAAGCACAGGACACTCAGATATTAAGCAAAACTGTACAATGTAGCTATTCTACTACATACAGATGATGAGACCAGTATAGCAATGTGCTCGTTGTGCTAATGACCTGCTATTTGTTTTCAATCTAGTCTAAACTGCTAGTTCCTACCTGTCAGAGTAACTGCTATATTCAAGCTTTTTTTTTTTTTTTTTTTATCCATTTAGCTCATTATGTGATCTAGGTAACTGTAGGACTGTGTAGGACTGCCTCCTTTACATCTGCATTTATCACGCAACCTTTATTTCATATCCAAATGCTATTATTGATTTTGCATTTATACATTTATCTCCAAACCAGATAAAAACAAAAGCAGAGTGTGCCCAGAACACCAGTGTGATTCCTGTTTTTCAACAACTCCTCAGTGACTATTATGTGAGATGTCAGTCAGCCAAAGCATAATTCATTTAGCATGCACTTTAATTACACTGTGACACACCTTAAAAAGAAATATACATATAGGTCATCAAACACTGAATCAAATGGAAGTATGTTACAGTATGTAAATTTATCGAGTCTGAACTTGTAAGTACTGCCACCATATTAGAATGATATGATATGCCACAGCGCCCCAGCTGACCAGATCAGCGAAAAGGTGAGAAACACTGCACATCTCACTGGGGATGGCCCCAGAAAGGTATGCACCACATTACCTTGTATCTTTCTGCCTATCTCTTCAGTAGTCCACAACAAGCAATTTCTGGTCAAAACGCACACACAACACATTAAAGAGGGTGCCCACGAGCTCATATTTTAACAGAATAAACTCCTCCTTTGTCAACCCAGAAGCTCAACAAAGCCAGACTCAATTTTTCCCTCCCTACTATTTACTATCACTCTGAAGAGACATACTCTGCAGGAAAAAAAAAAAAAAAGCAGTAACACTGTCTATAATTCTAGTTGGCAGGTCTGATACCTAGTTCCATCTGTTTGTAAATTTACCACACTGCTTTATACTTTGTTTTCCCCCATTTTAAGACGTATGTCCATCACACAAGAAGGAAGTTGCAACTGATATCCCTCAAGTTACACAAATGTAAGGAAGCAAATAGTGTCCTGTCTGTTGCAGTTCACTCTTTTTTAAATTTCAAATAGCAACAAATCAAAACAATGAAGCTTCTCAACCATATAGCTAAACAACTTACGCTCTTGCTCATTTTCTCTCACTTCCTTGTACCCATCTGCTATGTCATTGCTAAATAGCTTTGTTCAACTACCTCTGCATAAATATACAGTGAACCTAATTCAGTACAGAATATGAATTATGATCCCTGTTGAACATATTAACACATTAAATGAAATTGTACTAGTAGCTCAGATGGTGACCTCTTGAATAAATAATTCCAAAGATACAAGAAAAGAAGTTATTCTCAATTAGCCCTAAGTACAAGATCAGATTCATACTGTAGTGGAAAATAAGACAATAAGAAATAGTGATCACAATGTAGTAAAATTCAACATCACAGAAAATGAAAACATGAAAAATTAATGCAAATACTGGATTTTAGAGAGTTAATGAAATTAAGCATGTTGATTAGAGAACAAGAAGTCAGAGGCAATGAAGTAAAATTCTTAGCTGTTTAATAAACATTATTTGGAAAAGTGAGTCTCAGAAATGATATGCAGCCCTAACTGAAAAAAGGCAGAGAAGCAAGTATTAAAGCAAGCTAACAAAGTGTTGTCATTTACCCATAATTCAAAAAGAAAAGATTTTTCAACTTTGGTAACTAACACTTGTGAGGCCAATAATATGGCATGAAGCAGCAGAAAAGACTTGGGAAGGAAATTCAGAGAGTTAAAATACAACTCATGTTAAAACAGCAAAAAGTTAGAATAAGAAGTTCAGATAAAAGAAGTCCCGAAAATAATTGGTTGGTACACTACATACACATTAAAGAATGCCATTAAAAAGGAGAATTTAAATGATGATTTTGGACCAATTTCATCATTAGGGAGACTTGAAGACAAGTAAATTTGTTCTTGATCTTTTCTTTCACGAGAGACGCAGTAGTTTCAGGTCACTGTTTCATTTTAAGTTCCTTGTCAGTAAAGACTGAATGGTTGAGGTTGGAAAGGACATCTGAAAATTGTCTTGTCCAATCCCCTCTCCTAAGAGCTGGGTCTGCTACAGCACTGTTCTCAGGACCATGTCCAGTTAGCTTCTGAATATCTCCAGGGAGGGAGACTCCACAACCTACCCAGGCAACCTGCTCCGGTATTAGACCACCCTTACAGCATTTTTTTTCTTCATTTAAATGGAAGTTCCTGTAAGTTGTGTCCATTTCTTCTTGTCTTGTCCTTTCATTAGGCACCACTGAGAAGAGTCTAGCTACATCTTCCTTGCCACTTCCCATGAGGTAATTACACACATCGACAAACCCACTCCCGTCCCAGAGCCTTCTCTTTTCCAGGCATAACAACCCCAGCTCTCTCTTCCTCTCCCTGTATGTCAGATGCACCAGTCCCTTTATCATCTTTTGGTCCTTCGCTTGGCACCAGAGAAACTTGAAATCTGTGCCTGCAGTCCCACTGGTTCATTTGAGGAATCATAAAAGCAACTGCACATAAACGTGGAAGGTACATACCTATGAAATCTGCTCTTCCATTACAGCGATTATAGTATTACACCACACCCTCAAAGAAACCGAAGCAGTACAAAAACTGGAACTAAAAGATAAATTAAAAAGCTCTAAATTACCATGCCCAGATGGTACATCCAAGTGTTCTCAAGGAACTGCAGAGTAGTAGATTCAAAATTAAGCTTCTTATTAAAAACAGACACTGCTGCAAGCACAGGCTTGTATTTTAAAAAAGGGCTGAAAGTGACATGTAGATTAATATGACATGGTGTAACCAGCTGTACACCAGCAAGGATTCTGAAGGAAAAAAATAAATCTTATTATTGGAACTAACATGTCAGTGTAATATTACATAAAGAAGTATTTTTTAATGTTTCAGAAGACCTTTTATTTTCAGAGACAGATAAAGAAGCCAAATCACAGCGTAGAAGAGTTAAGGACTGTCACAGCTAGCAACTATCAGGGAGACAGAAGACATTGACTGATGGTCTACATTTACCCCAACAAAACAGTAATACTAAATTTCTTCTCTTGAAGAAACCAAACCAAAAAAAAAAAAAAAAGAAAAAAGCCCACAACACCACCTACCTGTCCCTCTTCATACCATCAATACATACTTAGAAACCATGCATGGCAGGCTGCCTGCTCTCGAGTCTTCTTGATCCTCTGTTGCCATCATCAGCACAGTCAGGATACTAGAACTGATGGTATCTGGAGTTGATCCAGCAGCACAATTACAAGAAGTCAGACAAACCCTGATCTCTGCTGGGGAGTCTGGATTCCTACCTAGTACAGAGACTAATAAAAACGTATGAACTGCAGACAAATTGAAACAGCTTCACTTATCTTCCCGACTACAAATGTCAAATGAGTATTTGGCATTATAAATGCAAAAGTTTTTGGACTTTAATCCAAAAGGCTCAGGAGACTTTCACATGTAGTATGGCCCACATTTTAGACTGAAGCAGGAGAGATATCCCTCAGTCTACTCCAAGCCTCAGCTCCTGCCTAAGTAGCCAGGAATCTTCACATCCTTGAACTGACATTTTACCAGAAATCATTATTTATTAGGTCTTTTAACGTGTCATTCCTCATTCAACAGGGTTGCCTGCTCCAATCAGAAAGACAGCTCTCCATAAACTTTTTAATTAAGAAGTGCCAGACAGTTTAGAAACCCCCAGAGAAGACTCTTGCAAGTTGCAAGAGCTTTGATGTTTCCACTGCATTTGTCTGAAGGGATACCTCTATTTAGGAAATGGGTGGCTTCAAAAGGAGTCCCTCAACACTCCCTCCCCAAACACACATACACTCAAGCCCTTTTACACACAACATCCTTTTCATGAAGGCTGCAAGTTGGAAAATTAGGTTTTTGTAGCGTGTTAGTGCTGGAATTTTTTAATAACCTCCCCTCTCTCTTTTTCCTCTCCCACCCAATTATCTCGGTAAATAATTAACATTCTGAAGGAGATAAGTAAGCACAGCATCTCAGAGCTCAAAGCCCTTTAGTTCAAAGCCCTGTTCTTTTCTCTTCCTTTCCCTGCTGCCACCACCAAAACTTCCTTGTCAATCAAGCTCTGGGCACACACATCAAAGCTTCATGTGGGAATGGCCCCAAGAGGTCAGAGAAAATTCATGGCAGGGCCTGCATGAGGCACAAAGAGAGAGAGCAACAGACCAAGAGCTAGACAGACATACTAACCACACAAGCACACAAACAGAATGTGCCCCAGTATAAACTTCTACGCTGTTTACTCACAAGTTGACAAATAACCGTAGTTCTAAATTTCAGGCTCCACCGCCACAACCATTTCCAACTGCTGGCAAAACATCAGTCCAAATGCTTCAGTTCAAAATCATTTAATTGAAAGACACTTAAAGGCACTAGAGAGCAGCTCACAAGTATACAAAATGCAACCTCCTTCCCATGGCTCACTTCCCTCCATCACTACCCCTTCCTAGGGCTCAGCCAAGACAGAGTCCCATCTTGCCAAATTTATATTCAGTAAGTTCTTTTTCTTCAATTCTTTCTTAAGAATAATGGTTCATTCATACCATCCTTTGTCGAGTTTCCTTACCGCAGAATTCTCAGGTGTCATTCCTATTTCAGTACTTATTAAGGGTTCAGCACAGAAAACAGTTAGCTACATCTCACTGATCATCCCAGTAATTCTCCAGCCAGTCACCTGTAGGACAAACGCCACCTGAGAGTTTTTTGGAACACAAAAGTATTTAAACCACTACCAATTTCACATTAAAAATATATACATACACTCAGAGTGGAATATAACTCCACTAGCCAAACAATGTCTTGGCATAAAGATAAGAAGGTTTTAGGATCTCCAGTCCAGGAAAACATACAACCCCAGAGTTGGACCCTTTAGTACTCCCATACGCTGCTAAGGATGCAAGAATCAAATACGGTGTAGAACATTATCTGAAACCTACATTCACAAGTCAGCTGCTATTTCTTCATTTGCATTTGTTCTAATGCACGTATCAATGTCCCTACAAGAATGTTGCAGTTCTTAAACTCACAGTGTAGGACTCTTTTAATATCTGTGAACCAAGAGGAATTTAGAAACCTATAACAGTTACACTGAGCCTAGCAGATTGACCAAATGAATCTCAGGTTGTTTGAAACAAATATTAAAAAAAAACCATATCCATTCAGCTATATGCCAAGAATTACTACAAGTCAAGAGCTAGCTATTGCGCTCAAATATACAGCATTTCTCTTCCTTGATGCTTTGATTTTCACCCAAAGTACAATGTCATTCTTACTGGGAAAATTAAATACAGCTAGATTACTGTTACTGCAACAGCACTCAGAAATCCAATTGGAAATGGTGTCCCATTGTGCACTTTATGTCTTAGAATCATTGAGGTTGGAAAAGACCTCTAAGATCATGTAGTCCAACCTTTAACCTAGTACTAAAGTCCACCACTATACCATGCTGCTAAGTTCTAAATCTACATGTTTCTTGAAGACCTTCAGGAATGGCGACTCAAGCACTTCCCTGGGCAGACTATTCCAATGCCACACATCTATATATTTATGTTCATATAAATGGAAAGAAAAGTAACGTGCAAAGTAAATTAAATAAAAATGTGAGAAAGTACAATTGCTATTTTTTGTACTGATGAAAACCTGAGATTTAATGAGACTAAGTAACTTATTCAAAGTCACACAGAATGGCAGTAGTAGAAATTTTACATATATATATATATATATATATATATATATACACACACACACACACGTATACATACACGTATTTCCCATCCAGGGTCTTAGTCACAGTCACTGATGAGGCAAGAAGCACAGGAACCAGTGTTCTGCTTACCAACCTCCCCATTTAAAGAGTATCATTACAAACAATTCCTCAGGTTTTAAAAAGATCTCAGTAACAGAGCTTCATCAATATGCTTAGTTACAGTTACAGATGTTTAAATGAATACTTTCAATTTCTTAAAGCTGAAGATCAGCCTGTTACTCACAAAGCCACATTTAGTCAAACTGTAGCTACAGTAACTCAAAGTTTTATTTCAGACACTCAGGGTGAACTTACTCAGATACCACAGTGGTGAGTGTGGTTTATGACAGCAGGGCATCCTGGTTGTAGAGTGGTATGTTAGGTCTGCTGGATCTTGCATTCCATGACAAAAATATCTACACCAGAACAGCATTCCCCTGTATATCACAGAGCAGAAAAAATTCTGCTTTCTTTTATTGCATGTTTTCGTAACTTGTTCTCTGAAGCACAGAAAAGGTTTCAGGCAGTACCGTCCCAAACAATGTCTCAATACTTCCCCCTTCAGTGGTCATTTCCAGACACACAAATTCAAAAAAAATCCTAGAATTGAGTACTGCAAAATATGTACATTGTTACCATGCAGTTATTCTGTTCACAGACAGAACGATGCTTTCAAATCAGGCAGAGACTGCTAAGGGGAACTTGCAGCTGCCAGAATGAAGCATTCTTTCCGTTACATGATCTGAAAAGATTAGAGTGCCACAGGTCTGCTGTTAGTTTGATCTTAAAAGATGAATAAGAAAATAAGCACTTCAAAGGAACACGCACATGGAAGGAGAAATCCAAGCTACCAACATGAAATACTGCACAGTACACACACCCCAAACACATAAACTAGCACTTGGAAAATTCAGCCGGAAAGCCGGTGGATCAAAAGCTTCTCCAGCAAGACTGCAAAGCATCGCTGAAATAGAAATAAACACCACAGTCATGGTGAAAGGGGCAAACTGACTAAGTGGTTCTTGTTTATAACCTGAGAACAAAGCTTCTCAATGTGGACTGCAACTGCGAAAGAAGATGGATATTCTGCAGCCAATACAGGGGAAATCTGATCCAGCTTGAACAGGGGATCTTTAAAATTCATAAGGCAAAGATAAGACTTGAAAGCACTATTTTGAGAAGGCTACTTAGAAAGAAATCCAGGTATAAAGAGTGTTCATTGAGCCCTTGAGCTGAGATCAGAAAGACTTGGCCTCCAAAATTAATAGTAGAAGAGAGAACGTTTTTGGCAGAATTTCTACTCTAAAATAAGTCGCCCAAGGAAGGCCTCATCCTTACTGCAGTGTCTAGCCTTAATCAAAGCCAGCATAAGAAACAAGTATGTACAGACATTACGAGTATGGTAATGAACAAGAACTAGCAAGACCTCCTATCTGGAGGTAGTATTAATAACAAAATTTAGTTAGATGAGAAAATCCAGAATGAATAAGTAAAGGGCTAAAACCTCACATAGGAAGGCGAATGCCATCCTCTGCTCTGGATGAATTTCACTACTAATTGCAATTTTCTTTGTTAGTGAGTAGGGTAAATGCAAGACCTGCCACTGGAAATACCTCTGACAGACTGACTCTGATGAAGTTTTTTTTTTTTTTTTTTTAATGAAACTGCATTCAGACTCTTGCCAAAAGCACAGAAGGCTTCACACTGCCTGTCATAATCTGCTTCACTAAACAAAATGCCAGACGTTGCCCAAAATGGCATTAACAAATAGGATATGGAAACAGAACCGAAGGCAAAAAAAGGAACAAACAGCTCCTCTGGATTCCTGCCCACGGTATATGCCAGAGGAAACACTTGGTGCACTCTAAGATCTGATTAGAAAATCTAAATATTTATGTGGAAGTGTGTGGATTCCTTTAGCTTCTCTAAAGACAGAAGATGGCTTCTTGCCCTCTTTACTGTTTTGACTTTTCCAGTGGCTGGTATTCTTATATTCTGCTAACTCTTTCCTAGTATTAACTCCACAATCAATTACTCTTTCTACTAAAGTCCCCAGATGAACACTACTCAAGTGCCTGTCCCTGAGAGGAGAAAGAAAGAGAAGAGCAACTCTGAAAATTCAGCTTGGCTAGCTTAGGAAAGCACAAACACGCAACCAGAGCTATAAGAAACTCGAGGCCAAGTGCTACAACGGGGAAGCCTGCAGTTGATCAGTTCTGGAGAGCAGAACTTATAAAACACTTCAAGGGGCATGAGGATAAGGAAGCTGGTGAAAACAGCAGTAACAACAACAACAACAAAAATCAAAGTAATGCCTTGAAGTCTTCTTCATGGATTCTAAAAACACACTGCTGCCAATCTGCATGCTCACTAAATTGTAAATACACATTTCAGGAGAATTTACTTCAGACAGTTCTTTCAGCCCAAGTATCTTAGCAAACAAGTTGACAATATTTTTCTTTTTTCCTGGTTCTGCTTACTGCATAATGGCTCTCCTTTCATTATGAGAAATCAGATTAAGGAATGCAGTTCCAATCTTATCAGCCTGAACATAGTGAGGGGGCTGAGAAAGCAGAAATACTGATAATATGGTACTTCAACAAGTTGCAGTCATTTATAGATATCTGAACACTCAAATATGCTCACATTACTACCTCAGACACCATGTACTCTTTCTTGTAGACAGCATCACAGCAGCCTGAAAACTGGAGAATAACCTACTGCTAGCATAAGGCCTAAGGTACAATTCTGAATCATGCCTGACATTGGACAAACAATCCCAAACAACCAATTCCCAGTCATACCACAGAAGAAGGAACTCTACCGGCAACAGTTTGTTCCTAAAACATCCAGGCTGGCAGCAGTCAATAACCAGAACACTCTGTTGGGGCTTAAGCAGTCTCTGCCTCTGATAGTCTCAACAATGACCGTAAGTTTCTAGAAAATCCTTTTAAAGTTCACCAAGAGAATTTCCATATCCTTGGATGATGACGTTTGAGTTCCCTATGCACCAAAGCATCTCTCAAAGAGAAGGAGAAAACAGAAGGCAGTTAAACAGCCCACAACTAAACTGAAGGGAAGAAATAAAGGGATACTACCTAAAAGGTAATATTAATAGTTCACTGGTGTTTAGACATGATAGCATCATGTATTTTGAGAAGACAGGAGGCAACCTAGAAAACCAAGAATGGACTGTGCAGAAGCCATAAGCCAATCTATTCCTCTACTCTTTGGTTTTCTAATTTTCTGTTTCTAAACAGTTTAAGCACCATGTTTGGGGAACAACAATCTAAAAAGTTTCTGAGAGCTAAAGGAGAACAAAGCACTTTAAGACACGAAAAATCATTTATGAGAGAATAATTAGACAAAATCTCATGTTGGAAAGTAAAGACAAGGTTAAAAACTTTTAAAGTTAAACGCTTTAAAAAAAGTACAGAATTGCTAGATACAGCATGGTAGTACACGTTTTGGAAGATCTGTTCTGAATAGAAACAGATTTCTAGTCATCTAAGAAATATCCTATTAGAACGAAGTGTCAGGTTATATGCGTACATGTTTGCAAAAGAACTGCATCAGCTGCAAAACATTCCAGGAAGCTATTGCTAACTCCACTGTCAGAGCACCTGGAGTAAAAGCCATCAATTTTGGAGGTTACATGACACAAACTGACAAACATAAAGAGCTCTAATACCAATAAAGACAACCTCCCTTCTCAATCTTTCACACAGCCATAAAAAAAGAGATACCATAACAGCTTGAGAAATTAGCTACCCATGCTCCCTTTCCCTATGATGTGTGGAAGAACCCCACATTCCACATCATTAATGTACGCATTCTAGTGTATCAAAACAGTGTTATTCCAGAACAAGCTCTCATAGCACAGAGATAAGTACTGCACGGTCACCTTAGCATAAAAGCTCCTCTTCTCCAAGCCTGGAAGCTGCACTTCTTCCTTTTTTTTTTTTTTTGTAACCTAACCGTATGTTTTCTGTCTTCACAGATCAAATTTGCTTTTTAATCTCTTTCCTTCCAGATAGCAGAAATAGAAGGGGAGCTCTGAGTAAAGTACAAAAGGCTTCCCTTCTGCAGACCACACGATGCCTGAAAGGGGCAAAGCCTTCAACTAACCCACCCATACAGAGCCCAATCCCATCTAGTGCAGGACCAGGCACTGTAGTCTGTCCTCAACCTTACAACAGTTGTGAAATTGATACTGACCCACACAAACTTCTTCCCAGACTGAGGATTTCACAGTTTGAAAGACACTAGAAACATGCTAGCAGTAAGCAAGTCCTGTCCCCAGTGCTGCCCCACCTGGCCCAACACCAGAAGTAACTCCCCTCTGGCTCCTGGCACCGAGATGCATATGAAGTCCAAGGCATTTTTCCCCACACATGCATCCCTACATTTGTATATACTGAGACAGCTGATTAAGAAAATTATCAAAGTCATGCAACTGTTAGATAATGCAATGATGATCTTTTCATAAGGTCATGGTCTAATCCCTAAAATCTCGTGCTTAAGATACTTTTATGTGCATTCCACGTTTTCAAGCAAGTGATTCCATGTATTCAGATTATGCTTAAAAACATCCTTTTTTCTTTAATTATGCCCAAATTCGCAACACAATCACATTCTAATTACACTTTACTTAGAGTGCACTGTAACTATATGTTGCATGAAAAAAAACAATTTTCAACTTTGAATTTGCCACCCTTTATTTTAATTGGATGGTCTGCTTTTATGTTGACACAGAGGAAGTTAGAAATGAGAAAGATGATTCCTTAAAACAGTCCATTTGCAGGAGAACTTTCAGCTTTAGAATGCTGTATCTTGAACAATCACAGTTTTGTACTAATGCAAAGGTGCAAAACCTTGACATGTGATATTGCAAGTAGTTAAACCTCAAGAAAACCATCATAAATTGAAGGTGCTTGACATTAAAAATGATCAGGATCTTTATCAAGCTGTCAGTTCTAAACAGATCTAGAAGAGACTAGGCTCTAAAGCAAAAAGTCTTTACAGTGCAGTAATATAGTACATTTTTATATATTTCAAGAAGCTGTCTTAAGGAATGAATTCCACAATAAACGTCACAACTTGGGAACTGGGAAATTGCCACACAAGTAACAAGCACAAGTAACGGTGCCAGGTGCCAAATGAAGACTTTAACATAGACAATTAAAATTCCTGCCACAACATTTCTGATTCAAACACAGGGAAAAGTAATTATTTCTTTGGTGTTTCACTGAACAAGTTATGTTTTGGAAGAGGTCCAGAGAAACAACAGATGTATGCTGAAAAAGAAAATAAAAGAACATTCTTGCTTGGGGGGGGGGGGGGGGGAGTTGGCGGAATAAAGGGAAACAGAGGATTTTGAAGTTTATTTAGAAGATGGACCAAAGGTAACAGAAGAGACCAGAGACATCAGAGGATATATGGAATAGAAAGCAGGTAAGGGCCAGCAAAGAAGGTGATGCATTCAGTGTGAAATGCAAAAAAAGCTTCTCCTATGGTGAATGAGCGCAGCATACAAAGGATTTAGATGCTAACTAAAGAAAAGGAAGAGAACAGTCACAGGTGATTTTAAGGTGATACAGATAGGCACATGAGCAGACAGGATACTTTCCAACAGTGACTGAGAACAACAGAAGAAAGCAGCATCCAGAAGTGAAGTACCTAGATCTCAAAGAGGCAAAAAAATATCCAAGAGAAAATGAACCGTGAACCAAAAATGAGGAAAAGGTTAATTACAGAGGTAGAACTTGAGTCTTCAGCATCTAGGAGGTACAATAAAAATGGCAAACTAAATTCATGGGATTCTAGATGAAAATGTGGCATATGGAAAAAAAACAATTCTTGCAGAGAAACTCAAATGAAGCATTATATTTTGAAGGAACACATGATAAGTCAGAGGCTAAGACAGGAAACCTTGGGAGGCATCTCAGCCAAATCTCAGGAAAGGACAAAAACACCCATTTTATGCAGGAGACATCTGCTGGTGAGAGCTGCAGAGAGACTTCAGAATGTTGAAAAAAAGCTTTCCAACAAGCATCTTAAAAAATGTTTTTAAAGGAACTCTAGGTGAGGGATGTGTTCACACATGACAGCTTAGGACACAGAGGGGAGCAGGAGGGCAGAGAGTAGTGTGCATGTGCCATTTCAGACCAGTTTGTACTAGTCACAGCTCTGAGGCTGCTTCCCTTGCCTCAGAACAGCTAGCAAGTGCAGAACATTTTTTTTTTTTTTATTACCATCTGCTCTTCCTCTGAATGTTTTCCAAATGTATTATTAGCAATGCAACCATAACCAGTTTCCTTTTCCTGGGGTTTCTCAGAAATCTGAAGACAAAATTTGTCTTTTGCATTTCCCATCATGGTTACCATGTGGGACTTGAGACAGTGTTTTGGGTGGCAGATGTGGATGAGATGGCACAAGTCAGAGGAAGCTGGAAGGAACTGCCTTCATGCCTGAGTGGCAAAACCTCCTGTTTCAAAGACACAACGTGTTTTCCACTGGTATTTTTGTTATTAAGTAAAATATACAAAAGGGCTTTGAAAAGAAAAATGATTTTTCTCCCCACCCACCATGGTATTATGCCTTACGAACACATATGCTGTTCCATTCCTGTCTGGCAGGAGAAGCACTGCCATGCACGCAGCACATTCAAACAGATGCCATGCTCAAGTAGAGAGTAGGAAGGCTGATAAAAACAGAGCAGTCCTCAGGCTGTGCAGAGGCTAAGAGCTACTGCACACAGGGTTCCTGAACCACAGAACCAAACAGGGCTGTGATCCCCAAGATGCTCAGGACTCTCTAGGAAGTTATACCTCTCACAGGTATTGTGACAATAGAAAGAACTCTGACATAACAAAACCACTCCCAAACTGTCAAATTTCAGCCACGAATTCTTAACATGGTTATTAGGAAGAGGGGAGACTTCCCACTGAACACAGTGATCCACACTTTGCCTCCCTGAACCTTCAATAGCCTATGATCAGCTACATTTGTATTGCACCCACACGGCCCGGTCAGGAAGTTGTGGAATTTGGAAAGCTCCATTACAAACAACTTCAGAGACATACTAAACCCTACCTAACTCACCATGCTGCCTAAAAGGTCCCTTTTTCTATCCCTCTCCTGCCTCCCTGCTGCTCTGCTCCCTTAGGGGCATCAAGCTAAAACTCCCACTGCAGTCTGCTTGACCATCCACTCTGCAAGTGAGCTTCAG
The DNA here is from genome assembly GCF_964211835.1 of Anser anser. NCBI lineage: Eukaryota > Metazoa > Chordata > Aves > Anseriformes > Anatidae > Anser > Anser anser. The sequence goes on along the minus strand of NC_139740.1, from coordinate 15,355,181 downwards.
TCCATTGCTACAAATGTCTACAAATCTCTGAATGACAGCATGTTTTAAACATGGTGAGGCCGTGGGAAAGTGGCTTGCAAAAATTAATCCATCAGTCTCTTTTTAGCACGCGCGATTTACAGAGCCCCGAGTCTCTAGCCAGGGACTTCAAGACCACCTTATATGACATTTGCAAAAGCATCCAGGAATATAGATTTGACAAATTAAAGTCTCATCTAGTGATTTCCAAAAAGGTCAGATTTGTGTCTAATATAGCCTCTACCTCCTGCTGTACCTATCCAAATCCAGTGTTACTAGGCCAACTACAGATACAACAAACTGTCATTAACTCAGCTCTTGTAATAATGTTTTAAGGTTAAATACGGCTTGGACTTCATAAAGGCACTGAGCGTATGTATACAACAACATGAACCCCCACCCCCACGCCCGTAACAACAAAAGTGCACCTTCCTGCACAAGGTGGACCTCTTCTGGTGAGGAGCTTGTGCTCTGAAACACCTTGTTCCACTAGTCTTGGCTAAGCAGAAGTCTACATGGATCATAACACTACACAGCTTCTTTTTAAAGTAACTAAAGCACATGACAGTGAGGGAAAGCAGCAAGTCAGAGAATCAGAGAGTGAGTCCTTACCTCAAAGAGCGTCAAACTTTCATTATTCAAGATGACTCTGGGAGGTGCGATAACTGAAGTTAAAAAAACAAGTTACAAAACAGGACCATCCAGCAACCAAAACAATAAACACAGCAGGTATGGGAGGGATTACTGCTTTTTTCTTTTTCTTCATTTGTTTTTTTGGGAGAAAAAAGTGACACTTTCACACCGCCAACACAGGCTTCTTATTAGGCAGAAGCATAATGTGGCTAAGTGAGCAGATTATACCTCCTTTGCATTTTGAGGCCACATTTAGGGAAAAAAATCCCTCCCCAGGTCATCTCTCATGGCATCACAAGATCCCATACACATCAAAGCTACGAATAGACTTTGTAAAGTAAGGTCAAATATTACCAACAGCACACTCACACAAATAAAATGGCAAATCTGCATCTGCAAGATGGCTTCTTACAAAGTCTCTCAAAATGCCAACTGTAAAAGAAGGAGAGAAAGGTTTGCTGAATTACATTTGTTTCTTCAGATGCTGGGCAGAAGGGCTAATCTGTTTCTCCAGAACTGCCCTCTACGACATCTGCATATCACCTTTTGCTCCACTCAGCTGTACCATCTTCAGTACACTACACCCATTACCATTACAAATTTCTTAGAGAAAAAAATTAGACATGTTTGTCCCCTGGCAAAAATCTAAGTATGGCAGTGAAGTTCTTCCTAGGAAATTCAATAGCAGCTGCAAGATTTTCAGAGTAGCCAAGTGAGACACTAGTAGCTAGTTATTAGGTTTTCTTCCACAGAAAAACATCAAAAAACAGCATCTCCGCCATCTCAGAATACGAGGCTCTAAATCAATAACAGTAAGGGTTACACTGTATGCAGTCTAACTTACTACCTTTTCTGAAATGATAGAGGCAGAAAGGTCCAGCCCGTTATCCTTATTACAGTAGGTAAATCTTGTTTTCTCCTTTTTTTCCCCACATGGGGAGGGGGTTTTGTGGGTTGTTTTTTTGTGTGCATCTTTTGTTGTTTGTTGTTGGTGGTGGTTTCCTCCCTGCCCCCCGCCCCCCACCCCACCCCACCCCAAAAAAAAATTAAGCTTTGACACAGAGGAAGCATGCAAACTTTTCTCTTGCTCCACCAAGACTTCATTTACGGACTCTCTCTGAAAAAAAAATAACTCAGTAACACACCATTTCGACCCAAATAATGGGAAATCAAGTGGAACACTTTCCTGAGCACAAATATTTTGCCATCAAACAGCCTGACAGTCTCCATCAAGTAGTTCTGGAAATAAACTCCCCTTAAGTAAGGTAAATACCCCAGACTCCCTCCTCATCCAGCTCAGGGATAAGGACAGTATAACTAGCTACAGCTGCTTTTTCAGAGCACCATTCCTCCCCTGGACAGCAGACAGATCATTCCAGAACCACTCCTTTTTTGTCATGCAACTATCCAACAAGGAGAGAGGTTAGCTGCACACACACAGACTGAAGCAGAGATACCTCTTACCAGTTTCACTAGGTCGGAAGAACCCTTGTAGAACGTGACGGTCTGGGAAATGGACTCTCAACACTACCTAGTCAAAGGCAAAGCACATTAGGTTAGTTGCATAAAGCTATTGGTAAGGCATACCCTTGGCTTCAAATTTGTGAGCAAGTTTCTTTTTAAAATAGGGAGATTTGAACTATTTACTCTACATGGGCAAAATAACATACAGGCTAGCAATTGCTGTGCAGCTCCTTGGGCTGTCTGTCTTTCAAAGACTAAGAGAGTTGATCTATAGAAACACTATAATGTACAATGCAGCAGCATTTATTCAGGGAGAAGGAGCTCCTTGTGCTAAGTGATGCTCAAATGAAGTATGAAGTCACTCTATATCCTTAACACAGACAGGTACGGGCAAAAGCATCCATAGCAGCAGGAATCCTCCCAGTCAGACAGTCCCCAGGCAGTACATCTGAGTAAATTAGAATTGTACTATTCTATTTCCAGTGTTGGTTAGACAGCACCTAACTTGAGAACTTCATCTGTTATTACTTTGCAATAAGAAAGAAGACAAAAACTGCATTACGATCGTATTTATAGAGCGAGATATCTCCAGTCCGTAACATCATTTACCCTGTAATGAGACATTACTGAATCTTAAGAGTCAGACATACTGATGTGTGCACATATAAGGGTTTTGAACCATCATGTGGAATAAAAGGACCTGTACTCCCTGCCTCTCAACCACACCATTACAGGCCAGCTGATTTTACGTGGTACCACTGTTATGCAAGTCCCACAAACAATTAACAAGGACACAAATTTGAAAAGTCCTCCTGTAAGTAACTGAAGATCCTGTTGTTCTCAACTGGTTTCCAAAGCTACTTAATTCCCAAGTTTGGACTAGCCAAAAGGACTGGAAAAAGAACAAAGGCTACCTTTGGGTAACGTTCTATCTTTTCTTTCATCTGAGCCTCCCTCAAAGAGCTGGTCAGCAGTGGAGCTTCTTCCAGGCGTTTCCTAGATACATGGGAAGATGACAAGCTGTCACTTCTGTAATTTTAAGATATATTTTGATATTATTAAGAAAGCATTAAGTCCAAGCAGGGCTGATGAAAACTGCTCAATTGTTCCACGTATCCCTCACAGCAGTTTCCCCACCTCTCACAGCAAATTAACAGGTTAATTAATCAGCAACAGAGAAACAAAACAAAAATGGTAAGTTTCAGATCATTCAAGAAATGGCATTGTAGGCTGGTCTTTTAAAAGGAGTAGTAGGTGCAAAAAAGATCTGCCAGTATTTGCAATGAAACAGTACATTCAGGAAAAACATGTATTTTTAGCTCTAAATAAAAAAGCAAGCTTAGATCCAACAGATCCCTTTCAATCTCATGTTCAGCTGTAGATCTTTTTCCTTGTTTGCACTTAATTCCAGATAACTCATTTACTAGACTAAATTTTGGTGAAATATTTGATCATATAATTAAAATTTAGCACAACTATTTGAAAGCTCTCTCTTATACCTCAACAGTTTGAACCTCTTTAAACATACTTTTTTTTTTTTTTTTTGAGTCATCAAGGTATCTCAGGAACAGCTGCTGAACAAAACAACTACAGGTTTACTTCACCAATTGTACCCAGAACTGTCAGCCGGTACACCACATTCAAAGGTGCTCTGAAAGTGTTACTCTGAATTTGAAAAACAAACATGAAATTAACCTGCTCCATTTTTTCTTTGTGTACCAATTTCTGATTCACACCAATTCTTGGCTCTTTATGAAATTAGAGTTAAATTCTAACTGCACTTAAAGCATTGCATTGCATGCAGCTAGTTCTGGGTAAGATTCACCACCTTAAATAAGAAGCCAAATGATATCAGTTTCATGTGCAACTTGCCTTTATTTTTATCCCTGGCTGCAAGGGAAAAAAAGGATTACAAGCATCAGCGAATTTGGAAATGATGTCTTTTTTGAGGGGGCTGAATTCCAGTAACCCCCAACCAAATGACCCTACATTTGTACCACTAACTATTCCAGACCCACAAGTGGCAGAGCAATTTTCAGGCCAATCTGTGTATACATGAGGATTTCAGAGGCCTTGCGGGGGGGGGTGGGGTGGGGGTGGAATAGCTCTAAGTAAGAAGTTCAGCTCAGTCTTGGCTATAGTGCAAAGTAAGCTGTCCCAAAGTTTAAGTTTCATGGAATACTTGTAAAGTTTAAAAGAAAGTTGTGATCCTCTTGAAAATAAATACATTAATGAAATTAATTTCTTTAAGGACACATTGACAGCAAAATGGTGGTGTGATAGGGAGACAAACGTTACCTTAACCTGAGTTTTTAGTTCAGAACTGGAATTTAAGTACAATGAAGTCATGAATATTCAACAGCAAGCTACTTGAACAGTGTCTTCCTATAGTTCTTCCCTCTCTCCGTGTGTGTCCCAAACATTCTCACATCTTGCTTTGTGGTTAAGCTTAATTTTACATTATTTCCATTTGGGTAATCTCTCAAAGTTGGTCTTTTCTGATGAGGTCTAATAAAAGTTTAATGCTGTTTCTTAAAATACATGGTTTTTCTTACTGGCTGAAAAAGCTAGTAGCTGTTAATGATGTCATAAAATCAGAATGGTTTGGAAGGGATCTTAAATATCATCTAATTCCAAGCCCCCAGCCATGGGCAGGGACACCTTCCACTAGACCAGGTTGCCTAACGCCCTGCCCAACCTGGTCTCACACACTTCCAGGGATGGGACATCAACAGCTTCTCTGGGCAACCTGTTTCAGTTCTTCACCACCCTCATAGCAAAGAATTTCTTCCTAATGTCTGATCTAAACCTACCCTCTTTTAGTTTAAAGCTACTACCCCTTGTCTTGTCACTACCTGCCTGATAAAGAGCTTCTCCCCAACTTTCCTGTAGCCCCCTTTAGGTACTGGAAGGCCACTATAAGGTCTCCCTGGAGCCTTCTCTTCTCCAGGCTGAACCACCCCAGCTCTCTCAGCCTCTCGTCATAAGAGAGGTGCTCCAGCACTCTGATCATCCTTGTGGCCCTCCTCCAACAGGTCCCTGTCCTTCTTACGCTGGGGGCCCCAGAGCTTAACACAGTACTCCAGGTGGGGTCTCACGAGAGCAGAACAGAGGGAGAGAATTGCCTCCCTCGACCTGCTGGCCATGCTTCTTTTGATGCAGCCCAGCATACTCAATGGCAGTTATTCTCACAAAGCTGTATCATTGTGCTCATATATTTTGTCCATTAGAAGTTGTTAATTCCAGGCATTTAATTCCTAGTAGTAAATGTGAAATCAGATCAAAACAGAAAGCAGGAGCTCACCACTGTTTCGGGCCTCTCACAAATCAAAACACATCTAATTATAGAGACTGTGGTTGCTCTTTAAGAAGAAGGGGGAAGAAAAGGAAGAAAAAAAAGAGACAGTGTGTTAAGTGGCTTTGAGTAACTCTTTGAAACGCAGAAGGCAGAAAGAGACCTTTCTTTTAATCCTTTCCTTAGTGAAGGCCTGGCCCTCATTACCTTGAGGTTCTCAGATAACCTTACCACCACACAGGCATCACAGACATTTCATGATTAAATTTTCAAAATCCAAGTAAAACAATTATCTCATGCACAAATAGTCAACCAGTTCACACAAAAACATACGTTCTGTCACAGAAACATGGGATAGCCCTTGAACTTAAACAGTATAAAGGGCAGAGATTTCCAGCGCTGATCATTAATTCAATCATTCCATACCCGGTAACTTACCTACAACCCTCTCCCCAGATCACAGCCATCAATAGGGGCACTGTGTTACTCCGCTCAGCAAAAGAATATGAAGCAAACTCAAACACCAGCAGAAAGGGAACTTACCTCTCACTCTGCAGTTGCGCCAAACGTTTCCGTACATCATCCACTGTGACTTCAAAAAAATCATCAGGAAGGTCTTCTAGGCCAGCAGGAAGTGGTTCTAGCAGGTCTAAGTGACATACAAGTGGCTCTCGTTCCAAAAGCTACAGAATAAAAACAGGCTTAGGTTAGTCTCAAATGCACTGCTTTGCTTATTCTGAACGGTTCCTGAAAAAAGGACAGCGTTTGCAAACTGAACTACAATTACTAGCGTGGAATTCATGACCATATGAACAGAGACTGACTGTATCGAGGCTGCCATTGTTTTGACTAGTTATTTCTTATAGTTGATAGAGCCTGTGGCACAATTCCTCCCAACAAGCAGCAGAAGCCTATATTGTTGGATGGGTCACACCGTAACCACTAGCTGCTCTCCTGTCTATATAGGAAGACCAGGGTAACAACCTCAGCAGTCAGGTAATGTAAGGAGAGATGACTCCCCTCCAGGACAGGCATGAGGAATCTTTTCACTGACATGACAGCAGAATTATATTTTGATAGTTACAACCTTGTTATAAGCATTCCTATCCTCAAATCATACTTTACCTCTCTACTCCACTCTCTTACCATTCTACAGGCAGTACACAACTAATACAGGTGCTAGTCTATGTACTACTGCTTATAAACTGCCCTTTTAAGTTGTTCATCTGCCATGTATTCCTGCCTGTCATCATGCTTTATGTTCTCTTGGCTTTGCATTCTCTTGCCACAGAGCCAAGGGTACTAGGTCTCAATCCATTTCTCCTTACTCCAGAGAGCCATCCTTTGACCTCTGGAGTTCTCTGAACTGTGTCACTGCAGGTTTTCATTGTATGTTTCAGCTTTTTAACCTAGCTTCTGGCATGTATCCTGTGTCATCCAACACACAAAGCTCCCTTAGACAGCAAAACCCTTTTCAAAAAGAAATCAACCTTTGCTGCAGGCAAAGCAGACCGATGGTGGGGGAGCACTTCAGTGTATGCATTAGCTGCAATAAAGGTACTCATTACATTTATTGACAACTTTCCCCACACCACAGCTGCTGTGGATAGGCTGTTCAAACAGCACAGAGACCTCCAAGATACCCCTCTCACTTTTAAGGCACAGGCAGCCTGGCCACTCTGCTCCCCCTGCTTCCAAAGCCCATCGCTGGCAGTGGGATATCATGACAGCAAACCTCTCAGCCCGTTTGTGCCCTGTCCTATAACTGTGGCTGCAGTTTTACATATATCCGTATACATACACACACGTATATGAATACAGATACAACACAGATACACATACACAGAATCACATACACACACACTCCAAAACTATCAGACAGCGTTCACCATCTCTGAAGGGAGACTGACACTACGTATCCCTTCCATTTTAGAAGGGGTTAGATACTGGCTACTATCCCTGACATCAAAAGCAGCAGCTGTGTCAGTACGCGAATATAAACCACAACAGGAGTCAAATACACAAGAGACAGTTACACCTACTGGACCTTGAACAATTCAAACTTTTTGAATTCCAGAGATTTGTAAATGCCCAAAGCTTGAAAACAGAATATTGTGCTACAGCCTATAGGATATGCAGGGGGGAAGGAGTCCACGAATGGAGAGCCCCACCAGAACAAAAATTTTGGTAGTTGATACAGCATTTCTTTATAGTCAGCTGCCAGCCTAACACAACCTTAAGTTCTATGAACAAACACACATATATTGCCTCATATATGGCAATATTAAGAGTATATATTGCCTTATATATTCTTTCCAATCCAAATGAGTGCCTAGATGTCCTCTCCTCCTGCCATCTGTTCCATCTATTCTCCCTTCCCCCAGGCGCAGGCCCCTTGGGAAGCAAAGGAGTCTCCCTCAATTGTCAAAAGAGAGGACAAATTACAAGGCAATGTTCACTCTATTTGTGGGCACTAAAGGGTAATTTGAGAAATTAGAAGAGCGAGGTTGTATGGGTGGGACCCTTGGCTACATTTAGAAAGTTGAGCAGAGTCAGCTTTAACTAGAGGGTGAAGGACCCTGATTGCAGCTTTCCCTGCACTCAGGGGAGGAATGTCCAGGGCTGCAGAACTCCCTGAGCTGCCTGCATGAAATGATCCTGAGCATACAGAGCCACCCTCTGGGAAAGAGCCTGTGGCACAACAGTCCTAACTGCTGCGAGCCGCTGGTCCAATAAGGGCAGATCAGTGTTAGAGGAGAATTAACCAGGCCTCCCAAATAATCAGGTATACTTCAGTCTCCTCCGACAGGCTTGTGTTTCATTTCACTCAGAACACACATACTAAACATAGACTTCTCCTTCCAAAGGCAAAAAAAGAAAAGACCAACCAGACATACCCTACAGCATGTGGTGAAAGGTGTTGCTGACATACAGTGGAATTACAAAGTCTGCATTAGCAAATCCTAAACTTATCATTTAGCACCAATGATAACAGCAGCAAGATTCCAAGTGGAAAGCGTCAATCACTGCCCAAACCATGGGAGCAGCTAAAGACTGCTTCAGCCCAGACAACAGAAATGATAACGTAGCAGAAGGTGGATGTATATCCCAGCCCACGGTGTTCAGCTGTCACCCCTTCTCGCTGTGCACTCACCATCCCAGGCTGCCTTAGGACTGCCATTCACCCCTTGCTTTCCAGACACCTTTGCTGAGACAACTGGCTCTGCACTGCAGATAGCACGCTGTGCCAGCAGGAACGTCCCCCTGTACAGTCACTCAGCCCAGCAGCACTACGCACACGCTGTGACACAGAACTACTTCTTCCTAGACAGAAACGCCCTGTTCTTGCCCTCCAAATTATATTCAGCCAAGATGTGCCTGTTTAATTCTCTGCAACATACCTACAGTGGCCCGGCACAGACACAGACTTAGGAGCTGAAATGTAGCTGTGTAATTTCTTCTGTTCCCCAGCCAACGCTGAATGCTGACTATATTAGCTTCCAAACTGGCACATAACTTAGCTACCTCTTAACATGAAGGAACACACTTTCTTCTATACAGAAGAAAAAGCATATCTGTTTACATCTAACTAGACTGCAAAAACACACAACTACAGTAAGAATTTCCTAATATTAGATTTTCAGCTAACCCCTAACAACAGTGAAAATTCTGGAGAGAGCTGTAACAATTGAGTTTTTGTGGAAAACGATGGAGGTGTTCTGAGCTTGTTTTTCAATGTTTCTGCAACTCAATTTCAGAATTACATGACAAGGTCTGATCAGAGAAGAGCAGCACAAGGTGTCTACTAGGCACTACTTTGCAATGAAAAGACATAACCATAATGCCTCTGAGGATGCAAAGTCTGCCACATCATATTACTCTTCCTGCCACGTATTTCACACCCAGTGGAACCAACCATAAATCTCACCTCCTTACAGACATAAGAAACACTTCAGAGAGAAAGAGGTTGTCCCACCATTTCCTTGCCCAGAGTCCAGCAATCAGAAAAAATCCCGTTTCTTTATCCATTACCATCTACTCACTTAACTATTCCAATTCGGTCTCTCCCAATCTAAGTACTCTCACTACAGCTTTGCTTTAAAGCCTCAGCAACAACACTGAAGTACAGGCAGAATATGAAAGCTACCTTCCCATGGCTATTTACAAAAAGGACTCTACCAGGTAGACCAACTCACTTTCCAGTTCCAATCTGGTATTTTCAAGTGACAACAGGTAGCTAGCTCTCTCTTGTAATAAAAGATGGCCACTATAAGGACAGTTTCTGCCTTTCACTATGTAACTTGGAAGGAAGGAAATCTATGCATTTTGCTGTTATCTTTCTGTCAGTAATACTTTTCAGAAGTCAAAGATGCTGCATTACGGTTTGTCACCTTCCCAAAATATCAGTCCTTCGAAGTCTCTACTTCTACCAAAGCTGAGACATTACATGCTTTTCACCAGCTGCTGCAGCCATCTATTCACAACAGTGTCTACCAGGCAATTGATGTAACTGCAGTCTATGCAATACAGCTAGGTGTTAGAAAGAATGCAGTTCAGTCTAAGGTCACTATCCTGGCCCCAAGTAAGCAGGTAAGCTGAGGAAAACCCTTCTTTAATTTGAAGTATAGCGGCGGCTATTGTGCTTTCCACAGCAGTAAGCTCTCCCTGCAGACCTAACTCCTCCCCACCACCTCAGGGAGCTCTAATCTCCAGGGGAATCTGGTGTAAAGTTACCTTCTAATAATTAATGTTCTGACATCAAAGTCAGCATGCAGCTGTCTGTAAACCATCTTTATCCTAAGAAATGAAGGGACGCCAGCACAGATTTTATCCAGCCTCTCTGCAGCTCCAAAAACCACACACAGGCAAAGCATTAATGGGAAGATTCTTTTACAAAAATGGACCTTTGATGTTTAAAAATAATTTGTTTTGTTTTGTTTTTTCCTCAGGACTGAAAAGGGACAAAAAGCAGATGCCATGTGGCTAGCCCTGCTCTGCTGTTGCTGCTGAGAGCAGAGGATGGCAGGAATGGAGGAGGGAACAAAATGTAATCAATCAGCAGCAAAAGCACCAGAGATCAAAGGGCTTGAAAGCAGCAGTCAAAATCACATGCTGTTTAACACAAGGGCAGACCCCCCCCAACAGAATCTGCAGCTGCTTCCAAAACTGTTCTCAAACTGGAAGGAAGGCTGGCTCCCGAAGTGCCTCTAAGTGGTTTGAACTGGACTGCAATTCTGAGAACGATGCTGGATCACAAACAAGAGTCCCTAGGCCACCACGGTTCAGCTCTGTGACCATCAGCACAACTTCACATTAAGCTGTAGCCAATAAAATTATAAAATTAGTTCTGTCTCTCCAGTCAGCGTATGGAGAAGTGCAGACAACAAGGCTGGTGAAAAATAACACCTAACACTTGCACCATTCCTTCCTTCCTGTTCAGACACAATTGAAACTCCTCCTTTACAAATCATTCATAGGTGAGAGTGTGATTGAAGCAAGCAATGCATTACAGTGGACAAATCACCCAGCCTACTGTTCAGGACTCCACACTCAGAGTCTGTTCCAAAAGGTTAAACAACACTGATTAAATGGACCCAAACATGTTTCTAATATACTAAAACATTCACCACTGGGTTGGCAAGGCCTCTTTCTGCTACGTTTGTAACTGTTCCAGAGTCTTTCCAGGGTCTGGCTTCTCCAGCTAAACGATTCAGAAACTCATGAAGAATGGACTGCAACCACAAAGAAGTCAACCAAGGTAGAATCTCTACATCAGTGAGAGGGCATACACATAGCCTTCTTAAATTCCTCCTAGACTGAGTGCCCTTGGAACCTTATCAGGCGTCTTTTCTTCCTGCGTATGGCTTTCCTTTGTTTGATCCCTTGGCTGGATCAGAACCAAAGATAAACACCAAACTCCAACTCTAGGAGGTACTAAAAACTGGGAAATAGAAGAGATCCCTGAAGATTAAATCCAGCCCTGGTGATGTGTGCAGTAAAGGGACAAGGGATGGAGCTGGTCACAGAGAACCCGGGACATGAAACTCCCAACACACAAATTCACAACTTAACAAGGATACATTATTAACATCTCTGGTACTTTCTTCTATGCTACTTGTCAGACATATCCATCCTTGCTGAGGGCATTCAATTTCACATAGCTGACCTACAGAAAGTATATTTGACATCATTCAAAGACATCCTGTAACAACAACATAGCACTTGAGCCATCAGTTCTGGTATCTACGTATGGGTTAAAGCATTTTTAATTTTAACTGATTTATTTTTAATTTGGAGACACCAACAATGCAGATACACAATTTGTCTTTCTCGGGAAAAGGGTTAAAGAGAGGTAGACTTTATTTAAGAAGCGAGATATTTTAAAGTAAGACAGAATATACTTTTATATGCAAGCAGAAGTAGGGAAAAGGAAGGAAGGTTTCTGTATCACCTGCAATACTAAGAAAATTAAGACTCACAGAAGGAATGGCTAGACTGAAAGGAAGAGAAGATACCCAGACCTCATTTTTCGAATGGCTAAATTTTGTCAAAAGCAATGCAACTGTAGCTGAAAAATTCCTTTCCTACATCTGTGGGCCTTACAATCCACTGCGCGTCACCAACAGTTAAACGGTAAGTTGGAGTGACCACAGGCAGAAGGAACTGAGGAAGCAGATGTTAACAACCACCAGCATTGGACGCTGCCTTTACAATTGCTTTACTATGAAGTTCAGTGTTCCACGGAACATCTTAGATGAGAAATAGAGTACACCTTACAACCTAAGAGTTAGAAACTGTCTTCTCAGATCTTAGAAGTATGTGATCAAGTTGCAGCAAATCTGTTAAGACCACTTCTCCTCCTAGGACATAATCCTGCAATGAGCTAGAAAGGTTATCCCTTCCCATGTGGAAAACTCTACCAGACTTGCATCTCCCAGATCATTCAGAGGGCAAGTCAGTCACAACAATCAGCAAGCACTTTCTTAGTAATAGAAGACAGAAGTCTGGACAAACTCTGCTCACCTTTAGAAAAATTACATAGTAGATAGCAACTAAAAAAAAAAAAAAAAAGCCAAGTTACCAGGGCTCAGGTGACAAGTGGGCATTTTTTTAAAGACATTTAGCTTTTCATGAAATTTGACGCAGAAATCGAAGCTCTTCTGGGCTGTTTCTAATGCACTTGTGTTGCTTGCGTTAGAACCAATCACCAAGGATATCTCAAGGTTCAAAGCTTTGCTTGCCTCTGGACAGTGCCCAAATTCATAAATTCCTATCTTTCATATATCCTACAATAAACAGACCAAAATGCAAGTTACTGAACTTACTTGGCAGAACTATATGTCACCAAGGCATCCAATGATAAATTGTGGGGAGGAGAGGGAAGAACCACGCGACATCTCAAATATGGAAACGTCTTTCCACACTTAGGGCAAGGCATGATACAAAGCCCTCACTGCAAACAAATTTTACCTTACCTGCTCTTGCTCATTCTGCAGCTCTTGGCTGTTCTTAGATTTCTTTGGCTCAGAAGGGCCTCCAGGGCTAGAAAAAGTTGCTGGCAGCTTTGAAGATGGCTTATCTAACCCAAGAGGTGGTGTAGCCACAGAAGTGTCCCCCAGACGTTGTCCATCTCCAAAAAAAGGGACGAATGGGGTAGACTTGGGCTCTGAGGGAGGAGACAGCTCCTCCACACTGGCATTAGGTTCTCTAATCAAGCCTTGATTGTCTGTGCAACAGTTTAAAGATGAGGCCACATCCTTGTGGTCCAAGTCCTTTGGGAACGTGTGCATTTGAGGTAAGGGCACATTCTCTGCTCCTCTGATAGAGCCTGGCCTCACCACTGGCTCATTACACTGTGTCATGGCATCTGCAGCTTCCTCCCGACCAGACAAACTGCATTTCTTCATGACAACCCTTAAAGACAACACCAAAAAAAAAAAAGATTATCATAAGTACTGTCCTCCCAATTCTCAACATGACCAAGACACAAAGGAGACAGCTAGATCATAATTTAATAATCTGCTTCTTCCAGAGTTACAAAGAACAAGTTGCAGTTGCTCTGAAGTTAGGAGGAAGGAGGAAGAAAAACAGGAATTACCCCCCCCAAAAAACGGGAATTACCCCCACAGGAAGAGAAGAAAATTGCCTTCCAGGGAAAAAAAAAAAAAGTCAGCTGTAAAACACTGTTTTTAATCACTCCCACCTTCTGTATATATTATAAAAAACTGGCTAGATGATCACAGAAAACCTGTCACTGACTACTCCCCACCTCATGATCCCAATCAGCAGGAGGCACTGCAGGGACTGGGAGCTAAAAAAAACAACAAACCAAAAAAAAAAAGAAAAGAAGAAAGGGCACCCATAAAAGCCCCGCCCCCCCCCCCCCCCCCCCCCCCAAAAAAAAAAAAAAGAAAAGAAAAAGAAAAGAAGCAAACAATTCCCTTTATTCTGCACATGACTGGTCAGTGCCAGCATCTGTAGCTGTGGGAAGCACATGTGGGCAGCAGTTTCAGATAAGCAGGCAAAGACAATTACCAAGTGCAGTGATGTTTGTCTTTTTGAATTATTTTCATGCATTTTTTTGGTACTTGAAACAAAACAAATTCACCACTAGAGTGAAAATGAAAAATAAAGAGCCCAAACTTTTCTCCTCCTAACCTGATGATGGCACTGCCTCCAGTCAGACCAAGTGACTTCAGTGTTGTCTTCTCTAGTTCATCTTTTCCTGAGATCTGTAACAAAAACAGAGGAAAAATATATATTAACTGTCTATCTGAGAGCATTTAAAGACCTCTTTCTAGAGTGAAGCCTATATTAAGATAATCATCACACAGCACCAGAAACAACTCACAGCACACTCTGCAGTTGGAAATGAGACCTGAATACATCTGTATTCACCTGTTTGGCTTTCCCATATTCACTGCTTACTAAGGGATCTTCATTGAAGATGACCTATATATGCTTCTGTCCCATGTGTACATCCAAATCTGATTTAACCTCGGCAAAGCGTTATTTTTATGTCAGCAGTTATATCACAGGCAACATCTCTGAGCTAGAAGACAGCTGATTTCATTACATACACTTCCCATCTGCTTGTAATGACCCGTTCCAGAATAAAGACGATCTGTCCACAGAGGTCAGTGGGAAGTGAAGGGGACAGCTAGGGAGAATGAATTCCATAATACACACATACAAAATTTTAAACAAAACATTAACAGCAAAAGATCAAAACAGGGAGGAAAGCAAATATTTATTAAAATGAAACCACTGTTTTGACTCTTGAGCTTTAAAAGAAGTTGGAAAGAAAAACACAAACAAGTCATTGAGCTCATTTTATGGGCTCAGAAGTCTAAACGGCTCTGGGTTATGTTCCAAAAAAGCTTTTTTCCATACAGACTTGTCAGGCTTTCAAAAGACCAACATTTTTCTACTTCCCCTCTCAAGAAAGTTCAAAAGAAACACTTTCCAGGTTGGAAAGTGGAGCTAAGTTTTCCTTATATTTTAGGGACAGAAGAAGAGACGGTTAAGAAGGTTTTGATGACTTACCTCATCTCGCATGTAAATACAGACTGGACAGAATTCACCGTGTTGTTCCATAAACTCCCTGCAATAAACAGCAAAATACTGCAGCATCTGTAGAGCAGCCTATCCCTTCCAAAACCAACGTAGAGAAATAGTAAGAAGCAAAATTAGCTAGCATCACTCTCCTCCCTGTTACTCCAGCAACAGCCGTTACACACTTCACAGAATCGGTATTAGAAATTAAGTAAAGAATTTGCTCCGGTATATTCACTGTTCCTTAAACACAGCTCCTGGCAAGTTGAAAAATAAAGGAGAAATAATTCTTCAAGTAATTCTGAAATGAGCCGATTTTACAAGATAAATTCAACACCATTCTTAGTGTGCCTCAGTGCCCAATCTGTAACATGACTAGTACTTGCTCTTTTTAAGCCCTTATCTAAGTTCAATAGTTTATGACTGTATAGACTGTACTTTCTTTAGGGAAGGGTCAGTTTCTTCCCATGTATGCACAGCAGCAGAACAGAATGAAATACTGCTCTGAAGCAAATAATCTGAGAACAAAGAGGTTGCTTGTCTTAGTATCAGAAAGATTTAAAACAAACAACAACAACAACAAACAGCAGAAACTTTTAGATTTTAGAGACTAGGGACAAAACAAAGTCAAAGAAAAGGCTGCTGCTCTAGAAAAAGTGAAGATAAGCATACAGGTGAGCATTCCAGTGAGGCAATGATGCAAGTTGATGACAGGCCATCTGCAGAGGAAGATATAAGTGAAGGATTCACAGCACAGAGAAGAGGGAGAACCAGTTCAGGGCTGTGAAGAAGACAGCCCCAAAGTGCTACTCTTAAAAAGATACTACTCTTCCCATTTTCCTCAAGATAAGCAATTCTGCGGCATTCAAGGGGAAGAGAAGCTTTATTACATATTCATTTGATCAAACATGGAAAGGAAAAAGACAATCACAATCTACCACTGCAAGTCTCAGTTTTCATCCATCCAAGATCATTCATGCATTCAGCAGTGCCCACTGCGTGCAGAAACGTGCGCGTTCTTGCATCACTGAAATGTGAAGGCGTATATGGAAGATGACTCGGCTCCCTCATTAATTCAGAATCCTATCAGAGATCAGTTATTCCGGTATCAACCTGGAGTTTTGTCACAAGCCTCTCTAAATTCTAATCAGATAATTGCCACACACTCTCTGCATCTTTTCATTACTGGAGAAGCCACCACTGTAAGCATTAACAAGTCCCTGACCAGAATTTTGGACAGGCAGCTAGTAAGTGCCTTAGTACTTTACTCTGGAATTGGAACCAAGTCTGGTTCCAATAGTATCAGCATTCAATCTAAGAAAGAATCATTGCAGATGCTGACCTCTACTACAGGAGCTGATTTGGCCCCAAGCCTACAATTAGGAGGGTACAGTCTAGCCCTTTGATTTATACGGAGTGATCAGGCTCTGTAGTCCAGAATTGGTTTATGACTCCTCTCTTCCACTGTAGGTAAGAATCATCTGATGCCATTGGGAACATCATGGCAGAAGTGAACCATGTGCCCTACCTTGAGGTATCTCCCAGCTTCACTATGGAGGATTTAATTTGTGCAGAAAACAATTTAGAGAACTGAAAGAACAATTAAAGATGGAAGGATTGTGTTGCTTTTTTTTTTTCTCCCGTTATTAAACAAGAAGCTGTGAAGTAGATTTTCCACTTAATGAGTGACATAGCTTTAACCAAAAAAAAGCCTCTTCTTGTAATCTGTATTCTTTCCAAATCCAATTCTCCCCCTCAGGAACAAAAAATAACAAGCATTAATAGTGTATTATCTTGTGGGAGAAAAAAAACAGCACACCAAACATAAGTGTTGATGGTGGATTATTCTGTGGGAGGAAAACCAGCACAACAAGTAGTGATTCAGGATAGAATGCTCATCCAAATAAATATAAACAACAATTATATTCATCCATCCAAGATTAAAAAAAAAAAGAAAAAAACAATGCATAAAACTTGAACCCCTAGGATTCAACCTGCAATCAGAAAGGCAAAGCAGTGTGCCAGGGAACTGAAGAAATTAAAATTGAATGGGTTAACATAAAATAGGAAAATACTAAATGTTAAAGGTTAATCTTCTTTATCATCTGCTTCTCTAAACAGCAGACTACACTGGATGGAGACCACCAAGCTCTCTCCTATGCCTCACCCCACCAGGAAACACTCAACGCAACTCCTATGACTAACAGAATCCACCACTCTACAAA
Source organism: Anser anser (assembly GCF_964211835.1). Classification (NCBI taxonomy): domain Eukaryota; kingdom Metazoa; phylum Chordata; class Aves; order Anseriformes; family Anatidae; genus Anser; species Anser anser. The sequence goes on along the minus strand of NC_139740.1, from coordinate 15,337,991 downwards.
TCAGCTAATGAAATCCACCTGACAGTCACATCCTTGCTCATCTCCTGAGACCTCGAACAAAAGAGGCCGAATTAGTCACTGAGTCAACTTGTCATTTTATGTGCTATTACACCTGTGTTACTACTAAATTCAAACATAACTTTGCAAATGACTTATTTAGAGCATTATGTAAATTCTCGCACTTAACTGTCTCCTCAGTTATTTGATTCTAGTGATTGCAGTACACTTCACAGAAAAAAAGCAAAATCTACAAGGCCCTGGCAGCCTGAAAGCACTCCAGTATTTCCCTCTAGAAATCAGAAGTTTTAGAAAGATCTATTTCAATCATTTCTCTGCACTGTTTGCAATTCTGCAAAAGCAGTCACAGACACACATTCTGTTAAATATGCTTATAAAACATTCATCTACTCAGACCAATTACATCTATCACATTACTCATACCTATCACCTGTACCTTCAGGGACGCAGAATCACAGAACGGTTGAGGACAAAAGAGGCTTCTGGAGGTCTTCTGGTCTAACACCCCTGCTCAAGCTGCACGGGGGCCCCAGCACATCCTGTTGTCTGGGATTGTTCCTCCCCAGGTGCAGGACTTTGCACGTTTCCTTGCTGTACTTCATGAGGTTTTTGTCAGTCCCGTTCTCCAGCCTGTCCAGGTCCTTCTGGATGGCAGCATGACTCTGGGAAATCCATCATTCTCCCCGGCTTCGTGTCATTTGCACACTTGCTTAGAGTGCACTCTACTTCATTGCCCAGATCATTAATCAAGATGTTTAACAGGACTGGACCCTCCACCGAGCCCTGCAGCATTCTACTTATTACTGGCCTCCAACTAGATTTTGTACCACTGACAACTACCTTCTGGACCTGTCTGACTCATTCTCTATCTCGTGCTTTAATTTGCGAGCATCATACCTGGGGGGTGGAACAGGGAAAGCCTGTAAGAAAAGGGAATCAGTGATCGAGCCTGGGTTCCTTCTGACTTTTCCTACAAAGGAGTTAAATGAATTGAGTTCGTTATTTAAAACATCCTGCTTTCAGCATCATGCACCCCAAAATATACATGTTTAAATTACAATATTCCCAGTCACAAAATTATCTCCCAGATTTATGAAGGAAAAGGATCACTTAAACAGTAGCCAAAATCCATTCAGTCAACCAAGTGACTCTGAAGTGTCACTTCCTGAACTGACTCTGCACATTACGGAGTATGTCTGTGCTGTGGCCACGCTGACTACTGTTGTTAGAGAACTTTCTACTTGGTAGCTGTTAAGACCACAAGTAGGCATGCAATAAACCCAACACAAAGGTGATTATTTATAACCATTATTACAGAAAGACCATCTTAAGACAGAAATAAGATTCTCTATCCAGGTAAGAAGGACGTAAAATAACCCTTAGCACACTATCAATCTGCGTGCACAGCAGAAGATGAGTCTGCGTACCCAAACACAAAATACTATTTTCAGTGCAGTGGCTCCTATAATCTTAAGTATCGTCATAATGTTCAATTGGAGTTACGTAACACCATTAGCTTTGTCAATACCTTATGCAGTCTCTCTGTTTTGTCCAAAATAGATCACAGATTAGCAGCTCAGAAGAATATATATAAAATATTATGCAAAACATCGAATGTAACATGCATCTCGTTAGCCCAGTACAAAGTGACAAGAAAAAATGATCAGGGAAGGAGCCAGTGAGACTATAGAGCAGAAAAACAAAAGGATATAGCCATTACGTTCTAGAAAAATTCATCAAGGACATTTACATTTAGACTAAAAATGCAGCTTCAATGAAATATAAGTGAAGTAGCTGGAATCAGGAGTCACTCAGAATTGAACACACCATCTGGAAAACAATACTCAATCCTTGAGTAATCCTCAAGAGCAAGAGCACATCAAAGAGTTCCAGATGGAGGATGTGGGAGAGCAAACCTGTTAAGCACAGGCCAGAATTCAGATTTCTGTTTGCTTTAATTATAACAGTCTATCTCCAGCCTTGATCTAAAGGTTAAAACTTAAGCCTTTCTAAATAAAGTATGCAACAGCATGATAATACGGGACAAGGCAAGTCACAACAAAACTGACAAGCTCCACTTGCTAGACTCAATAAATCCAAATAAAGCAACCTGTAAAACCAGTCCTGAGGGATGGGTCTCATTCAGGGAAGTGAGGGGCTGAGAACTACTATGGGACCAGCTGCAACAGATCAGAATGGTTTCAGTACTGAGGTATCTTTTTTATTTTATGTAGGGGGGGAATACACTTCTCCAAGCCAATGCATCAAATGCTACCATGCAGGAAGTGACAGACAAACCCAGAGCATCCTAGCTATTACATTCAATCTTCGGATTATGAAAAACAATTACCCTTCTAGATGAATGATCAAAAAAAAAAAAAATAGGTTGCCACCATGTGCAGTACTGCAATCAGTTATACTCTGTCAAGGATAGAAAGCCATATACAATGCTCCGTAGGAATCAATCTGTAGCAGATGAACAACTATTTGCACCAGTATGACTATTCCTATGTGACCCCTCATCTGCTGTTACTCAGACACTGGAGTAATTGAAACTACTGCCAAAGTTGGGAGGAAAGCTGCTTCCATTATTCCAGGCATCCTCCCATACAGCAGGAAGATCCTACCTGAAGCTGTGTTTATAAATCCTGCAACTGCTAGTGTATTCAAAGCAATGGCAGCAAAACATCAGCATATAGGACACATCTCAGGCTATCACAAACCTCTGAGTAACTCAACTCAAGAAGCATTTTGCAGCTGTCACTTCTGCTTCCAATCCTATTTTAAAAAAAAAAAAAAAAGACTCCAATAATGGGTGGGCTTTGCTTACACTCTGGCAAGGAAGGCAAACCTTGCCAGAGTGCTGTGCTAGATAACGCATGTCCACGCTGTGATCCTTGAGCTTTACCTTGTAACTCAAGACCCAGGCTCCTACCTCCCCTTTTGCAGCAGTAACTAAGCTCCAAAGGCTAACATTTGATGAGGAAAGAGGAAGGAGAAGAATAAACAAACAAACAAACAAACCCTTGTCCCCTAACTGGAAGTTTGGAGCAAAATAGCACCTAAGAGACTACCTTTAGCGCACCGTAACAGGCTATGTGTGCTCAGACTTTTCCAGACAACCCAGTAGGGCTAGTCATCCCTACCTTATTTTAAATGTTTTTGTTTGCAATCAGGATCACCTATATCCCTATAGAAATCCCTGAAATCCCTGACAAAAATGCACAAAAAATAAAGGACTGCTGAGACGTGGAGGAAACAGTTCAGACTCTTTATAGGTTGCAGTTTCTCCCTGAAATCACAGAAAAGGGCAGACAAAAGCAGCCCACAGTAATGAAGTTTAAACCTCAGGTTGCCTATCATTAAAGGTGGATGATCAGAATTTAGGAGGAGAAAAGCTGAGGGCACAATGGAATAAACATACATCCTTACCCAAGAGACCCATAAGAGAGCAAAACAATTTGACTTATGTAACATAGCTCCATTCACCTTCCCAAAATTTCTTTCCATGTCAATCCAAGGAACCGTTTGATTAAACAGCCTTTTGAGAATATATGACAAATATCTGAACTTAATGAATAATACCACAAAAACAGCAGAGTCATAGCCATTGTCAAAATTGTCTTCCAGGGTCCAGACTGCAATCACTTCTATGTAAAAGTCAACAAAGCTGCTGAAGCTGACACAGAAGTAAGAGTGGAAGACTGAAAAGCAACAGTTCTCCCAGGCCTCATGCTAAAATGGTCTAAAACACTTGTGCCCTCAACCAAGTCTGTGCAGAACAGACTCCAAGCAAAGATCCCTGGGAGACTTATTTTTGTATAACTCTTGGAAGCCAGCAGGCTCCTCCTCCAGCTGCTGTTAATCCATTACATTCACTCACTGAGGCAAGCACACACATCAAACACACTGTCACTTCTTTGATGTGCTGTTCTTCAGAAGGGGAACGGCAGGCAGATTAGATTCCTTCATGTAGTGATCTGACAGGGCCTGTAAACATCTTGTGCAAGGACTGCCGCACGCTGAGAGGAGGAGCAGATTTACAATAGCTTCCAGACCTTCTTCAGACCCAATTAGCCAAGATGGACGCTGGAGACCCGGGGGAAATTCCAGTGGATTTAGAATACTTCCCCTCACGCACTTACAGCAGCTGAGCATTCCAGGAAAACATCTTTGGTTGGAAATTCAAGGGAAGGATTCAGCAAAAGTCAACAACTAGTTGACTAGTCAGTCAACTGCATCCATACATACTGGAAAGCATCACAACCCCTGAAATCTATACGGATGGATACAGGTCCAGCTTGTTATGCAAGTCACACACAGCATCTTTGCTGCTTGTTGACTTTAATCAAAAGTCTACAAAGTCCATCCAAACATCTAAGCTCAGCTTCCAGAGGGCAGAAAAGAACAGCTGTGTCTTGTGAACTGAAGTTAATAACACTTAGCACAGATTGGCAGTTATAATCCTAAGAAGAGCAGTATGTATATTGACTAGTAGTGTTACAATGTCCTGTAACAAATAAAACCTCCACCAGTCTAGCACTTCCCCAACTGCAACAGGCACTTTTCTCCCAGAGGGCACGAAGTATGTAATAAGGCACAAGAAAGGCCTTAAAACACCCCAAAGATATACCCAGGTTTTGTTTCTCCATTCCCCTCTTGTCTACCTCTTTCCTACTCCAAAAAAAAAAAAAATCTGAATCTGTCTGGTATTTACATGAAGACTGTCCTTTTCAATTTAAGATTTAAATGCCACACAGCAGATCTGATGATGATACAAAATTTTGAGTAAAAAAAAAAACCAGGGAAAATATTATTTTTCAGACGAATCAGCTACGTAAGCCAATTCCCCACGAAGCTGCACAAATACTACAAGGGGAGTTAGACAGGAGCGTGGGAAGTGAGCAGTAACTGTTCAATCCACTGCTGCTACTCAGAAGATGTTTTTGACCTGCTTCTGCACCCCCACCCCCACCCCCCCCCACACACCATGATCCTAACTCCCTTCCTTGGGCCAACACCAGGCACTCTTTTGATCTTGGTACGGGCCATTCAGGGAGCTAAGCTGGCTGAAAACAAACAGCACATCCCTGGGAGGCACAACAGCTCCAGAGCAACTCAAGCTACACAACTCAACAGTGCTACCCTGACTTAATGAGGTAAGTTTGACCAATTCAAAGTCAGAACTGTGTTTCTTAGGCTATTCCAATTGCAGTACATAATAAGCAACTTTAAACTTCATTTATTAGTTTATGCTAGTACAGTAGTCCAACACTAACACATACCCATAACTGGTCAATTGCTCCAGCCCAGATTACAAATGGCAATCCATGACTTTGCATCCTCTAAGTGTACGCTGAAAGACTGAGCTTATCTGAAATGTTACTGCACTGTCACCTGTCCCTCCCCAGTGACCATTTATTTCATAGCTTTTCTAGCACCATAGCCTTGGAGACTTCAGAAGTTTTCGCACAGATCACCACTATCTCTGTAGATTGATGAGTATGTAAGTGTTCCGAGAAATTAACAAAACCAGTTCCTAGTTGCACAATACAGCATCTGTACAGAGGAGCAAGAGGATTGAGTGCAACAGAAGCAAGTTTAGTCACATTAGAAAAAGTGCAGAGCAACTGGCAGAAGGTGAGGAATGCAAGAGAAAGAGCAAGCTAGAAACACAACACCTGAAAAGACACTATCAAGAGACAGGTAAACCAACAACAATAGAAAAAAAATAAACTTGGAAATTCTGTTCAGAGTAGAATGGCTGTCACAGCTTCAAGGCTCCATCTTCCAAGCCATGAAAAAAATAAAAACTGTCTACAGAGAAAAGTTTCTTAGTTTGACATTTCAAAACAATACAGCATTTTAAAGTCAAAGCTAGAGACAAAGGAAAACAACGAACATAGACCAGACTCAAACAATAAGATTTCTAACACACATATATATTTAATAAATGTAAGACCAAATATTTTTCCATTTAAATAGGAGTTAATAAGTCTTTTGAAGATTCCACATTAGCCTGCTGAGAACTACAGATTTCCCTGAAGATCTACACAAGTCCCAAAAGCAACAGCAACTTGCTTAAGAATCCCCTCCACCACATGAAACCACAACACAAAAATATTAGTGATGAAGATAATCTAGGCTAACTTGTCAGCTCTGGCAGTAACTTGACTTCAAATAAGTTTGTATAAAAGAACGATGCAGCAATACATCCAGGTATATAGTTTCTTTCTGGCCTTTGCAGTTTGTTACCAGTTTATGCCCTGAACCAAGACTGCAAGTCCAATATTAACAAAATAGCAACAAAACAATGGATTGTCAAACATGAAACAGCAAAGAAAAGGCAAACGTCTGTGTTATAAAGGAAAAAAATGCAATGAAATGCAAATTCTACAAATCTGCATGATTTAGTTGGATCACTGTGTGGTGATGTTGGCTGGGATAGAGTTATTGTCTTCATGGTTGCTTCTATGGTGCTACATTTTGCATTTGTGATGAAGGTAGTGTTGATAACACACTGATGTTTTAGTTGTTGATGAACAGTGCTTACACAGAGTTGAAGTCTTGTCTTTTTCTCATACTGCCCTGCCAGCAAGGAGGCCAGAGGTGCACAAGAAGCTGGGAGGGGACACAATCTGCACAGCTGACTCAAACTGGCAAAAAGGATATTCCATACCATGTGGCACTGTATTCCACGAGCTGGGGGAAAGCTTACCATGGGTGCTGTTGTTTGGGGACTGGGTGGGAATCAGTCAGCTGGTGGTGAGCAATTGTGTTTTGCATCATGCTCCCTCCCCCCCTAATTTTTTTTTAAGTGATTTAAAAAAAAAAATTGAACTCTTTATCCCAACCCATGCGTTTTCTAACTTCTGGCCTTCTGATTCCCTTGCTCCATCCCACTACAGAACAAGGGGGAGAGAGCAAGATGCTGTGCAGTGCTTAGGTGCCTACTGGGGTTAAACCACAACACACTGTAAGAACAACTAAATACTGTCATACATAGACCCATCCAAACAAGTATTTTTTTTTCCACTGTGTTGCTCACCTGGTCTTTGTAAAATGGTTCAGAAGTTCCCACAAAGTCTGTTGACAGAGAAAGGTATCTTGCAAACGGGAGCCGTCATCTAACTGTAATGCAATCCGAACCTGTAGGAAAAACACAGTAAATACTTATATTCAATGAAAATTTCTTTGCTACAACTTTCTTCGGTATTTCTACAATCTTTAGAACCTGCTAACCAAAAATTGTGACTTTCTTCTAAACACTTGCTGCAAACTATTACATTAGATAAAAACGATGAGTATTTAATGATTGTTTTAGAAGTTAATATTTAGAATGGTTCTATTCTACCACGAATATTATAATTTTAGTTCTTTAGTAAATAGCTCTCTTTGGGCAATTCATTCAGTATCCTCTCACATCAGTGAAAAATTAACATGACTGTGTGACTTCAATTTAAAAAGATTTGCAGAATGAAATTAACAGCTTTGCTTTCAGAGTCCAAGCCCCCAGTACACATTCAGCACTGCTAGAAAATAACGACTTTAATAATGTCACATGAATCTGTTATATTCCTCTCAGCTGCACAACCTGTAATATATCCTCTTACAGTGAGAATGCATAGTATGATACTGGTTAATGTTACTATCTTTGCCTACAGAAACAGCGGGACAGCTGATTTCAGTTTTCAGATTTCAGTGCAGTTCAAGCGTCCACCAACCTGACCAGCATCATTCTCTGGATTTCTCTAAACCTTACAACTCATTTCTCCATGAATTATCATCAAGAATTCTAGAGAACATCCATTTGATTATGAAATATTCTAAGACAAACTATACTCCTGGCTTCCCAATAATACTAGTAACTATAAAGATAAGAAAAAAGGAAGCCCTTATAAAAAAAAAATGCTCTTGATTCAGAAGACAGAGAAAAGAGGAGTCGCATTATTTTTCAAATATTGCGGTGTCTGTGCAGACTGAAAAGCACAACTACAAGTTCACTATGGTTGATCTTCACTTCAATGACTGTATATCAACTCAGAGTCAAAGAGAAATCACAAATTCAGAAATTTTGAGGATGAGGTTTGGCTAGCCATCTTCAAAAGGGACTGGAGAATTTGAAATTTTAGCTTCAAAGACAAGAGGACAGTGTAGTGTTGAAAAGCACATTTCAGAGCTGCTTGACAGACTTTGAAGCAAGCATATTTGCGAGTGAGAGTCAGAAGATGCAGAGGAATAGAGAGAACTCAGACTAAAGCCTAAAGAGTTTCCAGAGAAAGTAAGCAGGAATATGGAGGACCTTTTGAACAAGCAATTGGAGAAAATCTAACAGGAACAGGTGAGAACAAAACCTTGAGGTCAAAAGAGGATTTGTTTACAGAACGGTGTTCAACATCATTAAAAGCATCTGACAGGCTGAGAGGGGACAGAGTTACAACACTCATTCTGAGCTTCAGCTGTGAGAAAGTCACTGGGAACTTTGAAGAGAACAGTTTCAGTGCAAGTGTCAAATTCGCCTTTAAAGTCTAGGGTGAAATTTGAAAACTAGACAGTGACTGTAGCAAGTACATTTGGTAAACTTGGGAAGGAAAGGGAAGAGAATAAACAGCTTGCCAAATGGCAACACAAACTTGTTTAATTTTTCCCCAATGTTTTGCTAGTAACCCATGTTTCAGCACAGCAAAACAAAAAACGGAGGAAGCCTTATGAGTTTTACACTGAATTCAGGACAAGATGAATGCTGGGATGATTACATCTCCTCTAGGAATCAGTAACACAGTCTGAGATCTGCTCTTCTAAACATTCATTAGCTCGTTTAGCACTGTTCAGCTCATATACTGTTTAACAGTGTCAAAGGCAGTCATGTTCCCTGGGGAAAAAAAAAAAAAGATCTCAAGTAACATACCCCAGTTTTTAGAGGACTTTGATAAAAAAAAATGCCATATCCTGAACTGAAACACAGCCAGAGAAATACCAATGCAAGAGTCCCAAATGACATATCATCACAAGCAACTGAGAGGCTCCGTTTTACACTAACTGAAACTTTACAGCAAGGGGCTTCACAGCTATATAAAATGAATTCCAATAGCCCTGACAGAATTGATGCAGCTTCATAAAGTACAATACCAACACAACACAAAGCTCTGTTGACTTAAGCATCAACATGCAAAAGAACTTCCCTGAGGCAGAACAAATAGCATACTTGCACATCCACACAGAGAAGCAACAAACACGGTTCAGAACTATCTTTCTTAAGTTACTGAACACCTAACCAACTATTATCAAGTCTAAGAAGACTATATGTGCAACTTGCAATTCACTAATGCTTCCTAGCCACCGAATTTTAACATGCAATTTCAGAGTGCATTAATCAAAAATGTCAAAAAATAACTCTGGATGTTCAATTATAAAGTTCTTAAACATCTGCATATGGTGATAGGAAAAAAAATGGGATTAGGCCTTTCCAACTTATAATGTGAATGTCCACATTCATTAGCAGGTGCTCATGCAGCTTCTACATATTCTTCAGACAATTTCTACCAAAAATCCCCATGGCAACAAGAAGAAAGCAACAAGGAACTTCCAAAATGAATACACTGAAGTCACAAGGAAAAAATCTAGCAGCTGAACAAGAGATTGAGGACAGCAGAGAACCTCAGATGTAATCTCTATCTTTTAGAGAATATTCAGACTTCTTTCCCAAGATGTCTACCTCTACATTTTCCCAATTATCTGACCTGTCTAAAGAAGAGTTTTAAAAAAATCCCTATTAGATAGAATCTAGTGTTTCTAGTCAACTATGGTTGCTTGAATCCACAAAAATCAGCCTTATTCAAAAGCCTATGAAGGACATAAGACTAACAGAACAACAAAAGCGTTCTTTCAATCTGTTTTCATTTGTCCCCACCAAAATCTGCATCCTTCCCCCAAGAAATAAAAATAGACACCACACACTCAAGTAATCTACAGTGTTTTCCCTGGAGGAATGTGTTTGTAATCTGCCACAACTCCTGCCAGTCCTTGCAGGACTGCATATTGTGATCTGCTGGAGACAGGAATTTTTCTAATAAAGGAATCAGTCGCATCATCAACAACTAGCCAACAAAACTAAGTAGTTTCATACTACCATTAACATGACCTCCTGATTTCTTCCGTGCTGAATACAGGCCTTAGATTTTTCTCAGCTACAGCAGAGTGATGACAGCTGACATCACCATTCCGTAAGAATCCAGCCCTGAAATTCAGACTGCCAGTTGCATCAGTTTTTTGGGCAACAGTTCAAAGCTAAGTATGTCACGGAAGTCACATTCAGTCCATTAGAAAAAGTCTTTCTAAAAAATCCCAGCCTCTATATAAAATAATAGGAGATAATAAAATAATAGGAGATAATTGGCACTGGCCTAAGTTTACAAGCATATAAGCAAAATGTCAATAACTTTATCATTAGAACTGTACCGATAGCACCCCTAGATCACCTGCCATTACATCATTTTTACCACATAAAATGTTTATGCTCATTAACATCTACACATTGTTTTAAAAGTTCTGCCTCCAGCTGTTAGAATGATGTGCATTAAAAGATTTAAGTCTCCTAAACTTGACAATAACTCCTACAGAACAAAGCATCCATAAGTCCTTTGCAAATAATAATAAATAGGAACATTAGACCAATGCTAAACACAGCACATGTCAGAGAAAACTATAAAGCTGTGTGAACATATCATGAATTCTTTAAGAATTTCAGATTTTAGTTGAAGCTCAGAAGCAAGCTACAGTAACAGAAATAAGGAAAGGGAACTAACTCAACTGCTGAGCAAAGTCATCGGTGATCTTTAACATCTTATACATTTACATCTATTAAGTTTTCCAGCTCCCTAAAAGATCCCCTTACCCTCCAACACATAGCTGGAACTCCACCACCATACGGACCGTAAGCAAAGACTTCCAGCTCCTAATTTCCTACTTCCATTTTTCCACCACGCCTCCACTATTCTTCAGGTGGTCTTCCACTCGTGCATTTTGATCAAGCCTGAACATGCTCCTGCTCATTAGACATGACAAGATCATATCCAGCAGGTCTGAAAAACTAAACAAATCAGGTCACACTGTGAAATGAACATACCGTATTTCCAATTCCCACTTTCTTGCAAGAGACTGGCACCATCTCCAGCTTGGCATTGTTGGGTAGTCTGGCAAATCTCCACTGTAAAGAGAGATCCAACAGACTTCTCTGAAACCTGAAGAAGAATACAGTAAATGAAGACACCTGGAACCATCATATGCCACCTTCAGATCACTTTAGGGACTGGCAACAGTGCAACATCCCAGTCTGAAGCAAAAGAATTCTCCACAGGCTGGTTAGAAGCCATAGAGTAGGATGATACTGCCTATCAAAAAAGCTAAAAGTTGTAGAGGTCGTAGATAAAACCCTCAAATTGTATTCCTACTCAGGTTTTAAGAGATAAACAACAACTGAATACCTATTCACATGCTGCATTCAACACTAAATAAAAATGTGTTTTACTGCCAGTGAGATGAATAATTTCTTGATTTTCATACTGTAAAAGTGTATAGTCAAAACACTAGGCAAGACGGAAGAGTCCCTATCAGTCTGTCAACTAGCAAAAGTGCGTGTGAGGTGGGGAAGGGAGCGTTTTCATGAAAGGTACACAGGATTTCAGCACGCGTCCCAAAAGTGAACGGAACACAGCACTAGAAGAACCACAGAGCTTAACTAGAACAAAATAACTTTTCTAGAGAATAACCTTAACTGTACAGCACGGCCCTCTCTCCCCAGTGGCAACTGTGCACGATTTCCTCCTGTACTATCGCGCACCACCTACCTAGCTGTGGCAGTGACTAAAACAAAGACCAGCCTCAGCGAACAGCTGAAGGACCCCTTGGGCCGCTCTAAGACCGTCCACCCGCCCGCCACAAGAACGCCCACGCCGAGCAGCAAGCGCTCCCACGCGTGTTTCACACGGGCCTTCCCGGCCGCCCTCGGGCGCCGAGGCGGGACGAGGCCACGCTCAGGGAACGGGGACAGGCGGGCGACAGGGCGCCCGCACGGCCGGGCTTCAGGCCGATGGCGCCGTCCGCAGCAGGGAGGGGAGAGGGGCCGGGGCCGGGGCCGGGGGCACCGTGCGGGCGCCGCGCCAACAGCGCGGCCCGGCGCGGGGGAGCAGCCGCGGGCGGCCCAGGCGGGGCCCGGCCCCCGGGCAGCGCGGGGCAGGCTTCCGCCGGGCCCGGACACGGCGCCGGGACGGGGGCAGCGCAGCCGCCCGGCAGACCCCCGCGGTGAGACTCACTTCAGGCCGTACTCGCCGGGGCTGCCGCCCTGCTTCCTGCAGACCTCCTCGAGGATCTGCGGAGAGAACAGGGGCGTCAGGGGCCGGCCCGCGGCCCCGCCGCCGGCCGCCCCCGCCCCGGACCCACCTGGAGCAGCGCCGTGCCGGGCCCCACCCGCACCGTGACCCACCGCCCGCTGGGGGCCAGCACCGACACCGCGGCTCCCCCCCCTCCCGCCGCCGCCATCTTCCCGCCCGCCGCGGCGCTGGCTCCGCGCTGCCGGGGCGGGGCCGGGCCGCCCCCGGGCCGCCCCCGCCCGCAGCCCGCCCTGCCGCGGCCCCGCCTCGCCCCGGAGCGGCCGAGGGGCCGGGGCCGGCACGCGCGGAGCGGCTCCTGGCTCCCACCGGCACGACCGGGGCTTGGAGCACGAGCGGCACTTAGAACAAAGGCAGGGAAATGAGGTAACGCGTGCCCGGCGAGTAAAGGAGAGCGACGCGCGACAGACGCGTCTGGTGGCACGGCCGGTTTGCTCGGCTGCCCAGAAGAAGAGCGAGAAGGCGGAGGAAGCCCCTCTGGCCTTCCCCTCCATCGCACAGCGGGGGGGCCGGGGGCCGGGCCGGGGAGCGGCGCGGTGGCGCTGCGGGGGGGCCCCGGGCGCTGCCGAGGGGCTCCGAAGGAAAGGCGAGGGAGGCGCAGAGGGGACGGGGCCCGGCCCTGCTCGGCGCTGCCCAGCCGGGGAGGGGCAGCGGGCACCGGGGACACGGGAGGTCCCGGCCCGGCAGCAGGGAGCGCTCTTACGAGGAGGGTGACGGAGCGCCGGCACGGGCAGCCCGGACAGGCCGTGGAGTCTCCTCCTTCCTTGGAGATCTTCAAAAGGCGCTGGTCCCGAGCAGCCTGCTCCGATCGGTCAAGTCCTTGAGCACGCCAGCGCCGCGAAAGCAGCAAATCTTCGCATGCAGCGGGCTGCACGTGCGCCAGCGGTTCTTCACCCTACGCCGGCAGGGTCTGCTGGGGAGGCTGTGCGCTCGTGTGCTGAACGTATGGCAAGAATCCTCTTCTGCAGGTGTCAGCTCTTTCCTCTTGAGCAAGCAGTGATGACGGTGGCTAAAGACTGAAAATACCTATACTAAAAGGAAGGTACTCCTTGGCAAAATATAAAAACTATAGTGACAAACTGATTTCAGAGGGAAACTCAGAAGAGGGGAACATTTTACTATATGCCCATGGTCAAATGAGTGTCTACGCAGTGTCACAAATAGAACGCTAGTGGTAAGACAAATTAGAGCATCCCACTGCCTAAGAAAACTAATTCCTTTGGCCAAAACAAAAAGAAAGAGAAAAAAAAAAAAAAGGAAAACATTGAGCACCTTGCAACTAGTGTTGCAAACTCATCCGTTCAGATGAGGGTATGTACACTGAATTACTTCAGCTAGGGAATCAAGATTATCTTACATTTTGTGCCATAAAGTTTCTCAGAGATGTTACTTCAGTTGTGAGCTTCCCCTTCGCTCTCAGCACCACCTTTTCAGTGTTGAAGGCTTTCTCAAAGTTAGTCAACTATAGTCAGCTTTGTTTGCTCCTATCATTAAAAATAATAATAATAATAATAAAAAAGTTAGTTTGGGTAACCACTGGAATTTATTTAACCTAAGTTGTTACCATATGTGAAATATTTCCTATACTATTTCCTATACTTCTATATGTATCATCTGTGTTAGGCTTAAGTCCGCACTACCACCTCTAGCTCCCACAAAAATGTCTGCCTTGCTTGGTTTATAAGAGAAAAATACCTTTTTAAGGATAGACACCTTTGTTAAAAATAACACTTACTCTTTTTTACCACATCAGAAGTGTACGAGAAGGGAAAAAAAGAATGGGAATTTTAACGATGGATAGACATCTCCTTGCTTATGCATGTAGCTTCCCAACTCCAGCCAACACCATTACTGCTCAATAAGATGTAGTTACAGTAATAAAGGATGTCCTGTTGTACAACACGTTGTTTAAACATAACACTTAAAAACATTTTTAAGTTTTTGCATTTGTTTTGAGTTTGCATTTGTTTTGAGTTTGTTCTTTCCATTCTGTTGGGAAGTACCATTGTCATATCACTTATACAGCTACTGCATTCAGGGTATTAGCATCCCAGTCTGTGTCTGGTGGTTAAAGTGGTTTAAGCTGGTGCATTTTACTTCAGCTGGGATGGACAAGGAGCATGTATTTGGCCAGTTACTACCACAAAACAGCTGGTTAGTAGCTTGTTAGACTACATCAACAGAATGACTTTCAATCGTAGGTCAATACCTAGTTGTCTGAGTGCACTTTTTTTTCCTCTTATCTAAGCAGCTATGAAACTTTCTGAATATAATGACAGCTATATACGGAGGTATTATGACCATCCTTCTTTTACTTGTCAGTTTTCAGCTTATGTAGTGAAGAACTTTGTTCATACTCTAACATTAAAGATTGCATAAGGAGGTTATGAATTACTGTCCTTTCAAGAATGCTCTTTTCTAGGGCAGAGACCCACATCTTAGAAGTGTGTCTTAACAGGAGCAGCTACACTGGCTCATACCAAAGCAATCAGTACACTACCTCTGACAGTGACTGGGAAGAGCAGCAAAGACTGTGCAATTATATTTTCCCCAGTATCAATTTCCAGTTTTAAGCAATCCATGCCTTCTGGACTTCCCAAGTTAGAGGTTGTATCTTTACATCTAATAATGTCTGCTGGATTTTTCTTACATAAATATGCTCAGCTGTGTTTTGAGCCCGTCTAAGCTTTTGGCATCCACAAGATCCTGAGGCAATGGGTGCCACAGTTCTGTTGTGCTGCATGTCAGAAGTACTTAATTATGTTTGTTTTAGAACTTATTCTTTGGTGTTCCCCAGCTTTTATTAAGACAATCACTAATCATTCTCCACTACCATCTCTGTAACATTCATAAGTCTATCAATATATTTCCTGTGATTCCCTGCCATTTTAAGAGCGTTTTGCTGTGTAATATAATGTGAAGAGGCATGAGGACTTAAGGGTAAGATCGTCCTGTAAACTTTCACATGCCTACAAAAGGGGCGACAAATAGCTATTGTTTGCAAGTTCTCAGTCTTTAAAATAAGGTAGAAACCCAGAGCTCTGCAAGTACTTAACACAGAACAAAAATATCCTGTCGTTCCACTTTCAATAGAAGGTATGAAGAAAAAGGAACGGTTAAAAAGGCTATGTTAATGTCAGCTGCTGAGGTGGAGCAGCCATTCAGTTTAAAAAGATATGTTTTGGTTTTCATGGAGCCCAAAAATTTGGTCTTGTTTCTGGATGGGGTTGGCTCTTATTTGATGTCTGAAAGAGGCAGCTGTTTCCTATTTTGCATCTGAGAGTGACACATCCCTTAAAGAAATGTTGCTCCTGTTAAAAAAACACCAATGTAATTTGAGCTGAAAATTTCCAAGTGGCTGGATTAGAGAGATGAATCTAGCTTTTAATGGCATATCATAATCAGAGAGTTGCATGGAGGTTAATGGTCACACTTCATATCCAGAGCCACTTCTAATCTGAAATATTTATCTGAAATTAGAAGAATCAGGAGAGAAAGAAGGGGGAGAAAACTACAACCTGGAGTTCATTAAAGTGCCACAAAGAAATAGGAACTCATTAGGGAATAGCTGAAAATATCTCCAACCATTCAGATTTCTGCCACTGTCAGGATCAAGAGCATGCCTGCAAATCTACCAGGTGAGCCTCAGCAAAACAACATCCACTGTGCTAAAAAGTGTTTAGAAATTGCTTTTCGTTAGTGATTACAGTGAGTAAACTGTAGAACAATCTTTCCCTAAAATCACTTTTTAGGCAGCCAGTTGTGCTTTGCATTAGGAAGATATTTCACAATATAATTATGCACGTTTACATTCAGTCACACACTCACACAGACAATAATGCATAAGTTTGTTTCTTGAAAAAGCATGGGGAAAAAAAAAAACTTTTTATTTTCTTTCAAATGGATAGGAAATTAACTGTGAACATCTAGAAATACTTTGCAAACAGTTCCAAAATATCATACATAATAGTTACTTATCAGAGTAATGACAATACTGTAAAGTATTTCTTCCTGTCTTTACTAATGGTATGTGCTACTAATTGTGCTGAGTCCCAGTAACGTTCAACTGGGTGCTTCCAACCACACATCACTTTGTACTAAGGCTAGGAAGGGACTATGTTGCCCTCTTGAAGTTCCTTTACCCCCCACCCACCACTGATAGCAGAAGAGATAGTGGTAAAGTAGCATGACCTTGCAAAAGTGAGATTTTATCTGTTGGTGAGTGGCCTTCTGTGGGGTAACTTACGTCTTCTTCCCTCACCATCCCCCTCACACCACTTTGACCAACTTTTGATCAACTTGAGACCCAATAAAGCCAAGGAACTCTAACTGAGCCAGGGCCACAGAGCTTCTGAGATCAGGTGCAAGAATGCTGGCTGCCAAAGGGAAACACCTGAAACACAAGTCCTTGCACAGGGCTCCTGGAGAAATCCTCTCAGCTTCTGATAGGGAAACATCAAGAGGTCCAGTCCTGGCAGAGTACTAGGGAACTTAAGAACTGTCTCATTTCCCATTGTATAGCATAGTTCAATACGCTTCAAAATACTGAATTATACTAGGACATACTGGAACATATTATACAGGCTATTTCATTTTGAGAGGCACTAAATCAAAACAGCATCTCCCTTCACATTACTCCCAATGGTTAAAAATCTCTTGCCGGCCTCCTATATGCATCAATACTAACAATAAAAATGCCAAATCTTCAGTGTGTGGAGGAGGTGTCCAATTCTTTTGCCGCTTTCTCTGAGCTTTCTTCCCTATTGGGTGCAATCTACGTAGTGTGTCTCTAACCAAAGGACTAAAATTTAGTGAAGCCGTTGCACTGATGGATAGTATTATACAATTATCTGAAATCTGCATGCACTCAGATGTTCCCTCAAATTCAGTGTGTCAGAGTTAAATTGTACCAGATTTAAATGTAGAATTTTCTAGAAGTTAGAAAGTAGTCTCTCATGCCATACCCTGACAATCTTACGCTCTTCTAACAGTCCCCTTCCTCCTTCATGACAGAAGTAATACGAACATTTGTCTGGACTTTGGAAGGATGACAAGTAAGACTACTCTGAAAGAAACCCTCCTCCTGAGTTATCTGAAACGAGAGATACAGGAAAGCTGGAGGGAGCCCTGTAAAGCCAAGACAGGAATTATTTAACTTCTTAGCTTCCCCTCTTTGGACAAAAGCCCAAAGATCTGCAACGTTAACATGTGCTTCTCTGCCCTAAGGTTCGTTCAGTGTCACCCATGAATGCATCAGCTGGTACGACGTGTTGCAGAGTCCAGTAACTCCAGATCTGCCCAACGAGATGGAACACGAACATCAAGAACATAAGCCCATCAGTGTGACAAATGGCACCCTTTTCTCTTAAGAAAGTAGGGTGAAGTTTAGCAACATTATCTGTCCCATTTTCTTGCTGTAGCTAGTGGAGCGTGAGCTCCTGGAGTTGTTTATGCCAACTACTCCAGAGATCCCGAAGCACTCAGGACCTACAGATTAACATCTTCAGACGCTGTGCAAACTAACCAGCTGCACCTCTGCTCTGGCAGCCTTGCAAATTCTCTAACTTGCTGTGGCTGGTCCTAGGGACCAATTGCTCACACTTATCGTGGCCAGTGCGGAAGGGATCTTAAAGGTGGTGCAGTAAAAGATACAGTGATGCAGAATTGTGCTGGGCCCAAAAATGTACTGGGGGGTGAACGCGGCGTGTGAGTGGAGGGTTGCCTTCAGTTTAACGTTTTTTCCTGGTTTAAGATGTTGACGGCACTATCAGCATTTAAATAAAACATTTAGAAAAAAAAATCTGACTGAGGACAGAGCTGGGATTGGGTACATAAGAGTAACTGAACAAGTAAAGAAAATAGTGATAATCCTATTGTGAAATCACGAGCTATGCATGTAGAAAATTCAGAGCTGAGGATGTTTTAAAAGTCCAAACGTGCTAAGGTAAAAAATGTAGTTGCAGCAGCTGAACAGCCTTAACTCTTGCCCAATAAATAAATAAATAAACAAACAAACAAACTCCACTTATTATTTCAAGAATACACTATTTTCACCTTTGTGATCCCAGATGGGTTAAATTTCCTCATAAAGACAGCCTGTTTCCTTGTTCCTCTCTTGAGGGCTGTTGAATTGTAGAATCCTAGAACCATTACGGTTGGAAAAGACCTCCAAGATCACCCGGTCCAACCATCACCCTACCGTCAACAGGTGCTCTTGAAGTGTAAGAGCTGTCCGTTTGGATATCTAAACAAAGGAATTATTTAAAGTCTGCATTTCCTCGGTTTATAACACTGAATTCTGAGGTAATTACAACATCTCTGTGACGTTCTTTGCTCTTACAGTTGACAGGCGTCCTAATAACAGACACTTAACGTTACTTTCTGTCAGGGATTTTTTTTGTTTTCCTTTAATTGCTGTAAATGTCATAACAGCGGAGAATAACCAGGGAGAGCCGCTAGAAGATAAGCCTAACGAGCCGCGAAGGGCACCAAGAAGTCCCTCGGAGGCGCTGAGCGCTGCGGCCGGCGGCGGGCGGGGCGAGGGCCCCGGGAGGAGCCCAGCCGGGGGCCGCCGCCCCCGGCCCCCCGCGATCCTCCCGCACCGCCCGGCTCGCCCGCACGCTTACCGAGTCCTGCGAAAAAGCCCTCTGCTAACGTCCCCTCTAACTTTAGCCGCGGCAGCTTCGTTCGCCTTTGTTCCCGTCGCAGCGGCGTCCCCCGGCTTGGAGCCACCGACGGGCGCGGAGCGGAGCGGAGCGCCGATTTCCCGGCGGAACGACGGCCGCCGCTGCGCCGCCGCTGCTCGCCGGGCGCGGCCCGCTGGGCACCCCCCGGGCCGGCCGCCGCGGGGGGTGCGGGGAAGAGCGCGGCCCGGGGGCCGGGGGCGGCACCTCCCGCGGGTGGGGGGCGGGCGGCACCGCCCCTACGGGGCCGGGGGGGGAGGAGCCGCCGCCGCCGGGAGCGCGGGGGGTCGGGGGGGCGCCGCCGCCGCCGCCGCCGGGGCTGGCACGTGCGGGCCCTCGCGGCCACACGGCGCCGTCGGGCGGCCCAGCCCCCCCCGCCCGCCGGCCGGCCCGGGCCGGGAGGAGCCGCCCCGTGCCCCCGCCGCCCTGCGGGCGAGGCTGGCGGGCGCCGCCGGCCGCGGCCCCGGCGCCGGCAGGGGCGGCGATGGCGGCGCGGCGCGGAGGACGCCCCGACGGAGCGGCCCCGCGCCGCGGCACTGGCTCGCCGCGTCGGTGCGGCGGGCGCGGCGCAGACCCCCCGCTCCCTCCGCCTCGCTCCGAGGGGGCGGAGGGCAGGGCAGGGCGGGGGCTGGCCGGCTGCTGCTGCCCCACGCGGCGCCCGGGCTGGCGGCGCCCCCGGCGCGCTCCCCGCGCACTCCGTGCCCCTCTGTCATGCTCGCCGCCTGGGAGCGGGCGGCGGGCTCCTGCGCCGGCAGCCGCGCCGCCGAGCCCGCGCCGCCGGCGCTGCCCTCGCCGCCCGCCGCCGACCCCCGGCCCCGCGGACGGCGCGGCGGGGCGCGGCGGAGCGCGGGCGGTGCTGCCCGCCGCCGGGGACTGGCTGCTGCTGCTGCCGCCGCGGCGAGCGGCGGGTGGCGGCGGGCGGCGATGGGCACGGCGGCCGTGCACCTCCTGCTGCTGCTGGGGCTGCTGCACGCCGGGCCCGGCGGCGAGGGCAGGAAGGGCTGGCGGCGGCGGGGTCCCGCGACGCGCGAGCGCGGCGAGGCGGCGGCGGCGGCGGCGCCGGCCGAGAGCTTCCCGCTGGACTTCACCGCGGTGGAGGGCAACATGGACAGCTTCATGGCGCAGGTCAAGAGCCTGGCGCAGTCGCTGTACCCCTGCTCGGCCCAGGCGCTGCCGCACGACCTGCGCCTGCACCTCCTGCACAACGCCTCGGTCACCTGCAACGACGGCAGCCCGGCCGGGTGAGTCCCGCGCGGCGCCCCCCGCCGCGCTCGCCGCCGGCTCGCGGCGCCCCGCAGCCCCCGGCCCCGGCCCCGGCCCCGGCCCCGGCCCCGGCCCGCCGAGCGCTCCCCGCGGCCCCGGCCCCGGCCCCGGCGCGGCCCCGAGGGCTGTGGCGCCACCGCGCGGCGGCGGGCGGCTCTGCAGCGACAGGTGCAGCGCGCGGCCCCCGGGCGGCGCGGCCCGAGCCGCTCCCCTCGGCGGGCGCCAGCGCCGCCGGCCCCGGTGCCGCCGCCGCCGCCTCGCCTCCGCCCCCGCCACGTGTTCCGCGCGGCCCCGGCGCTGCGGGCGTCAAAGCGCCGCGGTCGGGCGCGGCTCCCGCTAACGCCGCGCCGCCTCCGCTCTGTTCGTCCGCAGCTACTACCTCAAGGAGTCCAAGGGCAGCCGGCGCTGGCTGCTGTTCCTCGAAGGTGAGCCTCGCGCGGCTCGGGCCGGGGCCGGGCAGGGCGCGGCCCGGCGCCGGCCGCCTTCCCCCAGCCGTCGGCCGGAGCCGAGGCCCCCGGCCCGGGGCGGGGCGGGGGCGGCTGACCCCTGTTCTCCCCGCCAGGAGGGTGGTACTGCTTCAACAGGGAGAACTGCGACACCCGCTACGACACCATGCGGAGGCTCATGAGCTCCAAGGAGTGGCCCGCGACCAGAGTGGGTGAGCGTCCCCCTCCGTCGTGCCGCGGGGACGGCCGCGGGTCCCTCCCTGCCCCGTGGGGACGGCTCCCCGGAGGCAGCGCCCGGCGGCCCCCTCGGCCCGGTGGGCACGCAGTCGCTGCCGGGCGCCCGCGCCTGCCCTGGCACCAGCGCAGCCTCTCCACGCAGGCGGTTCCTGCGTGAGTGTGTGCAAATAAGTATGCCTCCGCTCGCTCGCAGAGTCGTGAAAGCACCGATATGCCTGCGTGGCTGGCTGCGTGCTCATGGCTGGTAGACGATGCTGGTGTTTTGAACTCTCGCCAACATAACTGTCTTTATTTTAAATGTATTCACATACTTACAGACCTGCTGGGATCTTCATAGTCTTGTTTTTGTCATTTGGTTTCTAAAGAAAGCTGCTCTTAATCCTGTCGGAAGAACTTGGACCTCGTAATCTGTCCGTCAGGACGGCAGTACTTTCTTGCACAATGGGCTGGGTGGGTTTGCGTACAGTGGTACTGGCCCTATGTGCTAGGCAGAAACGGGGTGAATTGTCTGGGCCTCTTGTGTGGAGCTGTGTGGTTCCACCTCCTCCCCGTTTACAATTGTATAACGTCGCTGAAGCAAACACAGTGATTCTCGGTGAAAGCATACATTTGGGGTACACATAGAAGTGCTTTTAGCTTTTTGACTTTCATACATAAGCTGGAATTAACACCCAAGACACACACTCTCTGGACAACAAGGCTCCAGAGTCAGCAGAGAAATGTTGAGCTTTCCTCTTCATTCTTGGTGCTTATACTCAGCCCTTCTGAAAACTCAGACTTCTCTCATTCACAGACAGTGAATCCTACAGTTGCATATATTGTGTTTCACCTGGTAGGATCTGGTGTTTGGGAAAGTGCTGATCACCTTAAGTATGTGTTCATAGGTTCTGTTCTGTACTACAGAAACTGTACTACTGAAGCTTTCTAGACAGGCTTCATCTCTAACACAAATCAAATTCTGAAAGTCACATATGCCTAAGGGCAGATTTACTAATGTTCATTCATCTTCTCTAACCAATGTTGTACATCGTGAATGTTTGTTTTTTACGTGGTCAGAGATTCTGCATTAGACTCACACAGTTACTCTGAAGTCATACACTGTCATCAGTATGTTTCTTGTTTCTTTATGTCCATCTGCAGGAACTGGGATCCTGTCATCACAGCCAGAGGAAAATCCCCACTGGTGGAACGCGAACATGGTGTAAGGAGAGACAACTAAGGGAAATAGGTTTATACTCAGGCTGCATCTCCTGCTTTTGGGGCTAACAAGAGTGCTACTGAGACAGATTAAGACTAATGCCTACAAGAGGAAATTGTACATTTCCTCATTTGTTCTAGTTCACCTCTCTAACTAAATCGTGCTGGCAAGGTCTGGAGAAACTCAAGTTCAGTCTGCTTGGAGTTGTGGGGTGATCTAATGAAGAAAAACTGGGGATAGCTTAGAGAGCCTTCTCAAATAAATGAAGTGGCAAATGCTGTTGTGGGCAGGATGTATTATTGTACGTTTGCCAATTTGAGAGGAACATGGAGTAACTCTTTCATTTCAAAGAGGAGAAATGAAAAAGACATCAGTTTATGCATGCGTCTATATGTGAGGAAAAAGCAGAAGAGAGGGGATGTTCGTGAAGCACAGAGTTTCCCTGTGGCAGGTCACCCACCATATCCGTGGGACAGCTGAGAGCAAAATTGTAGCCCTCTGCTCTGTCCACCAAACTTAGTGCTCCAATTAGATTGAGAAAAGAGAAATTACTTGTCAATTTAACTCAGTAAAACTACCAGAAAATTCAAGACACAGTTGCAATTGTCACTTTGTGTGCAAGAAGGTATATTAAGCGTCTAAGTGGACAAGGAATGCTTCCCTTTTCCCCTCCCCAGGGTTTAATTTTCTTCTAGTTACTTGACCCTATCCTCACCCCCTCCTTGCATGTCTAAGGAACATCAGTACTCACACGACTCTTTTACAGATTCATCCCTTATTGCTCAAGTGATGTTTGGAGTGGTGCCTCTTCCAAGTCTGAGAAAAGTGAGTGTTACTGATGGGTTGTTGCTGCCACAGACATCACACATTAAAGGATATGGCCAGACTTCTGTGAAACAACATGAATGAAGAACAGGCTTTTCTTGCTGAAGGGCAGGAAAGAATATCAAGCTACTTCCAGATAAAACATCCTGATCTCTTTAGCTCAGTCTGTTTTGACATAGTTCAGAGCCACTGCTTGCAGAGATGTTACGCTGATGCAGTAGGCAAGGATTAGAGGAATTAAATTCCTTTTAGATGAATCCCCAGGTTCCATCCAGCACACAGCAAATTAAACGGTGTGGCTGAGGAACCGTGGTTTGTTGCGTGCAACTTTGGCTTTGCTAGTCTGAGAGGCAAGTGAATTTAGTTTCAAACTTGAATCAGGAGGATATCTCTCCTCATGTCAACCTAAAGCTATCTGCAGGTTTCTTTGGAAAACAGAATAGTTTGTTTGCGTACAATCCTGTTTTGCATCAGCTGTCATTTTGATAATGCCAGAATTCTAGGAGTCTGCTTAATGGAGTCTTCTGCCAGGTTAAGCTGAATTTCATGCAAGTGAATTGTTCTACCTCATGTAGTTCTTTGGGTTTCCCAAGTTAAGCAGGACTGGTGTTTGGATGCAGTAACACCTGTATAAACACCAGGAACTTGGTCTTCTTTGCATTTGTTCATGAAGAGTTTTCTTTGAACAGAATGGAATTACTGCTGATGTACACTGCTGTGAAAGAAAAAAGTAGGCCTGAGATGCTCTGTGATTTGGCAGGGAAAAGGCAGGAGGTTACTGTTTTTCTTTGAGTTGATCTTTGAGCTCTGACCTTAAACCAGACACTTTGTTACTCGATGTCTCTTCACTAACTAGCATCAAGAAACTGATGACTTGTGGATACCAAAGTTATACTTTCTGTCACAGTAAGGACCTTTTCATTTTGTAAGTTTCTTAAGTTGTTCCTATGAGGCAGCTATACTACAGCAAACAGTGTTTTGGTGGTGCCTGGGAATTGGTGGTCCGTGCAAGTGTAATATGTTTTGAAATGTGGCATGTCTGAATTGGCTTTATGGACTGGGAGAAAGGGGACACACTTAGTTGTAATTGAGATTCCGAATATGTTCAGCATGAAGAGAAAGGGTCGCAGCACCGTCCTGGTTTGCTCTTGTTTTCCTTCTCTTAGTTTACCAGTTCCTGTGCACTGTTGTAGGAAGGCCTGCTTGTGTTTTATTTTTGTATTCTGTTTGCTGTCTATTCACTTCTTTCAGGGAAGTTCTGTACTGGGAGAATATTTCTTACTAGATCTGTTTGATACAGGTAGAGGAAATGGGCCTGCTTTTAGATTCATGATTCCTTCATAAGGTTCTTAAGCATTTGTGGAGAGGAAGTAAAAGTCTTAGCCTGGACAGAAAACAGTTTTATTGATGCTGAGGTCTCTGTTCCAGATGAATACGCCTTCATGGGAGCACTGATCATTCAAGAGGTTATAAAGGAGCTCGTGGGAAAAGGTCTTAGCACTGCAAAAGTGTTGCTGCTAGCAGGGAGCAGGTAAGTGTCTACGAGAGTTCCTGTGGTGAAGACAGGAGATCTCCACAGTAGAAAGCTGTTAGGGATCGGCTAAATTCCTGAAAAATTTCTTCTAGGAATATAGTAACCCTAATACAACAAACTCTACGTCTGTTCTCAGTTTTCTCCTTTGGGTGGTACAGCAGGAAATGATAGAAGAGTATTTCCTCAGCTTTTGGTCCAGGTACATTTATAAGAAAACAACAGGGTAAAAGATTTGCAAGAGGGAGGGGATGTGTTTATTCTGCCCTGCGTTAAAAATGCTGGCACCTGTGGATACACGCCATGAGACACGTGCTGAATCTATTCACGAGACATCTGATTAAAAACTCAGATCTACCTATCACAGATGCTCTGAATCTTGTTACGTTGCGCTGCTGTGATACACTCAGCATATGTTACACAGGGGTGTAATATAGAAGTTGCAAAGAGTGAATTCGTCTCACTTGAGATTCTTTCAGTTTTTTGAGCAGCCAAAACCCTTGCAAGTGGTATAAAGCCTATATATCTCCCAGAAGAACAAGAACTGGATTTTGTTTCTGAGGTACCAGATTGTTACTCAGAGCCAGCTTTATTTCAGAATATTTTGCAAAGCAAGGAAGTGACTTCGTGACTACCAACTGGATTGTCCTGTGGATAAAACCAGTTGTTTTGAGCGTCACTGCTGTGAGAGAATATATACGCTAGCCAGCCATTTAATAGCTACACCAGCATCATCACTGCAGTATTAAAATTGCTGTTACAGTGCTGGAGGAACAGGAGTGCTCTTGAATGTGGATCGAGTGGCGGAGCAGCTGGAGGACATGGGTTATCAAGGGATTCAGGTTCGAGGCTTGGCAGACTCTGGATGGTTCCTGGATAATAAACAGTATCGCAGAACTGACTGCATCGATACCATAACGTGTGCTCCGACAGAAGCCATCAGAAGAGGAATAAGGTACAATCACATGCTGTAAAGCATGCTTTTATACAGGATTAAGAGTAGGAAGATGTTCATAGAATCATGTTCTCCTCTATCTTCGTAGAATCATAGAATGACTTAGGTTGCAAGAGACCTCAAAAGATCATCTAGTTCCAATCCCCCTCCCATAGGCAGGGTCGCCAACCGCCTAGATCAGGTTGCTCAGGGCCTGGTCTTGAATACCTCCAGGGATGGGTCATCCACAACCTGTAGGCAACCTTTTCCAGTGCCTTACCACCCTCTGAGTGAATTTTGATCTTCCTGTATTTAGATACGTGAAGAGTATTTATTTATTATCTAATGTCAGTGGTTTTTTTCAACTTTTTTTTTTCGAAAATAAAATCATTTCAAATATAGGTGTGCAAAAGAATGTGCAATTGCAGATGCCCTCAAATGCATTGATAGGACAACGTAGCCAAGAAAGAATGCTGCTTCTATTAAGCTGGAACTATAACCAGGACAGAAATATAGCATGATATGGAAAGACCATTGTTAAGATGTCATTATGACATTCGTTCTGTTGTTGCTTTGTCTTCCAGGTATTGGAATGGTATTGTTCCTGAACGCTGTAAGCTGCAGTTTAAAGAGGGAGAGGAATGGAACTGCTTTTTTGGATATAAGATTTATCCCACTCTTCGATGTAAGTATCAGAAGAGAGAGATAAAATGGATTCTAAGGTTTTCTCTGTATTCACAGCTAACTTATTAGCCATTCATTTTCCAAATTTTTTGTCTTCCTAGGTCCAGTCTTTGTTGTCCAATGGCTCTTTGATGAGGCCCAGCTTACTGTAGACAATGTACACCTCACTGGCCAGCCTGTTCAGGAAGGGCAGTGGCTCTACATCCAGAATCTGGGGAGGGAGCTGAGAAACACCTTGAAGGATGTAACGTAAGTCTTTCAGTAAGGAAAACTCACTTCGAAGAGAAGTATTTTATCCAGTATTCTAGCAGCGTTTCTCAGATCTCTGGTGTCATAGATTTGGTAACTATGCTTAGTCTACACCAAGAATCTTGCTGGTTTTATTTCTGAATAGGTGCAAAGTAATTTGCAGGTTCACAGTTACCAGTTGTCCTTATTAAGTACTGATCATAAAACACTGAGATAGCTGAGACAACAGAGGAAGAACCATTAATGTACTTTATTTGCTCCATGCAAGAGCAGGTATTCAGGAGTCTCTTGTAGTAGATGTGCACTGTTAGTCAGGATGGAACCCCTTTTCCAGTCCAGACAGGTTTTATGTCATGATAAGCTTTGCTGTTTCTAAAAGCTTTGTCAGGGCAGCAAAAATTCTACCCTCTGTCTAGTCCAGAATGTTCTGTTGAACAGGAATTAATTTGTCCTTCCAAGACAAATCCTAATCCATGTTTCCCTTTTTTTCTTTAGTGCTAGCTTTGCTCCTGCCTGTTTGTCTCATGAGATCATTACACGCAAGTGAGTGATTTTACAGATTCTATGAAAGGTCAACACGGAAACAGTAGGGGAATTAATCAGTTCTGATAACCTGACCCCTCTGATACAATCTGTGTGGTTTGTCTTTTCAGTCACTGGACGGACATCCAGGTGAAGGGGACATCATTACCCCGTGCCCTGCACTGTTGGGATCGGAGCCTACATGAGAGCAACAAAAATGGGAAAGCCCCTCTGAAAGGTTGTCCAATTCATCTGATTGACAGCTGTCCATGGCCCCACTGCAACCCCTCGTGCCCCACTATCAGGGACCAGTTCACAGGGCAGGAGATGAATGTGATCCAGTTTCTCATGCACATGGGTTTTGACGTTCAGAAGATGGCACAGCAACAGGGCCTGGAGCCCAGTAAACTTCTGGGGATGCTCAGCAGTGGTAACTAGGAAGGAATCCTCTGAGGGGCAGGGAGATTAGATCAGGAGGGGATTGGGGCCCTTCTCCCACACACTCTAATCTTCTTCCTTAAGCTCATGCAGGCTGGTGCATGCTCACCCCCCATGCAGGCTGAAACCTGCACACACCCACATGCTCCCGCACTCTTGCACACTTAAGATGTGTCAAGAAAAAAAAAAGGCGATTTCTTGCTTATGCAGTTTGACTGGAACTTGTTACCTCCAAACTCCAGGGATCACTTTTGGCCATTCACATCCTCTTCCTGTCTTACACAAGGCAATCTGATACAGGGAGTAGTAAAGCCATAAATAGCAGCAATGAGAACCTTCCCCAGATCTAGTACTTCCCTTGTCATGAATTTTACATCATAGACTCGATACAAGTGGTGAAAAAAGCAAGCACTGGATTTCTTTTGTCCAACAAGAAGTGAAGGAACATGACTTCCTGGAGGTCAGCATCTCATGTTATATCATAACATACAAACAAAGGACGTGTGCTAGGGATGGACACTCTTGTAATCAATTTACTTTCGTATTATTTTATAAAATGACTTTTTTATTACTTTTTTAAACTAAGCAAGAAATATAAATGATATTGTTTTGTAACATATTTTTTTTTAAATAACGAAGGAACCTCTTGCTACTTTGGCAATGTGGACATATTTATTTTAATATGTAAAATGCTATTTATAAGGGCTGACCAGAGAACCATTCATATGTCTTTGTAAAGTTGTATATGCTGCTCATTTGGATGGGTTTTCCTTATGATCACTTGTGCCTGGGAGAGGGCTGAGGGTAGTAGTGACATTTTATATTAGTTAGACTTCGGTGTTCCACTTGCAATATGCTTTGTCATTGTTTCTGTAATGAAGAGTATATGAGGTCTAAGTACAGATACTTTCACCCAGCACCTGCTGTTTGCTTACTTGCACAGCGTTTTCAGCTTGAAGTTTGTGTTTTGTCAGGTATTCAGGGGCAGTGTATTTTAAGATGCAGAGAGATCTGGTTTTACAGCAAAGGCCACTATTCTAGCTAGAGAAATATTTGATTTGATCAGGCCATCTGGTCTGTCGTAGAAGGTATAGCATTTGCAAAAAAAAAAAAGAGAACACGAGTCAACAACATACTGCTATTCTACTAGTTGTTTGCGAACGCGCCCACCTCAGAGAACATATAGAATCCTCTTTGTAATGGGAGGTGAACAAGGGAGGGATCAGGAATGTGTGGCTGAAGCATGCACTTCCAAGAGAAATCTTACCAGATGAAAAGGGTAGTGCTATGTGTGAAATTTGTTGTCATAGGTGAGTAAAAAAGCAAAAACAAAACAAAACTCCAACCATTCAGTTACTAGTTACAGACTTCAGCAAACACTCGGGCAGTACCACATAAGAAATTAGCAGTCCTGCTGTGCAAGATGGGGTTTATTACACATTTAAGATTAAAAGAAGAAGAAAAAAAAAAGGTAGCTAAAGACAAAATGGATGGTGTTCCCGGAAGAACAGACATGCAGGAAAGCTATCGGTGGAGTTTCCTTATTATTAATATAGGGGTTACTTATACTTTTTATGTTTTATTGACTGGTGTAAAAGTAAAATTGTTCTGACTGTATTTTTTGTGGCACTAAGTTGAGAGGCTTCTTCAGTACAGAGAATGTTTGAAAAAGCATATGGGAAGATGGGATTCCTTTGAGGGCTGGAGTCATGTGAAGTCAATCAGTATAAAGTGCTGGTACTTGAGTAGTAGCCAGAATTTCTGCTATGCACTAGTTTGTCAGTTGGGAGCATCAAGGGAAACTGCTGAACTACTACATCAGTAGTTCACAGAATGACTACACACAAGATAATGCACCTGTAGATATGGCAAGTGCCCCAGTCCGTCAATGTATTTCTACTAGGAAACAGTAAAGTATAAATGCCACTACTTATGTTAGCAATATTTTTTGCAGAGCTGACTGCCTGTATTACTTAAGCATTAAATCAAAGGCTAATTTCTAAGAGGGTAAGAATGTTCAGAGGAGATAAGTGACATCTATTTTCCTTGTGAGCAGAGGAAAAAAAAAAAATCCCTGGAGGTCAGTGATCTCATTTAGCTTAGTATGGCTCTGCAACAGTCTTTCAAAAGGTATAACAGGAAGCAGAAATTCCTC
This sequence comes from Anser anser, assembly GCF_964211835.1. NCBI lineage: Eukaryota > Metazoa > Chordata > Aves > Anseriformes > Anatidae > Anser > Anser anser. The sequence goes on along the minus strand of NC_139740.1, from coordinate 15,308,422 downwards.
GGAAATATTATTAAGGGGGAATTTGGCTAATTTATTAGGAAAAAAAAAATACCAAGTGGTTGCCAGCAGTAGCTGGGAACTGCAATCTGTAACACAGGTGGTCATTTCCAGTTCTATATTTCTTCTTGTACTTGTGCAATAAATAATTTTTCCAAGCCTTTGTGATTCTGACACTCCTAAGTTCATCCCCAGTGACATTTGCTATGTGGAAGCCAATGTCAAAATGGGTAAGACTGGAAGAATTCAGTACCATGTGTTTGTACTCAGATCTTATGGCTAGATGAGATGCTTTCTATTAGACACCCATCATTGAAAAGTCGTCTCTATCAGGATCATGTGACTGATCCAAAATTAAAAGGCAACTAAGAAATCAAAAGCTGTTAGCAGAAGTGTCTATTTGCACTACGTGACTATAGTTTCCAGACTCAGACATAAGAACATAAGAAGACACGGTCACATAAGAAGTTTCATTCATAAGCTGGGGGGCAGAGCCCATACATCTGTTTACTACAGCAATGGCTGCTAATACACAGGGGCTCTAACGGTGTTGCAGCAGGCTGAGAGAAATTTAACTTTTATCCAGGTAAGCAGTGAGCCCCCCTTTATCCCTGGCTGAGAAGGATAGCAGATCTGAGCTAGTAATGCACACCAAAAACAGCTGTGATCCAGTGAAGACCATGGACAATTACTATCTGTCAGGCTTACTGGCTGGAACTGCATGCTAGAAGTGCTGCGCTGGAGAGAAGAAAGGTGCAGAAGGGCTATGATAAAGGTGCCCCATTCCGCTGACCAGCAATGTGGAGGCAGCATCATTACTATGAAAACACGTCGAGAGCGTGGTTGCAGCTGTGGGACAGCATTGCTGCTGCTGCTGTTCCTTCCTCGGTTCCATAGTGTCTGCTGCAGCTGTGGAGCAGCTGATCAAGACTTGCTCTCTGTGCTAGCCCTTGCTACTCCAACCTCATGGCAGCACAACTTTGGTGTGGAACTGGGGCCAAAAGTCTGGATGTTTTAGTAGCCGTGGTCTCTTCTGGGTTAATCAATTCTCACTTTGTAAGATGTTGCGATTTACCACTTAGGAACCACTGGTGTGATGCGCAGGCATGTGTGCTTTTCAGTACTCATTTTAATTGCAAAGCTTCCATGTCATTCACCAGCAAATGACTGTCTCTGGGTCTTTCAAAAAAAAACTGCAACAGCATGCGAAATGGTTCCCTGTTCAGCACAGCAGGGTCTCCAAAGAGCAGTGCAGGAATCTGACGTAATGAGATGCAAGAAGCTGTGGGTTTCTAATTTAGTACCTTCTATGTGATACTTGCTTACACCTTTCTAAAGTGGAAAGAAAATTGAAGTGCTTTGGAAATACACCTGTTAGATGCTGGGAAATCAGACTGGTGGCAGCACCTGGAGGCCCTGGGGATCCTCAGAAGCCAGAGACCTGCATGTTCAAACACAATGCTCTGGCTCAAGGCAGTGGTCCAGCAGCTGCACTGCTCCTGTCCACTATTCTTTAGTGGCACCATTGACCTCTGCCAGATCTGCCTCACAACACTGAGGTCTCTGGAGTGGCACCAGTGCCTGCAGAAGCAGGAGCCGGGCAGCGCATCCAGCTCTGCTCTGAGCACAGGCATCGCCGCCCACCCAGTCACAGCACGCAGGGCAGCTGATGGCGTTGTGACCATCAGCCTACAGCACCCTGCAAGTGGTTCTCCTTGTGTGTGCCTTGACATGGAGCATCGCCATGCTCTGTGCTCATCACTGCATTGGTCTTCTGGTGAGGTGGGAGGTGATGCAGCAAGATGCAGCGTAAGCAATAACACAGTGTGCTAGAAGCTGTAAGATCGCTCTTCTCCTGTGACTGTGGGATCCAGTTACAGTCACTTGACTGCCATATAATAAGTATTTGAATAAACATTTCCTCACTGCCCCCACATAGCCAGTGTGGTACAGCTGCAGACAAGTGCTTCAATAGGGAGTGGTGGGGAGAAAGGCAGGACATAGAGGAGCTCCTGTGACTTAAGAAGAAGAGAGATGAGTGTGACTTCAGATGTATAGATGCAACAGAGCATCGCTGATGGAGTGCTGAAATTGCACAGGGGCAGCAAAGCAGGATGGCTGAGAGCCCAAAGCAGCAATAGCTTTGCCTTGCAACACAGCCCACTTAACAGGACATGCCACAATACAGACAGCAACACTGTCAGTAAAGCCTGGAAAAACCTCTGCTAGAGGTGAAGGATTAGCATCACAGAGAGTCAGGAAGGGCAAGGGTTCAGAGTGCCAGCTTGTTTGCCTGCAGCTCCTCGGCGCTCTTGCTGCATTTCCTGGTTGTTGTTATGTTAATTGTGATAATTCCACCCCAGAATGAATGCGGAGTTTCTACATTTATCACCAGAGGTCTTTTTAAGGAAAACGGAAGAGATTTTTGCAACAAGACAGTGAGGTTACAAGATGGAGTGAAAAAGCTGAAGGTAAGAACATTTTACCTTACCATCCACAAAATCTGTACTGTCCTCATGCAAGTAATTCCATAAAGTTAGCCCTGGCCTACAAAATACTGGCTGTAAGTATGCTAAGCTGCTGGAGTGATTACATTTCATGGTAAGCAATCCTGCTGTAACCTATGTCTGTCAGAATTTGTCTCTTCTTAAACCACAGTTTGATCAAGTGATTTTCAGCAGCAATACCAGCTTAAACAGTTCCTGTACAGTCCCCTGGTTCTGGCTGCTGTTTATCAAAGCCACTGCTGCGTGGATACAAGCATGCTCATTGGCATTGTGAATCAGACCAGTGATGAATCCAGGTTAAAAATAATCCCTGTGAGGTGTAAGTTTTCTGCTGTTCTTTTTTAAATCTTAGTATCCTGATCGAGCTCACAGAGCAGCTGTGTAAGCAAGATGTATAAGAGCAAGGGAAGGGAGTGGAGGGGTGGAAACAAACAGCTAGAAGCTGGATGTGCTGCATTGCCACCGAAGCCCATGCTGTCCGTGCAGACGCTCACACATCGGTGAGCTTCCCAGCAGCAGGAATTGCTGTAGGGTGGCTTCCCAGGTGGGGGTCCTGCTCACCAGCAGACCTCACAGGCAGCCAAGTGCTCAGAGGGGGCATTCTTCCAGTGGGACTAGGGGCTTTCAGCCACTGAGATCCTTGAGCTGGCCCATGTGAGCCCCCGGTCCCCGCACGCATAAGGGCGATGCAAGAAGGGGCAGCAGCGTTCACCTGGGCAAACCCAGGCTGCCCCAGAACAGCATGCTGAGACTGTAAATAGTTTGGAGCAGATAGTCTCTTTTGTCATCTCTGTATGGTATCTAGCACTGTGTGTGGTGATTCATGGGTGAGTCTTATGTTGTCACATTAACACATGAATATGAAACAGCGATATTAAGCAGTTATTACTGTTACCAAGCACCACCTCTAGGAAGTTACAGGCTTCACCAGCACATCTGACGACTACCTGGCAGCATTAAGGAACGTTTCACTGCTGAGGGCTGGGTCTGGCCACACTCAGGCTGACTCCTTGCACCTGTGCTGAGCTCCCAGGAGGACCCTGGTGCCACCCTGGGAACAGTGCAGCAGGGGCTGGTTTGCAGGTGGGGAGACAGCAATGCTGCTGCGAGGTATGTGAGGAATCTTTCTTCTGCGGTGTGTTTTTTGCATTCTGAAACTTTATTTCAGAAATTTTATTTAACTTTTAAAGATAAAATTAAAAGACCTTTGAGCAGTGACCAAGTCTGGGAAAGCATATACCAAACAGCTATCTGGGAAAGCTTTGATCCAATAGGAAGAACGGTTTGACACCATACATCGAAATCCGTGTTCCAAAGCAAAGCCAAGGATATCAAAGCCATTTTTTTGTCAACAACTGCATTTGTTTTTGCCATTCAGAGATACAAGAATAACTGGTTCCCACAGAAGTAAAACAGAGACAGGGAAGAGTTTAAGGAGACGGTGAGGACTGGCGATCAAAATCTTCACAGCCGCATGCTCTCACTAATGCTCAAAGCACAGCAGGGCCTTTCACAGAAGGTAAATATATTACTGCTCCAGATCAAAAGGAGCAAAGTGAGTCAGCTTTTATCACAGCCTCTGCTCTAAGTCCTTTTACAGTGCTTATGATGCCTTCAGGCTCGGGCCTCTTTTCAGGCGGCCCCAGGTCTGTGGGGCAGCGCCCCTCTTTCTGCACCGTGGCTGGATCAGAGCCCACCTCCACCAACAGCCTTGTGACATGGCTGTGGGGAGGACAGCAGTGCACAAGTGACCTACACGCTTCTAGAGGAGCAACAGAAGGATAATCAGGAGCCCCTGATAGAGCCCACAGTTTCAGTGTTAAATAACACCGGCTCACGGCAGTTGAGAGGAGCAGGACTCATTCCAGAACTATTAATATAGCCCCTATTTATACTCCTGGGTTCCTGCAAACGCCACAGCAGAGAGCTACAGCTGCAGAACTGAAATGGAATAAATGTCAGCCTCCAGGGAGAAAGCGATCCTTTCAGCCATCATGTGGAAAAGGAGACAGTGAAAGGACAGAATAAGGGGCAGTGTTCAGACCTGGGAAAGCAGAGCGAGCTGATCGTGGCACCCTGAGAATGCAGCCGGTGGGCAGAGCCAGCCAGAAACCTCCCTGCAGCAGCAAGTCTGTGCTGAGAGGCTGCCAGAAACGCACATTCAGCGTCACACACAGCACCTACGGATACCGGCAGAGATGAGGCAGGGATTCAAGCTGCTGTCCCGCTGACTCGGCCCCAGGTGTGACTCAGGACAAAGGAGCAAAAGCCTGAAAGGAAGCTCTTGGTTTTTTTTTAGTGCGCTGTCTGCTGGACTGGAAAGATGATGGAGAACACAGGAGGGCCATATCTGAACACCGCTGCTGTAACATCCCCTGTGGGAATAGTTCGCTTGCTGCAGATAATGTTTGGATGCACCACATTCAGCCTGGTTGCCCACCAAGGGGGATTCAGTGCAGCATATGGCACTTTCTGCATGTTTGTCTGGACCTTCTGTTTTGCTGTCACTGTCTTTATCATAACCTGCGAGTTCACACATCTGCACAGCTGCCTGAGCATTTCCTGGGGAAACTTCACTGCTGCTTTTGCCATGCTTGCCACGCTCATGTCCGTCACGGCAGCAGTGATCTACCCACTCTATTTTGTCCAGCTTGGCTGTTACCCTATCGGCTGTGAGGTGAGAGACTTTCGTATAGCAGCCAGCGTCTTTGCCGGTCTCGTGTTCGTTGTGTATGCCGCGGAGGTGTTCCTGACCAGGGCAAAACCGGGACAGGTCACCAGTTACATGGCCACTGTCTCTGGGCTTCTGAAAATCGTTCAGGCCTTCGTGGCCTGCATCATCTTTGGGGCGCTGGTGAACGACAGCCAGTACAGCAAATACGTGGCGACACAGTGGTGCGTGGCTGTCTACAGCTTTTGCTTTGTGGTGACAGTGGTGGTGGTCGCCTTCAGCGTCACAGGTAAGACCGCTTTGCTCTGGTTTCCCTTCGAGCGCTCTGTGGTCGTCTACACCTTTGGGGCCGTCCTGCTGTATGTGAGTGCGGCTGTCATCTGGCCGGTGTTCTGCTTCGACAGTAAGTACGGCTCCCCCCAGCGCCCCGGCCTCTGCGCCAGGGGCAGGTGCCCGTGGGACAGCCAGCTGGTGATCGCCATCTTCACCTACGTCAACTTGCTGCTCTACGTCGTGGACCTGGCGTACTCCCAGCGCATCCGCTTCGTCTCCCACCTCTGACGTCCGGGTCTGCCTCCGCGAGCTCATCCTGGCTCCAACGACAGCAGCAACGAGGGAAGCAGCAGGAGACAGGATGCAGCAAAGGCAGGCACTGCCCGGGTGTGCCAGGGAGAGCCACAAACCAGACTTCAAGGTTAAGACTGACTGGAGCAGCAAGTCAACAGCCCATGGTGGGTAGGCTGCCCACCTCCCTGTCATTCAGCATCTGCTTCGACCTCCTGGTGCCAGAGCAAAGAAATTCTGCGGTTCAAAGTATGCAAAATGGCCTTTCATCTCCAGAAGGCAAAAATGCTTGCTGCAATAGCAGGTCTGTAGGCTACTGGATTACTGAGCCAAATATTAGGAAAGATACCAAGGATTTTGAAACTGTTACCAACACTTAACTATAATCAAGTGACTACCCAGGAAGTGGGAAAGTCAAAGGCTGCATCAAGGAACACCAGTTGTGGAGATGAAAAACAATCCTTCAAAGTTTGGGTTAGTCTGGGCTATGTGGTGAGACATGAAATGCCTACAAGTGTGGGAAATTCCAGTCAGGATGTTTCTGAGAAGAACATAGCTGTAGTATTATTTCGAAGGTTACCGGCCATCTCCCTCTCTCTCTCCCTTTTCTCTTCAGCACCAAAAAAAGAATATCCTCAAGCATGCGCCTTGGTAGGAAGCACGGGATATTCTTATTTAGCAAACACCGAGTCATTACAGAAATGAAAATTTGTGAAATCAGGGTTCTACTGCCAGGAAACTGGGTGCAGAACAGAGCCAAACTGCAAAATAACTGTATAATCGGACACCTTCACTCGAGCAGGACCAGAAGGTATCTTGGCATGCACTTTGTCTCAGTTCATATGCCACTGTTTCTTTACACTGATGTATTTTTTTTTCCTAGAAGATTAAAGATATATGGGGGAGTGGGGTGGGGGGGGTGGGGCGGGGAATAGGATGCAAAGATGAATTGATCTCAGCTCTGCATAAAAGACCAAACTTGTGGGGAAAAAACCTTGCACGTAATGTTAACAAATTCAGAGTGCTGCCTCAGACCAGATCAGGTTCTAGGATTCCCGAAATCTTTGTGTCACCAACCAGCTGCATTTCTCTGACCCATCCCTCACAAAACACCCACTTTGAAGTCTCACATAGCATGGCTCAGATTTCAAGCTTAATAGAAGAACTGTTCTTCATTTCTGATCCAGCAAGAAATCAACGCAGCCTGAGTACTTCTGCTGAAGGCACGCAGACTAGATAGGTTTGATTAAAATCTAGAAGTAGCTGACTGTCAGAAGCAAGATTTATTTTTTAACCAAATTAAAATAAAGCTGAATGGCAGACTTGCGTACTACATCTCCAGAGGTTTGTGTACTTTCATGTTGCTCTCTGCACAGCTGTTATTTCACCAGGCATAGCCCTTCTGCTTTCTGCCAGAAAGCACAGTTCAATTTATTTTGATGTATGAAGCCTGAATGCAGCCCTAAAAAAAATGTATGGACAAGACCGCCAAGACCTCTGACTGACATTCTTTGTAGCAGACTCACTCAGGAAAAAGGAAGGAAATGCATTTTTTATTGTTGTTTGTATGGGGTTTGAAAAGCAAAGGAAAAATATATGTTGGGACAGATTGCATTGGACAATTCTGCTACTTTGACTAAGAACCAGCATTTAGAACTGGGAACTATTAGTCCATGAAACAGAACAAGAATCGGTATCTATCATAAAGGGAGTGCACTGAACAGCCTTCCAAGGGATTTTTCTCTTGCACGAATTCCCATTAAGGGCAGGAGATTTGAAAATAATGGCCCAGCAAGAGGCTGGCCAGCTTCTTCCAGGGCAGGATTTAAGACTATCTAGTATAGGTGTAAGAAAGGACATTAGGGAGCTTTATTTCTTGCAAACCAACAATCTAAGGTGTTGTACAAACAAGAAATACTACATTTGGAAAATGAATTATTTGTATTAGCGCAGGCAATGTACAAATAGAGTTACTGCATACAAAAAGAATCTAGTGCACTTATGATGTATTTTTTTAAACCTGTCAACCTGGACAAATTAAGCTGTGTAGTGCTTCGAAATTATTTAGCTTTTGTTATTCCAGAGTGGAAAAAAAAAAGGTGACAGTGAACCATCCTGATTTGTGTTATAAAATTTTAACCTGAAGGGAAAAATATATATACATAGCTTTAAGAAAGCATCTTCTTGTAGACTCCATCATAGCTACAAGGGGCTGGTGGAAACCAGGGAGAGGGATGTCAGTGACAGGTGCCCAGCAGAGGCTGCTTGCCCCAGAGGTAACACTGCCAAGCTCCTCAGCTGGTTAACACCTTTTTTCAGCTATGTATTTTGTTGCTTCTTGCTGTGAAGATTTTGCACCAAGCAGTTAGCAGGAATATGATTAAAAATCTGCTAATGGCACGAGTTCGTGCAATTTATACAATGCCAGCGGCATAAAGCAAGGCCCAAGAGAAACAGGCAACTGGGAAACAATTGGGGTAAGATTTAGTGTCTCAACAGCGAGGAGGAAATAGAACTCAACATGGAAATCATGATACCACTGACTGGAGGAGTGGAAAGAATAGTCATTGCCAAGAACAGTGTGTTCAGATTTAGCTTTCTCATCTGCCAGCCAAAGACTGAGCAAAAAATGTTAGCATGGTCAAAATGGCAAAAAAAAAAACTAAAGATTGTGTGGACAACAATCCACTCTTTTAGGGGAAAAAAAATGAAAACCTCATGCTTCAGTGGTTAAAACACCCTCTAACCATTGGAAACTATGAGATTACCCAATCTAGGACAGAGAACATCCAATATCTGCTTAATATGATTTTAACAACCAACCCTATTATGATCCAATTAATTAAAAAGCCTTTTATTTCCAGAGCTCATCTTTCTCCTTAATTAGTAAATTATGATCAAGTAACTTGTATTCTGCTGCAAAGCAGGCTTCCTAAGATCAGTGATTCTCAAAGTTTTTGTTAAGCTTATGTCAGAATGCACGTGTGCTTGTTTAGAACTAGGGATTTATGGTTGCAGACAGCCTACACAGGTCATAGAAATATGTATTTTAAAAAATGAAATAAAACATAAGATCTGAATCTTTAGTATTCTCACCACCACCTCGATGAAGACGACTAGGATTTAGTACCCTGAAAGGACAGTATTTAGGAACATTTGCCCACAGGAGAAACACAGATTTATTTTTGTCAATAAAGGAACCGGTAAAAAGCCAAAGAAAGAAAGAAAAAAAAATGTGCGTGGTAAGATTACATTGAGGAAGAAAAACAAGGTCTAGTTACATATTTCAAAATGTCCTGGTCTCCTTACAGACCATTGCTATGGACCTTTCCTCTGAGTGAACCCACAGCACAGGGCTGTTTCTCTGAAGCATGCTTTACTAGCTCCTGCCGCAGATGAGATGGAACCAGCCTTTGTTCTGAGCACCCAAGCGACTTCCCTGATGATAGGTGAGGCACTCGATGCAGGTATCTATTAGCTGTGCTAACGGAACTTCTCTGGTTGCTGGGTTATAAAATTTCCATCCTGGTTCAAGCGTAGGAAAGTCTTTTTATTCAGGAAATCTATAGGCAATCTGAAGAAAGTGAGAAAACCACCACTCTAGAATCAAAGGCTGCATGAATCACTCCCCAGCAAAACAAGAACCTGTACGGGCAAGAAAAGGAAAAACCCGCAGGGCTCCTGCTCAGCGAGGCAGAACCAGTTCATCAGCTCGCTTCCTGGCCACCCACCGCCCAACCTAAGGCTAGCCAGGGAGAAGGAAGGAGAAAAGGGCAAAGGCAACACGATGAAAGGGACGCCAAAAAGCAAACACAGAACAGAGACGAAAGAAAGAAAAAAAAAAAGCCCAACGGCAGACGGGGACCGGGGGACTCCTTCCTCACACCTGCCGCGCCCGTTCCACCCGCACCCCCGCGCGACGGATTCCTGGGCCGCGCCACACGCATTCCGCCCAGGGAAACCGCTCTGCACAGCGAGGCTCCAGGGCGGCCTCAGACAAAGGAGGAGAAGCATCCCAGGAATGTCTGGAATCGGCAGCTGGAAAAGGCCCCTTGGAGCCGGGCCCTCCCCGCCGGCCCCGGGCCCGCAGGAGGCCGCGGGCAGCCCCGGCCCGCGCTCTGCGGCTGGCGGCGGCCGGCCAGGCCCGGGGGCGGAGCCGCCGGAGCCCCGGGGCTGCGCTGCGGGCACGCGCGGCGATCGCCCCGCTCCGGTGCCGCGGGTCGAGGCGCGAAGGCCCCGGGAGCCGCCCCGGCCCCGGCCCCGGGCGAGCGCGGTGCCGGCCGGCCGGGGGCCCTCACCGCAGCAGCCCCGGGCCCGCCGCGTCCGCCCCGGCGCAGGGCGGCGCCCGAAGCTTCCAGAAGGCAGCGGGCGGCTCGGGCGGGCCGAGAGCTCCGCCTCGCGGCGCGTTGCGAGCGGCCGCGGCCGGCCCCGCGCGGCCCCCGTCGGCGGCGAATGATGCAAGGCCCGGCGCGGGTTGCGCCAATCGCTGGCGGGGGCTCAGCCGCAGGCCCCGCCCCTCGCCCCTGAGAGGCGGAGGCGCGGCGCGGCCCCGCCCCGCAGCGCGCCCATTTGCTGCGCGCCGCCGCCCCGCCCCCCGCGCCGCGTCAGCGCCCGCCCGCGCCGCGCGGGGCCACGTGGACGGCGGCGTGGCCGCAGGTGGGACCCGGCCCGGCCCAGCCCGCTCCGCGCCGAGCAGCCCCGCTCCGCTGCGCTCCGCTCCCCGCCGCGCCGACCCGCTCCGCTCCGCACCATGAGCGTGGGGTTCATCGGGGCCGGGCAGCTCGCCTTCGCCTTGGCCAGGGGCTTCACGGCCGCAGGTGGGTGGTGGGGCGCGGGCGAGGCGGGCGGCCCGTCCCGTCCCGTCCCGTCCGGTGCCGTGCCGGCTGACGCGGTGCCGTCCGGTGCCGTCCGGTGCCGTCCGCAGGGGTCCTGGCCGCGCACAAGATCACGGCGAGCTCCCCGGACACCGAGCTGCCCACCGTGAGCGGGCTGCGGGTGAGTGCGGGGGCGCGGCGGGGAGCTCCCCCGGCGGGCAGCCCCGGCCCACAGCCGTCCCGTTTGTCCCCGACCGCTGCAGAAAATGGGCGTGAACTTCACGGTGAGCAACAAGGACACGGTGAAGGGCAGCGACGTCCTCTTCCTGGCCGTGAAGCCCCCCATCATCCCCTTCATCCTGGACGAGGTGGGCCCCGACATCGAGGCCCGCCACATCGTGGTCTCCTGCGCCGCCGGCGTCACCATCAGCTCCATCGAGAAGGTGAGGGGCGCCGCGGGCAGGGCCCTCCTGGGGCCCGTGTCCTTCGGCCCCGTGCTGCGACGGCCACCCTGGAAGTCAAAGCTGGTAGGGCAGGACCACGCTGGAGACGGCCTCGAGCCTGCCCTGCTCTCCTCTTCCAGCAGCTGGTGCAAAGGGCTGGCGCTGCTTGTGCTTCCCAGTAGTACCGTGTTCGTACTGCACCCTTCTGGTCGCTTTGGGCCCCCTCTGCCTGCCCACATCAAAATAATCTGTAGTAGTTTTTGTGCCAGCTCTCTTATCGTGTGTAATGCTATCAGATCTTTTTTGTCTCAACAGAGGTGGGTCATCTCCCCTGAAATTCTGCAGACTTTCTGCTAAGTGTCTGCAGGAGCTGTTTTGGAGACTCGTGAGTTGATGTGGGAGGTGTTCAGGATATTGTTCCCAACAGTAGCTTTGCTCAGCTTTCTAATTGCTGGTGATATAAAAGACTTCCCTTTTAAGTTTTGCCTACTTTGGCTTAAAGCAGGGGATTTGGGATACAGGAGTTTGTCTGTTCCTCTGCTTGAATTGCTCTTGCCCCTTGGGAGTCCTTTCCTAGACAACTTACTTGGTATGCCAAATATACACTGAAGTTTCTTCTTTCTCCCTCTCCAATAATTTTCTGTCCTAAGAAACTCTCGGCCTTCTGCCCCACACCTAAAGTAATCAGGTGCATGACGAACACCCCTGTGATTGTACGGGAAGGTGCAACAGTCTATGCCACTGGGACTCATGCAGACGTGGAGGATGGGAAGCTCTTGGAACAGCTGATGGCCAGTGTAGGCTTCTGCACTGAAGTGGAAGAGGACCTGATAGATGCTGTAACGGGGCTCAGTGGCAGTGGCCCTGCGTATGTATGTGCTGCTTCCTCAACTTGTAAAAATCTAGGGGAAAACAGTAGACTTTGCATGCAGTGAAAATCCGTGCAACTTCAGCATGTGCTTTCTTGTTTTTCTCATTACTCACGTTCGTGATGGGACATGTAATCCAGGTATCTGGTTTATAACCAGTATAGGTCAACAACAAAATTCCATTACCAGTTGGATGAGTCTGAAGTCCGTAGTCAGTGTGCAGTGTTCGCATGTCTGTGTTGCAAAACCTGGGCCTGTTGTTAGTATGACCTAGAAGCTGAATTTTTCCCATTCCCCCTGTAGCTCAGCTGTAACTAGTGGGAGAGAAGTCTGGCATGGCATCAGGACAGTAAAGGGTCTGACTTCTGTCACGTCTTTGTAAGCGATAGGAGTCACAATGTGATCCTGGATCCCTGGATTCTGTCCTTCATAAGAACGTTGGTCTTGGAATAGAGACTTTTGGTCACTTTCTAATTCTCTCTCATCTCAGGCATTCACTGCCCTGGATGCTCTGGCAGATGGAGGTGTGAAAATGGGACTTCCCCGCAGGCTGGCCGTCCGGCTTGGAGCCCAGGCTTTGCTGGTCAGTATTTCTTCCTCTGAAACGCACTTGACTCTGTGCAGAGCGTTCTGTGCATCATGGTTTAAAATGATCTCAGTCCTTACTGGATCTACTTAAAAATACATTTGGTTTGAATGCACACAGATTCTCAGTGAGGGGACATAAGAAGCGTCTGCAGCAATCTGCTGGCGCTGATGGTGTTGTGGGAGCCTGGGCCTGGGGAACCATCACTCCTCTGCAGGCTTTTTCAGCTCTGAGAAGTGTTTTGGCAGCCTGCTAATGGCTCTCAGGCAGACCAGTTTTGCCTGCTGTGAGCGTTTAGGTGGCGCTCTGTGCAGCAGAGAACAGGAGTATTTGACACTGGGTTTCCTCAGTCAGAGTTCTGGTAGCTGTCTTCTCTTCCTCACTACAGGGTGCTGCCAAAATGCTGTTAGAATCTGAACAGCACCCGGGTCAGCTGAAGGACAACGTCTGCTCGCCTGGGGGAGCCACCATCCATGCCCTGCACTTCCTAGAGAGTGGTGGCTTTCGCTCCCTCCTGATCAATGCTGTGGAGGCTTCTTGCATCCGGACAAGGTGGGCAACACAAAGTCCTAAAGAGCCTGCAAACTTTCCGTCCCAAACCCTGCTTCTTCCTCTTGCTATGTCTTTCTCTCTCCCTCTCCCACTACCCCATTGCAGGGAGCTGCAGCATTTGGCAGACCAAGAGAAGATCTCCCCAGCAGCCATAAAGAAGACTTTGTTGGATAAGGTGAAACTGGAGTCTCCTTCTCTGTCTTTGGCATCTGCCAGCAAAGTCAGTCTGTTTACCAATAAGAGCCCCAGCAGCAAGAAGAACTGAACAGACTGCTGTAGTCTGGCTTTGCTCAACATCAGTCTCCTCCATGCCCTTTCTTTTTTGTCTAAGGAAAATGCTTACTCTGAATGTTGGTGTCCTCCATACCTGGCTCTTGGCTTGCAGCAGCTGTGGGACAGAGCAGAGCTGTAGAAGTTTGTAGAGGAGTTTGTGCCAACTGTCCCTAGCATTGCTGTTCTCCATTGGGCAGGTGTGATACCATCATCAGAGCTTCATCAAGGGCATCATTTGTCCAGAAGCCTTGAATGATTCCAGAACTCAGGCAGTGTTTATTGTGTCCCATGCAGAAATGGTTTCTAATAGGTTTTTAAAGAAGCCTCCAAATGCTTTTTTATCTCAAAGGCTTGAACCAGGCTTGGATCCCACTTACCCCATCTTGCATCTGCTGTCAGAGCTTGTGTCTTGTTGCTGTCTGTATTAGCTAAAGCAGGTGCTGCCACAGAAATACAATTCTGCGTACTACATTAGAGGCTGGGCTCTAATGCACCTCTTACAAGGTACCAAAGTGCCTCTTCTCCATTTCCCATCAGCCTTGACTTTGACAAAGCGATGGTGTGAACCCCTGGGCCAGATTCCATTTCTTTCTTTGCTGTTTACCCATTTTTTTTCCTGCTCCATGTACTTTGAGGAACCATGAGCTGCTCTCGCTGTCCTTCCTTTGCTGCTAGCCTTGCTTGATGGATTAGGCAGGTAGAGGAGTAGTGAGTGCTCCCTATTCCCTCCCTCTGACACCTTCACGATCTCCATGGGCAGGATCTGCTCCCACATACCCATGGATGAGTTTTGATTCCACTGTGCTCCCTGATGCTCTGCTCTTTGCACTGCTCCTGAGGCAGCAGGGAGCAGAGCTGAAGGACACCCTCCTACAGAGAAAACCTTCTGTATGTTCCCCTAGGCTTGAGCAGGGTTTGGTACCTGGGTGCTGGGCTACTGGTTGATGTCAGGACTCTTCTCAGTGCCTTTCTTTGCTTCAGGCTGTACCTCCTTCTCAGACTGCAGTGTTGATGCTTATTAACACTGCTTAAGCTTGTGCAATCCATCAGTGTTGCAATGAGCCGATTGTCCCTTCCAGACAGCACTTTTCCCGGTAGAGCTCCTGGGCTGGTGAATTCCAGCATAGAAGTCCTCAGTCTCACTTTACGTTGGCACAATTGTCTTTTTTTTTTTTTTTAATATTGTTTCTTTGAAGGTATCACATTGCTAATGGCTAAAATGGGAAAATGCCTAGAAACAAGCTGAGGGGTGCTTCACGCATTTACATTCCTACTTCTTTAGGATACAAGACCAAAGGGAAACACTGAGTCACCTGGCCTAGCTTGCGGCTCAGATGTTGTCCCATCTCACCTAGCTCATCCTGCATGGGACCCAGGAGGAAAGTCAGTCCCTGCTTGACACAGAAGTGGTTAAGGTGGGACATGAGTGCCTCAGACCTATCTGGCAATAAGGATGTGCTTGGTGAAATACATCCCAGCTGACTATGCTTTTGCAGAGGAGTAAGACTTGCTGTTCCAGTGTGGAGAATTTCCCAAATCTAACTTAAATTCATGAGCAAAAAACAGAAGTATGGGTTCTAGAAGCAGTGGTTCCTTCTGCCCACCAAATACCAGTATTTGTGAGGGAAGGAATCTGGCCAGTGTTGTGGCCGTAGAAAGCAGAGAGGGAGGCCTTGCTCAATCCTTCCTGGTGCTGGCACAGCCCTGAGCACCAGGCCAGGCATGCGCTGGTGGTGTGGTGGGCTGGGGGCAGCTGGGGTCAATACAGCAGCTCTCTTCTCTGGACCCACAGGGAGAGGGATGCGTGGTTGTAGGCTCAAAGCACAGAAGGGACCAATGCTGATCAGACAGCTGATGGACGACAGATGGTCACTTGGAAAGGTGGTTAACCTTCAGGCACAGTTTTGGCATTCATCCCCGTAACAGCCCTAAAGTGTTAGCATCTACTGCTTTACGTGGTTTCTTTATAGCTAACTTCTTTGCATGGTTTTCTTGCCCTTACTCTTGTCCCGGAGCCTGAGTCCTATCTCAAGCCATAAAACTGCACAAAATGTGGGTGCTGCCCCTGTCATTTTTACTGGGCTGCAGTGGGAGCAGCAAACTGAATGGGACAGAATGGATTTGGGTGGGTAAGTGTATCATACCATGTTCTACCTTGAGGTATACTGAGGGAGGACTGGTAAAAGGAAGACACTTAAGGTGGGCTAAGTGTCTCCGAGGAATCCTGTGCACCTAGGTGATGCAGGAAATGCATTTAGTTATCAATGCAGAAGCTGTCAAAGGTGCTAGTGCTGATTAAATATTTCTAGTGTTAGGCTGGTAGCGGGGCATGACGCTATAGGCATGAGAGATGGCTACTCCTCTTCACTCTTTACATAATAAACTGTTTCTCTGACAGAGGTCTGCGGCTAGTTCTGGCTGTTGGGATGGGGTATGGCTCCTGCCCCTCGGAGCAGCCACCAGGCCCTCGGTGTCCCCGCTGTGTGCGCTGCTGCAACCCTGTCCCGGACTAGTTGGGGTGTGGGAGGTGCCCGGCCTGCTGCTCCTCACCCGTGGTTCCCGAGCAGCGCCCCGGGTTGTTCTGGGGCCCCGTACCACCGGCTTGCCTTCCAAGAGAAGGGAAGGAGGAGAGGAAGCTTTCTGGCTCGGACGCCGAGGGTTTGCGGCGTTAACCCGTGTCAGACTGCCCTGAGCGGGCGGCTTGGCGGGGGCTCCGCCGCCGCACCCGCGGTTCGGTTGAAGCCGGGCGCGGGCTGCGTGTTCCCTGCGCCCGCTCCGGAGCGGCGGGTGCCCTGCGCGGGGCTCTCCGTGCCGGGCTGCGCGCGAGGTGGCGCCGGGAGGAGGGCACCGGCGGGACATCCCCGCTGCCCGGTGCCGCGGACGATGACAGCCGGGCCGGCGGGGCCGCCCGGGGCTGCACGAGCCGCCGGGGCCGCGCTTTCCCCGCGGCGGGGCCGAGCCCCGAGCCCCGCTCCCGAGCTGCGCCCGCCCCCTCCCCGTCGGGCCGGGCCGGGCCGGGCCTGGCGCCGCTTCCCAGTCGGGGCCGCCGGTGGAGCCTCGCTGCGCCTCAGCGCTGCGGCCCGGCGCAGACCCGCGGCGCGACCGCGGGGCCCCGGTGCGGGGTGTGCGGCCCGGCCCGGCCCGGCCCGGCCCGGCGCCCTCTCACCCCCCGCTTTAAGGCGCGGCCCCGCCTCGGCCCCGCCCCCCTCCCCGCCGCCTCGGACAGCAGCGCGCGGCCCCCTTAAGGCGCGGGGCGGTTGCGCCAGGCGCTTCATGAATGGAGCCACGTGACCCAAACATCACGTGACGCGGCGGCGAGCGGCGGCGAGCGGCGTCCCGGTCCCTGCAGCGCGGCCTCTCCGCCCGGCCCGGCCCCGGCCCCGGCCCCCGCCGGCCCCGTCACGAGGTGGGCGCGGGTTCCGCGGGCCGCGCGGCGGGCGGAGGCGGCGGCGCCGGCGCCGGCCGCGGGAGGCGCGGCGCGGGCGCGGCCCCGGCACCGGGCGGGGCGGGGCGGCGGGGCCGGCGGGCCGGTCCCCGGGGGCGGGGCGGGGCGGGCGCCGCCGCCCGGGGCCGGGGGGGCGGGGGGGGGGCGGCGCGGGCGGGGCCGGCGGGCGCCTTGCGGGGTCCCCGCCGCTGACTCATGGCGGGGGCTCGGCGGCCGCCCGGCGCCGCCCGTGTCGCGGCCCTGCCCGGTGCCCCGCGGCGGCCGGGCAACAGGTGTGCGGCCCCGCTCCGCCGGCCCCCGCCCCTCTGCGCCCCGCGCTCCCCCCCCCGCGGCACCGGGCCCGCGGCGACCCCGCGCGCGGGAGCGTTCCTGGGGACGGGGCCGCGGAAGCCGAGGCGTTCCCGGGCCGTTGGGCGGCTCTTCCCGGCGGCTCCGCGGCTCCGGGATGAGGCTCGCCTCCCCGCGCCGAGGCCCGCCCGGGGCGCCCAGGCCCCTGGGCGGCCCCTGCCCGGTGCTCGGCTGCGGGCTCGCCGCCCCGTGCGGCCCCCGTGGCCCCGGCCGCGCCAGGAGCGGGCTGGGGTGGCCCCGAGCAGAGCGAACGCCCGCCGTCGGTAGCGGGAGGCGAGCCTGCCGGTGGGGCTGCGGAGCGCGGTGGGAGCCCCGACCAGCCCGGCGGTACTTCGCTCGCTCCGCGCGGCCGTTCCTGGTGCGCGGGGGGGGTCCTGCAGCTCGTGGACGGGACGCCCCCAGCTGCTGAGGACGTTTGAACCGCGTGGGGGAAGGAAAGCGCTCCCGGGAGGCTGGAAGGGCTCTCGGAGCGCTGGCTGTTGCCTTTATCTGTGAAAGCACCGCTAAAGCCGGCTCCGTGGGCAGGTTCCTCGAGTGAAGAATTGCTGTGGAAGTGCTCTGGGTTGGACACGAGTTCACCAGGGACTCCCGAGGGAAACGTGGGGATGCGCAGCAGAGGCGCTGTCCTGACGTCAAGTGTAATTGGGGAAATTGCCTGATCTGTTTGGATTTCTGGGAGGACCGTGTGAGCGAATTTGCACAAAGGCAAACAAACAGAATGTGAAATCCACGCTGGGGGAGAGCGTTCTCGTGCTGTGTGCCCGACAGCTGGCAGCAAAACCGCACGCTTCTGTGCGTGCTGTGCAGCGGAGGCTGCGGTGGAGCTCGGCCCCTTCCTTTGCCCCCATGTCCCTGCAGATGGGCCTCCCTCCCGGCGCCGTCCCGGGCAGCCTGCGCCGGAGCGGCTGACGTCACCGTGTTTACACTGGGCTCGTGGCACGGTTCTGCGATCAGGAATGTGGAGAATGGGGCCTGCGTTGAATCATGCGCGGTGCTGTCAGCTCTCTTGTGGTGCTTTCAAGCTGAGGAAAGAATTGGCTGCACTTGTGCTGAGTTCAGGCCTTTTGAGCTCTGGGGAAATGTGTTGAGGCTGCATTTTCTTCACTGCAGTCATCACATTTGGCTCTTTTCAGTGTGATTTTTCTTTGGGAAGCTATCAAATGCTGAGAAATCAGCAGTCTGGAGAGTTAAACCAAGTTTGGTCTGTCTCAGTGCCAGCTCTCTGTGTGTCCTATGGGCCAGCCGCCAGATAGCCCCATCTCCAGCCCTTTAAACGTGACCAGAAGATAGCCACCAGCTAGTTCCCAGGCCGTTCTTCCCATTCAGTTTGGCAGGCTTGTGTGTTGCTGCATCTCTGTTTTGATCCTTCTGGAAAGGGGGCTGTGGGATAATGGGAGGTGAAATGACCAGGTGCTTTCGGGCATGGCCTTGTTACAGAGTGGAGGCTGCTCTGAGAACAAGGCCTGACAGAGTTCTGTGCCTCTGGGTAAAAATGCTGAAGTCCAAGAAAGTTAATTTGGTGTTGCAAGGGAGCTGGAACCAGTCTCGTCTTTTGTCTGATTTCTGATAGCTCTCTTGACCCCATCTCAGCTTTTGGGGCTGTCACAGTCTGTGGGGTAATCCCAGCTGTGGTCTCTCAGCTACAGACCCTTTTGGTTCGCATCTGCGCTGACTTTCCTCACAGCAGCTCTCAGGTCTGAAAGTGGTTTGGCTGTGGGTTTGGGAAGTTGCAGTGAGGTTCATTAAAATTGCTCCTCCTGGCAGTCTTGAAAAAGTCACTTTGTCACCTTTTAGCTATATGATGTAGATAGGAGAAGTTGTAGTGCTTGATAGACCTCTGGATTCTCCCGGTAAAGGGTTTTGCTGAGCGGATTTGGCTGTAAACTTGAACATCCAATTTCCTCCCACAGGTTAGTCCATTCTTTAGTGTTTCCACTTGTGGGTTTATACAGATTTAACAGAAATAACGCGAAGGATGGAGTAAGTCATTGACTTTGTAGGGTATAGACTGTGTGAGCACCCCTCCTGATTCTGCAGCCTGACCCAAGAAGCTCTCTTCCCTGTGCCCTGCCTGGTGCAGCACGTTTGTTGCCTTGTTTGTTTTTTCAGCGTCGCTACAATGAAGGAAGTTTGAGTGTTTGCCAGACAGCTGAGAATTGTTTAGCACTGCAAGGCAAACAAATTTCTGCAGCACCATTGACTGTAGCTGCCCTTGGTCCCTTGTGCTCACCAGAGAGCAGTGCAGAGAGGTGCTGAAGTGGTGATATTTTTAGCCTCCCTTCCTTCTGCCCCTTTCCCTGGTGGGCATTTTGTTTGCCGGGGGGAACAGAGGAAAAAAATAGAATGGTATGGGAAAATGAAGAACTGATCTTCACAAAGCAATAGCTTGTGTGTGATCCGTCCTCTGTTTGACTGCTTCAGTGCAGCTACCTCCTTTGGCTGGCAAAGTGACCCTTTTACGCTAGCACTGTCAGGTTGTAGTGGACATCTCATTGCAAGGAACATTGTCTTCCGGGTATAAATAGCCTGCCTCCTGGCAGGCTCGAGTCTTTGGGAACATCTGAATTTTACTTCTCTGCTAGGTGTCCTAGAGCGTGCTGAACCCGCTCACCTCTAACAGGCAGTAGATGCACTGTGGGGAGCCTGAGCCGCAGCTGCTAGAAGAGAAGTTCATATCTGCTGACTTGTACGTCTTGGCTTGTTCTTGGCTATAACTCTACCCTTTAAATCTATCAACCGAAATAGTAGCAAACTAAATTGCCGTTGACTGGGACTGAAGGTACAAAGGTGCTTGTGGACTGTACTTGTACAAGAATGCTTGCCTTGCTTAAGGACGCTTTCAGTTCCAGATTGTTTGAGACACAGACATGATTGTCGAGTGATATCTGAGGGTTCAATTCGTTGGGTGGTACAGTAGCATTCTGAACAAAAGCCTGAGAGGAGGAGGTATGTGGGGACAGAAACAGGAGCTCAGATATGATTCAGTATAAAAACAAGCTTGTGAGTTGCTCATATCAGTTCTGAAATCCCACCTTCCCTGGCAGTGAAGGTGTCTGCTCTCCTCTGGTTTTGGTCTCCCTTAATCTTTGTTTTATTGTGAGCGTATCTTGGCTCTGAAGATAAGGGAGGGGGACGGTGGTGCTGTCCTGGCATGGCCACGGACTGATAGGGACTTCCTTACAGAAAAGACCTGCAGCTGGGGGTCAGCTTTGGGTGAATGGGAGAGGTGGGGGCTGCTGAGGTGTCAGCACAAACTTGCGATGGCATCCCAGTGTGCCCACATGCTTGCTTGTGCGGCAGTGTCAGGTTGCAGGTCTTTGACTTTAATCTAAATGTGGTGGCTTTGCTGGGAAGCAGAGAAAGTTTGGAGAGGAGCGACCGCAGTAATGGTGTTCCGTGCCCAGGGAAGTGCGTTGTGGAGGCGAAGGCTTCCCCTCTGCTTGCTGCTCATGAACCGCGCTGGTTTGTGTCCTTGGGATCACCAGGAGTCTGGTAGGACTCTTGTCCTGAGGAGTTTCTGGTTGTGCTCGGGCAGCGGCTGGGGAGGGCGTGCTGGAGCGGCCAGACGCCTCGCCGTGCCTGGGGGCTGCGAGGATGAGGCTGGGAGCAAGAGGCGCAGGCTGCCAGCGTGCTGAGTCAGCGTGACTGGCCCGGAGCAGGCGTGCTCTGGACGCAGCCTGCTGCCTGCCAGGCTATTTTTAAAGATGTGGCTTCCGTG
The DNA here is from genome assembly GCF_964211835.1 of Anser anser. NCBI lineage: Eukaryota > Metazoa > Chordata > Aves > Anseriformes > Anatidae > Anser > Anser anser. The sequence goes on along the minus strand of NC_139740.1, from coordinate 15,287,635 downwards.
TATTCTGGCTCCTCCTAGTTTGTTTTGTTTTTTTTTAATTTTCCCCCACCCCAAACAAAAAACAGCTTTGCTGCAAGCCTCCATGGGCAGTAGGGGTGTGGAAGGGCTGCAGTTTCTGCTCGGGGACAGGATCTGTCGCTTGTGAGTCCAGTGCAGTTGGGTGCTTGCTGAGCATTGTCTGGGGAGGCGAGCGGGATGTGCACCAGCACGGGGCGTTGCTGCTGGACTCCGCTCCAGAAGCAGAGCGGTGCAGGCTCTGCTGCACCTTGTGGGGCTAACCTGACCTCCCCTTCCCTTCCAGAACCTGACTGACAAGGCTGTCGTGTTATGACGACCCCCAACAAAGGAAACAAGGCCTTGAAGGTAAAGCAGCACGGGGAGGAAAGCGGGGATGGGTGTGGGTACCTGCTCTAGGCTTCGTGAATGCATGCGGCCTTCTCTTCCAGGTGAAGCGGGAGCCAGGCGAGAATGGGACCAGCTTGACAGATGAGGAGCTGGTGACCATGTCTGTGCGGGAGCTGAACCAGCATCTACGGGGCCTGTCAAAGGAGGAGATCATCCAGCTGAAGCAGCGTCGCCGCACGCTGAAGAACCGAGGCTACGCAGCCAGCTGTAGGGTCAAGCGTGTTACCCAGAAGGAGGAACTGGAGAAGCAGAAGGCAGAGCTGCAGCAGGAGGTGGAGAAGCTGGCCTCTGAGAACGCCAGCATGAAAATGGAACTCGATGCTCTCCGCTCCAAATACGAGGCACTCCAGAACTTCGCCAGAACCGTGGCCCGGAGCCCTGTCACCCCTGTGCGGGGGCCTCTCACCTCCAGCATGGGGCCCCTCGTCCCTGGCAAGGTTGCTACTACTAGTGTCATCACAATAGTGAAATCCAAAACGGACGCCCGGTCTTAGTGAAGCGAGTGTTGCCTGAGCTTGTCTGTGCAGGGCAATTAGGCACAAAACCAGCCTGGAATCCCCAAAGCACAAACCCTCCCCACACGGGTCCGGTTTCCTTCTTCTTGGCCCAGGACTGGCCTGCTGATCGCTCTGGTTTTATTTTGTATGAGCAGTGGTGATGCATCCCTTGTCCTGTGCAGACAGAACCTCCCACCCAGCAGTCTGTAGCCCTCAGCTGCCCTTGGGACAGACTGTGAGATCTTGGTGTTCTAGCCAAAGGAAGTCTGCGCAGCGTGGCCGACGGCGCGGCAAGTGGGCTTGGTGGCCTGGGGAGGCCTGGAGGGAGGCTTTCTTCCTGGAGGTTGGGAACCCCGGTTTTCAGTCACTTCCAAAGGCTTTATTTCATTACTCTTCCAGGTGGTGTATCACGGTGCCTGACTGCCAGGTGCCTGAGCCTGCTGCTTTTGTCTCATCTGGTACCAGTAGTCGCAGTTGGGGTGTTCTGTGTAATAGATTTGGTATTTGTTTCTAGGTGTGCCTCTGTGCCCGAGCAGTGGGTTTCCTTCAAACTTCTGTTGCGTTAGCAATGCGGACTAGTGGTGGTGGAAGGGAAGATGCTGCCATGCCCTGCTGCCTCTGCTCCAGCAAAGGGGAGGGAGCCAGGACAGGGCCCGCAGAGGGGGCCCAGCACCTGGGGGAGAGGGAGGGAGGGAGGGAAGGTACCATATTGACTGCAGGCCGGTTTTGTGCCTAATGCGTTGCACTGAACAAGACCAAAATCACTAGTTGTCCCCGTGTTTTGAGGATATCAAGTGTCTCTAGTGTGATGGTTTACACAACCAGTTTATGTGGTTAAATAGCCCTTTATTTAAAGAGAGAAACATCATTTTAAGAGTTATTAAATTATCTAAGTTTAAAATGAAAATCAGACAGAAGAGAGAGCGTATTTATAGTCAGCTTTTTTTATCCGAGAGGGTGAGAATATTTGGCCATATGAATGGGGAAATATTCTCGGAGACTTTGCTAGTTAAAAGTTAATAAATAAATAATTTTAAATTTTCTCATGAACCTCCCGCAAACTGATTGTGGCTCTGAGGTTAGTTTTTATAAAGAGTTATCAGACTTTATTTATAAAACTTAGAAAAAGACAAAAAAAGAGGCAAGTCCTGTTTGATATCTTTTTGCAATTGTACCAAAAGTGACTTATTCTTGATCTTGCTGGCTTCCGTTGTGTCCCCTTGTGTTGCGCTCTCTGTGCTCTCTGAGCTCGTGCGTGGCGCTGTGGTGTGGTGGTGCCAGTGGCTGCCTTTGCCATGTGGTGTCGTTTTCATGCTTCCATTGTTTTCCCTGAGCTTAAGCGAGAGATTGACTTGGAATCTCTCCAAATTCTCCAGGAGGATTCTGGCACACAGGCAAAGTTGCTGTTTTTCTTAAAGGCAAAAAGGAACGGCTGGTGCAACGAAGTAGTGATGCCTGCCCAGAGAACACTGTTCTGCAGAGGCGCTTTGCAGGACGAGGTCTGCTTCTCTCTCTGGGTGTTGCGGCGGTTGCTTCTGCATAGGCAGCTCAGGCCTCTCGCGACCCGGCCGACGCTGGGTACCTGAGTTACCTGAATGGTGGAAATGTTGCCAGTGGAACTGCTCTCTCCTTCCTCCAGCAAAGCTGGCAGAGAAGTAACACGTGGGAGAACTAAGGTGAGGAGGAGACTGATGGGATTGAACTCTGGAACTGGATTTGAGTCCTGTGGTCAGAGCTTGTGTTGCTCTTGTGGCTCCTCTGACAAGAGGCAAGTCTGCCAGCTGTTTGGGGCAGCATAGGACCTGCACTAGTCCTGGAGCTGCAGCCTCTTGTACTGAGTGTCTGCATATTACTGAAAAATAGGCTGTGATGTGGTTGCTTTCTTTCCTGGTTCAGCTTCTGGTGTTGGTAAGGTGCTTAGACTTACAGTTGCGTGACACAGCTGAGAAACTATTTGTGGTCAGGCTCCATTTCCACAAACACTTTAACAACCCTCCCTCCCTCACCTCCCTGAAAGACTTGAGCTGATTATCGAGCTGTTTTAGAGAAGCAGGACATGGAGCTGAAGTCCATGTGATGATCTCTTGGTTGTTTGGGATGCTTTTCCCAGTGAACTTTGTGGGTGAGAACATTGCCTTCAGGCTTCACACTCCCAGCCCGTGGGCTTTCTCTTCTCTGAGTTGAGGTGTCTGGGACGCTGCTTCCCTGCTGTTTGCTGGATGGGCTGCTTGTTGTGCAGCACTTAGCACAAACCTCTGGGCTCCAGCCTTTGTCTTCCACCTGGTAGATGGTGACAGGAGGGATGGGATGCTCCACAACAGAAGAATCCTCCAGTTTGGCTCAGGGTGTAAATCTCAGCCAAGTCCCTACCAGAGCCAGCCCGAGATCTAACCTGGCAAGAGGGCTGTTCTAAACCCAGCTGGAGGCCTGATCTCCGCAGGTCAAGGTTTTGTGTATGGGGCTGGCTAAGAGCTGAGCTCCAGGTGCTGCAGACTGTTGTGAGGAGGGTCCCATCAACAGAGTGGGCAATGGCAGACAGTCCCACAGCCCTGGTGGATTTGCTTCCGTTGTACTCTGCACCGAGGAACAGCCCGGTCCTTCCCTGCCTGCTGGATGGCAACTTGTTGCCAGTAAGAGCGTGTGCTGCTCTGGAGTGAGGCTGTGAATCAGGAGGACAAAGAGAGCAGGCATCAGCACTGACTTGACCAGCCATTGATGCTGTCGTTTCTCCTCCCCTGTGCTATATTTGCTAGCTTGTGGTCCCAGTTTGCTTTGAGTGGCTCAATGCATTTGGTGAGGACACTGCTTGAGGGGGAGCAGGTGCGAAGCCACTGCTGGAGTGTGCCTGTGTGGTAAACCAGCTCCGTTGGTGTGGGGATCCTTTCCACACAGGTTCGGGCTCTGGCTGCAGGTGAGATGGTTCCCTGCTCGTGAAGTGCTCTGTCTGGCTCCATCCTAGGGATGTTGGAGGGGGTGTGGTCCCCTCATGGAGTGCTGCTTCCCCGTACTAGCGTGGTGTTTTTGGTTTTGTTCTCAGTGAAGTATTGGAATCCAAGTAATGTATTTCTGCAGTGTCCAAGGAATCTCGCGTCACGCTCAAGGGGACCATGTCCCCTGCCACCTGGCATCCTGTGCCTGTGTGAGACAACCCCTGCCCCAAGCCCATCACTCTGATCTCTCTTTCTCTTCTCTCTCTCCCCCCCCCCCCCCTCTCTATTTCTCTCGTATATAGCGTTCTGGAGTGTGACAGTTCTTGTTCCTAAGGTGCTTGTCCGTTTGGTTTCCTGCTGTGGAGGGTGTTGTGTTTTCTTTCTCCTTTCCCTGGTACCCTTTTGATGCAGCGGTTGGGGAGGCGGGGCTCTGCCCCAGCCTGCCCGCAACGCAAACCCATGAAGTGTACCCCTGGCGCGGCAGCTCGGCCAGGCGCGCAGGGGTTTGTGTATCTTGTGGTGAATTGTGTGAAGTTACTCTTGCGTTACGCAGCGCCGCCGGGCACCGCTCCCCGGGGACAGCGAGGGCAGCTGCGGCCCGGAGGCCCGAGCGGGGCCTGTCCCGCCCCGGCTCCCCCGCCCCGGCTCCGCGGCCCCGGCTCCGCGGCGGGGCGAGGCCGGGGCTGCTGCGCCGCCCTCCCCGGGCCGCGACCGGGTGCTCCGGGGGTCCCGCCCCGGCGTGGGCCCGTCCCGGTTCCGGTCCCGCCCCGCCCGCGGGGAGCGGCGGCGGGGCCGGGGTCGGCCAGGCCGGGGGCCGCGCTGGGCGGGCGGGCGGGCGGCGGTATTTATTGCTAAGTTATTGCCCCGCGCGGCGGCGGGCGTTATTTATTGCTGTACATAGTGTTGGTGCCGGCGCGGCCGCCGTTGTTTTGTACATGACAATAAACTGCTTTCAAACACCGCGGCTGCCGCTTCCTTCGGCCGCGCTCCGCCGGCCGCGCGGGGGCGCTGCTGGGCGCGGGGCGGGGGCGGCCGCTCCGGCCGGGCGGCGGAAGCGGCGCTGCGCGGCGGGCGCCGGGGGCGGAAGCGGGGCGCTTCCGGGGCGCTTCCGGGGCGATGGCGGCGGGCGGCAGCCTGAGCCGCTCGGAGCGGAAGGCGGCGGCGCGCGCCGAGCTCCTGCAGCAGGAGGAGCAGCGGGACCGGCGGAGACAGGTAGGGCCGCGCGCCCCCCCCGCCCGCCGCCCGGCCGGGCCGCCGTGACGCGCTGCGTGTGCCGTCAGGTGTCTCGCATCTGGAGGAAGCCGCCGGCGGAGCGGAGCCCCGAGGAGTGCCAGGTGCTGAGCGAGAGCGACGACATCGTCCGGGAGCTGGAGCGGCGCCGCAAGCGGCGCGAGCGGCTGCGCCGGCGGCAGGAGGAGGTGGGCGGCGGCGCCGGGCCGGGCCGGGATGGCGGGCGGGCGGGCGGGGCTGCCGCCGGGGAGCGGGGGCTGCCGCCGGGGAGCGGGCCCGGCGCTCTGGGGGCGGCTCCGGAGCCGGGCCGGCCCCGGCTGGAAGCTGCTGTGCCGCCTTACTCGGAGCGCGCCGGGCCCCCGAGGCGGCGGCCCTCTGGCAGCGCTCGGCCCGTCTCTCGGCACCGGTCTGACGTTCAGAAGCCGCTGAATTTCCGCGTTTGCCAAAACGCGTGCGGTTTTCTCACTGGGTGTGCCTCCTGGGAGGGCGGGTCTTCATGTGCCACAATCCAGAAAACTTCTTTGCTCAGTCTTTTATATGTAATACGGACAGCCAATGTCCGCTCTCTTTTATTTAGAAACTGCTTCTGATCATATTTGTGCGTCACTTCTTTCAGCTAGGCTAGACCCATATCAAAATTTCCACGGAGACATCTGTTCCTTCAGGGTCAGTGACGTGCTCTATCTCAGGAACGTGAAATTGCTCAGTTGTATTTCCTAGGTATGTGACGAACCAGAGGAGTTGAAGAGAAAGGCCATTGAGCTGGCTGCTGCTGTTCACAACGCCAAGCACCTTGTCATCTACACGGGAGCAGGGATCAGTACGGTAGGATTCTTTGGGGGTGAGTGGCTGGAGCTTTGGGAGCTCCTTCAGGAGTACTGCAATGTTTGGACTTTTATTTTTTTTGGTGGAATCCAAATGACGACATGATGTCTAGGATGCTATACTAATACTGTTGAAATGCAGAGTTCAGGGTGTATGAATGCTAATGTCATAAATATCTGTGCTAACAAACACTGAGTACAAGTTGCCAGGAATCAGTTTAGTGAAAATAGTGAAAAGGTTCAAAAATTGGGTTCTGTCTAGGAAAATGTGAAGTAACAAGGCGAGAAAAAAAGAGTTCTGGAGGGATTCCATAATGGAGAAAATAAATACTGGGGGTCAAAGTGAGAACTGCAAGGTAGGAGGAGATGCTGGAGAAAAGAAACATAAAAATACAGGAAAAAAAAAAAGGTTCCTATAATTAGGGAGCCACTAGAAAACTTGGACTGAATGAAAAAGCAGCAGTGAATGCATCTCATCCTTGGTGAGAGCAGGTTGATGCGTTTGTGGACAAGAAGCATGAACTTGCCCATCAGGCCTTGCTTTGTCTCTCCCGATAATGCAGGCAGCTTCGATCCCAGACTACAGAGGCCCTAATGGCATATGGACGTTGCTGCAGAAGGGCAGGAGCATCAGGTAAGGAGGTGGCTACTGAACTTCTCTTTCTTTCTCTTTTCTGCAGCCACTCGGGAGACTAATTCTGAGCTGACAATGACAATCAGAAAGCTGATACTGAAAGAGAAATTAATGGCAATTTCTGCTTTTTTTTTTTTCTTGTCAGGGCTACAGATCTGAGTGAGGCTGAGCCCACGCTCACCCACATGAGCATTGCTTGCCTACACAAGCATAACTTGGTAAGATTTTTTTCCCCATACCTTACCTGAGCTGCACTGCCAAAGTAAGATAAATGAAACCCAAAAGGAATATTTTTTTTTCATGAGACTGTATAACCAATGTCCTTACTGAGGTGGCTACATCCATGTAGGAACAACCATCTGTGTTCCTGTACAGTTGAGTCTTCATCAGGCCAGCTCCAGATGGTAGCTCAGGCATGTTTTTTCCCTTGTGCTTTTCTTCAATAGCTCGTGTGTGCCTCCTCGTGAGGCTGGCCTGGGGACATGGCCACCAAGTCAGACAGACATAGTAGAGCTACGTTTAGCAGGAGGAATCTTTTCATTTAGCTTTTATCAAGGCCTGTTCTTCGTGCTTTTCTTTTGTTAGCTCAATATACCAGAGCAGATCTATTTAGTGCATCTTAGGACATAAGTGTTACCTGAATTTGAGTAATATTTTGAGTCCTTTCTGTTTGTGTTAGCTCAGTGTTTTATTCTTTTCAAGGTGCAGCATGTGGTGTCTCAAAACTGTGATGGGCTGCACCTGCGGAGTGGGTTACCCCGAGCAGCAATATCTGAGCTTCATGGAAACATGTACATAGAGGTAGGTAGCCAGAACAGCATGAAAATACTGTCAGGTGGCCTCACAAGAAGGTAATGTGAAATATATCTCCCTGGCTCAGGAGGAATTACTCTAAGTGCTAGTCTCAGCTTAGTTCATATCTTTGGGTCATCATTTTTTGGATGAACTACTTAGCAAACCACAACACAAAACAAAGTGTTCTGTTCAACATGATAGCTTTTTCTCTGTGTTTGCTAGAGACTCCTGTTTCTGACTGCTCTTCTTCAGGCCTTCCCTGAAATCCTTTCTATCGTATAGCCAGTGTGTGCTCTATAATGCCACTTGCTAGGCGAGCTCTTCTGTTTTCAAGTTAGCATCTGATCGCAGATGATTCCTTCTACTGCTTCCAATTTTGTTGTCCCCAAAAGGTGCTGCTCTTAGAGAAGTGTCTGGTTCCTGGGCTTTAATGGGCTATAGAGGCTAATGACACAACTGTTCTTTTTTATTTATTTGTTTCTTCCTGTACCAGGTCTGCACTTCCTGTACACCTAACCGAGAGTATGTGCGAGTATTTGATGTGACAGAACGCACAGCCCTGCACAGGCATCACACTGGCAGGATGTGCCACAAGTGTGGGTCACAGTTGAGAGATACAATCGTCCACTTTGGGGAGAAGGGGACGTTGACACAGCCCCTGAACTGGGAAGCAGCAACAGAAGCTGCAAGCAAAGCAGATGTGATTCTTTGTCTGGGTTCCAGCTTAAAGGTAACTTTAGAGACTCGGTGAAGATTGTTAGCAGCATTCCCTCTTGGTGATACACCTTGGTGCTGAGCAGTCTCCTCCCAAACAGACAACTGTAAACTCTGGTGTCAGGATTCGCCCACCATCTGTGATAGTCTCTCTTCCTCCCTCTTTCCCTTCCTGGTAATACAATCCTTTTCCTCTCGCTGATACCGTTCAGTTACACGTGCCTTTGGCTGTGCTGATAATTTCTATTTTCTGGCAGGTTTTGAAAAAATATCCCCGTCTTTGGTGCATGAGCAAGCCACCAACTCGTCGTCCAAAGCTATACATTGTGAACCTACAGGTGAGAGCCTTTCTGGCCCTGGGTTTGCAGGTTTGGGGGCAGCCCCATGTAGCGCGTGGCGTGCAGGTGACCCGACGCGCCTGTTGGTGCTGCAGCGTGCCGGCTGGGTGCGAGGCAGGGTGCCCCAGCCTGCCCCGCGGGGCAGCCGGGCGGCGCGGTCGGTAGGCGCGCAGCAGCAGGCCTGCTGTCGCTCCTGCAGTGGACGCCGAAGGACGACCTGGCCGCCCTGAAGCTGCATGGCCGCTGCGACGATGTGATGCGGCTGCTGATGGAAGAGCTCGGGCTGGAGATCCCCAGCTACGACCGGTGAGCGAGGGGGGCCCGCCAGGGCCGTGCCCCGGGCGGCCGGCGGTGGCGGCCGGCCCCTCACCTCCCCCCCGTCTCCGCAGGGCGCGAGACCCCATCTTCGCGCTGGCCGAGCCGCTGCGCCCCGGCGAGGAGGGCACGCACTCACGGAAGCCGGTGGCCCCGCCGCCGGGCACGGAGGAGCCGCGGGAGGAGCCGCCGCGGGAGCCGCCGCCGCCCGCCCGGCCCGGCGGGTGGCTGGGCCGCGGCTGCGCCAAGGGCGCCCGGCGCAGGAAGAGCAACTGACGGCGGGGCGGGGGGGCCGCGGGGGGGGGGCTCGGGGCCGGCCCGCCCCGCGCCGCCGGTGCTGACGCGCCCCAAGATGGCGGCGGGGGCGGGCGCGGGGCGGGGCGGGGGCGGGCGGGAGGCCCCGGTCCGCGGCGGGGGCGGCGGCCGGGCCGCCGGTGACAGCGCGGCCATGCTGCGCAACGGGGCGGCGGGCGGCGGCGGCCCCGCGGCGGGCGGCGCGGCGGGACACCGGCCGGTCCGCGTCTGGTGCGACGGCTGGTGAGTGCGGCGGGCGGAAATAAACGGCGGCGGCTGCGCTCGTGCCTCCGGCTCCTCTCTGACCGCCGGCGGGGGCGGGCGGGCCGGGGCGGCGACAGCGGGGCGAGACGGAGCCGGCGGCGGCGGAGCGCCCTCGGGCGGCGGCGGAGCGCCGGGGCCGCGGAGCAACCGCTGCCCGGCCCCGTCCCGTGCCGGCGGCGGGGCCGCCCGGGCCGTCCCGGTGGCGGTCGCGGGCAGGCCGGGGCCGCGGCCCGGCCCCTCCGGTGGGAGCAGCCTGCGGCCGGGCACCCCGGCACCCCGCCGGCAGGCTGAGGGCGCCGCCCCGGCCTCCTGTGAGGAGCCGGCCGCGCGGCAGGTGGGAGCGAGACCTTGGCCCTTCGAGCCCGCGGCGGGGATCGCCCGGTGGCAAGGGGGAAGGTCACCGGCCGCAGCGCCCCAGCTGAGCGCGTCCTTGTGCCCCGGCCTGAAGCAGGGCCTTTGTCTTTCTAGCTATGACATGGTGCACTATGGCCACTCCAACCAGCTGCGCCAGGCTCGGGCTATGGGAGATTATCTGATTGTCGGAGTCCACACGGATGGTAAGAGGGTTTCTCAGCTTTTCACCTCGTGCTGCCTCTCAAATCACCCTGCAGCATTAGCCCTGAGAGGGGGAGATCCCGGTCCAAAGCAGCTTTCTTCCTACATGTCCTCAAGGAGCAGCAGCTACCACCAGAAAAAGCATTTCTTCCCTGGATGAGGCAGTGGAGTTATCCTCACTGTTTCCTCAGCGATTTTTGCATAGTTCAGAGCTTGCAGGCTTCCTTTGAGGAGTGGTCTGTGTTCTGTTCTGCAAAGCAATAGAACCAGTTGAAAATCAATCTGGTGTTGCAGGTGCAAACTGCAGAACTGGTATTCCAAACCAAATTACTGTGTGGAGAAAGCTCATTTCAAGCCCACGTGAGAGTTAAGTGCTACGCATTAATTCTTGCTTGTAAAGATTGGTTTTAAATTAATTTATGGATGCGTGTTTTCCAGTATAAACCAACGTAGCCTGAAGTTACTGTTTAAGAGGAGATGTTCCCCTAGGGGGCTGCCAAGAGGTCTGGGTAATCTCCTCAGGAAGCAGTATGAGGTACAGGGAGTCACAGATACCCTTTGCCTTCAGAGTGAATTCTAAGGCCTTTGCTACATGCTTAAAAAGGAGACTGAATTAAAACACTTCCTGACCTACCTGGGACTTCCTTCCCTGCTGCAGACCAATTTCAAGCTGAGTTTCGCTCAAACACTTCTAACTGGATTTTTCTCTTTCTCACGCAGAAGAGATTGCCAAGCACAAGGGCCCCCCTGTCTTTACACAAGAGGAGAGGTACAAAATGGTGCAAGCCATCAAGTGGGTGGATGAGATTGCTCCAGGAGCTCCCTATGTCACCACACTGGAAACCTTGGACAAATATAACTGTGACTTCTGTGTGCATGGTGGTGAGTGGTGTTCTGAGGTGGCAGTTGTATTAACAAGGGACCTCCAGGGCTTGTGTGCTCTTGTTTTTCCTGCTGCAAAACAAGGAACTTTCTGGCTCAGGGAAATCCTCATTTGTACGGATTTCTGTGTTCCCAGTGCCTGTACTAGTCAATACAGCTACTCAGGTGTTCAGGTATTTCAGGGAAACATGTTTGTGCAAGGTACTGTGAGAGTGGTCAGATTCCTTGGTTCAAGCATCCCTTTCACTTACAAAGATGAAATGTGCTGTCTGACAGTTATCCTGAGATTGCCCTCAACACAAGAAAAAAACTGTGCGTGGGAAAAATAGTCATTTATACAACCTAAACATGAAAAACACTGTTACAGAAGTTCAGCGTGCAAAAACACAATCATGTTTATATCTGCTTATCCTGGGATGAGATCAGGTCTGAAAAGCTTCTGTCTCTATCTAGCTGATAAGCTGTTAAAGTGCTTAGCTGACTGTGGTCAGAGACTCGGTTCTTATTATGAACATTCTTCAGTTTGCAGTCACTGAAGAGAAACAGTGTTCTGATGAAACATTCTTGGTTTTGTACTCTGTCCCTTCCTTGGACTACGTCTCATGTTCATTCGGTTTTGGCCTCTCCTCCCTACCCCTCTGAAGGGGGGTTAATTTTGTTAATTGAATCTGCAATAGTCTTTGCAGTTTTTCACTTTTCCTTTCTCATTTGATCCCAGTCATCTAGTATTGATAAGACAAGTATTTCGTTTAATGTAAATAAATTGTTAATGTTCAATTAGATAGATATGCTTTTTTCACGTGGACAGGGTGATTATCACATTCCTCGCTAACTTAATTGCTTGTCCTGAAAGTGCGTTTGGGGTACGTGACCCCGTACTGGACTTGGTGAAGGATTATGATAACAGAGAAGTGCTTGTGGCCTTTGCTCCAGTTTCCCTGCCTTTATCTCTTTTGTCAAATAATTCAGTACTTCTACCTGCATAATACTCTTAGATGCTGCAGATTTGCCAGGCTGTGTTTATGCAGAAGGTAAGTTTAGAAATAGCCGGGCGTAGCTGGGAAAGTGGCAGATAGCAAACCCGCTGTTTCTGCCTCTCCTCTGGCACGCAGTGTTGTAACTGCAGTATGTTCTCTTCTCCTGTCCCTGTGCCCTGAGGAAGGGGTGTGGAGTTTTGGAACTCATCAGCTTTTCTGAGAATGCCACTGCAACTATATAAGAGAGAGTACATGTGAGTTACCAATGCCTGCGCTGTAAACAGGGTATTATGCCAATTGAAAGCCAGCTTAGGTTTTGTTGTTGAAGATTTTAGACTGTCACTAAATGCAGGTGGTTTTTGTACAATGAGTCAGCAACCACGCCAAAGGTGAACCAGAGTTAACTCTATAGGAGTTCAAGGGGTACGTTAATGTCATGGTAGAAGTGCCATCACTGAGGGGAAGAATTGGGTGTTGAAGAACTGTTTAATTGACTGGGGAAGCCATAACATGAACAGCTAACAACAGTGCTAGAGAAATTAAAGTTAAGGTGCTTTTTAACACTGAGAATAATTGTAGCTGTTTATGGTTATCTGGACAACAATTCAGTTGTGTCTGCTGTTGGAATTGCTACCAGGGCAATAAGCTCAGATTTTCTGGAGTATCTTAAAAAACAATTGGTGAGATGGCTAATGGCCTTTAGCACCCAGGAATATGCTTGTCTCTACAGATAGATTAGTCTTGCAATCCCACGATATATCCATGGGATGCAGGACATATTACATGTGTTCGCACTGTGGTTCGGATTGCAGGAATTACAGTCTGGCTTATGTGCTGGATGTATTCGGCTGTTGCTGTAATTCTAACAGCTCTTGTGCAGGAAGGCTTGGAGTGCAGTTCTGAGGCTTTTCTCTTTCTGCAGATGACATCACCTTAACGATAGATGGCAAGGACACCTATGAGGAAGTGAAGACAGCTGGGCGATACAGGTAACGCATTTCTCCTTAGGCTCTTATACTGTTTTGGGTAGAGTTTCTGAGAGTTCCTGTCCTGAAGGAAAGTCAGATGAAATACAGCTGTCTTCAGGTCACACTTCAATTTTGTTATTACGTGTGTCAGAGCTTTAGCTGCTCCAGGCATTTAGGTTTCCAGAAGGCGATGCAGACTAGCAGCTGAGTGGTAGGGGCTTCCTGTTCCTAGTATATGCTGGTTCTAGTATTGAAGCCTCGCTGGGAGTTAGTTCTGTTGGGAAGTCCGTGCAAGGTAAGTTTTCCTCATACGATTGGTCGCTGTTGTGTGAAGAAGATGCAGAAGCTCAGCAGGCAAGTGGTATACTTAATATCAAGGGCAGATAGTAGGAAGACTTTCTCTGGATGATCCCTGATTTGGATTTACCAGGTTTTACATGTGTTCCAGTGATAACGGTGGGAAGAGAAAGAGGCATATGCTCCTATGGCTTCTGCTTTATCCTTTGCTTGTCTCCCTGCAGGGAATGCAAACGCACCCAAGGTGTGTCCACTACTGACCTTGTTGGCCGCATGCTGCTCATGACTAAGGCTCACCACAGCAACATAGTGAGTCACAGGGCTTTGGGTGGGAGTTTGGAGTCTAGGGCATATGCCAGCTCTTCCCTTTTGCTGTCCCAAAATGGCGGTGGAGCTCCTGGGTCTGGCTCCGAGGTGCGTGGAGAACTGGCAAACTGATTATGGGCAGTGACAGCAAAACACCCTGTTTATATTTGCTTAAGCCTGTCTGAGATCACAGTGCAGAGCCCGTGCTGCTTTCAAAAGGTGTATGGAGATGAAAAGCTTTGATTCATCACGATTGGTGTGAGCTTCAGGAGCGTTATTGGAAAGGCAGACTAGTCTATGGCTTCTCTGAGTGTGGAATTACATTGTGCAGCCCCATTGATCTAGCAGCCCAGTGCTGCCAGAATTGGAAATTCTTCTTCCTTCTAACTGAGCTGTATGCTTTTGCCTTCTGCTGTCTCTGAGTCTTATCAGACCTTTCTCTAGTCTCCTCAGCTCACTATGTGATAAATAGCTAACCTAACCAAAGCAAAAAAGGAGGAAGTAGTGTTCTGTTGGTTAATGAGTTAAATTGACTCAGTAAACAAGCAATCCATTGAACGGAATCGCTGAGATAATAGCAGGGATGAGACAATGGAGGAACAAGAGAATTTGGGGCTAGAGGGAGATCTTTCAGTGTGCTGAGCTGTTAGATTGGCTTAGCAGTAATATGTAAGTTCACACCAAGATTTGACTCAGCATCGCTAGCTGTCTGCACAGATCTGAGCCCATCTCTAGTGGAGTGTCTTTGGAAAATGTCAGGACGCTGCCCTGTTGGGGGCTTGCATAGTTGAGAGAGGACATAGGTGTGCAATGCTATCAGCTGCGCAGGTTGGGCAAGAACAAGAACCACTGGGACTGTGTGATGCCAGGCCGAGGTCAGATAAGGAAGTTTCATCTGACTCCAGCTGGGACGTGATTCTGGTTTAGATATTAACTACTTTGTCAGCATTTAGTGCCAGCGATCGATGATGTGCAGTCTAAGCCTGGACTTCCCAGCACTTCTGCCACACGCACGCATATTTTTGGTTGGATGAGCTGTGTGAGTGCTTAAACATTTTGATTCTTTATCTCCCTTCAGGATGAGGACCTAGACTATCGGAAGCACACTGACAACTTTGGGAAGGTAATGTGAGCTCTAGCCTCAGACGTCTGGTTGTTGTCATGAGAAGGATTCCAAATGTGCTTTCTGGCCTGTATTGCAGGCTTGTTTTTTCCCGCCACGTTTAGCAGTAACCTCAGTAAATGTTTGCCACTGCTGTAGTCAGTGAAATGGGCAGGTGTGGCTGCACAGGACCAGCAGTACTGGTGTGAACAGTATGTTAGCGGCACCACGGCGCTGCTGCACTTGTTGAGCTGTTACTGTTCGTTTGGCTTGCTTGTAAATTCTTTATTGCCACTTCCTTTGGGATGCAGGTGCCCAGAGTTCCAGCCTAGGGACAGCTTCTAGCGATGCTCCTTTTGGTGCTTACGTTTTAAAAGGTGTTGCATTAGGTCTGGGAAGCATTTATGTAGCAGGCACATAACTAGCATTCCATACTGCAAAGAATTCAGTTGCCTGGTCTTCAAATAGCAGAACGTTCCTCCTGTCTTGGGCTGCCTCTAAAGAGCTATCAGCCTTTTTTTTTTTTTTTTTTTTTCCTTCCGGGTGTTAGATTGTCCCTCATTAACAACCACCCGGCCTTACAGCTTCAGTAAGTATTTTACTCACTGTGGTTTTGCTGACCAGGCTGAATTGTTCTCTGCCATGCTGTTGGGTGGTGTTTTTGTTTGTTTGTTTATTTTGGAGAAGGTTTTGTCAGGCCTCTTGCTCTAATGTGTCTGTTTCCTGGTTCTTGGATCTAGGGAAAGATATCTGGGCACTAAGTATTTTGCATGACTCCCGCCAGCAGCATACTCCCTTCTGTATACTGTTGTTTGTGTGGCTTGCCCTGGTCTTAGCTGAATTGTCTTTGTTTTGTTGCGTCTTTTATTGTTTCTAACGTTAGGGGAGCAAAGCAGATGCCAGGGCCAGTGACCTGGTGGCTCTTTCCCGAACTGCCGCATGGTGGGGCTCAAGCTCTATCTTCGGTTTCACTGCAGCTGGGATATTTGGCCCTTGCTGAGTTCTGGGTGATACCAGCTTAGCATACCAGTCAGCCAGGTGAAAGGGTAGGCTGCCTTGCAGCTTGAAAAAGATTGTATGCCTAAGAGGATATAGGTAGGTTGTGCATTGTGTATCTCTTCCGTTAGTAAGTTCTGCCTCTCCTGGAAATCCTGGACTGCCCTGTTGCCTTCTTCCTTCCTAAGCTTTCTTCTCAGCATCTCCTTAGCTGGCTGTTGAGGGGATGATTTGGATTGTGTAAATGTAGAAAGTGCAAGCTGCTAAGAGCTGCAATACTTGCTAGCAAACTAACATGCAGTCCTGCCTACAGCTGTGTTCTGGCACTGTATGTGTGTGGTCCAAATCTCCTCTTGGAGCTTGAAAAGGAAATGTGTGTGGTGTGTGTTTTCCTAGGGACCAAAAGGTCATAGTCCCTGGACTGGTGTCTCACAGTTCCTGCAGACATCTCAGAAGATCATCCAGTTTGCATCAGGAAAGGAACCACAGCCAGGAGACACTATCATCTATGTGGCCGGAGCCTTTGACCTGTTCCGTATCCTTGACTGTTTTGTCACGAGAATAGTGTTGGTCTGCTTGTTCTTGTATTTTAAGGCACCAGACTAGGATATTTACTACTTTTTGTTGTTGTTGTTTTCTTTAGGTATGTGGGTGAGGGAAAAGGCAGGAGTTTCTAATGACAGTTTCTTAGTCACAGGACACAGAGCAAGGAGTTACGACTACTCTCTAGAAAGACTTGTGGCTGTTAGAGGATTTCAGAATGATAGTTGGATACCCTCCATGCTCTACTGATCATACGCTCGTCCTTCTTGAAGTTTGGCTGTCATAGACTAAGTGACTGCTGCTAGAAAGCATACGGTATTTGGAGCAGACACTTCATCCCCAGGACAGTCTTGGAGGTGCTGTGCCTCCCTTTCTACCCAAAATGGGTAGAAATTCTGGACAGAGGCAAAGTTGAGTCCATGTAAGGTGGAACTGAAAAGATGCCTGGCTTTTGTCCAGAGCCTGAGGGCCCGAGGAGGAAGGCAACTGTTCCTAGCACATAGGCACAAAGCAATACAGAAATAAAATCCTTGGGATTACTATTTCCTGCTGTGCTTTCCTGGTACATCTGTTTCTGGCTTCCTTTCTCCATTTTCCATGTTAGCTTCAATTCCTTAAACAGGTCTGCAGATATTGGGCATGTAGATTTCTTGGAGAAGGTTCACCAGCTGGCAGAGAGACCCTACATCATCGCTGGGTTGCACTTTGACCAGGTCTGTATATAAAATTCAGAGATGGAGCAGCTTGGCACATGTTCTTTCTGAAACAAGCAGGCTGTGTGCTGGAAGACAAGAAAGGGTTGTATTGGCCGATACCGGTTTTTCTTACTGGGAGAAAGTGAGAAGGAAGGGGATTGCTTTGTGTTTCTTCTAATTGTGACTGATGCTTTGCCTTAGGAAGTAAATCGTTACAAAGGGAAGAATTATCCCATCATGAACATCCATGAGAGAACGCTCAGTGTCTTGGCCTGTAGGGTAAGTGTCTACAGCTCCGTCACCTTGCAGTGTTCCAGAAATTGCCTACAAGCTGATGTTGTTCACCCATAGCTAAAAAACCTTGCACAAGATCTTTAGTATTCATTGAGAAAGCAAAGATAAGACCAATCACTTCAGGCTACCAGAGGTGCTGGCACGCTCCTGTGAGGAATCACTAGGCTTCTCTGTCGTCTTGGTTAATCTGAGCCATTGCACCCACTCACCTCTTCCACCAGCAGTGAAGAGGCAGAGTGCTGCTCTGCTCTATGCAAAGACAACTGTATTCTTGCAGAAAACTATCTACTTTCTGCAGCAGGGTAAAAACTTCCTGGGAAAGAAATGTAGGGAGGCCCAGAGATATATGCTCTGAGCAATTAATTCTGGGATTTGCTGTATACACCCTACCAGAAAGCATAATCTTTAGTGGAACAAAAAGATCATAGAATCATAGAATGGTTTGGGCTAGAAGGGACCTTCAAGATCGTCTAGTTCCAACCCCCTTGCCATGGGCAGGGACACCTTCCGCTAGACACGGTTGCTCAAAGCCCCAACCAACTTGCTTTCCTATTTCCCTTATTTGAGTTCCTAAATCTATAATCAGGTGGCCTGCTCAAGTCCATGTAGGAGATAGGCTGGTCTCTGTTGTGGCTTTTTTTTTTTAATCTGGATTCTTGTTTTCTTTTTCTAGTATGTCTCAGAAGTGGTAATTGGAGCCCCATATGCTGTCACTGCTGATCTGCTGGATCACTTCAGGGTGAGAGTCTTTGTGTATAGATGTACGTGAAGATGCTGGCTTTTGATGTGCTTGAAGAGCTAAAGTGATGGAAAACATAGCAATATAGCAGAGAGGTGGTCCTGCTCAGCATAATTACAGTCCCTGTCACCTTCTGGAGGGAACGTGATTGTTGGTGACTTTGTGCTCCTCTCTAGGTAACACTTGTATGTCATGGAATGACAGAGGTGGTGTCAGACAAGGATGGTTCTGATCCATATGAGGTAAGATGCTAGCTGCTGCCATCTGTGCTTTTTTGCCAGCATTTGTGACAGATACAGCATGGCTTTGTTCATGCTCCTGGGCTGAGAATTAGAATACAGAGTATTGCAGTGGATGCTACCCAAGCAAGTCTTTGTCAGGTGATTCTGTTTTTTGTCAACCCCTCCGGTAGCTACTTGGAGCAGAGCCTGTAAATCATTCACAACTCCATTCTCTTAGTCACCGTTTTGTTTTGCCTGTTTCTGATACCTTCACGGCAGAATGAGAAATGCTGTCATCTTTGCTCTATGCAAATCCCTCGCTCAGCTCCCATATACCTGAAGCTTTGCTTTCATCAGTGATTTATTCAGCTTCTTAGGAGATGATTTTGTGTCGTGCCTGGCTGGGTGCCCACAGGACCTGCCATGACTTCTGCTCAGCTTTCCTTTACTGAGCTGTAAATCCAGAGGTCCTTCATGTTTTTCACAGATGAGTCTGCTTTGTTTGTTCACAGGAACCGAAGAGACGTGGCATTTTCCAGCTGGTGGACAGTGGCAGCAATCTCACCACAGATTTAATTGTGCAAAGAATCATCAAGAACAGGTTGGCTTTCTTCATCCTCTAGTTCTGTTGCATGCTGTTCAGTCCAGCTTGTCTGAGGCCTGATTAATGGGATCAAACAGGAAGAGAAGGGATATCTGAGGGCACAGAGGAGGGAAACAGTGAACTGGTCCTTCATCTTCCAAAGCTTTGTTCTGGAACTTTGGGCAGGCTGCTTAAGTGTGGATTTACCAGACTATACAGGAAAAGGAATAGGTAAACTATACTAGGTTAGAATGTGCTTCACGGCACGTTTTATTATTTTTCCTCCTTCTCTATCAATGAAAAAAAATCCTTGCTGTATTCTTAAGGATTTAGCATGCTGTTTCTTTCAGTGCTTTGCTCTTTTAAGCCGTTCACCTTCAGTGACCCCAGCTCAGGTCAGTTGTAAATTTGAATTTGGTATTGCAGCACTAAGTGGTGTGTCCTGGGACAGACCAAGCATGGAACAGCAGCAGCATCTTCAGAGGGAGAAGTGTTGTTTGACCGGTGTGGGAGCCTTGGACTTCAGAGAGAAGTGATCGTGACACTTGGAGGAAGCTCTGGGTGCTGGCTCTCTCCAAGAGGAGGGTGGGAGGTTACTGGTGAAGCTTCTGAAATACTCTCATAACAAAACAACATAGGAGAAGGCGGTGCTCCCCTGTTCCAGGGGGTTTTAGTCTCCTAGAGAGAGGAATGGGTAAGACTCTCATGGTGTTTTATGATTGATGCAGGCTGGAGTTTGAAGCTAGGAACCAGAAGAAGGAAGCAAAAGAGCTGGCAGTATTGGAGGCCATGAAGAGACTGGAAGAGAAGCACTAGACCAGCATAGAGCTGATGCTTGGGTCGTGGAACGCTGCAGCCTCGCCCTCTTCTGGAGGAGCAAAGAGCTCTTCTAGAGAGGACTCTGAACAAGGACACCGCTGCTGGTGTGCACAGGATGTGCTAGCCTAGCTGTCCCAGCTCCTCCTGCACTAATTATGCAGACATAATGAGTTGGGATCCTGCTGCCTAGTTTTTCCTCCGTTAATCAACCCCCATTCCCTTTCCCAGGAGAAGATTTGAAAAAGAAAAAAATGGTTTTAATTATAACTAATGTTTTAACATGTTGATGTGCTTTTACTTTCTGCCATTTCTGGCTTTTACAAGGTGGGAAATGAAGCAGCTTCCCGGGCCCTTTCTGCCTCCTTCCACATTCTGCTGTCATGACTGGAGTCTGCATTTCAGAACACCCCTTCAGGTGGTGGTGTGGGCTGCTTGACAGACTGGAGAGAACAGCCTTCCCGGGAGAAAGGGGCAGCCAACAATTCCTCTGTGAGCTTTTTGGGTAGGGATGCTAGGCCAATCAGTGTGCCTGCTGCTGGCGGTGCTCACTGCGCCCTGTGCTCTGAGATTGCTGGTGGTGGTGCTTCTCAGCTGCTGCCTCTGCACGAATACCAGATCGAAAGCTACTTACGGTCTAATTGGATAAAGCCTTCCTCCAGCTGTGACTGTTGCCAGTGAATCATTCACTTCCCCAGTGACAGGCAGCAGCTCAGCATCTGCTGCGGGTTGTGAGGCTCGTGGCACAGAGACCCTCAGGTCTGATGTGTTCCCTGGTGAGTTTGAGGAATTTCTCTGCACAAGGCATGAGAATACTGGCAGGTTTTGCCAAAGGCTCCACCTGCTATGAGATGCGCAGGACTCGGCGCTCCTCGTGAACTGTGCTCAGAGCTCTGCTTGCTGTTGCTGCCAGAGTCCACCTTGTGCCTGACAGATGTTACCAAGAGAAGTGACCTTGTGAGCTGGAATTTCACGATTGTTTTCTTAGGGTTGAAGTGCAGCATGTTTACCTCCTGCGGGAACCTGCAGGGCCTGAGGGGATGAGTCTGGGAAGAGCCAGGTGCTGGGCTGAGCCCTTCTCTGCCTCGTACATTCCAGGGTGCTGTGCTGGGTGTCTCAGCCACTCCCTGCACTGTGCTGTACAGTCCTTCCAAGCCGATTTTGTGTCCTCTCTGTTGTAAAATTCTGTTGCTGATCATTAATAAAATGTTGAAGAGTTGTCTGTTGGTCTCTTCAGGCCTCGAGTCCAGGTGCCAGAAAGGTTTCAGGCCTTTGGGTGGAGACTTCTGCAGAGGCTTTTCCCTGGAAGCTATGTCAAGAATGGGCAAGAGTTCACTGCTGGCATAAAAACAAACTTTGCTGCGGGCAGCTCTGCCTGAGCTCTGTGAAAATCTTAAATTTCTTCTGGTACAAGGGTTAGAGATCACTCTAGCTAGAAGCCCTTCTTTTTTGCCATGTGAAGAGGTTTTTGCTGAATTCACTCAAAAACAACTAGGCCAGGTGAGGGGATCTTTGCTACGCTGTTCTAGGTTTTTATGCTTTCTGGACTTCGGCATTGCAGCACAGCTTGCACTGGAAAGGTGTCTTGGCAGTTTGGCAGTCACGCAGTCACATAAACAAGGTGGGTGTGGAGTTAGGATTCTGCTGGTAGCTTGGTGCGTTGCAACGCTAAAGCAGTGTCTACGAGCAGCCCTGGTGGCTCTGCCCTGCTGCCTGCAGAAGGGCTGCAGCGTGCACAGATCTGCCACAGAGCCTCAGCATCTCATGTCTGTGCAGTTGCTAATCCCAGATCCTGTGTTTGCATATTGGCATCTCCTAATGAATGTGTCATTTGTGACAAGGTGCTATCAGGAGCCAACCCACCCACCTGCGTGGGAATGCTCCCGGCCTCGGGGCAGGAGGGGGACCTGGAGAACTCGAAGCCTCCCGTCCTCTCCCATAACCTCGCTGGAGCTCCTCAGGTGCCTGTGACAGAACAGCAGTCCCACCGCTGGGCAGCGTTCGAGCACGGCACCGGCGATGCCGTGAGTGCACTGGCCTGTCCTGCTCCCCCCTCAGCTCTGCAGCTGCTGGGGGCTGCGGATGTTCCTGCTCTGGGGGATGCAGGGGGCTGGGGCAGGGCCATCGGCTCCGCGCTGCTCTGTCCTGTGTGTGGCCACGCTGGTGCTCGTCCTGGAGGAGCAGAGAGGGCTTTTCTCCAGTGGTGGGGCCGTGCCTGGCAGAAAGCTTTTCTCCAGAGCAGCTCTGCAGCTGAAGGGAGGTTGAGGGCAGCCCTGGGCAAGTGTCGGAATGACCCCTGATTCCACCTGCCGTTTTTGGGAGATGTTTCATCTCTAGAAAAATACCGCCCTTGTTGGCTGGCAGCAGGGTCGTGGCTGTGGTGGAAAGCCTGTTGCTGGGCCCTGGGCCTGGCTGGTGACATGGGGACAAGGATGGGGGTGCCTGCTCCCTGCAGGGTCAGGCTAGCCCCGGCTGCTGAGGCCTGTCCGGCTCCTGAGCAGGCTGCTCCCCCAGGGCTGTCCCCTGCTGCTCGCCAGCCGGGACTTTTCCTGACTGGAGGTAGCCACCGCTGCCGCTTGCTGCCAGAGTGGAGGCGAGGTTATCGCTGGCCGGGATCCTCTGCTGCCCTTGTGGGCCGTGGGGCCAGGCTGAGCCCTGTCCTGGGCTCTGCTGGGGGGCAAGAGCACAAAGAGCCCCGTTGCGGTATGAGCTCCCCACCCCCAGAGACTGACGGGGAGTTTGTCATTAAAAACAAACAACTCCACACGGTGACAAACCTACCCCGAGCCCAGCATTTGCGTGTAAATGAGCTGCCTCTGGGACCAAAACAAGTGCCGTTGTTATTAAAAAATGACTAAACTATTTAATTTTCGTTCTCACCACTTGGGTGCCTGCCTGCTGGTGTAACTGTTTTGCCTGGAAATTTCAGCTTCACTTGTTCAGATGAGTGAGCGGTGCGTGGTGGAGCTGCCATTCTGCATGTCCTCATTGCTGTTTCTGAGCAGAAAACTTTGGCATATGGTATTTCTTCAAGTGCCTTTGGGCCCTTTTCCTTCCAACCTTGTGTTCGCTGACATCTTGTGAGTCCCGGAGGGCAAAAATGAATGGGGAGTTAAAATAGGGAAATAAATTGCACAAATTTCAAGTTTGTGACTCAATTCTCACTGTCCTCCTCTCTCTCTCTCTTCCTTTTACCAAGCACGGACTAAGACTCTGGCTCCTGCACTAATCCTGAGGAGGCCTCCCTTGCAACGTGCAGTAAGTGTCTGACGTTTCTCTCATGGGAACCAATTTGCTGGAACATTTGAATCAGGCTTGCTAAATCTTACGAGAGCAGTGGTGACCCTGGTGTAGGAGGCCAGCAGCTCTGGTCCTCACCCTGTGGCAGGAGCTGCAGCGCCCGCGCGCGTGCCCCAGCAGCACAAGCAGCACGCGTGGTCCTGGTGCTATGCCCAGGGCCGCCCGCACCTCGGGGGGGACGCAGAGGCGCGTGCCTGCAGTGCTGGCAGCCTTCAGCTGGGCAGGGCTCAGGGCAGCGTGTGGCAACCTTTATAGAAAGGGGGTGCCCTCAGCGAGGGGCTGCTCCTGCCCGCGGCTCTCCAAGGACTCAGCCTTGCCTCTTGCCCAGGTGACACTCGGGGACTGGGGGGGTGGAGCTGCGCTCCTCGCGTCGGCCGGGGCCGGGGCAGGCAGGGTCCCTGGAAGGCCGGGCTGGGGCTGCGCTGGCCGGTTTGCCGGGGGTGTCGGTGGTGCTGCACCGGGTGCTGCTGCCTGAGCACGGCCTGGGCGCCCCGGGGCTGGGCCAGCGCCTCCTGCAGCACCTGGGGACGGGGGCAGCAGGGCCCTTCGGGGGTGGCAGGACAGCGATGCCCTGGCTGCAGTAATTCACCCAGCAAAGCCGAGTCAGGTTCTGCTGCTCCCTGCAGCTTGGGCTGTATCGCCCCGTCACTGCTGCCTGCACAGCCCTGCCACTGCTGCAGGCACCGTGCCTCGCAGCCACTGCTGACAGGCATTCGCGCAGCCCTCGGGCGTGTGGGGCTATCTGTGAGTTTCCAGGGGGGTGGTGATTGCTGGTTGTGATCGGTGAGCAATTTTTCCACCTGGGTTTGAGCAGTCACGGGCACCTGGAGGATGCCAGCCCTGGCCCTCAGAGGCAGCAGGGCTGCAGGTCTCTCAGTGCTCAGCCCCAGCTGCCCCCATGCACGCCCAGCTACGCTGCCCTTGTCCTGTTAGCCCACAGCATCGCCAGTGCCCTGGGCAGGCTGTCCTGGCCCAGCTCAAGTCCCTCTTGGGTTCAGGGAGCCAGACCCTGGGGTGAGGTGGGGGGCTCCGCAGCGATGTGGGGAGACGCCGCCTCTGCAGCAGCTGTTTGCAGGCTGATACAGAATGTTTGCAGATGATACAGAAGTAGTGCTTGAAGCAGGGCTGTTCAGGGCAGGGCCCACCCCCCCACACCTGCCCTGCGGATCTTGGGGCTCCTCTTCCCAATGAAGTCAGTCGCTGTTCTAGCACCTGGTGCTCCATTTCGATGGGTTCCCTCTCCCCTGGCAGTCCCCTCATCCTGAGCCCAGCAAGGGGGCCCCAGGCTTTGCTCTATCCCCCTGCGCCCACAGCACCAGTAAGCCTCTCGCCCCAGGCTAGCACTGCTTCCCTGGATCTACGCCCGGTGGGGCAGCCCCTGCGTGCCCCAGACCCCGGTGGGTTCCTCCACCCCTACAGGGGCTTTCAGCAGCACCTCCTGTCCCTGCAAAGACAGACGAGATCGTTCCAGTCCAAGTGCATTTATTGTCGCTGCGGAGCCACCGGTGCTGGCTCAGGCATCTGCGCACTCCGTGGGGTCCAGGGACAAGGTCACGTCTGCTTTGCACTGGAGAGTGCCAGGGGCTCCCAGCAGCGCCTGGCAGCTCCGCAGCTCGGGGGCCACATCCATCACGCAGGGTGCCTGCGGGGGAGACCATCAACAGGACCGGGGGCCCCAGGACGTGGCGCTGCCGGGGGAGCCGGGCTGCCCCAGCGTCCCGGAGCCCCGCGGGCAGGTGAGATCCTGCTCCCGCTGCTCGCTGGAGCACGGGGCCCTGGTGCCTGCAGCTGGGCAGCCCCGGCACAGCCCGTGCCCAGTGCCCTGCGGGGAGCGGCACCGGTGCCCCCCGTGCCCGGCGCCCCCCGGCGGCCCCGGTACTCACCGCGGGGCGGAGCGGTGCGGGCGGGCGGGCCGAGCCGGGTGGCAGCGCTCCGGGACGGCGCTCGGCGGCGTCGGAGCGGCGGATGTAGGGCGAGCGGCGGAGGCCGGAGAGCAGCCCCGAGGCTCTGCCCACCGAGTAATGGCGGGGCCCGGCCGCCTGCCGGTACCAGGGCGCGGCGGGGCGGCAGAGGCAGAGCAGCGCCAGCGCCAGCCCCAGGCAGCGAGCGGCGCGCATGGTGCCGGCGGGACCGCAGCGCTGCGGGGCGCCGCCGCCGCCGCTTTATAGCCCACCGGGGGGCGCCGCGCCCGCCCCCGCCGCGGCCCGGCCCCCCGGGCGGCGCAGCCCGCAGGAAGGGGCCGCTCGCCCCCCGCCCCCCGCCCGGATCCGGCGCGCACGAGCCCGGCGAGCGGCGGCCGCGCGCTTACCGGGGGCGGCGCCGGTCACTCCTTGAACTTCCACTCCTGGCGGCACATGGGGCAGTGCTGCTGCACCTGCTGCGAGTGCAGCCACTTGAGGATGCAGTGCATGTGGAAGCAGTGCGAGCACTGCCCCCACACCAGCGGGCAGTCGTCCCCGGGCACCTTGCCTGCGGCGCGGACACGGCGTCAGCCCCGGCCCGGCCCCGCCCGCCCCGCGCCGCCCGCCCGGTGCCCCCGCGCTCACAGTCGGGGCAGCAGCCGTTGAAGGCCATGCGGCAGATGCCGCAGTTTTCGTCGTTGGCCACCCACAGCCAGGAGGCGACCCCGTGCCAGCTCCGCACCCTCACCCGCATCGCGCCGCCGGACGCCCCGCCCCGCGCCCCTCCCGCCCCGCCGGAAGCCCCGCCCCGCGCCCCTCCCGCCCCGCCGGAAGTCCCGCCCGCCGCCCCACAAGGCCCAGCGCGCGCGCGCGCGGCGGCGCGCCTTCCCCCGCCGGCCCCGCCTCTTCCGCTTCCGGCGGCGGCGCAGCGCGGCCGGAAGTGCGGGCCCCGGAGCGGAGCCGCCATCATGGCCGACAAGATGGACATGTCTCTGGACGACATCATCAAGCTCAACCGCAGCCAGCGCGGCGCCGGGCGGGGCGGCGGCCGGGGCGGCCGGGGCCGGGGCGGCGCCACCCGCGGGGGCGGGCCCGGCCGGGGCGGCGTGGGAGCCGGGCGAGCGGGCGGCGGCGGCCCCGTGCGGAACCGGCCGGTGATGGCCCGGGGCGGCGGCAGGAACCGGCCCGCGCCCTACAGCCGGGTACGGCCGCGGCGGGCCCGGGGCGCCGGGCGGGGGCGGGGGGCGGCGCTGCTGGCGGCCGCGGGCCGGCGGCGCCCCGGGGGAACGGGGACGGGCCCGGGCCCGGGCCCGGGGCGGCGGCGGGGGCAGCCCCAGGACGGGGCCACGCGGGCGGCGGGGCGGGCCGGGCCGGGCCGGGCCGGGCCGGGCCGGGCCCGGCCCTTTGTGCGCTGCCGGCGGGCGGCGGGGCCGGGCGGCGCTCAGCGAGGTGCCGGTGTCGTTGCAGCCGAAGCAGCTCCCCGAGAAGTGGCAGCACGACCTCTTCGACAGCGGCTTCGGGGCGGGGGCCGGCGTGGAGACCGGCGGGAAGCTGCTCGTCTCTAACCTCGACTTCGGCGTCTCGGACGCGGACATCCAGGTAGGGGCCCGGGAGCGGCCGCCCCGCGCGCGCGAGGGCTGTGGGCGGGGGGTTTCATTCAGTGCCCCGCGGCCAGGGGCGGGGGCTGGCAGCGGGGGGTTCCCCGGCCCCGGTGCCCGCGGGGGTCAGGCAGGCGGAGCTCCGTCCCGGCCAGCCCCGCGGCCCCGCCTGGTTTTGTGCCGCGGGTGTTTGGGGGCGGCTCTGGCCGTGGCTTCCAGGTGGCTGCGGCTCAGAACAGCCGCAGTCCTGCACAGAGCCGTGGTTTATCCCGCCGTCCGTGGCTCTGCCGTGGTGCGTGGGGGAAGATGCTGCTGGGTGGCTCCATCCTTCTGTGGCTACAGAGTTTAGAACGAGCCCTGTAAACTCTCAAGGTCCGCGTAACTCCAGAAGCTCAGTAACCGTACGCGGGCATCGGTTTGCTCTGTTGTTATAGGACCTGTTCGAGTAGCTTCTTTTTAAAGTCGCGTTCTGTTAAGCGCCAAGGTGTTCCCATAGACGCATCAACCAGTGACACTGAGGAGACCAATTCGTGAGGGAGAGCCTGCGTCCTTGTGCTGTAACTTCCTTAATTCCTTTATCTGTTTCACAGTAGCTAAACTTCCTAGCCCCGTTACTGGTCCCGGTTATATCACTCGTTTCAGCGGTGCCTTGGGTAAGAACCTGCCAGGCTCTTTGGTCGGGCGTGCGGGACAATTTGTCTCTGAGCTGGCTGGGGCTGGGGCTTAGAGCACGACGCCTTGGTGCTTTCTTCATCTGTTAATTTATTCCAGTTTCTCTACACGGTGATCTGTCCGTGTCGGGAGAATTGGAAGCAAAATTTTTTAGGTCACCTAGTTACTGGGTGATGTGCTTACAAACGCTTCTTTCCCTCGTGTAAGCTTAGATTTGGTTTAAGTTTCCCGTTTGTTGTAGTCAGGCCCAGACACAGAAAACGCAGACCGGTGAAGTCACCTCGGTTTGATGTGTAAAGTGGCACCAAGTGGCGTGCGGTTTGACTGTGAAGTCACCTCACTCAACAAGCCCGCGTGCTCTGCAGGATGGTTGAGGCTCGCCTCATCCGCTGTTGGCTTGGACTGCAGGAGCGGACGAATTTCCACGCGCGTCCGACCTAGCAGCGAAGCTGATGGAAGTGTTTGCACCTCTCTGTTACTACCCGTCCGTAACGTCGCACTGCCTGAGAGGCGCGGATTGTTTCCTTTGTTTCTGTGCTGATGGTGCCACCGACGTGGCTGCACGGCTCAGCGAGCGCTGGCGGGAGGGAGCTGGCAGGGACCTCGCGTGCGCTTTGCTCGGTGCTGCGGCCGTGGCGCAGCGAGAGGGGTCGCGCCTGGGCGAGGAGCGGAGCGTCTCTTCCCGCGCCGCGCTCCGAGAGCTTATTGCGAGCGCTTTGCTGATGTTCGTGTCCAGTGAACGAACGCGAGGGAGGAGCTCGCCAGCAAGATTGCCTGAAGTGCTGCTGGCTGGCGAAACGAAATATTTATAGTGCTCTTTCCAAACGCTTGGGTAGTGATTCTGAGACGGCCGGAGTGGTGTTCAGGCTCTGGAGCGTACAACGTAGAAGGCGGCCTGCGGTGCCCACTTGGGAGAGCCGACAGTTCTGTTGTGGGCTTTGAGCTTTGGAAGCACGGGGCGTAGCAGCACCTTGCGTACGGTGATACGTCCCTGGGTGATGCGCTGAACGTAGGCCCTGTGGAACAAAGCAGGTGGCTCTGTAGCTGCCTCTCTCCGTCCCATGTGACGGCGAGTGAAGCGCTTCTGGAGAGGACTCTTCCCAAGTTCGGTTTTTGGGTTGTTTTCCTAAGCTCTGGCAGGGACTGTGGTTTTAAACTGCACCTGGTCTCGCAAAGCTCTAAGGCGGGGGGGGGAGGGGGCGGTGAGTCTAGCACATAGAAACTGTGATTATTTTACAAATCCCTGCATTCTTATAGATTGTTCTTCCTGAGACAAATGGATTAGGGTCTGGATCAATCTTACAACAGTGACTCTGTTGATTCAGCCTTGACAAGAAGACTTGTGGCGTCCCTGGGAAAAGAAACAGGCCCGCGTCCCTTGAGGCTGCTTTGCTGACACCACGCGTGCACCCTGCAAGTGGTGACCAGGGAGTCCTGCTTGGGTTTGCCACCGGTGACTCCTGTCTGAAACTCTTCCAATAGCCCGAGTTCCCGTCTCCCAGGGGTGCTTTCTCTGAGTCGTCAGGGAAGCTCGGAAAGCCCGTGTAATTCCTGACAGCTGGTGGGGGGGTCTGCCTCTCCTGCGTCGGGGCTGCTCAGCGTTTGCAGTGCTGACGGAAGCGTGCTCTCTTCTCTCTCTGTTTCTCAGGAACTCTTTGCAGAGTTTGGGACCTTGAAGAAGGCGGCAGTGCACTATGACAGATCTGGCCGCAGTCTAGGGACAGCAGACGTGCATTTCGAGAGGAAGGCAGATGCTCTGAAAGCTATGAAGCAGTACAACGGAGTCCCCTTGGACGGTGAGTCCACGCGGCTGATTGTGGCGCGTTTCCCTGCATGGCCGGGATCTGCGTGCCCGTCACGCTCACAGGGTAACCGGCTGCTTTCCCCCAGGGCGCCCCATGAACATACAGCTGGTTACGTCACAGATCGACACACAGAGGAGACCGGCACAGAGGTGAGATGCCGCGCTGCCGCGAGAGTGGCCGTGCGGGTCAGTGTGGGGAGCGAGCTGGCCTGGCCTCTCTCTGTGTGGGAAGCATGGGTCCGCCTCCCGTTGTACAAACTCTGAGTGCCTGTGTGGGTTACCCAGAGCGCGCTGTAACGGCTGCCTTTTAAAAATCGCAGCGTAAACAGAGGTGGCATGACCAGAAGCCGTGGTGGTTCAGGAGGATTTGGTGGTGGAGGAGGCAACAGGCGAGGTAGCCGTGGCGGGAGCAGAGGGAGAGGCAGAGGAGCTGGGAGAACTTCCAAACAGCAGCTCTCTGCAGAAGAACTAGATGCACAGCTGGATGCTTACAATGCCAGGGTAAGTGCTGCCTGCGCGCTGTGCGCAGGTGCCCTGCGGCATCGCTTCCTTGGAAACGCTGGCAGCCCAGAGCTGGCTGCAGGGAGGAATCATCTTTCAGCCTACTGGGCCAAAATAGTTTCCGTCCAAAGCCGAGCACTGCCCTGTTCCTCTGGTTGCCTTAGCTCTCCAGAAGTACTGCTGCTGCTAAGAAACGGCCCCTTTCCAGCGTTCGCAGACTCGGCAGGGCCTGCGTAGGCCAGGCTCGTCTGTAGCCAAAACAGCTGGGATGAGCGATAGCAGTGTAACAGTGCCCGGGGAGAGAATGGGCCAGAAAAATGAAAAACAGAAGGAAAAAAAGTGAAATAAGTGCCTCGGATGCTGAGAGAGGAAAAAGTCAGCGATGCTGATCACAGCATGCAGGTCCCTAGCGCAGAAGGAGATGAAAAGAGCAACGCACGTGGTGTCATTCAGAATGAGCCCAGATGTTGTGCCACGGCAGGGTTAAAATGTTGGTAGAGAGTCGAGGTTAAACGCGCGCCTGGTGTGCTCCGAGCCTTGCTGCCTGCGCTGATGGAATGGGACACGGCTGGGGCAGCGGTATGGGTGGAGCGAGCTGAATTCCAGAGAACATTGGCGTGGAGACGTGTTTTGGAGCAGTGTTCTCTGGAACCCGGGATGCTTCAATATCGTCTGAGAAAGAGTTGGGTGGGGGAGGAGGGCGGGGAACGCAGGGAGCTTGCCTGAACTCTTCCAAGGGTAGCGGGCTGGCCCCGGTCGGGAGGTGTCGTGCTGGGAGGGGGGCGGTGATGCTGGGGGGCTGGTGGGGACGGCGGGGCGGTGACGGCGGGGCGGTGACGGCGGGGCGGTGACGGCGCTCCTCTCTCCTCTCTTGCAGATGGACACCAGCTAAAGCGGATGGCGCGGCGCGGCGCACGGGGGGGCTGCGGCCGCCCGGCTCCGTGGTGCCGCGGGAGGGCCGCGGCCGGCCCCGAGGACGGGATCGTTTTCCTTTTGGTTGGGCTAGGTTTTAACCTCGTGTAAAGGTTTTTTTTAATGCCGAAGCAGACCCGTTTTGTACCGAGTTATTTTGGGATACATTTTACTGGTTGCCTGCCGGCCGGGGTGGCTTTTTCACCTCGGCCGTAATAAACTAGAACCGTGTCTAGAGCCCTGCTGTCTGCCGCGCCCCGCGCGCCTTTCCCGCGCCCGCGCCCGCGCCCCGCCCCTTTCTGTGCCCCGCCCGCTGTGTCCCTGTGTGCCCCGCCCCCTCTCCGTGCCCCGCCCCCTCTCCGTGCCCCGCCCCCCACCGCGCGCGCGCGGCCCCGCCCCCCACCGCGCGCGCGCGGCCCGGGCCAATGGGCGCGCCGCTGCTGGGCCGGAAGCGAGGCGCGGGCCCCGCCCTGGCGTAACGGGAAGTGACGGGCGTGGCCCGGAAGTGCGGGGGTGCGCGGGCGGCTGGGCGGATCCCGGCGGCGGTGTCAGCGCGGCGCGGAGCGGGAGCAGGGCCGGTACGGGGCGGGGGCGGGGGCAGGGGGGGCCGGCGGGGAGCGGGGCGGGGGGAGCGGGGCTGGATCCCGCCCGCTGCGGCCCGGCCGGGCCCCGCCGCTCGGCGCCGTGACAACGGGAGCGGCCGGGAGGGGGGACCCGGCCCCGAGCGCCCTCAAACGACCTTCGGGGGGGGGAGGGGCGGCGCCTCCGCTCCCGGGGAGCTCCCCGCGGCCCCGCCCCCCCGGCCGGGAGCGCTCCGCCGGCAGGGGCGCCGCTGACGGGGCTGGGGAGGGAGCCGCGTCCCGGGGCCGGGCCCCGTCGCGGGGGGCAGCCGAGGGCCCCGCCCCGCCCCGCGGCGCGGCGGGTGAGGAGCCGGGCACCGGAGGTCCCGTGGGGCTCCCGGCACCCCCGGCCGCTCGGGCCCGGCGGGTTCCGCGCCCCGGGCCGCAAGCCGGGACCCCCTGCGCGTGGGGGAAGGGCCCCGCCCTGCGGCCGTGAGGGCGCCGGGCCCGACCCGCGGGGGCCGTGCCGGGGGAGGCGGCCCCGTCGCAGGGCGCTGCGCGAAGGGGGCGCGGGGCGGGGCTCGGCGGGGGCGCGCCGCAGCCCCCGAGCGCGGGGCTGGGGGGGCCTCGGGGCCCCGTCAGCGCCTCTCGGGGGTCAGCCGCGAGCAGAGCCCGGAACCGCGTTGCTGGCTGCGGGGCGCCTGGCGGCAGCCGGTGCCGGGATCAGCCCCCGGGGCGAGGCGGGAGCTCGGCGGGGCCTCGCGCGGAGAGGTGGCGGCGGTGCCTGAGCTCCCCTGGCCCCGAGGCCCCGAGGGCAGCGGCGGGGGGCAGGGCCCGGCTGCCTCGCTCCGTGCCCGCCCGGCCCTGGTCCCAGCCCCGCCGTGAGCCGGTGCCTCGCGCCGCCACCACACGCGGGGGGCGGGCCGCGCGGCCCCGCTGGTGCCAGCAGTGGGTGCTCCCTTTTCCCGCAGCCCGTGCAGCCCCGCGGTGACCCGGGGCGGCGAACCGAGCCGGGAGCAGGTAACCCGCAGGGACGGCTGTTGGCCGGATGGGATCCCCGGGGGCTGCCGGGTGGCTGCGCGGCCTTCCCGTGCCCACGGGGAACGAAGGAAGGGGGGGGGGGCCGCCTGAACCCCCCGCGGCACGGCCGTGCCTGCGCGAGCACCCCCGAGGTCCCCGAAGCGGCCCCACGGACGTCCGAGGCAGGGAGCTCGCCCTAGGAGGCTCCGACCGGCTCCTGCCGCTGCTGCCCTGGGGTCTCGGTTCCGGCCTGGGCACACGCCGCCGTTTGCCGTTGTCTGTCTGAAGGCGGGGTGCCTTCCCGAGCAGTGCTTCTGCGCGGCACGAGGTGGGGCTCTTGCGCTCGCTGCTGCCGGCTCCTGGGCGCCGCTCGAAAAATACCGAGGAAATCCAGGAGGAACCGCTGACCCGAGGCGGCCGAGCGCGGATGTCGGACGGGGGGGAAGCGGTTTGGTCCCCGCTGTCTTCTGCGGGCCCCTGCGGCCCGCGGGGATCCGAGGGGAGCCCGGGCTCCTTCCCGAGATGCTCCTGGGGGCCCCCTGGGGCCGAGGAGCCCCCTCCCGTGAGCGGGGGCAGGGGCAGCGCAGCCCCCGGGAGCCGCAGAGGCACCGGCTGCGCACCGGAGGAACGCCCCGCAGGGCGCTGCCGCGGGCCTGGGCCTTGGGGCTGGCCGGAGGTGCCGGCGGCTGCGGGGCAGCGCGTGCCGGGGCTGCGCCCTCCGGAGGGGCGGTGGCCGCGGGCCCGGCTCCTGCAGCGGGCTCTGCGGGGGGTGCCTGCCCCCGCAGCCCAGTGCCGCCGGCCCCGCAGCTTTGCTCTGCCCGGCGCTGCGACGGCCGCTCTGGCGGGCGCCTGGAAGAGATCTGCTGCGCTGCGTGGGGCAGCAGCAAACGCTTTTTGCTGGCAGCCTGACGGGCGAGGCTGGGGCCCCCAGAAAGGTTCTTGCGCCACCGGGAGTCTCCTTCCTTCCTCCCTGGCCCAGGGCTTGGGAAGCGGCCACGCGCCGGGAGGCCGCGAGGAGGCTCCCAGGAGGAGCTGCCACGGAGGGGCCCTGAGCCTGCCCCACGGAGGGGCCCTGAGCCTGCCCCACGGAGGGGCCCTGAGCCTGCCCCACGGAGGGGCCCTGAGCCTGCCCCGCAGGGGGCTCCGCGCCTGCTCGGGCCCTGCTGCCGGGAGGCCGGGCGCAGAACGCGGCGGTGTTGTTCCAGCGCTTCCTGGCAGAGCTGGGCCCTGGCTTGGGCTGCTGCCCGGCATGCCGCTTGTCCTTTCCGGGGGCTCCGTGTCGGCTGGCGGAGCCGTTTTCCACCCCCGGAGGACTGCCGCGGTCTCCGAGGTCCCGCGAGGGCCGGGCCGGTTCTTTACCACCTGCGCAGCGATGGGCATGGCTTTTTGTAGCTTGTGCTCCCGGGGTGAAGGTTACAGGCGCAGAAAAGCAACTACGAGCTGCTTTTATTACTTTTTTTCTTCCCTGCGCCCTCTGTGGCACAGCGGTTGCCAAAAAGCCGCGTGGGAGAGCTTACCCCAGAGGAGCGGGCGAGGACAGCGCCCCTGCTGCCCCTCAGGGAGCTGTGTGCCGGGCGGCAGCTCTGACGAACCGCCGCGCTGCTCCGCTCTGTCGGGGGGGCGCCGGGGCCAGGACTGGGCTGCCAGCAGTCGGCAGCGCCCGGGCGTTGTGCGGCCGAGGCACGGGGCAAAGGAAGGGGCCGAAGCAGTGGAACAAACGCTTGAGCGAGTGGCTGCTGAACGCTTCTGGGAGCCTTCAAGGCTGGGAGCTTTTTAGGACGGGAGCCCGAAGGAAGTGGCTGGGTTTGGTAAGGGTTTAGCAGGGTGAAACCCGGCCGGTTGCTCGCGCGCGGCGTAAGCTGGGCGGCCGTCTGCGCACAGGCTCCCGTGAGATCCCACGCCGCGCTCTGGGGAACCCCCGCGGGAGGGGCGGCCGCTCGCCGTGGGGTGCGGGGTGGGCGCAGGCTGCTGGGGCTTGGAGGTGCGGGGCTGTAACGGGGCTGTAACGGGCAGAGCTCCCCCCACAGACCCGGAGCCCCTGGGGTGACCTCAAACCTCTCGCTCCTTCCCCGCCCCGAGCCTGGCGGTGAGCCGTGGTCGCGTTTAACGCCCAGGAGCTGCGGTCACATCGTACGAGCCTGCCGCCCTCCGGCTGCCCGAAGAGGCGCGCCAGCCTCCGCAGGGGGAGCACGGCTGGCCCGGGACAGCTCCGGAACCGTTCCCGGGTCTGGCTGCGGGCGAGAAGAGCCCCGGCGGCGCCTCCCGCTCCTGGGGGCTTCGGGCCGGGGGCTCTGCGGCTGGGCTCGGCCCCCCCCCCCCCCCGCCCTCCCTTCTCCTCTGCCCTGCGCGTTTGCTGGCGGGGCTGCTGTCTCTCTGGTGGAGCTGTGCGAGGTGCCGCCCGAGCTGTCGTCCTGGCAGAACGCTCCTGGTATTTCTGGCTACAAGCGAGGAGCGCGGGGGCAGCTCCGGCCGCTGCCCGGCTCAGGCTGCGGATGGAGTCCGACGGCTCCGGCACCTGCGCGGCCGGGCGCGTCGCTGTGAAACGCGCCCCGAACGGGGTGAGTAGCGGCGGCGCTGGGGGTTTCTCGCCCTGTTCGGGGGGCACGTCGGGAGAAACGGAGCAGCTGAGCTGTGTGCTACTATCAGTCGGCTCCCAGGTGGGAAGGGAGAGCGGCGCTTGGCTGACCTCGTGCTGCCTGTGCGGCACGCCGTGGGCGTAGGCCTGGCTCGTCATTAACAAGTCGGCATTTCTTGAGGAAGGGAGAGCAGCCGGGGGCTGCAGGCGTTTGGACCTGTGGTGGCGCGGAGCCCTGCTCTCAGCTGGAGCCACATTGGAGAGAGGCAGAACTGGGCCGGGCTTGCTCTGGGCTCGGGTTTATCGCGAGGGAAAGCTTCCTCCAGTTGTTCTTGTGGGGGAGTTGTTTTTCCTATGGCTTGGGGTATTTGCCTGTTCCAGCTAATGAACGAAATGCAGAGGCCGATGTTTTTCTTTTGCGTGGGCCGAGCGTGGGAGCTGAGCTACCGGAGGAGTCTGCCCAGGGGTGTGTCCCTGACAGACCCCCAGGGACAGCCTGAGAAGGGCCCTGGCGTGAGAGGGAACTCGCGGGGTAACGGGGCCGTGCCGGGAAGGCTGATGTGCGCTGCCGGGCTGTGCCCCTCGGGACGGGGCCGGCGCCGGTGGGTAGCTGCAGTTTCACCTCTCCTCCCTTCAGTGTAAGTCGCGTGTGTGAGGATGGCGGAGCAGGAGCCAACGGCAGAGCAGCTGGCCCAGATCGCAGCTGAGAACGAGGAGGATGAGCACTCTGTCAACTACAAGCCACCTGCCCAGAAGAGCATCCAGGAGATCCAGGAGCTGGACAAGGATGATGAGAGCCTGCGCAAGTACAAGGAGGCGCTGCTTGGTGCCGTCACCGTGTCTGCGGGTGAGCCTGCACGGAGGGGTTCCCCTTCTGCCTTGAGGGGGAGGCGCTCGGGGAGAGACTGGGCTGGGCAGAACACAGCAAGGAGCCCTTGCTTCTTTTCTTGCTTTTTCAAAAGCTGCCTTGGGAGGAGCAGCGGGTTGGTTGGTGTGCGGGATGGGTGTTTAAGAGCCTTCTTCTGTGCCTTCTAGACCCTAACGCTCCAAACGTGGTGGTGACCAAACTGACGTTGGTCTGTGCTACTGCTCCCGGCCCTCTGGAGCTGGACCTGACAGGTGAGCTGGGAAACAAGGTCGGCCCTGCTTCCAGGTCAAAGCTGCTGCGATGTGGGGCCGTCCAGGAGGTGCTGCCAAAGCACCGGTGGCGCGGTGGGCGAGCCCCCCTGCCCCTTCGCTGGGTGCAGAGCCAGCGCCCCGGCCACGGAGGATTCTCCACTCCAAGCCCAGCTGCCTGTGTCTGAGCTCCCCTGTCTCAGCAGCGGCCTTTTGCTTCCCCTCCGCTGCCTGCCCTGGTTCTGTGGACGTGTGAGCCGCCAGGTGGGGGAGCCAGCTGTCCTCCAGCACAGCGGCGCCAAAGGCAGCTTCGAGATGGTGACAGCTCTGGGGCAGACATTACGAAGTGACGCCCGTGAATGACTGGCGTTGCTGCCTGAAGTTCCCTGTCGTGGGGTGCTGCTTGCCCACCTCAGGTAGCACGAGCAGCGTAACAAGCTGAGTCCTGAAACACAAAAATAAAAGGATAAACTGTGCGCTGTGCGTGCAGTAGGGGTCCAGTCCCCAGCTGCTGCACACCCTGTCCTGAGCACCTCTTGCAACTTAAATCCATCCCAGAGCATGATAGAAAGGGGCCCCGAATCACCATCTCCCTTCTTTGTAGGTGACCTGGAGAGTTACAAGAAGCAGGCGTTTGTGCTGAAGGAGGGTGTGGAATACCGGATAAAAATCTCCTTTAGGGTAAGAATTCAGATCTGAAAAGTGAGCAACAGTGAACTTGGGAGCATCTGACTGCTGCAGTCCCAGCACAGGGAGTACCTGAGCCCCAAGACGATTGGGAGGGAGCAAATAGGCCACTGTGGGTGGGGCGGGCAGCGCGTGGAAGAGATCTGTCTTCAACAGCCTTTGCTTGTCTCTGCAGGTTAACAGGGAGATTGTGTCAGGGTTGAAGTATATTCAGCACACGTTCCGGAAAGGAGTGAAAAGTAAGTGCTTCGTTGTGGCTCAAGTACTGCTTCGTGTGAGGCTCCCAGCGCTTTCCGCTGCTGCGGCGGGGGCTCGTCTGCTGCCCCAGCTGCTCACGGTGGGAGGAGGCAGTCTCTAGTGGGAAGCACGGCCACGTCTGTGCCGCTTGTGGCACTGTGGCAGCGTGTGAAGGCTTCCAGGCCTGCGGTAGGGTGGCGGCAGCCTGTGGTCCTGGAGCTTGGAGGTGAACAGATCAGTTATGTGCGGACAGCGGTACTGGTGTGGGGGTGTTGCTGTCTGCAGGAGCTGGTTCTGGAGGGCATAGCGCTGCTAATTGTGGGTGACGTTCTTGTTCTTGCAGATCCTTTTACAGTTCATGAATTGTTGTAGGAGTAACAGACCTTTCGTTTGCTTTAATTTGCCCCAAATGCAGGGGAAGCTGTTAAGTAGCTTCCCTACATACCTTGTTTTTCCTCCTAGTTGACAAGACTGAATACATGGTTGGGAGCTATGGCCCCCGGGCAGAGGAGTACGAGTTCCTGACCCCCATGGAAGAAGCCCCCAAGGGCATGCTGGCCCGGGGCAGCTACAACATCAAATCCAAATTCACAGATGATGATAAGACTGACCACCTGTCCTGGGAGTGGAACCTGACCATCAAGAAGGATTGGAAGGACTAGCCCTTCCCAAAGCCAATCCCCAGAGAGCGTGAATCAGACAGTGGCTACCGTAGAAATCCCTCCCTGTACCAAAGTGCTGACATTGGAACCCTCTTACCTTCCATCCCCTGTTCAAATTTGACCAGAGCGCTCGGTTTTGTAATGTGCCCCCTCCCCAGAGAATCACTGAACCCGTTGGCCAAACCGTGCTGTCTGCATCTGATCTCCAGCTGCTCGTCCCAGGGCCGCGCTGTTCCAGCACAGAGGGGGGAGCGTTTGCTCCCTTGCCAGGCGCTTCGCCGCTTCTCACCTTCCTTTATTCTGGTCGGTGCTGAAGGGGAGACCTTGCACTCGGTGTAGGATCCTGTGCTTAGCTCTCCTGTGCACAGCTCAGGGTAGCTACTGCCTCCAAGTAGCTGAAGAACTTTGATGCCAGGCAGCTATCTGAATCTGTTGGCTAAAATCATGTCCAGCCTGCCCCTTCCACCCAGTCGGTGTCCTGAGGACGCCGGCACCTTCATTTGTGGATGTTCCCTGTAACCATGATGCCTTAATGTGTAACACGTATCCTCTAGGGAGGGGGCCCTGCCCTTGTTACACTTTTTAAAAGCCACCCGCCCTCCCCCTGTTTGTTGGCATGGCACTCATCTTGGTCACGCCCCTCCTGGGTATTAGGAAAGATTCACAACTTCCTGCTTTGCTGCTGGTCCATTCTGCACCCGAGACTGGACATCTCCGGAGAGGAGGGCATTGTGACGCCCCGGGTGACATCTCGCCCCTTCCCCAGGCCATCCCTCCCAGTGTCCAGAGCTGGCCTGGCAGAACCCTGTCCCTGTTTGTCTCCGGACGCTGGGCAGCCCCAGTACCTCTGGAGGCACAGAGGGGGTTGCAAGGCGGGTGGGTGCGGGAGTCACCAGTGGTGCCATCACCTCAGACTTCTCATTGCAGCCCAAGGAGCTGCAAAGCACTGAAATGCCAGGACAGCACCTGCCCTCCCGGCTGTTTTGGGCTGAGGATGGACTAGTCTGTTTCTGCAGCTGCTCTCCTGATGCGATCAACAAAGAGCTTGCAAAGGACAAGTATTCAGAAGCGGTTAATGCCTTATGTATCTGTTCTGCCTTTAAAATCTGTGCCTGGCCTGTCAGTATATATTGCCTTGACACTCGGCTCCCTGCCCCGAGCCCGCAGCAGACCCCTGCAGCGCTCCAGCCTGCCACCCAGGGCCGCGCTGCCACAGCACTCGGGGCGATGGGGGCCTCTGGGGCCCGCGAGCCCCCGACGGCAGGCATGTTCCAGCTCCGCAGCCCTCTTATTTGGATCTTCCCACGTTGAGGTTGTATTAGAACTGGGACCAAGTACATGTGGCTTTCTCGTAGCTACGTCTTTGCCTCTAACTCTCCCTTGCCCTGCCCCTAGAGAGATTTTTGTTAATTTGATTTGGTGCATATTGTCTGTAAATCCTAGACCCGGGTTAACAGGTTTGGAATCATCGTCTGCTTCTCCTTTTATGACAGTTAAATAAAATCTTTGAACTGACTGCCTGCTGTCTGTTCTGGGTCTGTTCTGGGTCTTTGTGGGAAGTGCCAGAACTTCTGTTCCAGAGCCAATTGCTGCAAACACCCGTGGTGGGGAGAAGAGCGGAATCCTTGGGTTGCCCGTGTTGTGCAAGGGGATCTGGGGAAGTCCTTGCCAGAGGGGAACAGGCAAGAAGCCCACGTTGCCACAGCCTTTGCCGCGCTCAAGGGCTTGTGTTGAAGATCTGTACGTCGCTGCTCGCTCTATTCTTTATGGCCCGCAGTATGAGGGGTGAGAAGGGGAAAGAGGGAAAATGGTGGGTCTGAGGCCGTGAAGGGACACCTCCTGCCAGCTGAGAGCAGGGGGTCCTGAGCCCTGGCCTGCCGGCACCCTGCCTGCGCCAGCGAGGTGATTCCCGTGCAGGCGGGAGAAGGGGGGAAGCAGCTGGAGGGACAACAGAGCCCAGGGGAGGTGATGTGGGATCAGAGCCTGTGGGGGTTTACAGAGCACGCGGTGTGTTTGTGCTGCGGGTAAGGAACTTCACGGGGTAGCTGGGAAACGCTTCCAGGGATCCGCAGCACTGCAGAGGCCTCAGAGGTGGCTCAGCCCTGCTCCTGCGCTCAGGGACTCGCAACGGGAAGTGAAAGCTCCAAACACAAGAGGGAACCGACTGTGCTGAGAGCAAAGGCCCCTTCCTTCTGGCCCCGGAAAGCCGCCAGGGCTGCCCGAGGCTGCAGTTGGAGGAGTCGATGTCACTCGGAACCCGAAGGAAAGCGCCAGGGCCCGGTGACGGGAGCTCGGCAGGGCAGGAGCCGTCTGCAGCCGGGTGGGGAAGCGCTGTCAGCACCCGCGCGGCCTGCGCCCACGTCACGCCTCGCTT
Source organism: Anser anser (assembly GCF_964211835.1). Lineage (NCBI taxonomy): Eukaryota > Metazoa > Chordata > Aves > Anseriformes > Anatidae > Anser > Anser anser. The sequence goes on along the minus strand of NC_139740.1, from coordinate 15,248,502 downwards.
CTGCTGCGCCCTCCGCACGCTGTGATCGGCCACGCGCTGCGGCAGCCTCCGTGGTGTGGGGCAGGAGGGGCAGCGCAGCGGGAGCCCAGGCGTCGCCCTCCGGTGTCAGTCAGCGCCAGCCCAGATGCGCCGATAAAACGAACAAAGGCTCCTTGTGGCGGCCCCAACAGCCGCTCTGCGGGCAGTTGCTGTCAGGGCTGGATCCTGTCTGATGCAATCTCCAGCCCTTTGGCAAGTCTTTCCAAACTCCGGACGTTGGCGTTTCTGTCAGATGGGTCCTGTGATGGGGGTGGTGGGGCGCGATGTCTGGGGGGGGGGGTGCAGGGGGCTGCTGCAGCTCAGCGGATGCTGACTGCCCAGCTTCCTCCAGGACGCGGCCCCAGCCGCAGGGCCGCCGGCCGGGCTCTCCCTCCTGGCGGCCGAGCCCCCGCCGCGCACAGGCACGGGACCCGAGGCAGGGCTCTGGTCACGCTGAGCAGGTGCGGTGCCTGGGTGGGCCACGGGGTTCTCCCTGCTCGTGGCTTCCAAGCAGAGGGCTCAGCCCTTTCCAGGAGCTGCACCTCGTAAACCTTGGCTCTGCGTTTGCACAACAGTGGGGCCGGGCCGCTTTTCTGGTTTGGTGGCTGCTCGCATTGCAGCGGCTCCATCTTTGACAGGGCAGCTGCTGTGAAGCTGCAGAGCTGCAGGTCCCCGGGTGTGGCAGGGTGCACGCACCTCTACTCAAACAGCAGCCTGGGACAGCTGAGGGCGAGGGAAACGTGACATTAAACCCTGGGTGGTGCTGGAGAGCCCTCGTTATGGGCCTGGACCTCCGGCGCTGCTGGCTGGTTAGGTTTGGAAGTTGAGGGCTGCTCTGTCCCGGGCTATGGGCCCAGCAGGGAACAAGACAGCAGAGGAAACCTCCTGTACACAGCCAGGCCAGGCAGTGCCCCACCTGTGCAACTTTGGTGTTTGTAGCCATAGCAGGAGAGGGGTGTTTAAAGGGATTTAAAGAGAGAATCGTACTTTGTTCTTTAATGCTGGAAGGTGGGCGTAAGGATGCCAGGCTCAGTGGGGAAAGGCTCCCCACCAGCACCCAAAAGGAGAACTAGAGGGCTGCAGCACCTCCAAGGTGGCAGAGGGCCCCGTCTGCCTCGCCAGCACTGCTGAGCAAACACTGGCAGCCTGGCCCCACAAATGGGCCCCACCGGCATCACTGACGTGTGGCAGTGCAGCGGCTCACTGCCTTGAACCCCACAAACTGCTGGCAGCTGGAAACGCCGCTCCGGCTGCTGGCAAACCCTGCCTCCGGCACCACCAGGTGAAGCTTTTCTGGCACCAGCTGCCTCAGCTCAGAGCCCAGCCCCGACACAAGCGAGCATCCCTCAGTGCCCCGCTGGCAGGTGGGAGCTGTTTGTTCAGGGCAGCGGCTCCCAAACACTCTTTTGTGTGGAAGCAGCCAAGGCAGCCAAGTGTGAATACAGGAATACAGGAGCTCTTTCCAGCAGCAGCTGATTCCCCACCCTGGCTGCTGGACATGCCTGTGCCTGCAGCCCTGCGTGGCGTGCTCAAGGTGTTGGCTGCTTCGTTCATGGCACCTTCGTCACCTCAAGTTCATCTGGACACTTTCTGGGCCAGAGCAAGGCACTCCGCTCTGTTCCCAGCCAAAGCCCCCAGACAGGTAACTGCTTGCAGTGCCTGCAGAGACCAGGCTGTCAGGGGAGAGGCGGGGAGCTGCCTGCACCCAGCCCTGCTGGCCTTGGGCATTCGTGGCCCAGCCCTCGCAAGGGAAGAAAGGAGAGCAAAGAGCAGCTCTCGCTGCTCCTTGGACTCGCTGATCCCTGCGGGTCCCTTCCAACTCAGCTGTTCTCTGACTCCGTGCTCCCTGCCAGCAGTTGCCATGCTGGCAGCTCGGCAGGGCGCGGCCGGGCAGCGGGGCCGGCTCCTGCACCACCCGCCCCTGCTGCGGCGCTTATCAGCGGGCAGCCGGCGCTGCGGGAGGCGCCCTCGGCCAAGCGCCCGCTGCCAACGCCGCAGCCAAAGGCCGGGCGGGCTCCCCGCGCGGGGGAGGGGAGGGGCCCTCGTGCCCCGCTGGGCCCCGCAGCAGCCCGGGCCCCGTGGCGCACGGGGCCCAGCGCTCACCGGGCGCCGGGGCTCGAGGCCTCCGGTCCCCAGGCCCCGCGCGGGGCCGCCCCGCCGCTGCCGCGTGCTCGGGCCGTGAGGAGGCCGCCGGGCCTCGGCGGCACCCGGGGGCCCCTCTGCGCCTCGGCGGGCGGCCGGGGGGGCCCCAGCGGCTCCCTGGTGCCGGGACAACCCCGCAGCGGATCCGGGGGTCCCGCCCTGCCGCCCGCCCGGGGCCTGGCGCCACGTGCCCGCGGGACCTGCGGCGGCGGCGAAGCGCGCGCCGACAGCGCCGCTTCCGCTTCCGGGCCGGGTCAGAGGGCGGCGGCCGCGGCCCAGTCAGAATCCACCACGCGCGTCTGGCCGCGCGCAGGCGCAGTGCCGCCCGCCGGGGCCGCCCCACTGCCACGTCTGAGAGCGGGCGGCCGCCGACTGGGCGCGGGCGGCCGCGCGAGACGGCGGCGCCGACCAATGGGGGCCGCCGCAGCGGGGAAAGGGACCAACGGCGGCCCGCGGCGGCGCGGCCGGCCCGGCGGCCAACCCGCGGCGGCGGGCGGGGGGCGCGCCCGGCGCGCCGGCCAATGGGAGCCGCGCGGCCGGCCCCGAGCCAATGGCGGGCGGCGGCGGCGCCAGCGCGTCGCGGCCAATGGGGCGCGGCGGCGGCGGGGGGAGGCGGGTTTATAAGCGGAGGCGGCGCCGCGGCGGTCCCGTCCCGGCCCGTCCCGTCCCGCCATGGCCGCGCTGCTGCGCGCGATCGTGGCGCTGCTGCTGTGCCTCGCGCCCGCGCTGCCCCGCGCCGAGCCGGAGCCGTCCGCGCAGGAGGAGGAGGAGGACGGCGTCCTGGTGCTGCGCGCCGCCTCCTTCGAGCAGGCGCTGGCGGCGCACCGCTACCTGCTCGTCGAGTTCTGTGAGCGCGGGGCGGGGGGGGGTACCGGGGGGTGCGGGGCCGGGCCGGGCCCGGAGGGGGGCCCGGGGGGCGCAGGAGGGGGGCGCGGCGCGGCGCCGTCCGGTCCGGCCCGTGCCGAGCCGCTGACGGCCCCGCCCCGCCGCAGACGCGCCGTGGTGCGGGCACTGCAAGGCGCTGGCCCCCGAGTACGCGAAGGCGGCGGCGAAGCTGCGCGCGGAGGGCTCGGAGATCCGCCTGGCCAAGGTGGACGCCACCGAGGAGTCGGAGCTGGCGCAGCAGTTCGGCGTGCGCGGGTACCCCACCATCAAGTTCTTCCGCAACGGCGACCGGGCGGCCCCCCGCGAGTACACAGGTGAGCGCCGCCGGGGGCAGAGGGCGGCGACGTGGCACCGGGCCCGCACCCGGCCCCGCGCTCCCACGTGGTGCCGCTCCGCCGGGGCCAGGGCCGGACAAGGTCCACGGCGAGCTCCTGGGAGCGGAGCCCGCTGTGCCCGGGCAGGGCACGTGAGCGGGGCCGCGCGTGCAGCGGGTGCGAGGCTCGGGGTGGCGGGGGGCGTGCCTGCCCCCAGCAGAGCAGCGAGCCTGGGGGCAGACGCACGGTGGGCGAAGGAGGGCAGAGCTGTCCCTGTCCCGCTGTAGGAAGCAGAGCGTTCCAAGCCTGCGCTGTGCCTCGGCTTGACTCAGCTCAGTCAACGCGGCACCAAGAACTGAAAAAGTGCTCGGGTGGCTGGGTAAAGGGCCGAACAGAAAGCTTGAGGCAAAAGGATAATTGAGACCAAGACTTAAAGTGCAGCAGAGATAAGCTGTGTTAAGCCCCGTGGCTCAGGGCTCTGAGGATAACCTGCGGAGCGCTGAGTTTTGAAAGGAAAACATGGCACGTTCCCTTGAAACAGCAGTAGTGTCTCAGCAGTTCTCTGCTGCTGATCAAAGCTTATGAGCGTGCTTGGGCTAGACCAGTTGTGAGACGAGTGGATTCCTGAGAGCCCTTGTACAGTGACTTGACAATTATGGATGCACTTAATTACGCTAGGAAGGGAAAGAAAGAGTTGCGTAAACGGTATCTCAGTTCTTCCCAAGCTATCAGCCAGCTGCTTAGCAGTCTCTCTGGAGACTTAGGGTTTTTGTATTCTTAGTTGGGGGGATAAAAAGTGAATTGGTGTTCTCTCTTTCTGGTGTAGCTGGCAGAGAAGCAGATGACATTGTTAGCTGGCTGAAGAAACGCACTGGCCCGGCTGCAACCACCCTGACAGATGTTGCTGCAGCAGAGGCGTTAGTGGACTCCAATGAAGTGGCTGTCATTGGCTTCTTTAAGGTAGAGTTGGTGCTTCCCTTTGAGAGGCTCTTGTATATGTTTAGCGCCTTTCCTGCTTCTGCCCCATGGGGATCTGACAGCTGGGGAAGGCTCCTCATAAGTTGTGAAACACTTGCTGTCCTGTCTTACTTGATCTTCAAGTTCTCTGGCTGGTAAGCCCTGGGATGTTTATGCTTTGGTTTGTGTCTCATGTGAAATACTTTCCTTTATTCTCCAGGATTTGACATCGGAGGCTGCAAAGGAGTTTTTGTTGGCAGCAGAATCTGTGGATGACATTCCTTTTGGGATTTCCTCCAGTGATGACGTCTTTTCCAAGTACCAGCTTAGCAAAGATGGAGTGGTCCTTTTCAAGAAGGTAGGGGTTGGTGCAAACATGACCCCCACACCTAGAGCCTTTTTCCTTGTCTTCCCTCTTCTCTAAATAGAATTAGATTTAAGAGGGTGCTCCTGGATGAAACTGCAGAAGATTCTGTGCTGTCAGTCTAATTTCCAGGCCTGGAGGAGGGGGGAAAAAGCCGAACCTGTGGTCCTGTTTGGGGGCAGTGGAGCCGGAGTCCCTTGGCAGGGTGCAGTAGGCAGGGGAGTGGCCTTTGGACAGCAGAGGGCGGCCTCGGCAGTTTCCTGGCTGCGCGTTGCCTTTGAGGCTGCTGAGCTTTGCATCCAGAACGTTTCTTCACTTTCGCTTTCCTGTTTCTCGAGTTTCTGGCTGCAGTACAGTGACCGTCAACACAATCTTTAAAATACTTCTGGCTATAACCAAGGTCTTCTGTGTCCCTTTTTGAGATTTAAAGGCCTTAAACAGAACGATAGCCAGGTTCTTGATGACTTGCCATGATATTTTGTTAGATAATGGCTTAACGAAGTTGCTTTAAACGCACCCATTACTGAGCTCTGCAGTCAGTTGATGTCTGCTTCCAGGAGTTCTGTCTCTCATTGCTGTGGGTTCTGCTGCATAGTGATTACAGCAAAGTTCCTAAGAGGATTTGCAGCTTCAGCTGACAAGGCTGGGGCTGTTGGATTATGTGTGAAGGGACATTGGTCATCTGCAGAATTGGAAATAAACTTACTGATGTCGTCTTGCCTATTAAAAGCCAAGTCATGGGGTTGAAATTTTAGGTTTAAGACAAGCTGAGGTTCCTTAGGTTGGGTTGTACTGCACATATGGGTGCGTGCACCAGGGTAGGATAGACTGCAGCTTTGGGTTCCAACGGATACACGTAATCTAATCACAGTTGTCAGTCTGGCCTAAGACAGGCTAAAGAACTTAATGAATTCCTACTTTATTATTCTTCCAGCTGAAATAGCTTGTTTCATTTCACTACACATCTGAAATTGTAGTTAGCTTTGTGGTGTTAGTAACTCAGAGGGTTCCTCCGATTAGTATGGCCAAGGGTGCAAGTATCCTATCGTAGGATCACAATCCTTTGGGTTGGAAAGGACCTTAAAGATAATCTAATTTGAACCTCCCTATCACAGACAGGGACGCCTTCCCCTAGACCAGGTTGCTCAAAGCCCTATCCAGCTATTATCTGGCTGACAAGTTTGAGATGTTAGAATCTCACAACTGGGAAACCTGGGGCTGGGGGAGAACAGCAGTATTTGGTTCTTGGCTGCATTACTACCTGTACCTTGCTGTTCTTGCATGTACAGCTTTTGGTATGTAATTCCTGTGTATACTCTATTCATGGGTAATACCAGGCTGAAATAGCTACTTGTCAAAGGACATGGGAAGTTAAGAAAAATCCTTGCAAACACTCAAGTCCAGATAGAGATGTTCTGTTAAAACCCTCTCTGGTGGGGAGTAGCAGCATCTGGCTCTGAGTTCAGAGCAACTGAGGATGTTGCCTTAAGTGGCTAGGACACAGCTAGGACTTCCAGCACTAACAGGTGGTCACGCTGGGTTTAATCTGTTACCTGTGCTACCCATTTTTACATGTTTAGTTCTATGCAGTGCGTTGCACAGTCTTATGTGGCTAAGCAGCAAAATGGAATTGTGTGGATTTGATCTGATGTACTATCTTCTAACACTGGTAGTCATTGTGGTGTGCCATGAGAATTCTAAAACGTGTCCAGTCTCCCCCAAACCAAGGTGAAAATGAGCACCAGTGGTAGCCAAATATAATGGCATAAGAACTGACCTGCCTTTTATTTTACCAGCAGTTCTGATTTTGGACTTTGGCTCAGAGTCCTGTGGTTAGCTGAGTTTAAATCAAGAGGGTTTGTTGGCCCCTGTGGCTCAGTGTTCTTGCCTTATTCTTTGTGTGCATTATCCATGCTTCCAAAGACCCTCAAACAACTGCTTTGAAGGTGTTAAGGACATGAGCAATACTCTGGAAAGTAACTTCATAGCTACTTTAAAATGTTTAGTGTTTTGCTCAGCTTTTCAGCTGTGACTTTTTTGCTTCCTCTAATAGAAGGTTATCTGAGTCCACTGTCTTGCTTCTGCCAGTAACTTGAGGGTTGCTGTGCCATGGGACTGCTGTGTTGTTCTGCACATCCTTTCTTTAACCTTGGTGTTCCCTTAAAGCTATTTCCCTTTCCAGGCTGTCGGCGGGTTCTGAGAATCCTGATCAGATGCAGGTGTTAGTCTAATATAAAAAGGGATTTGGCACCTATAGTGCGATGTGTTGAACTTGTGCTGTCTGCTCTAACAATAGAGGCTGAACCAACTGTGTAGAGCTCAGTAAGCTACTACTTACTTTCACAGTACGGTGAGGCTTTGCTGTCGGACTTCTTTCATAGCACTGGCCAGTTAACGTATGTGTATCTACTCTGGTGCTGTGAACTCCTAAGCAGGAAGCTGTCTGTGCTCTGGAAGCTCCTCGCTGGTCTACCTAATGCCTTTTCAAGTGCTGTAAGACCGCTACAAAAAGTCCTTCTTGGTGACCTGTTTCACAAATGGTTTCATGCTTCTGCAGAACAGTGTTACGATGTAAGCTGGATGTCTGTCTGGCTGTTAGGGGGTGATTTAAGACTGCTTGCCAGGAGGAAGAGAACCTTGATTCACAGATTCACACTTTGTGAAAATGTGGTAACCATGTTTCTCTCTGCAGTTTGATGAAGGCCGTAACAACTTTGAAGGGGATCTCACAAAAGATAACCTACTGAACTTCATCAAGTCTAATCAGTTGCCTCTGGTTATAGAGTTCACTGAACAGGTAGGTGTTCAGATATTTGAGGCCTTTTTCCATAGCTACTGTATGAATGCAACAAAGTTTAAAATGTAGATTCAGCTCTTAGCTTGGAGCTGGCACTAGTTTGATGTTATGGAGTGGTCTAAAAATTGCTTATGCTAGAGCTTAATCAAGTGAAGGAAGAATGCAAGAGAAAGGAGGTATATGCTTGCTGTTCAAAGCAATCCTGCAGTATTCTGACTTCTGTGGTCTAATGAGAATAGCAGAGCCAAGCTTTATTTCCGGTTTTATTTTCTACTCCTCAGACTGCTCCTAAAATCTTTGGAGGAGAGATCAAGACTCATATTCTGCTCTTCTTACCAAAAAGCGTGTCTGACTATCAAGGGAAACTGGATAATTTCAAGAGCGCAGCTGGAAGCTTCAAAGGGAAGGTAAGATGGACTTCTGGGACTGAATTATGTGACCACCTCCTACAGAACTGTAGCACTCTCTGCCTGTACCCACTTAACAGCTGTGGAGGAAGAGTTGAAGCTAGCACTTCCTCTGCCTCTCTCCTGGTAATAGGTGTCTGAGTCACTGGCTTGTATAACCCATTAAGGAATAGTAGTTAACTTGTGACTTTCCTTCTTCTGGATGTGACTTAAACATTGATGCCAGGTTTGCACATGTGCTGCTTAAAGCACTGCAGCTTTAGCATGTGTGCTGTGACAGGGTGCCCTCCTAACAGACTTGGCTGTTTAGCTCCTGTCTAGCTCTACAGGTGTCTGTGTAAAGTATCATTAGCCAAGAGATACCTGTCTTCATCATATTATCTCTTTCCTCCAAAGATCCTGTTCATCTTCATAGACAGTGACCACAGTGACAATCAAAGGATTTTGGAGTTCTTTGGCCTAAAGAAAGAAGAATGTCCAGCTGTACGTCTGATCACCCTGGAGGAAGAAATGACCAAATACAAACCTGAATCAGATGACCTCACAGCAGACAAGATCAGAGAGTTCTGTAATAAATTCCTGGAGGGCAAGATCAAGGTAACAATGCTGCTAATGCTAAACCTACTGGCTGAGCACGTGCTAAAAATTCTCCCTGTGAAGAGGTGTATGAAATGTGCAAATCGCCCAACTAATGTACAGGATATCTAGCAGCCTTTGTGCCGAAAATAGTGTAAAAACATTGGGGCATGAAGACTGTAGGAAAGCAAGTTAGGTGCTGGTACCTGACTACAGTCGAGGTCTGCTCTTCCTGCTTCTTGGAGCTGTGCTGTTCTTTCTGCTAATGAGCTGTGGAAGGTACTAACTTGCGTGGCACAGTTAAAAGAGCTTTTGGCTCTAATTTGGTGGAGGTAGCTACGTGCATCTGACTCCAGTAGTGACTGTTTAGCTAAGCTCTGTCCTTAGAGTATAACATTGTGGGGAGGAAACAATATTGCTGCCAGAGCTAAAACTGCAGTTCTTCCCACAAAAGAGCACCTGTTTTCCCACTTCAGGGTGGGGAGTATACTTCATATTAGCAGAAGAGGAAGTGACTGATGGATCTGATTTGCTTGTAGTCTATGACTGGGGGCACTTGGATATGGTTAACTCAAGCTTTCCAGCCTATGTGATTCATGGACATTCCAAGTAGCTGTATAGCAGATTGCGCATGTCTGAATTTCACTTTCTATTCCAGCCCCATCTGATGAGCCAAGATCTTCCTGAAGACTGGGACAAACAGCCTGTCAAAGTTCTAGTTGGGAAGAATTTTGAAGAAGTTGCTTTTGATGAGAATAAGAACGTTTTTGTGGAGTTCTGTAAGTGTTTTTCAACAACGAATTCCAAGTAACTGGTATAAAAGGAGTGCCAAAATACTCCATGACCAGGACTGGGGAGAAAGCATCTTACAGAGTCTAAGCCACAAAGGGAGTGCATCAGTTGAAAACAAATGTGAACTATTGTCTGGCGTGGGGTCTAGGTGGTGTGTGGTGTTAACTTGTTGGGCTGTTGGTGCTAAATATGTTTGTTAATTAACAGATGCCCCCTGGTGTGGTCACTGTAAGCAGCTGGCTCCTATCTGGGACAAGCTGGGAGAGACCTACAGGGACCATGAGAACATTGTCATTGCCAAGATGGATTCAACAGCCAATGAAGTAGAAGCAGTGAAAATCCACAGCTTTCCCACACTCAAGTTCTTCCCTGCAGGCTCTGGCAGAAATGTAAGAAGACAGCTGACACTTCTACAGATCAAATAATGAGGGAGCACTAGATATGCTTAAGTTGTCTGCTTGAGTTCCTTTTTGGACAGAGGCTTGTGGGAGGGCTTTCCCTTCTGTAGGGATAGAATGCATCAGGTCTACAGGACATCTGAGACCCTTTTGGGGGGGGACTGGGTTATAGGAAACAGTTTGGGGATGGGGAGTGGGAGTGGGGAAAGAGGAAGTACAGCAGAAGACAGTGTGCTCATCTGCAGGCTATTCTCTCCTCGCAGTGATCTCTGAAGTCTAGTGGCTGAGCTGTTTTCCTTCGTCTCATATGGGTGAAGGTGAATTTTTAAATTCCCTTTTGCTTGGCATGTTAACTGTTGCTCAGAAAGAGAATTCTCCTCTCCAGGGGCGTGGTTCTGTAGGTGCCTGTAACAGTTATTTTGATGTGTTTTCCTGTGTAGGTAATTGACTACAATGGAGAGAGGACGCTAGAAGGATTCAAAAAATTCTTGGAGAGTGGAGGACAGGATGGGGCAGCAGCTGATGATGTGAGTAATATAAATTAATGCGGTACTCTAACTCTGCAAAATGCAGAGTATTCGTTTGGGTAGAGTGATCAAATCCTAAGCCCTGAAGATCCTGGGTTATGTGGCAGGAAAGGGTATGTATTGTTGGTGAGCAAAAGTGTCTACATCATAAAATGCGACCTCTCAGTTCACTTGCAGCCTGGCTAGCCACTGGCCTGTTGTAATGGACTCCTTTTATTAAGAATACTTGAGTTGGGTGTGAAATAAATCTCTCTTGAGAGACTAAAATACAAGAGCATGGAAACTATTGGTACAATAACCTCTAAACTTTAACGGGCTGCCTTTGGTCATTGTGCAAACTGCTGGTGTATTTAGGGCTTGTTCTTTAAGAGCTCTTGCTCACTGCCTTTTGAACTTGAGTGCTATGATGAATGTCACATATGCTGTATATTTAGTTGGAAGCTCCTCACCTGCCTGGGTGGAGGGTGTTACAGATTATGGTACTGCTTTTCAGAGGGTTCTAATCTGTTACTTCCCAAACTGAGTACTCCTGGTAGTCTCTGGATGTCCTGTTGACATGGCAGCAGCAAACATGTTAGAGAAACTGTTCATTATTTGGTTTTGGATCTGACTAATATGCCAGAAACAAGTAGTTATCTTTGTCTACTATGCAGGATCTGGAGGATCTGGAGACAGATGAAGAAACAGACCTTGAGGAAGGTGATGATGAGCAGAAAATCCAAAAGGATGAGTTGTAAAGAAGACTGATCTACATCACCCAAAAATCAGACACTAAATTGGCTGCTGTTACGCAGCCCAGTGAGTCAGAAACCCATTAAGATTTAAAACAGAAGGTGAATGACTGGAAATCCAGGGATTGGCTTTTAAAGTAACACTTCACCCTCACTTCTCTTTACACTTGACTATCTTTTTCTTTCACTTTCGAAAAGGGATCTGTCACTAGGTAGCCAGCCCTGCCAGCTGGGTTCATTTTTTTTATTGTGATGTACTTTTTTTGTACACAGCTTTTTGTTTCAAGTATTCTGTTCTTCTGGATAGAAGCAGGTTGTGAAGTGGTAGCATGAGTTTAATAGCCCAACATTTTGGAGCCTTGCCACTAATACCTTCCAAGAAAGCTTTTTCCTTTTATCTTTGAAAACTAAAGCCTGTAGCTGATTTTTACCACCTGGCAGGTTCCTTATTGGTCTCAGCTGTTCTTCCCTGGAGTCAGCATCTGTAAGGGAAGACGGATTAGGCTGACTGCATCAGTCCTGGTGGAAGGCGGTTATGAAGGTGCTTCTCTTCATGTAGGCCAGCTTTTCCCTGTACTTTAAGACATTTGGAGATGACTATTTGAAACACCTGGAAGGGTGGAATACTCTGTGCACTGGCTGTGGCAGGCTCTGAGGGTGGAGGTGATTGCTGGCTTACCAGCTTAGATGGGACCTAGCTGTGTTGCCATCCTTTTGATCAAATGCAAGACTATTTTGCAGTCACTTTACATGCATTATTTTGAATGGGTTGACCAGGCAGGTGGGTGGTGGGAGGGCCTGATTAAAAAATACATCAAACACAAAACAAACATGGAACTTAAAATTACTGGGTTTGGGGGAGGAACTTGAACAAGGGAGTGCCTCAAAGGCCTGATCAAGGTCAGGCTTGCTCTTAGCATTCCGCTACAGTAACATTGGAACTGCATTTGTTGGCCAAATAAAGTTGAGATTTTAATACTACTCTCTCTGTCTGTTGGGACCCAGAATAAATAGTTGGACCTTGAGCTGGAAGAAGATCAGAGTTCCAGGATGGTTCTCAAGTGATTCTACCAAAGTGGTGTTAGAAAAGACCATCAGCTTTTCGAGCTCTTCCTAGATACTGTGTTTTTTGAGAGAAACTACTTTCTGAACACATCCAGTTCTGCAGGTGGCTGTTGATGCCTTAAGCAGCATGAAGCAGTTTCTATTAACTAATCTATACATGAAAAGTTAAGATGACCACATCAGGCTCAGATTAAATGAGCTGTTGGAGGTACAAAACTAACAGCTCTGTGAGCAGTAAGCATGCATTGGCTGGGCCTCTGAGTGTAAGCTGCTCTGGTTGCCAGCTGGCTTGGGGTGGTGGGACCTCATTGCTCCTGAGCAGCTAACCAAGGAATTTGCCTACAGGGAAACCTGGGACTGCCTGTAGTGCTGCTAGTCAGGCTCACATGATCCAGTGAGCCACACTGCTATTTCCACACCAGTCACTTATGCTGAAAATATTTTTGTAAGGAAATATGCTATAAATGTCACATGGGGGGCCTAGTGAATCTGGAGGGCACCTCAGGAGGTTACTGGTGCCAGTCACCTAACGTGGGTGCACTGAAATGGTAGAACACAAGTGTGGCACGGCACTGGGCCCTGACCTGCTGTAGTTACCTGCGAGTAAGGGCCCTTCTTGGTCCTGTCCTGGTGTGCAGCAACCTTCAGAGCTGCGGTACTGGGGCTGCTGATAAACGCTGTGACACCTGAAGAGGGCAGGCACTCTCTGTCCTCTAAGGGCTGGCTGTTAGCAGCGGCTTTGGGTAGGAAAGCTGCTTTGCATTTTGAGGGAGGAGAGAAAGAGGAGTGAGTAAGAATTTCCATGGGAGTACTCCTGCCTAGAAATCAGCTCGAAAAGGTCTATTTTGTAGAGCGACTATAAGTGTAAACAAGGCTGAACTGTGCAGCGATTCTCTCTTGTTTATAGTCTGAGACCTGCTCAGAGGAGGGGAGCTTTTCTCATGCACCACGGCTGCTCTCGGCCGAGCAGGGCTCTGTGAGAGTCATCTTGTGTACACAACTCATCGCTGTTGCGAGACAGCAGGCTGGAAGTGTTCTGTCTCCGCAGCAGCCCGTTCAGCCTCCTGTCGTGCGGTGCCTGAAGCAGGCCTGAGCAGACACAGCGAAAAGATCAGTGTGTTTGCCAGAAGATGAACAGCTGCAGCAGGCAGGTCCCAGGTGTGAGACAGGCTGACCTGGCAGGAGCTTGGCACAAGGCGAAGCTGCAGCAGCGCAGAATGAACGCTCTGTGCCTTAACGTGGGACAGGGATCGCTTGTGACGTGCTGCTGGGCAGGCCCCATCAGTGCGAAACAACGCAACGTGCTCGTGTATCTGACATGGCCAAACTATGACAGCAAAAAGGATGGAGGAGCAGTTGTTGCTTGAACCCTTGGCTGTTGGCGGATCTGAAAGATTCCTCTGAGTGGATGGCCCATTTCAGGCCTTTGACCACAGCAGCAGCTGGTGGCAGTGCTGTTCTCCTGAAACTGTCCCGTAGAGGCCTACCCTTACGCAGCAGCCAGTACAAAATTTGAAGCAGGACTGCGGCGTTGGGCACCGAGGACAGGCACTGCACTCTGGTTCTGCGTCTGCATCAGGAGCACCAGCAGCACCCCCGGCCTCCCGAGGTCACCGGTGGTAGCGCGGCGCTGCAGCGTGCTCCGTGCCTCGCTGCGCTCGTCCTGCGGTCGTGCGGGGAAGCACAGCTCATGCTGCTCCCTTCAAGTCAGCTGACGCAACTACAGGAAAGTGACTTAGCTCTGAATGTATTTGGCACCAGGGCGCTGACATGTCTGTTACGCTCGCTACTCAGTACGTGAGCGGCTAGCTCCCCTCGCCTGGTGAGCGTATTTGTGTCTTCTCCCTGGCGTGCTCGTGGTGCTGTGAGGACTTGCTGCTGGGCGGTTCTGTTTTCGGGGCCCTGGGCTCCTCTGAAGGCTAGCCATGCAACAGATTTGACCCCTTGGATGGGCACATCAACAGGTGGGCAGTAAGATGAGCCATCATCCTCTGCCCAAAAGTGGGAGGCTACCGGCCTGGGCGGCTCAATTACAAAGTATCATGGCAAATAGCATGAGCTGCACCAACCCAAAATAGCCCGCAGGAGCCTATATAACACAGTGTGCCTGGAGAGCCCTCAGTCCTGGGCCCAGAGCCTGAGGGAGCCGCACGAGGCCAGCGCCGCCCCTGCACGCTGCGAGGGGCCCTGCGGCGAGGCGCACGCACCCGTGACGGGCTCCAGGAGGGAACGGGCTCCAGGAGGGGACAGGCTCCAGCAGGGGACAGGCTCCAGGAGGGCCGGTGGCAGTGCCCGGCTCAGCGCCCACCACCCTCCACTGGTGAAACGGGACCAAGAGGCAGAAGAGGAGAGAGCAGTGCTTCGAGGCCGGCGAGTGCTGAGCACTGACCAACCTGGCTGTTCCCCACATGCCTCTGCCCCCTTCTTCCTCGGCAGCGTCCTAAGGCTGCGCTCAGCATGAAGGACTATTTCCCCGTCTCAATGCCCCGGTACAGTCGGTATTCCCAGAGACTGAGAGCATCGCGTACCGTGCGCTTCCCCAATGACGTCGTCTTTCAGGACCACATCAGGCAGGGGGACCTGGAGCAGGTGGGCAGGTTCATACGTGCCAGGAAGGTCGCTCTGGACACCATCTACCCTTCTGGTGAGTGCTGCTGGGGCTGGCAGAGCTGAATCTGCACAGTGGCACGGCTCAGTGGACTGCAAGGGAGACGAGAGAGCAGCGGGCACAAAGCTCAGACGTGGGCCACCCTGGGCGGGGTGGCAGGTTGAAATCAAGTTGTTTCCCCCCCAGTGAGGAGTACTACCCCCTACCATTGCCAGCAGGGCCGAGAGAGTCCTGCCTCACTGCCCCAACGCCCCCCCCCTTAACACTGCAGGAAAGGGGGGAATTTGCCGTCAGGGTCCCTTCAAGGCACGACAGTGCTCCTACATACCTACCTCGTGTGGTGTGCCGTAGAAAAGGAGCAGGCAAAAAGGTAACGGTACAGAGAACACGGGGGGGTACGCAGAGCTCTGGACTGGGCAGTGGGACTCGTATCTTCTGTGCTGATTTGGCAAAAAGAGTGGGAGAAGCAAGGTTCTGCTTCTTGTTCCTGGCTCTGTCCGTTGCTCACAAACATCGCTCTCTCTCGTGTGGATCTGTGGACTTGCAGAATTAATTGTTTACGAAGAAGGCATTGTGTTCTGTTTGTACCCAGCTTCACTAAAAATTGTTTATGGAATGCCTTGAACCATACAGGCTGGTTCAGAGCCCAGATTTGTCTCTTTCTCGTACTTGGCTTCAGTGTCTGCTGTCACATGGCCACGGAGGCAGGGTCTCAAATGACCCGGGCTTCCTCCCATGTATGCCGATTGCTTCATCACTTGCTCTGTAAGGGACTTCTGAAAGACAAGCAGAGCAAGACCCTTGAGACTCTCTCCTGCTATGCCCGTGGGAGTCCTGAAAGAGTCTCAGGTCGGGCTGTTGGCGAGGGGCTCTTCAGGAGCCTCGGACACTGCGGTTCAGTCCCTTAATCTGTCCTGCCTGACCCAACAGGGGGGCCAGGCGCTGCACCTTAAACACAGCAGTTAGGCTGTAAAAAGGAAACAGAAACCTGCAGCAGCGCCTCTTGCTTCCTCAGTGTTTGTTTCTTTCCAAACTCATCCCCCTGATAGCGAAGGTTCGCCGGCACCCCTCTTTCCTGGGCTGCGGACAACTGGTGCTCAGCAGCAGGGGAGCGCTTCCGCGGCGCGGGGCTAACGCGTCCCTTCCTTGCAGGCATGGCAGCCCTGCACGAGGCTGTGCTTACCGGGAACTTGGACTGCGTCAAGCTCCTGGTTAAGTACGGCGCCGACATCCACCAGAAGGACGAGAACGGGTGGACGCCCCTGCACATGGCCTGCAGCGACGGCTACGCTGACATAGCCCGGTGAGAGCCCAGAGCACCGCGCCGGGGCTGCCCCGGGGCCCTGCCTCGCAGAGCCCCGGGGCCAGACGGGGCACCGACCGGGCCCGGGAGGCGCCGGGGGCCGCGGGCAGGACGCGGCCGGTGGCTGACGCTGTCCCCGCAGGTACCTCATGTCCCTGGGGGCCAGCCCCGAGGCCACCACGGACGCCGGGGAGAAGCCCTCGGACCTCATCGACCCCGAGTACAGCGAGCTGCTGCAGCTCTTCCAGGCCGCCACCATGGACTGAGGCGGGGAGCACGGCCGGGCAGCGGGGCTGCGGCCGGCCGGGGGCCCGGGCTGGGACCGGGCCGGGGCCGGGGGCCGGGGTGCGCTCGGTGCCGCCGCTCGGCCCCCCCCGTTCCAATAAAGCGCTCTGCCACCAACGCTGTGCGGCACGGCTGGGGCGGGGCCAAGGGCCGGGGTGGGCGGGGCTAAGGGAAGGGGCGGGGCTAAGGGAAGGGGCGGGGCCAAGGGATTGGGCGGGGCTAAGAGCAATGGGGGCGGGGCTAAGGGTAGGGACCGCGTTGATTGCAACGGAGGGGCGGGGCTAAGGGCTGGAACGGGGCGGGGCTAACGGCAGGGGCGTGGCCGGTTCGGGGGCGGGGCCGAGCCGAGCGCGCGCCTGGCGCCAGGGCGGGGCCAGACCCGGACCGGGGGTGGGGCTGGCGTCGGGACGGGGCCGGGGCGGGGCGACGCGATGTTGTGGGCGGGGCCCGGCCGGCGGGGGGCGGGGCCGCGCCTGCGCGCTGCGGCGCTTCCGTGGCGGCCCGAGGGCGAGCGGAGGCGGGAGCCGGGCCCAGGTGAGGGGCGCGCGTTGCCATGGCGACGGGCGGCGGGCGGCCCGCGGCCTAGCCCCGGCCTGGCCTGGCCGCCCTCTCCTTTCTCCCCGCAGCCGCGCCGAGCCGAGCCGCGCCGCCGCACGGACGACGCCATGGCCAGGTGAGCTCCGCCCCGGGCCGGCCCCGGGCCCCGCCGCGGCCCGGCCCGGCCCGGCTGAGCCCCGCGCTTCGCTTCCAGCTCCCCCGTGTCCCGCGTGGTGTACAACGGCAAGCGGAGCGGCGGGCCGCGCTCCCCCGGCGCCGGCGGCGAGCTCTTCACGCCGGCCCACGAGGAGAACGTGCGCTTCATCTACGAGGGTGAGCGGCGGGGCGGCGGCGCGGGGCCCCCCCCGGCGGCCGGGGCCCGCCGCGAGCCGCCCCTCTCGGTGTCCCCGCAGCCTGGCAGTGCGTGGAGCGCGACCTGCGCAGCCAGATGGGCGCCGAGCGCGGCCTGGTCGAGGAGTACGTGGAGAAGATGCCGAACCCCAGCCTCAAAGGTGAGCGCCGCGGCGCCCCCCGCCGGCTGCGGCCGGAGGCGGCGGCGGGGCCCGGCCGGGCCGGGGGGGCGGCGGGGCGGCCTCTGCCGCCCGAGTGTCTCCCTCCCCTCTCTCCCCGGCAGCGTTCAAACCCGTCGACCTGAGCGATCTGAAGAGGAGGAACGCACAGGATGCGAAGAAGTCCTAAGGCGGGCCCTCCGCGCGGATTGGCCGGTCTCCCAAGGTCCTCAAGCAGATTTAATTTGAGATTTTTGTGTTGATTTCCTCCTCTGGTTACTGTACTCTGCCTGTGGAGAGCCGGTCGGCTTTGGGGCTGGCTTCGATGCTACCTGAATTCCAAGATGCTTAGGGGCTCGCCGAAGGCATCCAGAGCCCCTTGTAAAAGATTCCAGCCCCTAACCTGCAGCTTTCTCTGGCCTCAAGCTGTCCTCCTCCACCTCGTGCTGGGCTCACAGGTCACTTATTCTCCTTCCATCTCTGTCCCTGGTGCGCTGCGTACTCAGGCTCGCTGGGGTCTGGCGTACAGCAGGGCAGAGCCGAGTAGCTGCGTTGTTAGTAGCGGCAGCGCCAGTTCTCTGCTCCCTTCTGTGTACCAAAGGCTCACAGTTGCTGGAGCAGGCCAAGGGGAGAATGAAGGAGACTTGGTGCTGACCTTGTGCCTCCAGACAGGCGGCCCCAGTTCAACACCAGGTAGTTCAGCACCTTCTGGCAGCTGGCTGCTGCTGCTTTGGCACACTTTGCCTGTTCCTTGCTCCCCAGTGGGAGGGCTTAATTTGTACCTGGGCTGCTGATGCCTGGGACTCATCAGTGCTGCCAAAGCTCTTGGGTCCATATCCGATGCCGGATTTTCCTTGTGCTTAGAGTGGGCCAGGTCCCTGCGGTGCTGACGATGAAGCTACTCCTCTCTCCCTGCAGGTGGAGGGAGAGGAGGGCACCAGCACTGGCCCCAGCCCCAAGCATCCTGGAGGTGCTTGGAGGGGGAGCGCTGGGCTGCTCTCAGCTCCCCCCAGCCTCAGCGCGCTGGCAGCAACGCAGAAGGTGGCGGGAGGGGGCTGGGGGGGCTGGCGCTGCCTTTGCGGAAAGAAGCTTATTTCCATCCTTGCCTGAGCAATGCCTCGCTGTTCTAGCACTGACACGGCTTTCCAGACATGTACCCTTTGAAGAGACCTGGCCTCCACAGCTGGCAGAGGCGCTGCTGTGTGGCAGCTGTGGTGAGCAGGTCTGACTCGCTGCGGGGATTGGCTTCCCTGGCAAGGCTCAGGTTCCTTCTGCCTAATCACCTCTGCGCAAGGGAGAGTGACTGCACCCTCACACCCGTGCGGGCAGAGAGCTGCGTGGCCGCGGGGCTGCTCGGTGTCCCTAGGACACGCGGGGAGCTGTGGGAGCCGCCTGCTGCCTGTCTGAGCTCAGAGAGCTGGTGGGGAGGGGGCTGCTGGGGCTCTGCCCAGCACGAGTGGGCTTCGTGGCGGATGCAGGGTGCAGGGGAGTTGTGATTGCTGTTAACTTTCCTTTGTTGTCATTGAGCTATACTGTTCCCTTTTTTTTTCCTTTTTTTTTTTTTTCTGTTGTCTGTCACTTGAGGAGTGTTGTAAATAAAAGCTTGTGTCCTTTTGAGTCTGCCTCTGCGTGGCTCTGCCTGCTCCTCTCGTTGCACGCCGCAGCATCCGTCAGCTCCGGGGCCGCGTCACGCTGCTGCCTGCTGTCCTCGGGGGGCTTCTGTCGGCGGGGGAGCGGCACCCAGCACGCCACCTGGCCGCACCTGGCAGCGCCGGCGCCTGGTGCTGGGGAGAGGTTCTCGGCTGCGTCGCTGCCGTGGGCGCTGGACCTGGCCCACGGGGCTGTGCCCGGCCGAGCCCTCCCTGGGCTGCCAGTGCCCGCGAGGTGCGCGCTGCTCTGCCCGCGTGTGCCTGCAGCCTGCCTGGTGTAGCGCCCTTGCTCTTCCCCTTTTTAGAGTTCAGAACTTTTCCTGTTTTGTCGCCCAAACCCTGTGCTTCCCGTTTTAGACTTGAGTGCTGACAATAAGCGTCAGGGTTTTCCGTACCCCTTCGGGCCAAGTCCTGAGGACAAGTAACGCAGAGAACAGAAACCACCTCTTTTATTTATTTATTTTCCAGAAGGGGTCTTGCTCCCGCACTTGCTCGGGGCTCTTAATTTCACTGCAAGCATGCAGAGCCTGGCGCTGCGAGCTGGTAGCACAATGCCCTTGGGCTCTGGCAGCCCTCCTTCGAGCCAGCATCCTAGGAGCTGTTGCTAGACCAAAGATTTAAATGTTGAGACTATTAATACACTCGTATCCTTTTCCCTCCCCTGCTTTAATGGCATTTAAACTATACTTAGCATTGCTAGAATTTCTCCTCAAGTGCACCTCCGTGCTGCGTAGTGACCCTGTTTACCTCCCATCTCCAAAACATCGCCGAGGAGGGCGCGTGCCGGCTGTGTTGGCCGCATGGTGCCCGGGCCCTGCTCCACCCCAGGCGCTGCAGGAGGTGCCCTCTGCCGGGAGCGGCAGCAAAAGATTTGGGGTCACTACCGCCACGGCCCATCTCCTTTGACTTTTCCTGCCGGGCGGGCCTTTTCCACAAGCTTCTCAGGGCTGCTCGCGAGCAGCAGCGCTTCCAGCATTCCTCAGGGGCTCGTGCGATGTGCCTGAGGCTGCATCCCCATGTCCCAGGAGCGCGGCAGCCGAGCGGGGTTGCCCTGGCTCTGGGGGCCCCAAACGTGCACGGAGCTGCCTTGTCCCGCACTGTGCGCGTTGTCCTGCATTGTCCTGCCTCGGTGCCTGCAGGGGAGGCGAGGGGCTCCGCCGGCGGTCTGCTGGGTGCTGCAGGCTGGCCGGCGCGCGCTGGGCGGACAGAGGGAGGGAGCGCCCGCGCTGGCTCCGGGCTTCGCTGCTCGGCTGACCCTTGCCTGCAGCACGAGGCTGGGCTGTGGCTGCGCCCCCTGTTCCACCGTCATGGAGCTGAGAGAGCCCGAGGGAAGGCGCGGGGATCTGCTGGGAGCGTGTGCCAGCAGCTGCGGGTGGGTCTGCCCCATGCCTGCACGTGGGCCCTCGCTGCCAGTGGCCTGCAGAGACCCCGGGCAGCGGCGTGCGGAGACCCCGGGCAGCGGCGTGCTGCCATCGTCCCCACGGCCACGGGGAGCTGCTGCCCACTGCCCTGCGGGGCTGCGGCAGCCCAGCCCAGCGGCCTCTGCCTTGTTTTTCTCTTGGCTCGGGCGCTGTGAAGCTGGAGGCGAAGCGGTCACTGAGGCAGGCTCTAATGAAATGTCATACAAAAATGATTTTATAAACAGACGATTTTTATAAAGACTAATAACAAACCACAGGGGTGACCGCGGTGAAACAGCAGACAGGAAGTGTGAAGTTCAGGCGGCGGGGGGAGCCCCTGCGAAGGGGTGAGGCCGGAGGCCAGTGAGACCAGGCTGTTTACCTATAAAAACCGGACTCGGCCATGGTTTATTTTCGCCGTGACTTGGATGCGGTTTTTATCATTAGATTAAATTGTGGGAGGAGGAGAGGTATGTGTTGTATCATTGAATTAAGTAGTGGGAAGAGAGAATGGTAACGGGCAGAATCTACTTAGAAGACCAATTTGTGGTCTCCAATTACCTTGATGAAGCAGGCGTATTGCTGCGGGCGGGCGGCGGCCAAGCGCCACGGCCTCGCGGGGCACCGGGGGGATGCCCGCCGTGACCCGGGGAGGAGGGCGCCTCGCAGGTACCGCTCCCGGTTTGCCGTTTCTCCCCCGTCTTCTGTCTCTGCTGCTCGTTCCTCTTCGTAGCGGCGGTGCTCAGCCCCGGTCAGACAGCCGGCACTCCCCGGGGCGCTGGGGCCGTGTCTCGGGGATCGCCCCGCTGGTGCCGCGGTGGCGGCTGCCGGGGCGCCCGTGGGTGGGCGAGCAGCGCGGGGCCGGCGGCCGGCATGGAACGTCCCCGTCCAGCGCTGCCATGGGAACCCACGGGCGCCAGCGGCCGCATCGCCGCGCTGCTCTGCCCGCAAATGTCAGAACGTCAGCCCCGTCGGGCTGGGAGCGTGCGGGGCGGGGGCTGCGGGTACGGGACCCGGCGGTGTGCGCAGGGCGAGTGGGTGCGAGAGCGTGTGGGTGAGCGTGGCTGTGAGTGCGAGTGGGTGTGAGCCTGCGTGTGCAGCGTGGATGTGTTCGGGGTGTGTGTGTGTGTGTGTGTGTGTCTCTGTGTGTGAGTGCTGGGGGGGGGGGGAAGGGGGGATGCGTGTGTGGGGTGTGAGTGTAACCACCCTGTGCACACAGGCACACTGCTGGCCACCCGGCTCTGGGGACAGCGGGTGCTGCTGGGTGCCCACGTTGCCGCAGGGCACCCCCATGGGCTGGGCTTGGCTTGGGGCGTGGGGGGGGGGGGGGGGGGCGCAGTGTGCCGCGGCCACGGTGCAGCCACCGCAGGGTGCCAGCGGAATCCTGCTGGTGGGGGGGTGCCGGGGTCCCTGAGTTCCCAGCGCCGCGGGGTCAGCCTGGCCCCATCGGGGCATCGCAGTGCCGCGAGGGGATGGCGGGGGGGACAGTGGGGTGTTGCCATGGCAATGCTGGAGCAACAGGCACTGAGCCCGGCGCCGCGTGATGACCATATTTACCTTCCCAGAAACCGCCTCGTGCTCCAGCAATTTGCTTCAATTAGGCTTGTTACCGCGTCAGGAGGCCGCGGTGGCGGCCGCAGCCAAGGGGGCAAGCAGCTAGTGTCTGCATAGGGGCTGCCCTGGCTGGTGCGGGACCACAGCCCTGGGTAGGGTTCATCCCCATCCTCACTCCCATCCCTATCCTCAGCCCCATCCCTGCCCTCCTGCTGCCTTCCCCATGCCGCCCCATGGCACCGCTCCCCCATGGGCGCTGCTGCCCCCACGTCGTGGTCCCGCAGCCCCGGCCGCCCCCAACATCGCAGCTCAGGCCCCACGGCCCCCACTTGGCGCTGGACTGCCCACACGGCGGGCAAGCAGAGCACGGCTCAGCTGGGGCAGCCGGCAAGTTGTGAAGTAAACAGAGGAAAATTACTGCGTGCCCGGCACGCCGCTGCTGCCGGGAGCCAAGCGCCACGCAGACGGGGCCCATGCCGTGGGCAGGCCCTCCCCAAGGTGCACCAGCACCGCGGATGCCCCTGCCCACGCCGTGCCTGGGGCTCACTCCCAGCAGGTTCAGGCAGGGCTGGGGCCAGGGCCGCATGGGGGGTGCTTGGCTGGGGGGGGTCTGTGGGCTGCGTGGGGCTGAGGCTGGCTGCTGAGGCATGGCACTGAGCTTGTCCCGCTCGGCACGACCCATGTGCTGGGTGCGCGTGGGTCCTGCAGCGTGCCCGGGGCTCGCGGGGGCATGGAGGCACCTGAAGCCGGCTGTCCGGCCCAGCGCCACCCGTCGGGCTGGGTGCACCCCCGGCGTGGGGCCGTGACTGCGGCTAATCCCCGCACAAAGCGCTTGTGGTTCCTAAAGCCGCGGCATCCGGGCTTAGCGCTCATGTGCGAGGCACAAGCCTCTTAGGGTGCCGGCCCCCCGCGCTCCTCCACACGGTGGCTGCCTCCGGCCTGACCCACGGGGCCGTGCGGACGGCACTGCCGGGCCCTGGGTGTGGGGCGCCCCACGGCCCCGTGCCCCACGGCCCCGTGCCCCACGGCCCCGTGCCCCACCGCACTGCTCATGGTGCTCAGCGCCGGCAGCGGCCACCGCTGGCTTGTGCCGTCTCCCAGGAGAGCGCGGGTGCCCAGGGGGCAGATCCAAATGATTTAATTAAGGGCTCCTGGCGGTGTGAGGACAGAGCTGATTAGCAGCCAGAGGAGAACATGTGCCGGTGAGGGGGGGCTGCAGCCCACAGCCCCCTCAGCTCTGCCTCGCTCACCTGCGTGGGGCTGGAGGGCAGGCAGCGTGGCGGCTCCTGCTGCAGCCCAGCTCCCCGCTGCGATGGGCCCTGTCCCGCTCTCAGGGCCGTGCCCATCACCTGTGGGTGCTCAGGGGCACGGTCTGGGGCCGCGGTGTCCCCGGTCCCCCCACCGCCTTCCCGACAGAGAGGCTCACTCAGAGCTGGCCCTGCAGCCCGGCACGGGCCCACACCTATTTACACAATTACGACAGATAAATTACACCATTGCGCAAAGGGTCTCGCAGGCGCACAAGAGCAGCACCACAGGATGAACTCCCCCACCCCCCCCAGATCCCCCAGCCCCACAGGTCTCCCCTCAGCCCCTGGCCCCCTCCCACAGAGGTCCAGGCCCCGCTCGCCTGCCCCAGGTGCTTCCACTGTCCTGCGCGACCCCGGCTTGTCGCAGCGTCCTCGCCGGGCAGGCAGGGCCCCGTGCAGCACCCGGGGGTCAGCCGGACGGGGAGGCAGGCAGTGGCCACCGCAGTGGGCTCAGTCTGCCGCAGAAGGGCCGGTGCAGCCCTCCCGGTCCATCCACAGGCTCAGAAGTGGCTCTCGGCCGTGGTCTCGGGGAACTCATAGCAGTGGTGCCGGTCCCCCAGGGCGAGGTGCTCAGCGGTGCCGTGGCCGCTCCTCTCGAGGTAGTGGGTGCCGGGGCGCGAGGCGGCCGGGCTGCGCCCCATCCCGTTGGCACAGCCGCTCACCAGCTGGTGCTTCTCGCAGGTGCTGCCGGTGCCGTTGCGGGCGCTGGGCGCGTGGCTGTAGGTGTGCTTGTACTCCTCCGCCAGGTCCTTCCCCAGCTTCCAGCGCTGCCACCTCTTCAGCAGCTCCGACTGCACCTGGGGGCGGCCACCATCAGCCTGGCCCTGTGCCCACGGCCCCCCATGCCCCTCGCTGCCTGCTCCCCGCCCAGCTGCTCACCTCCTTGTTGATGAAGCAGTAGAGAATGGCCACCAGCATTCCCTGGGCAGAGGCAAGAGAGGCGTGAGAGGTGAGCAGGCGGTCCCCAGCCCTGGCCCTGGTCCGGTCCCTCCCAGCATGGAGGGTCCCCAAAGCCGGTCCCGGCAGAGCTGGGCTCACCTGGAAGGAGCTCAGGAAGAGGTCGAAGAAGAGCTTGACATAGCGCAGGGTGCCCTGGGCGTGCTCGTCCGTGACAAAGGCGAAGACAACCTCGTGGATGCCCAACAGCGGGATCAGCGTCAGCGTGGACTTGGCCAGCCTGCTTGGAGGGGCCAGCGTCAGCGCCGTGGTCGGGGGCTGTGCACGAGCACATGCACACACGCACCAGCACGTGCACCGTGCACAGACAGCGTGTGGGGCCGGGGCTGCACCCAGCGCCCACCTGAACTTGTAGTCGGTGTAGCGCATCTGGTGCGCACGGAGCTTGGAGACGAGGATCTGGATGATGCGGATGAAGATGAAGAAGTTGATCTGCAGCAGAGCAGAGTGAGCCCATGAGGGGCCAGCAGGGTGGCGGCAGGGACAGGGCAGCCAGCATTGTCCCCTGCCCAGGGCAGCTGTGGAGGCGAAGGGATGAGCGGAGGCAGAGCTGCGGGCCGGGGACTCACCAGGATGGCCAGGAACACAGGGAAGCGAAGGATCCACCAGAAGCCCATGTTGTTGTTGGTGCTCCAGCACCTGTGGAGAAGAGGGAGGGGGACTGCTGGGCAGCCCCTGGCCAGGGTGGCTGCTGGAGCCCAGCGCGGTGTCGGCAGACGCAGCCGAGCCAGCGCTGCAGCCCAGCACCGTGCTCCCTGCACGTGGATGGCAGTGCAGAGCCTCCCCGGGGCTGTGCCCCCGTGGCGTGTCCCACGCACACCCGCACCCCCACATGCCCCTTGTGGCGCCATGCACAGGCTGTACTCACTGGATGTTTTCATAGAGGAACTTCACAACGACCCAAGGGATGAGAAATAGCATGGGTGCCCCTGGGGGGGAGGCAGGGAGGGGCAGGTGAGGCACGGCACAGGGTCGGGGATGAGGACGGGGCACCAGCCCGCCGCAGGCTGCGCCTGCCCGCACTCACCCCAGCCGATGCACAGGTAGAGGGTGAAGTAGCTCCGCTCGGAGAAGACGGCCACCACCAGGAGGTTGTGCAGGTAGATGCCCTCCACCAGCAGCCAGCAGTAGTTGGCCACGGTGCCGTACTGCATGAAGACCGTGGCCGCCCGGCAGCCTGCGGCAGCCTGCGGGCAGGGGTCAGGGGCTGCCGACCGCCCGCGCCCCTGCGCCCCCCCGGCCCCCCGCTCACCTCGTCGCTCAGCCAGATGCGCACGTTGTAGTCATCGATCTTGTCGCTGTAGTGCGTCTTGAGCAGGGCGTCGATGACCAGCACGGAGACGCCCTTCAGGATGAAGGAGGCGAAGAGGTTCATGTGGATGTAGTTCCTCATGCAGTGCAGCTTGCTGGGGAGGCAGCGGCTCGCCGTCAGTGCTCGTGCCCCACGCGGTCCCTGCCCGCCCCCTGCCCGTGCCCCTACCTGAAGCCCAGCAGCACGGCCAGGGCGAGCAGCAGCGCGCACAGCGACACCGAGTAGCCTACCGTGTACATCACCTTGAAGCTGCCGTAGGTCTTGGCGAATTTTTCCTGGAGAGAAGAGCGGGTGAGGGCAGGGTGCGGGGCTGTAGAGCACGGGGCGGGGGGTGCTTGGAGCCCCCTGCCAGCCCTGCCCACCTGCGCCTCCAGGTCCTCGGCGTCGATCTGGCACTGCGTGGCATCCCGCAGGGACTGCCCCTTGGGGCCCGTCACCCACTCCCCATCTGGCCCGCAAGTCTTGAAGACGTACCTGTGCTTCACTGTGCGGAGAGGAGGGACGTGGGGCTGCTGCGGGCCCCCCAGCCGTGGCCGGGCTCAGCGCGCCAGCCCGGGGGAGGTGGCCGGGAGCCGTGTGCGCACAGCACGCGAGCACCACGCAGAGGTGTGCGCACCCTGCCCCACACGCCTGGCCCTGCCCCACGCCCTGCCCTTACCTTTCTGGTACCAGGGCAGGAACCAGGGGCAGGAGACGTTGATGGTGGTGTTGGGCAGCGCGTCGGGCCAGCAGGAGAACTTGTCAAAGGTTCGGTTACACACCAGCTCTGCGGAGGGGTGGGACGTGGTGGGGCTTTCCGGCCCGACCCACAGAGGGTCCCCCACTGCCCCCCTGTGCCCACCCTCTTGGGGTCCCGATCCCAACCGGGGCAGCGTGTGGGGCACCCGCTCTCACCTGTGGGCACGGGCATCCGGCTCATGTTGCGGTGGCATTCCTCTTTGTAGGCCTTCCAGTTCTCAAAGAGGGAATCTGTGATCTGGGCGGAGGGGCCCTGGGGACAGCAGAGAGGTCACCGGGGCTGGGCAGGGGCAGGCGGCCGCTGGCCCCAGGGTTCAAGGGTGGCTGTGGGCAGGCACGGGCTGATGTGCCGTGCCGTGCCGTGCCGTGCCATGTGGGCAGCAGGGCTGGGCAGTGGCTGCTGCACAGCACGGCGTGGTGAGGGGCTGCTTGGGGGGTCCCCGTCCTTACCTGGCAGCAGAGCAGCAGCAGCAGGAGGGCGAGGAGTCGTGGCTGGGACATCCCTTCGCTGGGCCACAAGCTGCATAGGGAGCGGGGGGCCTGGCTTCCTACTGGCCCTCAGGGGCTCCTCTGCCCTGGGGGTGAGGGCCCTGGTGCCTGGGTGACCCTGAAGGAGAGGATGGGTCACGGGGACGTGTGGTGGGACCTGCCCCAGGGCACAACCCGGGGATGCGCTGCAGGGTGCAGGGAGCCAGCCCCCGGTCACACTGCCACACTCGTGGCCCCGTCCTCTGCCAGCCCACCTGCCTCTAACTTTCACCTGCCTGTTTGTGCACTTTCCCATCAGACTGCAGCCCTTGAGCACCTGCCATTTCCTACCCAGGATGTCTTTGTGACGGTGGCCAAGCCACCTCTCTGCCTTCCTAGCACAAACCAAGCAGCCAGCGTGCCTCGGGCTGGCGTTTTCACCAGCCTTGAGCAAGAGGAGCATAGCCACACGCAGGATGTGACATCCCCTCCCTCCCACACCCCCGGCATGGGGTGCGTGTGTTCAGCCTCCCCAAGGCCACAGCTGGGGGGCACAGCCTCCCTGACACACACCCACTCACAGACACGGGCCAGGGCCCCCCATACTGGTGTTGGTGCTCAGCTGTGCGATGGTGCTGACCCCTGAGAGCCCAGGATCTCAAGAGGCAGCCAGGAACGCCCCTCACCTGAGCTGCCCCCCTTCCCCTCTACTCCGTGATGCTGTGGCTCTCAGCATCACTGATTTTGGATCTACACCAAGTGTTTGGCTGCCTGTGGAGGTGCCCAGGCCCCCGGGACAGCCCTGGGATGGCCACGGTGCCCAGAGCCAGCTCAGCCCATGGCTGGGGCACCCCGTCCCTCGCCCCATGGGTCCCCTGGCCTGAGCACCCACGGGGTTTTGAGGTGGCCATGGAGGTGGCGGAGCCCGCTCCGGCAGGGACGCTGCCAGCCCCGGGGTGGTTAACCATTAACCCGCAGGGATCCCCGGCTCACGGGGCTGCCGTGGCCCCAGACCAGCTCTGCTGCTGGCTGCGTTGCTCCCAGCCTGGGTGAGCAACACGGTGCCTCATCTGACACCGTGCCTGGGAGCTCACACACAAAGCGCGGTGCACGAGGAGCCGTAATTCTCTCCATCCACCCTAAGCCGGTTATGGGACTCCTGAGTGGGATTTCGGCTCCTCCGACAAGGGGCCATTCTGTGGGCAGCCCCACGGCGTGGCCATGGGGGATGAGGGCAGCTGAGGTGGGGGCAGTGCTGCGGCACCGCCGAGCCCCGGCCTCCCCCAGCAGCGGCAGGAGCGCCGCGCTCCCCGGCCAGCCGCCGCTCCCAGGGCTCGCCGCGCTGCTCGTGCCTATTTTTATCCCTGGGAAAGTCGTGCTTCCTCCGTGCAGACCCACTTGCCATGTCGCAAGCGGCTGCCTGAGAAGCTCATTAATCAGCCCATGGCGCTCCAGATGCGGCGTGGGGAGCTGGACCTGCCGGCTCGCTGCCTTATTTAGGCAGCCCAGGACAGACGGCGCGGCCGCCGGGGACAGACGGACCTCGCTGGGTGGGCTCTGGCGGCGGGGACCTGCTCCGGTGGGTGCCCGCCGGCCACCTGCCTGCCCCAGCATCCGCGTCCCTGCCACTCCAGCGGCCCCACACAGCATCCCCACCTGCCCCATCCTGCTGCCAGCCGCGGCGTGGCCCCGTGGGAACCTCCAGGTGCCCGGCCCGGCCCCGAGCATCCCCGCACCGGGAGGCAGAGCTCCGCCGGGGCACCGCGGGCCAGCAGCGACGTGCTGCCAGTGCGGTCCCTCTCCGGGCTGGGCAGGCAGCTCTGGGGCAGAGGTGTCTCTATTTTTAGCTGCCTGCAGTGGGATTTGGTGGTGGGGAGGCCTCTGCCCTAGACTCCCCTCCCTGGCTGGCAGCCGGTCCCCAGGCCCCGGGGCCCTGCTGCGGCCAAGCTGGGCAGACTGCACTGGGTGAGGGGTTCTGGCGCTCGGGGCCGGTCACGCTCCTCCGGCACGGGGCCCCCACCGCACCCTGGCCCTGCAGCGGGGCCCTGCCCAGGCCCTTTGCCCCAGCTGCCCGTGGAGCCGCGCTGACCCCGCTCCCCTCTGGCCCGCGGAGCGGGGGCACCCCACCGTTTGGTCGCCCCACTCTGCGGCTTCTAGCAGGCATACAGGCATGCCAAAGGAACCAAGGGTTGGTTGTCCTGGCTCTGCAGGGATAGGGAGTGATTCAGGAGGGGCGATGGCCCCCCAGGGCCAGCACAGCAGGGTCCGCTGTGGCTCTGGCACCAAGCACCTCCCGGGAGCCGGCTCTGGTGCCCAC
Organism: Anser anser; assembly: GCF_964211835.1. Taxonomy (NCBI): domain Eukaryota; kingdom Metazoa; phylum Chordata; class Aves; order Anseriformes; family Anatidae; genus Anser; species Anser anser. The sequence continues at coordinate 15,219,582 of NC_139740.1, read as the reverse complement.
AGTGCTCGGAACGGTTGTTCCTGCTGGATGCGCCGCAGCCACCGGGGCTGTGAGGCCCCCGTGCCCTGTCTGTTCCTGGTGGGTGCATCAGCCGGGGGCTGCAGCGCTCCGGGACAGGCTGCGCGGGGGACTTTTGCCCCATGTTGGCGTTGGGCAATGCAGCGTGTCCCTGTGACACGGCCCTGCGGCTGCTGACCCCCGCGGAGGCCGGGCTGCAAACACTCAGCACAGCAGTGGGGAGGTTTTGTGCCTGCGACTCTTAGAGGAGGGACGAGGGATCTGGCTCCGGAGGAGGCTGCACACCTGGAGATTTTGTCCCCCAGCCTGCGGGTGTGCAGCCCCTGCCGCTGGCCTGACGCCACCCTGCCCACCCCCTCGCCCCCCCCGGGGCTGCCATCACATGGACGAGGGAACGAGCCCCACATCTGGGATCGCTGCGGCTCGTTGCTACATGGATCAATGGCTTGGTGAAGCCTCCATGGGGACACTCATGGGCATCTGCAACGTGACCTGGCAGCACTCTGGCACAGCCGCAGCCCCACACAAGCGCCGGGGAGGTTGGCGCAGCCGGCAGAAGCCCGGTCCCTCCACACAGCTCTCGCCCCCCCGGCCCCAGGGGCTGGGGTGGGAGCACGGCTTTCTGAGAGCTCAGGAGGCGGCGGTGGGGGCTGCTGCCCTCCAGGCGCAGGGATTAGCCCCCAGTGCGCTAATGCAGCGCTTTCCACGGCTGGCTTGGCTTTGAGCTCCAAGCTACAAGCCAGCACAGCAGGGGCTTCGGCACTTGGCAGGGGAGGGGACGCTGGAAGGCCAGGGCTGATGCAATGCCAGAGCGAGCCCGGCCCTGCCGACTGCTCCTCTTGCTTCCCAGGACCGCAGCGAGCGGGACGAGTGGTGGCCAGGGATGGCTGCGGTGGGGAGGTGCGGGGGGCTGTCCCGCACCCTGTGCTGCCCCTGTCTGTGCCCCTGCCCCGAGCTCTGGGACACCTCCTGCTCCCCACCTGCAACCCACAACTGCTCCAGCCCCCACCTCCCCTCTAAACGAGCACACGGAAGTTCAGTGGTGGAGGAACAGCTGAGCTGCCCGGAGCACCTCTCACACTACAGGACCACAGCTCGTTTGCACAGAGCTGCATGGCTGTGGGAACACCGAGCGGCGGCACACGGAGAGAGCCAACGTCATGAGGCACCAACAGCGTTGGGGTCTGTGTCACTTGGGACCAAGAAAACCTAAACCAGCCCTGACAGCGTTTTCGTCAACAGAAACACAGGATGAAAGCAAATGGTTTTAGCCCCTGTGCTTTTGGGATGAACGCGGTTTGCATCACCTCCAGCACTGCCCTGGTACTGAAGGAGAAGGGGAAGGGCATCTCCCAGCACAAGAGAGGAGTGGTCTGCAGGTGCAGCCGGGAAGGGGTCAGATAAACCCGCTGCCCGGCAGGCTCTGGGAGAGGGGCTGCTGCGCCTTGCAGCAGTTCGGCTTTAGCTCGGGGAAATGGGTTTGTCTTGTTCATCACACCACGTGAGCTGGGATGTGAAAAGTCCATGCAGCACAGGAGGACAGCGCGAGAAACACAGCGGGTGACACGTGTGGTTAACGTGTCACAGGGGAAGCACAGGACTGGGAAAAGCCTAGGAAAAGGTCAGTGCAGACAGGAGTGTGTGTGTGCCTGCACTGGGAGCTCAGCACCCGCCTCCCCAGCCCAGCTCACGGCATGGATGAGCACCGCGGCCATCCCAGCCCTGGGGGTCTGGGTGTCTCGGTGGGGAGTGACACACGGCACCCTGCAGCATCCCTGTCCCAGGAGGGTCCCCCCCATCCCGAGGCAGCGCCCGTTGCGGTGGTGGTGCGGGGCTGCAGGCAGCGCTCCTGCCGGACAGCAGCCAGTGCCTGCTTCTCCTGGCCAAGCTCCCCAGGCTCCCTGGACCGGGACAGACAAACCCCGGCACACGGCCCCTGCAAGACCCTGTGGCCCTGCCTGTGGGGGACGCAGGACCGGGCAGGATACACTGGAGGAGCACAGGGGGACATGGGCAGTCCCACCCCTCCTGCCGCCGGCTTCCCAGCCCCTGCCTCTGCCTCTGCCTGGCACAGAGAGGTGCACGGAGCAGAGCTGTGCTCCGCAGCTGGTCTCAACACTGCACTGCTGCTCAGGGCTTGCGGTCACATTTTTTCATTAACTATTTTTAATCCATATTTTGCCTCTTCTCCGCTCAGCCTTTTTTCTCTTCCCCTCTCCAGGCAACAGAACAAAAAAATCTGCATCACAGTGTGTGGAAAGGAGTGAGGATTGGTGGGAGGGACAGGAGCGCGCAGCTGGGGCGGCACTAACATAACGAGGAGGGGTACTGCAGGCCCTGAATTCTCCCGCGGATGCACAGATAAAGCCGAGGAAATCACAGGGGCAACAGCTGAACTCGTCATGGGTCAGAACACCCACAATGCGTGCAGCCGAGTGCTGCGTGGGGTAAGGCAGACGCGTTACAGGGTGTGCAGCAAGGCGCTTGGAGGACACAGGGCTTGGCCAGTGCTGGCTGGGCAGCCGTGGCTGCCCGTCCTCTGCCCTCTGTGCCTGAGCCAGCCCGGCACCGGCGTGCCCTGCTCTCCCTTGTCACCCCAGGGAGCAGGCGGGCTGGGAAGCACAGTGCCGGGCAGAGGTGAGCCCTGCTGCTGCTTTGGAGATGCGCATGCAACCGCAAGGCCGGCAAGGTCACATACCCGACATGTCCTGGTTAAACAAAGCCATTTACCAACACCGTGTTGACACAGCAGAGCTTGGGACAGAGTCACAAAGGGCACTCGCAGCGGGCCCCTGCGGCACCCGGGGAGCCTGGGGAGTGCTGCGAAGGGGGCGAAGCGTCCCCGGCTTCGGTGCCGCCGAGAAAGCCGCGCTCTGCCGTGCCCTCCGCGGGGAGAACGGCGGGCACCGCGCTGCCCAGGGCTGCTCGGGGAGATGCTCCCGCTGCGCCCGAGCCCGGCGGGTGCCGCTCGCCCGGGGCGCACGGAGGCCGCGCCAGCGCCGGGTGCCCAGCGGCTGAGCCCTTCCCAGGGGGTCGGAGGCTCCGGAGCGGGCCCGGCCCCGCGGGACGCCCCCGGGACCGGACACCCCTCGCCCAGGGGCTCAGCCCCGCCGGGGCCGGCCGCCGGCACCGGGCGGCTCGGGGAGCTGCGGCTGCGGAGCGCCGGGGCTCGAGCAGCGGCCCCGGAGCCGAGCGGCCCCGGCCCGGGTCCAGAGCCTCGCGGCGGGGCGCGCGGTGTCCGCCGGTGCTGTCCGGGCGCCCCGAGACCGCGGGGATGGGCGCTCGCCTCCCTCCCCCCGCCCCTCCCCGTACCTGTCGGGGCTGCGCTGGCGGCGGATCCCGTGCGCATCTCGGTGCTGGCGGGGGCCGGGGCCGGGACCGGGGCCGGGACCGGGACCGGTGCGCTCGGCCGCTCCGGCGAAAACTTTTGCCGGAGCCGCGGCTGCGGCGGCGGTGGCGGCTCGGGGGGGAGGGACCGGAGCGGGGGGAGGGACCGCGGGCGAGGAGCCGCTTCCCGCCGCCCCGCTCCTCCCGCTGGCACGGGGAGGGGGGTGGGGGGCGGCCCCGTGCCCCCGGACCGGTGGCCCCCGACCGGGTGCTCGGCGCTGCCGCGGGGCTCCTCCAGCACCGGTGAGAGCGCCCGGGAGCTGCGAGCGCCCGCGCTTGCCGCTGCCGTCGGTCTCCGGTGCCGGCTCCTCCGCTCCGCTCCGCCCCGGTGCCGAGCACCCCGGGACCGCCCGGTGGAGCGGCGGGGCCGGGCGGGAGCAGCTGGGCGCGCACCGGCCCCGGGGGGGGGGGGGGGAAGGATGGGGCCGCCCGCGCCTCCGCCGGTACAGCTCCCGCCGGGAGGTGCCCCGTGGATGCTTCCCCGGCCCCAGCTGCGGTGGCCGGGCCCGCCGGTCCCCCCGGCCCTCCCGCGGTCCCCAGCGGGTCCCTCGGCACCGCCCGGTGTCCCCGTCCCAGCTCTGGCAGGAGGCGAGGCCCCGACACCTCCCGGCTCCGGTGCCCGCAGCTGGCAGCTCCTGCCCGCGGGAGCGGGGCTGCCCCCCTCGTGCCCGGGCGAGCCTCCGCCGGGCGGCCGGGAGCTGCCGCCACCCTCTCGTTCCGGCCGCTGCTGGCGGTGACGGGTCCGTGTTTGCCTCGCGCTGTCCCGCTGGAGCCCGGTCCGGTAACCACGTCCCGCAGCGCCGCCCCCCCGCACCGCCGGGGCCGGGGCCGGGGCTCACCGCGCGTTTGCCTTCGGCCGCCCGCTGCGACCCGCGCGGGGTGCGGGGACCCGGGGCCGCCTCGCGCCCCCCGGGCCCGGGGGGCTGTGGGGGGAGAGGACCGGGGCGGGCGGGGGCAGCGGGCGCCCCTCCGGGGGCTGAGCCCGGGGCAGAGGCCGGGCCGGGAGCGGCGGCAGCCCCCGGCAGCCCCCGGCCTCCCTCCCGCTTTGCGGTGCGCGGAGCGGGGCCGAGCACCGACGGGAGGCGCCCCCGGGCCCCGCGGCCCCGCCTGGCGCACGCGGCCCGGCCCCCGGCGGGGGGGCACCGGGGGGCGAGAGAGCACCGGGGGGCGGGAGGGCAGCGGGGGCGTCCCGCAGCTCGGGGCAGGGCCCCGCGGGGCAAATCCCCCTCCCGCCCGCCGCCGGCCTCTTGGCGGGGGGGCTCGGGGCGGCCCCGCGGCCCCTGGAAGCGGCGCCGGGAGGAGCGGGGGCCCGGCTCGCCCCTCGCCCACCTGCCCGCGGCTCTCGCGCGGGGCCAGGCACGGGGGCAAAGCGGCGGCGCCAACCGGCATCGTTAGGCTTCGTTAAGGTGACGAGCTTTCACTTCGCCGCCATCCCGGGCTGGCTCCGCGCCGCCCGCTGGGCCCAATTAGTGGCAGCCGGGGCTGGGGCAGGGGCAGCCAGCGGGCGGGGGCAGGGGCAGGGCAGGGGTAGAGGAGGGGCAGGGCAGGGGCAGGGGCAGGGCAGGGGCAGGGGCAGGGGCAGGGGCTGGCAGCTGCCCCCGGCACGGCTCTGCCCGGGAACCCCCCGCTCAGCTGAGACCGGGCACGGCACGGCCGGGGCCCAGCCCGCGGCTCCCCCTGCGCGGGGCTGGGGGCACGGAGCCGGTGAGACCCCGCTCGGCGCAGCGGGGGCACGAGCGTTGCGCTCCCACCACCCCAAGCCCGAGCCCTCCTGCTGCAGGAGCGGACGCAGCACCCCCACCCCCCCCACGAGAGCAGGATGCCGGTCCCCGTGTTTGTTCCGCTGTTTATTTATCATACATTAAGGTCACAGATATTCCAGTTCTTTGATCCCTCAGAGCCACCCTGCGCAGGGCTGCACGTGGCAGAGGGCTGGTGCCCGCAGCCCCCCGTGCAGGGGCGAGGCGGCCGTCAGGCAGGGGGGGTGCGCGGGAGGCACGCGGGGCTGGGGTCTGCCCCGGCCGCAGTGTGAGGGGCAGCGGGGCTGGCGAGGCTGCGGAGGCGCTGGATGGATGCCGGATGCTGTCCCGAGGCCACGGGATCCACGGGCATGCAGGGCCCGGCCCCGGCTGTGGCAGGGGCTGGCAGCGGTGCGGTCACCGGCAGGGCCCCAGCAGGGCAGCACGGCCGAGCGGCTGCCCCGTGCCCCCCGCGCCCCCCGCGCCTGTTCTGTCGTCATTGGTATAAGGCACAATCCCTGAAGAGCGCAGCGGCCGTCGGGCGCTGGCGAGTTTTGGCTGAGCGGAAGCAGGGGGTGCGGGGACTCGGGAAGCGGAGCAGCAGTGAGAGGAGGCAGAGTTCGGCCTGCGCGGGGCCAGCAGAGGAGCGTGGTGGGCCAGAGGCACCAAAGAGGGGACGGTGCCTCATGCTAAACCTGCGTTCCCCCCCCTTGCTGCTTGCAGGAGAGGCTGGGAGCAATGAGCCCTGGCACTGCGGCCCTGCACAGGCCCTGGCTGCTGGGTTGCCACAAGCAGAAGGGGCCCCACCAGCCCCTGCCCCTTCAGACTGCAGCCAGGCAGAGGCACAGGGCTGCTCCCCATCCGCCCCGGGACAAGGCCGTCCTGGCCCAGGGAGGTTGTGGGGGCAGAGCGGAGGGCCCCTTGCTGAGCCCGCCTCTCCAGCCAGCTCTGCGGGGAGGCAGGGGCAGACCTGGTGGCCAGTGGGAAGGTGAAGAAGAAAAAAAAAAATCAGAGTGCAGAGGGGATGAGGCCTAAGGACATCCCAGAGGTAACGGAGATGCTGAGAACGGGGGGAGTGAGGGAAGGGGAGCCTGGGACTGGCTGGCCACAGGCCCTGGCAAGGCACGGGAGTGGGGATGAGAGGAGTGGGAACAGCCCCGGCCCCGGACAGCGGGGAAGGGTTCTGGGTTATCGGTGGTGACCTGCACGCTCACCCCCAGGGCGAGGCAGGGTCCAGCCCTCCCTCAGGTGACCACTTTGATCCCAAAGTATTTGCGCAGCTGTTCCAGGAAGACAAAGGTGAGGACGGTGTGAGGAACGAGCCGAATGGCAGCGGGAACGAAGCCCTGGAACAGGACAGTGAGAGAAGAGTCAGCACGTGCCTGGCCTCGGGCTTCCCTGTCGGGACCAAGGGTGCCCAGCAGCCCAACCCACGGGGAGCAGCATGAACTTGCAAGCATGGGGGAGAGGCTGGCTGGGCATGCAGCACGAGCCCCAAGCAGCCGGGGCCTTGGTGGCAGGCAAGAGGCTGCCGGAGCAGCAAGGGAGGCACCGCAGCCATCGCTGTGCACGCAGATCTCAGCAGCATGCATGAGCCCCTCTGCCCCCAAACACATCAGTGCTGGCATCACCACTACGTAGGCAGAATCTCGGTAGAAGCCAGGGTCAGATCCCACAGCCCCCGTTTCAGAAGGGGAATGGACGCTGCCTGGGGAAGATGAGCAGACAGGCTGTAACGGGGAGATGCCTGACTGGCCCCAGCTGGAAGAAACCTCGGATCTGAAACCCCACTTCAGGGGCCCTCCCAGGAGTGAGATGAGCACACGGGTGATTGCACCCGGCCCAGCACATCGGGCCCAAGAACCGACCCGTGTCTGCAATGGTCAACAAATGCTGGAGCATTGCTGCCAGGACCCGCGTTCCTGTTTGGGACCCGAACAAGAGCAACAGCAGAGCTGCTGCAAAACCCGGACCCAGGCAGCACACCCAAGAGAGGCCACGGCTCGCAGTGCTCCAGGGCCAAGACAGGGCCTGGCGCAGGAAGCAGTCGGACTGCAGGTGGCAGAGCCCTGGGAAGCTCTGGCTCCAGAACCACTCTGAGCGCTAACTCTGCTCCCAGCCTCCCCACAGGCCGACCCACGCACCCCGGGGAGGTACCTTGTAGAAGGCGAGGGGCCCGAGCTTGGCAGTCTCCATGGCACAGTGGGCGACGCCCTGGAGCGAGAGGAGAGGTGACGAGGTGCCCGGCAGCAGAGGCTGCCGCACCGCGAGGACGGGACCAGCAGCCAGGGGGGCCGGACGGGCACTCACCCGGTACTCGCCCTGGGAGTTCATGAGGCGCGTCTTGAGCACGTCCAGGGGCTGGCACAGGAATGTGGCGCATCCGCCCTGGGGAGAGGCGGCAGGGGGTCACCAGCTCCAGCTGGCAGAGGAGACCCAGCCGCTGGCTGCTGGCATGGCCCATGGGGAGAGGGCCAGGCCCGGAGCCTAGCCTGGGTCCAAGTCCGTGTTGGGAGCTGCACAGGAGCCTCAGCACCGAGCCCAACTCCATCAGAGTCCTGAAACGCAGCTCTGGCAGCCGTGCCCGGGGTCCTGAGCCCAGCTGCGGGCAAACCCAGTCCCAGCCCTGCCTCCCCTCCACCCAGCCCTGCTCACAGCAATGAAGCTGGCCAGAAAGTGAGTGAAGATGTTGTCTGACAGCAACCCAGTCGTGAGAACCAGCTGCTTGGCTTGGTCATAACAGGAAAGCTGCAAAGACATAGAGTGTTAGTGACACGGCCACCTCCTTGCTATGCCAGGGTCTGCCCCCATCCCTCCCCCAGGTACCTGCTGCCCAGTGGAGCTGCCCTACCTGCCCAACAGTGACTAGGGCCCCTCGACTGGATGCCATCGTAGCTCCTGAGAACAGTTTCTTCAAGCCCTCTGCGGACAGACAGCGATCAGCACAGTCCTGGGACATTACTCATGCTCCCTTCCCCCCAAGGAGCCTCCTTCCCCGCGCAATCTGTCCCCTAAACCTCTCGTGTGTTAAGTGCTGCTGTGTCGCAACAGCAAATACCCCGGACCCCCAAGAAAGGAGCCTCCTTCAGAGCATCGCCTTCTCCTCCCTGCTGCCGTTCGTTCCCCCCCCACCTGCTCCAGCTCCGTGCTTTGTACCAGCAGCTCCCGGCAGGCGGCCCCTCCACGCGGGCAGGCTGCCACGTCCCGCCCTGCCCGCGCCAGCTGCCGGGGAGATGCTGGCCCTGCCCAGCCTCGGCCCACCGGCCCCGCTGGCCCTGTGGCCACCCTCCGTCCCCTCTCCCTCCCCACGCTGAGCGAGCGCCCACAGAGCGATGTGCCCGTGGGCCGCTCCTGCTTACGGAGGAGGCCCCGGGTGGCCCCCCCCCCCCGGCTGGCACGGCCTCACCTTCCCGGAGGACACGGTACATGCCATCCAGGGCATGGGAATAGCTGCAAGGGGTGAGAGGGGAAGGTGTCAGGGCCAGGGACTCCCAAAGCCTCCCACCCGCCGGCTCCCCGCAGCTCCCGACCGCCGCTGGTGCAGCGCTGCCTCCCCGTGGCTGCTGCGCCCCGCGACCCCCCCACATCCCCCCCAGCCAGGCCCCCAGCACAGCCCCCCCGACCCCAGGGCCCGCACCCCACTCACTTTCGCCGCAGGTGGGCCGGCTGCTTGACGTCGTTCTGCATCCTGCAAGGCAGAGCACGGGGGGCTGTGGGGGGGGTGACACCGGGGGGGGCAGGCCCCCGCCCAGGGCTGCTGGGGGAGGCCCAGCGGAGGTCCCGCGGCGTCTCTGTCCCAAGGGACTAGAAACCTGCCCCAGGCCTGCGCCTCCGGGGGCCCCCTTGTGCCGGGCCCTGCGCGGGGCTGTCCCGCTGAAGGGCAGGAGCAGCATTCGGCCTGCCAGACACACACATCTCCACTGGGACCAGGCCGGGGACCACGGGGGGGCTGGGGCAGGAGAGAAGCCGGGAACACGGGGAGCAGCCCAGCGTCCCGGCTGCAAGCCGGCAGCAAACGTCCCTCAGCAGCAGCACCGGACGCCGGCAGAACTGACCTGACGTTCACCATGTCTGCCGGGGTCCCCACAAAGCCGCCGGTGAAACCTGCGGCCAAAGGAGAGCTGGGGTCGGGGCTCCTCCGGCCGGAGGGAGCCAGGGCCGAGGGCCCCTCTTCCTCGCTCACCTCCCACCGCACCCAGGAGCACTTTTTGGTAGAAGGGGGGAGGCCCCTGGCTGCCCTGGCCCAAGCGGTCCCTCGCAGTCTCATAGATGGCAAAGCGGGTCAAGGAGTACGTCATCTGCAGGAGAGAACGAGCCGCCGCGCCCTGCTGGGCACCTGCCTGCCCCGGCGCCGCGCTCAGGGCAGCCCAGGGGCTCTGGGGAGGCCGGGAGGGCAGCGCTGCGCTGTGCCGTGCCGGCCTCGGGGCACGGCGGCACTCACCTGCCGGCACAGCGAGGCGCTGAGCCCGTTGTACAGCGCCAGGAAGCCGTCGGTGCGGACCACGCGCAGCGCCATCCCCATCATGCGCATCTTCACCTCCTGCTGCGTCTGCAGGTGGACCTGGGGGAGAGCCTGGCAGTGTCAGCGCACCAGCCCCGCGCCAACAGAGCCCGGCCCCCACGGGCTGGGCAGAAACGGGTGGGAGCCCCCCTGGGCAGCCTGGCGCAGCAGGCAGGGCAGCTCTCAGGGCAGCTCTCGGTGCTGGCCAGGGGAACTCCTCAGCACCCACGCAGGAGCTTCCCTGCGAAGAGCACTAGCTCCAGGCTCCCCACGCCCAAGCAGTGCTTGGAACCTTTCCGGGCCCAGCCCAGAAGCACAGGGATGGAGACGCAGGAGAAGGCGGAGTGCTGAGGCACCTGCCGGCAGGCCCTCCCACATGGCCGCCCAGCTTGGGTGGCCTCAAGAACACGTCCTAAGACAAAGTCGTGGTGCCCAGCCGTCCAAGAAAAGCCCTGGACTGCACCAGCGAGGGGGAGGACCCAGGAGCACGTGAGCAAGTGAGCAACCGGCGCAGGTTTGGTCGGAGGGAACCAGACAGGACTGCTGAACTCATGACCTCCTGCTGCCCTCCATGCAAGCCAGCAGGCCTCCAGAAATAGCTCCCTCCTCCTCCTTCCAGCCTCAGGAGCGGCACAGGCAGAAGACGGCCCCGCGGTGCTGCTCTGGGCTGCTCCCTGCCACCGCCAGCTGCAGCCCGGGCGCCCCAGCACTTCCCACCCCCAGCGGCGGGCGGAGAGCGGGACTGCCCCGGGGCTGGCTGCAGCAGAGCCCTGGTGCGCAGGAGCTGCGCTGGCCTCTGCCGGAGCACGTCCTGAACGCACCCACGAGCTCCGTGCTGCAGAGATCGCATGTGGGTCAGAGGCCCCAGGAGACAAAACTAAAGCAAACACAGGGCCCCTGGCGGGGGACCAGGCCTGGCTCCCATTACAGACACCCTGCTGCCACCGGGGCGTGGGACGCACAGCGGGGCAGTGGGAGCGTGGCCTCCATCTCCTGCACGTGCAGGGAAGGGGCCCTGCCTTCGAGCCTGGCCAGCGGGTTTGGGATCTCGGGGAGCGGGGCTGGCGGTGTCTCACGGAGCTGGGTGAGAGCTGCGGCAGCCCGGGGCAGCGGGGCCCGGTGGGCAGGTAGGAGCCCCACGGTCACCGCCGCAGGGCAGGCAGGGGCCGCACGGTGCCAGCTCCGAGGACCCCAGAGGGGCGCGAGCGGCCCCTGGCCGGGCTGGGTGGGGCCTCCGAGGGACCAAGGTCCGCAGGCACGGAGAAGTGCCCTTGGCCCCCTGCCCGCCAGGCTCAGAGGTCTCCTCCGCACCTGGCACCGGCCCCGTGTCCTGGTCCAAGGGCGGCCCGCGCTCAGCGCCCAGGTGCGGACGCCCTGGGGCAGCCGGTACCGGCCCGGGCTGCTCCCGGCCTCGGCCGAGGGGGAGCCCCGCGGGCAGACGCCGGGGGACCCGGCCCGAGCCCCTGCGGGCGCCCCGGAGCCAGGCCTGCGGGGGCACCGGGGGCACCGGGGGGGCCGCCCGCCCCGACCCCGCGCGGGGCACGGCAGCGGGCAGCCCCGGCCCGGCTCCGGCTCCGGGTCCGGGTCCCGGCTGCGCCCGGCACCGGGGGGCCGGAGGTCGCGCAGCCCGGCGGGCCCCGGGGCCGCCCAGCCCCAACGGGCCCGCCCGCGCCCCGGCCCCGCGCCCCCCCGCAGCGACCCCGGGCCCAGGGGGCCCCGCAGCCGCGGCCCCGGCGGCCGTTCCGGACGCCCCCGGCAGCCGTTCCGCCGGGGGGCGGCCGTTCCCGGTCCCCCCCGGTAGCCCCCCCGCGCCCCCCGCCCCGCGCCCACCTTGAGCAGGTCGAGCGGGTGGGTGCAGCAGGCGGCGCCGCAGGACGCCAGCCCCCCGAAGTACCACCGGGACACCCGCCGCTCCGCCATCGGCGCCGCTCTGCGCGCCCCGCCCCGCGCCCGCCCACACCGGCGCCGCCGCCGCCCGCGCCAGGCCCCGCGCGGGGGGGGGGGGGGGCGGGGGCCGGCTGCGGCCGCGCGGGGCCCGCCGGCGGGGCGCTAACGGGGACCGGCCGCTACGCGGGGCCGGGCTCTGCCGCGGGGCCGCCGCTCGCAATTGACCGGGGCTCGGCGCGGCTCCGCCGGGACCCGACCGCGCCGGTCCCACGCGGCCGGAGGCGCTGCGCCGGGAGCGCGGGGGGCGCGGCGAGAGGAGGAGCGCGGGCGAGGAGGAGGAGGACGGGCGAGGAGGCAGGCTCCAGCCGCAGCGCGGGGCAGCGCACGGTGCTACTGCAGCACCGGGCAGCCAAGCACCGCGGCGTGCTGCTGAGGGAGCAACGCACACGCGGGCAGCCCCCCCTGCGCCAGCCCCGCTACCGCCCGCAGAGCCCGGGGGGCAGCGGCCCGGGGGGCAGCGGCGGCGGGCCGGTCTCCCACAGATCACTGCTTCTCCAGGCTTTTTCCCACCGGACATTTATGAATGCAAAGTTCGTTGTGATGCTGGAACTAGACAGCGGCCCCGCCAAACCGTACACCATCCTTGCGCCGACCCCCGCTGGGTGCGCATTCCCACCACGCGGCCAGAGGACGTCTCGCACTCGGAGAGCGTGACGTCCCACACCCGGCTCGGGCAGTGAGCGGTGCCCGGGGCAGGCAGCAGCGGCTAGGCTGCCGTTACGCTAGTCCCTCCGCGATCAGACGGGGCCCTCTACTCCAGAACCACAGTCCCTCCTGCTGCCTCCAGCGCTGCTTTGATCTTCTCCGCTTCCTCCTTGGACGCGTTAGCCTTGATCTCCTGCGGAAGGGACTCCACCAGCTTCTTTGCCTGTGAGAGGGGCAAAGTATGAGACTTGCGGCCGAGCTTTCACTAACCAGATTAACAGATTTGAAGCCATGAGCCTGACCTCTGCGTAAGCGGACCAGAGAAACTCGCCTAATGCTCTGGAACCCAGACCTCTACTTGAACTACGCAGCACATCCTGCTGGAAGACTACAGCCATATAAAACCTTTTTCAGCGTGCAGTTGCCCACAAATTCCTGTGTGCCATGTGCATGACGTGTGCTGTGTTCCCAATGCGCGGCCCTGGCCTGCGAAGGTGCCAGGGACGCACACAGAGCTACCACGCCGTCATCCGCTAACGCAGCTACTGACCCGGGTTTCTTCAGTGAGAATGTTTTGGTTTACATATTTCTGCCAGCAGGAAGGAGAGGCTCTCTCAAGTTTTGTACACAGCTGTGTTAGGGAAGTCAGAGAATCTGCTGTACTGAGTAGAAAAAGAGTCACGGTACAGACTGTGCTTGACAGCATGATTTGATGTTTTCAGGACATTGCAGACAAAACTACTAAGAAGTACGGCAGTAATTAAGACAATCCGAAAACTTCTGTACCTGATTTAAAGGGACTCCCTAGAATACTGGTTTTTTTTGTTTTGTTTTGATTTTTTTTTTGTGTGTGTGTGTGTTGTTTTTTTTTTAAACTGCAGTGAAAAAAGGCAACGGGGTATGGGAGGAAAAACGCCTGCTGCAGTCTGAGTGCTGCTGCTCTCACACCAAGCAGCAGCAACAAAACCTGGGGGGTGTCCACAGTGAGGAACCGCTGTCAGCTCTCCGCATGGCACCGCAGGAATGCAGAACTGCAGTTCTGGAAACTAACAGATTGACCACTGCTGACAGAAAGGAGGTTTCATTGGCTTAGTTCACGTTGGGTGCGTGTTGACAGGGGCAGAAAACCCTTTTTTTTTGCAAGGGATGAGAAGGCGTAGCTGCGCAGGCAAAGCTCTGCAGCGTGGGTGTGCCTGCACTCACAAGAGCCCAGGGCAGTATCTGGAAAAGAGAGCCTGTTCTGCCTTGCTGCAACGAGGACACACAACACAACTGAGGTTATTCATGTAAGAGCCTCGCTCCCCAACACTTTAACTTTTGTTCTAAAGCAGCCTCAATCCAAGGAAAGCAGCTTTTCACATCTCCAGGAAGGAACAGCAGGGCCCTAGCTGGACCCGCGCAGTAACAGCCACCAGGCAGAGACAGGACATCTGCATCAGACATCTTCAACCCCAGTCTGAGCAGAAGAGAATTCCAGAGGCAAAGGAGTGAGCTAAGTGTGTGTTGGAGAGGCTTTGGACAAGATTTCAGGGGTGCAAAGAGGTGGGTCCAGCTTGCTCTGACTGCACGCCTGTCACACTGAGCAGTCATTTCTGCAGGACTGACTTGCTGGAGTCACATCAAAATCTCTCAGCAGCACGCGACGTCCAAGGGCTTTACTAGCAATGCTGTCTTCCAAACCATTAACGATCTCACAGCCCAAAGGAAAGATCATTTTAAAACACCTCAAACCTCATGTAAAAGCACCTCATCTGGATGACAATTCCTCGCTTACAGTAACAATTCCTCAGCTACGCTTTGAATACAACTTCCGAGGGCAGGACTAGCCTTCTGCAGTAGTTTTTGCGTCTTCAATCAAAATGTCACGTTGGATAAATCACACTTGACAGAGATTACCAGCAATAACCTGCACCTACTAGCCGTGTAGCTGTGTTAGAACTGTAACCAGATTGTTTTACAGGTTCCCATGCTAAGCCACGTTGACTGAGCATTAGTTCTTCAAACGGTTTTTAGTTATCTACTGGCTGTACCTGTTACAGGGCTTTGGCATTTTAATATTTGCTTGGGATGGATAATAAATAAACAGCTGTCAGACTAACCAAGCTGATAGTCAGCTAACGATCCCAGTGAGCCTATGAAACTACCATCACTGTGACCAGATTTTCTGTTATTTCTTTTATAATATATCATTAAAAATGATTTGGAGGATGTTCTGCAAACCCTGAGATTCTGGGTTGCACATTAGATTTTTACAATGCTTAGCAATTGCTTTCTTGCAATTGGATAAACAGAAAGTGCTGCTATCATCCCCAAGACACGAAAGCATCATTCAGTACAGAATCAAAGCACATTAGATGCTTCCACAGTAACAAGTAAAAACTAGGGGAAGGCTGGCCAAATCCGGCTGCAGTGAGGAGTCCCAGCTACTCTTAAGTTCTGCAGAAAAGCTCGAAGCAGCTCTCAGATTTGGAGAAAATGAGACTGGCGCAGAGAACTTTGAGCTCTGTGCTCCGACTCCCCTTTCTCATCTCTCTTCTGCTAGGGGCTCAGCACTTCACCATGCAGCAGAGCTCTGAGGGAACGGGCCCTTATGAGAAACACCACACAGACAGATGCCAGAGATTCCCACTCTGTCGCGCCCTCTTTGCTCCAAGGTGCGCGCACAGCCCCCTGCAGACCATTCCCCTAAAGACGGAGAAATGCAGGGCCCCTTTTGAGCAGGGGAGCGGGAGCAGCGGCCTGCGATGTGCTCTGGAACCTGCCCGGGCCTGGGAGCGGGCCTGGGGCTGCAGGGGCGGTGCGGGTGGGCAGCGCCCTCCTCACCTGCACGAGGTTCACTCCGGGCACGAAGTTCTTCACCTCCTTGATCAGCTTCACCTTGTCAGCGGGCTTCAGCTCCGTCAGCCGCACGGAGAAGTGCATTTTCTCCTTCTTGCGCGGGATCTCCTCCGCCTCCTCCTCCTGGAAGCAGCCGCAGCTCGGTGAGGGCGCCCGGCCCCGGGCCCGCCTCCCGCCGCCCCCCCTCCCGCCCCGGGACCCCAGGCCCCGGACCGGGCCCGTACCTGTGGAGCTGCCGGCGGCGGCACGAGGGCGGCCGCCGCCCCCACGGGCATCACCCCCACGTCCGAGATCTTCAGCGTCTCCTGCGGGAAGAGCGGCGGCGTCACCGGCAGCAGGGCGGCGCCGCGGGCCCGGCCGGGCCGGAACCGAGCCGGAACCGGGCCGGAACCGATCCGAGCCGTGCCGGTCCGCCCCGCGGCACCCACCTTGAGCAGCGCGTTGAGGTCGGCCACCTCGAGCAGCGTGAGCCCCGCGATGTCCCGCACCAGCTGCCGCACCTTGGGCGAGTACTCCTTGGCGGCCGTGTCCAGCGGCGCCCCGGCCAGCGCCTCGGAGCGCCGCGCGCGGCCCGTGCCCAGCGGCCTGGCGGCGCCCCAGCGCCAGGCGGGCGGCAGCGGCAGGCGCGGCGGCAGCGGCAGCGCCAGGCGGGCGGCGGGCAGCATGGCGGCCCAGAGGACACGGCGCGCCCCGACCGCGCTCCCGGCGGCCCCCGCGCCGCGCCGGCCGCTCTAGGCCGCGGCGCCTCGCCTCGGTGGCGGGGCGGGGTCGACGCTCTAGCCGCGCGGTCCGCCAGCGCTCGCTGGTTCCGGCCCGCTGCGCCCCCGCCCGGTGTCCCCCCGCCCGCTGCCCCCCCCGCGGCGCAGCGCAGGCCGGGTCGTTCCGCACACTTTATTGTCACCGTTGCGGCTCCGTCGCCTCCGGCGGGGACCGAGAGCGGGAACCGGGGGGGGGAGGAGAGGATGGGGGCGGGGAAGGGGGAGCCCGGCGCCGGGCAGCGCCGCTCGCCTGCCCCGGGGGAGGCCGGGCCCGGGGGGTGCAGCGGGACCGGGGCCGCCCCCGGCCCGCACGGAGCTGGGGGGGGGCCCGGGGCGGGGGGAGGCGGCGGGGCCGGGGGGGGGGGGGCCGCCCTCCTGCGGGGCCCGGCGGGCGGGGGGGGGCTGGGGGACGGGCGGGGGGAGCCGCGGCCCGGGGCGGCTGTGCAGAGCCGTAGTGTTACAGGGCCGGGGCGGCCCCGGTCAGTCGAAGGAGATGAGCTGCGCCTCGCCGCTGCCCGGGGGCTGCTGCACCGGGGCCGCCGCTGGCTGCGGCTGCTGCTGCTGGGGGGGGCCCCCTCCGGCGGGCGGCACCTGCGGAGAGGAGGCAGCGCCGTCAGGGAACGCGCCCCGAGCCCCCAGCGCCCCGCGGCCGGCGGCACTCACCTGCTGGTAGAGGGGCTGCTGCCCCGGCAGGTACGGCTGCTGCGGGGGCAGGCTGCTCAGCGCCGCGTCCTGCCCCGGCAGGGCTGACATGAGGCCCTGCGGGGAGGGGAGGGAGGTCAGAGCGGCTCCTGGACTCACAGCACCCAGCGCCACAGCGGGGAGACGGCCCGAAGCAGGCAGCCTCCCTCAGCCCTGTCCACGCACCAGCCTGCTGATCCCTCCCCAGGCCTTCCCCTTCCCTGCCCCCAGCAGCGCAGGCCCAGGAAGGCTCCGCTGGCTGTAGCCCACCCCACAGCAGCCAGGGCCTTGCCCCTCCCCGGCCCACGGGTGCTCACCTGCATGCCATAGGGCTGGTAGCCCATGGAGACTGACTGGCTGCCCATGTAGCCGCCCATCGCGCCTGACTGGGGGGCCTGCGAGATAGCAGGGATGCTCTGTGACTGCGATGCTGCATTCTGGGGAGGAAAGGCTCTGGTGAGAGGTGGTACAGGCAGCTTTGGCTCACACCTCAAAGTACCCAGCAGCTCCAGGACCAGCAGGGCTCTCCCCTGGAACCAGGGCATGCTTTCCCTCTGCACAGTGGGGAGTCCAGAACCGGGTCTGCTCTAGGCCTTTTCCCAGAGGGGAAGCAGCGGTTCCAGGTATGGGACCCAAGAGCTTCTCCCTCCCACTCGAGAACCCACCCCCGAAGTCAGATCGCCTGCATCAGCCCCACAGAACTCCCCAGCCCTGCCCCACTGGCCACAAGCTGCTCTGCAGTGGCTGCCTTCACTTGCCTGGTAGCCCTGCGTTGGAGTGGGTTGGTAGGACGAGTACGCTGGGGTCGTGGTGGGCACCGCCTGGCCCTGCTGAGCCGCCTGCCCACTGCCGGCCCCCGCCTGGTACATGTAGGCGTTCACCATGTTGGGATCTGGAGCCGAGAGAGCAGAGACTGAAGCAACTGCCTTGCATTTGGCCTCCGCCCACGCTGGATCCAGCTCGCTCGCGTACCTGTCCCGGTGACGGGCATTGCTGTGTACGCCCCCGTGCCCCCCTGCGCTGCCTGGTTCATGTACACGGTGTGCATGGGAGAGCCCTCCACAGAGCCCGCTGGGCTGAAGGTGCCGGGGAAGCTGGTGGGCCCAGAGGGCTGGTAGATCACCCCGCTGGCTGCTGGCATGGCCTGGAGCTGGTGAGGGAAGAGAAGCAAGCTTTTCTGCCAGGTCCCGGGGGACGCGGCCTAAGGTCTGTGACCCAGCAGCCTTACTTGGGCGTAAGGCAGCGAGAAGGCTGGCATCTGGGCTCTCATCTGGATGGTCTGCTTCTGCTGCTCCAGGCGCATCTGCCTCTCCTTCTCCTGCTCCTGCAGGCGCTGGATGGCCAACTGACGCTGCATCTCCAGGTACTCCTGTGGCAACAGCGCTGCGATAGCCAGGAGCCAGGATGTGGCAGCATCCCCTCCTGCCAGGACAGCTCTCCTCGCCAAACCCGGGCTGGCCTGCGGTGCCAGCAGGAGCACAGGCAGGCCTGCTGGCTGACGTGGCCCTGGATCCCTGGAGGTGCTCCCCGCCTCACCTGCTTCTTCTGTCTCATGATCTCCAGCTTCTGGGCCAGCTGGATCTGGCGCTGGCGCTCTGCCTCCTCTGCTGCGCGCCGCAGCTTCTCCCGATGCTCCTCCCGCAGCGCGTTCAGGGCCCCACGCGCGTCCCGGATCTGGGCCAGTTTGTCCTGCAGGCCTTCGTAATACACTGCGGGGGAAGAGGCAGCCTCAGGGACCCTCTCGAGGCAGAGCACTCGGACTGTCCCTGCACGCTGCTCTGGCTTCTCTCCAGACAGGCTGCGCCACGGGAATGCCAAACGCTGGCTCTGGGGGACGCCCTGGCAGGCGCCCGCCCCTCCCCAGGACCCCCAGCCCGCAGCAGGGCCGCCCCCACGTACGCCTGCGCTCATCCAGCTGGTTGAGCAGCTCCAGCAGCTGGGGGTGCATGTTGTTGATGGACTGGAAGAGGGACAGCACAGCAGAGTCGTTGGTGATGCTGCGGCCTCGCATGTGGTTGCTCTTCATGCGGTTGACAAACGTGGTGACCGCGTTCTGCAGCGCCTTCAGGAACTGCTCGTGGTTCTCCTCCGACTCGCCGTTCTGGTACTGCTGCTGGGAGGGCAGGACGGCCGGTCAGCCTCCGCTCACCCGAGCCAAGAGCCAGCAGCAGCCCCGCAGAGCTGCACGCGGGGGCTGTGTGGGCACGTCAGGCGCCGCTCGCCCATCCCAAGCTGCAGGACAGCCCCAGGCCGCCTCTTACCTCGACGACACCGAGCGGGGCGGGGGGCGCTTCCCCCGGCTGAGCGGCTGGCTCTGTGAGGGACAGAGGGGCCGATGGGGTCGGGCTCTTGCGAACCTCCTCTTGTTTCTTCTCCCAGTAGTTGCGGTTCAGGTACCGAGCCAGCTGCCAGGAAGAGAGGGACGATGAGCACCGCAGCCACGCCGGGAGCAACCCTGTGCCACAGTGCTGCGTCCTTACCTCAGGGTCAATGTCCTCAGCCAGGGGAGCAGAGGAACTCTGTGAAGAAACGAACAGGGAATCCAGTTTAGAGAAACAAGAAAACTGCAGCTCCCACACAGCTGTCTTGTCCAGACCTGGCCCTGGCACAGCCACCGGGGCTGAGCACCAGCACTGAGAGGGGGGCAGCCACCTCCTTCAGCCAGACACAGACTGCAGCTGCTGGAAGCAGCAGCTTGAGCCTCATGCCAGCAACAGAGGCACCTAAGTGCCAGCTGAGCACAGACCTTCTGGCCAAAAAGCACACTAGCACTGTGAAAAAACAAGGGATTGCAGGGGACAAAGATTTTCTCAGAACAGGGAGCCAATCTGACCCAAGCAGGGCAGAGCTGGGCTGGGGAACTGGCCTGTGCCCGGCCGCTTCATGCTCAGGAGCCCCTGTGAACGTACCACAGGTGGGGAATAGAGCGTGCCCGCCGGCGGCGCTGACGATGTGACGGGTGTGGGCTCAGCCTTCGGGTACATGGAGTAGGTTGTCTTCTGCCTCTGCAAAGGAGAAAAGAAATCAACTCAGGGACTGTCCAGACTCCTCTGAATCAACCGGTCAGCAACAAGCTGGGCACAGCGGGTGGGTGCGGCATCTCGTGGTGGCTAGGTACAGTTGGCAGACCCAGTCTCGTGCTCTGTACAATCCACGCAGGCTGCGTGGCAAAAAAACAGTCCCAGATGCCAAGCAGTGCACAAACCATCCTCTCCTTCTCCTCGGCCTCTGACTGAGACAAGGCAATGGCTAGCTGGAGCTCTTCCTCCTCTTGCAGAGCTGTCTCATCACGCTTCGGGGGCAGCTGCAAGCAGAAAGATGAGGAGGCAGTCACTAAAGGGACCAACGAGCAGGCCAGCATCACTAGGTCACCCGGAGGGCAGCCACTCACCTGGGACTGCTGAGAGAGAGGGCTGGTCAGGTACTCGGGGGGCAGTTCGGAGGTTGCAGCAGCTTTACCCTCAGCTTTCCTGCAGTCAGAAAGAGGTGTCAGCGCAGCGCTCTTTCCTCAGCAGTGGAGCCCCAGCTCTGCACAACACTACAACTTTAAAGCCCATTCCCAAGAAGGAACAGAACCCAGCCAGCCTACACAACTCGGGAAACCCTTATGCTAATCTTCAGAGAGGTGGCTCCATGCCAAGTTTCTCCCCTCACAGTCCCAGCAGTTGCAAACAAGGAAACATGCCACAAAGGGTACTGACTTGTTGAGATGCTCGTAACAGGGCTCACAGACTCTCACTTCCTTCTCAATCCCAAACTTGGGGATGGTGGAATACTTGGAGGAGCATTTGCCACAGAAAATCTGCCCACAGGCCCTGCAATGATGCTGCAAAGAATGGGAGACATCAGTGTGGTAGCAAGATGCTTCTTCACCATTAGACGATGTCCCTCAAACGGCCCTGGCACTTCCCTGGCAGTGGCTGGGGAGCAGTCACCCAGACACACTTCCACACGGGCTCAGGGAGTCCTGCACAGGACCGGGGAACCCAGAAGGGCAGGGGCAGAACCCACCTTCCGTGTCACAACCCCAAACTGCACTCGGCATCTGTGACACTCTTCAGCATCTACCCAGTCTGGAGCCTGGCGGGGTTAAGGAAACTTGTGTAAGGCAAGGAACGAGGCCTCCAGGACGGCGTCTTCACAGAGCCTTTCAGGAGCTCCTGTGCCTAACCCAGACTGTCGTGACTGGGCAGGAAGCATTTGCAGCTCAACAGCAAACATTCGTCCTCGCAAGTGATCACCTCTCACCTTACTGGACTGTGATGCTTTCCCAGTCAGCAAGAGTTTCTATGAACACATCTGTACGGCAATTTCTGCAGCACCACTCTGCTACCATGTTCAGATGACCATGCTGCTGGAAGGCCACCAAGCAGGGCCACTCTGGGGGGTGCTTAGCAAGGTGAGACTAATGTCCCGTCGTGGCCAATTCTCCCCTCCCTCTGGTAATTTTAGGCTAAGCCGCTGCACACCAACCCAGAACTGCCCGTTATGACAGCAGGGAGCAAGCAAGCAATGCACACAACAAAGTCTCTAATGTGAGCGAAATGGAGGAAAGCAAGAACTGAAGGTTTAGTAGCCCGAGGGATACAACAGCAAGGCCTGTCCCACAGCACCAGCTCCCTCCCCGCCGGCAGAGCTCACTCACCCTTTCCGCAGCGAACATGGCATCGCTCTCTTTGAACTCCGGGAACACATGACCTGTGGGAGAAGGGACAGCATTCCCCTGTGAAAGGCTTCTGCACAGGGAGGCCGTGGTGCCAAGACTCAGCCTAGTGCTGCAGGTCCCAGCCATACACACCAAAAACAGCTCAGCATTTCTACCCTGACCGTTACGTTATTTTGATAAGAGCAACAGCAATCTGCCTCCTGCAGGAGGCCAGGCGGCATTGCCTGCACAGTGCTCACTGCTCCGAAAGAGCTAAGAACTGCTCAAAAATATGCTGAGAAAAAGCTCAGCGTTGTAAATCCAGATTTCACTAGTACCTAGCAGGGACCCAAAACCCATTTTTTCCTCCAGCAAGGCTCCTCCAAAGCAGAGCCACTTGGCCAACTGTCCACCCACCTTTGCCCCCAGTTTCCTCACCTTCAACCTTCATTATCTGATAGGTGTCCTGCACCACCTTGTACTTAGGCTCGTTGCGGAAGGCATGAGCCCAGGCCTGGATAAGGTTCAGGATCTTACTGCGCACACTTGCTTCCACTTGCCTCTGCATGAAAAAAAAAAAGTCTGAGAAAAAGACCCTGAAGCCCATAGGACGTTACAAATCCCCCAAAGAGGAGCCAGAAATACCATTCATAGGGAGAGAGACTTTAGAATACTCGTGCAAGGTAAGAGCTGTCAGAAAACTGCAAGCAGGACAATCTACAGCAAGGACTACATCCTCCTTCAGCTTCCCCGCTTCCCTGCTCCAGCACAAACAGGAGGCTGTCCTTCAGAGCAGCACAGATCAGCTTGAGAAGGTGTGCAGTCACGATGCTTTTGGAACACGTCCACGGAGACTCACACGGTTACTCCCCAGGGCAGGCACGAGCACTGGCCTGCCAGCATTCTTGTTTACCTCCTCCCAAGAGCTGCTCATCCGCACTCCACAGACTGCAAGAGCGACAGCTGCCCGGGACAGCACCATCGTCTCACCCCAGTTCTGACCGGGCACCACAGACGCAGCCGGAAGGTGCCTGGAGGCTGCTGGTACCCAGCTGCCAGCAGCTCCAGCTCAGAGACTCCCGTGCGGGAATACCCAGAACTACCTCGAGATATGATGCAATCGGGACAGCTGGGAAGCCTGCCCTTTGGAGGCGAGGGACGGCTGTATCACAGTTCAGGAAGCCAGAGGAAACTTGGCAAGCCCATTCCTATCCCAGCTCCAGGAGCAGCCCTGCCGTCAGCGGACCGAGTCATCGCCGCCTCACATGACCGGTTGCTCCAGAAGTCCACCGGGAAGCAGAGATTGTCAAGCTCCCGTTCCATCCGAGAGCGCAGCACACAGTGTGACCTAGTGACAATTCCTGGAGCTCCAAACTTCTAGGAGATTTGGCAAAACCCCGCATTCCACAAATGGCACAGCCCTGAGCCTCATCAGAACTAACACCGTTTTAAACAGCACGAGGCATTCACAGGCAGCAAATTTCCGAGTGTAGGATGACAACAGGTCTGCGACAGTTATGAAACTGCTGAGGCAGACAAGGACTGGAGAATCACAAAATCTCTTGATCTGATCCTATCTGATCCCCTCAGTGCCCAGAGTGGCTGTAGTACAACACCTGCCCTGCACATTGCAGCAGCATTCCCACTGCATCAGGAGAGACCGTCCGAAGACTGAGTCAGCCCCTAACAGGAAGTTCACGGAGGAGACACCCTGCTACAGTGCGTGAGGTGGCAGGACCAGCACAGCTCACTCCACAAATATCTGGGTCATCTACTTGTCTATTTTTGGCAGAAGACAGGGACTATAAGGAAGTAACAGCACTACTGTAACAACCTCTTGTCTGTGAATTACTGTTCTCAGGACTGGAAACTGAAGACTCAAGTTCTTATTTACCCTTCACTTGTGGAATTCTCAAGTCCTAGGACATGAACAAGACACTAGGACATGAGGAGCTCCTGCAGGCACCACGTTGTACCAAACTGACAAGTGATACAGGTCTGCAACCTGAAAAGCTCCTCAGGCCAGTTCCACAGGCCAATGAAATTGTCATAGTAAAGAGGAAGCTTCTGTCAGTTTCCCCTCGCTACTCACCTTCTTGCGTGTCTTACACTGGACTACAGGAATGGTATTCACCTACCGCTGCTCAGATCCTTGGTGAAACTCTCTGACAGTTGTTTGTTTTTGTGGTCTCTGGCCAAGCAAAGCTCTGCACCCATGATCACCTATCATGAAACGGTCTATGCCTTTACAGCATATTCCTTCCCCACTTCATGGTATAGCCAAACATTATCTTTGCTCTCATGACATCTTCTCTCCCCAGCAGACACTCTTCAGCTCTCTACACTCATCTCTTCATATTAAGCAATACAGGTTGCTCCTCTCTGAGAGACATTTCCAAGTCTCTGTTCCTTATACACGGGGAATGAAACAGAGAACACGTACATTTTCTCCTTTCGTTGCCTTACAACCTCATTCAAAAACTGAAGTAAAACAAGTTAAGTTTACCTTGAGTATTTCCTTCAGCTCCTCCATAGTCTGTTTATTAGCTACTTCATCATGGACTGTTTGGCCACAGTTTTTAACTACAGACTCCATGACCTGCGAGGGCAAAGGACAGCATTAGCCTGCCACTTTCTTCCTTCTCTGTGGCCTACAGAGACTAAACAGAAGAGCAAAAGAGCGGTGTTTCAGCAACCGTTACAGGTTATTGCAGCAGGTAAGCTAAGGAGGGGGCACTATTTGAATAATGATTAAAGTAAAGGAAGCATCAGTCAAGCCAGAGAAACACACCACAAGGCTAAAGCATAAGCTATACCTCAGCTTCATGGTGGCCTTTGTACCTCTACTATTTAAACGCACAGAGGCAAGCAAACAGACCCCCACAGAAAGCATCTTGAGTTCTGGCTTGGCCTGTTTCTAGCTTTGAGGTTGAATTCAAGAACGAAACATCACAGTCCGTCAACCAGTCACGAAGCCTCTGCGCTAGAGGCGGGAGGCAACTCCACGTCACGCCCTGATGCTGCTGGGCAGGGCAGAGGGAACGCTGCGCAGGCTGCAGCCCAGAAGGCAGGCTTGGAAAAGATGTGGAGTTTTGGCCTGTGAAACGGGCCCCTACAGGGCTGGAGGTTCGGGCTGAAGTTACCTCAAGTGCATAGAGCGCCACGTGGGGATTCTTGTCGTTGACTTTCTTCTTGATAGCGTTGACTGCATATTTTGCTCTGGATGAAGAGAGTACACGTTCCTGGGTAAGGACAAAATCTGCAAGGATACTCCAGCTGCCCCGATAACCCGCTAACCCCCCACTAACAAAAGGTACGGTCAGCTCGCAGTATGCCCAACTCCCCCAGCGCAAACCGGAACGAGGAGGCTCAAGCTTGAGCTTCTCTACGGATTTCAGGCCAGCTGCAGCCCGCAGCTACTGAGGCCAGGAAGAGCACCGCACAGCGTCAGGGCGCGCCGCCTTCTAGCGCTTTTCTGAACCGGGACAGCGAGAGACCCCCTGCTGCGGGGCGAGCCCGCGAGGCCCCTCGGCTTCGCCGTACGCGCCCGCCAGCCCCGCGCCCGGGGGCACTCACTGCGTGTCTCCCTGGCGGATCATGTCGCAGATCTGCAGGATGGATTCCCAGTCCGTCTCCAGCAGCAGCTGGCTCGTCGCCTTGTCTGCAACGGAGCGGCGCCCGTCAGCCCCGAGCGCCCCGCGGCCGGCGAGCGGGCCGGTGGCGGCCGCCGCCCCGACAAACCCGGGGTCGGCCCGGCCCGGCCCCCCCGGTCCCTCCGGCCCCCGCCGCGCCCCTCCCCGCCGCCGCCGGCCGCGGCCCGGGCCCGCCGCGGTCACCGGGGCCGAGCCCCGCGGGGCCGCCCGGGCCCTACCCAGGAGCCGCTCGAAGGTGCCGCCGCCGCGCCCCATCGCGCCCCCCGCCGCCGGTCCGGTCCGGCCCGCCCCGCCCCGCCGCCAGCCCGCCGCTTCCGCTTCCGCCTTCCGCTTCTTCCGCCTTCCGGCGGGGCGGGCGGAGCCGCTTCCGGCGGGGCGGGGCGGCGATGGCGGCGGCGGGGCGGCGCGGGGGCGGCTGCCTGCTGCTGGGCGCCGCGGGCGTCGGCAAGAGCCTGCTGGGGAAGCGGCTCCGCCATATCCGCGCGGGGCGGGGGGGGGATACCGGGGGCGCCGGTCCGGTGGCGGTACCGGGGGGTCCCGGGGGGTCCCGGTCCGGTGGCGGTACCGGGGGGTCCCGGGGGGTCCCGGTCCGGTGGCGCGCCCTCCCCGCCCCTCCGTGCCCGTCCTTAACGCTCCGGCACAGCTGAGCTCCCGGGACGGGGCCAAGGAGCTGGGCGAGCCCCCGGCCACGCTGCCCACGGTAGGTCGGGGCGGGCCGCGCCGGGTCCCGGCTCCGTTCGGGTGCGGTCCCGGCCCGACCCCGCCGCGTCCCGTTCCCGCAGGTGGGCACCAACCTGACGGAGCTGCCGCTGCCGCCGAAGGTGACGGTGCGGGAGCTGGGCGGCTGCATGGGCCCCATCTGGCCCAGCTACTACGGGGAGTGCGGCGCCGTGCTGGTGAGCCCCGGCCCGAGGGGCGCGGCGGTGCCCGGGGCTCCCGGCCCAGACCCCGACCCGGCCCCACGAGGGGCGCCCCGGGACGCCCCCACGGAGCTTCCCCTTCCCTCTGCAGTTCGTGATCGACGCCGCCAACCCCACGCAGGTGTCCTCGTCCTGCGTCCAGCTGCTGGCCCTGCTGTCCGCCGAGCAGCTCGCCGCCGTGCCCGTGCTGGTCCTCTTCAACAAGATGTAACGAGGGGCGCTGGGGAGGGGCGAGGAGCTCCCGTGGCTCTCCCGAAGGGCGATGCCCCGGGAAGCCGCCCGGCTCCGCGGGGTGGCAGCGGTGCCGTGCCGCAGCCTTCGGGCCGGCTCTGCGGGGTGCTGGGGGGGCAGGACCGGAGGGTGGTGGCTAACACGGTGCCCGCTCTGGATGCAGCGACCTGCCCTGCTACATGTCGCTGGTGGAGATGAAGGCGCTGTTCCGCATGCAAGACATCGTCTCCTGCGCTACGCAGCCCATCACGATTCTGGAGGCCAGCGCGCGCGACGGCACCGGGCTGGCCGACGTCCTGCAGTGGCTGAAGGACACCTTCAGGGACCCCAGCTGAGCTGTCCTGCCCTGTCCTGCCCCGCGCGGGGCTTGGGCAGCGCCACGGGCTGGTGGCGGGGGGCAGCTCTTTAGGACTTTGCAGTAAAACTGTGAAACTTCCACCTCCTTGTCCGGACTGCCCTGTGCTGGGTGGAAACCCTGGCCTCTCAGGGAGGGGCTGAGCAGGAGTCTCAGGCTGTGCTCCTGCAGCAAGCCGGCCTTAGCCACGTCTGCAGCAGAGCTCTGCCTCTGAGCTCTCCTGCCTGGAGCCCCGCAGCACTTCTGCGGGGCTGCCTCGAGGCCTGCTCTTCTTTTGGACGCCAGGGCAAGCTGCCCCTTCCTCCTGCCTGCTCCTGGCTTCGAGCCCCTGTGAGCAAAGCCCGGCCGAGGGCGTGCCGCGTGCGCAGGCCCTGCTGGCCGCTTGTGTCACGAGGAAGATGCAGCTCCTGTGCCTGAGAGCCGAACAGTCTGGATCTACACAAAGGTGAAAGGAGGGGGCTTCTCAAATGAATAGTCTCTGTTGCAAATCATCGGGTACGTAATTGAAAATCACATACGCATCTTTATTTACACAGATTAAAAGCAGAGCCCTGTGCTGCTGAGCCTAGCAAGGAACAAACGGATACCCCATCGCTGCGCAGTTTGCAGACATGGAGCTGGGCTGCCTCGTGCCATTCAGAGGCTGCGCTTTTGCCTCTTCTGTGCCCTGTCCAGACTCTGCTGCTGTGAGCACGTAGCCTGGTTTTGGAAGCAACATAAAGGCAGGGTGAGAAGGCTTTCCTGCCCTCCTGCTGGGGCTGTGCTGGTACCGTCTGCAAGAGCAGTTGTAGTGCTTGGGTCAGTGGGGCTGGGAGCCTGGGCTGGGGCTGCAGGCCTGCAGCGCTCCTGACCGCTGTGGCCCCGCGTGCCTTGCACCAGACAGAGCGCAGCGAGGTGGCCCGGGGGAGCCTGTGCAAAGGTGGGGGTCTGCGGGAGTTCATGGGTGGGGGCAGGCGGAGCTGCAAGGGTGCTGCAGTCAGGGGTATCTCGTGAGCTGCAGCAAGCACCGGCCTGTGGCTACCTCTCCAGCACTCACCTGGGTTCAAAAGAATTGCAGAGGAAGGTAAGAAGAAAAATGATTTTCGTGAAGCAACTGGTCAAGGTGATTTCTAAACCTGTTTTCTATGATGCCTGTAAATTCTTGTTCAATGGCCTGGTAGGTGTTTGGCTGGGGGGGAGTGTGTGTCGAGACAACCTTCTCCTGCAGCCCCGGGATGCCCTGCAGCAGCTTGCTCAGGGTCTCGTTCTCGGCACAGTTACCGTATGGCCACGGGCAATCTTCCTTGGTGCTGTCTGCGGGTGGCTGGAAGTCGACGTGGAACATCTCCCTGCATTTCATGCAGGGCTGCTTTTCCGTGAAGGCTCCGTGACTGTAGTAGAAGGCCCGGCACTCTACCCCATCAGGGAAGACGATGGCCAGATCGTCCTCCGCGTGGTGCACTGCGAACGCCACCGCCTTGTGCCACGTCTTTATGCACAGGACGTCAATCATGATCTTCTTCTCCAGCAGCCCGCTGCAGGACAGGGACGCTCCATAAAAGAGAGGAGGGGCTGCTCCATCCTCGGGGTCTCTGTAGATGCTGAAGGCAACAATTGCAGCTCTGAAGACGAACTCACTGGGCTTCATGTTGGCTTCTCGCTCCAATTTTTCTTGCAGAGTTTTGTTAAAGTCACGCAAGAAAGACTCCATTTGCTCTTGGGTGCTGCAGCCTGCTACTTCAGAGCCCTGGGAATAGACACAGCTCTTGGTACAGACCCCTCCCTGTCTCTTTCATTCCCCAGGAAATGATACTCTGCAAGAGAAGGGGATGAGCGTGGGGTTGAAAGACAAACTCAGAAATTGTCCTCCGTTCCCCTGAGTCCGTTCAGCACCAGCTGGTCAGTACAGCTCATGGTGACTTGGAGAGTTTGAGAGAGAAACTTCTACAAGAAAGGTTCTGACTTAACAAAATGGGGGACATTTAGAGAAACAGTAAGGATGTTGGGTTGGCTTTGGGCATGAGAGAGCGTGTCTGCTTGTCTGTTGAAGTGCTGTCTAGTGGCAGCCTGCCTTTGGAGCAGGATTGGTACCACTGGAAAAAGAGATTGTCGTAAAGGCTAAATGCTGGTGGAGGTGTGTAAGGCTGCTGTTTTGGGGGAAATGACCCAGCCACTAATTAGACAAATCAGTGCCCAACAAAGCCAGTGAGTGGCCAGCCAAGGTCAGTGTGCAGGGTTTGGGGCAGCAGCTGCACAAACACATGGAAACGTCACCGCCCGGAGGAGTTCCTCTCCCAGCGGCAGAGCCAGCCCTTGCCCTGCCCGTCCTGCTGCTGCTGGGAGGGTGCGTTCCCTGGGCCTCCCCGCGGCCGTGCTGGGTTTGTCACACCGTCCGTCCTGTCCCAGCCATGGGACTGAACGCCCAGCGCCAAGGGAGCCACCTCCAGAGCCGTGCACGCGTGGGGATACTCACGAACTGCAGCAGGATGGAGTAGGGCGTCAGGCCGGGGAGGTGGGTGCCGTACTGTTGGAACGGTCTGGGGAACTTCGCCTGCAGAGTCTGGCAAAACGCGGGCCCTAGGAAGTCAGTGGGTTCCACCACCCTCTTGTGCACCCTTCCGAAGAAGAACACTGCGTGCAGCACCTGTTGGCGAGCGGAGACCCCGGCACTGAGCTGTGCCTGGAACGCAGCTGCAGAGCCCCCGCGCCGGCCTGCCCAGCTGTGGCCGCTCGCTGCCCCCGGCCCCCCGCCTCCCCTGCTGCCCCTTCCTGCTTGCCCGTGCTCCAAACAGCTTCTCCACTCTGGGCACCAGCTCCCTGCTCAAACCGGGAGCAGTGCCTCTGGCCTGGGGCTCCTGCCCCTTTCCCCGCAGACGTTTGGCGGCAGGCCCCAGCACGGGGCAGCTCCCCCCCCTTGGGTGCCGGCTGCCGCAGTGGTTTTGCCAACAGCGCTGCCCCCGCCCTGGCTGGGACCTGCAGCAGCGCAGAGGCTGGCCACGGATGGGTGGGGAGGACAGCGGTGGCAGTGCTGACCTTTTCTATGTATTGCTTTTTGATGTCTTCAGCCGGCTGCGTCTGATGCAGCAAAACCAAGAACTGCTTGATGAAGAGATTCCCACTCATCTGTAATTGGCTTTTACGACGCTCCTCTCGCTCCGCCAACATCCTGCTGGAGCACAGAGGAGCGAGTGGCAGCAGTGCCGGGGGTGCTCCAGGCTGTGGGGCGAGCGCTCGTCCCCCTGGGGCACGGCCGGGCTGGGGGTGGCTGCTGGCAAGCGGGGGAGAGGGGAGGGGAGGCTCAGCCTTACCTCCGAGCGTCCTGCGCTGGAGCACGGCCAGGGCCCTGCGGGAGGAAGAGGAGGCTTGGTGGTGCGGCGCTGCGAGGAGCGTGGCTCTGAGGTGCGGGCAGGCGCAGGACCAGAGCTTGCCACGGGCTGGTGGCTGCACCGCGCGTACTTGCTGCCTGCCCCGGGGACTGGTGTGCACTGCAGGACCCACGCGGGGTCCCAGCCCCTCTGCACACCCAATGGCACGTGAAGCCAAGCCCAGCACCGCAGAGGCTGGGTGCGCCAGTGGCAATGCCACGCACCAGGCTGCTCCCCAGCATCCCACATGCCATGGCCACTGAGCAGGGCACCGCATGGGCTTGGGATGTCCCTCAGCATCCGAAGACGGCACCACTTGGCCTTCTGGCCAAGATACTACACGGGAGAATGTCTCTCCTTGCCTCCTGGAGAGAAGGGGCAGTGCTCACACACCTGGTTTTGGTGCAGGAAGTCCATCGGGGACACGTAGCCTGGTACTGCAGCGGTTGTGTGCTGGTCCGCAGGGCTCTAGGAAAACAGCCAGCAGAACCCTGCTGTGCCGGAAGGGCAGGAAGCCGGGTCACCCCTCTGAGGCTGGCCAGCTCCTGCACCTGTGTCCCTGGGGCACGATGCACCGGGCAGGAGCCGGGGTGCCGGCCGCTTGCTCGGGCAGCGCCATGTGGTGCATGGCTGGGGGTCCCGGGGCGGCTCCCAGCCAGAGGCAGCAGCCGGAGCAGACACCTGAGGGCACCTTCCCCGAGAGCAAGCGATCAGCAGAGCTGCTGCAGCCTCAGGCCAAGCGAGCAGTTTCACTCTGGGGAGGCTGCCTAGGCATTCCTCCACCTTCAGCTGCAAGGGGAAACTTGCCAGTGGGCTGCAAGCCCAGGAGGGCTTCCCTGGGAGGGTCTGGGGACGGTTTCCTGCTCCCGAGGGGCCTGTCTGCAGGGGAAACAGACGGCTTGCTTACTTACAAGCAACAGCACTTACCTGGCAGAAGCAAAGAATCCTTGGAGTCTGTGCTGCTGTCAAGCTCTTGAGCCACAGAACTCAGTGCCGGGTACGCTGTCTTAACGAAGATGCCCAGTTCCCTGCACTGCCACCAGCGCTTGGTGCAAGCACTCCTACTCAGTCCCAGCCTGAGGAATCCCACCAGCGTTTGCTTGAACCTGGTGCTTCTCACCCTGCTGCTGGCGCAGTGGCTTTTCTAAATGTACTGCACTGCTGGAGTGGGACAGGGAAGAGCTGTGCAAGGGAGGGGCAGGACTCTTGCTTCCACTTTCGTTTCTCCAGAAACGAAACTCAAACCTGAGAGCTCAGAGCTTCCGCATGGGGACAGGCGGCCAGTGCCCACCATGCCATCGTGCTGGAGCACCAAGCCCTGGGAGTGGGGAGCAGGAGAGTTCAGCCCCACCAGTGCCCCAGGTGGGGGCTCGCTGGGGCCAGAGACCTCCGCCCCCACTGCCAGCAGGGTGAGCAGCTGTCATGGGGCTCCTCAGAGGCACGGAGCCTTTCAGGGGCTGCGCCGCAGTGGTCAGGGGGAGCGTGTGGGTGCTGGCAGCACGGAAAGCAAGGAAGGGGGGGGTGGCTGCCCAGGAGAGATAGAGACAACTGAACGCGAGCTAACGAGCCTTCCTGGTTAGCAGGGATGACTGTGCCTCGGGGGTGTCCCCCTGAGGTCACTCCTGTGGACTAGCCGCTCCCCTGGCACCGGTGACACACAAAATGCTAAAAAGTTGTTAGTATGGCCACAGAGCCGGGGCAAACTGGTCACACAAGTGGTAGGGGTCCCAGCCATTCGTGCCCCAGATGTGCTATGGAGATCTCCACAAAGCAATGAAGCCCTCAGGCAGCCTGACCTATCGCACTGCCAATGTGTTTTTAAGAGATAAAACCACACCCTTGCAAACTGCTGTAACCTGCTGCCCGGACAGCTGCAGGCCCTGCTCCCACTCCCAGCGGCAGACACAGCCCCGCAGGGAGCCGCAGGTTTACCCCAACTGTAGGCACAGCGGGCGTCTGGAGCATGAGCAATGCTCAAAACCCACTCCAACCCTGAGCAGGGGGGTGTTAAACGAGGGAGTCTGCTGCTGGCAGCTGGAGCGTGCTGCCTCCAGGACAGAGGCACAGCCCTGGCTCTGCTGGAATTTTGAACAAAATTTGAAACCACTCAAACATTTAAGAAATGCAATTTTACAACACCAAGGTCTGTAAGTACATTTCCCCACATCTCCTCCCTGTCCCACACACAATTTTAACAAGCAACAGCAGGCTTGCTCTCCAGTAAGTCCAGGAG
The DNA here is from genome assembly GCF_964211835.1 of Anser anser. Classification (NCBI taxonomy): domain Eukaryota; kingdom Metazoa; phylum Chordata; class Aves; order Anseriformes; family Anatidae; genus Anser; species Anser anser. Next base: position 15,187,687 of record NC_139740.1, on the reverse strand, counting down.
ACTATGAAATTCTTCCTCTCCTTTCTTGATGAATTCGTTGACATTCTGTCTGATCTGCTGGATTGCTGGTTCTTTGTCCCGTTCCTCCTCATCCTGTTGGAAGAACAACCAGGGAGTTGTTAGGACCTGAAGCAGGTGGGATCAATGGCGTGGCAGACCCAAGCACGCCAGCAAACTCAGGCTGCATCTTTCCAAGGCAAGAAGAGCTGCAGATTTCTTCCCTGCCAGTCCAGCTTACCAGTGGCACTATGTGCTCTCCGCAGTGGTAGACCTCCTTCCCCAGGAGCTGCAGCCCTATGTCCATGAACTCAGGGAAGCTCTTGGCCACCTTGTGCAGCGTCTCCTCCTCGTAGGCATACACCTCGCTGCTCTCCGCGATGAGGATGATGAGCTGCTGCCCCGTGGCCAGGCAGGGCACGTCATCCACCGTGCCCACCACGGCCATCCTGGTGGGCTGCGGCAGGTAGAGCGCCTGGCACCACTGCAGCAGCTCGTCCTGCCCCTCATGAAAGGTCCCCTCGAGGCCACCGACCCGCAGGCAGAACCTGGGCTGCTTTGCGAAGGGCACCACCTTGCCGCGGTACTGCCGCACGTAGTCACAAACCTTCTCAAAGCTGAAAACTGAAAGGGAACGGGAAGCTGGCGATGGCAAGAGGCTGCCCACCCCGCCGCAGCGTCACTGCCGAGGGGCTGCTGCAGGGGCGCGGGGGGCGGCGGGCGAGGCCGCAGCGCTGCGCCCCCGGGCTGGGGACAGGCCGCCCCAGTCACCCCGGTCCCACCCCGGTGCCGCCCCACTCACCCCGATCCCCCCCGGTCCCACCCCGGTCCCCCCCCGTGCCCCCCGGTCCCGTCCCGGTCCCCCCCCACTCACCCCGGTCCCCCCCGGTCCCGTCCCGGTCCCCCCCGGTCCCGTCCCGGTCCCGTCCCGGTCCCACCCCGTTCCCCCCGGTCCCCCCCGGTGCCCATACTCACGCTTCGCGGTGCCGTTGGGAGCCCCCGACCTGCCCGGGGAAGGAGAGCGCCTGAGCGAGGGCCGCGACGGCTGGGGCCCGCCCCAGGCCCAGCCACGGCCGGTCCCGGCCTCCCGGTGCCCCCGGCCCGTTCCCGGTCTCGCCCCCCCGCCCCCCTCCAGCCTCCCCGGCCCGTTCCCGGCCTCGTCCCAGCGCCCCCAGCCCACCCCGTTCCTGGACCCCCCCCGGCCCGGCCTCCCCGGTGCCCGCCGCGCCCTTGTTCCGGCCCCGGCCCCCCCGCGGCCCGCCCCGCGGCCCGCCCCGCGGCCCCCCGTACCTCCACCCGTTGAGGTGCAGCATCCCGGCCGCCATCGCAGCGAGCCCCCCCCCCCCCCTCCCACAGCCCCGGCCCGGCCCGGCGCGGCCCGGCGCGGCCCCGGAACGCCTCAAGGCCCTAGGCCCAGCTCCACAGCGGGAACAAGGCGCGGCCCGGCTCCGCCCCGGACTCCGGGGGAGGAGCGGGGCCGGCGGCCTGGCGGGGCCGATAGGCGGCTGCCGTGCCCGTGTCCGCACCGATAACGCCCCGCGGGGCTGCGTGGGCTCGGCCCGCGGCCCGCAACGGGCGCCGGTCCCCCGGGGGGTGCCGGCGCCGTGCCGGGGGGGGCAGGCAGCCCCCGGAGGCAGAGCTCCTGCCTCCCACAGAGCTCAGACGCACCCCGAGCTGCAGGAGCACCCTTTAATGGCTGCTTGGCACACCGTCCCCACACACAGCCCGCCGGTGGCCCTGGGCGCGCCTGTCCTGGGGGCTGCAGCGGTGCCTGGCAGCCCCCGGCCTCCCTGCCGTGGGGACGGGACACTGCCGGTCCCCTTCCTGAGGCAGAAAACCTCACTGTCCCCCTTCCAAAAGGCTTCTGGAAGCAGTCCAGAACCTGCTTTCGGGGCTGGCAGGGCTGACGGTAGGAGGGGAGTTGTTTACAAACAGGGCTCTGCTTGCAAGCCAGCGCCGCGGGGAGCTGTGCCCCTGGACACAGCAGCAGGGCTCTGGTCCTGTCCCTGGTCCTGCCCCGGTCCTGCTGTGCCTGCCGTGTCCCCGGTGGCAGTGCCCCCAGCCCTGTGCCGCAGCATCCCCGGGGAGGCGTTGGGTGGCGTGCCCAAGTCCATCCTTGGCCGCTGCAGGCCAGTGGAGGGAAAGCTTCCCCGGCACGCCAGGCCCCGCTGTTTCCAGTGCCATGCTGTGGTGGCTTAGAAAGAGTGGCCAGATCCAGCCTCTGGCAGTGAGCTGTCCCGGTCTGTCTCGCTCCTTCCTGGGGACTGTGACACTAAGAGGAGAGAGACAGTCTCTGTGAGACGCTGAGGGTCCAGGGAACGGGGTGAGCCCCCACCCTGATGTCCCCTAGCACCCTGACAGCTGCCTCTCCCCTTTTTCTGGGCCTTACCTGGGGCTCAGGCACATCTCTCTTTCTGCTTGCAAATGGAGTGAAGCTTCTGAATGAGAAATATTTTATCTTCTCCCTCCTGCAACAGCAGAGATGCCGCAGTGAGCAGCCCCGTGGGACGTGCTCTTGCACCTTTGAGGCAGCAGCACTGGTAGGGCTGGAGCCCGGATCCAGCTGCCCCGGGGCTGGGGGCTGCAGGGACAGGGGCTCAGAGCCCACCAGGCAGCAGGCAGAGCTCACGCACGTTTGCGATCTGCTCCTTCAGCAGGCAGATGATCCTCTGCTGGCCTCTCACCACCTGGATGTTGAAGTAGGTCACGGCTCTGCAACGACAGGCACGATGGGGATGGTGGCACCGACAGGTCCCTGGGGCTGGGATGCTGCACCCCTGCCCTGGGCCAGGAGGGACACCCCAAGTGCCAGGGCCACGGCAGTGACAGTGGGACCCACAGAGTGCGGGCGCGGGTTTCAGCCTCGGATCCTCCCCATACTCACAGCAGCACCCCGGACAGGAAGAACAGGAAGAAGGTGTTTTCCACCAGGTACTGGTGGAGCCAGGTGAGCCAGGTGATGTTGGGGCTGGACTTCTCCAGCAGCTTTGCCCAGACATTCACAGACTTGTAGATGGTTTCCAGCCCCTGGAAGGGGCCACAGGTTTCTGACGGCTTCACTCTGAGTGGACAGAGCAGTGGGGTCAGTCGGATGCTGTTGAGCGGGGGATTGTTGGGTTCTGGGCGGCCCAGCTGGCCAGTGCCCCTAGCTCAGGGCACTGTCCTGGCTCTCGGGGCAGGCTTACAGCCCCCCAGGGGCCAAGCCTTGCCCTGCTCCCAGCAGGGGGGGGTCCTCATCCCCTTGCCCAGCACTGAGGAGCATCTGGGAACGGCCGGGCTGGGAGAAGGAGGCACGCACCAACGGCTGCCAGGCCACATGCAGTGACTGGCAGAGGGCAGCACTTCACTGCCTGGGACAGTGCCCGCAGCTGGGGACACGAGCTCACAGCCCTGTGCAGGGTGTCGTGCACTCTGCATGTGGACAGGGTGCAGCAGGCACCATCTCCCCGAGCTCCTCTCCTTTGCTGGGGCTGCCCCTAGCAGCAGGCAGCTCTGTACCCTGTGGTCTGGCAGGTACTCACGACCAGATGGTGTAGGAGATGAAGACAGCAGTGCCGAGGAAGGATGGGAAGCAGAGCAGGGTGATGAACACAGTTCTCATACGAGAAGCTTGCCAGGGCTTGCTGGGGGCCTGGCAGTTCTGCATCAGGCTGGTCTGGGGACAAGGAGCAGAGAGCTGCATGCTGCTGCCTCCCACGAAGTGACCCCAGGAGCGAACGCAGGGCGGCTGTGCCCTCCTGTCCCCCCGTCCAGCAGCCAGGTGAGCTGGGGCACCCCAGCAACACTTCTGCCCTCACGTGAGGACAGCACTGCCCACGGTGAGGATGCAGCGGGAGCTGTGGGGGTAGCACTCACCTTTTTGATGTAGAACAGCAGCAGCAGCTTCAGCACCTGCACAGCTGGCAGGAGCGGTGCGAAGAGAACACCCAGCCTGGAAGAGAGGGAAATGGGACTGAGCCCCATGGGGACTAACGGTGCTCAGAGCCACGAAAGGATCAGGACAGCAATGCCAGCTGCAATCCGGCTTTCATAAAGCAGAGAGCCAGCACCCGATGCCCTGCGCTGGGTTTGCTGCACAGCCTGGGCTTGTCGGGGCTGGGCAGCACCTGAGAGTTCACTGACCCCTGGTGCATTTACAGCCTGTCTGCCAGCTGTGCTGCCGGTGCAGAGGCAGCAGCACACATCTGGACCTCTGGCTGGGAGGTGTGCAGGGTGGCGTGAGGCTGGGGGCTGCAGAGGGGAGCCCTGAGCAGCGAGTGCCATTAGGGTGTGGACAAACGAGGGGCTGCACATGCACCAGAACCTGCTCCTCCTCCAGAGCTCTGGAGGGCACCAGCTGGGCAGGTGACACTGGACTGGTACCAGGACACTCCACTGATGGCTTTCGCCCACCCTTCCACGGCCAGACCTCCTAGTGTGTGCATGTGGCTGCACGGTGCCAGGGCTGTGACCACGGTCTGCCAGGCTGCTGCTGCCTTTCCCTTGTCCTTCCCGTGTTGGCCGGGGGGGTCTCTGTATGCTGCAGGGCTCACAGGCAATATCAGCACCGTGTGGCATTTGCCAGCAGAGGACGAGCCACACCAGGCTGAAGATGTCTCACCAGGTCAGGGTCTGCCCATAGATCAGCTCCAGCACGTTTCGGGCAATGTCAAACTCAGGCCTCTGCTTACTCTTCAGTCTCTTCTCTGAGATCAGCCTGGGGAACGAGAGGAGCTCTGCTCTGACAGCCGCTGCAGGAAGCCGGGCACCTGGTCTTCACTCTCTGGTGGCTGCAGAGCCGCCCCAGCAGGAGAGTGGGGCCGTGCTGGGGGGGACCCCTCCCGGGGCACGTTACCTCCAGACCAGCTCCCCAAAGATGGTGTCCAGCAGGGTGAACACGAAGTCCATCACCATGAAGCGATACAGGTCCTGCCCGACACACGTCTCCCAGCACTGGGGAGACAAACACGGGTGGTACGAGGCAGACAGGGAGGTTTCTCCCCTGCCATGGCTCCCCCATGGGCTGTGAAGGGCTGGGTGGCCTCTTCCTCTCCCACACACCTCTCCCTGGCTGTCCCAGCTTTGGGGTGTCCCTGCCCGGCTGACTGCCCCTCTCCCCACCAGTGGTGCCAGCGGTGCCGCCCAGCAGACCCCGTGCTGCCAGACCCCTGACAGTGCTGGCACGGCAGCCTTGGCTTTGCTCCACACTCCCCGGGCCAGGGACAGCCCGGGTGGCGCGTCCCCAGCCAGCTCTGCTCGGCAGAGCCTGGCCCCACATTGCCCCACATTGCTGGCCAGCGCCGACCTCCTCGTCGGAGCAGACGACTCTCCGGCTGAGCCACTGGTAGCAGAGCAGGCCGAGGACCACCATCTTCAGCAGGAGGTTCCTGGAGAGCAGCAGCGGGGACAGGAGGCCCTGAGCCCTAGGCAGAGGGGCTGAACCCCACATATGGGGGGTCCCCCGGCCCCAGGGCCTCTCCCCACAGCGAGCCCGTGGCTGGGGGGCTCCCCTGCCCCATCCCCAGGCAGCCTACCTGCAGATGGCCACGTAGACCTCCACCTCTGGGGAATCCTGCCTCTCCCACGTCGCCAGCAAGTTGTAGAGATGGGGCATCAGCGTGTTGAGGAGCGACACGGTGAGGGGCAGGACCAGCAGGATGCCTTCCCGCTGCCAACTGCTGCCCGCCAGGGCTCGGTGCTCCTGCTGAACCTGGCGAGCAGGCGCCTGGATGAGCGCGACCGCCTGCAGCCCAGCGCCTTGGGGCTCGCTGTGCCGGCCGTGGGATCAGCCCCTCCGCGCCCAGCCGTGAGCACAAACGCTGGCAGCAGGAGGGAGGTGCAGCAGGGCTGTCCCTGCCTCCTCCGGCTGCGCTGCCCCCCAGGTCAGCCTGGAGAGCCCTGCCTCTTCCCCGCACGCCAGGCCGGCAGAGCTGCGGTGCGGCATGGGGGCTGCGCTTACCGCGTGCATGTGCTCCGAGAAGTAGTGCACGGCCAACACGCAGCCCAGCACCGTGCTCAGCGAAAGGACCCAGGCCAGGAGAAGGACAGCGACGTGCCCCAGTCGCTGGCAGAGGCTCAGGGGGCAGGAGCGGGACCGCCGCTCGGCCAGCAGCTCCTGGAAGACAGCAGTGCCAGCGGAGCTGCTGAGCAGCCCGGGGCAGCTGAGAACATGTTCCAGGTCCACCCCTGGTGCGAGAATTTATCTGGGTGGGACCCAGAGGGCGCCGGACAAAGTCAGGGTGCACACGATGCTGCAGGACCCCCCCGTGCAGTGGGGAGCTGAGCCCCGTGGCCTGGGCTGGCTCCTGTGCACGCCTTCACCTTCCCACCACGGGGCGCGGGGCGCACACGGACTGAGCTCCAGCCCAGCTCCTCACCTTCAGCTGGGTGCAGATGTTCTCGCACTGCAGCTTCACCGAGCGCCTCTGGATCACCTTGAAGTCCCATGCACAGAAGACTTTGATGGCCAGGTCCCCCGCAGAGCTGCCCACACGGTAGCTCTCCCCGAAGGAGTGGTACATGCTGCAGCAGGGGGGCAAGGGGTGGCGGCAGGGGCTCAGGGCTGGGCAGCCAGGGCACGGCCGGCAGGGCTGGGGCGCTGCCGACTCACCTGTACACCAGCAGGATGCAGGTGGCAAAGAAGGAGACCCCAACGGTGAACAGGTAGGCCAGCGGCATGTTGTAGGGGAGTGGGGGGGCCGCAGGGGCGGCCACGCTGCCGCTGAGGCTGGAGGCAGAGGGGTCATTGAGGGTGATGTTGCCGTAGTAGCCGTAGTACAGCAGCGAGTGAGTGAAGTAGCCCTGCGGGAAAGTGCACAACAAGGCCCGCGGTGACCTCAGTGGTGCCCGCGGCTCCCTGCCCAGCCTGGCACGGGGCACAGAGCATGGGGCAGCATCGGGCACCCCCCTTCGCACCCCCAGTGCTGGTGGGCCCAGGGCTCTGGCTGTGCGAGGGCAGGGCCCAGGGCATTGCTGCAGCAGGGGATGCAGGGCAGGGACCAGGGCATCGCCACGATGGGAGACGTAGGGATGCAGGGCAGGGACTGGGCTAGGAGCATCTCCCAGTGCAGGGAGGCACAGGCAGTGACGCGCTGGAGGTGCTTACCGCTCCTGTGAGGAGCTCAAAGCCAGTGAAGGACTGCTGGTTGGCCTTGGCAGGGGGATACGCAGCCTGCAGGGCCACTACGAAGACCAGGAGGATGAGGAATGAGAAAACGTTGAACATGAGGAGCGTCTTGAGGAAGAGGAAGTAGGAGAGGACGCTGGAGCCGAAGCGGCCACCGATCTGCTTCAGGGCGTAGTGCCAGGGCTGTGCAGCGGGGAGCAGCGCGAGGAGCCTGTACCAGAGGTGCCGGCAGCCCTGCGGAAAGGGAGCCTGGTGAGGGCACCGGGGCTGGGGTCCCCGCGGCAGCAGAGCCCCTGCCACCCGCCTGCTCCGGCTGTGCCGGCCGCCGCGCTTCAGACGTACGAGAGCGATGTAGTCCTTGGACCACCCGCAGGGAGACGGGGCGGCTGCGTGGTGGGCGCGCAGCCCCAGGGGGCTCCTCTGCTCGTTCAGCTCCCGCCTGCCCGGCAAAAAGGGGGGGGTGTCAGGGGGTGGCTCCGTCTGCGGGACCCGCAGGGGACTGGCGGGGGGGGACCTACCGGAGGGCGCGCTTCTCCGCCAGGCTGAGCGGCACTGAGAGCAGCATGTGGCTGCGATGGCTGGGCGAGAGGCTCAGCAGCTCCTTCGCCAGCAGGCTCCGCTTGTCTGGGGGCACAAGGGGCTCAGTAGGACACAGCTGGCTGGGGCGCAACATGCCCGTCCCGAGCCCTGGTGCGGGGACAATGCCTGGCTCTGCCTGCCCCCACCCCGACGGGAGCTCTCACCTTCCAGCGTGGCGCGGGCCGGGTCGGTCTCCAGGTCGTACTGCCGCAGGCTGGGCCGTGCCGCGCGGCTGAGCTGCTGCAGGGACGGGCGGCTGCTCCGGCGCCGCAGCCGTGCCGTGCGGTTGTAGTACTGGGAGATGATGGCCCCGCGGCTGCGCCCTGCGGGTGGGAGCAGGACACTGGGGAGGGCGGCCGCAGGGAGAGCAGGGCATGCTTGCAGCAGATGGGAGAGCTCCCAGCCCGGTGTAGCTCGGGCAAGGGTGGCTCCGGGGGGCCAGGAGGGCAGGCGGCACTCACCAATGGTGCGGCTGGGCATGCTGGCGAGGATGCGCAGGGTGGTGGAATCGCCCGGGTGCTGCTCGCCCTGCCCAGGTTCCAGCCAGGCAGAGGCAGAGGCGTCCGGGGGGGCCAGGTGGGCTGGGTGGCCTGGGGATGGGGGCGGTGAGAGCTGGGGTGCTCAGGGCCCAGAGGCTGGGTGCCCACCCTGGCACATACCCTCCCTGCAGCACCCCATCCCTGGGGATGCTCCTCTGTGTCCCCAAAGGCTGGTCCAGCCCGGTCCCACAAGTGCCCTGTCTGTGGCAGCAGTGTGAGCCCCAGGTGGGACTGCGGACAGGAGGCAGCCCTGGGTACACACGCTGTCCCCATCCCACCCCCCGCTGCGACTGCTGCGCTTTACCTCTGCCCCTCTCCTGCAGCTCCAGCTCTGTGCCCGCCTCTGCCAAGCTGCTCTGCTCCTGGATGAGCTGGCGGAAGGAGGTGTGCAGGGCTCCTTCATTGTCCGGGCTCAGCTCCTGGCTGCGGGGACACAAAGCTCAAACCACCAGCCTGGCGCTGGGGATGGAGCCCTGGGAAAGCCCCCGGCACCAGCCCAAAGCCGGGTGGTGCTGCCCAGCAGCTGGGCCGCGCTGCAGCCCCCAGCTGAGGCTGCAGGATCCCGCAGGATCCCACAGCATCCCACAGACTGAGGGCTAGCGAGAGCGGGGCTCGGGGAGTGGAAGAGCAAAGCAGACCCGCACTCACTTGTCGCTCTCGGTGTCCTCAGAGACGTGGAGGGTGAAGGGGGGCGGCTGGGACATCCTGCTGGGGCCGAGCAGCCTCCGCAGCACCCGCAGCCTCCTGCACGACGTCCTGCCACAGCAATGGGAGGATGTCAGCACAGCCCCGTGCCGCTGGCGCTCACGGCTCCCCTGCTCCTCGCCCCCCTGCTCCTCGCCCCCCTGCTCCTGTGGCTTGTCCAGGGCGCGCCGGGTCCCTCCTGGCCTCGGGACGGAGCCGGAGCTGGGAGCCGAGGGGCCGCGGGGCTCGGCCGGGGCTCAGCCAGAGCCGCGGGGCGCCACGGCCCAGAGCGAGCTGCAGCGAGGGCAGGAAGGAAGGGAGGGAGGAGGCTTTGCGCGGAAGAAAGCGGGGCCGGCGCTCCTGGGAGCGGGGCAGGGTCCCGGCTGCAGCTCCCGGGGCACGGCAGCGCTCCGCGGCAGCCCCGAGCCCTCCCGCAGCGCGGAGCATCCCGCCGCGGACCCCCGGGCAGAGCCGCCGCTGCCCCGCGGCTGGGAGCCCGCAGCGGCCCCGGCGCTGGGCTCGGGGAGGGCCCCGGCGGCGGCGGCAGCCCCGGAACCCGCAGCCCCGTCCCGAGCCGGGGGCTCCCACCCGCCCCGGGGCAGAGACCTCGACCCCCTCCCAGCAGCGCGGCCGTCGGGAAAGCGGGGCGAGAGGGCGAGAGGGGCTCGGCAGGCGGCGTCCCCCTCCCCTCCCCTCCCTCTCCCTCTCCCTCTCCCTTCCCTTCCCTCTCCCTTCCCTTCCCTCTCCCTCCCTCTCCCTTCCCCTCCCTCTCCCCTCCCTCTCCCTCTCCCTTCCCTTCCCTTCCCCGCCCCGCAGCAGCCGCCGCCGCCCCGCGCAGACAAAGGCTCCGGGCAGGAGGCGGCGCCGGCGGGGTCCCGGGCCTCCCGCGCCCCCGGCTGGGAGCCGCCCCCCCCCGCGATCCCCCCCCGGGCCCGGGACCTACGGGAGCGCCCCTCCGGTAGCAGCAGCCGACGCAGACCCGTCCGGGCGCCCCGGCGGCGGCTCGCGTGGGCGCTGAGCCCCGTCCCGCAGCGCAGCGGCTCCCGGTGCAGAGCCCCGCTCGGGCCGGGGGGGGTCGCGCTCGGCAGGAGCCGTGGGCGCGGGGCCGGTTCTCGCGGCGAGGGCGCCCCCGGGGCCGCGTCCCCCCCCGTCCCGCGGGACTCGCTCAGGACGGAGCCCGCGGCTCCCGTGGGTGCAGAGCCCCGCCGGCCCCCGGGAGCCCCCCCCCGCAGCCCCGCTCCCCCCGCCCCGGGCCCCGCCCGCCCCGCGGGCGGCCCCGTCCCGTCGGGGCGGGCAGAGCCGGCCCAGCAGGTGGGAGCGCCCGGCCCGGCCCCCCCGGGGCGGCGCCGCGCAGGAGCACCGGGCAGCGCGGAGCGGCGGGGCGATGGAGGGCGGCGGCGGCGCGTACGGGGCGGCCAAGGCCGGCGGCGCCTTCGACCCGGCCCGCTTCGTGCAGCAGCCGCAGGTCCTGGCGCGGATCGCCAGCGCGGTGAGTCGGGACCGGGGGGGCGGCCCGGCCCGGCCCGGCACGGCCTTCCCCTTCCCCTTCCCCTGCCGCGGGCCCTGCCCGTCTCCCCTCCCCTCTCCCTTCTCCTCCGGCCCGGTGACGGGGCATCCAGGCAGCCCCGGGGGGGGGCCCACCGGCCCGGTGCGGCCCCCGGACGCCCGCTGTCCCCCGCAGGTCTTCGCCCTCATCGTGTTCGCCTGCCTGGTCGGGGAGGGCTACACCAACAAGTCCAGCTCCCCCGATCTCTTCTGCATCTTCAACCACAACGAGGACGCCTGCCGCTACGGCATCGGCATCGGCGTCCTCGCCTTCCTGGCCTGCATCTTCTTCTTCATGGTGGACGTCTACTTCCCCCAGATCAGCAACGCCACCGACCGCAAGTACCTGGTGCTGGCAGACCTCGGCTTCTCGGGTACGGGCGCCCCGGGGCAGGGCCGTGCCTCCTGCAATGGCCGCCCGCGTCCCATGACGTGGCCGCCGCTCGGTGCCTGGCAGAGGGAGCTGCTCCCGCTGGCACGGCGCCTGCAGGCCACGCGTTGCCAGCCAGAAGTCCTCTGGGGAGCTGGAGGTAGCGGCGTGCGGGCGCCTGTGCCGGGCCGTGCACCTCCGCTGCCCTCCAGCCCGCCTCAGCGGCAGCCGGGGGCCGGCTGCGAGCAGGATCCGGCCGTGCTGCGCTGCCTGCGGCTGGGGATCCACGGGGACCCGCGGGACACAGCGCCTGCCGCTCACGCTCGCTTCCTCCCGCAGGCCTCTGGACGTTCCTCTGGTTTGTTGGCTTCTGCTTTTTGACCAACCAGTGGGCCTGGACACAGGCTAAGGACGTGCAAATCGGGGCTGACTCGGCCCGTGCCGTTATCACCTTCAGCTTCTTCTCCATCTTCTCGTGGGTGAGTGAGGCCCGGCGGAGCCCGGCCCTGCTGGCAGGGTCTGGGGAGCAGCGCCTGGCCCTGCAGCCGGGGCCGGCCTCTGCCTGGGCGCCTGGCTCTGACAGCCCTCTGCTCTCCAGGGCCTCCTGATCGCCTTTGCTTACAAGCGATACAAGATGGGGGTGGAGGACTTTGCTCACAGCTACGTCGACCCCACGCCAGAGGTTTCGACTCCCTACTCCAGTTACCCCAACATCAGCCACGACAGCTACCAGCAGCCGCCCTTCACCCAGACCGCGGAAGCCTCGGAGGGTTACCAGCCGCCGCCGGTGTACTGAGCCCTGGGCCGGGCGGTCCGGCGGGGACGGCTGTACAAGTGCAATTTTCTCTTGTGGGGTGGGAAGGAAGGGACCTGGAACTTGAACGGGGAACGGGGCAGGAGGGTGGCAGCTGCTTTGCGTGGAAGCCACCAGGCTTTGGTGCTGGGGCAGAGGAGAGGGCCTGGCGCTTGTGGAGCTGTGAGCTCCCCGCCGTGCAGCGGTGATGGGCGAGTGCCGAGCAGGACCCGCTGCGCGCAGCGAGCTCCTCTGGGTGGGTTTGGTGCGCGGGGGCCGGCTGAGCTGCAGCCCTGCTGTTGCCCCTCTGGGAGGAAGCGGTGGCGAGCACGGCCTGCGCCCCTCCTGGCACTGCTGGCTGCAGTCCTTCAAGTGCCACCTTCCACTGCTGTCGTGAGCGTTACGTCCCCAGCTCAGCTGCCTGACACGGTTCAGCTCCTGCCTGCCACTGGGTTCACGTGCCTTCCTCCCCTCCCTCGGCTGCTGCCGGCTGAGCTTGATGCCAAAGTCCCATCTTCTGAATATGCACCCTTGTGCTGTGCCTTCCCCAGAGCCCGCACGGGAGCAGCTGGTGCTCAGATGACATTTTTTAGGGTCTGTGGGAGCGGTGGGTGTTGGGCTCACAGCAGGGCCGTGGCCCCGGTCTTGTCACAGGTCCAGGTGCTGCCAGGGAAGGTCCCCCCGGAGCACCCTCCCTGCTGACTCCACGCAGCCCCCTTGCCTCTGGAGACACGAGGCTGTCACCCCGTGTCCCGCATGCTGCTCTCTGAGCCACGCTCTGCTCGGCAGCTGCTGTCCCCGAGCTGAGGCCACACCGTGCCTTTGTGCTGGGCCTGGCGGGCTGGCTTGTCTCAGGTTGTTTGCTGCTGTGCCTGTCGTGAAGCTGTTCCCAGCAGCAGCGTGGGGTATGCGAGCTGTAGCTGCTGGGGCTGATATTCAAACATGCCTTTGTTTGTCACTGTAGAGATGGAATAAACTTTTTCACCTAGCCACCACCTGCGTTTCTTCTCTGAGGAAGCAGAACCAGGTTCTTCCCCTCTGCCCCAAGAGTTCTGGCTGGGGGTTCCAGGAGGGGAAGCTGTGGAGCCCAGCTGCCTGCTGCACCACAAACACCACTCACGCCAGTGCCTATTTTTAGCAAGCCCTCCTGCTCCTCGTGGACAGCTTAACAGACAGTTTGAGCAGGCAGCTCCTACAGCACCCGTGTGACCAGCCTGCCAACACATGCTGCTGCTTTATGAGCACTCATTCTGCACAGGCTGCTGAGTGCAGGAACCTGTGTACCCGACTACTCCAAAAAGACAGACGTGGGCAGTTTCAAGTTATTTATTAACCCAGAACAGTAGTACTACTGCCTCCCCTCGTCCTTAAGGGGAAATCCCAAGCCTGGCAGTGAAGTGCTTGTGAATACTAAAGCCGTAATTGCTTCAAGTTATGCAGAGCAAGAGAATTTCAGGCAACTCTTGAAACTAACTTGGCAGGCGCCTCCTGCTCACTAGTGTGTAAGTAAACAAGCACTGGAGAGAGGAGTCTATTTGAGCATGGAGATCTGACCAAATCAGCCTGACCAGAACCAAGAGCTATTGCTTGGAGCTTGAGGATTCTGACTTACAAGAAAAAGCACTTTTATGAGAAGTTAAAAAAAAAAAAAAAAAAAAAAAAACCTTCCAGAAGCTGGGTCAAGCAAAGCGGGGAAGAAGGAAGAAGATCCTTCAGTTACGTTACAGCAAAGGAAGCATCAGGCTCAAATTTTTGGAAGGCTCAGGAGGGAGCTGGATATGTGACCTAGAGTCAAGAACCATCTACTCAAAGTAGAGACCCTCTTCCAGGTAGCTGGATCTTCACAGTAACTGTAGCCCAATCCTTTACAAATTAAGTCCTGAGCCTCCAAACCCTCCACAGGTAACCAAGCATTGTGAAGTGGCAGCACTTGAGCAAAAAGCCCTGATTTTAGAGAGGTGACTCTTCCTGAAGTGGTATATTTCAAAAGGAGTCTGTTTTAACACGCAGACTATTAGTAGACTCCACACTTTTTAACTTCAAAGGCTAGAAAGAGCCTAGAAGTCAGGCTGTCAAGTCAAACCTTCCTTCTCCCCTCTTCTATTTTAAAAAACTTGCAAGACATCTCCAGCAAGTGTAACAGCAAGCTGGCAGGCTGCACACAATTGTTAAGAGACTGTTGAGGGCCAGGCTGCTGCTGTGTGTCAGCTGACGTTGTGCCACAGCTCTATGGCAAGGAAAGGGTCATCTCAGACTACATTAAAAAGGAAGTGGGTTTCAGATACTAAGTTACTGTACAGTGTCTTAAGAAACCTGGAATTTAGCAACAGCACAGGAGAGAGAAATGGTTGTGTCCACAGGCAAGTGACCCAGTTACCAATGGCCAGTCTGAACGCATGCTGGGTCCAGGCGAGCAGACCACAGCGATGACAAGCTACCGATGCCCTGCAGCCTGGCTCAGCGCGGCAGCTTTCCAGTACCTGTTTGTGTGGCAGCATCAGTCATTAAAACTCTTTTCCGTGCTCTGAGAAAGGAACTCCCTTTTAGTCAGACTCCGTCGTCAGCTCCCCCCTGGCATCAGGTCCAGCTGATCCTGGCACTTGGCGCAGAGGAACCGCAGCCTGGTTTAGCAGGCAGAGCTATGATACTTTACAGTTTTGCTAAAAGCAGGGGAAGCCATATCTGAAGTCTGGGAGCCACAGCATTTGGCTTCTTCCCTCGTTCCCCCCCACCCCCCCTCACCAAAGCCCAGCAATCAAGAAGCGAAGATCTTTCGGGCGGCAGGCACATCCAGCTGCTTCACCCCCATGGGCACGTTCTCTTTGTTGTCTGACCCGGGCTGCTGAGGCCGCTTCCTGAAGTAGCAGGCTCGGCAGACGGAGTGGTATTTGTCTGCTCCTCCGATCACTTCAACCTGGCAAGGACATGGGAGGAGGGACGCTGCAGGGCTCATCTCACCCGAGGAGATCCCTTCCAGGCTAGCAGGGCTAGCAAGATAAAACTAGTGAAGTATTTTCTGTTCCAAGGGAACTCACCTCCCTCTCTGCTCCCAGCCTCTTTGTGTAGGAGGCCTCTCGGTAGCACTCCATGCAGACAGCGTTCAGCTTCACCACGCTCTCAGCCAGCGGGACCAGGTTCAGGATGCTCCCAAAAGCCTGTGCCAAGACAGGGGCGGTTCTGTTGGTTGGGTTCCATGAGGCTCCCAGTACAGCTACTGTACTAAAAGAAGAAATGCTTTACCTTTCTCTGGAAAGTTCCATCGAGAGCAGCAACAATGACAGTTTTCCCAGCATTAGCCATCATCTCACAGAAATCCACAATGTCTGGGAACTACAGGAGGCACAGAAACAGCAGGTTCAGGAGGAAGGGGCAGCACTTCACTCCAGATCCAGCAGTACATGCCCAGACAGTAGCACGGGCCACAAAGAAAATGAGAGCCATGCTGCCTATGAGAAAATGAGAGCTCCTGAAACGGAGAGCCTCTGTCCTCGGCCTGTGGGGACTAAGGAAAGGGAAGGGTTTGACTAAAATGAATATCGTCTAGCAGGATCAAACTGCCCTAAGGCGTTTGAGCATAAAGCAGAGGATTCAGGCCTCCTTCACAGGGCGTCCTGGCAGAGACTGGAGTGCAGAGCACCCAGGACTTCCCTTGGCCATGCACTTACGAACTGTCCCTCGTCAATGCCGATGACCGTGGAGCCCAGCGCCTCCTGGTACACGTCCCTGAGGAGGCAGGCGGGGAGCGCCTCCATGGTGTTCCTGCGGGGCAGGAGGAGGAGGTGAGCCGGGCGGCCGGGCTGCGGCGGGGGTCCTACGGCCGCAGGGACTCACCGGTCGTGCGTGGAGACGCCGGCGGTGCCGTACCGCGTGTCCTTGGCGTACTTCACCAGCAGGCACCGGTACTGGGCGAGCTGGAACCGCCGCACCCGCCGCATCAGCTCCGTGCTGCGGGACACAACCGGTCAGCGGCCCCGCTCCCTGCCCCTGCCCCCGCCCCGCTCCCCGCCCCCCCGCCCCGGTCCCGGCCGTACCTCTTCCCGGAGAACATGGGCCCGAAGATCACCTGCGGGCAGAGCCAGACGGTCAGCCGGGCCCCGCAGAACCCCGCCCCACCCCGCCCCGTCCCGCCCCACCCCACCCCGCCCCGCCCCGCCCCGCCCCGTCCAGTCCCGCCGTCGCCCCGCGCAGCCCCCGCGCCCTCCCGGTACCGATCGGACCCCCGGGGACCGACCGGGGACCGACCGGGGACCGACCGGGGACCGGGCGTCGCGGCCCCGCCGCACCTGGATCTGCCCGCGGGGCCGGCCGGGCGAGCCGGGCTGGACGCCGGGCACCGTGAGGCAGCTCATGGTCCCGCCGGGCCCCGCCGCGCGCCCAACCGGACGCGGCCCCGCGCCCGCGCGCCGCCCGCCGGCCAATCCGCGCAGGGCTGGCGCCCGCCGGCCAATGGGGGCGCGGGCGGGAGAGTTCGTCCGGGGCCCTCCCGGCGGGCCCCGCGCGGCGCGCACAGCGTCGGCGCCGTGCCCGAGGGGGCGGGGCCGGGGGCCGGGGGGCGGTAGGGGGCGGGGTCGGGGGGCGGGGCGGGGCCGAGGGGCGGGCACGGAGCGGCCCCGAGCGGCCCCGGCACGGCCCCGAGTGGCCCCGGCCCCGACCTCGACCCCAGCGGGCAATGGCCCCGGGGCGGGCCCGGCACGGCACGGCACGGCACGGCCCGACACCGACCTGACCCCGGCGGCCAGGGGCAGCGGGCGGGCACGGCACGGCCCGGGGCTGCACGGCTCGGCTCGGCTCGGCGCTGCACGGCCCGGCACGGCTGAGGCGGCGGCGGCATGAGCCGGGGGCGGTGGCGGGACATGGCCGCGGAGGTAACGGGGCGGGCAGCGCGCGGTGCCGCCGGCCCGGCCCGGCCCCCGCAGCCGCCGCAGCCGCCGTGTGGGCCCGCAGGAGCTGCAGCAGCAGTACTCCCCCAGCCGCTGGGCCCGCCGCCTGCGCGGGGACGCCGCGGTGCGGGCCCACATCGAGGCGGTGACCGCAGGTGAGCGGCGGCGCCCGGCGCCCGCCCGGTGCCGCCGGGGACAGCGGGCCCCGAGGTGGCGGCGCTGAGCCTCCCCCCGGCCCCGCAGGAACGCAGCGGGCGCGGGCCGGCACGCGGAGCTCGCTGCACGTCCCGTACGGGGAGGCGGACGGCGAGAGGCTCGACATCTACTTCCCCGCGGAGCCCTCCGAAAGTAGGTGGGGGGCCGGGGGGGCGGCGGGGCCGGGCGGGGGCCTGCCCGCAGCTCACCTGTGCCGTGCCGTGTCCCGTCCGTGCCGTGCCGTGCCGTGCTGTCCCGTGCCGTGCCGTGCCACGCAGCCTTCCCCGCCTTCGTCTACATCCACGGAGGCTACTGGCAGTGCTTGAGGTAAGGCGGCCCCTCGGTGAGGGCTCCCCTGCGGGGGGAGCTGCCGGCCCCGCTTTTACCTCTTCTCCTGCGGAGAGCAGCGTTAAGGCCGGGCTCGCTCCGGGTGTTGCGGCCCTGTGGACGCCCCCAGCCCGCCCCGCAGGACGCCTGCCCCGCAGGACGCCTGCCCCGCAGCGTGGCTAGCTTCTCCCCCCCCCCCCCAGTAAGGACGCGTCAGGTTTCGCAGCCCCCCCGCTGGTGTCGCGGGGCGTCGCGGTGGTGGCGGTGGGTTACGACATAGCTCCCAAAGGTAGGCGGTGTCCTGCTGCGGCCGTGACTCCCCTCGCTGGCCCGGTGCCCTCCTGACCCTGCTCTTTGCCCAGGCCACATGGACGCGATGGTGCTGCAGGTGCGGCGCAGCCTCGCCTTCCTGGCGAAGCAGTACTCCGGGATCAGGTGGGCAGCGCACAGCCCCCAGCGTCCCTGGCCCCCAACGGGATTGGGTAAACGAGCCCTGAGCTGTAATAAAACCTCAGTGCCTCAGGCTGAGTGCCGGGCAGCACCTGTCCGTGCTCCTTTGTCACTGCAGAAGGGCTTATTTGATGTACTGGGAATTGTGGCCACGCTGCAGCCTTTGGGGCTGTGCTGCTCCCAAGGCAGCATGTGCTGTGCTGCTTCTTCCCGTGTTTGCTCATGGCTCCTTCTCTTTAGGGGTATTTACTTGTGTGGACACTCGGCAGGGGCTCACCTGGCAGCTATGGTGCTGTGCACTGACTGGACGGAGTTTGGAGTGGTTCCTGATATTAGAGGTAGTGCCTCCACAGACCTCTGCTCCCCCTGCTCTGGAAGGCTGGTGCTCAGCACCGGGGGGCTGCACTGGGCCATCTCCTGCTTTCCTGACCCAGCTGCGTGGCTCTGAGCTGCCAAGCCACAGGGACACGTGGCAGTGGGGTCTGCTCCCTGCAGGGAACTTTGCCAGCCTGCTGGCAAGGAGGGGCCTGGGGAGAAATTCTGTCCAGGGCAGGGCTGCAGGTGAGCTGGTGTTTGCACCTGGACACGGCCCTCTCTGCCGGCTGTACCAGCTGCCAGAGGCAGCCAGTTCTGCAGTCTGTAAAGCTGAGTGAGATGACTTGACTCAGCTGGCTGCAGCCCATGGGTGCTGGGGGACAAGAACCCGGGCTCCTGGGCAAGCTACCCTGGGGGTATGTGCCAGCAGCACTGCCAAGAGCCAAGGTCTTCCTCTGCCCTGTGGAGGCCCGGGACGTGGGCGTGAGGAGGCCTGAGCTGCGGGGCCACTCACCCACCCCATCTGTGCCTGCAGGAGCTGTTCTGGTGAGCGGTTTGTACGACCTGGAGCCCATTCTGCACACCTACGTGAACGACGCACTGAACATGAGCTGGTGAGACTGCCCACTGTAGGGACCGCGCTTGGGAAGGGGCACAGGCAGCCTGTGCGTGCGTGTGGCTTTGGGCAGTGCAGCCCCTGGGCAAAGAGCAGCAGCCGTGCAGCCTGCGCTGCCCACGCCCGCGGAGTGGAGCTCTGGCAGCCTCGGCACTACAATGTTTCCTCCCCAGGGAAGTGGCCCAAAGGAACAGCCCCATGCTGTGCATCACACAAGCAGTGCCTGCGGCTGCAGCCTGTGAGGTGCTGGTGGCTGTGGCCCAGCACGACTCCCCGGAGTTCCGTAGGCAGTCGCAGGAGTACAGCCAGGTGAGCCCCCGCAGCGCCTCGCCCAGCTCTCTGGGGATGCTGCGTGGGCTGTCCTGCTCGGTCCTTTGCTTCTCCCTCTGTTGAACCCTAAAGAGAAGGGGGTTCTGGCTTGGAGACCTCTGGGCTGGCAGCGTGGGGCAGCAGAGGAGCAGGGCTGGCGGCAGAGCAGTGCTGCGTGGCTGCCTGCTGTGCTGAGCCTCTGCTGGCGCCTGCTTTGGGAAGGATCCTCCGCCTGCTGCCGGGCCGAGCTCAGGCTCATCCAGATGCCCCTGATGAGGCTAAACTGGGGTGAGGTGCTCTTGTGCTGTATCAGAGCGGTATTTCTGCGGCTGGGGTATGGCTGCTGTCAGCAGGGGAGGATGCTAGTCCTTGATGAACCATCGCTCCTGCTGCACTCCGGGGCCTGATCAGGGTCCGCTCCCCCGCGCTGGTGCTCTCTCCCCACAGGCCCTGCGCTCAGCCGGCTGGTCTGTCTCCCTGCTGGATCTTGCCACCGTGGATCATTTTGACATAATTGAGAAGCTGTCGGAGGACACCTATATCCTCATACAGGTAAGGGGAGGAGCCCCTGTCCCCTGCAGCCACCATCTTTCGCTGTCCTGAGCACAGCTCAGCTCTGCGGGCCAGAAGGGAGGGTGGTGGTGATGTGCGCTTCCCCTGCCTCGTGGGGCAGTGCGGGGCTGCTGCGCGGGGCCTGGCTGTCGCCTGCAGAGCTTGGAAAGGGGGATTGTTCCCCCGGATTAGGAGCAGTGGGGCCAGGCACTGTTCACAGCATTTGGTTCCTCATCCCAGGTCATTCTGAACATGATTGCAAGAGGTTGATGGCATGCTGGGAGCAAACTGGAGATGGAAACCACAGCCCTGTGCAGTGACGGGCAGCCTCGGCACCCTGCTCTGCTCCATCCTTGTTCCAGCCTGCTGGGTCTCCTCTGGTGGCACTGGGTGGCTGCTGCCCCGGACACCCCTCTCTAAGGGCTCTCTCGGGCAGATGTGCCTCCTCTGCTCCTCCCAGCCTGCCACCAGGCAGGGGGGCTTGCAGCAGGAGAGCACCAGATACCACTGCCGCTCCCCTGGGCTGATGTTCCCTCACCAAGGTGCTCCTGTGCTTTGGGGCTGTCCTTGGGGCTGGGCGAGCTGCAGTGCGCAGGGCTGCAGGCCTGCTGGGGGCCTGTCTGGATGACCAGATGATGCAGTTTGCTCCCTCAGGTTGCCTTAAACTGCTGATTGCCAATACAAAATAAAATAGGAATAAACGCTGCCTGGGTGTAAATCTTCCAGGGAAGGTGGCGCTGTGCTCAGCTATCGAGTACTCTTAGCTGATACACAGAGCAGCTGCCCTCCTGCAGAGCTCAGGTCCTGCAGAAGGGCTTCTCGTGTGACAGTCCTGGTCAGGTACGGATTGTGGTGCTGTGGTGAAGTGGCGTTGGTCCTGTGGCTGTGAGACACTTGCATGTCCTCAGGTGCACTCACCCTTCCATGGGGACCTCTGTGCTATGAAAATATCCCGGCTACACAGCAAGGGGAGGGAGCACCCTTGGGAGAAAATACCCTGCACAGCCATAGGATTGCCAGAACACATTTATTTAGACCCCAGTTAGAGCAGCAAGAACTGAGCTGAGCACACAGGGCTGCAGAAAACGCTTCCTGCCCTGATATTCCTGTGCAGCCCAGCCCCTACGGCCCCAGATGCTGGGGTGCCCGGGGCGGGGGGTGCCTGGCTCTGCCTCTGGGTGCTGTGCGGGCTGAGGACCAGAGAGTGCTCAGATGATGTTTGCTGGGTGAGGAGCTGCCTTGGCAGGGCCTGGATGGTGGTGTGGGCTGCGGGCTCCCCTCTGTCCCCAGGGCATGTCTGGGAAGGAGCTCCCAGACATCAGGAGCCGTGGTGCTCGCTCAGGAAGCTGTGACCTGCGCTCTCCCAGGGCTGGGCTGGCACGCTGGCTTGCGGGGCGGCAGGCAGGGGCGGGTGGCTGTTGTGCTGCAGCCTGTGGGGAACGTGCCTGGAGCACGCTGCGGGTGGTCCCAGCCCCTTTGCTGGCTGCCCCAGCCTGAAGACCCGCCTGTTGCCCCCCGCTGGGGCTGGGGGAGGCACGCTCCCGTCCGGGCTCAGTGCCCCGCTGCACTCAGAGGCCCAGGGCCCAGTCCCAGGGCCAGCCTCTCCTGACACTTCCTGGCCACAAAGCCCAGCTTGTTCAGTGCCAGCTCGGTGTCGTGGGCTGAGACATCGCGGTGCCAGACCGCGCGCAGCGTGTGTGCTGACCAGGGGAAGAGCAGCACGCTGACGGCGTGGCCTGTCTCAGCCAGCTCCTCCTCGCTCACTGCCCGCATGTACGTGCAGAGCTCTGCTGGAGACGGCCAGCCCCCCGTCACCGCCACCATCACCACGTTCGTCTCCACGGCCGGGAGGCTGACGGAGCACAGAGGTGACTTCAGCTCCTGGATGCCTGGGGGAGGCACGGGCTGTTAGGCTGCCAGCCCGGTGCCTGGCTTCCCCGAGGGGAGGCTGCTCAAGCCCTGCCCAGGGCCCGCTGCCAAGGGCCCGAGATACCTCGAGCGAAGCGCCGGGCGTTGCTGTGGTCTCTGCGCAGTGTTGCCTCTGCCTGCTCCAGCCCGACGCGGGCAGCGGCAGCCAGCACGCCTGCCTGCCGCATCCCTCCGCCCAGCAGCTTCCGCACGCGCCAGGCCTCCGCCACAAACGCCCGGCGGCCGGCGAGCACGGCCCCAGCCGGGGCGCCCAGGCCCTGGGGGTCCAAGAGGGCGGCCTGAGCACTGCCCTGGCCCAGCCACGAGCTGGCGCGCAGCCCCTGCCCCGTGCCCCGAAGGAGGGCGAGGCTGCAGCTTGTGCTGTTCCCGTTCAGCCCCAGGAGCTCCCTCCCTGCACGAGCTCACCTTGGAGAAGCACAGGGACACCGAGTCGCAGTGCTGGGTGATCTGCGCCGGCTCCACGGCCTGGGCCACTGCCGCGTTCATCAGCCGCGCCCCGTCCATGTGCACCCGCAGCCCGTAGCGCTCCGCGAGCCGGTGAACCTGGGCAGGGGCCGAGGAGCCGCCGGTGCCACCGTGAGCTGCTGCCGCCAGCCCCTCCGCGAGCCCCTCCGTGCCGCCCGCCGCCGGCTCCCACCTGCTGGAGGTAGGCGAGGGGCAGCACCCGGCCCCCCGCCGAGCTGTGCGTGTTCTCCAGGCAGATGAGCTCGGGGCGGGGATGGTACCGGCTGCCGTGGGCCTCGCGGACGGCCAGCTCCAGCTGCTCCAGGTCGAAGGTGCCGTCGGGCAGGTCCGGCAGCGCCTGGGAGTGCACCCCGGCCACCTGCGCCCGGGGAGCAGAGCTGGGGGGGGCCGGCCCTGCCCTCCCCGTCCCCCTGCCCCTGCTTCCAGCGCCAGCCCCGGGCCGGGCCGGAGCCTTCCCCCCGGCCCCGGCAGCCAGAGGAGGGCAGCAGCAAGCCGCCGTCCCCGCAGGGAGCCCCGGCGCCGCGCTGCGGCCGGAGGCCGGCACCTACCTGCGCCGCCCCGCCGTGCTCGTAGACGTGCAGGTGCGCCCCGGCGCCCAGGAGCAGCTGAGCCCCCCGGCGCTGGCAGTGGCACATCACTGGGGCACAGAGGGGCCGTGAGGGCGCGGCGTGGCCGCGGGCAGCCCGAGCAGGGAGGTGCAGGCTCGGCTGGGGATGCCCGCGGCCCTGCGGCTCCGGTGCCTGCCGCGGCACCGCTCTGCAGCAGGACATCTCCTGCGGGACGGGGGGGGACCCTGGGAGAGCGCTGGAGGTGGTCTGAGCGTGGGGCCTGCCTGGCAGGAGGCAGGGGAGCAGGGCAAGGATGGGGAGCAGCTGGGGGGGCCCTGCCCACCCTCCCTGCCTCGTACACCCACGTGGCCAGAGCTGGAGCGGAGCCCACCCTCACCCTCCCTGCAGCACACAGCAGAGCCCTGCTCATGCGCAGGGCAGGAAAGTGAGCTGGGTAAAGGTTAATGGAGCAGGAGGATGGGCGAGCATGGGTGCCCTCTCCACCAGTAAGGGGTTTGGTCATCCGCAACGGGAAGCAGGACAGCGGCTCTGGGGTCTGGCCAGAGTCACGCTGCACTGCTGAAGCTTTTGGTTGAATGGGCTGAGCACAACAGGAGAGGCACCCAGCTGAGCAGGAGCACCGAGCTGCCTTCTCCACCGGGCTCTCCCCTGTGGCCATTCGGACGTGACACGCCTGGAACTTTCTGAGCAAGACTGCGGCTCTCCCAGAGAGGAGCGAGGCTGGGGAGGGAGAGCTGTACTGAGCTCTGGGCGCTCACCTGCAATGAGGTTTGCCATCGTGGCTGTGGGTACAAAAAGGGCTTCTTCCATCCCTAGGAACCTTGCGGCCAGGTGCTGCAGCTCTGCATGGAGGAAAGGCACAGAGAGCCTGTGTGAGAGGGAGGTCTGCCGGCCCTCGGAGGGGGCACTGCAGCCCCAGGACCCACAGGCCTGGCCCCCTCCCCAGCCCTGGCCCCGCTGCCCCTTGCAGCGCAGGAGCAGCTTCCCCCGTGCTCACCATTGACCGTGGGATCCTCGCCATAGTCGTCATCTCCTACGGCAGCCTGGGCCATGGCACGCCTCATCGCCTCACTGGGCTGGGTGACGGTGTCACTGCGCAGGTCCACCACGTGCTGCGGGCACCTGCTGGGGACAGCGGGGTCCCTGCAGCTGTGCCAGTCCCTGGGGACAGGCCTGCCCCTCGCCCCCATGCCCTGCACCAAACCAGACCCCGCAGCAGTGGCTGTGCCGAGCTGGGCCTGCACCAGCACCTGCTCTGAGAGGGTCCAGCGCAGCCCACCCAGGCGGTGCTGAGCCCAGCTGCGACCCCCAGCCTGCCGCCAGCCGCCTGCACGCACCCGAGGGCCGCTCCGCCCCGTGCCGGCCACGCATCGCCCCCGGCTCCGGTGCCCCCATTCGTTGTGCTGCCGCGGCGGGGCCCCGCTCCACGCAGCCAGGCCCGGCGGAGCGCAGCGCCCGCGCCCCGCACCGCCAGCATCGCCGGGACTGCCGGGACGGCCGGGACCGCCCTGTCGCAAGGGCTCCCGGGGCGCGTAGTCCATGGAGGGACAGGCTGTCCTGCACCGCTGCCTGCGGCCCAGCCGGCCACGCTCCCCGGCGGGGCTGCAGCGTGGGAGGCACCCTGAGGCCACCCAGGCCATGAGGGTGGCAACCCGAGGGACAGCTGAGGATGGCGGGTGCCCTGCTCCTGCCTCACGGGCCCCCGGGCACCCCCTGGGGCTGGCTCAGTGGACGCTGGTGCCCTGCAGCGCCCGGCACTCTGCAGATCCTCCCCATCCTGTGCCTCTGCGCTGTGCCTGTGGCCGCTCGGGTGTCACCGTGCCAGGGGCAAGTGGAGGTGCTGGAGCTGTGGGGTGGGCACTGCTCGATGCCCCCGTGCCCCCCTGTGGCCCCTCGTCCCACCGGCAGAGCTGACCGGGGAGCCCCGGTGGCACGAGGCCGCCTGCCCCACTCAGCTGCGGCTCTGCGGGCGGACCTGCGAGTCTGCACGCACACAGAGAAGTGTGTTTAATGGCAATTGCTCCCGCCACACTGCTGACAGGAAAGGCACAGGGTGACCTTTGCTGCTGGGAATCGTCTCCAGCTTCTGGCTGCATCTGCCCCTGCAAACAGCTGACAAGCAGCCCTGTGGCACTGCCGGGTAAACACGGATTAGAGCAGCGCCGCTGTCAGCTTCGGGCAGCTCCGCGGCTCTCAGCACTTTCTCCCTGCACTGGGGAGGGGGACCCGTGGGCATCTGGCTGCTGGCACAGATCCCTGCTGCACCCCGCGGGGCACCGCCTGGCACAGCAGCGAGACCCCTGCCTCCTTCCCTTCGGGCTGGGGCGGGTGGGAGGCTGCACACGCGGGATGCTCCGTGGACACAGCTGGCCTGCACGCACGGGGCTCTGCCGGGAGCCCCTGGGCTGTGCCCCTTGTGCTGCGGGTGGAGCGGGGCTGCCACGGACAGGGCGCTGCAGCGCTTGCCAGTGCCGGGGGATAGCGGCGCAGGCCCCCATCCCTCCCCTCAGGGGCCTCGTGCCTCTCCTCTCGCGCATGCTGTGCCCGCAGCCTCCCGGTGCCATGTCTCCGGTGCAGCCGCGGGCATTGCGGCCCCGCTCTGCTGCTGCCTTCCTCCTCCATCGCCCGGCCCCGGCCCCGCAGCCCCCCTGGCTTGCTGCCCGCATGCCTGGGCGCGGGGCCTCCTCGCTGCCACCCGCCACAGCCCGCGCTGTCACCCTGCAGATGAGTGAGCCATAAACAGTCCTTCACAGAGACGTTTTTCACACACAGGGCCACATGTTAACAGTTTTTCTTTATTTACTGCCTCCATTTCCTCTTTGTTCCAGGAACTTGTCCTCCAACTTCAAGCTGCTCATGATTAGGCAAAAAGGCCTCTAATCTCCCCGATCTGATTTACCGTCACTGAGAGCAGACGCTTCCCGTTACTGGCCCTGGACCTGGGAGCACGGACAGCCGAGCTCTGCCGGCTCCCCGCGCCTCGCCTCTCCTCCCCGAGGCTTCCCCGCCGCACGCGCTGCCTTCCCAGCAGCTTCCCCTTCCAGTAAGCGTGCGGCAGCCCCGTGGCCAGGCCGCGGGCGAAGGGCTGGGGGAAGCGTGCCTGCGGGCTGGGCACCCAGCACCTCCGGGCGGCTGCATCGCGCCTTGGCTGCGGCCTCCCCAGCCGCTTTCCCACCCGCTCCTGCTGCTCCTGGTGCTGTCGGCTGAGGCACAGCGCTGCTGGCGGGTCCCGGGGTGCCCCATAGGGCTGTTAGGCCAACTGCAGCACCGTGCACAGCGTGGGGCTGGGCGCAGTGTCTGCAAGTGCTGAGCTCAGGGACTGGCGGGGTGGTGCGGGGCTTTGCAGCGTGCAGCCTCCCACCAGCAGCCCCGTGGCAGCCCTGGCATGGGCCTGGAGTCTGGCGCCAGGCTGGGGACGCCTTCGCTGGAGGTGGCCAAACCCTTTGCAGCACCCTGCTGCGTGGTAAGGATCCTCTGCAGACTCCCGAGTCCTGCAGCCCCCTCACTGCAAGCCCCCGGGGCTCTGCCTGCGATGCTCAGCACCAGGAGCGGCCTCAGCAGGTCCCTGCAGCCGCCACCATCTGCCCCCCGGCCACTCGGGGCCCAGCAGGGCCATGGGGGGGCTCAGCGGGAGCCAGCACCGGGCACCCAGGGGAAGGGTTGTGGCCGCGTGCGGGGCTGGAGGAGCCAAGGCCACAGGCGCGTGGGCAGCCGCAGGGCAGTGCTGGCGCCTGGCTGGCAGCTGGGGGGCTTGGCCAGTGCCTGGGGGGGCTCAGCCGGGGCCAGGCTGGCCATGGGCTTGTGGCCACCACCTGCCAGCACCGGCCCAGCGGCTCCTGGCCCCACCGAGAGTGCAGCCACCCGCGGGCTGAGCGCATGCCGTGAAGGTGCCTCCCCAGGGCTAAAATTAGCTGCTGGGCCCTGGCCGAGGAGCGGATCCCACATCCCGCTGGGGAGGATCGGGTTTCCCTACGCCCTCCCCCTGCCACAGGAGCTGGCAGCCGCTGGGGCGATTCCCGGAGCCGGGTCGGGCTCCCCCCTGCCTCCGGCCCCACAGGCGGCTCCGGGAGCAGCCAGGTCCCGGCACCGCGCCCCTGCCCGCACTGGCAGCGCGTGTCCTGCCCCCCCTGCCGCCACCCTGGGGCTGGGGGCCCTGCTGGGTGTCCTCCCGGTGGGACCCGCAGAGGGGGCCTGGGCTGGGGGCTGGTGTGGCTCCAAGCTCCTCAGCCAGCGCTGGGGCTGGGGCTGAGCCCCCCCGCACACACGTGTGCCCAGGGCCGCCGGCCAGGCTGTGCAGACGCAGCCTGGGGAGCACCGGGAGCTCTGCTCCCTGCCTCCCAGACAGAGAGCTGGTGGGACTGGGGGCTGCTGGGGTGCTGGGGTGCACCCGCTGCCATCTGGGGTGGGCGCTTCCTGATTGCTGCCCTGCTCCTGCTGGAACTCTGCATGGGGCAGGGGCGGGATGGGGCTTGGGGCTGCCCTGCCTGGGCACTGGGCCAGGGAAGGGTCTCTCAGGGGGGCCATCGGGGGGTTTGGGTGCAGCGAGATGCCTGGTTCTGCTTGGGTTTGGGACTGGTGCTGCTGGAGCTGTGGAGGCGGCCCCGCTGGGCTGCAGGGTGTGCGGTGCGGGGCCTGTGGGGTGCCGGTGCCACGGGGTGTCCCATGCCATGGTGAGGTGGGCTGGCTGCAGCGCTTGGTGGGGGCCCTGCAGCCCTTGCCATGTGCTGGGGGTGTTTTCCTCCTGTGCTGCCTTGGACCCACGACCTCGCTGTGTGCTCTGTGGGGTGCGATAACTTATCCAGCAGGCTGGAGTTGGCCAGCCTTGGAGGGCCCCACTAAGACCTGGGCAAAGGGAGCGTGAGCATCAATCATCCCCGAGTGGTAGGAGCTGTGGAGCCAACTGATTTCCTACTGTCGGGAACCATGGAGCGATGCCTGGAAGCGCTGGGATGTGCTGGGCTCCTGGCTCAGCCTGTCAGGGGGACAGCCAGGCCTCCGACATGCTGTGCTGTGCTGTGCTGTGCCGTGCCATGCCACGTTGTGCTGTGCCGTGCTGTGCCACATTGTGCTGTGCCGTGCCGTGCCATGTTGTGCCATTCCATGCCACATTGTGCTGTGCCGTGCCATGTTGTGCCATTCCATGCCACATTGTGCTGTGCCGTGCCACATTGTGCTGTGCCGTGCCATGCCATGTTGTGCTGTGCCGTGCCATGTTGTGCTGTGCCGTGCTGTGCCACATTGTGTTGTGCTGTGCCATGGCATGTTATGCCATTCCATGCCACATTGTGTTGTGCCGTGCCGTGCCACGTTGTGCTGTGCCGTGCCATGCCACGTTGTGCTGTGCTGCTGCCCATGCCAGATCGTGCTGGAGGTGTAGGCTGGCACCGAGGGACGGGTGCTGTGTGGCCCCTCTGCACCAGCTCCCGGCCCCGGCGCCCCCTTGAGTGCCCCCGTGTGCGGGAGCCACCAGGGCTGCCCGGTGCGGCCAACCTCGCGGCTGTCCCGTGCCCGCGCCGTGCCGGGGCGCGCCTTTCGCCTGTTCGCTCCAAGCTCTTTGGGGCGCGCTCCGGCGGCTGTTCGCACACGCAGCGCCCAACCGGGACCGAGCCCCGAACAAACCCTCGACGGCCCCGTCTGGACGCCGGGGCGCACCCGGCGGGCGCGGGGGGACGGCCCGGAGGAGCGGCGGGGGCCCGGCCGGCGCGGCGCTGGGCTCCTCGCCACCGGCGCCCCCCCCGAGGAGGCACCGCGGCGGCGCAGGGGCCGGGTCCCCCGGCGGAGCGGGTCCCGAGGCCGGGCGGGGAGGCTCCGGCCGGCAGCCCCGCGGCCGCCGCGCCCCGGCCGCGCCGGGCAAGCCAGCGCCGGGGCCGCCCGGTGCCCGCCGGGCTGCGGCCGGCCCGGGAGCGGCGGCGGAGGGGCGGCCGGGCCGGGCGCCCCCATCCAACCTGCCGGCCGCCCGGGTGACCCCTCCCTCCGCCGGCAACAACTTTTCCAGTAAACCCACTGCAGAAATCCCGGCTTCCCGACAGGCCCGCCCCTCGGCTGCCCTGCGGGTGGGGGCCGCGGCGCTTAACCCTTCCCGGCCGGGCGCAGGTGGGAGCGCGCCCGGCGGCGGCTCCGTGCCCGGCGGGGCCCCCCCGGGGCGGCGGGCGAGGGGCCGGGGCCGGAGGCGCCCCGCGGGGCCGCGCGCCCTCGAGCAGCGGGGCGGGGGCCGTGCCCCGGGGGGTCCCAGCGGGGGCGGCGGCGGGCCCGGGGGGGCGGCGGGGAGCGCGCAGGACCCCGGCCCCCCCCGGCCCCCCCCGGCCCCCCCCGGCCGCCCTCTGCGCCCCGGCCCCGCGGAGGTGCGGGGGGAAGGCAGGCTGGCGTCGCGGTGCGGGGCCGTGCCGGGCGGTCACTGCCAGCGCTGCGAGGCCTTTTCAGGGCGGGGGTGACACCGTGGGGGTGACACCGTGGGGAGGGGGCCCAGCCCCGCGGCGGGGCAGGAGCATCCCAAAAGCTGAGGGGCCAGAGCGCGGTCTGGGAAAGATGCCGATATCCGGGGGGCTCCTTCCCGAGTGTGGCTCCTTCCCACGGCACAGCGGGGCACCAGGTCCCCCAGCGGGACGGCGTCCTGCCCGTCCCCGGCTGAGCAGCAGAGAGGTGCTGTGCAGGGCTGCGTGGTGCCGGTGCTGCTTGGTGGGGGTGCAGCCCCCCCCCACAGGCAGCGGGCACCCACAGCCAGGCCCAGCTCTGCTGCTGGGAGCAGCGGGCGAGCGTGACCCGTGCGGACGGGCGGGAGCTGTGGCCATCGCAGTCCTGCCTGCACCCTCCTCGTCCCCCGCAGGAGCCAGCCGGCCCGGGGCAGCAACCTGGCTGCACGAGGGTCTGGGCTGGGAGAGGGTCCCGGTGTAGGACGGCTCCTGCGAGGAGGGGAGCAGCTCTCGGGGGCACTCTGGGTGGGAGGGCGCCGCTGCAGGGGCTGGCTCCGCACAGGGGCACAGGGGCTGGCGTGCCCTTCCCAGCGCCCCCGGGATCGGAGCTCCGTGCTGGGCTGCCCCTGGCGTGCCCTGCCTGCCGCCAGCCCTGGCCCCATGCTGGCTGCTGCACTGGCCCAGGCAGGGCTGAGGTAAGTGCTGTAATTGTTTTCTCTGTGGCCCGAGATGAATAATTGAGAGGTCTTTGAGGAGAATTAATTAGCCCGTTTATTGGCAGTAAATGCTTTTCTCCAGATGATGAAATAGATCCTGCGCCACACGTGGGGCAGGCGGATGCAGGTCGCTGAGGTTGCTCTGGAGCTCACCAGTGCCAGGTCTGTGCGCTGGCTGTGCTGGTGCCCTGTGCCCACCACGGGGCAGGCGTGCCGGTGCCGGTGCCTGCTCCCACGGCCTCCTGCAGCCCCTTGTGCCTGGAGCTCGCTGTGCCCACGGGAACCTGGCACGGGCAGGAGCAGGGGCACTGAGGGGCAGGAGACCCCACCTGGAAGCTCCTTCCAGGCTGCTCTGCACAGGGCGGACCAGAGGGTCTCTCTTGGACAAATCTGTCTGGTTTTGGCCTAGTTGTGCCCCGCTGTACAGCACAGCACGGTGTGGCACAGGGGTTCAGAGGGGCAGGAGTGAGGCACGAAGCCCCTTGGCTGCCTGCAGCCCTTGGCTGAGCCGCGCTGCCCACCTGAGCCAGTCCCTCGGTCACCCACTGTGGGCACCCCTCCTGTCCCCATATCCCTCGTGGTTATTTGTGCTGCCATGGTGGTGCTGGAAGGGAAGACCCCGGCGTGTGGCAGGGGGACCCTCTGCCCCCCACTGTGCCATGGCTTTCCTCTGCATCCCAGCTCACAGCCTGTCCTGGGGGCTCCCACCCTGAACAGGCCCCCGCTGCGTCCCCTTGTGCCTCCTTCCTTGCAGGTGCCAAGGTGGTGCCAGCTGGGAGCTTGAGGCTCACATCTCTCGCATCTCCTGTGCCTCCTCCCCTCCCCTCCTCCCCGGGTGTGAGGGGAAGGGCCAAGCATGGCCAGAAATGCTTAAACAAGGATTTCCTTGTTGCTGCACGAGCTGTTTGCCTTGCTCCCAGGCCAGCCGTTAATGAGGTTTGGCAGGAGGCACTGGCAGCCCCAGCCATTGGATTTCTATAAATCAACCTGGTGCTAATGCATGGGGCTGGCTGGGACGGATCTGCTCAGCCTCGGTGCGTGGGTTCGCAGCCCTTGGGCTGCCCAGCGTTGCCTGCTGCGGAGGGGAGGCTGTGCACAGCCAGCCCAGCCACCGGGGCCGGGGTTGCTCTGCCACACCGAGATGTTAACGTTTGTGGGTTTGGGCAGTTGGATGAGCTGTGCCTGGATCCAGGGGCAGGTTGGGTTTGGCAGCACCAGGGTGGCTGTGCAGGCCCCTCTGGGCGCGGAGCAGCTCCTTGGGGGAGCCGTAGGCAGCCTCTGGGCGCGGAGCATCCTGGAAAGGCGGGGAGGGGGCTGCGGCTTCCCAGCAGGCCGGCTGGAGCGGCCCCTGCAGCTGTTCATTTCCAGGAAAGTGTAAAACAAAATAAAGCAGCTCCCCACGGCCAAAGTCCTGCTGTGTCCTGGTCCTCCCCCCTCGCCCCCCGCCTCCCTTCCCCCAGACCCTGGAGAGGCTGCTGCGTGCTCAGCACCGCTGGGGCAGGGGGATGGTGTGGGGGCAGCATGGGGACGGCTCGGCCCCACACGTGCCCTGCTGTGGGGCCGGGGCCGCGGCTGTCCCGCACGCCTCCTGTGCGTGACGCATGCCCTGTGTCCCCCTGCCCCTGAGCTGCGTCAGGCATGCAAAGCAGGGTAAGCAAATTACCCAGCCCTACGGGAAACATCGCTGCAGCTGTGCCTGGTGGCTGCCACCACGGCCCGTGGCCACTGCCAGGAAACGGCGCCGTGGCCACGGGGCCCTGCATGTGGGCTCCTTGTGCCAGGGCTGCCTGCGGCAGGCGTGCGGCTGCGGCTGGCCCGGTGCTGGGCTGCGTCCCCCTGGCGTGGCTGGGCCTGGGCTCGCCGCAGGGGATTTGCACCAGGCCTTCGGGAGGGCGGCTCTCGGCGCGTTTCTCCCGGCGCGTTGCTCTCCGCAGCCCTTTGTGCAGGAAAGGAGGCGCCAGGAAGCGGGACCTGTTATCTCTGCTTCCCCACAGCGATGCGCTCGGCTCTCCAGCACGGGCCCCAGCAGGCCAAGGGCGGTCAGGGCTGTTTGCTCCCCTCACCTGGGGTTGCTTTTGTTTTGTCTGGGGTCCTACAGGGCTTGTCTCCCTGTGATGCGCTCACCAGCCTGGGGCTCTCCCACAGCAGCTCCTGCCAGCTTTGCACGGCCGGGTTTGTCGGAGCCCCCTCGCCGGCGGGAGCTCACCGCCTCCTGCAGCGCTGCGTGGCCCCAGCCAGCCCCAGCCTCGCCAGCGCTGGAGCCCCTGCACTGGGTGGTGGCAGCTGCCTGGTCCCTGCCAGCAGAGGGATATTCTGAGCCCCCTGCGTGCCCCTGCTCGCCTGGTGCCCGCCTGATCTCCCCTCCTGGCCCTGGGCTGTGAGGGCTCGGTGCAGGTTGGGCATTGCAGTGCTCGTCATGGGTGCCCCGGCAGCCAGCGCCAGGGATGTTGGGCAGGAGAAGGGACCGGGACGAGCCCACACGGGCAGGGTCTGGAGCAGGATGCTGGAGCGAGCGGGACCCCACACTGCGATGGGCATGGGCTGGGGACAGCTGCCGTCACTCCTGCAGCAACGCTTCACCGCAGAGCTGCCAGGGAGCAGCCAGGGCTGCACTCAGTGTCTGGCTTAGAGGAAGAGCTGCCCGTCTCAAAGATGACGTTTCAGTTCCTGCTCTGAACGTGCTTCCCCCTTTATCAAGAAACCCCTCTGCTCTCGCTGGGAAAGAGTTTCTGCAACATGTGGAAACTGAGAGAAACCCCAGCCCCAGCACAGCCCTGCCGCCCGCCTGGGCTCGGCCCAGCAGCTCCCACGGGGCCGCCGCCGGCTGCCCGGAAAGCCCCGGCCACAGCCCCCTTCCCACCGCCCTGCCAGCCCTGGCGGTGGTGCCCCTGGGCTGGCAGAGTCCCCCCAGCTGTGTGACCCTGCAGGGGTCTGCATGGGGGGACCGGGGTGTCTGCCAGCAGCTGTCCCTCTGTCCGCAGCTGGACACATCCTCGGCTCCCGTCAGCCCAGCGTGCTGCCGCACGAGCCCAGGCGGGATGCGCACAGCCAGGGCAGAGGGAAGATGGGGAAGATGCTGCTGCTGAGACCGTGCACCCACTGTGGCTGGGACTGGCCACTTCCCCTCCTTTCAGCACCTGCTCGTGGGTGCGAGAGCAGCTGGGGGGCTCCGAACCGCGTCCAACCGCCGCGGTGACAACCTGCCAGCAGCCGCGGTTGCGCGGTGCTGAGCAGGAGCGGTGCCGGCACGCCTGGGGCCCCACGGGGACTTGGCTTTGGCTGGTGCAGCTGCGGGGAGCACAGGGGGGCACAGTGTGGTGGGCGGGGGCGCCCGTGCCACACCGGGAAGCCGGGCTCATCCCTTGGCAGCCCTGGGGTCCCCAACGGCTCCGAGGGTCCTGCTCCTTGCCCTGGGCGGGGAGCACCCCACAGCGGTGTCTGTGCCTGTGCCTCATTTTAGCTGCTGCAGCTGCGGGCACAGGAGCCGGGGGCCATCGTACATGCAGGTGGCTGGGAACAGGAACCTCCTGCATGGGAGGTTGTGCAAGGAGGAGGGACACACTCCCGCATGTTGGTTCGCACACACCCAGGGAGGGCACAGGCAGTGACTTCCCTCTGGCCATTTCGAAATTCCACCGCTCTTACAGAAAAGCCCCTGGGCAGAATTCCTGCAATGCGGTGATTCATCCCGCCAGGCTGGAAGCAATGACTTCGTGTCTCCAGTAAACCCTCTTCAGCGAGCAGATGAAAGGGGCAGTGAGCGCCGCTGCGCCCTCGTTATCACCAGAACCAGATGTGGGGTGATGCCCCCCCAGCCCCTGCCCGCACCGCTGCCTCCCTGCCTTTGGGGGTGCCGGAGGAGCCCGGCCGCTGTGCCTGGCCAGGGAGGTCCAGGGCGATGCGGGGCCATGAACCGCTGGGCAGAGGGGACGTGGGTGCCGAGCACCAAAATCCCTCCCCTGTTCCCGTCCCCGTGGGGGCTGGATGCGCAGCCTGGCGTCCCCTGCCCTGGCTGCTCGTCCCAGCCTGGCACTGGCGAGGCCCATGGCCAGGTGCTTCGGTGGGACCGTTCCCCCACCAGTGAGAGCACGCGGGACAGCCCCTTCCAGGAAGCATGTGCAAGGGCAGCCAGACTGCGGAGTTCCCGACAGCAGCTCTGGTTTTAATAACAGCAAATCAATGGATGCCCGATTCCGGCCAGAGCAAACTCCTGCCGCTTCCTTCCCGGGGCCGCCTGGGCAGGTGGGGTCCCCGCAGGGGCAGGGATGCACGGGACGGGAGCGCAGACCCCGGGTACCACCCGTGCGTTTCCCAGTGCCTGATGGCCTGCGCCAGCTGTCCCGTGTGCTTCAGCCCAGTCCGTGTGCTCACCGTACCCCAGCCCTGCTGCACTGCGCATTCGGGGGTCCTGGCAGCCCCTGTGCCCACCCTGCGCCCCGTGCAGGTGCTGCCCGTGGGGCACTGCTCTGCCTTGGGCATTTCCAGCTGCTCCCAGCTGCTCGCCTTCCTCCAGCTCTGCATTGTGATTCAGCCCCCCTTCCCCGCGGGGTTTGCACAAACCTTTCTGCTCTCTTTGTGCTTGTTTTGAGAACAGATTAGTCATGGTTCTTAGCTGGCTTCCAGCAAACTGCACAACAGCACCATGGAAAAATGAGAACAGCAAAGTGATGACTCAGCAGGGCTCACACTCCCATCCCTTGGGTGCCAACTGTCCCCTGCTCCCATGCGGCCCCACGGATCATTAGGGACCACCCAGCAGCGCGGCCAGGCTGGGCAGGCAGTGCGGGGAAGCACAGCCTGGGGGGCAGCGCCTGCCTGGAAGCAGCCATGGGCGAGCAAGGGCTGGAGAGGGGCTGGCTGGGCGGGATGCTGGATGACCGGGGTCCCCAGGGGTACGGACCCTTGAGCTCAGCCTCCACCCATCCCTGAGCCCCCTCTTTGCCTCGTGGGTGCGGGCTCCCCTGCTCCCTGCTGGTGTCGTGCTGCCCTGGGACCTCTCCATGCTCAGGGCTGGTCCTGCCCTCCTGGAGCATCCTGCCCTGCTGGTGGCAGCTCCTGCTCAGGGTCTTGCAAGGTGGCAGCTCTGCTGCTGGCAGCCCCAGGCCATCGCCCCGGGCACCACGGCCCCTCCTTGCCGGCACCTGTGGGCCAGGGCTGGGCCGGTGACAGGAACTCCCGGGGCGGGCCCTTACCGTACCTCGCACCTCGCTCCGCAGCCCTTTATTGCCCTGCCTTGGCCAGCTGCCCGGAGGCACGGCGCGCTGCCAAGTCTCCGTGCCAGGTGGCTTATCGTGATCCCATGGCGCTGGACACCAACTGGTGTCGGCTGCCAAGGATGAACAATATAATTGCTGGAATTACAGTAAAGTGCTCCCATTCCCACTCGTTAAATGCTGAGATGGGGCCCACGGGTCCTTCTAGGGAACATCTGCTCCAGCTGTGACCTCTGTCAGCCGCACACCCATCCTCGCCCAGCGCGGTGGCTCCTCCGCCCCATCACCCCCAGCCCAGCCGGCACCGAGTGGGGACCGGGGCTGTTGTCCCCGTGCCACAGCAGGCGGCAGCTGGCAGAGGGATCCCCGCTCCCCAGGCGCCCATGTGTGGAGCGTGCTCCAAAGCTCCAGGGCGTGCGTGGGCTCCTGGGGCTGTGCTGCACCCGGCGGTGGGTTTGGGGTGATGCCTGCAGCCCCCACATCGGTGCCACCAATGCACAGCAGTCACCTAGCGCGTGGGACGCAGCTGCTGGGCTTGTGCTCAACATCTGAGTGACGGCACGTGGCTCTCGCTGCTCCCCGGCCAGCCCAGCTGTGGATGTCCCCTGCTCCATCCCCACGTGCCTTTTTCTGTGGCACTGGCAAGAGGGTGGCACCTCCGGGGAGGCTGGAGGTGGGTCGAAGCTCCTGTGCCCGAGCCAGGGGCCCACGGCAGCTCCCCTTTGCTCCGTTCCCCTGGGCTGTGACCAGCTCTCCTGGGTGAGTGGAGCCGCTCCCCCGCATCCTGGCGGGATCTGCTCTCTGCCCATGGGACTTGGGAGCCGTCGGGCAGATGTGGCCCACCAGGCTCGGAGGACCTCGGGGCCCCCCAGCATTCCGCACCCGTGGGAGCGGGGCAGGGCTGGACCAGGAGCAGCAGCACCAGCCCCGCAGAGGCAGGGTCCGCGTCCGGGCGCCCTGCCCCGAGCCGCGTGTGCAGCTGCCGGCTCCTGTGACAGGGAGGAGGCCGGGGCTGATGCGAGGCCAAGGGTTGCTCCAGGGCTGGGGCTTGGCACCTGCCCACAGCTGCTCCGCCAGGGTCATCTGAGGATGCTGCTCCGTGCTGGGCAAACACACCCACGGCAGCCGGCAGCCTGCTGCCTGGAGCATCCACGGGGCCCTCGAGTGACGTGCCGCCAGCGTGCCTGTGCCCAGCCGCCGCTGCAGCCGGCAGGCGCCTCGCCAGCTCCTTGCACGTGCAGGTGCAGGAGCAGCACAGGCCCGAGCCGTGGTCACCAGCCAGGAGCAGGAGAGCGTGCGGGAGGGGCTGGCACGGGACGGGACCTGCTCGCGTGCCGGCATCCCCAGCCCACCCCAGGCTTGGCCGTCCCAGGGCAGCACTTGGCAGGGGGACGCCCCCGGCACGGGCAGGGCGGGGGCTGGCAGGGCTGCGGCTCGCAGCCACCCACCCCCCGGGCAGCCCCGGCACCTCTGGCGCTGGGCTGCTGCTCCCTCATCCTTGGCCGTGTCCCCAGACTCGGCCTGCGGCTTCCATTGCCACAGCAACGTGGCTTTGTTTGAAACGTTCCTCTGAAATGTCAGGACTTTCTACGGGCTCCAGCTTCTGCTGCTGGGATTAAAACTTCCTCTGTTGCTCTGGAGAGGCACGGGGGGCAGGGGGTGCTCCACCCCGAGCAGCCCCCCCCGTGGGGCAGTGGGAGCTCTGCCCCAGGCAGCTGGGGAGCCCCCGGCCCCGGCAGCCGGACCCGGTTGGTCCCGGTGGGCCGTGGTGAAGGATTTGCCTTTCCCAGCCGTTTGCCCCCGTGTCTCTGCCCACCCTGGAGTGCGGCTCCGTGTGGCAGCTCCCCGAGGCCAGGAGCATTTGCCAGCTGCAGCCTGCAGGCAGCAGGACCCCTCCGCACCCTCTGTGCGGCTGGGAGCCGAGGCTGAGGGGCCGGGGGCACAGCTGGGGCTGGAGGTGGGTGCGGGTGCGAGACCCCCCCCCATCTCCTTTCCCACCCACCCCAGCTCCCCACGCACCACCACGTTTCTGTGCCCTCGGGTGGGCAGGTGAGCCCGGAGCAGGGTGACGCTGCCCGCTGCTGCCCAGCAGGCAGGTGCCTGGGCTCCCTGAGAGCCTCCCCTGGGACAGCCGGGACGCTTTGTGCCACGAGCGAGCATTTGTGAAGGCATGGCTGGGACATCTCCGCCTGCCCCGGACACCCGGGTGCTGGCCGCGTGCACCTGCACCCTCCTCTCGCCCGCACATCAGCCGCTGGTTCTGGCACCGGGCTGTGCCCGCGTCCTTCACGGCGCAGCGCTGCCCGCCGCGGCTGCCCCCGCGCAGGGCAATGCCCCCGGGAGCAGAGCTCAGGGCAGCGCCGCGCTCACCAGCACCGTGCGAGCGGGTGGCCGTGGCCTCCGCTGCCGCCAGACCTCGGGTGCGCAGCACGGGGCGCGGGGGGGTCCGGTGGAGGTGCCTGGGTAGGAGGCAGCCGGCGCAGCGCAGCCTCCGCGAGGAGCGGGGCTGATGGAAGAAATGAGGAATGCTCAGCTGCTGGCTCCCTCCGCCAGTTTACTGCGGGTCTCGCTGGAGATCCAGCAACAGAGAGGGGTTTCCATGGCAACGTACACAGGCCTCTCCGTTTACTTCTGCATCCCAAAATACACCCTGGGCTCACCGCGGAGCCCCGTGGCCTCCGTGTGCTCCCTGGATGCCCACCGCCTGCCAGCCCTGGCCGGACAGAGCCGGGCACCAAGGCCGGTGGGTGCTGAAGGGGCACGGGGCAGCCCAGCAGCCCCCCGGCCGCTGCAGCCCTGCCTGCAGGCAGCGATGGGGCAGTGCCCGCCGAGCCCTGCCGGGGCCAGGGGCTGCGCCGCACCTCGGGGCTGCGCTGCCTGCGCCTGCCGGGGGCAGCCGGGGGGACTCTGCGGGACACGGGGCTCCGGCGGGCGCTGGAGAGGCCGAGCTGTGGAGCTGCTCCCCTGGGAGCTGCCGCTGCCCCAACCCGCGGTCAGATTCGCAGCGGTGCCACCGCAGCTGAGCGCAGGCTTCCCGGCAGCGCGTGCCGGGAGCAGATGTCTCGGTCCCTGTTCCCAACCGTCCCCACGGCCCCGGCCCCGCAGGAGGAATTGCCATGTAAGGAGCAGGTGGTGCCATTTACAGTAAGTCCCCGGCTGCTGCACAGCACAGCCCTTTCCTGCATCCTACTGGGAAACGCGGCGGTGGATGTGGGAACGTCCTGGTGCTGCGGAGCTGGGGAGCGGAGCAGGAGGAAGTGCGCGAGGGGTGTGCCGCGAGGTCGGGGTGCGCACTGCCTGCTCCCCACCTGCCTCTCTGGCCCCGCTGGAGGCCGGGGCTGCTGCTTGCTGACACCGTCCCCAGGTGTCCCAGGTACAGGCCGGGGCTCACAGCACAGCCTGGGCTGCCCACGAGCCTGCCTGGAGGCAGTCGGCGGGGGCAGAGGGGCTCCGAGCGGGGAGGTCCCCTTGTGCCACCGCTGCTGCTCCAGCCAGGGCACGAGGCTGCTGTCCACACTCCGGCGGCTGGGGCAGGCTGCTCAGCCCCGTGTGGGTCTGCGGTGCCTGGTGAGCCTGTCCTGCTCCCCGGGGATGGCCTCGGGGTGTGCCTGGTCAGGCTTCCCTGCACCCAGGGTGCCCGTGGCAGAACCGCGTGCCCGGCCGAGCTCTCCCAGCTGCCTGTCCTGCTGGGGGCTGTCTGGCGGCGACAATCGCAGGCTGCAGTTGTTTCCTGTTTTTGGGTCTGCAGATGCTGGTACACACCACGGAGCGGGTTTCCTGCCACCCTCTGACCCTGGAGGGTTTGGGTTCACCATCCCGGTGAATGCTTCCTTCTTGTGCCAGTAACAAGGCGGCAGCATGGTGGGAAGTGTCTGTGGGCCGCCTGCACCCCGCGGGGAGACCAGCCTGGGACAGGGCACGGGTCTGGGGGCGGCGGTGCGACCGCTTGCTCCTGCTCCATGCGAGCCCTGGAGAGGTGTGTGGTGCCAGGGTCCTCTTTTCTCCCTGCTGGGTCCCGTGAGCAGAAGCACCAAGCCCCAGGGCAGGTTCCTGACGTTGCGTGCCCCATGTGCAGCCCCTGCCCACGCCAGGAGGAAGAGCCCTGCTCGGGGCTGGCTCGCTGGGGCTGGTCCCCAGGACTGGGGCTGTGCACCTTCCCCACGGCAGTGCAGGGTTGGCTGGGGGGGGCGAGACCTTGCTCCTGGCAGTGCTGCTTGAGGCACTGGGCACAAAGCCCCTTGGCCCTGCAGCCGGGGGCTGGGACGTTCCCATGCAGAGGGTTTTGTCCCCGCACCCTCCTGGCACGTCTCTTGGGCACATCCCAAGGGCAAGCGGGTTTTTGGGAAGCAGTGGGGCTGAGAGTGCGTCCGTCCACAGGCTGGCCCTGTTCCCAGGGCACGAGGTGGGTGCTGCTGACGGTCACCAGACGGGGCTGACGGCTGTGGGCAGGGCACGGCTGAGCCTGCAGCCCAGCTGCATCGCCAGAGCCCGAAGCCTCCCCGTGGGGACGCAGCTGGGAGCAGGCTGGGGTCGGCCGCACGGGCAGCCCGGTGGGACGGCAGCTCGGTGGCGGTGGCTGCAGTGCCCGGTGCGCCCCATCCCAGCTGTGCCCGGTTTGGGCTGTTAACGCACAGGGCCGGTGCAGGAGTGGAGGAGAGCCCTGGGGGCTGCAGCCTTGGAGCTTTGCTTGCCCATCCAGGGTGGGCAGGACGGGGCGTGGGGCTGCTGCCTCGCTGGGGGTGCCTGCGCCTGGCTGGCCCTGCCGCAAGGAGACCAGCGCCTGGCCGGGGATGCTGGCCGGGCGGATGGGAGCCGGGACTGGAGGCCAGCTGTGACATTCCCTGCCCTGCCCCGGCTCCCCGGGCAGGGTGACCCTGTCTCAGCCCCTTCCCAGTCCCCTGCGCTTGCCCCGTTTCCTGCCCCACGCTGTCTGATCACCGCAGGGACAACCGTCCCCGTCCAGGAAAGCTTGGGGATGGCACGCTCAGCCCGGCCCTGGGCACGGCGCTGCGGCAGGGGGCCGCCTGTCCACGACACGTGGCCTCTTGCGTAAGCCGGGCCAAGTCCGCTCGACTTTTCTGGGGAAGGCAAGAGGTTTGTGAAACCTTAGGCAGGGATTTGCCCACTGGCCGCCGCGTCACCGCTGCTGTAAGGTTGGGTGTATTCCAAGAACCCCGCGGCGCTCACAGGGCTTCCCGGACTCTCGAGTCAGCAGCGGGTTGCAGCACTGCGCCGCAGCCTGAGGCAAGAGGGAAGGGGCCCCGAAAGGCAGCGGACTCGAGGCCCCTGCTGGGAAGCCGCAGGGCCGGAGCTGTTCCCACAGGGATGCGGGGGCTGGCGGGTCCTGGTGGGCGGCTTCCCCGCTCTGCCCCACGGCAGGGCGCAGCCAGCCCCTCCCCAGGAGCCTGGGGGTGCTGAGCTCCCCTGGGGACCCCGGCTCCCCCCTCTGCCGTGCCCGTCTCCAGACCATGCAAGGTGGCTGCCCTCCACCTGGAGGGGCCGGGGCTCGGTGAGCGGGGCCGCCCGGTCCTGCTGGCACATCGGGTAAAATATCTTCCAGGTAAAGCTGCACCGTCCGCTGTCACGGAGCCCTGCCGTTACACCCCCAGCCCCGAGGAAGGCAGAGGGGGAGGCGCAGCGGTTCCTGGGAGCGGCGATGCTCCTGGTCCCTCCCCAGAGGGGCTGCAGGAGTGATGTTCTCCCGTGGGGCAGCTCCCCCAGGGGCAGCTCTCCTGCGGCGCAGCTCTCCCCTGCAGCCCTGCTCCCACCCCGGTCCTGCCGTGGGCTGGGAGCCCGGTGCTGCCGGGGGGCTGGGGCAGGGAGTGGCGGGGGGAGCCCTGACGTCGGGATGTGTCTCAGCAGGGCCTGGCGGGCGGCCACCCGCGCGCATGGACATTCCTCGCATAGCTCTGGCGGGTGCCCGGGCAGGCTGCGAGGCGCTTCCTGGCAGCCCACGAGCCATGGCCCCACAGAACAGCACCAAAATAGTCACTGGGACCGTGCCGTGCCCACAGCCTTAGGCGGGCGCATTCGCCATCCCTCCGCTCCAGGGCGATTCCTAAGGGAAGCCTTCTCCCAGCGGCTGGGGGTTCCCCCAGCGGGAGCGCGGGGCACAATGCCCAGCACCGTGCACGTGGCCCCAGGGCTGGGTGCGGGCTGGGGGTGCTGAGGGGGCGTGCTGGCGACGGAGGGGGCTGCGGGGCACCTTGGCACAGCCTGCTCTGTGCTGCCTGGCAGGTGGGCTGGCACCCCTGGCAGTGCCCCTCTCCTGCCAGGCATCCAGGCACGGAACCCAGGCTCCCTCCCGGAGCTGGAGTTTACTCCCTCAACTGTTTCATGTACCCAAGGGCCGGCACCTCCCAGGGTTCCCGGGGGAATTCCTCCTCTTGCCCTGGGCACCTGCCCTGGGACAGGCTGGGGGCTGACGGGTTGGGGTCTGGCCCTTCCCTGTGGCACCCGGGCTGGTGGCTCGGGGATGGAGCCAGCGTCCTGTACCGCGGGACAAGCAGGACCCTGACCCCGCTTAACCCTTTCTCACTTGAGCCCTCCTCACTCGTAGAAGCGCCACGACCCTTGGTGCTGTGTGCTTTCCAGCCCCGTGCCTCCCGGTGCTTCGCTCTCAGAGCTCTTTGCCCTTCGCACGCCCCGGGCTGGGGGAGGCTCGCTGGCAGGGTGGGCTCGCTGCAGCGCGCAGCGTCGCACCACAGGTTGGATGACTTCATGCCACGGTCTGCCTCCGTGCTATCAGCACCTCTGTGCCCAGGGTGAAGGACCGTGCCCCACGTCCCAGGGGACCCCTCGCAGCCGCGCCAGTTGTGTCCGTAGCCGGCCCTGTCCCCGCAGCGCCTCGCGGCCCCGGCCCAGCCAGCGGAGCAGCGTGGTGGGCTCAGACATACCTGAGCGATGGAGCAGTGCTTACGCACACCGGGCGGTGAGTCACCGCGGCAGGAATCACCCCAGCGCCCAGCGTGGCTCCAGGAAGCTGGTGCTTACGTGGTGTAAACACAATCCCGGCGTCGCAGCGAGGGCAGCGGCCGGGAGGGACGTGCGTCACGCCGCGGGGCCGGGGTGGCCTTGGGGAGTGCAGGGGAGGAAACAGACCAGATTTGGGGGTTTCATTAAAAAATAGTGCTCTTTATTATAAATTATGGAAACATTTCCTTTCTGAATATAAATATAAATATGTGCAAAGTTTCATCTGAGTTTTGTTTTGGTTGAATTTTCAAGCATGGTTTTGCTCAGCCCTCGAGGCTGGAGGTGAAGATGGAATCTTTATAAAAGACAGTGATTCACGTAGACCTGTAAACATCTCTTCGGTAAAAAAAAAAAAAAGAAAAAAGGCCAGAAAAAAAAACACAACTGCTTTTCCAGGCAGACGCAGAGGAACGCTCACAGGACAGCACTCTCAGGGCATCCTCCTGCCGCGTTCCCGCAGGCATCGGTGCCCCGTGGAGCAGCACGGCCAGGGCCCCGGCCGGGATGGAGAGCTGGGGTCCGTGGGGAGAGGCTGGGCAGGTGGGGTGCAACACTCGGGAGTAACGGCCCGGTGCCAGCTCCCTGTCCCTTCGGCGCTCCTTGCAGATGCGAGCACGCGGGACTCAGTCGTCAGGATGGGCTGTTTCCCCTCCGGCTTCACGACGTGTTACCGGGACCACTATCACTCAGCGTCGCCAAACAATGTGCAGTAACCCAGACCACGGGACAAGAAGAATATTAAGGCTTAGTCCCTTGGAAAATGGCAACGAGGGCAAAAAGGCAGCGACCTCCAAGTCTGGGGCCTGGTGTGAAAGGAGCTTCCACCCACAAGGAGGCAGCAAGAGGTAAAGTACGGGCAAAAACCACTTTCCCCTTAAAACCGAGGAAAAGCGTCAGGCACCAGCTGGACTCCAGTGCTTCTCATTCTCTCCTGGCGGGAGGGCTGTCGCCAGACCCCTCCGGTGCGGTCCCGCCAGGGTGGCCAGGAGGCGGCTGCTGGGGCGCAGCCCCCCCGTGCCGCGCAGTGGGTGCCGTCCCTGGGCTGCCCGCGCCCCGGGGCTCTGCCGACCCGGCTCCCCCCGTGCCGGGGCGCACTGTAACATCCACAGTCCGACCAGAGCAGTCTCCTTCCCCCGGACAGGGGGTGTCGCGCTTCCTCAGGGTGTCCCCCCCAACATGACGGGCACGAGCCACAGCCCCGGGTCCGCCACGGCTCTCCCCCGGTCCCCTCCTCTCCTTCCCAGAGGGAGAGGCTTCTCGTGCCCCGCAAGTTCCTGCTTCTGCGGGGTGTTGTGCCTGTCCCCTGCTCTTGTGCTTGTAGCGTGTGACCTCCCTCCGCGGGCCCCTTAGAGGGGGGCATCGTACTGGTCCAGGAACTCCTTGATGGGAGCCGGCAGCTGAGTCATCTTCTCATAGGAGTCCAGGTGCCCGTTGACGGTCTTGCGGCAGAGGTGCTGCAGAGTGGAGACGCTGGAGGAGAGCGGGCGGCTGAGCACCAGCGGGATCTTCTCGCCGCCCGAGTAGATGTAGTAGGTGCGCTTGGGGTGCAGGCCCCCCCCCGGCTGCTCGGGGACGGCGCAGGGAGCGGGCGGCATGTAGTGATGGACCAGCTTGAGCACGCAGTCGAAGCGGGGCACGGGCTGGCTGCTGCGGGGGTCGCTCTGCAGGGAGAAGCTGCCGCCCTCGCACTGGATGCGCAGGTTCTTGGTGCCCGACTCCGTCTTGACGCTGAGGGTGAAGAAGTGCCGCTGGTCCGAGCTGTCCCTGATGAGGAAGGTGCCGGCCGGCTCGGCGCTCAGCAGCAGGTTGGCCTCGCCGCCCGTCACCGTGCTCCAGTAGAAGCCGCTCTCCTGCAGCTTGCGCACGGTGTTCACCACGAGCTGGTACTCGCTCTTGGAGCTGAACGTCTTGAGGCGCAGGCTGGTGTCGAGGGGGCGGCTCATCCCGGCGGTGGGGAACTTGCTGTGGGTGACCATGGCGCAGGGAGCCAGCTTTGCGCGCTCGGGGTGCTGCTGCCGGGAGCAGCGGCTGCTACACCATCACCTGCGGCGGACACGGCCGTGAGCGACCGGCGGACCCTGCCCGGGGGCACCCCCGGCCCCGCCGCCCCGGGGCACGGCGCCCGCTCCCCTCCGCCCCGCGGGGCTGCGCCGCCATCCCCGGCCGTCCCTCCCGGGGGGCACCCCCGGCCGTCCCCCCGCCGCCGCGGGGCGCTCCGCTCCGCTCCCCCCGGTGCCCCGGTCCCCCCGCCTCCCCCCGGTCCCGTCCCGTCCCGTCCCGTCCCGTCCCGTCCCGGCGGCGCCGTACCTGGGGCGCGGGTGCCGGTCTCGGCGGCGGCCGGGGCGCGGGGCTCGGTGCGCGGCGGCGGGCGGCGGCGGAGCTGCCGGGGCCGCCCGGGGAGGCCTCTTATAGCGGGCGGAGAGCCCGCCCTCGGGTTCCTGGAACTGCGCGGCTTCTTGTAACGCTCCCCGGCGCCCTCCCCGCGCCCCGCCCGGCTCGGCCCGGCTCGGCTCGCCGCCAGGCACCGCCGGCCCATTCCGGGCAGCGCGGCCGCCCCCTCCCGCTCCCATTCATGCTCTTTCCTTCTAAGAAGAGGTGAGTCCCCGGCCAGCCCGGGGGCCGCGGCCCCCTGCCCGCTCCGCCTTCCCCGCCCCGGGGCGCACGGCAGCGGCCGGGGGGCGGCACGGCACGGGGGGGGGGCCGCACCCCCGGGCTGCTCCGGGGCGCGGGGACCCCGAGGGCCGCTGCGGGACCCCCCGACACCCCGACGGCCCCCGGGACCTGCCCCCGGGACCTGCCCCCGGTGGGCGGCGGCGGGGTGCCCGGCCCGGCCGCCCAACGCCCGGTGCCCCGCGGCCTCCCGGGGGGCGCGAGCCCCTTGGGGAGGGGGCCGCGGCGGCCCGGCGGATCGGGTGTCTGCGCCTCGCCGAGGTTATTTCAAGCACCACATTCCAGGCTGCTGCTGGCCTCGCTTGCACTTCCCAGCAGACCTGCAGGGAAGAAAACCACCCTCGCTTTGCACGCTTGGGAACAACCGGGTGACCCCCCCCCGGCTGGGGCCCGGGGGCTCCGAGGGGCCGCCCAGCTCGCCTGGCCCGCAGCCCCCCTCCCGCCCCTGCTGCCAGCG
Source organism: Anser anser (assembly GCF_964211835.1). Lineage (NCBI taxonomy): Eukaryota > Metazoa > Chordata > Aves > Anseriformes > Anatidae > Anser > Anser anser. Next base: position 15,143,027 of record NC_139740.1, on the reverse strand, counting down.
CTGCCCGGCACCCCCGGGGCTCCGGGCGGCCGCGGCGCCTGTCTGCGGAGCCGGCCGCGGCCTGCGGGGAGCCGCGGCGAGGCCGAGCGGCCAGGGCCCTTGTCCCCCCTGGCCGGGAGCCCCGGGGCCGGTCCCCGGGGGTGTCCTCGTCGCCTCGGCCCGCCTCGGGCCTGGCGGGCGGCGGTGCCGGCGCCCCGGGGGAGGACAGCGCCCGGGCCGGCGGGGGACCGCGAGCACGGCGGAGAGCAGGGACCGAGCCCCCTCCCGCCCGGCCCCCCGAGGCAGGCTTCCCGTTTTCGTTTGGGTATTGTCAGTTTGGACCCCGAAAACAAAACAGGCTTTGTCCGTGGGTTTTATTTTAAATAGTTTAATTTGCCCTGGAGGAGCCGCTGCCGCTGCCAGTCAGGAATAAACAGCAGAGGAGCAGTTCTGGGAAGTGAGGCTGCGGTGAACCAGCTGGGCTGAAATGCAAACGAGCTCTGGAGCCCTGCCTGGGGCGGGCGCGGTGAAACACGAGGCGGGGAGGGGCGGGGAGGCTCCGATCCGGCCCGAGCCCCGCGGCGGCGCCTCCCCGGTGCGGGACGGGGCGGGGGCGGCCCCGAGCCCCCTGCCCGGCCGTGGGGGGCTCTCCCGGGGCCCCTCCTCGCCCGGCCGGGCCCGGGGCAGCCGCGGGGCGAGGGGGGCGGTGGCGAGAGGAGACGCTCCCCGCGCAGCCCCGGGCCCGGGGGGGCCCTGCCGGGACTGGGGGGGGAGGGGGGAAGCCACAAGGCCCCGTGCGCCGCGGGGGGGAACCGGGCACGGCTGTGGGGCGTGCGGCCGCTGCCCGTAGGGACCACGCAGCCTGGGGGCTACGGGGCCGGGGCCGGGGCTGAGGGGGGAGAACGGGGGGTACGGGGGGGGGGGGGGCGGTTCCGGGCCGCCCGCTGAGCCCCGGGGCTGGGGGCAACCGGCGCGGCGCGGGCGCCCCGGAAGCGGAAGCGCGTCCCGGGCGCGTCGCCATGGCAGCGGGCGGAAGCGGAAGGCGCGCGGGGCTGATGGCGGCGGCGGCGGGGGGCGCGGCGCTGTGGCGGCGGCTGTCGGCCTGGCTGCCGCGGGGCCGCCTGGGGCTGGCCGCGCTGCTCGGCCGCCTGTCCGACCGCCTGTCCCGCGGCCGCGACCGCCGCGCCCGCAGGTAAGGAGCCCGGCCCGCGGGGGGGCGGTTCCCGTTACCGTCGCTCCGGGCCGCGCCCGGGCCCGATCGCGGCTGCCGGGCCGCGAAGCCCCGCGCGTCTGTGCGTGACGCGACCGCCCGGTCCCGGCCGCAGCCGTGAGCGGCCCCCCCGGAGCCGACCTCCCCCGGCCTCCCCGTGCCTCCCGGGCACCGAACGGGGCTTGGGGGGAGCACCGGGCGCGGGGGAGGCCCCGCCCCGCCCTGCCCTGCCCGCTGCCGGCCCTCCGCGTGCCGTGCCGGGGGAGCGTCCGGCCGCGGGCAGCGGCTGCTCCCGGTCCCGCCGCCGCCGCGCTCCCCCCGCAGCCCCGCGCCGTGTTCCTGGCGGCGCCCTGGGCCGCGCTGTCGGTGCCCTCGGGAGCGGGGCGGCAACGAGGAAATTCGCGGTAAAACCAAGCCGTTAACGCGCAGAGGTGGCCGCGTTTCTGCGGAACCGCGTCCTGGGCTCAGAACTGATCAAACAGAAGGCTTTGAAGGCGCCCTAAATAAAGGGGGGTCTTTGGCGTCCTTGGGCATCGCTCTTACTGCTCGTGGTGAGAGAGCAGCGCCAGGGCTCTGTCGTGTTCCGGTGGGGGCAGCCCGGTACAACCCTCGCCGTGAGTTACACGTATTTTTGTGAGGGGGGCACCTCTGGTGTCACGGCACACCTTTACTCCTTTTTCCTGCGGGGAGCAGACGTGCGGCGGTCACGCTCGCTGTTGTCCCAGAGCTCTGTGTTTGCCCAACGTCTGCTGCTTCCCCTGGGTAAGCCAGGGAGGTAGTTTTCAAACTTCTCTTTTGGTTTCATCGGTGTTTCTTAGCGTGCAAATTACTGAACTGAGCCCTGGAAAGACGCGGCTGAATTCAAAGGCGAACGCTGCGTGGATCCCCCTGCGGTGACTTAGTGTGGGTGAAAGGACAGCGCCGGATCCTGCAGTTTCACTTCACCTCCGGTTCTGCAGATGAGGTTTTACAGAGAATAAGAGTGTTTCGGCTCCATCATGAGTTTGTACCAAAACCACAGCTTTTAAAAATAGAACATGCAAAAAAAATCCCGCGTTTATATTTAGGGTCAGCTTCTTATGTAGAAAAGATCTGAGGTGGTTCCTTTTAGTTCTGTTTTCTCTTTCCGGTTAACGCGATGATGTGGAATCCGCGGGAAGGGTTTCCCCCCCGCCGCCGGTTTCTGTTTCTCTGAAAGCTTTCTTTGTTGAAGTATGGAATTTTGATGATTTCTTCATAATGTTACACGGTTTCTATTGTCGGGTACTGCTGAAGGATTGTGTTATACTTAGGTAGGTGCTCGAGCTTTTTGCAGTCACTCGTGGGTAGAAGCTGCAGCTTTGGCGAACGGTTGCTGCGCCGTTGTTGCTGCTGGCTGGAGCGAAATACTGATTTCCGTGATAACTGGAAGAGTCTCGGGCGTGCAACAGTAAATAAGTTCAAACAGCTCTGTCCTGCGTTAAAAGCTCAAACAGAGTGGATATCTCGAAAGCACAGAGGGAGTTTGGTGAGTGGGTATCAGTACCCGCACAGAATTAATCTGCCGGCTGTAAGCAGGCGGTGCCGGTGAGGCACATCGGTGTTGCTCCTTCAGCAGCGCTGGGGAGGGCGATCCCGAGGAGCCCACGAGCCGAGCGTTGGCCTGGTGGAGCGGGGGCGTGGGTGAGCCTGCAGTTCTCGCAGCCCTGGCCAGGAAAGGGCTTGGAGTCCTGGTTTAGGAAGGTGGGTTCTCAGCCGCCACAGCGCCTCCTGCGAGTGCAGTTGGCCAGCTTTGGCCAGTGGAGCAATAAGGAAAATAGCTGTTTCTTCTTTTTGATTAATTATTGTCATACAATGCCATAAGAAGTTGCTACCGTTACCTCAGTGGGAATAATCGTAGAGAACATAATTTGTAGTCTGCAGGGCGAGGCTGAAGTCCTGAGCTTGTTACTGCTCTGTGAGCTGTGTGCTTTATTGTTTTTACGGAGAACGTGTGGGGATGCTAATCTGAATCCAGGTAGCTCGGGCGTCCTGGCTGCGTTCGCCACGATAAAGTGCTGGTGGGTCCCTGGGCCCGTACGTGGCCGGCGCCTTGAGACACGGGCTGAGCGAGGTCCCGGTCAAGTTCTGTAAAAATGGACTTGTGTGGGCTTAAAAAACAGCATTTCTTGTATTCCTTTTCTGCTTTGAAAAAAGAGCTTTTTTTTTCCTCCGTCTCCTACGGGATGTTTCTGTTGTGAACAGCTGAACTTCGTAATCTGTAAAACTTACGGGTGTCCAGTCTGAGCCTGGTCCCCGTGATCTGTTGAAAGACACCATCCCAGGAATTCTTGCACAGACTGACTCAGACTTTTGTTGCAATGAATAGTCAGTGACAAACTAGTGGATTTTCCAGGAAACACAACTGCAAAGTGTCTGGCTTCTGCGTAAGGGTACTCGGAAACCTTGTGAAGATCCAGTGTTTTATCATGAAGCAGTTGGGTGAAATCATCTTCCTGGAATCTGTGGTCATTTGGGCTTTGGATTATGGTAAAACCTAAAAGTTCCTCCTAACGAATTCTGGTAAAGCTCGTTATCGAGTTTCTCCTTGGTTTGTGGTGATGGCAGAATGCGCCGGGGTGGGCCGCAGGCTGGTGGTTGCCTCCTGGCCCCGCGGGACCTGGCGTTCCTCCGGGACGAGGCGGCCGCCCCCGTGCTGGCCTGATCGAAGCCGGACTCTTGCAAGGAGGTTTTGCAGTCCCAGATACTTTCTGTCGGGTTTGGGGAGGCAGTTCGGTCACTTGCTCTTCGATTCCTGGACCTCATGGGAGTTGTTGCTGCTAATTGTGCTGAAATGTGGTTTTGTCATGTGGACAGGCTCCTACCAGGGGTTGTTGTATGACTTGATGATCTTGCATGCACACTAAGCCTCCAGAGAAGAAAAAACACCATTTCCTTCTTACCGTCCCCCTAAGCAGGACTCTTAGCAGTAAGTTGGTTTCTTCAAGTGGCTTCAAGAAGAAATTTCAGGACAAACGTCATTGCTTTGAAGAACGAGCTTCCTGCTGGCGCCCCGACCTCCCTGTTACTTTGAAGTCTGTGGAAGAAGCGGTGACCTTCCTTTAGTGCCGGGGCAGAGTGCAGGCGGCACAGCTGAGGAGCGCTACCCCGTGCTTCTCCGCCGTGCTTCTCAGCGCGCACCCCGGGACCCCTTGCCTTGTAGCCCTTGAGACGCTGCCCTGTGAGCCGTGTTCTGGTGCTGTGGCTTCGCTGCTTTTGCTAGGATGGCATTCAGGCACTTTGCATGTTCCGGATCTTTTTTTGGACAAGTTTGAGGGCTTGAGGCTTGTTTGTTTGTTTCATTAAGGAACTTTTAGAGGAGTGTGATGTGTTTTAAAACATCTTTACTTGAAACAGAAACAAGTAATCCTTAGCCCAGCTGAGAGCTAAGCTAGAAATGGAAGTGACTGTTGACCGTGGCAAAACTGCTGCGTGTGTGATTGCGGGATAGCTGCTGGCCATGGCAGCACCGCCAGACTGCTGATCTGTGGGTTCCCGGAAGAGCTGGCAGCTCAGCCTCGCCAGCTTCTAGCCCCTGCCCTCTCCTGTTCCCCCGTTCTGGTGAAGAAGCTGTTTCCCCCTACCTCCCCGGCCAGTTAGGGGCAGGAGCCGATGATGTTAAGATCTGGTCCGTCACCTTTAGCGTATGTTTTCTATCCTAGATTTCATTTTGATGAATCTACTGCAAGTATGGGAAGGGCACTGTTGCTCTTGTGAACCCTTCTGATGCCTTGGCCCTGCTTGTGGCTCTTCCTTTACCTCCTTGGAGGCTGTTTGTGGGAAGCAAAGGCTCTGTCACACAGAATTCCTCCCCCTCTCTTTCCACAGGTCGTCATGGCTTCTCCTAGCCCCGCTGCTCACCCCTCCTGTCCCTGTGGTCACCGCCCCGCCGTGTTCCCTGTGTCCGGAAGGAGCGCACAGGTTCCAGTGGATCCGGAACCTGGTGCCAGAGTTTGGGATCTCCAGCTCTCACGTCAAGGTGCTTTCGTCCCCGGCTGAATTCTATGAACTCTTGAAGGTCAGTTGCGGGTTCCGAGCATGATCGGTTTTTGGGAACTGCAGTGGTTACGGGCAGTCACAGGCAAGTTGGTGGGAAGGAGCACCTGCAGGTCGGTAATGCAGCCTTCTGCTTGGAACACGACTGTTGTCAACATGAGATCAGCTCGGCCAGGCTTTGTCTAGCTGAGTCTTGAAAACCATTGAGGGCAGAGATTCCACCCCTCAGTAGCCAGTCCCAGTGCTGGGCTGTCTTAGTCATTTAAATTTTTTTTTTTGGTGTCCAACCTGAACTTCCCAAAGCACTGTTTGTGGCTGCTATGTAGATATAAAAATATTTATATGACTATAACTACAAAGAAAAATTTGCCTCGGTTGTCTTTGTAACCGCTCTTCAAGTCGTTGTAAGCTGCTGTTAGGTGACTCCTCGCCTTCTCTTTGCAACACCAAACAAGCACAGCTCCCTCAGTCCCTCCCAAAGGTCTCTGCTCAGTACCGTGTGAGTCCTGTAACGCTGCGTCTCGCAGGTAAGTAGCAGGACCGAGGGGAGAATTCCCGCTCAATTGCTGGAGTCTTTTCACAGCGTGTATTTAAAGCAAGTTCAAGTAATTCTGAAACATGGTTTAGATGGCCACAGTAAGCTGTTGGAGGGCAAGGCTTGGGTGGGCCCTGAAGGCAGCACGAGAGTCAGCAGCAGCTTCTACCCTGTGCAGCATCAGCAGTGAGCAGAAGTGGAAAGAGGAGAGCTCCGTTAGCAAAGGTCTCCTTTCACCCCCAGGTGGAACAAGCGAGTGCTCGGCACAGGGCCTGGATGCGGGTGGTTGGGCAGGCTGGGGCACCGCTCACTGCCCGCTAAAGCATCGTCGCTTAGGAGTCTGTGGATCTTCAGGAAGGCATTAACTTGTTCAGAAGCAAAACTTTGGAAACTTTAGGATCGGGGAATAACGCAACAAACAACTTGAGGTTGGGAAAGCCCTCTGGAGGTCTAATCCCTCCCACAGAACAGGAACAGCTTTGAATTTAGGTCCCGCTAGGTTCTGGCTAGTTCACAGGGCGGGATGCGGAGAACTAAAGCAGTTGCAGAATGAAAACTGGGATTGCCAGTGTGATAGTGATACATTCCAAAGCTTGCGGCTGGGGCTGTGTAACTGCTCTTGTGTTTAATAGTTTTAAGTGCAGGAATGCGTTCCTCAGCTTTCCAAAAGGCATTTCAGTTTTTGGATGCAGCAGTGATGCTGATCTTGCTCTGGAAAGACCCGCGTGTTTTACGTCTTTGCTGTCAGTGTGTTGTTATTTCCGTGGTTACAAGACAAGGCAGACAATGTCATGATTTGGCAAAGTGCTTCTCCTCAGGGGGGACTACAGCTGTACCGTGGTTTAAATGATTAGCTCCTAGTGATCAGAGCGATCGAGGATGAACCTGAATTTATTTTCTGCTCCTCTCAGGTGCAGATAAAAACAGCCAAGCAGCGAGTGGTGATGGCTTCACTCTACCTGGGAACAGGGCTCCTCGAACAGGAGCTGGTGAGTGTGGAAATGGATTGGGAAGGGGTGGAAGTGAATGCAGAAAGAAAATGCCTAGCCTTGCAAAAACATTTACATACATTTTCTCCTCTACTTGAGAGCTTTCTCAGGGTTCCTGGCTGTATTTGTGTCCTTGTGCTCGGGATGGAGAAGGGAGGTGTACGCAGTTTGTTCTAAGCCTAGTGTAGAGCCATGTAACCAGTGAATGTTTTCACGGGGTAATGAGCCTGGATATTTCAGACTGCTAGAGGTTACTGGCATGGTGTTCAAAGGGTATTTGAAGAACTGTGGGATCATGGGTGATTTTTTTTTCCTTGCCATTTTTCTTGAGCATGATTAAAGTTGTATACGTGTAGCGTTGTGTTTTATCCTGCAAGTGCAGAATACTGATGCGTTGCTAGCTCTTTGCATTTAAGACAGAGGTCAGTTTTGCTTCGTGTTGTTTACCTTTTCTGTTTCCTGTCCTTCCCTCTAGAAACAAAAGCATTCCCTAAGTCCTTTAGGGAGAAGCCTGACCTTGGCCAAATTCTTACATTTGAAATCAGATTCCGTAGCAGGGTAAAGGTGGACGGAGTCCTGAACAGCGTTTTGTGCCTGGCTTTGTCTGGGCTTGCACACAGGGTTTGAATTTGCATGTGACAAACAGCCTCGTGGTTAAGGAATAAAACTGCCTCTGTATCGTTTGTGAACTCCTACCAAGGTTTTCCTTTGGTAACACAAATCTGCAGTTTGGGAATGACGTTGGAACTTTTTCTGCTAAAATTAATTGCTGTTCAGAGGCCTGAATGTATGCATGTGGAATTGACGCCTTTTCCTATGTTGCTCTAGGCTGATAGAGTAGGTTGCCAGTCTGACAGATGCGAAGTCTAAACTAGCAGTGTTTTGCATGACTAGGAAAGACTTAGAGTAGGGGATGGAAACTTTCGTGACCACTGACCTCCTGGTTTCTGAACACTTTCCTTATAAAGCTTCGTTTGCTTTCTGTAATGAGTAGTGCGATCTCTCTCTGCAGGTGGATTGCTTAGAAGAAACACTGGAGAAATCATTGCAAGCAAAAGAATCACCAGACCTCAGAGTTTCCATTCTTCTTGACTACACCAGGGGGTCTCGAGGTAGGTATTATGATACTCTGCTTTCTTCAAAGGCTTGTTTTGTAGCTGGGCTGGACGTGCTGTCATTTTTAAGAGAGAGGCTGCCTTGGCTGATTGGACCTGCAGGCTTAGATCACATGCATTTCAAAACCTGTCCTCTTGTGTACCAGTAACTACATATTCCCAGAAAATCTTCAAGATGAGCAGCTTTTTTTAAGAAAATAGGTGCCAGAAAATCACTGGGCCAGACTGTGCTCTGTGCAACTTGTTCTTTCTTGCTCGTTCAGTTCACGTGTCAGTACATTTGCCCTTACCTATCTTGCTCTTTTTTATTTTCATTTTTAAAGGATAGTGGGGGAATTGTTGGAAGTAGCAGTACGCTTAACCTTTTGTGGTGACTCCTTGTAGCATGTGTTATTAGTGTTGGGTGTGGGACAGTGTCAGTTCTGCCCAGTAATCATTGGCAAGGCCCATTCATCAACAAACATAGGGTTCGGGATATTGATTTTGATATTGACGTAAGTGTCAAAGAAAGTGATTTAAAAAAAAATAAAAGAAAAAGTTAAGCACCTGCAGATGAGAGGTGCTCATTCTGTAAGCAGCTCCTAGCTGAGGAGTTGTGCCATGTCATGATGTATTCCCTGCATGGTGCGACCCTGTGTGTGTAACTCCCGTGTCTCCCAGGCAGGAAGAACTCTCGAACAATGCTAATTCCGTTGCTGCAGCGATTCCCCGAACGAGTCCGTGTTTCCCTCTTCCACACCCCAAACCTGCGTGGACTTCTCAGGCTCCTGATTCCGGAGCGTTTTAATGAGACCATTGGACTGCAGCACATCAAGGTCTATCTCTTTGATGATAATGTGATCCTGAGCGGGTGAGTCCTTTCCTCTCCAGGCCTTTCTATGATTCATTTAGCTGAGGTTTTGATGCAAGGTATGCATACCACCAGTATTGTCTGAACTTCATTATTTGCATCTGTTTTTTCTGTAATGATCATAGCAATGCTCTTCTGATACGGAAGAGCAACCATAGGTCTGTCACGTGAGATTCTCATAAGAAAGACAGCATTTCTCAAAAACAAAACAAAACAATCTTCAAGATTCAAAAGGAAATGGCCAGTTTGTGCTTTAGTCTTGTTACATGTGGGGTGTGATCTGCAACTTAAGCTGGGGCATTCAGGATCACATGCATATGCTCTGTTCTGGAACTCAGCTCTCCTTTTTCTCTCCTAGTGCAAACCTGAGTGATTTGTACTTCACCAATCGTCAGGACCGCTATGTTCTCCTGCAGGACTCTCCTGAGATTGCAGACTTCTTCACGGAGCTAGTGGATGCAATTGGAGATGTGTCTCTGCAGTTACAGCAGGATGATACAGTCCAGATGATGGAGGGGATGGTACACCCCTACCAAGGTAGGAGGGAGTCTTCCTGTCTGGTTGGATGATAAGATCCAGAGGAGAGGAGTGACAGCCAGTATTTTATTTAAGGAGGATGTGAACTCTATCTATTTGTGAAGTGTTGAGTGTCTGAGCACTGTTTATGGACTGTGGGGCATCCCATTTCTGTGCCGTGCATTATCTAAAACAAGGTTGCTGGAGTTGCACCTGAGTCTATCAGGGTGTTCGTAGCGCAGTTCCTAGCTGTCTTTAAAACGCCAGTTTCTCAGACATAGAGAAGAAAGTTGTTTGCTCTTTGTGTCAAAAAACTCCTTTTTGTTCTGATATTGATGTCCTGTCATTAGCTTTTCCTGCTACATAATAGGTGGTGCATAGCTCTGAACTATTAGGTCTTAAATGCGATCTGTCCTGGTTTTGTTGCAGGAGACAAGGTGGCTTACTGTGAGATAGCAAATCGAAGAGTCATGGAAGTGATCAACTCTGCCAGGACACGACAAGAACTCCTTCACGCAAAGACTTTCCACAGCAGCCAGCAAAGCAACTCCGCGTTATCCCAGCAAGGCTCTCAAGCGTCTGGGGGTCTGAAACCAGAACCAGACACCTGGATTTATCCCTTAATCCAAATGAAACCTTTTGGGATTCAAATAGACGAGATGGTCACAGAGACGCTGCTGACAGAGGCTGAACGGGACGCCAGGATATACCTCACCACTGGCTACTTCAACCTGACGCAAGCTTACATGGACCTCATTCTGGGCACTAGGGCAGAGTATCGGATTCTTCTGGCCTCACCAGAGGTGAACGGCTTTTTTGGTGCCAAAGGGGTGGCAGGCGCCATCCCTGCTGCCTATGTTTACATAGAACACCAGTTTTACAGTGAGGTCTGCTACCTTCACCAAGAGGAGAGGGTCCAGCTGCAGGAGTACTCTAGGGCTGGGTGGACTTTCCATGCCAAAGGTAAGATGCCCGTTTCCCAAGGGGACTCATTCAGAAAGCACGTGAGCCTTCCCATATACTTGGAGCGTGCGACTAGCGAGGGGATGGCTGGGCGCTGAGTCTAGATTTAACCTCCAGATTACTCATCCAAGGCTCGCACACTTTGCTTGCACAAACCTGAGTGTTTGGATCACTCAGGAGACAACTATGCAAAGTCACGTCTTGCCTCTGGATTTCCAGTTTAAATATAGTCCCAGGGGCTGTACAACAGCTGTCCTCACGGCAACGGTAAGATACTGTCTTGATGCACAACGTGACATGAAACAAAAGGAGGCATCTCTATGGGTATTTATGGTCGCAGAAGCAGTTGTGATTCAGTTTCTTGTATCCCTCTTGACGGTTTGAGCAAAAAGAGGCGCTGACTGTGTCAGGGACCCCAGTGCCATGGGAGTGCGCTGGCGGTGGCTCCCCAGTGGTCCTGGATGCCGGGTTCTCGTGGCAGCAGGTCTTCGTGGGGATGACCCGGGTGTGAAGGGATTTGTACCAGCTCCCGCTTACAGCACGTGGGAAAGCGCAGTGTAGTGAGTAAGTGTGCTCCTGTGCCTTCTGAGAGCTGGGGGCAGCTGGAGGGGAAGTAACTGAGAAACAAATGCAGTTAACTTAACAAATGCAGTTAACTTAAAAATAAAAAAAATCTGCCATCATAGTCTTCTGTGGAGGACCCCACTTTCTTTCTTGCTTGATAGAAAGGGCATAACTTTCGCAAGCCCAGCACCACCTTGACCAGAGCATGAATGTTTTCCCTTGACTGGTTGTTGCTGGCTCTCTCTAAATTTTCCTTTCAGAAAATCCAGACGCTGACCCTCCTCTTCTACTGTGACACTGCAGTAAACACACAGTAGTAGATTTTACTAATGCAAATAGTTTGGGAAGCCTGCTGAAGCAGGAATATCTTTTTTAAGAAGTCTGGCGCGTGTGACTTTGCCAGTGTCTAGCTTCTTACAGTCGTCCCGTTCCGAGGCGCGCCAGTGCCGCACCTCACAGAATGACTAGGAGTCGCGGTTGAGCGCGGCCCTCAGCTGAGACATGCGTGCCGCGTGCCTTTGTTACCCTGATCTTCGGCAGGCAGAGCTCCGCTGCTGTGTGTCACTTCCTGCGGTGGCTCACGGTCCCCCAGGACAGCTGGGTTCCTGTAAGCGGTACCAATCTGGCACTCGTTAACATGCGCGTTTCCACAGCCGGCGGCGTGCTGAGGGGCGTTCTCATTGTTTGCAGCCTGCGTCTGATGGGAACGGTGGCAGGATGCGTCCCCGGAGCCAGCGCAGGCCTGTTCCAGGGGCCATGGCCAGCAGTTCATCTGGGTTTGTTTGTTTAAGGAGATTAGCTGCTAACGATTGTGGGAATGCCTCTATCTGCCCTGCTTCCTGCAGCGCTGTTCGGAAGAAGGTTCAGAGGTGGCAGGGAGAGAAAGCTGCTGATTCGGCCTTCTCTTGTCTAAAGAAAATAAACGAGTGTTACTGGGCTGCCTATATATAGAAACTACAGATCTTCCCGACGAGTGCTGTGCCTCGACAGCAGCGACACCGGCACCTCGGGTGCCCTAAAACCCCTATCGCAGGCCGGGGGCTCCGCTGAGGAGGTGCCTGCCCGGCTGGGAAGTCGTGTGTGATCTGCCTTCCAGGAAGCACGTGCTCAAGGGTTCTGTGGTTTGCAGGTTCCTCCTCTTGCCGGGCACTGCTGGCTCCGAGTGGGACTTTGTGGTTTGGCATAGATTGAGCACGGGCTGCTTCTCCAGGCTACCGGCGTGCACCACCTGCCTGGCAGCCAGCCCCTGCTTGGCCGGGCTGTGCCCCGGCGGGGGGGAGCGACGCGAGGCTCGGGGGCTTGGCAGGAGGGGCAGGCTCGGGTGCTGCCGCCTCGCGCCTGTTCCCGCTGTGGAGCGCGGGAAGGGGCAGCTGGGAGCTCCCTGCTCTGGCCCGCTCTGCCCTTCGGCCCGCGCTCGATTCCGTTTCCTTCTGCAGGAGTCGTGCAGCGTGTGAAAGAGGACGGGGCAGAGGGGGAAAACGGGCGAACCTGGGGACAGAGGGGAGGCACCTGGAGCTTGGCGGCTGGCAGAGTACGGCTGCCGCGGCACAGGGTGCCTGTTGCTGCCGCCCCCTCGGGCTGAGGCGAGGGCCACCCTTCAGCCAGCCCCCTGTGGGAGGAACATGTAGCTGATGCGCACCAAATGCGGTCCTGCTGTGCCTGGTGTTCTGCAAACCCTTCCAGCGCCTCCCGGAGCCTTTTGTATCCCCAGGCGCAGCTTCCTGCACCGCGTGCTCCTGTGGGGTTGTGACTGTCCTGAGCTCTGTTGGGTGCCAGTGCAGCTCCAGCAGCCCAGCCCAGAGAGCCGCGTGGCTGCCGTGCGCGTGTGGGTAGGAAATGCAAACCTTGGCAAGGGGAGAAGCTTTCCTGGGTGTGATGCCATGAAACGGGCCCGCAGAAGCGTGGAGCCGCCGGTCTCCAGCAGCGCTTCTGGGTGCGGTGCTGCAGGTGAGGCAGGCCTGCCCCTTGGGATTCGGGTCCCTTCCACAAAAGCACCAGGTGACAGAGTGCAGGGCAGGTGGCTGTTTGCTCTGAGATAAACCTGCATTGCTGCTATTGAGCGGCGGCTGGGAAACGGCTCTTCCTCTTTCTGGAAAGGTGAGTCACTGTTTGGGCAGATCCTGCCAGGTGGCCATAAAGCTAGAGACACAGGAAAGGCTTTAGGGCTGCCGCAGGGGCGCTTAGGAAGAGCGCGGCAGCATGCTGCTCGTGGCTGCTGGCCCAGCACGCCTCTGGCCGGCCGTGGGGAGCCTGCTGCTGCTGCCGGGCTCGGGCACCGGGCGGCCGCTGCGGCCGCTGCCTTTGGTGGCAGAGACGGCCAAAAACCTGTGCCGTCTGGTGGCCCCGGCCTCCTCGCCTGGTGGGCTCTGTGTCCCGCCGTGGCCGGGGGGTGGCCGGGGGACGCGGCGGCGGCTCAGGGCCGTGAGGCGCAACTGAAAGCGGCCGCGGAGCTGCCGAGTGCGTGACGTGGGGGCGGGGAGGAGGTTACAGGAACCAGCGGTGAATCGGCAGCTTCTTACTCAAGGCATTCTTGGAACTGCTCTGGGGTTGAGTTAGGAAACCTGCTTCTATTTTAAGGACTAGGTGGTTTTTTGGCTACGGTTTCTTTGTTGTAGTCCTTGTGTGACTTGCAGTAGGGATAGGGCATCTGTCAGGGACCTGCCGGGGGCTTTGCCGGGCGCCCGTGCGCACCAGGGGAGAGCAAATGCTCCCTGCGTCTGTTTGTGGGCAGAGGGGGGCTGCGGAGCTGGCCCTTGGCAGCAGCTCTGGCTCCCCCGTGGCACCCCCAGCTGCTCTTTGCCGCCACGCTCAGCTCTGTGCTTGACACACTGTCCCGGGTTGTCTCGTGCTTGTGCTCGCCTTTGTGCTGGTAAAGCTGTGTGTAAGCTGCAGGGGTGGGTGGACCTGGGAGTCTTCATCCTGGCAAGAACCGAAATTCGTCTTCTGGTTGCTCCTCAGGAAGTGAGTGGGTGTAATAATTTGCACTTCTCTTACTAGTGTTTATTTCATGCGAATTCACCTGTCAGCGAGGGGAGGTGCCTCTTCACACCGCTGTCTTGTAAGGTCTCGGGAAAGGGGTTACTCACCGTGCACCCGCGCTGCTTCCAGTCCTGAACTGACTGCCTCAGTGCCGGCGTGTCTGCGTGGCGCTCCGGCGCGTGATGCTGGCTTTCCTTTCCCTGCTGCAGAGAACTGACAAATCGTTTGCCTTACTTCAGCGTTTCGGAGATGTCATGGTGCAAAACGACCTCTGACTTAATGACGGTGACTCATTCTGAATTATTTTTGGGCCCCCCTTGCAGTGCACTTATGTTCTTAAGAAAGGGTCCCTGGGGTGGCACCGAGGGTGCCGCAGCCCCCTGTAAAGGGCACGCAAGGCTGGGCAATGCGAGCCGTGCAGGTGCCCCCAGGGTTCGCACTAAGCTCTACAAGAGCCAGCTCTGCACACTTGACCGGCTACAAGGAAGCGTGTTTTTGACAACTCGCTTCGTGTCGTGGTCATTTATAGTTACTGTAAATCTAACATCTTTAATTCATTTCTTCTAAGTGAAGCAATTGTTTGAGGCTACCCCAGTCATTTCCTTTGTCTGCCACGCTTCCTTTCCTCTCCTGTTTTTCCTGCAGGCCTCTGGCTGTACCTGGCAGGAAGCAACCTTCCCTGCCTAACGCTGATTGGCTCTCCGAATTTTGGGTATCGATCGGTTCATCGTGATTTGGAAGCTCAGGTTGCGATAGTGACAGAAAATAAAGCTTTGCAGCAGCAACTCCATCAGGTAGGTGGCTGTTCAGGGGGAGGTAACGTGCATGCTGTGCTTCTTGGTCACAGAGGGAATGCTGATGACGCAGTCGCAATAAAAACCTACAGCCACAATCATTCAAACCCTTCTTGAGCATAGGAAGTCTCAAGGAGCTGTCAGTTAAGTGACTATTGATGAGATGCCTGCTACAAGTGCCTGTTTCTGGGAAATGGAGGCCGTAAATGGGCAAGAACATGTGTCCCCAGTGAACTCGAGTATCAGAGCGCTCAGGCGCTGGATGCTGAGACACGGCATTCGGGGAGGATCACGCAGCACGTTCTTGGGCCTTATCCCCCGATATTTGGGCATTGCCAAGGTAGCACCGTGCTCTGGGGTGGTGAGGTCAGGCCCTCTCAACCACCAGTCTCATGCCTGTGGAGGACTTTGCTTGTCAGGCATTCGGGAAATCCTTTGTAGGAACATAAATGCCAAGCAGTTAGCTTTTGGTGGCTGCCCACAGGCGATGGAGGTGAACAAGGGCAGGGGATCTTGGTGTAGTTTCTGCAGTAAGAGCGTTTCTGGGCTGGTTGTGCTGCCCCCGAAGTTATGTGCTGCAGCTCCCCATGTTGACACAAGCATTTTTCAGTGGTTTAACGTTCCGTGTCCCAGGTTTTTCTGTTTTCGTTAGGCAGCTTAGACTGTTAAGCACTCTTCTCTAAACACTGTCAGTCTTGACTCCGAATCTTCAGCTGGAGCTGACATTGTCCCACGCAATTCCTCACGTAGTACTCTGCTACAAAGCATATTGGCTTTTGTTGCCTTTGTGTGTGACTTACGGATCTGAAAAATGTATTGTAATAAGCTGAGTCTTGGCATAAGAAGGCACAGTTGTCTTCAAGATCAATGGGAATTGCCCTATTGCATCAGGGCTCTTCCACAGAATGAGTCAGAGTATATCTAATCAAAAACAATTCTATTACTGGAAGAGTTGCCTGAATATTTCAATTCATATCTTGCCTCTACTTGTTTCTAATGGAAGGAGAGAATCAATGAAAATATGACAAAGGAATTTTTCTCAAATAGTGCTGCAGTGATCTAATTTAAAGGGCTTTAAATGATTCCCGTTTGCTGGAAGCTGATTTTGAGATTGGCTGTCTGTTTACTGCTCTGTGACCATTGTTTAGAAGACTTAATTTTATGCCAAGGTGATAAAGCCTCTAATGGAGTGTTGTGTTTCTTTCTCTGTGCAAATTATAACTCTATTCAGCACCCTAGCTGAAGTGACATTTCAGCTATACGAACAAACTGAATACTAAGCTTTTCCAGTGGCTGGTTTTCAAGGAATCCTGACATGTAAAAAAGTGTGTTCTGGGCTTTTCTATTTGATTTCTTTTTTGAGCATTTAAGCTTTCAGTCTTCTTAATAATAACCTTCTAAATAATAACTGAGCTTTTAATATTGCAGCTGATGTGCACTAGCTGCTTCTGAATACTTAACTTGTATGTGCCATGAAATCACTTTGGCTATGTAGCATTCAGCTCCAAATCTCACTAAGGATTTTTAAAATGGGGAAAAATTGAGTGGTCTGGGTATCTCACTGAATGAACTGCTCCTTTCCAATGCTTAGTTCCTGCTTCTGTGTTCCACTCTGAATTTTTACAGCACAGTGTTCCTTCTGTTGTTTGTGACAGTTTAACTAGTCAAAAAAAAAAAAAAAAAGATTAAGAACAGATTTACAGGAGCTGGTCTGCTCTTGTTTGCCTGCAAATCTAGAAACCTAACTACCTTTGATAAGAAAACCACTTCTACCTTTGATCAAGCAGCTGCTTTCACGTGCAACTCGAGCATGTATCATCATCATGATGGTTCATTTCCTTCTTCAGCAGTATTGTGTACACACTGAAGAAGCCTAAGTGTTTCTGGTAATTTAGTTGAAATCATGACTGCATATCATTTGAAAACACAGAGCTTGAGCCGTGTCTAGAAAGAGCTGCGTAAGCCAGTCTCTTGAGATTATGATAGAGTTTCCTTTTCTGGCAATTACGGCAAGGGATTTAGGATTCTTCTGAAACTGAAGGTTAGCTCTCTTGCAACTGTAGGGCACAAAAAGGCAAAGTGTTCTCCCTTTGCTCTTGGTAGAGTTTAAATTGCTAATTCTCGATGGTCAGTTACTTGGCTCGATGATAGTCATCAAAAGGTGGAGTAACGTGGCAGACGGGTTTGAAGGACAGATCCTGTGCTAACTCCTTGGTGGTTTGGTTGCTCTGTGAGTTGTACTGCATGGAATGAGACTCCTGCGTTCAGGCTTGTGGGAGAAATGATGCATCCTTTTGGCAGGATCCACGGCCAGTTTTACCTGAGAACTGCCTTTTCTTAAAGGTCATTATATTAAAATTGAACGCTTAGAATTTACTGGGATGATGTTTCTTTCCCTGTACAGGAGCAAGAGCAGCTTTACCTCTGCTCAGGCGTAGTCTCATCATCAACGTTTGAGCAGCCAAATCGGTATGTGAAGCTGTGGGTGAAGCTAATAACTCCTCTGATCAAGAATTTCTTTTGAAAGAAGAAAAGTTGCTGCTTTGGGTGAGTTTTCTGCCGTTCTTATGGGGAATTTATATGATACTGACTGTGGTTTATTAGTGCAGTAGACTTTTACATGTGGAAGAAATGGATGATGGAAATACACAGATGTGGAAAAAAAAATCATGTGTCTCTTTTCTCCTGAGTTACTCATCACTTTGACTAGAATCACCTACTAATATTGCTGGAAGCTTTGTGCAGCTGTATTTTAGAACCAGTCGTTCAGATGTTTAACGGGATGGAAGGTGATGTTTAATGGGTGATCAAACAAATAGCTGTGAAGAGAGAGCTCTGAGAAGGAAAGGAGTCTAGGTGGTTGCAAGCCATTGTTCCATTTGGCTTGCTTCAGTGCCCTGGCTCTCAAGCAGCACTTTATCAAAAACCACCATCTGAAAACCGGTATCTGTCATAAGAAACTCTACGGCTTGTAAGAGTAGTCTCCACATGATTTTTAGTCTCCAGCACTATTTTTATTGATACTTTGCTTAAAATAGTATTGGTACGATCAAATTCATAGTTACACAGGTTTGTTAGTATTATTTTTTGGCAAGTAAAAGCATCTGCTTTTTTCCGTAGGCATTCAGTTTTAGATCTGCAAGAGCAGAGCAACAGCAGCAAGGATCCACTTGGCAGCTTTTTCTTTTGTCTTTAGGTTAAAGGTCCAGACATAGGTGGGACCTCGCATCCGTGTCTTATAGACAGGACATTCATAGACGTTCTTGGTGTCCATGCGGTCCACAGGGATGGCTCTGATGAAGATGACTGGCATCATCGGCGTCAACTCCTTCAGCCGAGCATCTGCGATAACCCCAGACGGGATGTCCCATCGAGCGCCTGCAATATTACAAAATTGTTGTGGTACCAGCTACTCAAAGGCCTTTTCACTTAGAGGTGGCTGCTTTCGTAACTGTTAATGGGTGGGAAGGAATTTTTCTAGCAGCACAGTTCAGGGATAAAGTGTGCAGGTTGGGTAACTGCGGCTTAGTAGTCGTTAGGGCTAACGTTATCATCTCGCTGTGACTCATGAATGCGTTTTGCCTTGCTGTGTGTGGGATGTCTAAATAAGTCGTGCCCCCACTCATCCCTTCAGCACAGGTTTGCATGGAAGGTGCATAGCTGCAGGTAGAACGTGGCCATGGTGGGGAACTACAATAAGCTGTCCGGTGTGCTCTGTGCCCTTGTTTCAGTTGACCCTTTTGGTGCTCAGCTAATACTACCATCTCATTCCCTCTCATTTTTTTAACAGTATTTTAGGTTCTGAGTTTCCTGATTTGTCTTATTCACACATTATGTAGCAGGGTAATATATTTGTTCACTAGAAACGTGTAGCTTCAAACAACCCAGTCCTCAGGTTCATACTACACAGTCTGCATTTCCAGAAAAAAAATTCTGGTTTGTGAAACTCTGCTCGTAAACTGGATGGGTGCTGCCCTCAGCTGGCGTGTGTCTGACACTAGCACGGATAAAGGCTCCGCTGCTTGGAGCTTTTGCAAAAGCTGTACAAATAAAAATTTAGTAAGTTATAGAGTATTAACACCTGCTCTGTTTGCAGTAATTTTTTAGGCTGACCTGGGATTTCTCTGTGCCTGAAACATCTCATAAAGGATGCAGTCTTTTACCTTCCATGAATAATCCATGTACATAGGAGCCTTCTCTGGGTGGAGCTGTCATATCCTCACGGTTTTTCTTGGTCACTTCCACTGAAAGGCACATCTTGTCCAGTGGCCATTCATTTTTTCTGGCCATGGACTGCATGATAGCAGTGAGGAAAGACTGGGGATTGAAGAATCCTGCCAGCCACACTGTCGCAGGCAGCACAAAGTCCGTTGTCCAGACTTCTAGTTCCTGGAAAATAAAACAGCAAAGTCCTTTAGAGTGAAGCACGGCCTTTGGACAGTGGAGTACTGCTTTGATGTAACAAAGATGTGCCTAACGCACAAGCTTCAGGTAATGGGTGGACTAGGATGGAGTGGTCTTCTATGAGTAAATATCAGATTGCACTGCAGCAATTAAACTTCAGCTGTTAATTTGGGTTGCAGTAGATACTGCTGCTATTTCTTTTTAACAAAGCCACGCTTTAAATACATGGTTTTATTAAACATTTTTTTCTTCTGGGACTTAAAAAGTTACTATTGGGATATTTAATGTTCTTTTAAAGCAGCGATATATGCTAATGGTGGGTCTTTTCAAACTTCTGCTCTCGTTCTTGGGGTAACAGTCCATTTCAGATACTTTAAACTGCTTAAATTAATATTGAAAAATAAAACAGTTAACCACTGCGTATGCTGATGGAAGTGATTCCTGGTCTTCTGTGGTATCTGCTTGTTCCACAAGATTTAACATTCAAAAGAAATCTGCTCACCCTGATCCGAAGGAGCAGGTCTGCGTACCACGCTCCTAAGCTAAGAAGAGAGGGGTAGGCGTAACGCGTCCACGATTCGGGCACGTTGTCGTAGAAGAGCGCGTTTGCCAGCTCTTCCATATCTGATGTAATCGTTAGTTCTCCCTTTAAAAAAGAGAAAAGTCTGGGCAGTTTTATCTGGAAAAAGCTAGACCGATGGAAGTATTTGATTTCAAACCCAGTACAAAGCACAGGGCTGGTGCTGCCGGACTCTACCTCACGTGATGGGATGTGTAAGGGTGTGAGCAAGGGTAGCCGGGTGGTTTGTACAAGTCAGGGTTTGAAACAAGCAACAGCCATTTGCAAATCACAAGAAATTATTTGGGAGGGAGAGGTGCGTCTTAGCCAGCTACCTAAATGCATACCTTTAGTCCCAGATCTAATTCTTTCAGAGAGCGCCTGATTTCGTGGGTCAAGATGTTCATCCTTTCGCATTCCTGGAAGGCAACCACCACGTACGGTGTCTTGTCCTCTGCTTTGGCCATGATCTCCATCATGTTGAATGGCTCTGGCAGCTTCTCAATGATCTCGTCTAGCACTGACTTCACCTGGAAAAAATAGACCATAAAACTCCTCTTATCTAGGGGAAAAAATGCTGCAAGTTAACAGTTAGTTAAGCTAGTAAGATTTTTCTTTTTCTGCCTTTGTGCTTTCCTGTGCTTCCTCCTTTGTTAGTAATTCTCTATATTTTTAGTAACTACTCCTGAGTCTTAAAAAGCTGCAGCTCTGTGTTCATAGCTCGGAAGATCAGATCTCAAGCTGACTGAAATTCAACTGTAAAATCCAAGGAGTCAGAAGGAAGACTTTAAAAAAAATGAAAAATTCTGTATTTTTAGTAGTTGTCATCATGAAAGGAAATTACTAAGCACCCTCTAGCTGCTGAGGATGCTGTGCGTGAGCCACACTTTGCCTTTGGCACGTCCCTACCTGTCAGAGTAACCTTTCTGAACGCTGCTGCCTCTTGTAACTGCACCCTGTGTTCATGTTGAGTAAGCACACACAAACTGGTGGGCAGCGTTTGTACCCTCTGGGTTTCACAGAGGTGCTGGAAGAGAGCAGCCACGGGCCCTGAGGGTGACCGCGGCACCACGCTGTGTGCCCTGGCTTCAGGCCCCTGGCTGCGGGGGCAGTGCTGCAACTCAGCAGCTGTAGAGGGGCGAGGTGCTTGCTTCAATTACATTGCCAGTACCCAATGGAAGGGCGAGCATGGACACCCAAACCCAGTGCAAACATACTCAAATAAAACCTCCTTGGAGGAGCATCCGGCTCGTGAGCGCTGAGCTGGCAGCCCCCCTGTGCCAGGCTGACAGCGTGCAGCCTGCTGCTGTGCTGGCACTGCAGCTCTGCGCTCTCCTGCACTGGCAGGGGTCGGTTGTCCCTGCCGCTTGCATTCTCTGGGTGATTGTGTGGGGGCCTGTCTCTGCCCTCCCCAGCCAGCCCCCTCGTGGCCTCTGCAGCACCCGTGTTTGCTGTAAAGAAGCAGAAGCTTCACTTGCCTTTTCCTCCCGGGAGACGCCGGCACCTCCTCCAGCATCCGATTCTTTGGGCTGCATTTCTAAAACTGTCCGAAAAAGCCTCTCCGAAGTGACGGTCAGGAAGCCGATCTCTGCGTTGGGGTGAAGGCCGTACAAGTAGGGGCTCTCTGGGGGCAGGTTGTCATCGATGTACTCGTGGTAGCCCTGAGCACGAGGCAGTTACTGATGTCACTGCAGCGGCTACTTACGTATGAGCAGTTTCACTTCAGCCTTGAAAGTGCATCATTGTTTTTCTGCTGATGGTGCTTCACGGCTAGTTGGCGTTGCTTATTTAAGATGATTTTCCACTTAAATAAGTCTTTTCCTTACCACACCAGCCACAAGAATCATTTTTCCAGTGATTCTGCCTGTTTCCACTGGATTGAAAAGGCACAACTTTTTTTCCTACACTCCCTCTTGGTTTGCACAAGGGAACTGTGACTAGCATGCCTTAATCCAGAGCAGTGGTTTTCCACAGCAAACTGTAATGCTAATTACCACAGCCTATGATGAGAGAGGTCTATCTTACCTTGTAATCCAAGCTGGGAGGGATCAAAAATCCCGGAGCTAAGTACAGTTCCCCGTCCAGCATCTCTGCACTGATGTATTCACTCAGGTAAGTCCGACACAGCCGGCGGTCCCAGTCGTCTGTGATGTGCCCACCGTACATAATTTCACCAAAGAGGTACCGGAGATCATCCCACGGTACCTACAAGGAGACAGATGCTCCCCCTGAGCTTCCTGTTGCCTGTGGGGCTCCAAGAAGCCCCTTGCAGGACCTGAGGGCGGCTGCATGAGCCGTAGAGCCACACGAGCTCTCAGTTTGACCCATGGATGTGGCAGTGCCCTAGGTCCTGCAGAAGCAAAGTGGAACAGGACATGGGACTGTGGCCGTGGAGGTGTCTTGTGCTCGCCCACAGATTGCCCCGTCCCCGTCTGGGCTCGGCCACGGCGCTCCTGCACCCTGCCCTCTGGCTTTACTCGGGTCAGCAGCGCGCGGCTGAAGGGCATGGCTGGGCAGGGCTCCGCTCAGGGTGGGAAGCCCAAGCCTGCTCCTTGCACCGCCATTCTTGGGGCATGCTTTGTGGTCTGGGTAGGAAGGTGTGTTTAGAAAAAACCAACACAACAACCAAGCCAGGGGCCCGAGCCAGTGTGTGCTCTGCTCCCAGCCCGTGCTCAATGCGTGCGTGCCACAGCCCTGCTGCACAGTTCCCACAAGAGGAGGCGTTTGTGCAGCAAACCAGGGCTTTGCCCCTTCCCCCGAGGTGTGGTTGCTTTGTAAGGACCTTACCTTTGGGTTGGCCTCCAGGTAATTGTACAGGACGTTAATCGATATGGTCAGGTCACCGTTATTGAAGGGGTAAGACCTGTTCCAGCCCTGAGCACCAAACTTGCGCCGCTCTGCCACCACAGCGTGGAAGTAGCAGAGCGCAAACAGGATGCATTTGAACTCAATCTCTTTGCTGCACATCTCTAACGTGTCCTGCAGTGGAAGAAATGAGAGTGGGTTTGCAAGTGAAAAAGTGAATATCACCATCAGCCCTGTCTGTTGAAGAAAATTTACAGGTGATAGCAAAGCAGAACTGAAGGGAGTATATTTAAAAAGAAAAGAAGAAACACATAAACTTATCTTTTAAAGGCTTGCTGACTAGTTAATTATTACGCTTGATTGTTCATTAAAGAAATGAGGAATTTATACACATGGACATGCTCGGGCTCACGCCCCCGGCACGCTTGGCTGGCTGGTTGGGGCAGCGCGGTGCCGCCCGGCTCTGGGGCAAGCCAGCAGCCTTCCAGCGCCACCCAGCCCTGGCAGCCCCGGGGGCTCCGGCTCTCCCCGACGCCCGTGTGAAGGTGCCTGGGTCTGGCTCCCGGCACGGCACCGATGGGGGCTCGGCCCCGGGGCTGCGGGGCCAGGACCGGGGGAGCCGGCAGCAGTGGGGGGGCAGCGCGGGGGGAGCAGGGTGCAGGTACCTGGGAGAAGAGGTCGAGGGCTTTGTGCAGGTTGGCGTACATGCCGGTGGGCGGCTCGTTGGTGATTTTGATGGCGTTCTCCAGCAGGCCCTGCGGGATGATGTGTGTCTCGGGGCTGGGGGCCGGCTCGGCACTCATGAACACCCGGTAGTCTGCGTGGCTGCCCATGCCGTGCCGCTCCACTCGCTTCTCCAGCGTGCCCAGCCAGCGTGCCACCAGGTGGATGTTCTGCAACACAGAGCCCTGCTGCACGGCGTGCTCTGAAATTCAACCTCAGGAATCGCTGCTCTGCGGGGAGCAGCTGCAGCGCGATGTGGTGCTGCTCGGGCTGGGGATGCCACAGCAACGCTGCTGCAGTGTGGGGAGCGCTGAGAAACCAGCATGCGGAGCTCCCCACGCCGGGCCGGCAGTGCCGCGGGCCTCTGCACGCCCGGCTGGGCTGCGTTTGGGACCCCAGCTCCCGGGGCATCGCGGTGCCACGGGGCCGGGCAGCCCCCACCCACCTGCAGGATGACCCAGTGCCCCTGCTCGGCCGCCACCTCCAGCACGCGTTCTGCCACCGCCTCCTGGCCCTGCCCCAGCGAGACGTTGTGGATCCGCCCGTTGTCGATGGTGAAGTTCAGCTTCCTGCCTGGGGAGGGGAGACAGCCACAACGCGTATTTTGTTAGGAAGGTGGGGCTGTGCAGCTCCTGCCATTAAACGAGCACCAAACCAAAGCCTTTGTGAACTGGTGCTGGCTGAGGAACCAGCTTACCCAGGGCTTCCACGTCCTTCAGAGGGTCGACGCCAGGGGAGAGAATGAAAAACACGGGTGTGGAGGGGCTGCTCTCCTCGTACGACTTGGAGAACTCAACACTTCTTCCTTCCACAAACTTGCTGCCCATCTGCTCTTCCACAAAGTTCCTACAGAAAGGCAAAGCCCCGCATGTGAGCCGGGAACAAATGCGCTTGCTGGAGACGCGGCCTCTCGCCGGGGAGGAGCCAAGCTGCACGAGCCGGGCGGGTTTTGGGCACCTGACGGCGTAGGTCATCCTGTCCGGCCGCATGCAGCGCAGCATGCACAGCTTCTGCAGGGCCGTTTTGTTCTTCCACTCCTTCGGGAACACCTCCTTCTCGGGCACCTCAGACTCGACAAATTTTTTCCATCGCTTTGCTGAGCCCTCGATGTCACTATCCAAGTTCTTGAACTCATCCATTTCCGAGAGGGCCTGCAGGTCCGGCAGAGGAAGACGGGACCCTCGCTGGGCGCTGCTCCACCCGGCTCGGGGGCCACCGCAGCACCGGGCGCGTGGTGCCACAGACGGGCCCTGGCAGCCGTGAGAGCGGCCCGGTGCTGGGCACGGCTGTTTCAGGGTCAGGAGGGGAATGCCCCCCTTCCCCCCCAAGGTGTGCAGGGTGCCAGGGGAATGGGGATGCTGAATGTGGGGGCATGTCTGGGACATCCCTTCATGGGACAAGAAGCCGGGCACATGGGGGGGGGGGGATGCTGCTACCAATGACGGCCCAAACTGCAGCAAAACACAACTTAACCATAAACATCGTTTTGCTGTTGAGAGCAACCTTTTGTCCATTTTCCCTTACGCCCTCCCCTAGCATGAGCAGGAAAGGCAGGCACAGCGAGTGCAGTGGGAGGTGCTGCCTCTGGAGCCCGTCAGGCAGCGGCTGGACTCAGCACCCATCCTCAGCACCGCTGCCCCTGCTCCTTCCCGGTCTCATGGGGCCAGGAGGAGCCACCTCTCACCACCTGCAGCCGGTGTTGGCTCTGCGCTCCCTCCCTGGGTGCCACAGCTCAGCCCGAACCTGCTGCCACACCGCGCCTGGGACCGCACCAGCACCGA
Organism: Anser anser; assembly: GCF_964211835.1. Taxonomy (NCBI): domain Eukaryota; kingdom Metazoa; phylum Chordata; class Aves; order Anseriformes; family Anatidae; genus Anser; species Anser anser. Next base: position 15,118,247 of record NC_139740.1, on the reverse strand, counting down.
TGGTGAACTCAGGACCCACCTTGATGCCTCCCCACCCCTGGGACTGCAGGAAGTCCACAGGGGACGCAACGCCGGCCTTGAAAGGGAAGCGCAAGAGGAAGTCCAGCTCCAGCGGGCTCACTTCTTTCTTGATGGCCAGGATCTGGTGAGAAGGGAGCGCGTTGTTGTGGCTGCCGCACAGTAGACTGCAGCCCTGCGGCACAGCATGCACCGGGCAAGAGGTTCCTGAGCCTCCAGTGGCAGCACAGCAGTAGGAGAATGTGTCTAAAATAACACAAATTCAGAAAAAATACTAAAAAACAGCAGCCTGATGCATTTGCTCCTATTACCTGGAAGGCAACCTGGGCCAGGAAAATGAGTTTGTCTCTCTCAAAGAGTCCCCGTGCAGTGTACATGAAGACCGAGTAGGTGATCTCATCTGTCAGGTTGATCACCCGTTGCTTGACGTCCTCGGCCGGAGTCGTTCGCTGAATGGCTTTCTCAAAGACCACGTTGAAGGCCTAATGGAGAGCCAGGGTGGGCTCAGCACCTGTGCTCCTGAGTGCTTTATTGGAAGCATAAATGCTGGAACGCCGAACCTCCCGCATCCCCCAGACGCCTGTCCCATACAGATCAAGTACCACCTCGCTTTATGCTCACCTTTAGGGAGAACTGGTAGATGGGGTTGATTTTGTTGAGGTCGCTCAGGATGAAGTACAGCAGGGATGCTCTTTCTGCCGCTGGCCTGTAGTTCTCCCTTGCAATGTTTATTTCACCTTCTGTGACTTTCGCTTCTTTCACCTGGAGGCCCACGAGCACGGTGTTACTGCCGCACCCCGAGGCAGCGCCCGATCCCCCACTGGTGCCCACGGGGCCGCCGCTCCCGGCGTGGGGGCAGCTCGCCTACTTTCTCCTCGATTTCCGTGGCCGTGCGCTTCGTTGTCTCCAGGTTCTCCACCAGCGCGGTGTCCCCCAGGAAGTTCCCTGACGCGGCAGAGAGCCGGGCGAGCAGGGAGTCCTCCAGCTCCTTCAGGTTGATCTTAAACTCGTTCTGGCTTTTTGTGAGATTTGCCTGCAACACCAATGCCCAGGAGAGCCGTGACTCCTTCAAGAGCCTGCGGTGACCCCCCTGGCATTGCCAGCCAGGATCTGCACTGGGAGCTCCCTAACAAAGAGCGTGCAGTAGACTGCAGCTCATTAGCAGTTTCGCTGACTTTATCTTTTTTTGTATTAATTATAAGTCCTCTGTTTACAAGCACAACACCGGACAAGGGGATGCACTGGCTGGATGAGTGATAGGTCCCCGAGAGAACAACCCCAGCTCACGAAGCCCCCGAAGTGCGGCCGCACGGACGCAGGGCGCAGCAGCGAGCGCACCGCAGGCGGCAGGCACGGGGAGAACAAAACCCACAAACGATAAATAAACAGACCAATAGATCAATAAATAAGCAAAAGCAGCCACAAAAACAAACAAGCCAACCCCCAGAACACACAAAGGAATCGGTCAGCAGAGAGAAGCCGTCTCCCCGCTGCCGCAGCCCCCGCCGCCGGCCACGCACCTTCAGGTCCTCCAGGTCCGGGCGCTCCTTGGCCACGACGGCGGCCAGCAGCTGGTCCTCCAGCCCCTCGCGGGTCACCAGGAAGTTGATCAGGGTGCACTGCGCCTGCATCTCGGGCTTGTAGTGAGGGTTGAAGTACTTGGTGTGCAGGATCAGACGGAAGCGGGGGTGATATTCCACTTCTTTATCGCCTATCTTAATGTATCTGTTCAGGCAATTAGATTAATTTCTGTAGATTTGGCAGTGACTTCTGAAAGAGAGAAGCCCTCCACCCGCGTGCTGTTTCCAGACCCTCGAGATGTTTTTCTCTGCTCGGGAAGTGGCACAGCAAGGGCAGAAGAGCCAAAACAGCCTGTGCAGGGCAAAGGACCGAGGAGCAGAGGGAATCTGAGGCTGCTTCTGGGCTCCTGATGTTGTGGGTGCCGTGCCATGAGCCCAGGGAAGGCCACCAGGGGTGCAGCTCCCCGCGGGTGCAGCCGGTGCAGGCAGCGCTCCTGCATCAGGGCTGGGAGCACCAACATGGTGTGGGATGTGGGGCAGGAGCCCCATCGCTGACCACGTGCCCATGTCTGCCAGAAAAAAACATCCTGATTTATCAGGCTTTATCCTGCAGGTGCACTGGGGAACGTGGTCTTCTTAAATCACTAAATGAACCAGACTCAGCGGACCAGAACAGCCCTAAAGTCCCATTGACTACAAGTGTAGACCATGAGAAAAGCGGGGGATGTGGCCAGGGGCTCCCACGTGAAGGGTGGATGGATCCGGCCCCAGCTGCTGTCATGCAAATGGGGCATAAACGGACATTTTAGGGCAGCAGTGGGTCTCCCAGCAGGTACAACTCCTTGGCCACCAGAGACAAGTGTGCGTGCCGACCTGCCCTTCTTGATGGTGTTCCTGCCCAGCAGGTGGTCCAGCACCGGCTCCACTGTCTCACCGATGTCCTCGATCAGCAGCGTGTGTCCTTCAGAAACCGCCTGCTCGATGGTGTCCAGGTAGCTGCAGCCGGGCAGGGAGGGGGGCCTCGTGGTGAGGTTGGGCAAATGCCCCCCAGCCAGACCCTGCAGCGCACCCTGGCCCCTGCTGCTCTCAGGTGCCTCGGCTCTGATGGGCGTGCACAGCCCCTGGGGCACAGGGGGAGGGCAGCCGCCCCCCCAAACCCACCTCCTCTGGCCCAGCCGGATGGCTTTCAGCTCCTCCCTGTATTTGTTCTTGATCCACTTGATGCCCTGCAGCTGGGCGTCCACGACCAGCGGCCACCGCTGGGTGTTGCAGAGGATGGTGGCGTTCTCGGTGGACGTGCGGTCACTGGGCAGCCTCTGGTTGCTCCACGCAGCCACGTCGGCAGCATCGGTGAGGAGGCTGAGGGGGTCCAGCCCCGGGGTGGTGGGGATGGGCACCTGCCACGGGGGGGACGTTGGATGCCCAGCCCCTGAGCAGCGTGGGCCCCTCGGTGCCGGGGCAGGGGGCAGAGCTGCCCGGGGGGCTCCGCAGCCGCTCACCTTCAGCGCCTCGAGGTAGGGGATCCAGTACTTCTCCATCAGCTCGTCCCTGTACTTCTTGGTGAAGTAGCCGACGTAGGACACGAAGGCGGAGATGAGCAGCACGTCCCCGCACAGCGTCTTCTCCTGCTCTCTGAGCATCTCCACCGACTCAGCCCAGCGAACGTTTTCGGACGCCAGCCCCCCAATGAGCCTGCAGGGTTGGAGCAGACGGCACAGTGCAGGGACCCAGCCGGGACACGCAGTGCAGCCCTCGCCAAACGCCCGGTTCGATGGACCCAGCTCTGCTGGTGAATTTGGCAGAGGGGGAGCTCGGGCTGTGGGCTGCCTTTGCCTCAGGGCCCACAGCTCTGCGGCTGCACCATCCTGCCCCACCGCATCGCTGCGAGTTTCTGGCCCAATTCGCATGTGGGAATTTTTAATCTGGGGGAAGTGAGGGGCCTGAATCTGGCATTGACCCAAAGGTCAATGTTGGAGGGAGCAAGGCAAGGCAGGGAGCAGCAGGCGGTGCCAGCTGCTTGCTTTGCCCCAGCCCCATGCTTGCACAGTACCTGTTTGCTAGTGTGATGACTCTGTTAGTTGCATCAGCCTCTTGCTGACATTTGATTTTCTCAGCCGTAGCTTTCTCAAACTGTGCAGTGAGAGTTGCCAAATTGGCATTCAGGTCCTTCAAAAGACAACACATTTACAGTTAGCTCCCACACATACAATATGCAACTGCAGCAAGCTTGCAGGCCAGGAGAAAGCTTTGCAGGCTCTAATGAGCTTGCAGTCCCTGTTGAGAAGACACAGCACCTGGACTCCGGGCTGCACAAATGATAAGAATCTTTCTAATTCATTGCTGGCATCTCTCCGTGGCCCGCAGCTGAATGGTTAGCGGCTGATCTGGAGCCATGGTGGACGCCAGCCAAGGCAAACAGCCGCGGGCTCCAGCAGCCAGCCCTGGATGGGGACTGCCCGGGAGGCAGCGCGCACTTACCGCGATCTTGTTCTTAATGCGACTGAGTTTTTCTTGCGCCTCTGCCAGCTCCGTGTTCGCTTCCTCGAGCGCCTGCCGCTTGGGCTCCACGTCACAGTACACCTCATAGAAGCGGACAATGTTCAAACACCAGGAGCACAGACCTGCCGCGGCCGTTGACTTTGACATTATAAACTCCGGATCAAAGCTGGGGTCTGACTGGTAGGGCCTGGAGAGGGAGAACGTGCCGCGCTGAGCCTCCCCGCCGAGGCCAGCGGTGGCTCCTGTCCCGCTCCACTTGGCGCAGCTCACGGGTGCAGTTTTGGAGGGCAGAGCCTGTGCCTGGGTTTGGTGCTCAGTGCGGCTGGCACCTGCGTCCCGCTGGCGCCCCATCCCCTGTCCCCAAACCCGGGTGCTGCTCAGGGTCTCCAGAGCAGAGGCGCACGAGGATGCTTTGTCACGGGCAGGGGCAGGAGGTAGTGGGGGCGGTGAGGCTGCGGCAGAGTGGGGCTGGTGCCCCCGGGTGTGCTTGTGGCCAGGGCTGTCCCCAGGCAGTGTCACCCAGAGCCCTTCGGAGAGCTGTCTGTCCCCAGCCCCGCGCCGGTCCTTCCCGGGTGGCACTCACTGAAACGCCTTGAGGCACGCCTCCGGGATGTGCTCCTTGTCAAACTTCTTCAAGGCATCAAGGAAGGTGTCTACTTTTCCCATCATGACCTTTGCCACCTTCCAGCTCTTATCCTTTGGTATCTTGCCGTTGGGCGCTGTCAGGATCATCACGGCTGCCGTGACATTCACCACCGCTTGGGGTGGGGACCCGAAGGACTTCAGCTCCGTCAGGTTGTTCTGGGAAGGGACCAGGGGCTGCTGAGCATCGCCTGGCACAGGGCAGGGCTGGGGTCCCAGAGCAGTGCTGGTACCCCCGGGGAGCCGCACCCCAGCGGGGGCTCTCACACCTTGTTGAGAGTGTTGAGGGCCTCCTGGGCGGCGATGAGCGCGGGCTCTGCCTTCGCCAGGTCGGTCTCACAGGCTCGCTGCTTTTCAGCCACATTCTGGGTAGGTGAGGGGATGGGACAGGGTGAGCAGCTGTGCCCGGTGCTGGCTACGGCCACAGCGCCACGGTGCTGACAGAGCTCGTGCTGCCCCAGCCTGCGTACCGTGTTGATGGCCTGGACCTTCAGCTCCTCCTCATCAGCGATGGCTTTCTCCTTGCTGACCTTCTCCGTTTCAACGCCCACCACGTGGATCAGTTTATCTGCGTCCTCATTCTTCTGCTTCAGTTCTGCCTCCTGGATCGCCAGTTTGGCTTTCAGGTCGTCCACCTGGATGGAGGAGGATGGGAGTGGGTCGGATGCCTTGCAGCAGCAGCTTGGCATGGCTCGGATCCCCGGCCACTGCCACCACCCTGCAGGAACCCCTGGCCGGCAGCCCTGCACTGCTGTGCTCCCATGGGAGGTGCTGAGCTCTTTGGTAGGGGCTGCACTGCTGCCTGTGCGATCCCACCCCAGCAGCCAAGGCGGCCGATCACCCGAGCCGAGAGCTTTTTGTGGGGCAAGCTCTGCTGAGTGCCCAGCTCTCGCTGCCCTGCTCGCTCCCACCGTCCCGCCCCAGGACGGGAGCAGGCACCTGCGATGCCGTGCTCTGCAGCTTCCTCAAGCCGTTCTCCAGCCGCTCGATCTTGGCAATGAGCTCGCTCCTCTTTTTAGAGAGCAGGTTTTGGTAGAGCTTTATCTGCTCCAGGAAGGTCTTCGGTGTGGTGTAATTATAGCGTCTCTCTGTGGCCAGGTAGATCTGAGACATCTCCTTGACACTTGTGTGGACGTAGGACATGAACTGGCTGATGGAGACCTTGACCTCGGGCTGCATCAGAACACCACAGTGAGCACTGCTGAAGCACACACACGAGGGGTAAAACCAAGTGTTCGTGCAACGTTAGCTACGCATCTAGCGGCAGAAGCCGGCAGGCAGAGCGCTGCTTCTTGATAGCAGCTGAAAAATGTAGGCGGTCACAACACGAATGTTCGTTCTCAAGCCCTGCTTTGGTTTTCCCCAGACTCCCATCACCCAGGCTAGCCTGTGCTGCACTGTGGAAAAGCTGGTCCTGGCTGTTAATTGTGGTGTCTTTTTAAGGACGAGAGTTTGGTCCCACGTGCACCGCGTGAGGCTGCAGCCTCTGACAGCAGCGCCAGCTGGGAGCTCGTCCCCGCTCCCCATCCCCGGGTTCGCTGCCACGAGCAGGGAGCAGAACGCAGCTGCTGCTCCCCTCGCGGCGCGGTGTGCCCTGACCCGGGACCCCTGCGGCGCTCACCTCGATGTCCCCCGTTTCCTCCAGGAACCTGCTGCTGACGGACACCAGGGCATCCTCGGGCCACTCGTGGAACCAGTCGATGGCTGTGCAGTTGACCACAGCAGGGAACCTCCTCGCCCGCACCCGCAGCGTGGAGCCCACGGGGGAGAAGCACAGGATCACCTGGGCAGGCGGTGCTGCTGGGTGGGGTGGCAGTGCCACCTGCTCCCCACTGCTGCACGCGGCGCTGGTGAACGCCGAGGCTTTGCCTCCCACCCACTAAAGCCCCTTCCCTGATCCCAGGGCCGGTGTGCGGCTGCGTGCCCCGCTCTGCTCAGCAGGGGCTGGGCCGGCACCGGTCCTTCCGCCAGCCGCAGCCGCGGTGCCGGTGCTGGCCTCCCTGCGAGTGCCAGGAGGCCGCTCGCACCCCCTCTGCTTGAGAGGTAAGGACGTGGGCGTCAGCAGCTGCGCCCCTGGGGCCGCGGGGCTCGCAGTTGGCTGAGGATGCTTTGAAAATGTCTTTCACTCGGACTCATTACAGCATAATGAAACCACAGTATTCTCTGTCATGTTTGCAAACAGATTTTGGATGAAGCACGTCAGAGCACTTGCAAAACACCCTTTGTGGGTGCACACCTACCTTTAACTGACGCCTGACTTTTTCTATAAATAATTTCCAGCAGTTTTCCCTTGAGTCTTGCAATCCGAGAAACTTCACTTGCGGCCTCATGGCACTGATAATGTTTTCCAGCTCATCATCCTGAAAAAGCCCCGGCACCTCCCCGGATGCCAAGAAGTCATTGATTAGGACCAAGAACGATTCCTCAGCAACTTGGGAGTCCGTCATCAGGAACACGGTGGGGATGTTCTTCACGGCTGCCTTGATGTACTGGGAGGCGAGGTCCAGCTGGGCAGGGGAGAGGAGCCGTCAGACCTGTGGCCGTTCCGGAGCAGAACCAGGCACGGTGCCCGGCGTCGTGCAGGGGCAGCGCCACGCCACGTGCCCTGTGACCAGCCTGGCGCCCCTCGGGGAGGCAGGGGCCGTGTTCGGGAAGGTGCGGGGTGCCTGATGCTGTGTGCTCAGACGGGGCTGCCCACGTTGCACCCGCCCTACGGGCTGCTGCTGCCCCTCCCCTGGTTGGGGAGCACTGTGGCCGTGGGGAGCAGGACCTGAGGATGATCAGCAGGCGCCTTTGTGCAGCCCAGGCAGCGCAGACGTGCACAGGGCAGAGCAGGGTGCCCTGGTGTGCCCAGCTCCGACAGAGCTTGCTGCAGAGCGTTTGCATGCTCTGCCCCTGCCAGCGGGCTGTGCCGCCCAAGGAGGTGTGGGAGGAAAACCACACTCACCTTAAGGTCTGGGATGCTGTATCCCTTCCTCAGCGTCATCTGAAACACATCTAGAGAGCTAATGTAAGCTGCTAGCCGTGAAAGGCTTTGCTTCCCGCTGCCTCCTACTCCCACCAGCAGCGCATTCCCTCGGGGAGACTCTAAGATCCGACTAATTCTGCAAATATGAGACACCGCGTCTTCAAAGAGCACCTAAAGAAAACACAAGAGAAGGATTAATATTCTGAATCACAGCACTGAACGCTGTGAACGCCCCTAATCGCACGGAGCTGACTGAGAGCGATGTCACAGCGGTGCCTACGCGCTGCCTTGACGCAGACGTCCCGCGGCAGGGAGCTCACCAAATTCATCACGGCGTTGACCTCGTTGTAGTTCTCTAAGGCTTCTCCCAGCAGCTTGTTCAGCGACGGCCAGCTTGGCACCGGCAGGTACTTGGGCTCCCCGATGCCCTGGGTGAAGTGGCAGTGGATGTTGGGCCTGGCGAACACCAGGTCCTCGCTGAGGTCCTGGGAGAGGCAGGGGCAGCGCTGGGCACGAGGTGCAGGGACCCCGCCTGGCCCCGCGCAGCGCTCCCGGCACGGCCACGCGCTCCGGCTGAGCCCAGCCTGCGACGCAGCCCTGTTGGGCAGGGACGCTCCCTTGTTTTCCAGCACGACTTACATCAAAGAATTTTTTACAGGTGTCGGTTAGCATTTTTCCAAAGCTTTTTTGATCCTTTTCGTCAATGAGCTTGTCTCCATAGACCCGCTCGGCTTCGTGGAGCCAGAGCCGCACCAGGTCAATGGGACTCTTCAGGCATTCGGGGGTGGAGAACAGCAAGCCCTGGCAAACACGCAAATCCCTCAGTCCTCTAGGTTTACTTTGCTGCTACTCAGAGTTTAAGCAGTCAGCCTTGGGAAAAGGTTGGGGTACTTACAAGGACATACAGCAAAGGAAAGCATGGACTAAGTGTGTTTTAAAGGGAACAGCCCCACTGGTACCTGGAATATGTTGGAGAGGTCCCGGAGGTTGAAGAGGTAATGGAACTTGATGGCCGTGGGCAAGAAGGTGGAGGTGACCCGCTGGTGCAGGGCTGTGGGCAGGACATGGGGTGAGCGGGCGGGCAGAGCCCCCGGACCGTGGGGTGGCTGCACCTTGCTCGGCGCTACCCCCACCCCGTGATTCCTGAGACTTCAGCAGCACAGCTCCTAGGGACACAGTGCTGCATTCTGAACGTAAATTGGAGAAAGGGAGGAGGCGAGGCTTTCTTTGCTCGGTGCCGCGGGGTGGAGGTGCCACCCACCCTCTGCTGCCGGGACCCTGGCACAGGGCACGCGATGCAGGGGCTGCCGCGCGCTGCCCTCCCCACCCCAGGTGGCAGGGGCTCACCCAGCGCTGCCGCCACCAGCGGGGCCTGCAGCCTCTGCACAGCCACCGGCACCTTCTGCAGAGCCAGGTGCTGCGTGAGGATGGCGCTGTAAATGGTCAGCAGCGCTTCGTGGCCAGGGAAGCTCACGGCGAAGACGCAGAAGTGTCGCTGCAGCAAGAAGTAGAGACTCAGGCGGGAGCATTGCCCTGCAGGGGCTGACGGAGCCAGCCAGCACCACGGGGCTCTCCAGCCCCGGGATGGGGCGCAGCCGCTGTCCCAGCAGAGTGGCGCTGCTGGGCACGGCCCCCAGCACTGCGGGCCCTGCGTACCTGCAGCCTGGAGTCGATGGTAAAGGACCCCGCGGTGGGGTTCATGCAGGCCACGTACTGGCAGTTGTGAATGTCCTTCAGGGTCAGTTTGTTCCTGTCGTACCTGTGCCAGGGCCATCACGGTGATGTTTCCCCTGGGGCACATTCCTCCAGCCCCACCAGCCCCTTTGAGCTCTGCTGGGGACACGGGAGCAGGGGTGCCCACTTCCCCGGTGCTCGGTGAAGCCTGGCAGCGCTCTTGGCAGTGCTCTGTGCCAAGACCTCCCCACGCCCCAAGGCCAGCCCTGGCCCCAAGCACACCCTGCAGCACTTGGCACTTATCACCCCCTCCTCGCTTCCCAACAAACCCTATGTGCTACACGGGGGGGTCCCAGCCAGGGGCTATTTGCTTTGGATGGGTCTGCAGGGTTTGGGATAGCTGCCAGTTTTCCTAATTCCTCTGCCAAAGACTTCCCAGCAGTTGCTGCTGGGCTGAGCGGGGCTGGGGCTGCTCGGCTCTGCTGGCTGTGTGATGCCAGAGGCAGCGCGAGCAGGGACATGGCTGCGGGTCCTCCACCAGGACGGGAGGGATCGGCCTGGTGGCTGTGCCACAGCACACACCTCCGGGCTGAGCATCCCCGAGCTGCAGCGGCCGTGCCGCCAGCCGGCCACCTACCAGTGCCCATGGTCCATGTGCTGCCGGATGAGCGTGTGTGGTGCCACGGTGCCGTACTTGTCTACCTCGGGCATGTTCATGTCGTCGATGAAGTAGATGAGCCTCTTGGTCCCCGGCGGACCATAGTTCCTCCCTGATTTTTTCTCCAGAGGCTTCTCCAGGATGGCTGCAGCGGGAGGAGAGGGTTTGCGGTGGGGCAATGCTGCGGGGCCCCCCCAGCACAGGGCTGGCTGCGGCCAGCTCTTACCCTGCAGCATGGCCGAGGTGGTGTAGAAGTTAAAGGGCACGGACTGCACGAGGTACTCGTCTGTGCTGAGCGCTTCAAGCTTGTCCCACATTAGCACCGATTTCCCCGTCCCCGCGTTCCCCACCAGCATCACGGGCCGCTGCTTCTCCATCAGCATGTCCATGAAGTAGCGAATGCGAATGGTCTCCGTCGTGTGCACCATGGAGGCCTGGGGAAAAGAAGTCATGCTCTTGGTCCTGCAGAGCTCACCCCGTGCTGAGCTCTGAGTCTGCCTGCAGAGGTGGGATCTTCCCTCCGGACCGCTGTCCGGTTCTCCTGGCACTACCAGCTGCTCTAGCCAAAGATACCATCCTGCCATACTAATCTGGTCCCTCTCTACAGCAAAAGGTCTCAGGTACTTGGTTATTGTAAAAACTTTCTGACCCCAAATAGGAGCTGTCAGAAAAACATGCCATCAAAACAAAACAACACAACACAGCTCCTGAAACTTGCCCATGTCCCTGCCCTGTTCAGCCATGATATTTCCCTTTTCCTTGACATCTTTGATGCAACCATCCCTCCCTCATCACAGCATTTCAAAAGATATATGCAAATAATTTTTAAAGTACATTTTGCATTCAGGTAATAGTTATAATTATTTCATGAAAATCTGTAAAACCACATGTTAGAGTGAAATTGAAAAAAGAAGAGTTGCAACTTGCAGCTCGCGCTGAGGTTTACATGGAAGTAAAACAAAACGCAGCAAGCCCTGGGGTGTGCCTGGTGCCGTCCTCCTGCGCAGCGCGCCGCGGCAGGGGCAGCCCAGGTACCTGCGCCGCTGCAGATGCGTGCTCTTGCCCACGGTTGCTTGGGGGAAACACCACTGGGTAATAAACAAATAAAACATGTAAATGCAGACAGTTTGTGGGAATTACCTGCAAAGGGACTTCAGGATCGAGTTTGAACGCTGGCACTTTTTCAGTCCATGGCATGAATTTCTTTGTTTCCGAATCGATGTAATAGTCAAAAGTTGTCCCCTGAGAAGGAAACTTGATGGTTTTGAACTCGTTCACCCACCACTTGCTGAACTCCACACGGTAATCCACGAGCTGGAAGGAACCAAACAGAGAAAAGCTCTGAAGCTGGCCATCGCGGCTTCTTCCTTCCCGCAGGGACGTGGCCGCAGGAGGAAGCGGGCGCGAGGCTCTTGCCGGTAGGCGCAGCGGGGCCGTACCTGGTCCTGGAACATGGCCCCGCCGAAGGCCCAGGTGCAGGCAAAAACGAAGTAGAGCTCGTACAGCTCATGGGGCGAGTCGGGCGGGGTGTTCTGCGGCGTCAGGAGGCACTCCAGCAGGTACAGGATCATCTGTACCACCGCGATCTCAGGGATGGGGGTGATCTTCTTGAACCCAAACTTGAGCTTTTCGAGACACACGGGCAGGTACTTGTCGAACAGGATCATCAGATTGGCCTTCTCGGACTGCACGGTCCTCTTCTCGATCCAGCTGGTCACAACGCTGTGGAAGGGATGGGCAGGGCTGCAGGCGAGCACAGGGGCTGGTGCCCACCCGTCCCATCCCTGTCCTTGCCCCCATCCCCACCCCATCCCTGTCCCCATCCCCATCCCCGTGCTCACGGGTTCCAGCCCAGGTCCGCAGGGTTGATGTAGAGGATTCCCGCCCGGGACACCGTGGCCGGCGTGGCGGTCCGCAGGTGGCTGATCTCGAAGAGCAGCCGCATGGTGGGGTTGAGGGGGATGCGCTCATTGCTGGCCAAGGTGAGAACCTGAGGGAAGTGGCCCATCATGGGCTGGGGGGGCTCCAGTTTTGGGGAGCAGGCGTGAATGCAAGCTGACTTCACAAGCAAAGCTCCCCAGGTGTGATGGCACCAACCTTATTGTCATCCATGACCGTGTTCAGGGACTCGATCCACATGGGGTCAATATCTCCATCGAGGATGATCCACTTGGGCCCCTTATGCGTGATGTTGGCCAGGTCACGCATCGTTGAAGAAAACAGGCCTGCCCAAAAAGAGACGCGTGGGTTGTTGCAGCGTGCTTGCTGGGGGGGATGCCAGACCGGTGCCTCCCCTGCGCACACCCGCCCGCCCTCCTCTCCCCATCACTCCAGCAAAGAGCCCCAAGGAGAGGCCTTCCCGCTGCTGTCACGGCTCGCAGACAGGTGTTCTCAGAGATGCATCTTAGAGGGCGTTTGCTTGTGCACCGCCGCTCGCCTGCTGGCCGTACGTGCCAGGTGCCACCCTTCATGTGTCCACCTGTGCCAGCCTTGGTGTCTCACCGTCCTTCCACTCTCGTGTAGCTGGATGAATTATCCCAAAGAGCTCATCGCAGGTCACAGCTTTTGGGTCGAGGTCCACAGCGACTGGCTTCTGCTTCATGTTCTGGTAAGTCTTGTTGAGCGACCTCAGCACCTGCGGGAGAGGGGACTTGTGCAGTGGCGACGGCTGGTCCTGTAAGGGCGCCCGCAGCCTTTGACCGCCTTCTCCTCGCTGCTGTCTGCTGCAGCATGCCCAGGTCCGGGCAGCCCCAGGCGAGGCTGCTGCAGACCTCGGGGACGCACGTGGCCGCTACCTGGGACTTGCCGCAGCCGGCGTTGCCAATGACGAAGACGGAGTGCCTCACTTGCAGCAGCTCCTCCAGCTGCACCACCTTCAGCACGAAGCTCTCCTCCGCCTGCAGCTTCAGCTCCAGCACGGACTGCTTAATGATCTGGGAGGGAGGGCAGGCGCTGACCACGCAGAGCTGGCTCAGCCCCAGCAGGACTGCAGGGAGCTGCCAGCGCCCCGGCGGTGCTGCGTGGCCGGTGCCAGGGCCAGGCTCACGCCCCAGCCCTGCGCACGCCTCCACCTCTCCCACCCTCACGGCCGCGTGCCGGGGGAAGCCCAGGACCCCTGGCACATCACGGCTGTGCCTGCGCCCGCACCTTCTCGAAGTTCAGATCCCTCTTCCTGGGGACGTCCAGAGCGGGGAACAGGTCTCCAATCAGCCCCATGAACACGGGCAGGTCATCCGTTACGATCTTGGGGATGTTGAAGTCTCGCAAAGCTCTCATCAGAACCTGGTCCTCAGCGCGGCTGGGGTCCCCCCTCTTCAAGGAGCCCGCTACCACCAGCACGGACTTGATAGCCCGCAGGCCCCAGTCGTAGTGGTCCTGCCGGGTGGGTGGCAAAATGTTAGGATTTCATTTTCATTTCGCCCCACACCCAGGTCATCTACATGGTTCCCGGCAGGCTGTCCTGAAGTGAGCTTGTTTACAAGACCAGCCCCAGTCAGCCAAGGAATGTCATACAGTCTGTCATACATCCTTGCTTGTAAATCACTTCTGCTGAGATGCATAACATCTGGATGCTCGTGCCTTAACTGGCTATACTCTATTCTATTTTTGAACTTCTTGATTTCTTCCATAAGGCAGAAATATGCCATATGACACACTAGCGTGGAGTGGAATTCATCCAGCCGTAGACATGAACTTCACAGAGCACAAGCCAGCACATCACTGCCAGCTGTGAAATTTTTAAACTGTCTCTCAGGGTTGAAATTCAGATTAACTCTTTCACTTAAAGAACCATGGATATTGTTAAATTACCTGTTTAGACAGCAGCTCTTTGCAGAGCGTGTACAAAGTAATGAACTTTCTTGCTAGAAGCTTGGCATCAATAAAACCTTCTGCAACTAGCATGATTTCGCAGATAAGCTCAAAGTCTGGGACAACCATGGCACAGGGTCTGGAGGAGAGCAGCGGCGGGTTAGCAGAGCTATGCACACAGCCACAAGCCCACGCACCGTCCCGCAGCCAGCAAAAATCTGCACCCCAGTTTTCGATTTAAATCATTCACTGCTGCTGTTAGTGTTAGAGAATTAGGCGGTAAATTAGGCTGGGTGGGGTCTCTGGGGGTCACTGGTCCAGCCTCCTGCTGCAAGCAGGGCTCACGTCAAAGCTGCATCAGGTCACCCTGGGCCTTCTCTGGTTGAGGTCTGAGTTCCTCCAAGGACAGAGGTCCCACAGCACCCCTGGGCCACCCCTTCCTCTGCTTGACCACCCCCATGGGGAACTTTTTTCATTATTCTCAGATGAATTTTTCTCTTGCTGCAGCTTGTTCCAGACGTCTCTTGTCCTTCCACAGAGCACCTCCAAGAGCCTGGCTCTGTCCTCTCTGCAAGTCCCTGCTACTTAGCTGATGGTGGCAATCATAGAATCATAGAATATCCCGAGTTGGAAGGGACCCATAAGGATCATCCAGTCCAATGAACTGCCCCGAGCCTCCTCCCCTGCATGCTGAGCAGCCAAGCTCTGCAGCCTCTGACCGCCCCCAGCCACGGGATGCCAAGGTCTCTTACACCAGGGCACAGGACACACAAGTGTCCTCATTTGCCTTAGTAAAGGCTTTGTCCATATTATCGATGTGCTACAACAGAGGTAAACTCTGTGAAGGTTGCTGGTTAATGGTGACTCATCTGCCTGCAGGTACCTGAACAGAGCTTTTAAGTTTTCAGGCAGTTCTGTCCGTCCTGCGTAGCCAGGGTTCATCGTGATGAACAGTCCGACCGACGGGACCAGCGCTATTGTCTCTCCAAGAAAACTGAATGTTTTCTTTTTGGCACGAATCGCATCTTGAACGCATTTCACCTGGGAAGGCGAGCAGATGTGTTAGTGCAGACAGCCCCGCGGGTCGCTGCTGCCAGTGCTCGCTGGGGCTGGCTGCTCGTAAGCGTGCCCAGAGACCCCGCGTCGCCACGCTCCCCGCCGTGAGCCCCCCGCCGCGACACAGTTCAGACAGTGGCTGCAAAGGGTCCCTCTGAAAGTCGGATGTAACTTTAGGCAAGTTCAGTACACCAGCTGGGAATTCAGACTAGAAAGTCTGATGGACTCATCCCATACTGGAAGGCACTGCGGTATGGCTTTGTATGGAGGGCGCCTACCTGCACAGCAATCACCGACAAAACCTCCACCGCGATGCGATTGAATTCATCGAAACAGCCCCAGGCTCCGGTCTGAGCAAGCCCTTTGTAGATATTGCCACAGGACTGGGGATCAAAGCAAAGGAAAGAGGATTCAGAGACACAGAGCCTTCACAAGAAGACTGCAGTCTGGGGATTTGTTACAAAACTCAAATGCTGGGAGCCGCTCGGCTCTTGTGCCTCGTGCTGCTCCCTCGGGAAATGGCGCGCAGCGTCGCAGCCACCCCCAGCTCCCCCGGGATGGCTCCAGCAGCAGCTGCCTGGACCTACATCCCTCGCTGGCAGCTGAGCCAGGGGAGAGGAGACCAAGGGCCCAGCCTGGCTTCAGGCATCGGTGCAGGGCGCTGCAGCTGGAGGCAGGGCGCATGCTGCAGGGGTGCCTCCCGAAAGGTCTCCCCTCGTCCTGGAGGACGGCTCTCGCCTGGCACCACCGCCAGCTCCCCGTGGCCATACCTTGTAGTCCATCTGCTCGGAGCAGTTGAAGACGTAGACCATCATGCCCACCGCCCGGCCCAGGTCCTTGGTGGTCTCCGTTTTCCCGGTGCCCGCGGGGCCGGCAGGGGCCCCCCCCATGAAGAGGTGCAGGGACTGCGTCAGGGTGATGTAGCACCTGGGGTGAGGCCAGGCGGGCTCAGCGCTGCCGGTGCCCGCTGCGGAGCTGGGCCCACGGGGGCGCGGGGAGCTGAGCCCTACCGGTCGGTCAGCGGGGTGATGACCAGCCGCGGGGTGTTCCCCAGGTACTCGTAGGAGTACTGCAGCTGCGCGTCGCAGATGTTGGCGTAGCAGTGCCTCTTGCCCTCGTCCCAGCGGTGCCGCAGCTGGGACTGCCAGGTGAACGCCTGGGCGCTCTCCACCTGAGGGGGTGGCCGTCACCTCCTGATGGGGAGCGTGCGCCCACAGCCCACCCGCCCCGGGGACCCTGGCTCTCTGCACCCCCCAGTGCCACAGGAACCAGGAGAGCTGCTCCTTGGCCTGCCTTTAGCGCTCCTTCCCCTGAGGCAGAGTCTCGGCCTGGGTCCCAGCACAGAACCACAGCAGTTTTAGGTAAGCAAGGCCCGCAGTAACTCCACCGGGGCTCAGGGTCACTGCCTGAGCCTGTGCCACCAGGGGGTCCCCGGCAGCAGCCGCGTGGCCGGGACCCTGCCGCCCCCCAGAGCTTCGCGCTCCCGGCACGGCTGAGACCCAGCCCGGTGTGAGCCCTGCTGTGCTGCCGCCCCCTGCTCCCAGGTACCCCAAACTCTGCACCTTTTTACCTTCTTTGTGCTTTCTCACAGTTTGGATACTTTGAAAGTATCAGAAAATAAAAGAATAACAAGAAAAACTTCGCTCAGAAGTGCCAAGAAACAAAGCAGTGAAAACACCATCTTGTAACTTCTACCTTCGTGAGGACCATTTTGGCCACCACGTCTCTGGCGTGCACGTCTATGGTACAGATTGTCATGATCTTCATTCTGTCTCCTGCAGTTAAGTTTCCAATGAGTAGTGAAATCAGTGCGTTCAGCTGAGCGATCTGAGGGAGGAAAGAAACGGAAAAATGGCATTGTACTTTCGTACCTGTCTGTGACACCTCAGCCTGCTGAGAGCAGGGAGGGGCTGCAGGACAAGGTCCCAGGGATGCAAACCTGCTTTTTGTTATAATCCTTAATTGCGTTTTCATAGCCTTCCTCCAGCCTTGAAAAGGCAATGCCAACTTCTGTGGTCCACCAGATCTGGGTGCATGTCAGAGCAACCTGCAACAAATCACAGCGACAAAATGTGGCAATAAAGGGAAACAAGTCACCCCACTATGGCTTGGGACAGGCCTTGTCCTCGCTGCGCTGTGCTCCTCCTCTCAGACTTGGGCAGGTAACCAGATTTTCGTGTAAATTACTGGCTGTTCCCACTCTCGGCCAGAATTTTAAAGGAGCCAGGCTGCAGCAGCTCAGCACTGATGTGCAACATCTGGCTTCCCATGCCCTGCAATCTGCTGCCTGCACAGAAGCAGATTGCTGCTGTCCCGCTTCAGGACCTGCACCGCGGGAAGCAGCAGCCCCGGTTCCTGCATCACGCCCACCCTTCTGGTGCCCCCCCTGCGCCCCTCAGCTCGGCCCCGGCCCCGCGCAGCTCCCCACCTGCGCCGGGTAGTCGAACACCCACTGCTCCCGCGGCTTCTCCTCGTAGGTCACCACGGCCTCGGGGATCAGGTGTCGCAGCGTGGAGCGCATGCTGGCCAGCACGCGGTTCAGCCACACCTCAACCTGGCACGAGCAGCAAACTCTGAGCGAGCCTTCGGCAGCCCTTTTCTGTCCCGGCTGCGTGCAGCTCCCACTGCCAGCTGCTATTGCGGAGCTGCCCACCCGGCCGCGGCTCCTCGCGGCAGCTGGCACACACACAAGTCACCTCTTGATCCAGGCGGGGACAGGAGCCGCCACCCTGTGCCCTGGCTGACCAGAGAAGGGGCTCGGGGACATCACAGACAGGGAGCAGCGCAGAGCGGGACCGTCCCCCATGGCCCTGGGGACCGCACACCGGGGAACCCCCCCGGCAGTCCTGCTGCCCATGGCACAGGGGAGCCCACCTAGGGCCTAAGTTGCACCAAGGTTCACAGTGGACATGCGCGTTCCCCCTGCCCCAAGCCCCTGTCCCAAGGTCCCGCATGCCACGTCACTCATTGATGAACGCCTGATGCACGCAAATGCTTCCCCTACAAACCCTGGGTACGTGCACTGCTACAGCCTTGCTGGGAGCGGGCTGTGCAGGGCGTGCGGCTGGTGGCACTCTGATGCTCTGCTTGGCAAACCTCTTGCTTTGTAAAAAGCTGCACGAAGGACCTCAGCACGTGGCCCCACCGGACACTTCAACTTGCAGTTTAAGGAGTAACACGGAGTGGGGCTGGGAGTGAACACAGCAACCAGCACAATGGGACTGCCTGAGGGCTGCAAGGCCAGCGTGTTTTCATATTCTCTTACATTGCTGCAGCTCCATCCTATACCTGTAATGCGGATCCTATTTTTTTTTTATTTTTATGAAAACCTTTATGAAAGCATTTTAAAACTGCTGCCAGTCTGCTACTGCACAAGCAGAAAGCTTGTCTCAGTCCTGAGTCTGCACAGCTCTACCCCCAGGCAGAGACTTGCAGGAGACCTCACTGACCTGGCCAGATAAGTCGCACTCTTGCTCCAGAGGCACATACTCCTCTTCCTTGCTGAACATCCCCAGGGCAGCCTTCAGGGGCTTTTTGTCAGGACTCCTCTTGAAATTCAGTTTAGCAAGACTGTCAAACAGCTTCGACAGGTGACGGGACACCTGAAAACAGAGGCACGACAGCAGAGTCATGAAAAAGGATTCGGCTGTATCTGAACCAGTGCAGAGAGCTATTTCACAGCTTTGGTTAACTCCTGTACTGATCAGGGTGCTGCGTCCCTGAGAAGCAGCATACCAGGGACGCTGTTTTGTCTGTTAGAATATTTTAAAACTGCTATAAGAAGGCAGCACGTCAGAGATGCCGGACTTGCCTCCAGGCTTTGCATTCAACCCATACCTCAACGGGCTCGTTTCCGTTAGACAAAATATCAAGCAGGTCTGCAGAGGAAACGAAGCAGAATCTAGGGAAGGCCAGCCGTTTTGTCTCGAGGTATTCAGCCAAAGCCTTCTCACAGATGGCCAGTCTAACAGGAAACCAGGAAGAGAAAAAAACACAGTTAAAAAAACGTACTGTTTTTTAATCTCTGCGAAGTTATTGTTATGCTGAAGTAGACGTCACTGACTGCTGGAGAAATTAAACGCCTCTTTGGCCTTAGGCTAGTCAGTGGAGGCTTCTCCACGATGCTTCATCAGGATGACTCAAACCCCACCTTTTCTGCAGCGCTTCTAGCTTGCTGTAGAGACCAGGTTTGTTGGTAGCTTCAATCACGTTGGGAGTTTTTACTGCATCGGCCATTAATTCCTGAGAGATGAAAAAGGATTCAGCTGTATCTGAACCAGCGACAAGCTCGTGGGGGCGCAGGAAGGGCTGGGTTTCTCACTTTGAAATCCTTATCGATAGAATCAAACTGTTTGGAGTCCTCTGGCAGTTGACTGCGGATGTCTTCAGAGCCAATGAAGATGCTCTCCAGGTGACACCACGTCCTCTGCACCTCAAACCAGATGCTGATAACGGAGTCGGTGGTAGACAGCTTCTGCTGCCAGCCCGACACCTCCTGAAGGAAGAAGGCTAGGTACTTGGAGGTCATCAGGTTCTGCAGCTGCACTTGGTTGTCCTCCAGCGTCTCGATGAGCACCTCGTCTGACCTGAGAAGCATGACGCCGGTCCTGGCGTGGGGCTCATGTTCGAACTGCATCGTCGCCCAGGTAGTGTTCAGGGTGCTCAGCACCTTTAGAGGAAGCGTGAGAATGAGCCGAGCTCCGCGCACCAAGGGCAAACCCTGGCAGGGGCCCTGCAGGAAGGCAGGGCAGCCACACCAAAGCCTCTTCCAGAGCACAAGGTGCTGGGGCCGTGCTGCGTGTGGGCTCCAGCCCTGGGCAGCAGGAGTACAAGTGCCCACGGCTGCAGAGCCGTGTTTGAGCACGGGGCTCTCAGCACACTGGGAACGAACCGAGCCGTGATTGCCGTACCTTCTCCATCCCTGACTCTTTCACAGCTTTGTCCACGATGCCACGAACCTCATCCTCGAACTTGTGCAGGTTCAGCTGCAGCAGATCCGCGAGGGTTGTGTCCTCAGACATGGTGAAGTTCACCTGCAGCAGAACTGGCACCGTTGGGCACAGACACCCCCCCACAGGCTCCCCAGAGCAGCTCCTTAACACAAATGTTTAAAGAGCCTGCACAAACATCTGTGCACAGTCCCCCCTAATGCAGCCTGCATGCTTCCCCCAGGGGCTGCAGAGCTGGGGACCCTCCCAGCCCCGCGGGTCGGGGCGTGATGGGAGCAGGGACAGAGGGGCTGGGCACACCTTGGTCGCCTGCATCAGCTCGTGCCAGTGCCGGTCCCTGATGGCCGGGTTCTGCAGCTCGTTCACTGCGCGCAGGGACGTAATCATGTTCTTCATGCTGCTGTCCAGCCCTGTGAACGCATCCCAGCTTCTCATCTCCTTATCCAAGCTCCGAATGTCTTTAGAGAATTTCTTGCAGTCAACATCCATCTGCTCAACATTGATATCCTTCCACCTGGTGGTCTTCCAGTCATCAATGCTCGTGTTAACCTGAAGTTGGAAACACCCCGTTACAGGACACGCGCTCAGCAGGAGCATCCCTGCCCGAGACGAAGAGCCACGCCGCCAGTGCCCGCACGCCCCCTGCACCAGCAGACCTGCACTGACGCTGGAAAACCGCCCTGCGTCCACCCCACCCCTCCTGGCAGCGAGTGCTCCCCAGAGTGCGAGGCCGCCGGCGGCTGCAGGGCAGCTCAGCCCTGCGACGGGGCCAGCCCGGCACGCACACGGAGCTTGCTTTGCACGTCCCCGTGCCCCTGCTCCTCCAGCTCGCAGACGGCAGCACGTACCAGGTTGATCATGTCCCAGAGCTGCTTCAGCAAACGCACTTCCCTGTGGCATGCTTTGAGCTGTTTGTACTCCGGCACTGCCACTTCAAACAGCCCGGCTGACTTGGACAGGGCAGCCACCTCACTCTCCATGGCGGCGATGCTTTTCTGTTGCTGGTGGAGAGGAAGAAAAGGGCTCAGCTGGAGGCCGTGTGTCCTGCCCTGGGGACGTGTGTCCTTCCCCAGGGGCAGCACCATCCTCTGGAACTCACTGTGGTGCGGCGGGGCCAGAACCTGCCTGCAGGGCTGAGCAGCGTGGCACGGGCAGGCATCGCCCTCCGTGGGGCCCAGCCCCTGCCCCGACACCCTCGCTTTCCCTACCTTGTTCAGGGATTTGTAGGGGTCCGTGTCAGTGTACAAAAAGGGGGCTTTTTCCCGGAACTTCTCCCTGAAGGCCTGCTGCTGGACCTGCGGGGAACACAGCGTCTTGGGGGAGCTGGGACCACGGGGCTGGTGGCCCAGGGAGAGCACAGGGGTGTTCCCGAGCAGCTGCAGGCTTGTCCCCATCCCTTTCCCAGACCCACGCGGGCACCTCGAACTGCTGGCATTTCCTGCGGATGATGTTGACCTCGTTTGTTTGCAGGGGTGCCACGTTCTGCTTCACGCGGAAAGAGAGCTTCTTGGTGTTGTCCCAGTGCTCGGGGAGTTCCTGCAGCGAGCGCCGTGTCACAGCCTGGCCCTGGAGAGCCCCTGCCCAGCCCTGACGCCTCGAGCAACTCACTTGGAGCTGCAGGTGAATCTCCTCGGGCATCTCCTCTCCATAGGTGCTGAGCAGCGCAATCGTCTCCTTCAGGGGCTCGAACATGCCGTCGGTGGTGGCCTGCCTGTCTTTTACCCTCATCAAGTGCCCCATCACCTCCACCAGCCCATCGTAGTCTCCCTCTTCCACAGGCTTACTCAAGCCAGCAGTGGCTTCTTTGATGAAGCCCTCGAGCTCCTGCAGGCTGGGCAGAAGGCAGGGGAGCTCAGCGGGGCTCGGGGCAGCCCCATGCGCACCTGGGGCTCGCTCTGCAGCACGCATCCCTGGGAGCTCCGTCCCTGCGGGGCCAGCCCTGCCCCTGGCCGCAGTGCCCTTGGGTGCTCAGGAGTGCCCCGTCCCCTACCTGGTTGTGACGAGGTTGGTGAGGTACTGCTTGAGCACCAGGCCCCGTCTCCTGATGGCGCTCAGCAGCGCCTGCTTGAAGGGGCGGCAGTCACTCTGCAGCCACCCCCCGAACACACAGGTGTTGGCAAACCCCGACACCTCCTCACACAGCGCCTCGCACAAGTCAATCTGGGGATGAGAGATGGTTGCAGCCCACGGCTGGCGGTCCCCGGGCACCCGGCACCTCCATGGGCACCGCGTGTCCCCTGGGGTACTCCCCGGTACCTCCTGCTTGAAGAGCTGCAGGGGCGGGGGCCCGTGGGGAGGGGGCTCCTCTGGCTCCCCAGGGCTGGGGACACGGCGAGAGGTGAGGAAGCGCTGCAGGAACTCCTCGGGGTCCTCCAGCCACAGCTGGGCGTGCTCCTCAAAGCTGGCACTGTACTCCTTGCCTTCCTTCATGGCGCTGACCACCAGCGACACCACCTCCTCCCGCATCCTGCTGAGCTCCCCCTGCTCCTCCAGCTCGGTCTGCAGGGATGGGCAGAGCTCCTGGGGACCGGCCGGGGGCGACCGCAGCATCCTCGCTCACCGGCCAGGGACCCACCTTGTAGCTCAGTTTCCCCTCCAGCAGGCGGGGCATGCACTCTGTGGACCCGTAGATGTCGCTGAGAAGGGTTTCCACCAGCTCCAGGAAGCTGTTGTCATCCAGCATCTCCAGGGACGGACGGTACCCCACTCTGCTGTCACACAGATCCATGTGCACCTCGAACAACGGGGCCACATTGTCCTGGAAGAGGTCAGCACCCTGCGTGGCCGCTGTCCCCATTCCCATCCCACCCCTGGCCCCACGGTTCCCCCCGTGGCAGGGACGAAGTGGGGTCACGGGCACCGCCGGTGTCTGCTGCCCAGGGAGCCCTGGGGTGGGCGCGTTTACCGCCGAACAGAACACCCACAGAAAGGAAAGGCGCGCAGGGGCGCATCCCGAGCACACGCAGAGCACGCACGTGGAGCCGCAGGGCAAACCTGGACGTACATCAGGGACCATGTTGGTGAGCAGCAGCTCTAGGGATTTGTGAATAAGTCTGTAGAATCCATCCAATACTATTCCGTTTATATATTCTATGTAGTCCTGCCATATCTGCGATGATGTATCGGCCTTAAACAGATCTGCATTCTCCTGCAAGCCAAGGAAAACCAACCTAATGTTTGTCGATAAATTCCCAGCAAATGTACCAGTTCCCCACACTCTGGAAGCGAGCCCTCTCTTAGGGCCGCTGACAGCTTTGTCCTGTGTGGCTGCTGTTCAGGTCCTTCTCCTTCTCTTGGCTGTACAACACCAGACGCTGTGGCCGAAGGCCTTACCGTGAGGAGGCAGCGAATTCCTGTGTGCAGTATTTCACGGTCTCTCCCAGGAATTTTAACTCAGCAGAGACCAGAAGGTTGCACCCAGATTTGAGCCCAACTCTCAGTTACAAAACGTGGGAAGACGCCGGCGTCAGGGTACGCAGCACTCTGTAAAACCCTTCTGCTCGAAGCAGGATGTGCCTCACCTTCACCACAGCCTGGATCCTGTCGCCTGCTGCCCGAATGGCAGCGTAGCGCTTGCTCACATTGTTTGCCCTCCCGTCCAGGTCCAGGAGCGCTGTCTCCTTGTTGTCTTTCCTTTCAAACAAGGGAGTGGCTGAGCACTCCTGCAAGGGAAAGAAGACGGGGTGACTTCTCAGAAGCTCACCAGGAAAGGTGTTTGTAAAGCAACCAGCAAAATCATGCTACCTCCATAAGCTGGCTGATATTTTCCACGTTTAACTTTGCTCTCTGGATTCTGCTGTCTAAAGCATACAAGATATCTCTCAGCTCCTGAATGTATTCCGTGACACCTGGGAGGAAAGCGTAGATGGCAGTGTGGGGATGATGCTGACACCGCCCGGTCAGTGAGCCTATGGGGGCATTTTGCCACAGTGGGGACACGCTGCCTGCCCCCCACCTGCCTGTGCCTGGGGGCTGGGAACCTGCATTTCAGGTGCAAAGGTGGTGAAAGGCCCTGCTGGGACCCGGTGGGAGGCAGGGCAGTGCTGTCCCGCTGGGGCGCGTGGCTCCTGTCTGCAGGGACCCCCAGATGCACAGGCAGGATCCTGCCCTGGGGGGCTTTGTACCTTCGTGGTGCCAAAACAGGGTTTGCTCCGCAGTGCCCAGACGGCTGTCGATGTCCTCCAGCTCCCCTGCCACCAGCGGGCTCTCCACCGGCAGCACTGTCAGCTTCACCTGGGGAGAAAAGGCAGCTGCAGGAGGGAGCTGCGGGCAGGGGAGAACCTGCTCTGCCCTTCGGGATGCGCTCCTCAGCTCAGGCTGGGGGTCTCCGGCCACCCACGTGGGGCTGGCAGGAGCCGGTGCCTGGGGTCAGCCACCCTGACATGCCGGTGCTGTGCTGGGGCTCCCCGGCCACGCTGGGCTCTCGGGACCCATCTTATTGGAGCCCCCTTCCCTGCGAGGCTCTGCCGGGCTCTCAGCAAGGCTCAGGGCATGGGACAGCAGCAAAACCACAGGAGGTTGCTTCCCGCATTGCAACTTGCCTTATTGTACCAGCCAGTGATGAGATCCAGATTATCCACAAACTTTTGGAAAGTCTTATTTTGAGCAAAGAGGCTCTTGGCACCGCCTGGAATATCCTTCTGCTTCTGGAAGTTCAGGTACTTCACCTCCCGCAGGATGGCGGCGAGCTGCAAGACACCATGGTGGAGACAGCGCTCGTTAGGAAAACCCAAAATGTTTCTCAACAGCCCTGCGAGAAAGCCGGGTGTACATTTGGGCGAGCTAATGCTGGTGTTACTACGGCATGCAGCGGAGGACTGCGAGGGCTCCGTGGGCAGGGGCTGCGCGTGCCAGCACCCACCTTCCTGCTGAAGTTCACGCTGATGAGGGAGCAGGAGGGGTCCCTGAGGATCAGGGGCTGCTCCAGGTTGAACCGGCAGCCCTCGTCCACCCCGCTCATCCACTTCGCGTAGGTCTCCTCCCGGTATCCCTGCAGCAGCGCGACCATTTCCTCGTACTTCCTGGACACCAGCTCGGCTTCGGCACTGCCCATGGCGCTGTCGGGGGCACCGCAAAGCACCAGCTGCCGCAGCAGGCCGCGGGATGGGCACCAGGCCGCATCCTGCCCGGCCCCGCGCACAGCCCGTGGGTGGCGGTGCTGAGCCTCACGCACGGGTGGTTGATGGCGAAGAGCTCCCTGTGCGGCCCCTCCAGCCTCTGCTGCAGCTCCAGGGACCACTGGAGCTGCCCGGCCGCCGGCGGCATGTTGGTGTGCGCGGGGAGGGCTCCGCCACCGGCCCGTGCCAGGGCGGTCTGGGCGTCGTACAGCACCTTCACGGCGTCCAGCTCGGCGCTGAACGCGGCCAGCAGGGACAAGTAGTAGGGGGAAAGCTCGGCCTTTATCAGGGGCCGGTCCAGCAGGGAGGAGAACATGTGCACCAGCTGGAAAGGGAAGAAACGCGCTCGCTTCTGGGCCTGCCGGTGCCGCTGGCGCCGGGGCCTTGCGCTTGGCTGCGGGCAGCCCCTGCGGCGCAGGAGATGGGGTGCGAGGATCTAAACTCCAGGGGGAATTCCGGGGAAATTTGCCAGTTTCAGGGAACTGGCGAATTTCTCGTTTTCTCCCAGAAGCCATTTTGTGCAGTGGATCTTCCAATGTGGAGGTGAACACAGCATCACTGAGAAACTCCAAAATGTGGATTTTTCATTTTAAATGGAAGAAAACACATCATCCACAGCATTTCCATTGAATAAATTGTTTGGAATTTAACAATTGAACCATTAACCTTTATGAATTAAAAACATTTGGGTTTTATGTCAATTATTTTTGTTTCTGACAGAAAACTATTTCATGGGCCGGTTTTCAGCAGACGCCAGTGCCCACACCCCCAGGCTGCCTCTCCGTGGGACCCCAGCTTTATTCCCTGTTTTAACCTGATGCCGTCCCTGAAATGCTGCTCAGAGCAGGAGCTCGTGCTGGGGCACTCAGCCTCTCCCACAGCTTTTGCCCATCGCTCGTGGGTTTAATCTCTGCCCAATTCACCTATTTGAGCTCATTCTTACGGAGCCGATCCCCCCAGGCCCGGTGGCGGGTCCCTCCCACCGAGCTGGCAGCGCAGCGCAGGTACCTTCACTGCAGAGGCAAGGCTGTTGCAATCATCAAACCCTTGGCAAAGGATGGTGGCCAGCCGCCTGTCCAGGTCCTGGATCTTGCTCTGGAACTCTGCAAAATCCTTGTCCAATTGCTGTCAAAAAGAGCACAGCGCTCAGGCAGGCGCAGCCTCCAGCCTTCATTCCCCAGCCCCTGCAGAAGGATTTGCTTAACCTGATCGGCCGAGAGAGCCCACGATTGTCCCCAAAGCAAGCACGTGGGTTGCCGTGGTGACGATTTTGCATGCAGGTCTTCCAGCATGTTCCGTCAAGAGATTTTATTTTTTTTTTCATTTAGCAAATGCATACGTTCCACACCAGCATTCACTCACCTCTTCCGCAGGATCTAAGGGATCATACTTGCAGTCAGCAAATCCCTTCACGAGTTCAGAGACCTCTTCGTAGATCTGAAACACTTGGCTCCCAAGGATGTTTCCTCTCACTCCACCCAGCTCTGCTTTCTCCAGCTTCAGGAACTCGATGGATATCTCGTACAGCTCCTGGTGAGCAGAAACCGTCTCCCCATTTGGCTCAGCTGGGTGCCCAGCCCCGGCTCCCCATTCCCTGGCACTGCCGGTGCCCAAGCTGCGGCACCGGGGCCGGGCTGTGCCACGTGAGCCAACGTTCCCAAGAGCATCCTCCCCGGGACCAGCCCAGCGGGGGGCACTGCCGTGGTGCTGGGTGCCTCTGGCAGAGCAGCGCTGCTGGGCTGCCGCTGCTCCTCGCGCCAGGGCGGTGTTTGCCCCCGCACTGCTCCCTCTGTCTGCCCTGGTGCCCCCAGCCCCATGCCCTGTGCTGTGCTGTCACCTCGATGGTCTTCAGCCTGTGCAGGAAGGAGTCCATTCTCCTGAAGACGAGGGAGGGGGGGAACTCCCAGAGCCGGGGCTCCTTCTCCTGGGGGCGGACGGGGCCGTCGGCACAGCGGAGCCGGCACAGGCAGACCCGCACCCACCCCAGCACCTACTGTGGACAAGGTGGGCAGCAGGTCAGAGCAGCAGCTGCTGTAGGACTGGAAGAGCTTCTCGATGGTGGAAACGCTCAGTTTGATCCCTCCCAAGGTCTCTTCAAGTTCTCCTTGCAGCCCCTTCATCACTTCCTCAGGGCTCAGGAAGTTACGGGTCTAGAAAAGACAAAAGGTGCTGTGGGCAGAGGGGAGCCCCTCGTGCCCCTTGGCCTCCCCAGCTCCCTGCAGCCCCCGCCTGCCCCAGGCCCCCCCAGCCCGGCGGGGGTGTTATGGGGGCCTCCCGCTGCCCTGGCCGGGTTTCCCCCCCGACCCACGCCACCTCCCCCGGCGCAGGGGTGGCTCAGTGCCGCACAGCCCCAGCAGTACCATCTCAATGAGGAGGTTGCAGATCTCCTGCAGAATGACGATGACCCGGGAGGGAGTGTTGTAGTGCTCCGAGTGCACCCAGGTGAGGCAGACGGTGTACAGAACCCTGTCGATGTAGGACTGAAGCTGCCGGAGCAGAGCCCCCGTTAGCACGGGCCCACGGTCGCGCCGTTGGAGGCCGTGCGCTGACGACGGGCTGGCAGAACCGGGCTGCGTCCGTGCCCGCACCCGCACACAGCCTCCGGGGCTCTGCCTGCAGTGCGAAGGCAGGGAGGGCCAGGAAATTTCACCACGTGTAACTCACCTGGACGTACTCCGCTTGCTCCATCTCTTCCAGCAGGATCTGCAGCGGCTGCAGGTAGAGGCTGACGTTCTTGGCTTCCTGCAAGCCTGGCGCAGGTGAGAAACAGCGTGGGCGGCTGGGAAACCTCGCTGGCGAGGCAAGCGGCAGGAGCCTGCGCACCGCCCGGAGCCCTACCCGCGCTGACGTCCCGGAACATGGCCTGCAGCGCTGGCCAGTAGCAGCTGTCGGCCTTCTCCAGGATCTCGGCCAGGGCGCTCACCCGGGGCGAGAGCAGCTGCGGGAGAGGCACCGGGGTGGGCTCAGCTGTGGGGGCGCGGTGCCGGCCGCCCCCGGGCGAGGCGTTACCTGCTCGTTGATGCACTGCAGGTTGCGCGTCCTGGTGCGCCAGAACTCGAACTCTGCCCTGGGCAAGGGGTGCAGCCCCTCCAGCAGCAGCTGCGCCGAGTCCTTGCTCAGGATGTCCCTGATCTGGTGGGACCAGTCGATGACGATGGTCTCGATGGAGTGCAGCACAGAACCGTCCACCGGCCCCGCCAGGCTGGAAGGCAGCCGGGTCACAGAGCAGTGCCACAACCCGCCCCAATCCAGCCGGGGAGCCCCGAACCACCCTGGGGAGCCCCACGTGCCCCTTCACAGCCACCTCCACCAGGCACAAGCTGCTCAGAGGAGCAGCTGCACCCAGAGACCTGGTGTAAAACCCACCAGATTTCTCCCGTTAACCTGAACCGAGGTCAGCCTTCGGTGCAGTTCAGCACAGGCAGCCCAAGGCCGGTGCCGGGACCCGGGAGCAGAGCTGACGCGTGGCCACAGGCTGTGCAGGGAAGGAGCCAGCATCCCGGCTCCCGCTGCCGCCCGCAGCAGCTCCCAGAGGGACTCGTGCTGGCAGCACCCACCAGTCCAGGACGCTGCTGGAGCCGTCCCGGCTCTCCAGGTGCTCCGGCAGCGGCAGCAGCGGCTTCCCCTGGATCTTCCCACCCATCACGAACATCTCGTTCTTCAGCCTGCGGGCTTGTCGCACTACGTCCTCCACCACCACCCCGGGCCAGCCTGACACATTCTTCTTGCTCAGGAGCAGAGAGGACAAGACCTGGAGGACACGACCAGGGCTGGGCACGCCGGCTCTCCGTGCCAGCAGCCGCTTGTGCCATGTCCCTTCGAGTCGCCAGCCCCAGCAGCCTTGGCAGCAGCAGCTGCTGCATTCCCCATGAGCCTGGCTCTGGGACTGGTGCTTCCAGGCTCCGCTCACCCTGTGCGGGGCTTCTCCTTCTCGTGGCTTGGGAGTGCTTGGTGAGGTGCAGCGAGTGCATGTGGGGGGAACGGGCTGGTGCACAACCAAACGGCACCGACGTTTGGGAAGAGGCTCCCAGCGCCCCGGTGGGCAGCCCTCTAAGCAGGACTATTCACAGCAAGTCTGAGAGAAAGCCGCTCTGACATTCCCCAGCGATGGGGCGTGGTGCAGGGGGAATTACGCCGTTTCTACAACCACACAGGGGAAGTGATCCGGCTGTGCCGGGAGAACACCAGCACTGTGACCGGCACCCGGCGAGGCTTGGGCAGCCCCATGGGTGGCAAGGCCAGGGTGAGCACTGGGGAAAATTTGTCAGTTCGTTTCCTTCAGCTGCTTTTCGAGCCCCCCTCGAGTGCTGGCTACAGCAGCCCCATGGCAAGGGAGCCCGGGCAGCTGTGGCCCGTGGGGACGACCCACCTCCTCCACCACGATGACGAGCTGCTCCACCGGCCAGGGGCTGATGTCTCCCACCAGCAGCGCAGCCCGGCAGTTCTCCCGGGTGATGTTCTCCTTCTTCCTCTTCACGAAGTAGATGCCCTTGCCCTTGAGGGCGGGCAGGAAGCAGGTGGACGGCTGGAGCTGCCCGGCGGGGTTCAGCGACAGAAGCAGCTCCAGCACGTCCGGCTGCCTGAAGAACTCGTCGAGCACGGCGTTGGCCTCCTCGCTGCCCTCAAACTTGCTCCACTTGTCCGGCCGGAGCCGCAGCAGCAGCGTGGCGAAGCTCTCCAGGAAGCCGAGCCGCTCATCCGGGGCCGCCGACATCCCGCGGGCACTGGGCTCGGCTGCGGAGCCCCAGCGCCTGCTGGGGGGGGGGGGCGGGCAGAGCCTGGCTTAGTGGGGGCTGCACGGAGCCCCGCTCCCCTGCCTGCCCTCAGCCTTCTCTTGCTGCACGCTGCAGCCCTGCAGGGGGCTGCCAGACCCGTCCTTGCCCAGCCCTACCGCCCCCCAGCTCTGTTGACCCCCAGCCTTCCCCATCCCTGCCTGGGCCCATCACCCCCGGCTCCGTAGCCCTCCCGGCCTGCCCCATCCCTGCCCCATAGCCCCCAGCCTGCCCCATTCCTGCCCAGCCCTATTGCTCCCCACCCTGTTGCACCCCCAGCGGCCTCCAACCACCTTCTGCAGCCCAACCAGCAGCAGCACCGGCCCCAACCGACACCAGCACCGGCCCCAACCGACACCAGCACCGGCCCCAACCGACACCGGCTGCAGCCCAACTGCCTCAGAACCCTGGGGCTCCCCCCAGCACCCTGCGAGAGCTCCCCAGCACCCCATCAAATGAGAGGCCAAGGCCTCGGATGGGAACATGCAGAGGCTCAGACCAGCACCGTGTTGCCCACAGCGCCTCCTCCAACCCACACACACCCTCCCACAGCCCCCAGACCCTTGCCTGCCCCCTGCCCTCCACCAAGCCCCCTCCTTGCCTGGCCGGGGCTGCCAGCACCCCCTTGCTGCCAGGCTCTCCCCAGAAGCCACACGACGTCGCCACGGGGCTGGGCACCAAAATTTTGGGGTTGGGAGAAGCGCGAGCCTGGTGGCAAAGGTGGGGCAAGGGCTGGGGGCAGCGGGGCCGGGGAGCGTGCCCGGCCCAGACCCGCACACAGAGCACAGGAGCCGAGGCTGAGCGCAGTTCGGTGTTTATTTGCTGCAGATCCTCAGCACTAGTTTACAAGGCCGTGGCAAAAAAAAAAAAAAAAAAAAGTTAGAATAAAAAATCCTGCCACACCCCGCCCTCCGGAGAGGCCTCTGCACAGAACGACCCCAACATACAAAATAATCTAAAAGGAGAAAACTATACAGGAATATTTACACCTCTGATAAATAGACTAATACTGATCCGGGCGTCTCTCTCCAGACCCCGTGCGTGGGGGAACAGGACAGGACACGGCGCTTGCGAGGCAGAGGCGCGGGGGGCACAGCCCCAGTGGGCACAGCCCCGTGCTTGGCGCAGACTCCGGGCACGTCCCAGCCCCTGCTCGGGCGCCGAGGGGACAGCCACCCCTGGCACGGGGCTCGCGGCTGCAAGGAGGAGCTGCCAGCCTGGTGCAGCCGCACCACGGCACTCACCCCAGCTCCGGCACCCTAAGGCTGGGCAAGGACAGGTCCGTGGCACCGCTGCACTGTGGCAGTGACAACCTCCCTGCGCCCGCGGGGCACGCCTGGGGGGCTCCAAGGCAGCAGCGTGGGGAAGCTCAGCACAGACCCAGGCCCGCTACAACGAGGGCCACGAGTCCTGCCTCCGCGGGGCCGTGCGCCCACCGCCCTGCCACCCTTCACCGCAGTGCCTGCAGCACCCCGAAACCGCCAGCTGTTCACCCCACGATGGGACGCCCCAAGTGCTTCAAGAGACCCAAGTGCCGGGGGGACCCAGAAGCATGTCCCTGGCACTGGGTCCCCCCGGGGCCCTCCCCCAAGCCAGGCTCCCCTCCCTCCTGTTCGGTTGCACGCTCAGTGCCCAGGGCTGGAAGTTGCCATCGGGGGGAACCCAGAGCAGGAAGGATGCCCGACGGCCCTGCTGCCCAGCCCCTGTGCTCACAGGCAGCATTTGCCACCCCGGAGCCGACCTGGGAGCAAGGACCGGGGACTCCCCGCGCACAGGGGTGTCCCACCTCGAGCCCAGCACTGTCCGGAGGTGAGATGGTGGCACTGGGGCCAGAGCCACCAAAACGCCCTTGCCCCTTCCCTCCCCCCACGGTAAAGAAACTGCGAAGCTGAAGCTAGGTCCTGGCACCGCGGGCCGGGCTGCAGCCCTCCGGGAAGGGGGGATGCTCGCGCTGGCGGGGGCACGGCGGTCTCGCAGGGCCAGCGGGGGCTGCTAGTGTCTCTTGGTGGAGGACACCTTCTTCTTCCTCGCGGCCAGCATCTCATAGAAAGGGTCCCGGCTGATCGCTGCCCTGGCAGAGGGAACAGGGCTGGGGTTAGCCACGCAGCCGTCCTGCCCCGAAGGGTCTCAGGAAGGCCCCCTTGTGCCCCCAGGGGAGCCCGTTCCCCCCCTACCTTGCAGGGTTTCCCACGAAGTGTTGCCCCCACCCCAAGCGCAGGGGACGGCCCCCACCACGTCCCTGCCCAGCACCGTGCCCCCCCCGGAGCACTCACTTGATGCACTTGATCCACTCCTCCTTCTCCTCGGGTGTGGGGGCTGAGATGCGGTACACGGTGTGGTTCCCCTCCACCACCCGCCCGTCTGCCTCCGTCTTGCAGGCCTTGATCACCTGGTCCTTGTTGTCGGGGATGTAGAGCTCGAAGCAGTTCTGCGATGGAAGAGACCCCTCAGAGACAGCCCCCAGGGGAGCAGGGACCCCTGGGCACCCCAAGGGACGAGGCAGAGCAGCGGGGCTGCGGGTGCTCCCTGGCACACCCCTGCAGCAGGACAGGGACACCACGAGCACCCCAAGGCATCCCCTGCCGCCAGCCCCAGACGCTGCCCGTCGCGGTGATGGGCAGAGGCAGCAACCCCGTGGGGCCCTCCTGCCTCTCCCTGCCCGCTCCTGACCCCACCGAAGCACCGGGGTGCTCCTTCCAGCCCCAGGGGACCCTGCCGGGCACTCACGGGCTTCTTGGAGTCCTCCACCTCGCGGATGCTCAGGTTCTCCAGGGGGATGATGCCACGGGGCTCTTTATCCTGGTGGGGCCAAGCAGAGGCTTCAGTTGCAGGCCGGACACCTCCAACCCCTCCGTGTGCCCCAGGAGGAAGGGCTGGGAGCTGCCAACACCCCCGCGCACAGGCACCCAGCGCCGCCTGCCCCCCGGCCCCCCAGAGCAGCGGGAGCCCTGCAGGCTCACCGACCTGCAGCCCGCGACATGCGGCGCCCTCCCCTGCCCCAGCTCAGCACCCCCGTGCGAAGGCCACTGACCGTTGTGTACTCGAAGTAGTAGAGGCAGTTGTCGGTCAGGATGAACCAGCGCCGCTTCCACGTCTTCACCCTGCCTCCTGGGAGCAGAGAGAGGCGGGTTGGGCGCAGCCGGGCGGCACGGCGAGGCTCGGCCCGCGCGGACACACACAGGCAAGCAGCGGGCGCCGGGGCGCAAGCAGAGCCAGGCAGCCCCGCGGCGCCGGGGCGCAGCAGCAGCAGGCAGCACACACCACGCCGGGCAGCGCACGAGCAAGAGCGGAAAGCAGACGGATGAGGATGGAGGCGGAGGGTGGCGGGAGGGCAGGGCCGGGCGGGGAGCACCGCGCCCGTTCGCACCGACACCGATTCACGCCAGGCGCCGGCTGCAGCGGGCGGCTCCAGGGGGACGCTGGGCTCCCGTTTGCCCCAGCCGCGGTCCCGCTGCCGTCCCAGCCAGCGCAGCCCAACGCTGGGCAAAGCAGGAGCCCAGCGCTGCAGCTCGTGGAGGCTGGGCTGGGGGAAGCTTTACAGCCACCGCTGCAAAGGGAGAAGCTGCTCCGCTGGGCTCGGGGACTGCTCCAGCTGGGCCTGGCCCTGCCCTCTGGGAGCCCGGCTCCCCCCCCACCACGCTCCGGCCAGCACGGCGGCACCGGCTGCTCTGCTCAGCGCCGCGGGCTGGGCACCCAGGCCATGCTGCTCAGGATGGGCACAGGCGCGAAGCAGCAGTGTGCACACAATGGGCTCGTCTCCTCCACCCCGTCCGTCTCTGCAGGAGACCCCTGCCTCGCTGTCCCTCCGTGCCACCTCACCTCCCACCCCTCCACCTGGCCAGAGCCAGTGCCCCTTGCTGGGAAAGGTTCCGCACCCCATTCCCTGCCCTAGAGCCAGGCTGAGACCAGGGCTTCCTAGAAGGATAAGGCCCCTGCCCTCCTCCAGCCGAGCCCACCCCACAAACCCCTGGGCTCGATGCCCTCCAGCCCCCAGCCCAAGGAGCTCCAGCTCCCCCAGGCCCTCCTCCAGGCTGCATCCTCGGCAGGGCTGTGGGTGGAAGAGCCCACGTGCCAGGGCAGGTGCCCGCGTCACCAGCAGCTCCGGAGGAGGAACCGTATGGCACCGAGAGGCAGCGCAGCCCCCGGGATTCAGCACTCCCAGCGCCTCGGGGCTGCAGGCGGCCAAGCCAGGGCCGTGCCGTGCCCAGCTCTGGGACAGCCGCAAGCCTCGGCGTGGCACAGGGCACCACGCGCAGGCTCCTACCTGCTCCCTGCACCCAGCCAGCTCCAGGTGCTCGGTGTCCCAGGCTGGGCCCTTCCTGGACGCCCCCCGAACACCCCAAACCCGGCCCTGTCCCTTGCGGTGCTGGAGACGGGAGACCCGCTGCGGCGGGGCCGAGCTGCCCGCAGGCACAGGGAAATGCCAGGGGCGGGTGGCCCTGCCAGCACCCGGCCGAGGAGCGGCCGTGGCCCCGTCTGTCCCCGGGCTGTGGCGTTTGCCCTGCGGGACCAGGGCAGGGGAAGGGCCCGGCAGGCCTCGGGGAGCGTTCGGCATCGGCGGGGACCGGCAGCCCGTCACCCTGCCACGGAGGCGGCGGCGGGCACGGGGCTGTCCCCTCAGCAGGCAAGGTCCCCCGGGCAGTGCAGTGGTTAGCAGCAGCAGCAATGAGACTAATCGCCAGCAATTAAAAACGAAAAGGAAACGAAGCCCCAGAGGCATGAGCAGAGCAGGGGATAGGGGTACGTACCTCCTGGAGTTGGGGGCAAGGAAAGGAAGAGCCAAAATCATGGAAACATAAAAATGAGGGAGAAAAGAAAATTAAAAAAAAGGGAAAAAAATAAAAAGAGGAAACCCCGAAGAACCCCCCTCACCCCGCGCAGAGCCACGCATGGCAGCGGGGCAGGGCTGCAGCAGGGAAGCCCCAAGGGGCCTGGCCAGTGAGTTCCCTGGCTCTCTGTGGCTGTGTGGGGTGGGGGGGGGCAGCCCCTGCCCCACGGCCTCCCCACGGGCTCTCAACCTGCCCACAGCCTCACCACCCCCTTTCTGGGCTCGGAGGGGCTGGAGCCTGCTCGGGGACAGAAGGGGCAGGGGCCTGGGGCTTTCCACGGCCCCCCACCCCCAAGCTGGGGCGCGGGTGACGCCTCGTCCGGCACCCGGGGTGGCACGGGGCAGGGCTCTGTGCTGGGCAGGGCCTGGGGAGGGACAAGGCCCCATTCCCATCACAAGGGGTGGTGGTAAGGCGAAAACACCCCCTGGTGAGAGGACGGAGACCCCACCCCGGCAGGAGCCCAGGGAAATGTCGCCTCCGGCCCCTGCTCCTGCCAGCACACCCGGTCCCCTCTCCTTGCTCGACCCGGGCAGAGATCCCTAGGAGGTGCTGAGATGAGAAGCCACAGGAGCCAGGGCGTGGGACAGGCTCGTGGTCTGCGAGAGCCGGGCTGTGCAGCGGGGATGCCATGCACGCTGCCTGCATGTGGAGCCGGGATGCGGAGGTGATAATGCCGTGGGAAGGTGAGGCAGGGACCGGCCTGTGGCATGGAGGGGGACACGCAGCCTGGGGGCAGCTCGCCGTTCGCTCCCTGGGGCCTGCTCCGGCAGGACCCTGCTGTGCCTCGGCGCCGAGAAGAGCCTCACCAGCTCCGTGCTCCGACACCGGGCCCTGGCACCGGCTCTCCACCCCAGGGCTTGCTCGGCCGAGAGGCAGAGCCCCTTGGAAGCCCACCCAGCTGCACCACAGGGCCCGCCCGGCTGCGACTCTGCTCCTGCTGACCAGCCCAGGGAAGACGGAGAGCTGGAGGTGGGAGCACTCCCCGCCGGCTGTGCTCACGCCTGCAGCCTCTCGCCCCTCTCCAGGGCCGTGCTCCAAGGAGCCCATCCAGCCGGCAAGGCGCAGGCGACCCGGGAGCATCGCACCCACTGCCCAGCCCCGTCCCTGGGGGAGAGCGTGCCCTCCCCGGGCTGTGTCCGCCCGGCTGCCAGCACTCACCTAGCTTCAGGAGCCAGCCCTCCCGGTCAGGGTTGAAGAAGGTATGGGTGAGGTCATTGCCATCGTCCTCGGGGATTTTGAAGGGTTCGTTCTTGATGCTCTCATAGAGATTCTGGCACAACAACACCCGGTGTCACCTCTGCTCCCCCCTGAGCCTCGCAACAGCCCAGCTGCGCACCCCGGCCCTGACCCCCGTGTCCCGTCCCTCACCCGCAGCAGCTCCTCAGGTAGGTCCCCCCCATCGTTGATGCCACGGTTCATGGCGATGAAGCGCTCCGCCGTGGGTTTGTCCTTGACGTTGGGGTTGTGCAGGCTGGTGTTCAGCATGATGATAGCAAAGGAGAGCACGTAGCAGGTGTCTACAGGGACAGAGGAGAAAATCAGACCCCAAGGCAGGAGGGCTGGGGAGTGGGGCCAGGCAGCTGCTCACCTGTGGACTGGAAGACGCCGGGGTTGCACTGGCAGTACCGCTGGGCAAAGGCCTCCATCATCCGGTCGATCTTCTGCGCCTCCCCCGGCAGCCGAAAGCTCCACAGGAACTGCCTGCAGAGCGAGGTGCTGCACTGCTTTTGGGGCTCCACACACCCTCCGGCCACGCTCACGTCTCTGCAGCCCCTGCGAGCCCCCCGTCTGCAGGGCCACGCGGGGCACGGCTCCGCTCCCGGCCCCAGCCCAGCTCAGCCCTTTGCTCACCGCAGCGCCTGCACGAGGTTGAGGTCAGTGAACTCGTGCAGCTCCACGAAGGCGTGCAGAACTTGGATGTTGAACTCATCCCTGCAGAAACAAAGCCAAAGCACGAGGGATGCACGATCAGCCAGTCCTGTGACTGCCGAGTGGCCCCACGTCTCCCTGCTCTGCTCCAGACTCTGCTCGTCCCTGGGCAGGAACCTCGTGGCTCTGCCCCGCTCGTGGCCCGGCTGGTTTGCACACACCGGCCTCCTCCCAGTGCCAGCCATGGCTCCAACCGCCCAGCTGCCAGCCCCGGTGCTCAGCGAGGTGCTGGCACAAGCTTCTGGTGCTGCAGCAGGCCCAGTGCCTGACGTCCTGCCAGGGGCCCCAGCCCCAGCCCCAGCCTGCTGTGACTGTGCTGTGGGCTGCCCAGCGAACCCCAGGGGCTGCCGCGTCCCGCCCCACGCGGCGAGCACAGGGCACCCGCAGGACCCCGAGCTGCCCGAAGCCCAGCGCACCTCTCGCCCAGGTAGTCCCCGATGGCGGTCTTGTTGAGGCCCTCTCCCTTATAAAGGAACTGAGCGATGTCCTCGCACGTGTTCTTCAGCAAGTCGTTTTCGATCAGGAACTGGATGCCCTGCAGCGGTGCGAGAGGCGCGGCTCTGGGGCGTGCTGCTGGCCCTGCCGACGCACCCCGTGCCTCCGCAGCCCCTGGTCCTGGCTCTGCCTGGCTCAGGCAGAGGGCACCTGGCCCACGGGGCGGCAGGGCTCCAGCGCTGCCCTTGCTCTCCAGAGCCCGGTACCAGACCCCCGTACCTTCTTGGGATCCATGTTGAACTTCTTCCTGCCCATCGCCACCTGCTTGTTCCTCTGCATGTTCTTCCTGCAAAACAACACAGCTGTGAGCACTGAGCTTCCCCCGGCCTCCCCTGCCCAGCCCCTTGCCCTGCGTGGATGCGAACGGGAGCTGAGCTCCGTGGGCCAGGCCAGGCCCCCAGCCTCAAACCGGGCACGGCCCGCACGGGGGGAACGCGGCACACGGCTCCGCCTCTGCCCCGCTCCACAGCTGAGTGGCCGGGGGCAGGTCCCGGTCTGCCAGGGGGAGCTGCCACGGCCTGTTCGTGGGGTCACCCCACGCAGAGCATCCCAGCGGGTCCCCTCTGCACGGGGAGAGGCTGGAGCAAGCCTGGCGGGGCTCTGAGGACAGCAGCCTTCATGCCCCGGTGGGGCCGGTGCGAGGGGGATTTGGAATGGCGCCGCGAGGCAGCTCCCGCCGGCTGCCGGGACCCCCTAATCCCACAGCGGCACTGCCTGCACCAGCCCAGAACAACAAAGCCTGACAGTCTCTGCGGCTAGACAGGGGGATGAGGCTTGGAAAAACAGACCTTGGGAGGAACAATTCAGGCTGGAATCCTGCCGCTGCTCTATGGCATTAGGCGTGTCTGGGAAAGCCACCTGCACCAGCACCCACGGGACGGGGCCGCGCCGCTCGGCAGCTCCCGGGCCAAGCGGGGGAGCCACGCTGAGGGCTGGCCACGCTGCGGGGAAGGGGCTCAGCCAGCTCCGTGCCAGCAGAGGACTCACCTCTCCTCCGTGGACCCGAGGTTCTCGATCTCATTCGTCACTTCTGCTATCTCATCTTTCAGCCGCTGAGGGGAGAGAGAGTGCGCTGAGCCAGGAGCTGCCCCCCAACCTCCCCAACCCCAGGCACCCCGGGAGCAGGCAGGCTGTCCCCACAGAACGGGGCTCGGCGGAGGCAGGTACCAGCCCTGGGGCCCCCCCTTGCCCCCCGCGTGCTGCCCTGGGGCTGAACCAGCTCGCAGGGCACTTGGCAGAGGGGGAGCTGGCTGCGCCCCGCTGCTAATTCCCTTGCAGCATCTCTGTGCACGCAGGAAGGAAGAGATTCAGAGGTTAACGAAATTACCCCCTAATCCCTTTAGATCGTGCTCAGCATATGGCAGTAATTAGCCTCTGCTGCCCTAATCGCAGACGTGACTGACGAGCGTCCCAGATGAGCGCTGACCTCGCAGCCACTGGCCAGGGCAGAAACACGGCCCCGAAACACAGCCCCTGCCTGTGCCAGGGAGGGGACGGCACGGAGACATCGACGCGCCGGGCCGCAGGGAAAGGTGCAGGCGAGCGCGCAGCCCGGGGCTCTGCAGAGCGCAAGGAAAGGCTGGGGCTGCCTCTGCCCTGCGGGACCCCCCCGCGCCCCCTGCACAGCTCCCGTCCCCTGCCAGGGCCCTGCGGAGGCAGCGCCATCGGGGTGGCAGATGACGGGCTCCCAGCAGCAGCTGCTTGTCGCGTGTGCCCAGCCCTCCCTGCCCTGCGCTTCCAGCGGCTCCAATTTTCTGCCCCAGAAATTCCAGGAGAGCCTGCACAGGCCGCAAGGAGCAGGGCTGGCGAGGAAAGGGGACGGGGGCACAATCCCAGCCCTGCACGGCTCCGGCACGGGCGCTGCGGATCTCGGGCGCTGCAGTCTGCTGGGCAGCCCCAGCCAAGGCAGCCTCTCCTCCTGCCTCGCCCCGGTTCCCAGTAGTGGGGAGGGGACTCGGGACACGGGGACGAGCCTGCGCAAGAGGCCACCGTGTCTGGGACAGCCGGGGACGGGGAAGCGCGCGCAGCAGCCCTGAGCACCGCACCTGAATGTCAGCCAGCAGCTCCTGCTTGCGGCGGCGGATGTTCTCCAGCTCCTGGCACTCCTCCGGGGTTAGGTCGCTGGGCACTGCGAGGGGACAGGGACAGGGACAGGTCAGCGCGCACAGACCGTGGGAACCGTCCCCGTGCCGGGCTCCAGACTCGCATCCGTGCGCAGCCGCTGCTGCCGGCAGGCAGCCGGTGCCTGCCAGGGGCCGGGACGTGGCGCTGCCGGGGGATGCGTCGGGCAGCGTCCCTGGCCCCGCGCAGTGGCCGAGTGCCCCTGACGGCACGCGAGGAATGCGACGGGCACCACGCTCCCCGGGCCGGGCAGCGGCTGCAGCGGGGGAGCCTGGCCCGGCAGAGTCCTGCTGATTCAGCCAGCAGCGGCCGGCAGCGAGCCCCGGCCCCCGCGCTCACCAGGGCCGTGGCACCGCACAGCCCGGAGGGAGCCCCGCGGTGCCGCCAGCGGCTCCCGGCCCCGCGCTCCTCCCCGCAGCCCACCCGTGGTCGGTCTCGGTCCCAGTCCTGCAGGGACCCAGAGCCGCCTGGCCACGCTGCTCAGCCGCACCGGGAGGTGCGAGCAGGGAAAATGGGCTCCCAGCCGGCCCTCGCTGCCTCCTCCGTGCTGAGTTCCCCCTCCTGAGCTGGGGGCTGGAGGCAGCGCCCCCCAACACGCGCTGCCTGCACGTGGTGACACCGATGCCTTGCTGTCCCCCCCAGGACCCGGACACCCCACAGCCCCCGTGGCCAGCCGCACGCTCCCGTCCCTTTTCTCACGCCGCAGCCCGCGGGTGACATTCCTGGTGCTCTGCAGCGCGTGACCTCCCGCTTCGGTTGCTCCCGTCCCCAAGGTCACCCTGCTCCTCCGGCAGCCCTCGCCTGCCCCCCACCCTGCCAGCGCGCTCCAGCGGCTCGCTCGCGCCCAGTGCCAAGGCCGCAGGGAGGGCCCCTGCGTGCCACCGAGGGCCTCGCGCCCTCCTTCCCCCAGCTGCGGCGTTCCGCCAAGGCCCCGGGTGCCACTGCAGTCTCCAGGCCGCCGCTGCCCCATTTGCTCTGTCCCCGTGTCACCGCCAGGCCCCGGCTCACCCCAGCGCTCTCCAGGGGTCCGCTGCCGGGGCCCCTTTCCCGTCCCCGTCCCCGCACCCTGGGGCGCCGTCCGCAGCCGCGCGTCACCCCCGAGCCGCTTCCCTCCCCGCTGGGGCTCGCGGGTGCCTCTGGGGCGCCGCGCTCACGCAAAGCGAATCTGTGAGCTCAGCACTTTCCTCACTCCGCTCGTGTTTTCTGCCGAGCTTCCTCCTTCGCAGAAATCCCCCGCTGCAGAGGTCAGCAACAGCCTCAGCTTGCGACACGACCTCCCCCGGGCTTGAGAACACTTCCCGATATTTTCGGCCCCTGACGCAAGGGAGCGTGACCCAGACCCTGGTCCTCAGCACCGGGTTCGAAGTTATCCGCGTCTCAAACACGGGAGGCGCTGCCCCCGCCGCACGCCCAAACCCTCCCGCGCAGCCCCAAACAGCGCCAGGGCGCGGAGCCGGTCCCGCCGGAGCCCGGCCTCTGCTGCGCGGCTGCGGCCAGCACCGACAAGACGCAGCTTGCCGGGACGGGACGGGACGGGCTGGGCCTCGCCGCGCTCGGAGCCACCCGCAGAGCCCCGAGCCCCTGCGCGGCCGCGTGGGAAGAGAAATTCGGTGCCAGACTGTGCCCCCCCCCCACCCCCCCCCGAGCCTGCAGCGGGTGGGTGGCTGCGAGGGTGGGAGGGAGGCTGCAGCAGCGGCAGGGACGTGCTGGCACGCGGCGGGCGCGAGGGAGCCGTGGCTGGGGCTGTGCTACCTCCCCGCCCCCCCCGGGCCGACAGCGGCTGCGTGGGCAGGGGGCTCTGCCACCAAGCCCCAGCCCCCCCCGCCCGGGGACGAGCACTCGTGACCCTGGGCCAGCCATGTCAGCAGCAG
Organism: Anser anser; assembly: GCF_964211835.1. NCBI lineage: Eukaryota > Metazoa > Chordata > Aves > Anseriformes > Anatidae > Anser > Anser anser. The sequence continues at coordinate 15,077,319 of NC_139740.1, read as the reverse complement.
CAGCAGGAGGAAGAGAAACCCCCGGCAGAGCTTCAGCTTCTCTCGGGGAAGGAAGAGGGCGTTAACCCTTCCCCGCACCCCGTCCCCGCAGCGCCAGCAGGGCCGGAGGGGTCCCCAGGGGCTCCTGAGCCTCACCCGCGGCAGCCCGGCGGGGGGCTGCAGGCTGCGAGGGGACCGGCCCACGTGCCGGGCTGTCACACGCGGGCAGGAGATTTTCCAGCACAACACAGGGGCGCTGCACGCCGTGCCCCCACCCTCTGCTGCCTCAGCCCCCAAGCACCCGGCGGCGAGGGGCCTGCCAGGCTCGCTCCGGGCTCCGAGCACAGCGTCCGCGAGTGGCAGCGGCACGCCCAGTGCTCCCACCGTGCCCAGCACAGAGCGAAGCCCCCCCCCCCCCCCCCCCACCACCACGCGGGGGTCCCCCTGGGCCCCCTTCCCACCCTGCAGCCGGTGGTGCGGGACCGGGTCAGACGCGGGGCTGCCGCCAGCCCCCCCGTGCCGTGCTCACCGCTGCCCTGCGCGCTCAGGACCATCCTGGCAGGACGCCTCCGGTCGGCGGTGCCGGCGCGGCTCGGCGGAGGTGCTGCTCTCAGGGGCGCGGGCACCTGCCCACCCGGGCTGAGTCAGGGCCGCGCCGCGCCAATGAGCTCAGGGCCGCGCCGGGCGTCACCCCGGCACCGCCACCGCCACCCCGCTCCTGCCGCGGCCGGCCCAGGGCCCCGCACGGCTCCGCCGCCCCTCGGGTCGCTGCTGCCCGCGGGCACCGGGAGCCAGCCCGGCCCTTCCTTCCTCGGGGGCTGCCAGGACACGCGCGCCTCGGCACGTCTCTCGCTGCGGTCACGCTGGGGACCCCACGCAGGGGGACCGGCGCAGGACCAGGGGCAGAACCGGCAGCACACAGCCCCGGGAGCTGCGCTGCTCTGCGCGGGACGGTGCCGCGGCAGGGCCTGGGGGCCTGCAGGGCTGTGCCCGCGGCCGCAGAGCCCCCGGCACGTCGCTGTCCCGCTGTCAGCTGCCTGGAGAGGCCGCGTGAGCCTCAGCCACCTTGACTCAGCTAAATCCTGCTCCACAGCGCGAGATGGAAAAACAGCACCCGGAACACCGGCTACGGAGATCTCCCCGGAAAGCCTGGGAAGGAAGGGCCTTAAAAAGGCTCCTGTCGGCCTTTCAGCCCCCGTCTGCGGCGCTGCCCAGCCCTCCTGCCGGCCGAGGGGCACGGCTCTCACCCATGCCACGTCTGTCGGGCCGTGCTGGCGGCCCCGCGTCTCGGACAGGCCGCAGGGACGCCCCGTGCGGTGCCGTGGGAAGGGGCTGCCCGTGGGTGCAGCGGGGTGTCGCCAGCGGGCTCGGCCGTGGCTCCGCTGGGGGGCTCCGGCTGCACCCCACTGCTGGGGGGGGGGCTGTGGGGCCCCAAGAAACTTCCTGCCCCCGCCTCAGCGCACCACATCCTGTTTTCACCGTGCTCTGTGCACATCCTGGGTTGCGTCAGCCCCGTCCTTCCCCACAGACAGCCGAGGTGCGTCAGGAGAAGGGCTGGGGTCGGGTGGCTCCAGGAAAGACCCTCCCAGGCAGCCAGGCCCAGCGCCAAGAGCTGGCCAGGGCCCTCCAGCCCCTCGGGAGCAGCCCTGCCCCGTCACCCGGCTCCTGCACCCCCAGGCCCTGCACCCCACAGCCGCTGCCTCGCTCCCCGCCAGTTCCAGGCTCGGGGGCCCCTGGCCCAGCCGCAGGACTGGGGCACCACCAGGGCACACGACGTGGCCCGCGAGCAGCAGCAGCAGCTTGGCCACATCCACTCTCACCGAGCCACTGACAGCCACAGCACGCGGCTGGGCCGTGCTGCAGCCCTGCGTCGTGTGCTGCACCCCCTGCCATGCACCTCGCTCGCCCTCCACGCCGGCACCTCTCACCGTGCTCGGCCTCAGCCCAGGCAGCGCTGCCGGGAGCTGCTCTCAGCCCGCCCCAGGTCCCAGCCCGCGAGCAGGAGCCCAGGGACAGCAGCAGCAGCTCCCAGGCGCTGACAGCCTGCGGTGCCAGCCCCGACGCAGCGGGCACTGGGCTGCCCTGGGCAGGTTTCCTTTGGAGAAGGCAGCCACGCACGCTCGCTCCTGCTCTGAAGCGGGGCTGCAGCAAGGGCATCGCCCCCGGCAGGGCCGGAGGCAGGAGGGCGAGGGGCTGGGGCAGGACGGGGCTCAGCCACGCCGTGCTGCAGGCACCCACTGGCTGCTGCCATGGGCTCCCCGGCTCTGCCCGCACCAGCACCGTGGGGAGCGCCCAGCACCCAGCCGTCCTGCCGGATCCGTGCTTGCGGGGGCCTGAGCCCGGCAGCGCACGGGGGCGGCGAGACGGCCGGGACTCTCTGTGCCGCCGATGGCACGAGCCATATGGAGCCGGAGCCACGTCTGCCATGGGGACGGGGACGCTGCAGGAAGCGGAGGGCACGGGGCACCTACCTGCCTTGGTGGCCACCGAGGGGCACAGGAAGGCCTGGAAGCTGGAGGCGCAGAGCTCGCTGACCGTCCCCATGCCGCGCAGACCCCGCGCGGGGCGCTGCCAGCTCCCCAGGGACAGGCGGAGGCCCGGCGGGCACCGTGCGGCGCGGCGGCAGCTCCCTGCGGCCGGGGCCCCGGGCAGCCCGAGGCGTCCCCGCTCTGGCTGGAGCAGGGGAAGGCGGCTCTGGCAGCGGGAGGCTCCAGCGGCAGGAGCCCACGCGCCAGCCGCAGCCAATCCCCGCTCCCTGCCTGCACACCAGCCCGCTGGGGCGCACGGGCACCGGCCGGCGGCTCAAAGCCACTTGGAGGACGCGGAGTTCGGCAAGTTCCCAGCAGCGGCCCCCGGCCCCGGGCTGCCTGCCCCCTGCCAGCCCCTGGCCCGCACGGCGGCTGGCGGCAGGGTATTTTTAGAGCGGTTTTATCCCTCCGTATTAGAGCTTTAAGCATCGAGAGCCGGCGGTTGCGTAGCAACCTCCCCTGCATAAAAGGAAGGTGCATAAAGAGACACGAGGGGCTGGAGCGAGGCGTGGGGAGCGGGGTGCTGCCGGGCCCCCAGCCGCGGGGTGCTGGGAGCTGCCTGCTCCCCGCACAGCCCCGAGGAGCCGAGCCGTCCCGCACCGCGCTCGGGCAGCCCCCGGGCGATGCGGACGGGGCAGCGTGGTGCTGGTGCTCCCCGGCGGTGCTGGAGCCGGTTCCCCGCTGCCGGGGTGCTGCTGCAGCAGGACCGGGGGCCCTGCCCCGAGCTCCCAGCCTCTGGGCCTTGGCAGAGCTGGGGGGGCGGCCTGCCGGGCCACGGCCCCGCTGCACCCCAACGCGTCAGCCCCGCGGGCGCCGAGCGGACCCAACCCGGACAGGCCGCTCCTTCCCTCGGAGCAGAAGCGATTCCCCGGCGGGGGGCACGGCCGTGAGTAACAAACCCCAGAGCCTGTCGGGGCACGAGGCAGCGCCCTGCAGCCACCCGGCTGCTGGCTGCCAGCTGCGAGGCGCCGGCGAGCGCGGGGACGCGCTGAGCCAGGAGAAACCCGAGCCGGGCAGGAGGGGCCGGGCAGCGGGGCACGGCGCGGGACAGCGGCCGGTACCCCGGGAGGACACAGCGCCCGGGCAGGGGGACCCCGGGTCCCAGGAGCGGCACGTGGCTGCGGATGGGTGGAAAGGAGAACATCTGCTGCTGGGGCAGCGAGGGCAGCGAGGCATTCGCTGCTTTTGTGACCGGCCTGCACTGCTTCCCCTTCCCTGGGGGCCGAAGCAGCCACTACCACAACCCGAGGAAGCAAAAGGAGGCGAGGAGCCGGAGGGACGCAGGCTGAGCCGGGCATGGGGGCAGCAGCTGGGGAAAGCCCCGCGGTCAGGGCAGCCGCGGGTGCCCCAGCTGGTTTCAGGCAGGGCCAGGCAGCAGTTTGGGTGCCTGGCTTGCTCCTCACACCCTGCCAAGGTGCTAGGAACGTCCCCAGCCTGCACCTGCCCCAAAACAGGGCCTGGGCAGAGCAGCCCTCCCTGCTGCCCGCCACGTATCGCCCCAGGCGCCCCGTGCAACCCTCGGAGCTGAGCGGCGGGCACCGTGCTGCACGCCCCAAGCATCGGGGGGGCCGAAACAACGGCTCGGGGATGCACGGGCCCCACGTGCACCCCAACGTGTAATTACTGCGTGCCAGCAACGCGGCTCGGTGTGCTCTGCTCCCAGACACCTCAGCTAATCGCCTTCCCCACTCCGTTACCACCTTCGGAGCCCCGACGTCCCCAGCCCCGTGCTCTGGTCCCTAAGCCTGGGCTGCCGTCCCCGCGCCGTCCCCCTGCCTCTGCCCCAGGCCCTGCGGCTCTGCTGGGCTCAGGGGCTCGCCGCGGCTCCGCACCGGGGACGGGCCCTGGGTTTTGTCAGCAGTGTCCCTGCTGCACCCCGCGTGCCGTGCGGCCTCCGAACTGCCCCGCTGAGCCCGAGCCGAGGCACCTGTGGGAGGACGGGGCTGGGCAGGCCGGCAGCGGGCAGGGAGCCCCCCGGCAGGCAGGAGGCACCGGCCAGCCGCCCCCCCGCAGCTCGGCCACCACGGGCAGCGGGCCCCCGGGGGCAAGCCGCTTTGCAGGAGCCTGCGCCAGCCTGCGCAGAGCAATCCCTTAATCCCCCGCCAGCAGTAATCCCCCGGGTGCAGCGGGATTACCCCGGCGCTGGGCCCCCGCCGCACCACGATGCGGGCGCTGGGACGGAGCCGTGCTCCCCGCGGGGTCACCGCGGGGCTTCCACCCGGGCCGGTTCCCGGCCGTGACACCGGGGGGGGCCCCGGCCCCGCACCCCTCGCTGTGCCCCCGGTGTCCCCGCCGTCCCCAGGGAGGGGACCTGCGGGTAGCCGTCCGGCCCCCGTGCCACCGGCAGCTCCCCGGGGGCTGCTCCCCTCCGGCCGGCCGCTGCCACCGGCACAGCCCCGCCGGTGGGAGCCTCCCGGCCGGGCTCCTCCGGGGCCTCGGCGCCGTCCCGGGCCTGGCTGCTGGCGGCTGCCGGCCCCGAGGAAGCTCCGGGAGCCGCTCCCGGGGCCGCTCCCGCTGCAGGGCCGCGGCCGGCAACGCCCGCGCAGGGCCGGGCCCGGCGCTTATCGCGGCCGGCAGCTCCCGGCGCAGGGCGCAGCCGCCCCGGGACGGCACCGGGCGGGGCCCAGCCGAGAGCCGCGGGGCCGGCACCGACCGGGGCGGCGGGGCCGGGGTCGCGGCTGTGCCCGCACCGCTGGGCTCGGGTCGCTGCCCCCCCCCCCCCCCCCCCAGGCGGGGAGCGGCCGATCCCGGTGCCGCGGCGGGGGAGGGAAGCGACCGGGCGAACGCCGCCCCCCGCCCCGACACCGCCCCGCGCCCGGAGCCGCCCCGGGCGCATCCCCGCCGCGTCCCGGGCCCGGCCCTGCCCCTCCTTACCCCGGGTCCCCCCGCTCCCCCCGCCCGCACTGACCGTAGCCGCCCTCCTCGTCCATGCCGCCGCCGCCGCCGCCGCTCCGGCCCCGCCCTCGTGACGGCGGCACCGAGGCCGCGCCGGGCGGCAGCACGTGACGCGGGAGGGGGCGGGGCCGCCTCGCGCCGGACCCCGCCCCCCGGATGAACGAGGCCCCGCCCCCTCCCGCCAGGCCCCGCCCCCTCCCGCCAGGCCCCGCCCCCAGCACTCGGCTCGCTCTGCCTCGCGGTTTTATTGCGGGGGGGGGCGCGGCGGCTCCGCGGCGGGGGGGGGGGGGGGGGGGGAACGGAGGGGCCATGGGGGGGGCAGCCCCCGCCCCGCGGCACACGGGGGGGCGCAGGCTGCCCGCAGCAGGCACGGCCCCGGGCCCCCCGGGGCGCCCTGCCCGCCCTGCACAGCACCGCTGGGGCTGGGGAGGGGGGGCCCGGGGGGGGTCCCGGCCCCACCGCGTCCCGGCCGGCCCGGGGCTGCAGTAGGGATGGGCGGAGGGGAGGCCCGGGGGGCTCCCAGACCTGGGGCTGGGGAAGGCAGGGCCGGGCCGGGGCCACCCCGTGGCCATGGGCAAGGCAGAGCCCCACCCCCCCCAGGGAGGGTCCTGGAGGGGAGCCCCCCCCAGCCCCCAGGGCTGCAGGCACGGCTGGGCCCGAGGGGGGAGCCAGGAACTGCCCAGGGCTGGGGCTGCACCAACAAACAGCCCCCTGCAGCAGCACCCACCCGGGGTGGGGGGCCCCTCGCTGCAGGCCAGCCTCCCCCAGCCCCCCCAGCGGGGTGCAGCAGCTCCAGGGACCCCTCGCTGCTCCTCGGGGCTGGCCCCGCGCTGCTCCGGTGGCTGCAGGCTGCCATCTCCACCTGGGGGGGGAAGGAGCGGCGTTAGCACCCCACGGGGCAGAGCTGCCCCCTCGCCCCCCCCAGCCCCGCTCGCTCACCTCAGAGCCGGTAGCTGAGGCTGGCCGCCTTGGCGGGGTGCGTCACGGACCAGAAGTTGCGCTTGCTCTGCAGCTGCTGGAAAGGGTTGAAGTGCCTCCGCCGCTCCCGCTTCAGCTTTTTAACCTTTTTCACCTGTGCCGAGGCAGGAAGGCTCTCGGGTCAGGACAGGGGCGGCCCTGCAGCCCCCCGCCACCCCCCGGGGGCGCAGCCAGCGCTCACCTTCCCTCGGTCGAACTCCTCGTCCCACTCATCGATGACGGTCTCGCTGCGGGCCCACGCCGCGTCCTGGATGGCGTCCCGGCTGACAGCCGACAGCTCGCCCTCCCAGGTCAGGACTGCAAAGCGACAACGTCACAGGATGGGGCTCCTCGGCACCGCCTTCCCCCAGACAGCACCCGGCTCCCTGAGCCCCTCGGCCGGGTACACGAGCCCAGCTCCAGGAGCCCCTGCAGGGCGGCTCTGCCCGTCTGGTGCTCGGGCAGGATGGGGGGGGCTATGTGCCCACCGGCCCACTCAGCACCCCGGCACGCAGCGGTTACGGTTACCTTGCTTGCCGTAAGCCTTGTCCAAGGAGTTCCTGAGCAGCTCCTGCACCACGCTGCGCTCCTGGCTGCGGGGTGCGGTGCCAGCCCCCGGGCCAGGCTCCGGGCTGGGGGCAGCTGCGTGGCGCCTGCACCCATCTCCGGCCTGGCTGCCCCAGGCACACGCTGCTGCTGCAGAAACAGCAGTGGGTGAGGACCAGCTGGGGGATGTCCTGCTTCACCCCACCTCCGAGCAGCATTCCCGCGGGGCAGCGCCACGCGGCCGTACCTGGGGTGCTGGCGGCAGCCGGCTGCTCCGAGGGGGGGCTGCCCAGGCTTTCCCTCCGCTTGCGCTTCCGATGCTCGCTCTCTCCAGGGCTGGGCTCCGGGCTCTGCTGCTTCATCTGCCAGGGCTCTGCCTCGTCCCTCCTGGAGCTGGGGAAGGCAGCAAGCATCAGCTCGGTCTGGCCCGGCCGTGGGGACGGGGCAAGAGAAGCCCCCGGGTGTGCAGGGTGTGCTGTATGTTGGGGGGAGCTGCCTGCCCCGTGAGGCTCACCCCACTCAAAGGCAGCAGAACCCGCCCACAGAGTGGGTCAGCGCCCCCAGGCCCCCATCCCCTCACCTGCCCGAGGGCAGCGTCCCGAGGCAGCGCTCCTCTGTCTCCTGCAGCCGCCTCTTCTTCTTCTTCTTCTTGCGCGGGGAGACAGGCTCCGCGCCTGGGAAACAGCTGGGGGCTGATGCCTGCTGCTTGGGCCTGCTCTGCAGCTCCTCCCTGCCACCGCCAGCATCTGCACCGGCTGCCCCCTTCCCCGCAGGGGACAGCGAGCCCTCCGGAGCGATGTTCCTCCTCTTCTTGGGGGGGCTGGAGGCTTCATCCCTGCCGTTCACAGCCGGAGCGCAGGGGCTGCCACCTGCTTCAGGATGCTGCTTCCGATGCTTCTTCTTGGAGGACGCGGGGTTGGCGTGGCCGGGCCCGTGCTCCCCGCTGCAGGCAGGACGGGGGTGCGAGGAGGGGGCCGTGGAACCGTTGGTCAGGGGGGAGGCCGGGAGCTGAGGGGCTGAGCTGGGGGCGAAGCTGAAGGCAGGCTTTTCGGGGTTTGGCAGTTTGAGAGCAGATGAGGACAGCCTGAGGGACAGAAAGAGAGGCTGATGTGTTCCGAAAGCCAAGTCGGGAGCGGGAGCCCCGTGCTGCCTCCCCTCCCGAGGTGCACAAGCACCCGGCTGGCACCACCTGAGCCACGAAGCCAAGAAACCCGAGTCAGAGCCTGCTCCGGGGGCAGCTGCAAGCACGATTAGGAAGAAGCGAGCGCTGCCACAGCACAGGGTGCAAGGGAGACCCAGAACAAGATCCAGACCAGGCCTCCCGATGCCATGGGGCAATAAGACGGCCAGAGCCTGCAGAGTGCCTGCCTGCCTTGTGCCAACAGTCAGAGAAACTGCCCTGCTTCTGGGGCTCAGAACGAGCCCCGACAGCCCAGGGACGAGGGCTGCGGGTGCCAAGATGCCCCCGGCCAGCTGAAATGCCGGACCAGCGCCGCACGGCCAGCTCCAGGGCTGCTGCTGGCTTCGGTGTCGTGTGGGAGTCCGGGAGCCCCCCGTGCGCTTACCTGGGCTTGCCGAGAGGCCAGGGAGAGGAGTCGGGGTGGGTGGTGGTCGTGGGGAAGGAGAGGCCGGCGGGTTGCGGGTGAGGCTGCGCGCGGCGGTCACTTCCGCTCGCCCTCCGCGGGGTGCTGCCCTGCAGTTATCGACATAAATAAAAACTTGGTGGTCTAACGAAAAGGTTTCCGTGAGCCAAGAGGAGAAAATAAAAAGGGGAGCCCAGAGAAAGGGGAGGGGAACAGACACAGACGGGGAGAGGAAAGTGGGGGGTGGTAGAAGAAGAATCAGAAGTGTTTTCAGTTAGAAGCACAAAGGAAAAAAGGAAGGAAGGAAATTTAAAGCACAAAAAACCCAGCACGAGGCCCCGGGCTGCAGGGCAGCACCCAGGGACCCCCCCACGCCATCGGCCGGGCAGGGGCAGCCCTGCAGCTGGAGAGCTGCAGGTCACCCGCACCCCCGCCGAGATGCGCCCGACACCGGGACTGCAGCGGGACGCGCTCACTCGAGCGAGGAAGGAGCCGCTTTCCTGCACGGCTCGGGGACGCAAACCACCCGCGAGCAGCAGCAGGGGCCTGGCCCCACGCCCTGACCCAGCAGGAGGGCAGAAGCGAGCCCTGGGGACTCCCCCAGACCGACTCTGGCTTCACGAGCGCCGCCTCTGCACCTCCCCGAGCACGCGCACCCAGCTCGGGTGGCACGAGGCACCCGCCAACATCCTGAGGCCCGGACTCACCTTTTTGGCAGACAGCGCCAGCTTCTTGGCCGGTGGCGGTGACATGGTGCTGCTCAGCTCCACCGCGGCACTGCCCAGCAGGGAGGATTTCGGTTTCACCACCTTGGAGTCTTCGGGGCCGGCGGGCTCGGCGGCACGGCCGGCGGGGAGCTCCGCACCACAGTCCGTGTCCTGAGAGGGGCAGAAGCCTCCCGCTCCAGTCTTGGCCTTCTGGGACGCTTTGGCCAGGTCCCCCGCCGCGGTGTGCGCGGGGCTGGTGGTGCTGCTCCTGCAGGAGCCCCGCTCCGGAGTGCCAGGGCCGGGCTGGGGCGAGGTGGGCGGCTGCTTGCTGTCCCCGGACAGATCCGCCTCAGGCCTGGCCGCGCTGCCGGGGCCGCGGGGGCCCTGAGCTGCCCTGGGCACAGGAGGCTGCTGCGGGGAGGACGGAGGCTTCTTGGGCCTCCGGGATGCGTCGTCGGTCGGCGTCACGGCTGCCTGGGTGGCTCTGAGGGGCAGCTTGGGTGACGGGGACGCAGCGGGCGGCCTTGGCGGCGCGGATCCGTTCAGCAGCTTCGGCCCCACGCCCGGCGCGCTGCGGGCCACCGGGACCCCGATCTCCTCCGGCCCCGGCAGCTTCTTGCCTGGCAGCACCTCTGGTCTCTGGGCAAGGAGGAACGGGGAAGTTCAGCGGGGACAGGCTCCAGGGACACGGCAACGCTGCCCTCGCCCCCAGGCCCACGCAGAAAGCCCGGGCACCGCGGGACCCTCCCCACGGAGCGCTCCCCACCCGGCAGCAGCCCCTGGGACTCACCCGGCCCAGCAGCGGTGACGGCAGGGGCCCGTTGGTCACGCTTTTCTTGATCTGGTCGCAGACGGAGGCTGGGCGGCTGGGCAGGCCGGAGGTGGCTTTGGCAACGGGCCCTTCCGAGCCCTTCCTGGGGCTGGGGATTCTGGCGAAGGCAGAGCGCAGGGGTTAAAACCAGGAGGTTAACCAGGAGGATCAGGCTGCTCGCCTCAGAGGCGTACAGGAGCAGCAGGAGGCGGCAGCTCAGAGGCAGCGACATGCTCCTCATCCACACAGGACCCCTGACCAGCGGCCAGATTTCTCCCCCCACGTCCCTCCCAGCCTGTGCACCCCACGACACGGGGCACGCGCTGCCAGCCTGGCCCCACAACACAGGAGACCCGCTGAAGGGCAGGGGTGGCGGGGCCTGGAGGCGCAGGGCACCTCACCTCAGGTAGAAGAGCACGTAGGCCTGCTGGTTGAGGACCACCTTGATGTTGCTGCAGTGGACCAGGGAGTCGTTCATCTGATACCACTGCCCGTTGCTGGCCTGAGGGAGAGCAGAGGGGGGGGTCAGGCCCTGCCCAGGGCCCCTCCGGGCCACACACACCCGCTGAGCACCCGTCCCACGCCCTGCAGGGACCCACGAGCAGAACCAGCCCGGCCCAGAGGGGTGCCGGGGCGCAGCCCGGGCTCACCTTCACGTAGCAGTAGTAGTGCCCTGCGTGGCAGCTGTACCCGGAGTGCACCAGCACCGCGTAGAGCCCGTACATGACGGGGTCCCCGTTGGTCTGAGACATGTATGGCCGGATGTTCAGGAACTCGGGGTACCCCACGTCCTGCGGGGAGAGGGCGTCTCAGGAATCTTTCTTGCCAGAGCAAAAGCAGCTCCAGCTGTCCTACGAGCCCACCTCTCTACTGGGACAGACCAGACGCCCCCCGCAGATCTCTGGCCCCGCAGCACCGCTGGGGAAAGGCTGCCGGGCTGCGGCACAGCTCGCGCTGTGCACAGGATCCTTCACAGGACCCTTCACCCTGCTCTGGCCAGCAGGGCCCCGAGCTGGGGGCCCGCTGAGCTCTCACCTTTGTGATTTTGCCTCCGCTGAAGTTAGCGAAGCGCTTCAGCGAGAGCGTGAGGACGTTGGAAGCTCGGTGGATGGTGAAACGTTTGCTGGCTGGCACCTTCTTCTTGCACCTGTAGAGGAAGAGCTCAGGCTACCTAAACTACTCCACCCTGACCGCTAGCCAGGGCCAAGGGCCAAACTGCATGGAAGTGACCACGCTTACACCAGCTCATGGCCACGTCTGCTGCCCAGACCCTCCTCGTGAGGGGAGGCAGCCAGAGCAGGGACAGCTCCATCGCAGGCTCTGGGGCCTCGCGTCCCATGCCTCAGCCAGGGCTGCCCCCGTACTGCAGCAGCCTTCCCCTGCTCCCCACCGCAGGCTCCGTCCCACCCGCAGCCCTCGCTCACCGGGCACACATGTAGGCGTTCTCCCCGCTCAGCATATCTGACTTCACAAACAGCTCCAGCGCTCGCACGATGTTTGCGGCTTGCTGCAAGGACAGAGGAGAGCTCAGGGAACGGGTGGGCCATCCATGCTACAGCACGGCCAGATCCCTCGAGGTGACACCGAGCATGGGGACATCGAACCTGGGAGCCCACCACCAGCCCCGCGCTGCCGCAGCTGCCCAGCACCACGAGCCCCAGCAGAGGCCACGGCTCCGCTCCGGCTGAGGGCACTGCCCTGCCCTGCCCAGCAGGGAAGGCAGCACCGCAGCAGCTGATTCCCTCTTGCTTGCACAGCACCGTGACGTTTGTGTGAGAACAGCACAGGGGCAGCTGCAGAAGCATCCCCTCCAAGAGCAGAGCTTGCCCCCACCCCTGCTGACATACCCTGATCTCCAGTGCCACGTCCAGGTAGGGGTCGTAGGTGTCCGAGACGCTCTTGCACACCGAGCACTTCACTGCAAAGGAAACAGCAGTGAGCACCCCGACAGCTCTGCGCCCACGGCAGCTGCAGCACTCCCCCCGTCTGGGCTCCAGGACGTCAGCACCAGACCCCTGCTGCGTGCTCGCAGCCTGGCAGGGAGGCGGGCCGGCAATGCCACCACTCGCTGGCACAGCAAGTGTCGCCAGACAGCTGCAAACACTGACTCCTCTGCCGGGTAACAACGAGCCAGGGGCCCACAGCCAACAGCTTTCTGCCCTGCCACAACAGGGGCCAAGACCCGCACGCACAGCGGGAGTGTAAAACCGCAGCTCTGGGTAATTCACGCCGGTTTAGCTATTTTCCCCAAAGGTTTTTAGTGCCAGGCTCTCGAAGTACCAGTGAGCCATGCTCCTGAAGTCGCAGACTCACCACGGGAGCGCAGGTAGCCGCCGAAGATCTGGTGAACCAGCGTCGTGGCCTGGGTCTGGCGATCCAACCTGGGGAAGAAGCGACGGATCTCACACCGCCCCTGTGCGGCTGCACAAGGGCCACCCCTAAAGGGCCACCCCGTGTCCCCAGGCACTGCGGCAGCACAGCCCCCACCCCTGCCCGGCCTGTAGGGAGCACGAGGATGCTGCAGCCTTTCTGGGGGGGAGCCCAGGGGACCAGGCTGCGGGCACGCAACGCCCCCCAGGCACAGCCGACCCGGCTGGAGCTCGGAGCCCGGTGCTGAACACAGAGGCGATGCCACCACACCGGGACAGAGGGCTCAGGGCAAAGCTGCTCCCCCCCACAGCCACCAAGTGGGGGCCGCACCATGCAGCACGCCCGGACCCCCCAGCAGCCGCAGCACCCAGGGCAGGGCCACAGCCACGAGGGGCAGGGCAGAGCCCGGGGCTGCAGCACGGCCACCTCCTGCTGCCCTCCCGCGTACCTGGTGCAGCCGTTGAGGCAGGCCTTCTGCATGGCGTCGATGGTGTAGCGCAGGAACTCGTGCGCATCCTCCTGGCTACCGAAGCGGAAATGCCGGGCGATCTCTGCAGGGAGACAGCGATCAGCCCTGGCACGCGCAGCCACTCGCTGCCTCCCGCGGCCGCCAGCACCCCCAGCACGACCCAGTCAGACTCGCGCCGGCTGCAGGGGCAGCCCCACGTGGTGCCGGAGCACCCGCTCGGCTCAGTGACTCATCTCAGAAGAGCTCGCCGCCAGGACCTGCCCCGTTCTCAGAGGCTCTGCTCGCGCGTTAGTCAGCGCCGGCGAGCGCGGCTGCGGGAGGGAGGCTGTGGGAGGGGAGCCATCCTTACTCTTGAGGTCTCGGATGAAGGACACCGGCTTGATGGCATTGCCGCTGTTGGCAAAAGCCTGGATCAGGTGATTCTGCATAATGCACATCATGCAGAAGCCTCCGTGGTGACCTGGAGCAGAAGGGGAGAAGAGAGGACGTTGGGGACAACGCGGGAGAGGTGGAGGCAGCGCAGGGGAAGGGGAATCTCGGGTCCAGCGCAGCACAGGGAGCACGACTACGAGCCCTCCCCGGGAGCTCCGTGCTACAGCAGAGCGCGGGAGCAGCCCAGATGACGGGGACCAGCGCACACACCCCCAGCTGGCACAGCCCGGGACACAACACAAGGCACAGCAAACCCGACCACAAACGCAAGAGGCTCCGTGAAGATGGCAAACAGGCCACAGGTGCCTCCCTGGAGGAGCCCATGGGTCAGCAAGCGGGGCAGACCCTGCCGGAGCCCCACGCGCTCCCGCGGCCGTCGGCTCAGGGCTGTGCCCAGCCGGACCCACCCCGGGCAGCAGGTACCCCCCGGGCCGTGCTGTGTGCGACGCTCTGCCCAGGGGGGCCAGCAGCCCCTGTGGGACCCAGCTTGGTCCCAGCAGAGCCACGAGGACCCGGAGCTCAGGAACGCTGCCCCGGCCCTGAGCGGGCTGCACGCGGCGGCGTGCGGGGACGGAAGGGGCAGGTGGGAGACGGGGAGAAACGGCCGGACCCCTGCACACCCATGGCCAGGGCTGCACACGGGGATGCTGAGCGCAGCCCAGGACCGGGACGCGTGAGTGCTGCTCCCCCGCACCCCCCCCCGGGGCCGAGCCCCCACTCACAGCTGCGGCCGTGCTCCTTGGACAGCAGGTAGTTGGCGAGCGGCGGCGTGTAGGTGAGGCACTGCACGGTGGCGTTGAGGAAGCACGTGTTGCCCAGGTTGTGCAGCCCGGCGCCCACCCGGGACACCCGCTCCCACTTCAGGGACAGGCGCTCGGCGGGGAACAGCACCTTCTGCGGCGCGGGGACGCCGTCCCCCGGTGCATGCTCGCCGCCTGCGGGGACCGGGGGGTGAGCGGCGGGCGGGGGCACCGGGAAGCCCCCCCCCGCCCCCCCCCTCCCCCGTACGTACCCTGCCTCCCGAGCGGCCCCTCGGGGGCCCGGCGCGGCGGGGCCGGCTCCTGCCGGGGGTTGAGCAGCAGGTACTTGCCCCGCAGCCCCTCCGGTCGCCCCGGCGCGCCGCGGCTGGCGGGCTCGAACTCGATCTTCTGCAGCAGCACCTTCTTGGCCGAGGCGGCCAGCAGCCGGCCCAGCTCCCCGTCCTCGCCGGGCTCCCGGCGGCCCGGCTTCAGCGCCTCCCTCAGCTTCTCCACGATCGGCATGGCGGGGACCGGGCGCTGCCGGCGGGGCGGCCCCGGGGGCCGGGCTGCGGGACGGGGGCGGTGAGCGGGGCCCGGCCGCGGCCTAGGCCCGGTGTGGGGCCCGGCACCGGGCGGGGACCGCGCCGCCGCCCGCGACCTTCAGCGGCGGCGCCGCCACATCCCGGCCCGGCCCGGCCCCGGCCCCGGCCCCGGCCCGGCCCTCCCACCGCCACGTGCGGCACGGCCGCTACCGGCAGCTCCGCCCGGGAGAGCGCAGGGACGGGGCCCGCAGCGCCTCCCGGCCTCGCCCCGGCCCCGATCCCTGTCCCGGTCCCGGTCCCGGTCCCGGTCCCGGTCCCGGTCCCGGTCCCGGTCCCGGTCCCGGTCCCGGCCCCCCCCCCGCCCCGTCCCGGCCGCACGCACCATCCGGGTCCCCGCGGCCCGCACGTGTCACCGCCCGCACGGGGCGCTGCCGCCGGGAGCCCTTCCGGCCCCGAGGCTCCGCCCCTCCAGGGGGCGGCCACAGCGCCGGCACCGCCCGCAGCGCGCAGCCCCGACCGGCGCCCCCGGAGCCCCGCCCCCGGCCCCGAGCTCCGCCCCGTTACCCCGGAGCCCCGCCCCTCGCTCCCCGGAGCCCCGCCCCCCGGCCCCGTTCGTTGCCCGCAGCCCGGTGCGGTGCCGGTGGCCCCGTTCGCTGCCGGTAGCGCGGTGCGGTCCGGTGCCGGCGGCCCCGTTCACCGCCGGCGGCCCCGCTTATCGCCGCACCCCGTCCGTTGCCGCACCCCGCTTACCGCCGGCGGAGCGGCCGCACCGGAGCCGCACCGAGCCCCCGGCCCCCGGCGGCCGCGTGCTCCCGGCCCCGGCCCCGCTCCCACCGGCCGGAGCCGCCCCGCGGGGGGGGCCCCGCCGAGCCCCCCGCAGCCGCGCCCCGGTGCAGGGCCCGCCCGGTGCAGGCGGCAGGCCCCGTGCCGGCGGCTCCCTCCCTCCCTCCTCCTCCTCCTCCGGTCCGGGCCCCCGGAGCCGCCTGCCGGCAGCGGGGGTGGAACCGGGACCCCCCGAGGCGGGCTGGGGGCGGCTCCGAGGGTCCCGCTCGGGGCTCCCCGCGGTCCCTCCCCGTCCTCCGCTGGGAGCCCCCCAGCAGCACCCCGGGGAAGGGCAGCGCCAGGAGCCGCCGGGCGGTCACCGACAATCAAATCACGGCACAGGGAGGCGACAGCTGCGGGCAGCACGGCAGTGTTACAGGGCAGATACCAGCGGAGCGGGGTGGCGAGCTGATACAACCGCACGGAAAGCGAGCGGGACTCTTACATGGCACCGGTTAGAGGGCGGGTGGGGCTTTTTTTGCCTTTTTCTTCAACTTTTTTTTTTTTTTTCCTTTAATACGTCGAAGTTGCCCAGACTGGTCCAGCACGACATCGTGGAGCCTTGCAGGGGCGCACAGCATGAAAACGCCTCCGCGCTGCGGCGGGGTGCTGCGCGCACGAGCCGGGGCCGGCCGCGCCACCGAGCGCACGGGGCGCCGCCGCAGCGGGAGAATGGCTCAGAGAAAGCGGGGCCCGGGGGGGGGGGGGGGGGGGCACGAGGGGCCGGGGGTCCTGCCGCCGCAGGGAGGGCGCCCAGGGGGCCCCGATCCACGCAGGGTGCGACGGCGATCGGCAGCCCCGCAGCTGGGGGCTCACGGCCCCGCGCCGCGCACCCGGCACCCGTCCTGCGTGGGCACGAGCTCCAGCACAGCCACGGGTGCCAGCCCAGCCGGGGTGGGGGGTCTGGGACCCTCGGCGGTGGCACCGGAGGGCCCCGGGCGCAGCGCTCGCCCACCCCGGGGCTTGCAATGGGCCAGAGCCCCCGCAACGTGCCCAACAGCGGAGAGGAGCGCATGGGCAGCAGGGCTGCAACCCGCGGGAAGGGGGCACCCCGGCCGCACCAACGCCCCCCCCCCCCCCGTAGCTTTTGTGGGTGGGACGCCTGCGTGGGAGCTGCTGGCGCCGTGCAAGCCCGTGGGTGCCCTGCTGCAGCCTTCTGGCACCCCAAGGAGAGGGACGGGCATCGGGACGGGGTCTGGTGAGAGGCGTGGGGGCAGCTCCGTCCCGCGGCGGGGCCCCTGGTAGACCTGCTACGCAGACTGGGGACGGCTCCCGCCGCTCGCGGGCGTTCGCTTCCTTCGCAGCTCTCAGGGGCACAGGGGCTGAGCACGGCCAGGAGGGGACGCGGCCCCGGCAGGGAGGAAGCCCCCGGCCCCGCTCGCCCCGCAGGGGGCGAGGAACCGGGCAAGGACACAGCTGAGCGCGGCGCAGCGGGCCCCGAGCCTGCCCCGTGCACGCGCGTGGCAGGCGCCGCACCCTGGGGACCCGCGGGGCCGAGCGGATTTTCATGCTGTCTCCAGGACTTGATATCAGCGTGGACCAGTCTAACATCTCGCAGGTTTTTTTCTACTGGCTACTGGAATGCGCTCGTTTGGCTTAGGGGTCCTCGATGTCGAGAAACTCTTGCTTGGGGGGGGCCATGCCGCGGTACCAGGCGCACGAGCCGTCGCTCCTCTTGATGCAAGCGTAGTGCTTCGCCTGCCGCCCGCCCACGATCTTCTCCATCGCCCAGTCTGTCCAGAGACACTCGTCCGAGGAGGAGACGAAGCACGGGATGGAGAGGCAGCGCGAGATCTGTGCACAGCAGAGACCGTCACCACCCGCCCCGGGACAGGGGGCAGCTCCGTGTCACCCACCCACCCCCCCAGCCCCGGGCCAGGCTGCCCCCGATGGAGGGCACGGTGCCGGGGGGACCGAGGGAAGCCCCTGGTGCAGGTCCCAGGGCTGGGGTTGGTTCCCGGCCGGCAGCAGCCCCGGCAGGGCACGGCGCGGGAGCCCCGGAGGCTCAGCCACACGCCGTGCCCCGCGCAGGATGGCCCTACCGGGTGCTGCCGGCCCCGCCACGCGCCGGCCGCGGGCGCTCACCTTGCACTCGCAGCCCATCTGGTACCGCTGGTTGAGGCTCTTCTTCTGGGTCGGGCTCAGCGAGTCCCAGGTGGCGACCAAGTCGCACAGCGTGATGTGCATCTTGCCGTTGCCCTCTGACTTGCCTGCGGACACAGAGCCGCTCGGACCGTCCCCGCCGGCGCCCCGAGACCCCGCGGCGGGCACCGGGTGCCCGGGGGCCGCTCCTCCCCAGCTGCCCCTGCCGCAGCCGGGGCCGCGCTCCCTGCCCGCCGCCTACCTGCGATGAGGTACTCCTTCTTCCCTCCCGTGTCCAGCGGCTGGCCGCACACCGCTGTGGACGGCGCCGTGTAAATGAACTCGATGTCCTTGTCAGGGCCTTTAAACATCTGGGGACAGAGCGCATGCGTGAGCGGCCCCCCCCGCTGCCTCTCCCCGCCCGCCCCAGGCCCAGGCACCGTGCCCCATACCTTGATCTGCTTGACTTCGTACTGGATTCGCTTGATGGGATTCCCGTATATGTCATTCCCCGAATCCACCTCCTTCGCAGAGACGGCCTTCGCTCGGATCACTGCAACAGAGGGGACAGAGCTCAGCAGGGGTGGCCGGGGACAGGAGGTGCTGCTGGCACCACGTGTCCCTGCCCATGCCGGGGGCAGTGCAGAGCTCCCGGTGCCGCTGCCCCGTGTGGGACGGACTCGCCTCTCTCCCCGTCCCACCGGGTACCAGACCGTGAACCCGCCCAGCTGCCCGTGGAGCTGCTGTCACGTGTGGTGCCCAAAGGGACGGCGCTGGGACGCGCAGCGCAGCGATGGGCAGTGCTGCAGCAGCACCCTCACTGGGGGGAGACACGGAAAGGTCAGGGAGCAGGGGTCAGGGAGCTCCCCGGCCCCTCTGCACCCAACAACGGGGGCACAGGGTCTGTCCCTGCCCAGGGCCAGGCTGTCCCTGCACCATGCAGCCAGGGCACCGTGTCCCTGTCCAGCCCCAGGGGTGCCCCGGTCACAGCGGGGCGATGCTCGGCTGCCAGCTCCCTGCCAGATGTCGGCTACTGGCACGCGGAGCCTCCACGTCATGCAGGCACCGAAACCGCATCCGCCCCGCGCCGCTTCCTGCCCTGGCAGGCTGCAGCAATAACCCGGCCGGCTGCACGGGGATGCTGAAGGCCGGGCCAGTGGAAAGACGCAGCCAGGTCCGGGGGTTGGTGAGCTGACCCCTGGGCAGCCTGGGCAAAGGCACCGGACCTCCGCACTGGGCTGCGCCCCAGCCTGCTGTCCCTGACCCCCACTTTCGGACCCCCCCGTTTCCCTACAAGACCTGTGCAAAATGCGGCTCCCTGTAGGGCAGCACCCACCCGGGAGAGGGGCTGTGCCCTGCAAGCTGCGGGAGGGGACCAGAGCGTCCCGCTGCACCCCGTGCAGGCACTGCCCCCCCACCACTTGCAGCGGCACCGCCGGCAGCAGGACGGGCACGGGCACAGCCGGGGGCACACACCAGGTCCCCGAGCGCTGTGCCTCGCCCCAGCCCCTCACTCCATGCCGAGGGACAAGGCCGGGTGCCCCCGAGCCAGCGAGGCCGCAGTGCCCCGGAGCCCAGGTGAGCAGGGGCAGGGGAGCGATGCGGGGACAGCTCTGCAGCGGAAAGGTCCCTGGGGTCACCCCGCCAGCACAGCCCAGGGACACGGGAACCACACGTGAGCGCCCAGCACATGGCAGGGACCTTCCCAGCGGGCGGGCAGCCAGCTCACCCTCACTCACAGCTCGGGATGGGGCAGCTGCTTGGGACCCGCTGCACAGGTCTTGGCCGATCCCAGGTCCCTGCGCCGACAGCTGCGGCCCCGCACCCTGCCTGCCTCCCTCCAGGGCCACCAGGACTCCCCTCATGGGGACAACGAGGTCCCTTCTGCCCCATCATGCGGGGGGCTCACGGGGCACCCTCACAGCTGGGCAGGGGGCCTGGCAGAGGGCAGGGCTCCCTGCTGTGCCGTGGGGTCCCCAGAGGGGCCAACCCCTGTGTCTTGGGGTACCCAGTGCCCGGGCAGCCCCTGCACGCGTGTCCCTGGGGGTCGGAAACGGGGAGCTGTGTCGGCTGGGGCAGGCTCCAGCTGAGCTGGGACACACGGGTCATGTCCCCACAGAAAGGTGCTGGGGGACGCAGCAGAGCTGGGCAGCCTGGGGACGTGCACGGGGCCGCTGCCAGCCCCGCTGCCCCGGAGGTTGCCTTCTTTAGCCTGGCACAGCACGGAGAGGGGATCTGATCGCGCTCTATAAATACAGCGGGGCGAGCCGGGCACGCAGACGAGCTATTTAGACTCAAGGTCAGCGCTGGCACAGTAAGCGCTGACTCAGTTTACTCTGGAAAGGAGAAGGCGGCCACCAGCACAGGCAGGGGACAGGGAAAAGACTGCCCAGGGCAGCAGCCCCTGGCCGAGGCAGGGCACCCAGTGCCCGTGGCCGTGCCACAAGCCCCAGCTCGTTCCTCGCGTGTGGCAGGCGGCGGGGACAAACCCCTGGGCGCAGACCCCAGCCGGAGGAGCTCTGCTTGGCAGGGTTCAGTGCCTGGGCCCTGTGGGGCCAGCCCAGGCTCCGTGTCCATGAGCGCACCCGGCCCACCGCGGCCCCGCTCCGTGCGCCTGCGGTGTAACGTCGGTGCCGGCAGCCCCGAGAGCCAGAGCCGCCTCCTGCCCGTGGCTGCAGGCGTGGGGGACGGTTACTGGTTCAGTGGGCTCCAGCCGTTTCCATTCACGTGCTGATGAATCACTTGACAAAAATGCAGCCCAATTCTAGGCGGATTTGTTCTGAACAGTGCGGCTTTGTGGAGGGGACGGCTGCGCTGTGCTTTCCCCGCCAAGACCCCAGCAGCGCAGCCAAGCTGCTCCGCAGGCCAGGAACCAGAGCAGAGCCGGGACGGAGGGAGGCAGCGGGGGGAAGCCCAGGTGGGGAGGCGCAGCGGACGTCCCTGGGGAGAAGGAGGGTGGCACACGACCCAAGCGCCTGGGGAGCGGCACCTGGGCCTCCCCGGGTCTCCACAAAGGCTGGATCGCGCGGAGGCAGAGGCTCCTCCACGGCTGCCTCACCCCGCGGCAGAACCGAGCCAGAGGCTCCTGCAGGTCCCAGGCGCAGGCGCGACCCCCCCGGCCCGGCTGCAAGGCGCAGCCACCTCCCTCCCCCTGCAGACCCCATGCCCAGGGGGGCAGCGTGTCCCCTCGCCGTGCTCTGAGCAGAAATTCCCATATTTGCCCTTTGCTCGGCACCCTGCACAAAAGCTGCTGCCTAAGCACCTCCGTGCCCGCAGCCGTGCCTCGGGAGCACCCCAGCCCCTGCCCGCAGCGTGGGGCTGTGTCCCCCCCGCCCCGTGCCTGCTGGCTCGGGGGATGCGGGGCCGGGATCCAAGTGCTTGCCATGACCCCGCTGCGCTGATGCAGCATGGCCCCAGCAGCACCGGCACCACAGCACCGGCCCCGGGAGCAGGCGCTGGGGAAGGCGAGGGGGGGCTTCACCCCTGGGCTGGGGAGGGTCCTGGTGCGGCTCAGGCAGGGCCATCACTGCGGTGTGTGTGCCGGGGACCACTTGTGCTGCTTGTGGGCACACGGCACCTGCTTGCCATGAGCGGTGCAAAAGCCCCCTGCGACAGAGTGGGGGTGCCCAGCGCCTGCACCGAGCACCCCGGCCCCGTGCCTCCCCGGAGCAGCTTCCCCCAGCCCTGCAGCCGATGCCATCTCCTCAGCTTGTGCCGCAGACACCCTAAAACATGCCACCAGGAGCTCGGTGGGTGTTCGCCGGGACGTGGCAGCTTTCCACCTTGACCAGCCTGGGCTGGACAGGACCCAGGGCCTGGAGCAGGGGGGCTGTAAAGGCCCGGGCACCCCTCAGCACACCAGTCCCTGTACAACAAGGAATGGCCCCGCGCTGGGACACGTCCACCCCCTCTGGCTGGGAGACGAGCACGCGACCAGCTGGGACAGACCACGGCTGAGGGGCAGCTCCAGGAGTGGAGCCGGAGGCAAAGGGTGTCACCCGTCACCACAAAACCCACTGGCACATCGTGCCAGGCTACGGCTTGCTGTCCGTCACGGCCTCCTCTGCTCCCTGTCTGCCCCAGGGCCTGGGCCGCAGCTCCCTGCGAGGGCTGAGGCCACCTGGGACGAGCAGGACAAGCTGGTGCCCTGTGCCGTGGGGCGGCCGTGGGGCGTGCAGGGCCACCAAGCCAGGTCCCTGCTGCGGGCAGCCCCTACTGCAGCAGGAGCCTCCACAGGCACGCGGTGCAGGCATGTCCCCAGGGTGCTGCAGGGAGATGCGGCAGCCCCGGGTTCCGGGGGAAGGAAGAAACGCGTCTTGGAAGTGTGTGCGGGTGCTGCCTTGCAGCGGGGGGGCGAATCCTCCCATCGCCTGCCCCAGCTCCAGAGGTCCCGCTGCGCTTGCCCCAAGGGCTCAGGACAGCACGAGGCGCCTCAGCCCCCGGAGCTCCCCTCCCAGCCAGGGGCACTGCGAGCAGCAGCCCCTTCCCGGGACATCCTGCCCCAAACCCACCGCACGGCCCCCGCCCGCAGCCGCCTGGGAAGCGTGGGTGCCCGCAGAGCACGGGAAGCGCTCCCGGCTGAATGGCCGGGGAACAAAGCTCCCTTCTCCGGGGCTGCTGGCAGCGAGCGGAGCCCAGGGGCCGCCTGCCAGTGCCAGCCCTGCCCGCTGCCTGCCCGGCCCCGCTGCGAGTGCGGCCCCGGGGTCACTGCAGCCCGGCACGGCACCGGCAGAGCCAGAACGCAGCGAATTGTCCCCAGGGAGCGGCTCCTCCGCCCCAGCCCTGCCAGCATGGGCTGGGGCCAGCCCCGGGCACCTGCCTGAGCCCAGGGCGCGGAGCAGGGCACCGCAGCCCCAGCACGCGGCCAGGGCAGCTTTGAGCACGCAGAGGCTGGGGGGCGAGGAGCGGCTCGGGCAGGGCGACGGCGGCCGGGGCTGGGCCAGGCTCCTCTTGCTCACAGCAGCTCACAGCAGGGAGCGCCTGGGCTCAGCCCCAGCACCCGCGGGGAGCCCCAGCACCAGCCCCGCGTCCCGGCCCGCGGGCAGGAGGAAGCGCCTGCGCCAGGCCCCGCTCGCCCGCCGGCCTGCGCGGCTGCTGCAGCGAGCGCAGCGCTCCCGATCGCGGCCTGCGTCATCCCGGCTCTGACGGGAGCGGGACGGGGCCCAATCAGCGGCGGCCCCGAGCCGTCAGCCCACGGCCCCGCTGCCGCAGCTGCACGGGAAGGGCTGGGACCGGCGGTGGGAGCTCCCGGCCGCGCGAGCGCGGCGCAGCAGGGCGGCACCGGGGCTGGCGGCCTCCTGCCCGGCCACAGCTCAGCAGGGCCTGCGGGGCAGCGCTGCCCCCGGGGCCATCAGCGAGGGCCGGTCCCACCTCTGTCCCCCAAACCTCCTCCTCGGCCCGGTCCCTGCCTGGCCACCAACAGCCCTCGCCATTCCCGCCCCGATCGCTGCGCCCCATCGCGAGGCACCGAGCCCTGGGACAGCCACCATCAGCACGGCGCTGCCAGGGGCTGGGTCCAGGGGGCACCCGACCCGGGTAGCAGGCCAAGCACCCGCTCTCTGGCTGTCCTGTCACCCTCGGCACTGCCCCACACACCTCTCCAGGGCCATCACTGCCGCACAGAGACAAAACCACAGCCCGAGCATCACCTCCCTCGCCCTCTGCATCTCCACGCTGCGCGAGAAGCAGGAGCCGGGGCTTCTGCTGCTGCAGCCCCCAGCTGACACCCGAGCAGCACGGGCAGAGCAAACCCCAGCAGGCAGAGAGCAGCTGCCTGGGCACAGCCCCTGCGGGCACAGCACACGGGGCAGCTCCGCAGCCACGGACCCGCTGAGCCCTTGAGCCCCACAGAAAACTGCTGCCCGTCTCCCTGGCCAGGAAGCGTGAGCGTAGAGAGGCTGGGTCACTTGTCCCAAGCTGCACAAGTCTCCAGCTGCGGTGACGTGACTCCCAGCCCCTCTGGCACCCCGTGGCCAGCAGCAGAGCCACATCCCGCTCTCACCACGGTGCTGCCTGGAAACAAAGCTCCGGGCTCCGGCTGCTCCAGTCCCGCTCCAAACCACAGGCGGTGCCTCACAGCCGGCTGCCAGGGCACGAGCGAGGGCAGGGCCCTGGGGTGGCACAGACAGATGGGGGCACACGGGCACGCACAGGGGGCACAGTGGGGAGCCCAGCGTGGGGGGGCACAGCCTCCCCCATCTGCTCTCTGCCCCTGTGCCCAGCAGGCGGTGTTTCTGCGGGGCTGCCGCCAGTGCCGCAGGCAGCAGAGGAGAGCTGGCAGGGGAAGCTGCAGCAGCTCCCAGGCCCAGGCCGGCTCCCCCCGGGGAGGGAGCGGGCTGCGAGCCTCCCAGCTCCAGAGGGAAGACGAGACGGGAGCCAAAAGGGCAGGGATCACAGGCTGCAGGGACGGGGCTCCTGTTGCATGGGAGGAGAAGGCCGGCGAGTTCCTGCCGGGATCAAACCCTGCTCGCCAGCACCCAGAGCTGTTCCCAGCTGGGGTCAGACAAGACCAAACCCCCCCACAGCAGCTGGGAAGAGACTCGGGCTGGGAGCCGGGGGGTGCCAACACCGGGGGTGGCACAGCCTGGGAAGGGGCTGCCAGGGCAGGGTGGGCTGCGAGCGCCAGCAGGGCAGGCACCTGCCAAGCAGCTGCTGCCTGGCCCCGGCTTCACCCTCCCTGGGACTGCCGAGACAGCCGGGACGCCGAGACAGCCGGTGCGTGACTCAGCTGCTGAGTCACGGCCTGAGCCGGCACCCGGGAAGGGCAGGGTAAGTCACCAGTGCTCCGGAAAGATGATCCCGACGTGAGTGTGACACGAGCGTGACGGGAGGCTCAGCCCTGCTCCCGGAGCAGCTGCGGGGCATCCGGCGCTCCAGGGGCACCGGCTCAAGCGGCAGCTCTGAAGCTCCGGTGCTCCATTTTGTCTCGAAAACTCCCCAGCCCCAGCGTGCCCCGCAGCGCTCCGTGCCACAGCCAGGCCTGCGAGAGCCGGGCGCGGGGGGCAGCTGCCGGGTGCCGCGGGGATTCACCCTCGCGGAGCAGAAACGTCGCGAGCGGGGCCTGGAAGGGGCGAGGGGAGCCCGGGAATCTGTCAGGAGCATCCTGGCTCCAGAGCAGGGGACGGGGCAGGGCCGCGCAGAGGCGCGGGCTGCCTAAGTGTTTGGGAATGCTACCTCTCCAGCTGAGCCTGGGAACAGCCCCGCAAAGGAGAGCGTCAGGAACTGGGGCTGGTCTGTTTGTTTAATATGTTAAAATTTAATAAGGGCATTATTCATAGAAAGAGGAATCCAGATCCCGGCGCTGCCAAGCCCTCCCTTTCAGCAGCATCCAAGCCGAACAAAGTGGGACGGGGGAAAGGAAATGCCTGGAAATAAGGAACAGACGGGAGGTGGCCGAGCCCGGCGCTGCTGGCTCTCGGGGGCCGGGTGCTGGCTCCGCGCTCGGGACCGCTCCTGGTGCTCTGCGCAGGGCCCGGGGCGCCCGCGCTGCCCCCGGGGCTGCCGGCTCCCCGCGCTGCCACGTCCCAGCCTCCGCTCCCCGCGGCCCCACGGGCCCGGCTCCTCCGCGCCGCCGGGAGCCGGGAGCCGAGCCCCGGGCCGGGCCCTGCCGCGGGGAGCCGGGACCGAGCCGCGCTCGGGCCGGAGGCGGCGGCGGCGGCCCCGGGGAGCGCTGCGGGGCGCAACCGAGCGGTCCCCGCCGGGCCGGCGAGAGGCTCGGGGAGGCGCGGACACACCCCGGGCGGGCGGGCGGGCGGACACACGGACAGCTCCCGGCCGCGCATCCGCGCCTGCCGACACACCCCCGGGCCGGGCCGGGCCGGGCCGAGCCGAGCCGCCGGGCCCCGCACACGCGTGGGGCTGCCGGGCAGGTGCCGCGGGGCTCGGCCGGGACCGGGACCGGGACCGGACCGGGACCGGGACGCTCCCTCCCTCCCTCCTTCCCCCGCCGGGCCGGGCCGCCCCGCGCCAACTTCCCGCCCCCTCCCCGCGAAGTTTGTGCGGGCCGGGCCGGGCCGGGCCGTGCCGGGGCTGCCCCGGGCCGGGGCTCGGCGGGGACAAAGCGGGCGCGGCGGCGGCGCTCACCTACGTCGGCGTTGCAGAAGGCCTGCTGCGGGTGGATGGGCGAGCAGCTGCAGGCGTCGGCCGGGCGGGCCCTGCCGAGCAGCAGCACCGCCAGCCAGGCCAGCAGGCCGGGCAGCGCGGCGGGCATGGTGCGGCGGGCTGCGGGCTCAGCGACCCGGCCGACAAAGCCTCATCCACCGCCGGGCCCGGCCGAGCCGCTGCCGCCGCCGGAAAGTTCGGGTCCGCCGCCGCCGCCCCGGCCCCTCGCTGCTCTCCGCCGCCTATCTCCGGAGGTGGTGGCTGCCCCCGGCCGCCGCCGAGCCTCGCGTTTTAATGCGCTCCGGGGATTCGCTGCTCCTCCTCTGCGTGGCGCGGGGCCAGCCCGGCTGCGCGCTGCTCCCGCCCCTCCGCGGGATGCGGCTCCGCGCCGAGCTCCCCCCCCCGGCCCCTCCGCCCCGCCCGGCCCCGCCGCCGGCAGCGGGCACCGGGCACCGGCAGCCCCGCGACCCCCCGGCCCCGGCCCGCAGCCCCCGGCGCCCGCCCCGGCCCCGCCGTCCCGGTCCCGGGCGGGGCCGCGGAGCGGGCGCCGAGGGGCAGCGGCCGGGCCCGGGATGCCCGCGGCCCCGGGGGGCCGGCCCCGGGTCGGGACGGGACGGGACGGGAGGGGACGGCGCGGGGGCAGGAGCCGGGCCCTGCTCGCAGACCTGGCGCCGGGCCCGCAGGCGAGGGCTGCGATTATGTCTGTGCCCAAGCATTTCCTCTCCTGCCGCCTCCTCCGGCTCATCTCCCCCCCTCGCGCCCCCCTCGCCCGCTCCCCTCCTTCCGCTCCCACCGCCTCCCGTCGGGGGGCACGGCCGGCCCGTGACCATCACCGGGGGTCCTGCACGGCTCCGACGTGCCCGCAGCCCTCCGGCCCCTTCCCCACAGCCTGCAGCTCTCCGGCCTGGAGCACGTCTCCAGAACTCCCCACCTCGTCCCTGCCCTGGCTGCATCGCTGCCGGGGGTGCTGGGGCGCTGCCGGCCTCCCCGCACCCGTCCTGCAGCGCCCAGCGGCGCGAGCAGGGAGCCCAGCTCTGCCCCCGGGCACGGCCACGCAGCTTCCGAGCGTGGCCAAGCCGGGCACCGCAGGCACACGCTGGGGGAACGGCCAGCACTGCGGCCACACAACCTGCTCCTGAGGCAGCCTCTCGCCGCGGAGCTGGGCCACTACGGCTGCCCGCGTCTGAAGGAGGTGTCAGAGCCTCTGGGCCTTTGGGATGAGAAGAAACAGCAGAAATGCGGGCAGCAAAACCCGGTCCCAGCCCTGCTTGAGCCGGCAGGGAACCCGTGGGAGGTGAATTGTGCTCCTGCTGCTGCGGTGCTGGGATGAAACCTGGCGGTGGGGCTCCAGGCCCCCGGCCTCGCCGCAGGGCTGCCAGAGGCTGTGGCAGCAGGGGCCTGGCTCTGAGAGCTCCGCAGGGCTGGGGGGCACAGGGACCGTACAGCCTGGTCCCGTTTGTGCTGTATGGCCCCGGCAGCCCCCCAGCCCCTGGGGTCCAGCAGCCCGAGGAGGGGCGAGGTGGGGTCCTGCCAGCTGTCGGAGATAAGGGCCAGGCTGGGGCGGGAGGGGACGTGGTGCTGCGAAGCCCCGCCGCCCATGGGGCAAGGGGGGACAGCCAGGGACAGCCCTGGGGCCAAGATGGGTGCTGCAGGGCCCTGGGCCAGGCCAAGGAGCCGAGCTGAGCGTGGCACAAGTGAGGGCAAAGCGCTCACCACGGGCAGCTGGCACGGGCAGGGAGGGGGCCGGCGCCGCCCCACGTGCTGGGAGCAGGTTGGTGCCCCCAGACGAGCGCATCCGCTCGCAGCCCAGCGCCCCGCCGTGAGTCATTGTTGTTTGGGCTAAATGGAAACACATGTCCAGCTGTTAACGTGGTTCTTACGCAGCTCTCCAGAGATGCCGGACACTGTAAACAGGGGCAGAGCAGGGGGATGGGAAAGGGCCAGCCCGGCTGAGCTCTCCGGAGGCCCCCGGCTCCTCCCTGCACGCCTTGCCGTGGGTCCTCCCACCCGAGCACAGCACCACTGCCCCAGGAACGGGCCCCCCGCTCCCCGGGCACCACCGGGCCCTGCAGCTGGGGGTGGCATGGGGGCCAAGGGACCTGCCCGGACTGCAGCAGCCAGCCCCAAGTGCGCATCCACGCAGCAGCACAGGCACGGAGCACGTGCCCGTACCGTGTGTGTATCCCGCTAACGGTATCACCCTGAACCCGCCAGAACGGGGAAGGAGCTGGCGCAGGCTCCCCCGTGCTGCTGCGCCGAAGCTGCGCGCTCCTGGCCCCCATTCCTGCCCTGGCCTCGCTCCTCCGGCGCCTCTCCCAGCGCAGCCGGGTGCAGGAGGTAAGGACGCGTGGGGAGCGAGGCTCCACGCACGGCCACTTACAGCCAGGGGCCCGCGACTGCCTGCAGCCCTCTGCCTAAACGAGGGGAGAGGCTGCACCATTCCTGGGGCCCACGGGGATGGGAGACGGGCACAGCAAGGTCTGGGGGCAGCAGCCAGGCTGGCACTGGTGCTTTTGTCCCCTCGCAGCCCTGCTCCGAGCTCCTGTGGCAGTCGGGAGGGCACGGCCCCAGGGAGGGGTCTGGCTGCAAGGCCTCTGTCTGCTGCCTGCTCCTCTGAGCCCAGCCGTGGAGCAAGGGGACGTGGTGAGACGGGGGCTTCCCCTCAGTCCCTCCCACACGAAGCTTTCCCCAGAAAGCACGAGCCCAAGCAAACCGTTACCCATTCACTTGCCACATGGTTTATGCAAAAAGGGAAGTAAAACCAGCTGACTGGTGAAAAACAGCCTGATGAAATCCCCTGCAGCTACCATCTCGGCCAGCCCGCCCTCCCCTGCCCTGGCTGACGCCCTGCTGTGGCCGTGTCCCCCCGGTCGTGTCCTAACCCAGGGACAGGTCTGGCCAACGTCCCCCTCAAGCACGCTCCTCCCCTCGCATTCGTGGGGGACATGGGGACATTTGCCCCCACAGCTCCTCTGTGCTCCCAGTAAGGTGCTGGGGAGGCAGGTCAGGGGCTCCCCCCCCCCCCCCCCAGGACACGCTGCTGGCACTGAGGGGCCCTTGTGCCCAGGTCGGGCCCCATCCCCAGGTAATTTGGGGAAGGCGCTGCCCAAGGCCAGGGAGGCTCCAGATGGCACCAGGGAGCAGAGGCCAGCGCCGCCCCTGGGCACAGGCCCGCAGGGGTGCGAGGACGGTGCCCTCAGCCCGGGCACAGGCTGGCACAGGGCAGGCGAGCGGGGGCTCCGTCCTCGGCTGGAGCCCAGAGCGCGGCTGCCACCGGCGCCAGCAGCCCGCGGAGGCGCCGGGCACTGATGGCTGCAGCGCGGGGAAACTTCCCTGAGCCTGGGCTGGCGGCAGGCCGCAGCACCCTGTGGTGGCAGTCCTTTGCCACCAGGTGCCACTGCCGAAACACTCGCACCACGCATGCTGCAGCAAAGCCAACGCTTTACGTGGGACGCCGAGACCAACCACAGAGCTGGGAGCGCGGCGTCCCTCGGAGCGTGCGCCTCACCGAGCGCAGGGCCTGCCCCGCAGCCCCCGTCCTCCCCGCCCCTCCGGTCCAGTGCAAAGTCTGTTAAATAAACTCAATGCCCTCGTATTTCACGCTCCCGATCCTGGTCTCCGGCAGGAGGAAGCGTCCGTCCAGCGTGAAGGCCATGATGTAGCTGGCGATCTTGCCGTTGTCCTCCTCTGACTTCAGCGCCACGATGATCTGGTCATCCGTGTCTGGGATGAACTTGAAGGAGGAGAAGCCGTGGGTGGGGACCACCTCACCCACCCGTCCCACCGTGACGTCCCCGAAGTCCTGGCTGGAGCTGAGCAGCAGGTTGGTGCCTCGCCGCTCGTCTGCCTTCTCGTTGTAGCGCTCGTGGCTGGCGCGGCGCGGCAGGAAGAACCAGCGCTGCAGCGTGTCGCTCCAGGAGGCCGACTCGTGGATCAGGTAACCTACAGCAGGGAGCGGGGTCTGGTGCCACAGGGCAGCAGCACCCTGCCAGGCTGCACAGACGCCCGCCTGCCGGGGCAGGACCCAGCCCTGCTCAAAAAGGCAGCGCCGCGGGGAGGACGGCCACATGCAGACCAAAGCCGTGAACGTTTCCGCCTCCTCCTGCCGGGTGCTGGCCCCCCTCCCGCTGCCCCAGCGCCAGCCGAGCCACCCGAGCTGCTCACAGACAGAGGGGAGAACACCGGGCAGGGCAAGCCCCGGCTTCCCCAGCCTCCTTTAAATCTCACTCTGCTCCCGCTGTCTGTGGGGAGACCCCGGCCCCAGGCAGGGCGAGGGGCGCGCGGTGACGGGAGGGAGCCCGGCTCCGTACCTGGGGGTCGGATCCCAGCCGCAGCCCTCAGCGCGTTGTAGTTTGCCACCCAGCTCTCGTGGCCCACGTCGCCCTTGTAGCCGATGACCTTCACCCACTCGGGGTTCTCGTTGACCACCTCGCCCGTGGTCGTGGTCCACTCCTTGCCCAGGCCCCCCACGTACAGGTGCTCGTCCTTCACTGCCAGCCACTCCGCCTTGAAACCTGCGGCAAGAGAGCGGCACGAGCCAGGCCGGGGCCCGGCCGGCACACGGCTGTTAGGCCACCCCACGTCCCCGCTCCCCTGGGTGCCACAAGGGACAGCTCAGCGCCGCACGCAGCCCCCCCAGCCTGGCCAGGCGCGCGAGGTGACAGAGAGGTGCAAAGGGATGAGGGTTTCACTGCTCCGCGCCTGCGGCTTCAGGCAGAGCGAGCGGGGCAGGACAGGGGGGGCTCACCTTTCCCCACGGTGCCGTCCCCGTCCGAGAGGATCACCCAGGGCACCACCTTGCTGCCCTCGATCTGGTAGACCACCCCCGTCCGGTCATCCACGGAGTACAGCTTCCCATTGAAGACGACGAGCTCCGAGAGCTCCATGCCCCTGCCCTTCTCGGCCAGGTGGGACTGCAGCACGCTCTCCTCTTTGTCCCATTCCACCGTCACGCTGTCCCCGCTGGCCGACAGCACCAGGTAGCCCTTCTTCAGGTAACTGAACCAGGTGTGCTCCTCAGAGCCCCGGGACTGAGTGTCCAGGTCCGCAATGACCCCGATGCGGTAGCGCACGCCCTCGGGGTTTCTCTGGGGTGGGGACAGCGGGTAGGTGTCATTGTAGCGGTCCTCTGCCCGCAGCCGGAGCTGCCAGTTGTGAGCATTGGGAGGGACGGGCCGCGCCGGGGAGGGCCGGTGCAAGCAGAAGAGCAGCAGCACGAAGCCCACGCAGGCCGACGACAGCACGATGGCCTTCCAGCGCGGTCGGAAGCGGGGGTCGGCGCCCTTGGTCATGGACGCGAGGACAGGCAGGCCGCCCACGCTGATCCGCAGGGGGCTCATAGACTCATTGCACGGCGGGATGGGCATCAGACTGGGGCCGAGGAGAACCTGGCAGCACAGAGGGGAAGCAGTGGGTGAGAGCTGGGGCCCGGAGCCCCACAGAGCCTGGGGGGGATGGCAGGGCACAGCCCCACGCGAGGGGCAGGCAGGCGGCCCCAGCCCCTGCCCCGCAGCACAAGGCACCGCTGCACCGTGCAGGGCGGCAGCCGCCCCCCGAGGGCCTGCTTTGCTGCGGGAGCCCTTCCGCCATCCTCAGCCCCTCCTCATCCTCCCCCTTGGCCCCCCCAGACTGGGCTGAGCCCCAGTGTCCCAGCAGGCAGGCACAGCTGGCCCGGCACCGCTGCCCACCCAGAGGCCTGCAGCAAACCAGGCAGGAGCGACCCCCGGGACCCACGTCGGGGCGTCCTGCTGGGCAGCGTCCCCGCACGGCCCGGGGAGGAGGAGGCTCGCTCGCGGCAGCGCTCCTCGACCTGGCGGCAAGGACAGCCCTCGCCTCCTTGCCTCGGGAGCGCCGGCCGGGCTGCTCGGCTCCCGCGGTGGTGCCGAGCGCGCCCCCAGGCCCCGTGGGGACGCGGGGACACGTGGCAGCTCCGCCCGAGCAGGATGCCATCGCCTGAGCAGGAAGTGCAGCGCCCAGGTCCAAGGGACGCACACCCAGACCTGCCCAGCCCTAACGTTGGTTTTTTTAAAAAAAAAAGGTGGCAGCAGCCCCCCTGCCGCCCCCCCCGCACCCCAGCCAGGCCCGTCCCCGCTCACATCACCCCCCCGGGCAGGACGTGGCAGGGGGGCACCTTCAGCTCGCCCCAGGTGCGCCCACCGGGGGGGTCCCGGCCGTGCCCCTCCGTGCTGCCTCTCTCCGCAGGGCACCGGGGACGTGGCAGCTCCCCGGGCTCCTGCAGCTCCGGGGGCTGCACAGGGAGCTCCCGGGGCTGCCCCGTGCCTCCCGTTCCCACCTCGCCCCGTGCAGCACGGGGCCGGGACCCCCGCCGGGCGGCAGCCCCCTACTAGGGCCGGTTGTCCCCAGCGGCCGCACACCGGGTGCCGCAGGGCCCCAGCCCGGTGCTGGGCTCCCAGCAGCTCCCAGCAGGCCCGGGCGGCACCGGGCGGGGAGGGGGGGGCCGGCAGCGGGCAGCCCCCGGGCACGGCGGGGCCGCGGGCACCGGGACGGGGCAGCCGGGGAGGGACGGTCCCGGGGCGCTGCGCCCCCCGCGGGGGTCCCGCCGTGCACCGCCCCCCGCCCCCGGGGATCCCGACCCCCGTCCCCAGGGGTGGCGGCCGGGCACCGGTGCGCGGCCCGGGCGGGGCCCAGCGCCCCCGGGACCCCCCCGGGACCCCCCCGGGACCCCCCAGCGGCGCCCCTCGGCCCGCAGCGCCCCCGCCCGGGGCCGCAGCCGCGGGGGCTGCGGTGCCACCGCCCCGGGCAGAGCCGCTCGGGCCCCCCCCGGCGCCCCCAGCCCGGCCCGGCTCGGTCCCCCGGGACCCCGCCGCCGCCGCCCCCGGTGCCCCCAGCACAGCGGCCCCGGCAGCACCGACCCCGCGGGTCTCCCGCTCCCGAGATCCCGGGCCCGGCCCCACGGCCTCAGCCCCCGGTGCCCCCCCCGGTGCCCCGCTCACCGCGGCGCCGCCCGAGCGCAGCCGCCGCCGCCGCCTCCCCCGCCGCGCGCAGCCGCTGCCGCCGCCGCCGCCGCCTACAACTCCCAGCAGCCCCCGCGCGCCGCCCCGGCTGCCAGCGGCAGCCAAACTACCCCGGGCCTCGCCCCGCGGGGACGAAAACTACCGCTCCCAGCATCCCCCGCGCCGCCACCGCCCTCGCCGCGCAGCCCGCTGCACCGCGGGGCCTGCTGGGAGATGTAGTCCGTGCCGCGGCCTGCTCAGAGCTGGGAAGGCCGCTCCCGCTGCGCCCCGGAGCTGGGAGGGAGCGGGACCCCCCCGCCACGCAGCCATGGGGGCCGCCGGGGCCCCGCACCGCACAGGGCCCGGGGGTTCCTTCCAGGGCCTCCCTGGGACTCAGGAGGCTGCGGCAGGCGAACCTCCAGGGGGCTGCCCTGGGACAGGGGACAGAGGCGCCCAGAGCTTGTGCCCCCCGGGGGGGGGGGCTGGGGGCGGCCCGGAGCCCCCCGGCACGGCCCCGCGTCCCCCCCGGTCACCGCCGCTCACCCCCAGCCACCGCCCTGCACCAGGGGCTGGGACAGGCCCAGTGTCCCCCGTCACTTGGCT
This sequence comes from Anser anser, assembly GCF_964211835.1. Taxonomy (NCBI): domain Eukaryota; kingdom Metazoa; phylum Chordata; class Aves; order Anseriformes; family Anatidae; genus Anser; species Anser anser. The sequence goes on along the minus strand of NC_139740.1, from coordinate 15,044,200 downwards.
GAGCTGTGCCGGGCAGGGAGCTGAGCCCCATCCTGCCTGGTGCTGGGGGCAGTGTCCGGGGGTCTGCCCAGCACCGGTGCCCAGGGCACCCGAGGGAGTCCCGGCCCCGGTCAGGGCTCAGCGGGTTCCTGTGGGAGTCCCGGCCGCGGTCAGGGCTCAGTGGGCTCCAGGACCCCGAGGGACGGCGCTGGTGGCTCTCCCAGCATGGGGCAGACCCCGCTCCAGAGCAGAGCCGCAGCCTCCAGGGACCCTGCCTCCAACATCTGGGGTGCTTCTGGCCCGGCAGCCCCCTTCCCTCACCTAACAGCCCCCCTTCCCTGACCTAAGAGCCCCCCTTCCCTGACCTGGCAGCCCCCCTTCCCTGACCTCGGGCCCGTAACAGCGGTGGCGGCAGGCCCAGCGCTGCAGGCACACGCATGGTTAATGCCGGCCGCCCGCGCTCCTTGGGCTCACATCTGGCAGGGGGAGGGCTGCTCGCTGTGTTTATCCCGCTGCTTCTTCGCTCTCCTCCTTTTGCTTCCCAGAAAGTGCATTTCCGCCAGGCCAGGGGAGGAGAGGAGGCTGCCGGAGGCAGGGAGCGCAGCCGCTGCAGGCTCTGCCCTGTGCCCAAGGGCTGGCAGCGCGGCACAGGGGCGATGCTCTAGAGCAGGAAAGGCAGCGCCAGGAGAGAGCAGCCCCAGAGGTAGGTGTGGGGCAGGTCTGGGGGCGGCTGCCGACCCGGGGATGAGTGCTGTGGAGCTGCACGTCGTGTGCACATCTGCGCCTGCTGTCAGCGACGGGCTCTCCGGCAGCGGACTCACCCAGGAGGCGGCGCAGCCTCGCCAGGTGCACGGGTGCCCTGGGGCAAGTCCAGCGAGGGTCCGTCCCCTTGTCCGTGCCCCGGTTAGCTGGGCAAAGACATTGCCCTACCTGCAAGGGGGTGCTGGGGACCGCAGGGCTGAGCCTCACGTGTCCTTTGAGAGGGACCATCTCAACCTGCAGCAGCCCTGGGGGGACAGGCACTGGGAAGGAGTTAGTGCTGGAGCCTGCAGAACAGGCCCAACACGGCGTGGGTCCACCGCAGCCCCCCCAGCCCTACCTGAGCCCTGTGTCCAAAAAGTCGGTTCCCACGAGCACGTCAAAGCCAGGGCTGGGCCAGCCCAGGGCAGCTCCACACCATAGTTACCGGGGTCCCCAGCACAACTTCCCACCGGCACTGCCCGCAGGAGCTGGAGGGCTGCACCCTCCCCGTCGGTGCCTGGCTGCAGCTGCCCCGTGCAGCTCAAACCCTGCTGCCCACCGGGTCTGGGCTGCTCCCATTTTGCAAATGGCTCCGCAAACATCCCAGCTGTTGTGGCAAGAGGCTGGGGGGAGCCATCCCACCAGCACATCCCTGGATGCCAGAGGCATCCCAGCTCCAGTTGCTGCGGCTCAGGGGGGGCTGCGACCACCACGGGAGAGCAGGGAGGGCGAGGAGGGCGTGCCGGTCCTGCTGCCTCCGTAGCGCCCTGAACCCGCTCATCTCTCCCCCGCATTCGCTCTTCTTTCATCCTGGTCTTTAATGCTGCCTGGAATGTTTTCAGGATGTTTTGACTTGCAGTCCCGGGGCTTTAGCAGCCACCGAATTTAAATCTCCGAACTGCTTCTGGAGAGCATCCAACCCCGACAGGAAAAAACAGAGTCCCTTCAGCAAGACCGTAGCTGCCCGTGCGTATGTGCGTGCTGCCTGCCCGGCGTGCCTGCGGGGGGCAGGGGGAGACGCCTGCTCGGGGTGCTGGGGAGCCCCGCATGCCGCAGGCAGCGCCACGTGCACAGAGCACGCTCGCCTCCATTTCCAGCCCTGCAGCCTGCAAACACGCCGCCTTTCTCAGTGGGAATAGCCTGGCTAAGGATTTCTCCTCCCCGCTGAGCAAAGCTGTGTTTTCCCCGGGGCTGAGCCTGCCGCAGGTTCCCAGGAATCGTCTGGCTCAACGGGAGGCCTGAGCGCTGCGGTCCTGGGGCAGGGAGAAAGCCACGGGCTTCCCGACAGCACGGCAGGCTGCGAGCTGCGTTCGCCGGCATATGGCTGGCACAGCTGGAGGCCAGGCGGGGCTCAGAGAGCCGGGGCTGCTGCTCCCTGGCTGGTGTCTGCTCCCGAGCCCCAGGCTGGGCTGCTCCACGCTGCTTCTCCCCTGCCCGTGGGGCTGTGCGTGGGCAGGCGGCAGGCCAGGGCACGGGGAGGCAGGACACGGCGCCAGGCTGCCCGCGGTGCCGCCAGCCCTGCCTCTCCCGGCAGCGGGACGCGGGCCAAGGTAGGGCCGGGAGGTGGGCGACAGCCCCGCGCCGGGGCTTCCTTGGGGCAGGGCAGGCACGGGAGAAGCGCGTGAAGGGCTCGGCCCTTTGCAGAGGGCGTGAGCAGAGGGAAAGCCCTTTGGAGATTTTCCCCATCCCTCCACCCCTTCCCTGTTCCATGGCCGTGACTCACAAGCCAGGCATCCTGCCCTTGAACGCCCTCCGAGCCTGCTGCCGGAGCGCGCCCGTTCGGGTCCCCGCAGCCCCGTGCTCTGGGGACGACGCGGACAGCCAGCCCCTGGGCTGTCCCACCCTGACGGTCACTTGAGGACCCAGGCAGCCACCAGAAGAGTGGGATTCTGCCCCAAACTCCAGCGGGGCTCCCCACAGCCTGTCTCAGGATCCCGCTGCCCGTTCACCCCGGCACCTGGGGCTGTGCTCCTGCTGCAGACGCAGGCCACTGCCCGGCTGTGCCCTAGCAGGACACCGGCTCCCAGCAGGAGCCCCGGCACCCTGGCACCGCCCTGGGCCCCACTGCTGCGGGTGTGGAGCAGCCGGGCAGTGCCGCACGCTCACCTGGCACCTTTGGGGCCACAGGGCGCGGCGCGCCGTGCTCAGCCCCATGCCTCCGCGCGGCCCCAGGCTGATACGGTGGCGATAAAGCAAGGAAGGGCAGGCGCCCCGGCTGGGCCGTGGTGCCACCAGCTACTGCAAATATTAGCTTTGGCCCCACGCAGGATGTGGGCTCCCAGCAAGGTTTCTCCCGGGGGTGGCTGGCTCCTGGCTGGGGCCGCCAGCAGCACCGTGGCTCTGGGGCAGCAGGTCCGGCTCCCTCGTGCAACGGGCCAAGGCACAGGGGTGCAGGTCGGGGGCCAGCAGCTCCTGGGGCAGGGGCAGCCCCTTCCACTGGGTTTGTGCAGGGATGCCGGCGCACCGTGGGGGTGGGAGGAGGCGTGCAGACCCCCGTGGGCAGGGCTGCGACCCCCCAGGACAGGCAGAGCTGCCGTTTTGCCCCACGGCAGCTGGAGCCACCTCATTTTGCAGGTGCTGCTGCTCCAAGTTGCTGCTCCTGGGTGTCGACGGGAGGCAGAGCAGGGCTGAACGGGAGCAGGCGCTTGGCTCTGGGCTTGGACGTTCAGCCCAGGACCGCTGCTCAGCTCCACCCCTGGCTCCCCCAGGACCCCAGACCCCAGCTTGCTGGAGGGCCCCAGAGCCCCCCGCCGCCCCAAACACGGCTCTCCCCAGACGCTCCCTGGAGCATCGCTGAGGCAACGCGGGCCCAGGTATCTGGGCATTTAGTTACAGATGGTCCCTGCGGCTGCGGGATGCGTGTGCCCACGCTGTGGGCTCTGCTGGGGAAGGGCTGCCACAAGAAGAGCCTTTTTCAGGCTGGAAGCACGGCTGTGCCCTGCCCGGGGCTGCACCAGGCCCTGTGCTGGGGACGCTGCAGGGCACAGCCGTGCTTCCAGCCCTGAGAAGGGCTGAGGGGGACCGCAAAGCCCGTCAGCTGCAGCCCCATCTCACTGTGGGGCCGGGTCCCTGCCTGCCCCCTGCCCACCCCTGGGTGCTGCTGGGCTTTGCCACCCCCCTCAGCCACCCCCGGTGTCTCACAGGGTGCTGCTGCAGCATGAAGGGGCTCGGGGTGCTCGGTGTCCTGCTGCTCTCCTGCCTGCCGCTGCCCTCTCCTGCGGGCGGCCAGACCAGCACCAGCCCCAGCCCCAGCCCCAGCCCCGACTGGCGTTTGATGGACCCCGAGGAGGCTCCGTCCCAGCACCACGCTGCCAGGTGAGGGGGCCCCGGGGACGGGGGTGCTTCATGGGGGCACAGAGCAGACCTGGCACCGCGAAGGGCCCCCGTCCCCACACGTAGCTCCCTGTTGCGCTTTGCTTTCTGCCTTCCCCCAGGCCCACCCGGGAGCAGAAGGCTGGCGGTACCCAGGAGGGGCTGCCCCCGCGGCCCCGCTGCGTTCGCTGCTGTGAGCCGCCCGACCATCGCTTCTCCTACCCCCAGTACCAGCCCCAGATCAACATGACCATCCTGAAAGGTGAGGGCTGGTGGGGCTCCGTCCCCAGCCAAACCCGCAGCCTGGCCGCCCTGCGCTGCAGGGCACCGTCAGCCCGCCCGGCCCACCTGCAGACCCCGGGACCGGTGCAGAGCCGGGCTCCCGGTGCTGGGGTTGGAGTTGGCACCCGCCTCTGACAGCGAAACTGTCCCCTCTGCTCTGCCCAGGTGAGAAGGGAGACCGAGGCGAGCGAGGCATGCAGGGGAAGTACGGCAAGATGGGGGTTGCCGGCAGCAGGGGCCACACAGGGCCCAAGGGACAGAAGGGCAGCGTGGGTGCCCCAGGGGAGCGCTGCAAGAGCCACTACGCTGCCTTCTCGGTGGGCCGCAAGAAACCCCTGCACAGCAACGACTACTACCAGACCCTGATCTTCGACACGGCGTTTGTTAACCTCTACGACCACTTCAACATGTTCACGGGCAAGTTTTACTGCTACGTCCCTGGGATCTACTACTTCAGCCTGAACGTGCACACCTGGAACCAGAAGGAGACCTACCTGCACATCATGCGCAACGGGGTGGAGGTGGTGATCCTCTATGCCCAGGTGAGCGACCGCAGCATCATGCAGAGCCAGAGCGTCATGCTGGAGCTGCAGGAGCAGGATGAGGTCTGGGTGCGGCTCTACAAGGGCGAGCGCGAGAACGCGGTTTTCAGCGACGAATACGACACTTACATCACCTTCAGCGGCCACCTCATCAAGTACAGCGGGGACCCCTGAGCGCCTGCTGCGCCCTGCTCCTCCTCCCCTGGGGCGCGGGGAGCCCCGCAGCCCCCCGCCCCGGGCGTGCCACTCTCCATTAAGCTGTTAGCCCTTCTACATGCCACTACCCCAGCAGCTGCGTGAATATCCCCCGCTCCTTGAGAGGCCGAGCGGATGCACCCGGAGGAGACAGAGGCGTTTCCAGCCTCTGCTGCATGTGTGACCTGGGAGGTGGCTGCTTGCCTGGGGTGCGCAGGGACCTCAGCCCCTCCTGTGCCTGGTTCAGAGCTGGGTTTGCTGGGACACAGATTCGTGTGGCACTGGCTGTGAGCTGGCACCAGCTGAAAGGGTCAAACCACCCAAAAAAGGGTCAAAACCACCAGTGCTGTGGCGTGAAGGCACCTCCGTTGCCCAGCTCTCACTGACATGCTCTACAGGCTCTCGTTCCTAGAAAAGGGCAGTGGGTTCTCAGTGCCCAACAGGAAAGATAAGGGGGGAACAGCGATAAAGGCACTAACGGTCACTCTCCTTCCGCAGAGCTGGGCCCCAGCGAGGGGGGCACTGCAGCGCAGCACTGGGGTGTCCCTGGGCTGGCAGTTCCCCTACGTGCACCCAGCAGGAAGCAGGTTCCAGCAGTTCCCCCTTGCTGGTTCCCTCGTTGTCCCCCCCGTTGCAGCCTCTTCTCGATGCCAACACCCGCTGAGGAGGGGGCTGGCTCCCAGCTGGCAGCCCTGGGTGCAGGGCCTTCAGCCTCAGCTGCATCCTCTTCGGTTAGACTATCTGCTGGCCAGGCTTTTTATTTTTATAGACGCAATAGCAGAGCAGGGCCTGGGGCAGCACGCTGCCCCCCACTCCCTGTACGGCTTGTGATCGCATTAAACACCCCACGGGTCAGGTCCCTGCTCACGCCTTCGTGCATCCTCGTTTCACGTGTGCAGGGGCTCCCCGAGAGCCATGGGCTGGGCACAGCCAGGCCGAGCCGGCGGTGGGAGGACGGACAGCCCCGAGACGGGCTGCACGAGGGCCGGCTGCTCCCTAAGGGACAGGGAGCCGGAGCTCAGGGCGTGATGAAGCCGGCAGTGCCTGTCCTACAGCTCCGGAGCGAGCTGGGCAGGGCAGGCCGGGGATGGCGGCTGGGTTTACCTGGAATATCCGCCAGGCCTGTGGCAGCTCTGAGGCAAAGCCGGGAAGTCTGCGGGTTGGGGTCCAGATCGGCGGGGCCTCACCCAGGCAGGGCTAAGCTGGAGACCGGCACTGCTCCCACACGGCAGGGGAAGAAAGGGGGGCCAGGGCTGAGCTTAAATAGAACCCGGGCCTCATGGGGGTCGGAGGGCAGCTCAGGGCCAATTAGGGCCAATTAGGGCTGCAGGCCCACCTAGTGCCCCGGCACTGCTGTCCCCAGGGGCACACCACCGCCCGCTGAGCCCCGTGCCAGGCCGGTGATGGCCCTGCCACCGAGCGCAGCGGGCGTCCCGCGGTGACACGAGCCCCGGGAGGTGTCCGGGAGCGGGCTGGCACCGTCCGTGCCCCCGGGAGCAGGAACGTGTCCGCTGCCTGCACGTCCCGGTCACCCCGGCGCTGAGCACCAGCACGGCGCGGTCCCGAGCCGAGCGCCCGGGCCGGTGCCGCTGCCCCGAGCGGTTCTCGGTGCCCCGGGGCTGGCGGCGGGGGGGATCTGACCGGGACCAGGCACGGGAGAGGCTCCCGGGGGCACACGGGGAGCGCCGCGGCTGCCGCGGCCCCGTCCCTCGGCTGCAGGGCCCGGCGGGCTCGGGGCCGAGGGAGCCCGCGCCGGGCCGGGGGGGGCCGGGCCTGGCGGCGGGGCCGGGCCGGGGCCGGGCGGAGCTCCGCGGCCGCGCCCCCGGCAGGGCCAGGCCGGGCCGGGCCCCGCTGCCGGCAGTGCGGGCGGTGGCGGCGCGGCGGAGCGATGGCGGCGGCGGCGGAGCGGGACGGGCCCGGGCGGCGCGGGAAGAGGGCCGGGGAGGCGGCGGCCGAGGCGGCCGAGGAGGAGCGGGGCGGCCGGCGGCGGCGGAGGTGGGCGGCGGGACGGGGCCGGGGCCGGGGCCGGGGCCGGGGCCGGGGCCGGGGCCGGGGCCGGGGCCGGGGCCCGGTGCCGCTCGGCTCGGCTCGGCTCGGTGTGAGTCCCGGGGCGGCGGGCGCTGGCCACGGTGCTGGCCCGTCCCGGCGGTGCTGGGCTGCCCCGGGCCTCATCCTGCTCCCCGGGCAGCTTCCAGCCGGCGGCGGAGCACCGAGGGACCACGGTCCTGCACGAAACCATCAGCACCCGCCTGCAGCCCCTGCCAGGTGAGGCACCCTTGGGTGGCGGGGCCGAGCCGGTGCCGGTGCCGGTGCCGAGCCACACCGCGACCGGGCAGCGCTCCCTGGCCCCGCCGACCCCACCGCCCGCTTCTCGCCCGCCCCAGCGAGGCATTTCGACACCAGCACCACGGAACCCATCAGCTTCTTCTTGTCCGGCCTGGAGGAGCTGCTGGCCTGGCAGCCCGACGGCAACGACGACTTCAACGTCGCCGCTGTGCCGCTGGCCCAGCGCCAGCCCCCGCTCCACAGCAGGAGGCCCCGGACGCTGGTGTGCCACGACATGCGGGGCGGCTACCTGGAGGACCGGTGCGTGCTGCCGGGGACGGGATGTGGCGGCCGGGCGCTCCGGGCCTGCCGGGCGCGCTCCCAGCCCACGGCCAGGCAGGGATTTTGGGGCTCGGCTCTTGGCTCCGGAGCTGTGCGGTGTGTTGGGCTGGTCCTAGCTGGGGTCCGCATGGGTGACAGTGCCACTGCTCTGCCCAGCTCACGGGGAGTGAGTCAGGCTCCTGCCCAGCCCTGCAGCTGGCCGCCAGCATCATTCTCACATTGCCTAACCCTCTTCCTTCTCTGCTGTAGGTTCATCCAGGGCTCAGCCACACGCAACCCCTACGTCTTCTACCACTGGCGGCACATCGACATCTTCGTCTACTTCAGCCACCACACCGTCACCATCCCGCCCGTGTGCTGGACCAACGCAGCTCACAGGAACGGTGTCCCCGTGCTGGGTGAGGGAAGGGCTGGCAGCTGCAAGATGATGTGGTGCCGAGGCCTTGCACTCCCGGGGCGCGTGGTGAGTTCACCGGGGCATGCAGCGACACTGCCCTCGCCGGCTCCCCAGGTACCTTCATCACGGAGTGGACGGGTGGGGAGAAGCTGTGCGAGGCATTCCTGGCTGGTGGGGCAGAAGCGTACCGCGCCGTGAGCGACCAGCTGGCCCGCATCGCCCAGCACTACCGCTTTGATGGGTGGCTGATCAACATTGAGAACACGCTGAGTGTGAGCAGCACCCGCACCCTGCCTGCCCCCGCTCCCCGCCTCCTGCAGGGGCTCAGCCCCCCCGGCTCCGGGGCGCGCACACTGCTCCCGTGGCCGGTGGGTCCCTGTGCAGGGCTCCCGTAGCTGGCCTGTGTCCAGCTGCCCTCTGCTCTCTCCTGCCAGGCGGTGGCGGTGGAAAATTTGGCCCCCTTCCTGCGGCATCTGACTGCGCAGGTGCACAGCGCCGTGCCCGGCGGGCTGGTGATTTGGTATGACAGCGTCCTGGAGAATGGCGCGCTGAAATGGCAGAACGAGCTGAACGAGCAGAATAGGTGAGTGGCTGGGCACATGCCTGCCCTGCCGCTTCACCTGAGCAAAGACAGCGCCGGGGAGGGGACATGAACACACCCCACACCTCAGTCCTCAGGGGCTGGGGTGATCAGGCCATGGCCAGCACAGCCCCTCGGTGGGGTGTCCTGTGGGCAGCAGGCACGGCATCCTCCCTCCCACGCTGACCCTTGTCCCCAGGGTGTTCTTTGATGCCTGTGACGGGCTGTTCGTCAACTACAACTGGAAGGAGGAGCACCTGGAGCGTACGCGCAGGCTGGCCAGGCAGCGCCACGCCGACGTCTACATCGGCGTTGATGTCTTTGCACGCGGGGATGTGGTCGGTGGTGGCTTTGACTCCGACAAGGTGCGTGTGCTGGGGCTGGCCCGGAGCAGGCTCCCAGGTCTCCCCCTGGTGCCGGGCTCTGAGCTTGCGCCGATGGCTTGGCCGTACCAGGCTAAATCAGGATGGGGCGGTGAAGTCCGGGCGCTGCCGGGTTGGCAGGCACGCACGGGGATGGAGCTGGGGGACCGCGGTGCTGCAGGCCCTGGAGGGGGAGATGCTGCAGCGTTTCCTGCGTGTGATCCTACCCCGCTGCAGGGCCAGCGGGACCTGGGGGAGAGGGGACGGGGCAGGTGACAAGGTGACCACCCGGCCTGCCCTGAGCCTCGACTCCTGCCCGTGTTGCTCACAGCTTGTCTCCACAGTCACTGAGCCTGATCCGCAAGCACAGCTTGTCCGCGGCCATCTTCGCCCCTGGCTGGGTCTATGAGCACCTCGGGGAGGAGAACTTCCTGCAGAACGAGAACAAGTGAGCACGGGCACAGGGGGGCAGGGGCTGGCCTTGGGCGGAGGGCTGGGCTGGGGGCACCCACGGGTGGGGGGCACCTGGCAGTGGGACAGAGCTGCCGATGGACTGTGGCTGCCAGCCAGGATGGGTGATGTGGGTGCTGTGGAGAACGGGGGCTTAAGGGGCTGGCTGGCCCCCAAGGCCTCGGCTGAGGCAAAAGTCTCTGCTCTAACAACCGCCTTTTCCTCCAGGTTCTGGGGCTTGCTGGCAGACTACCTGCCCACACACAGCATCTGCATGCTGCCCCTTGCCACCTCCTTCAGCCTGGGCATGGGCACCAGCAGGTTCCTCACCGGGAAGGTGGGTGTGGGGCCGTGGCTCGGCTCCAGCTGGTGAGGGGTGGGCTGGGGTGGTGGGGTCCTGCTCCCAGCTCCCCGCCTGACCCAGTGCTCCCCGTCCTGCAGGAGGAAGAGGCCGGGCCCTGGTACAACCTGAGTGCTCAGGAGATCCAGCCCCTCTACACAGAGAGCGAGAGCCAGCTGATCACCAGCTGCTGCCTGCAGGACGCCTGGTGCGGGGGCAGCTCCCTGCGGGTGCAGGGGACCATCCCTCCTGGCGAGGAGCGCGTGGCCATACGGTGAGTTGGGTGGCGAAGCCCCATTTCCACCTCCTGAGTGCTGGGCTGGCACCATGCCGGCATGGCACAGCTGCCGGAGGCCTGGGCAGAGCTGTGCCAGCCCCGTGGGCCTCACGGTGAGTGTGCCACGGGGTGCCCCAGCAGGCACTGCCCAGCAGACCTAACCCAATGCATCTTCTCTTTCTCTCCTCTTTCTCTCTCTCTCTCTCTCTTTCTCTGGGTGGACTTGGGGTCATCAGCCTGTTCTCTTTCCAGATGCAGGCGCCCCCCAAGCTCTTCCTGAACTTGCTCTATAAGATGGAGGGGCCGCACCGTGACGAATTCGCAGTTGCCCTGGAGCTCACCACCTGGCACTCGGGTACCTGTCACGATGGCAACGTCACCCCCCTGCCCGGTGAGGACCCTGCCCGTCCCCCTGCGCTGCCTGCCCTTTAGGGCACAGCACCAGCTCAGCCCCTCGGTCCCCTTCCTGCAGAGCCCCATGGCCGGCACCACCCCCGGCTCCTCCCGGCACCGCCACCCGGCCTCTCCAAGCTGCTCGCTGCCTGCAGCCACGGCTCCCATGGCTGGACCAGCCGGTGAGTGCCCTGCTGGTGCCCTGCGCCTCTGGGTAAACGGGGGCAGCTCCAGCCCTGCGCCAGCTCTGCCCCTCTGCTCCCAGGTGCTACGAGCTGGAGCTGCAAGGCTGCGTGCTGCGCGACCTCTCCCTGCTGGTGTCCCGCCACCAGTCCAGCCCGCAGGAGACGCGTTTTACCTGCCTCCTGGGGGAGGTCCGGGTGAGTGTCCCACGCTCATCCCTGCACCGGGAGGCTGCAAGGGCAGGCTGGGTGCCCGGCCGCTTTTGGACCTGCCCCTGATGGTTCTGTGCTCCCCTCTGCAGGTGCTGGATGCGGCCAGCGTGGCAGCCTCCCCGCCACAGGTGCAGAGCGTGACGGCCTCGCAGGTCTGGTGGCAGGAGGGCCCCGATGCGCAGCAGCTCTCCCTCAGCCTCACCCTCCGCTGGGCCTTCCCGCCGGGGCGGGCGAACCATTTCCGTGTGCTCAGCCTGGGCACGCGGTGCCGCCGGGGTCAACCGCAGCAGCGCCAGCTCCTGGGGCTGGCGCACGCCTGCCTGTTCCGCGTCGTGGGGCTGGCAGTGCCCCGGCCGGCGGCGGGGCAGTCCTGCCAGCTGGAGCTCCTGGTGGAGCCGGTGATGCCCAACGAGCTGCCCGTGGACCCGGACCGCTGGGGGCGGCTGGTGCTGGTCTACTCCGAGCCGGCTGGCGGCAGCAGCTGAGCTGGGCATTAAAGGCGAGCGTGGCACAGCCCTGCCTCTGTCTCCTTTGTGCCGGGTGGGGTGGAGGATGCGCGGGAGCCGCCGCTCGGGGCCGAGAGGGTCGATCGAGGCTGAGTTTTGGGGCAGCTCTGCTCAGGGCACCCGGTCACTGTGTGCATCCAGGCTGGGGCATCTGCCCTGAGACCCCCCCACACAGCTCCCAGTCCTCTCGCCTGGGGACCAGCCCTGGCCCTGGTGCAGAGCTGCCGGCACGGGCTCCACTTGCAGCCCCAAGGAGCCGCTCGGTGCAGGCAGCTGCTGCTCCCCCTCCCTGCACGGCCCTGCCTTGGCTCTGCCTTGCTCTTGCTGCCCTCTCTCCAGGGCTGGCAGGCAGCGGTTTCACCCGTGCTGGTTCCCCTGGATATCTTATGCAGGGAAGGAGAGAAAATTTATAGCAGCAATTATTTTATCACAGTCTGGTGAGCAAGCAATTAGCAGGCAGGGACGTAGCTGAGCGTGCCGCACAGCGGGGTCGCGCAGCCCCGGCTCCCTTGGAGCACCGGCCCCAGTCCCACAAACAATACTGGCTCCCGTTCAGGAAAATTAATATGTCAGCGTTTAAGCTGCTGCTCCTTCGGTGGGTGAATTGCTCTGAAATAAATTATCTGATGGTTTGAAAAATGAAGGGCTCAGCACTGCAAGGGCTGTGCTCCTGCCACCCCGAGACCCTGCTCCCTTGCTCTAGGGAGGGGGGGGGGGAGCCCCAACAGGGACCCCCTCCCCTGCCGCAGGCTGCAGGCCCGCTGTGCCCCGTGCGCGCGCCCCAGTCAAAACCGGAGTCGCCCTGGTTGAAGAAAGAAATCTTTATTAATAATTTCAATAATAATAATAATAATCCTTGTAGTAATAATAATAATAATAATAATAATACTGTTTATTAGAATGGTCACACCTTTGAAGCATACAGGATGGGCCGGCGCCAGCCTGCGTGCCGGCAGCCGGCGCAGGGGCTCTGCTGTAAGGAAGAAGCCAGTACGGCGATGGAGGGAGCTTTGTACAGGGGCGGGGGCGCGGGCCTGGGTGGAGGGGCTATGTACACTGGGAATAGAAAAGGGGGAGCTCGTTGCTGGAGCATCAGGGGTGTCTGCAGACTATAAAGTGAGGTTTGACGAGTGGCGGAGCCACGCGGGGTGCTGGGGCGGGGGGGCTGAGCATGTCGAGGCCGCCCCGGCCGTGGCGTGGGATGGGGCTGCACCTGGGGGGGCTCCGTGGCACCCTGTGCCGCCGGACCCCGGCTGCCGCAGACCCACCCCGGGGCCCGGGCCGGTCCCTGCAGGCGATGCAACGGCCGGGACCCCGCGCCGAGGGCCGGCAGGGTCCCTGCGGCAGGGTGGGCGGGGAGGGGGTGGCCGCGAGCACCCCGCACGTCCCCGTCCCGGCACAGCGCAGGGGTCCCAGCGGGCGGCGTGGGTCAGGTTCGCTCCCCGCGGGGTGGGAGCCCCGGGTGCGTCAGGGATGGGTCGGGAGGGGAAGGAGGGGGGAAAGGGAACGCAAGCGAGTTGCAAGCTCCTCTTAACAAAAATTCCCTTTAAAACGCAGAGGCTCGTCCCCCTGCAACGCCCAGCGCCTCAGCAAAGCTCCGCTCGGGAGCCGCGGCCTCGCACCCTCGACGCGCTGGCGGCCGGCGCTGGGGCACCCACGGGCGCTCCGGAGCCCAGGAGCCAGGCGGCCCGCGGCCCCCAGCGCGGGCAGGGCGGCGTGCCGCTGCGCTCCGCCGGCACCCCGCGCCGGGCGGAAAGGAAGACGTGGTGCCCGGGCCTGCGCCGCGGGCTGCCGGAGGCCCCGCGGACGTCCCCGTGCCCGGCGGCGCCGGCTCCGCGAGGGGCAGCGGGGCGACGCTGGGCGCGTCCGGCCGGTCCGTGCTCTCCGCGGGCTCCTCCGGGACTCGCTCGCTCGGTGCATGTGTGTGGACAGGATGGGACTTTCACTTCGTTGTTGCCTCTTTGCTTTGTTGTTGCTTTGCTTTTATTTTTTTTGTTTTGTTTTTTAGTTGTGTGGGTGTGGATGTGTGTGTGTTGTTTTTTTTTTTGTGATTTTTTTTTTTTTTTTTTTGCCCTTCCCGGTCCCAGAAGGAAACGGCTGCAGTTTCACTACAACAGAAACAGAAAGGCAGAGCTGTCGCTGGAGCAACCCGTGCAGGAGCCGCTGGCTGGGGCGGCTGCGAACACGGTCCCAGCCCCGCGCCCCACTCAGCGCCTGCGGAGCACACGGCCTCGGGGGGCACCACGCTCGGCCCCAGGGCAGCGCTCCTGCCCCTGGGGACCGTCCCCGGGGTCCCCCCCCACGGCTCAGCCCCGTCCCCATGGAGCGTGCAGCGACCGCCTCCTGCCTCTCCTACGGGGTGCAGAGGGGCCGGCTGGGGGCTGCCCGTCCTGCCCTGGGGGGGGGGGACGAGCCAGGGCGCAGCTGCCTGGGGACCCCCGCGAGCCCAGGCTCCGGGCACCCCCGGCGGGGCAGAGGCGCCGTCCCCGCTCCCTGCCGCCCCCCAGGCGGCACCGAGCCCGGGCCGGGCAGGATGGAAGCGGCGGGCAGCAGAGGCCGAGCGGCGGGACGGAGCAGCTTGAGGTAAACCTAGCGGAGAGCAGAGCCCGCCCGGGCAGGGGCCCTCAGGTCCTCCGGGAGGCTCAGCCTCGCTTAGTCTGCCTGGTTTGGTTTGGTTTCTAGTGAGCAGTCAGTGTTAGTGTTGTGAGGGGCTGGGTCTGTCTTGCTAGTAGGGAGTGAAGCGGCTGTACCCTCCTCGGTATAGACTAGCCTGCAACATCAAAGATGAAAAAAAAGCCAATCAGTATTCGAGAGAGAGGCAAAGCCCATTTCTTCCCTTTTTTTCCTTTTTTTTTTTTTTTTCTTTTTGTAAGTGACACCAAACTGCCTCTGTCTTGGGTTGTGCGGGGTGGGCACAGCCAAGGGCCCCCAGCGCTGCCCGGGCTCCAGGGAGCTGCTGCGGGGTCGCTCAGGGCCGGAGACCGCGCTGTCCCCAACCCTGCGGCCCTCGTCACAGCACCGGCTGCCCTGGGGCTGCCATGGCCGGGCCTGCTCCTGCTGCGGGGCGGCAGAGGAGCCGGGCTGGTTCCCCGCGGGACAGAGGGGCTGTGGGGCCGGGGGTGCCGAGGGGTGCTGGGCAGCCAGGCCCCAGCCGGGGGGACACGGGGGAGGGTTTAAAAAAAAAAAAAAAGAAAAAAGGAAGAAAAAGACCATTTGGCTTTGAGATCCCGCCCACGAGTGGGATTTTTCATCTTTGATGCTGGTTGCAAAGCTAGCTACAGACCGCAGCGAGCACGCGGTGAGCACGCTCGGGTGCCCCCTGCACGCTGCTGCCGGGGACGCGGCCCCGAGCCCCCCGCGCCTGGGGGAGGAGGGGGGGGGTCCTCGTCCCCCCACCAGGCCCTGGGGGCTGCACAGGGCTTCCTCCAGCGGGGGGCTAACGGGGGTGCGGGGACGGTGCCCCCTCTCCCCGGGGCCAGGCTGTGTGGGGATGGTGCCAGGCGGGGGCTGCGCTGCTCCTGCCATCGCCGAGAGCTCGTGCTCCCCCTCCCCGCGGCCCCCAGACCCCCCCGGGCTGGCTGCAGCTCGCGTGGGGCACGTCGGGAAGCAAAGAAAGGCAGCGGGGGCTGCTCTTACCATGGTGCCGATGCTGTACGTGGCGGCGGGGCCGATGGTGTGGTGGTACGGGTCTGCAGCTGCGTACACTCTGCCGTAACTAGGAGCAAACACGGGGGGGGAACGTTAGAGACCTGGGGGGGGGGAACGTTAGAGACCCGGGGGGGGAACGTTAGAGACCCGGGGGGGGTCCTCCACCCTCAGCAGCTCCCCCAGAGGCTGCTGCACCCTCATACCCCCCCCACTGCCCCTGGATCTCCCCACTTCTCCCCACCAGGGCCCCACCAGAAGCAGCCCAGGCCCGGGGGAGCACGGGGAGCTCTGGACACCCCGATATTGCCAGCTCCATCCTCACGCCACGGGGCACGGCAGCCAGGCTGTGCCGGACTGGATGGTGCAGGGGGTGAAATGGGCATCCCCCCCCCACCCGGCCAGGGGTGATGCCCGTGGGCAGCGGTGCCTACCTGTCGCTGTATGCTGCTGCTGCTGCTGCGGGCTGGGCGTATCTGTAGGCGGCATAGCCCCCCTGCAGCCGTGCGGGAGACAGAGAGAGGTGGTCGTGAGGGTGGGGGCAGCACCCACCAGGCCCTGCCGCGGGAGGTCAGGGGGCCAGGGCAGCCGGGCACCCCCAGGCACTGGCTCCAGGGGCCCTGGAGCAGCGGCAGGACCCTGCGGGGAGCCGGTGCTGGTGCCACCAGGCACACACCAGCCTCATTACCATTCCCCAGGGGCTTTCACAAACATTAACCTTAAAAAATTAAATTTCTAGAGGAGAGAATGTCACCTCCCTGATCGCTTTAATGAGGTGTCACGTTAGATAAATCCTTCAGCCGCCCGCCTGAAATATCGCCAATGGCTTTTTAAATATGGAGGTTAAACGCTGGTGTAAGGCAGCGCACCGACGCTCGCCGAGGACATAAATCCCTCGGGGTGCTGTCCCTGCAAGGGGCCTGGCCGGGGGCACAGGACCCGATGCGGTGTCGCTCAGCACAGCACTGCCTCGGCCGCCCTCAGCCCCCTCTCACGTCCCCGCTGTGCTGCGATGCCCAGGAGCTGGGAAGGGGCTGCAGGCAGGGCAGAGCCCCCCGCGGAGCAGCACGGGGCTGATCACCCCCAAACCGCTTGGACAGGGTCCCCGGAGGTGACACCAGCCCCAGCACGGCTGCACTTACGTAGATCTCGGCTCCGTAGAACCCGTCCTGGTAGACGACCCTGCAAACGGAGCGGAGGTGTCAGCGCCGTGGGGCAGCTCAGGGCACTCGTGGGCACCGCGCTCACGGCCCAACGCCCGCCCGCAGTCACGCCGAGGGGATGAGGGCAGGTTGGGGCAGCGGGGGGCTCAGCGCGCTCAGCGCCGCTGGGCACAGGGGCAGCAAAACCCTTGGGCGGTGCCTGGGGTGCGCGGCAGCCCCGAGGTGGGGGTGTGCAGCGGGACGAGCGGCGGAGCTGTGGGGAAACCCGGTCCCAGGCACTGCTGGCGCCCCAGGGCCGCAGAACCCTGCAGCTGCACGGAGGCTGCCCGCGGCTCTCCTGCGTTCTGCTCGTAACCCGCGTGCCCCAGCCTGCGCCTGGGTGTGAAGCTGTGATAAACGCCCCCGGCTCTGCTCTGCGCAGGCAGCCTGTCCGGGGCCGCTGGCCGAGATGGATTGAGGTGACACCGGGGACCTGGAGGAAGCTGCTCCCAAGGCAGCGCATGGTTGGGAAGCGTCGGGATTGGGGGGGTGGAGGGGAACGGGGGATGGACACGTCCCATGCTGGGAGGGCAGCGACACGGGGCTGGGCAGAGCACAGCCCGAGGAGCTGAACCAGTCCGGGGGGGGCTTTCACAGCGATGGAGGACGGGCAGGTGCTCAGAGAGCCGTGCCTCCGTTCCTGAACACCTCCCCGGTGCGCGGGAGCCCGGCAGTGCAGACACTGACGGCAGCAGAATTGAAGCGATTCAGCACCAAACGCAGAGCCGAGCACAAGGCACCTTCTGTGGGGCGCCCACGAGGGCAGTCAGCAGCGGAGCCAGCCAAGAGGCTGCTGCTGCAGGGCACAGGGGCGGCGGGCGAGAAGGGGCTGAGGTGCCCCGGCCGTGCCAGACCGCAGCCCGAGGCGGGACACCCACCCCAAGGTGGGACCCCCCAACCCCGAGTTGGGCAGCACCCCGGCCCTTGGGGTCCAGGTAGCGCCAGGCCCCCGCCAAGCCCCCTGGCAGCCCCGGGTACTCACGCGCCGTAGGTGGGGATGGGGGGCGGCGGGGGCGCAGCCCGGAACGTGTTGTAGACGGCGCGTCCTCGGCCCCGTAAGTGCGCCCCTCGGTAGGCCACAGCCGTCCCCGTGGCAGGGTACGGGAACCCCGTTACTGCAGGAGGGAGGGGACAAAGACGGGATTTCTGCAGCAGCTCCCGACAGCACGCGTCTGGGACCTCGCAGTCACCGCGGGGCGTCCCAAGGCAGAGCGTCCGCCTGTGCCCGCAGCGGTGCCCCAGGGATGGGGCTGCCGGGGAACGGCCCCCGGGGCGAGAGTGACAGGGGGGAGGGAGCGGTGCATGCCATGGGCAGGGGCAGAGGGGCTGGGGGCCACTCAGAGCCGCGGCAAGGTGGATCACGGCGCAGCCGCAGCGTGGAGCTGAGGCTCGAGGAGTTACCTGCGTAGAACTCGGGGCCGTAGACAGCTCCCACCACCGGGTTCAGCTTCCAGCCTGCAGGCAGGGAGGGTTGGTGAGCTGGGGGGGGGGAGCCCACCGCGCCGCACCCCCCCGCCCCGGTCACCCCACTGGGCTCCCCCACCGCGGCTCCCATCCCCGGGGTGGCTGCAGGGGCACGGGGCACTCCGTGGGGCTGTGCCCCCGCGTTCAGGCAGGAGCAGCCACTCTTATTTCTGGTCAAGCACCAAAGGGCTTTTGCTGCGGGAGCTCAGCAGCAGCCGTGCAGCAATGGGAAGGTGCCCCGGGGTGCTCAGCCCCTCGGGCTGTGCCCGTGCCACCTCGGTCTCTCCTTGCACCGGTTCTTACCGTTGGTGTAGGGGTTCGCAGCCTTCTTGTTTGTCATGACCCGGGCCGTGGCGTTGTTCACCTGAGGAGAGAGGGGACGAGAGCTCAGCGCCTGCAGGCAGGGGGGCTGGCGAGGCCGCAGTCCAGGCCCGTTCGGCCGCACTCAGTGCGCGCTGCTGCTGCTTGAAACGCTGGAGGGAAGGACGAGGGGCGAGCGGGGATAGGCAGGGAGAGGCTCTCCTACGGCTGCACCGTGCGTGGTGCCGCCCTGACACAGCGCTGCACTGAGCATCCCTTGGGCTGGTTATCGATGCCCCAAGCTGCGGGTGCTGGGCTCAGGCTGAGTGGTGCTGGGCTCAGCCACCTCCAGCCCCCACTGCACGCCTGATCCTGGCTGCAGAAAGGATGCAGGAGCCCTGGTAGCTCCTGCCAGCGCCTGCAAGCTCCTGCCTGGCCATGGATGGGGGGACACTTCCTCAGAAGGCAGGGCCCGTCCATGGGTAGCGCTGAGCCCTGCCGGGCTGCCCCTCCCTGCGCTCAGCACTGCCGGGGGTGTTTGTGTCCAGCTCCCTCCAGGCGCTGCCCTGCATCCCCCTGCTCCTCAGGGCTCAGCTCGGTGCCACGCAGCCAACGGGCAAAGCCTGCGCCTGCCCGGCTGCACGAACGGCCTCTGGGGCTGGGAAGCGGCGGGTGCGAGAGGAGAGCTGCGTGAAGCACCCTGCCCGCACAGGGGGAGCTGGCACGGGCACGCGGAGCGCTGAGGCCGTCTCCGCCCTGCCACGCACGGGGCAGCTGCCCCCAGGCAGCGGGGGTGGGAGTCTGCTGGGCTCCCCCGGCACCGGGCAGGGCACAGCCGGACCCCGGCTCGGCGCCCCCCAGCTCTCCCCGCTGCCCGGGAGGTTCGTCTGAGCCCGTCCCTGCTTGCTGTCCGTGAAGACCTCCCTGCAGCTCCAACGCATGCTCCCCGTGCTGCATTCACGGCCGCATGCACGCGCCGGGCAGGCACCCCCGGGAACATGCAGGACCCCCGCAAGCTGAGCCGGTGGCCCCGGGGCCGCTCAGCGTGCGCGGCCCTGCCCGGGCTCCTCACCACGGGCGCGAGGGCACAGAGGCAGAGCCAGCGTGGGGCAGGGGGGAGCCCCCGCAGCCCCCGGGCAGCTCTGCCCCGCCTGCACCCCCGGCCGGGAGGGGGGCTCGGGGCAGCGCGGGGGGGATGCACAACACACGGCAGGCAGGGCACTAGCACACTTATCTGAGCACCTCAATCTTCCGGCCCTCTACGATCGTGCCATTCAGCTTCTCTCGTGCCCGGTCGGCATCTGTGCTAGTTTCAAAAGTTACAAACCCAAAACCCTGTGAGCAGAGGAGAAAAGGAGAAAGAAAGAGACAGAGAGAGACAGAGAGAGAGAGAGAGAGAGGGTGTGGGGACAGAGAGAGAGAGGGGGTGAATCAGGAGAGCTGGCAGAGGAGATGAGGCTGCCGCTGTGCGGAGACGGAGAGCCCGGGCCAGGTCCCCGCAGCGCCCGGGGGTCCCGGCTGAGGGCCCAGCATCGCCCGCGAGCTGGGAGAAGAGTCTGGGAGAGGGGCACAGAAAGCAGGGAAGATACAACAGAGACATCCACACACAGAGGGACACGAGCCGCCTCGTGCAGGCGCGGGACAGAGCGAGCCCTCCCCTCCCTCCAGCGCTGGGGCGCAGGCACCTCCGGCCGGCGCAGGGCACCAGGAGGCTGCTCCCCGAGACCGGGCACCCGCGCCTGGGGGCTGCTGGTGCCTGGCCTGCCCTGGTCCTGTGTCTGCCTTGGGGTGCTCCCAAGGGGCGAGGGGCAGCAGCACAGGGAGCAGGAGGGGAGGGGAGAGCGGGCAGAGCAGCCCCCGGGGGCACCCCGGGAAGCACGGACACGTCCCGGGGGAGCCGTGCCTGCCCCTGCGGCTCGCTGCAATGGCACCGGCCTCGGGCAGCACCCACCTTGGAGCCCCGCTCGTTGAAAATGATCTCCACGTCAAGGATCTTCCCGAATTGCTGCAAGCAGAGAGAGCAGAGGGTGAGTGCCTGCAGAGCCCCCCGCCCCGGGCTGCAAGCACAGGGCTCTGGTCCTGGGGGCCCCTCAGTGCCCTGCAGGGCTGAGCCTGAGCACAGCCCCATCCCGTCCCCCCCTCATGGTAGCCCTCTTCTAGGATCTGGGGGGTGTCGCTTCGCAGCTAATTAACCTGCACCACTCTAAATCTTAATGAGTGCTGGGAAGGGTGTGAAAGGAGAGGGACAAGGGCTCTGTTCTCACTCCTTGCATGGGCCTCAGCCTGACAGCCCGGCTGTTAACCAGGGTGGAAAGCCCTCTGCCCATCCCCTGCTGGCCAGCAGCGGGGCAGGCATCCTGCAGGCTGGCCCAGGACCCCGCTGGGGCTGGGCAGAGGGGACCCCCAGGGAAGGACGGTGCCAGGGCCCCCGCGGTGACCTGGGGACCGGGTGACCGAGAGCCTGAGCTGAGGGCAGCGGGACGTGGGTGGCTGCAGGGGCCGGACTCACCCCGAACATTTGCCGCAGGTCGGGGTCCCGGAATCGGAAGGGGATGTTGGAGACGTGTAACCTCTTGGGCTGCTGCTTGTCTGTGTTGTCTGAGGAATGTAGCTGCTGGCTGTCTGTCTGTGCCGCCTCGTCTGTCTGCTGCGGGAGCACCACCACCTCGTCAGCCCCACGTCTCCTGGCAGGGACTGCCCCCTTCTCCCGTGCTTGGCCCTGCAGCCCCCAGGGGCACCCCCGACCCCGTGGTCCCCACTCCCTGGGCAGCACCGTGCCAGCCTCCCGGGTCCCTCCCAGCAACCGGAGCAGAGCAGGAGCCCCCCGCTCTCAGGAGGGAGCACAGAGGGTCAAGGCGCTGCCTGTGCTGCCCTGCGAGCAGGGGGATGCTGGAGGGCAGCTCTGCAGGCAGCTGTGGCTGGGGGAGCTACAGCGTCACCCGCCCCATGAGCGGCACCAGGGAGGAGAAGCTGGGTGAGGGAGGGCAGGAGACCCACGGAGATCCAGCCGGCATCGCGTGGCTTCACGTCGGCTGTGGGACTGCAGCCCGGGCCAGCCCAGTGGCTCCGTGCCCAGGGACCATCACCGCAGCACACGCGCGTGCTCAGGGCAGGGGGCCGGGAGGGGCAGACCCCACACACGGGGCTGTGGTGGCCAGGCTGGGAAGTGCTCAGCTCAGCACTTTCCCCCCCACCCCCCCGAGCTGCATTACAACCACATAATTGAAGCTATCTGATTGGAAAGCAGCCAAGCAGGTAGATTACAAGTGATTAGAAATGACAGGGGGGCTGCAAGGGAGGCAGGCAGCCAGCGCATGCTCCTGCTGCCCCGGCCACTGCGGGGACACGCGGCCCCGGCGCCCCGAGGGGCTGCAGCCCGGGGGGTGCTGCCTGCCCCCGCACCCAGCCCGCAGCCTCCCCCCCCGTGCCTCTCCCTTACCGGTACCGTCTGCGTCCCTGCTATGGACTGTGTGCTGGCGTCGGTGCCCGGCTGCTCGGCGTGGCTCTGTGCTGGTGTGTAGAGGGTCATGGCGTGCTCCGGTACTGTGCTTTGCCCCGAGTAGTCCTGCGTGGGGTGGGGGTGCGGCGGCGCGTACTCTGCGGGGATGCCGTTCTGGGGGGGTGGGGGGTACTGGGCCGGGGGGTAGGGCTGAGCCATCGCGTCAGGTGGAGCCGTGGCGTCCTGGTTGCCCTGCCGAGACAGCAGCGCCGTCCCCCTTACCTGCTGGCTCCCGCCGCCGTCCCCGAGGTGCCAGGGCTGCGCCCTGCCTGGGGAGCGCTCTGGGGCTCTGTGGCTGGACCCCAGGGCCCCCTGACCCCCCACCCTGCCCCTGCTTTTTGTCCCCACGCCAACCTCAGTGCCATCCCCGTGCTACAGCAGCTCCCGCGCCGCATTGCCCGCTGTGCCTGCCCCGTGGCCGAGCCCCTCTCCGCTCCCCACTCCGAGCCCTCCGTGCCCGCTCTGCTGCGCCTTGGGCAGTGGGGGGCTGGGGGGCAAGGCATGGAGGGGACCAAGGCCACGGCTCCAGTGGGGACTAGCAGGGGGAGCCTGCACATCGCCCCCTTGGTGATGGAAACCGGGGCGGCCCTCGGTTTGAAGGCCAACATGGGGCAAAGCACGGCTGCACCACTGACATCGGCACCCGCCACCATCCTGCGCGCCCTGGAGCCTGGCCAGGAGGGCACTGAGGAAGGAGGGCAGTGGGGAGGGCAGGGCTGTCAGATGGCCTCTTGGCAAACAGCAGGCAGGCATCAATTAGCTGCTAAATATTTGATTAGGCCCTTTGCTGTAACACAGCTGGCCTGGCCGCCCTGGTCAAACGAGGTGAGCGGCACCTGTGCCACGGGCCGAGGGCCGCCCACGGCTGCTGCGGGGCTGGGGGATGCCGTGGGGCTGCCAGCCCGCCCCCCTCCTGCACAGCCCCCCTCCGTCTGCGCAGCCCCCCGGCCCTGCATGCACCCGCAGGCTCCCGCGCCCCCCACGCACGTGTGCGGCACGCAAGTGCCCACCGCCGAGCGCAGCGCCGGCAGCCCCGCGGATGCTTTACAACCTGCCGCGGCCGCCTCTCGCCCATGAAATACATCTGTGGCTCAGACCGTGGAGACAAGCTCCTTAATTGTGTGTGCGGCCGATTTATGGTGCGGAGGGATGCTGGGGAAGGGTGGGGAAGGGGGGGGCCGTGCCGCCAGCCGTGATCCCCCACCTGCCGCGGCCGTCGCGCCTGCAGGGGAGGCAGCAGAGCCTGTGCCGGGGGCACGGTGGGGACCACATGCAAACCCAGCGTGAACAATCCCGCTACAGATCTGCAAGTCATTCACAGGCTCGCAAGCGTCTTCCCGTGCTGACTCAGCTGCCCGGGGCCGCGCCAGCCAGATGCGCCTGCCAGCGCCGGCCGGGGCTGGCGATGCTGCAGGGCGGCGCAGGCAGCGGGCGGCAGAGCCCTGGCCCCCGGCACTGCCCCCGGGGTAATGCTGCTCCCTGCACCGCGGTGCTCGCCCCGCTGCTCTGCCTTTTCCCCGCGCACCCTGTGCCTGAGCCCGCTTTGGGAAGCGAGCAGACGCCCCAGTCGCGCTCCCAGCACCCAACTCTCCCTGCCAGCGTCCCCAACGCGTGCACGGAGCAGGCAGCAGGAGCATCTTGCAGGGCTCCCGCGTCCCCCTGCGCTGCCACTCATCTTTGCTGCCATCACAAGCAGGATCAGCCACCAGCATGGCAGGGACCGAGCGGCCGCCTGCGGGGGCTCAGCTCAGCCCCTTCGCCAAGGCTTTAGCTGGGAGGTTTTTAGTTTGGGTTGGCAAACCCAGCCCAGAGGGCAGCGCCAGTCTCTGCCCCACTCCGTGCCGGCGCCTGGTGGCAGGGCTGCATCCAGCCCCAGGAGCTGGGCACCCTGGCCCCGACGGCCGCAGGCAGCGAGAGCAGAAGCCCTGGGGATGGCCCGAGCAGGAGGAGCTGTGGGGTGGCAATGGGGACACAGACAGGGGCCGGGGCAGGGGCCGGCCCCACCTGCACAGGTCTTGGGCCCCACTGGCTCCTCGCCAGTCTGCCCCGACAGCCACGTTCATATCCGTTATTAATTAGGGCTGTCGCAGGGCTTGTCAGCCCAAGTATTATTTCATTCAGGGGCCATTAGGTTCCCCTGTTTTGCTGCTTGCCATCTCCAGGGCTGCTGGTGCTGCAGAGGCGCAGATCTACGGCTCCCGCGCGCCTCCCTCCCACCGCGCGCTGTCCACCAGCCCTGGACGGGACAGGAGCTGCTCCTCCTGGACGGGACAGGGCAGGGGGCCCTGCGCAGGGTTTGGGGTGCTCGGCTCCGCGGTGGGCTCTGCAGGGGAGAGGGATCGTCAGGGGTTTGGCTGAGGGACACCCAGTGCTGCCTGCTGCTGCTCACCTCTCCGCACCCTGCGCTGCTCCTGTCCGCCCGCGCTGCCGGCTCTGGGCAGAGCCGTTGTCAGTGCCCAGCTGGGTTTGGGCTCACAGAGCACAGCCACGGGGTGAGGACGTGGTGACCCCTGCAGCCGGGTGCCCCCGTTTCGGGCCGTGTGGCCCGTGAAGTGGTGCCAGCCCGTGGGTGTTGGGGATGCGGGGCTCCGCCGGGCGTCCCTGCTCGCTCACCGCAATTCCCTGCTGGGAGCGCAGGGGATGCTCTCGCATGGCACTTTATAGGGCGGCTTTCCGCATTTTCATTAAAAGATATTCTGGTTATTAATGGCCCGTAGCCCTCATTTAGTAAATGAGACAGGAGATTAGCGCGTTGCCCGAGACCGAGTGTGGAGCAAAGCAGGCGGAGCTCAGCACGGCGCAGGGGGTGCGCGTGGTGCCCAGCCGCCTCCGCTCCCCGCACTGCCCAGGCAGGATGAGACCCCCCGGGCCCAGCCCCTGCGCGGTGTCCCCCTGCCCTGTCCCCCTGCCCTGTCCCCCTGGGCACTGTCCTCCTGCCCTGTCCGCAGCTCAGCCCCACGCAGCCGCTGCTGCAGCAGGCCGGTGTTGCCTGCACCCTGGCAGGCAGGGGGTGGATATCATCTTTAGCTGATTAAATGTCCCTCATTAACGAGTTTCTTTAATTAATGAAGTTTTTTTGTTTGCTCCACTTGCTTTCTCCCCACCGCACTCTGCCTCCTCAGCACAATCCAGGCCATTTCCTTTCAAGTCATTTAGCGCGTGGGGCCGGTTCCTGCCGACGCCGCACTTTGGTGATTGTGCCTGTCAGCTCGGGGCTGACGACGCCATTTTTAACATTTTCTCCTTTTTAAGAAAATAACGCACCGGAACCCCACGAACACACGGGAGGTGTCCGCACAGCCAGCTGAGCGCAGCGTCACGCTAACGAGAGGTGCCGGCACCCCGTGGCGCCGCAGGCAGCGCTGCCTGCCCCCTCGAGGGTCGGTGTCACGCCCGGCTCCTGAACTCACGTGGTGTTCCCGGGGGGGAAAGGCAGCTTGGACAGCGGCGGCTGTGCCGCTGCAGCGTGCGGTTATCAGCCGCTTGTGATAAGGCATCTCCCCGGGCCACCCGTCTCTGGCCTCGGGCGGGCGGTGTGGTGGCCCCGAGGTGGCCCCAGGAGGGGACGCGCGCATCTCGACAGTCCACGCACGTGTTGTCACGGGCTCAGCACGCTTCGCACGCCACCTGCGGTGGCACGGGGACTCCTGCAGCACTCAAACCCCAACCCCGGGCAGCTGGGCGAAGGGCCGGGGTCCTGACCCCACCACGGCACCAAGGCAGCCACGAAGCAGCAGCTCCTCCGAGCCGCAAGCCCGGGTGCTGTCGGGCTGGCCCCGGGGAGCAGCAGACTGCGCTCAGGCAGCACTGCGGCACCTCCAGGCAGCCTGGCTGCCCCTCGCGAGCCGTCGGCGCGCCCCCGGCCGCATGGAGCCCGCCCCAGGTGGGAGGCAGGGGCTGAGCGGTGCCCCCAGCCTGCCTGCACCAGCCGCTCCGCCGGCACCAGGGCAGCTGCTCGCTGCCGCAGCAGGCCCGCAATGTGAGGCTGGCGGCAGGACGCGCTGTGCCCACCAGCACAACGCCGGAGCTGGGGAACGACCCCGGGGAGAGCCGAGGCTGCTCACGGCCTCTGGGGACCGACCGCCTGCTCCCACGTGTGGGGAAGCAGTGAGGAGCCTTTGCACCCAGAGCAGGTGGTGCACACGGAGCCGGAGCAGGCAGCGGAGCCGAGCTCGGGCAATGCCCCGGCGGCAGCAGCATGAGGGTCCCGGCACGGCCCCGGGGCTGCCCCAGCTCCTGTGCGGGCACAGCGCTCCCGTGCAGCGGGGCTGCCGCGAGGCTCTGCCGGTGCGGCCGCCTGCGTGACAGCCACGCCGTCTCCTCTTCGATCCAGCCGCTCTCTCATGCTAATGACTGTCAACATGAAACAGAGGCCGTGAAGGGGAAGAAAATTACTCCCTGAAAAGGAATTGACTGATCCCCGTCATTTCTCAAGGAATCACTGACCTGTGAATATTTCATTACCCAAAATGCTGCGCCATCCATACAAAGCAGAGCTCCGGGGCCCTGGGGCAGCACAGCCGCGGATCCCGGGCTGGAGGGGGCGCAGGGCCCCACGCGTGGGGGGCTCACAGCGGGGACGTCCTGGCCGTGGGCAGCCCCCGCCCGTCCCACGCTGGCGGCACAGCCCGCAGCGCCCCTCGGCCCGGGAAGGAGCAGCGAAAGGAGGCGCGGAGCTGGGGGCGGCAGCCGCTGCACTGAACGTCTTCATTAAGGACGTGGCAGGGGAGGGGTGAAGAGCCGGCTAATGGCATCTGCCAAGGATGCTCCGCTGGGGAGCTCTGCAAAGAGCAGGGAGGACGCAGATTTAACAGGCAGGGACCCCGCGGCAGCACAAGACACGGCCTGGGACACGCGGCTGGAGGAGCAGGAGGGGACGCAGGGCAGCGCAGAAGAGCCACCTCCTGGGCGCACCTTCGGCCACGGGGGAGCCGTGGGAGGGCTGGGACCCTGCCGGGGGCAGCTCCCCTTGCAGCACGGGTGGCTCCCACTCATGCTGGCTGCGGGGCCGTGAGCCCGGGAGGCCGGGTGCCACCGACAGCTAGGTGGCACCCAGCGGGAGGGAGGTGGCCGCGGAAGCGCCGTGCGCTGGCACAGCCGCTCAGGGCACAGCTGCTGGCACGTCCCTGTCACCTCCGGCACGGGGGTGACGGGGCAGGGGGGGGGACGGGGTCCAGCACGGGCTCCTGCCTCCATCAGCCGGAAACTTAGGAGCTGAGGCTGCATGAAATATTCATGAAGTAAATGGTGCAATTTCATCTGCATTCAGCCAACTTCATGTATATTTCAGAGTATTATGAAATGATAATGTTGTGTAACTGAGGCGAGACGGGGGTGCTTCGCGGGGGCTCCGGGCTGCCGCCACCTCCCGCCCCCCGCACCCCGGTGACATTTCCCGGGCTCACATGTACCTGCGCGGGGAGGGACCGGGCCGCGTCACTGCTGGAGATGGGCCAGGATCCGGCCTGCCCAGGGCCGCACCGAGCAGCAGCACCGCTGCTCCGGGACGCTCCGAGCGCTGCCGGCGGTGCCAGGCTCACCCCGAGCAGCCCCAGCTCCGAGCCTGCAGCTCTGGGGATGCCGCTGGAGAGCTGCGTCGCGCTGCCCCCCCCGCACGCAGCTCTTCCTGCAGGCATGCCAGAGCAGCGCAGACCCAGCGTTTGCATACACCGGCCAGGATTTCCAGGAGCGCTCGGTCTCCAGCAGCCACTAAAGGGCTTGGAAAAGCCAGGCACGCAAGGCACGAGCGTGGCTGCAGAGTCCTGGGCACGGGCACAGGCTGGGAAAGGAGCCGTGTCCCCAGTGGTGTCTGCCCCAGCTGCCTGCTCCTGCTGAGCCCCTGCAAACAGCCGTGCCTCGGCTGGGCACTGCCTGCCGCTGCTCCAGGGCTGGCCCAGACACCCCCGAGGCTGGTCCCAGTGGCTGCCGGCAGTGATCACTGAGCAGCACAGGGAGCCCCGCAGCCTCCAAAGAAGCTCCTTGCACCAACACCTGAACTGCAGCATCCGTGCCTCCTGCACCCCGGCCCACCGTGGGCACATACATGCACCTCCTGCTCCCCACAGGCACCAGGCACCCCTGCAGCACCACCAGGCCCTGCACAGCCCTGCCTGTGCGGACGGATGTCCCTGCTCTCCGGGCCCCTGCCCATGTTCCCCTCACCCTGCTGGGCAGCGGCGCTGGGCCGGGACCCTGTGCCCAGCTCCCAGCCTCAAGCCCCAGTGTCTCCAGGAGCCAGCAGCTGCGATGCTGGTTGGTGTCAGCGCCCCCTGAGCCCAGCTCTCCGGCTGCTCCCTGCGCAGAGTGCGCACAGACCCCATGGAGCAGAGCCCAGGCAGGATGCGACAGCGCGGGACTCGGCGAGTTCCAGCCCCGGCAGGACCCAGGGCCTCGTGCCTCCCCTGCGAGCACCGCGGCAGCTCCAGCCCACCCGCTCTGCCCGTCGCGATTTGCACCCCGCAGACACACCGAGCGTGCGAGCTCGCAGGGAGAGTGCAGGACTGGAGCCAGCTGCTCGCAGCTCTCCCGAACTCATTTCTGTGACAGCCCCCCCGTGACAGCCGGCTACGGCCACACGTCCCCTGCCACATCCCACCTCTAGACCCCTGCCACTGCATCGCCACTGCGATGCTGCCGCAAAGCCGCCCGTGGCAGGCCCCGAGCAGCCGCACGTGGAGCTCGCCGGCACGCAGCCCGGTGACCAGGCGCATGCGCGCGGCGGCAGCGTGGGCGCTCAGTAAACACGTACTCGCGTGTGCACGCAGAGACAAGCTCTCTCACGCAACCCTCTCTAATAGGCAGTCAGGAGCATAATTTTTCCTCTAATTACATATTCAGCACTTCTGAGAAAATGAGATTTTGGTAATTCAATTGGACTGAGAAGCAGGGCTATAATAAAATGAAATTTGTAACAATCGCACAGTTAAATTAGTTAAATGGAGAGGAAGGAGCTGTGGAAAATTGACCCCTCGATCTCCTAAAGACTAATCAGACATTTGAACTGAGTTGTGCTAACAAAGCCCCTGGGGTGTTGCAGAGGCAGAGAGAAGGGAGGAGAACAGAGGTGTGCGAGGGAGGAGCTGGAAAGCAGCCAGGGCGAGGGGTGCCACGGGGCCCTCTGGTCCCGGTGCTGGGCTAGGAGGGGTCTGGCGGGGAGGGTACCAGGCAGTGCCGGTGCTGTGCCCTCCGCAGGAGCCCCACGCTGTCCCGGCGATGCCTGCCCTGTGTGGCCACCGGCTCCCAGCACTGGCCAGTGCCACGGCAGGCACGCGCCGCATCCTGGCCGGGCGCTGGGGCACAAAGGTGCCCGAAGGACAGCAGGCGGCCCCTCTGCCAGCGGGAACAGCAGGGACACGGGGCAGTGGTGCCCAGCGGCGGGACCAGGACCTCGGCACAGCAGCACAGCACGGGCCAGAAGCAGGGACAGGTACAGGCACGGCACGGCACCCCGCGGCACACCGGGCGGGTGCGCTTGTCCTGGGGGTGGCGGGCAGAGGGGCGTCCCACCAGCTGGAGGGGCTCTGCAGCAGGTAAAAAGTAATTAGCCTCAGTATTTATCTTGTTGTTCGTCTTCTTATTTTTTTTCTTGTAAAGGAAAAGGAGAAAAAGGCGAGTTTCTCATTTGCAAGTTAATTAGTCTAATTAGCTCTAATTAAGAGCTCCCCACACAATGCAGATCACAAATAAGCTGCAACTGTCGCCTGCTCTCGCTCTTCTCTCCCTATTTTTGATTTTATACCAGAGACTTTAGAAGGCCCCAGCCCGCCCCGCAGCACAGCCCTGCAGCTCCCCATCCTGCTCGCTCCCTCCACATCCTTCTCCAGCCCCAAAATCAGGCTCTCCCCCCCTGCTCCCCCACAGCCCCGGCTCCCGGCCCAGTGCCCCTGGCTCCAGATGCAGCCCCACCAGCACGGCGCATCCCCAGGCCAGCCGGGCAGAGTGCTGCAAAGAAACGGAGAGAAAGCTGCTGGAAAACGGGTTTCCTGGGCCCAAAAGCAGCCGACCAGGCGACGGAAGGTTCGGGAGCACACGCACTGCTGCGGGCTCCTCCGCCTGGCCGCAAGCTGCAGGAGGCGGTGGGGATGCTGGGGGCAGAGCGCGCCCCAGCACCGTGCCGGGGGCTGGCATGGGACGGGGCACACCGAGCACAGCTCCTGCCGCTGCTTCCTGCCTCGTGGCCCTGCACCGCCTCAGCACCGCCAGCTCCCGTCCCCTGCTTCGCTGCAGCACGGCTCGAGGAGGCGCGATGGCAGGAGGGGAGCAAAGGGTGAGAAGTTCGGGGGCCGCGTGGCGCGTCACCAGCCCCTGCCCACCTTCCCCCGCGCCGCCGAGGGAACAGATGTTGCGTGGCACTGAGAAACAGCAGCAATCATGTCAGTTTATGTGTCATTTTCTACTTGGGTAATGTGAGCAGTGAAGGATCGCTGCTCGGAGACGAGATGAAAATCATGACAAAGTGCTGCAAGCCCAGCACTTTGGCGAGGGGGAGCCGGAGCAGCCAGACCTGCCTCGTGCCTGGCTGCTCACCAGGAGCCCTGCAGCGAGCCCCCGCCGCCAGCACAGCCCGGGCTGGCCGGGCCCTGGGGCACGCACCCACAGCAGCCCGGGGCTGGGCGCCGTGGGACGAGGTCCGGCACCCGCTGGGCACGCGGCCGCCTGGTGCCACGGCCACGCTCCGGCCCCAGCACCCGCTGCAAGCCCGCGAGGGCCGGCAGAGCTCTCCCAGGAGCAGGCGCAGCAGCTCCACGGCTCTTTGACGGAGAGGAAATGGCTGAGACGCCCCGAGCATGGGAGCGAGACCCAGCTCTGCAGGGTGCCACGCCAGCCAGGTCCCTGGGTCACCCTGCCTTCCAGCGGCACCGGCCGGTCCTGGCTGGTGACACCCGCATGTCCCCAGCGTGGAGGCAGAGGGCTGCCTGAGCGCCGCTCGCTCCCGACACCATCTCTGTGAACTCCCTCCTCCAACTGGGTCTCCTTCCAGGGCTCGTCTCACTCTGTTTAATAGGTTCTTGGTGCCAGGGATCACATCTCAGCAGTGCTGCTTACACAGGGGGCTGGAGCGAATCCTGCTGATGCTGTGCAAACCCAATTTGTAAGATCCATGCAGTGCAGACAGGACGTGAAAGCTGCTGGGGTGGGGGCCCTGCTCCGGGGGGGGGGGGGCGATGCAGGAGCTGGCGACTGCCGGAGCCAGCTGGATGCTCAGGAAGGTACGAGAGTGGCAAAGCGAGAACCCGTCGGGGAGACGCTGCTCAGGGACAGCGGGGCTGGCTAGGGGGGTTGGAACTGTACCAGACCCCTCGCAGGCAGTGGCCAGGGCCCAGGGAGATGCCTGCCCTGTGACAGCCGCCAGAGGCCCCTCGCCCAGCCGCGACCCCACCTCACCCCAGCGCCTTCCCACCGCTCTGGCCCAGCTCCGTGCGCCGGTCAGCGCCTCCCTACCCGCATCCCACGGAGCCCAGCACCGCAGCTTGGGCTGCAGCACCAGCTGTGCCACGGGCTGCAGCAGCACCTGCTCCACGAGTGCGGCCACTGTTGCCCTCCGCCTCGCTGAACGCCAGGGAAGGTGATGCAGGTTAAAGCCCACCTAGGGGTGCCTGGGGCTCGGCCCCGCTTGGCAGCGGAGGTGCGAAGCCCCGCAGGCAGGCGCTCACCCCAAGCTTGCTCCACAGCAGTGATGTTACAGTGAGCCAGTCCCGGTCCGGCTGGGATTGCAGAGCCCCTGACCTGGGTTCACACCGGGGCAGGGGCTCGTGGGGCAACAGCTGCTCCTGCTGAGGAGCCCCAGCAGCCAGCACGTCCCCGGGCACAAGCAGAGACGTGCTGCACCGCCTTGAAGCCCTCCCAGGCACACAGCATGCAGGTGTCCGCGTGTGCTCCGCACCACTGAGCCCGTCCCCACGCTCAGCCTGCAGCCGGAGCTGACGCCCGGGGCTGGCATTTACCAGCATCGTGCTCTGCTCACCCGTGCCGATGGCTCCCCTGCTCCTGCTGCCGCCTGGGTGAGATCGGGGATGCCGAGGCCAGCCCAGCCTGGGGCTGCCACTTTAGCAGATGCCACGGCACCAGCATGAACTTTCAAACCATTGGTTTTGATGGGCTCTGAGTCCCACCGCCCCCAGGCCCTGCATTGCAACACTGGGAAAACGCAGCTATCTGCCTCAGACATTCGGTTTTCTCCTGCACAACGTAACCCCCCCCCAGCGTTTCCCAGTGACAGTGCTTTTTCCACTCTTTTCCATACCCTCTCAGCCCCACGTCCCGTCCCGTGCGCATGCTCGCCCGTACAGCTGCCCTGAAGGGACCAAGCTGCCACCGAAGCACGGGAGCTGGGCGGCACCGCTGCCGCCTGCGGGGACACCCCGAGCGCGGGGGCTTGGAGCTGGGGGGTCCCCACCACCCACTTGCCCAGCGGTGCCGCGGCCGATGGACGCAGTGCGTCCGTGCCGAGCCGGCGGCGGGGAGCCGAGGCTGCGCAGAGCCCAGGAGGAGCTCGGAGCTGGGAGCTCGGCCCCAGCTGGGAAATCCGCCCCAGGCGCTGTCCTGCTTGCACGCCCGGCCCCGAGTAAAGGTGCAGGCGGGTCTGGGGGCACCCACGGGACGCGGGCGGGGGGAGCCCGCGGGGGCAGGCTGAGCCTGCCAGCCTAATTAGCCTTTCTTCTGTGTTAAACCACATCCCTCCAATGACTGCCTGTAATGCTTTAAAGAATGATAGATACTAAATCTAATTTAATCTACTCATTCACCCATCACTATAGTACTAAAATAAGAATATACCTATAAAAAGAGCATCGCCAGGCAGAGTAGGCCTAAATTACAGCTATTGTGGGAAAACCAGCTTCACAAAAGCTAAAATTAATGCCAGTGTTTTCAATATATTAAAAAAAGAGGAAAACATTTTTTTTTTGCGGCTTTAAAGCCTTTCCTTCCCTGTGCAGGAGACGTGGAAGCTGCAGTGCGGGACATGTGCCCGGGAGCCACAGAGCCACCAAGCAGCCGGGTCCGGGCTCGCGGCTCTGAGAAATGCGCAAGCAGGGGGAAGAAACCAGCTTTTAAATGAACCCGCTGCTGCAACACGCTACAATATTGCTAGGAATAGACTTGCTCCCTAAAAATATAATATGCTAAACTTGGCAGCAGCCCTTTTGGAGAGGAATTTTCCAAGCAGCCTTTTGCAGAGGCTGTTTCCCCAGCAGGTCGGGCGCTGCTCAGATGAGCCTGCTGCGCCGCGGGCTGGGCAGCGCCGACGGACCGCGGGGAGCAGGGACACCCCGACGTGCCGCCAGGTGAGCAGCAGCTCGGGGTCAGCTCCGCCGTGGGACTGAGCCCACCTGGAAATGAACCCGAGCTCAGGCACAGCCCCGGCATGCCGGTGGTTCCCCGCACAAGATGCCTGCACCTGGGGCTCCACCGCTCTAACGCTGATGCTGAGTCTGAGCCTGGGGCTGTTCCGGGTCAGCAGGGCGTCTCTTCCTGGAGTGATTAGCTGCTCCTTTATAATTATAGTGCAGACACTTCCAGCAGTGACTGATTCCTCCCTTAACTGAACGCAACAATTGAGGTCTCCCTTTAAGCCGAGGCCCGCCCTGAACAAGCAGCTCAACGTTGCACCAAAGCCCAGCGAAGACAGAGCATTCCCGGCTCCCTCCTGGCTGCCGACCCCGCTCCCATCCCCGTGTCCTCGCCAGGGGCTGGCTGCCCTCCTGCCCCGCCAGGCAGGGTGCACGGGGCCGCTCGATCGCCCCACATTTGCAGCACGCAGAGAGCTGGGCCCGGGGCTGGGGCTGGGGCTGGGGCAGGAGGTGAGCTGCCCCGGCTGCGAGGTGCTCCCGTGAGCTGCCAAAGCCCAACCGCAGCGGGATTTCCCCCGGTGTTCGGCTACTCAAAGTTTTGCAGGCAACTTCGTTTCTTGGTCCTTCCCTCAAATACAGTCGCTATTGAAAATACGAGTGCCGGGGCACACAGACACAAGCTGCCTCTGGGGGAACAGAAACAGCAAACACCAAGGAGCTCCCGCAGGGGCGCCTGCTGCCTCAGGGGACTTGTGGGGTCAGCGGGCCGCAGGGACCGCTCGTGCCTGCTCAGCGCTGGCCCCGCAGCTGCGTGGCACCCTGCCCTGCCTGCAGCCAGCACGGCCACCGGCACGCGCCTCCCCGGCCGGCTGCGGGGCTCCCGCTCCCCGTGCTGCACCCGCGCCTGCTGCACGGACATCTGCCTTGCTAGGCAGGCACACGGGCTCCGGGCTCATGACTGCACCCCAGAAGGTCTAAGGTGAACTTCCCCCAGCCAACCTCAATTCCGAACAGAAGTTTGTTGAAGTCTTCCAGGTGTTTCCAGCTGTGCACAGGTGAAACGAGCCCACGCTGACTTGAGGCGAGCTCTGGTGCACCTGGGTACGGGGCACGCACCCAGTAACAGCATCGCTGCCCCGCAGGCTCCTGGTGCATTGAAGCAGTCGCTCCTAAAATCCAGAGTGAAGCCAGGGACAAAGCGCTGACACAGTGAACGACCTGGGCAGAGACACCGCGCCCCAAGCAAGCCCCTGGCTCAGACAGGCAGGACGAGGCGCAGCCAGCAGCATCCTCCCGTGCCCTTTCCCCACATGACTGCTGCCAGCCATGCCCCTTCCTGACGTCTTGCTGCCAGCTCACCAGAAACATCATCGTCTCCAAACCCTGGGTACAGAACCTCATCGACAGACAAACTCAGGGGAAAGGACAGAGACTTTGGCTTCCATCTCACCCATTAGCGGGTGAAAATCCAACTCCAAATCTCTTCATAAACCCCTCCTCTCTGGCTTGCGAGGCCAAACCTGCTGCCAAGGAGCAGGATGCTTCTGGGAGAGCGGGGAGGAAGAGACGCTGAGCACCATGTCCGAATTACACGAAATGGGGCAACGAAGGGCCCAGAAACCGCTGGGTGCAAGAGGCCACAAGTGGGGAAGAGCCGCGAATGAGATAATGCCTTTCCTTCCTGCAGACCTCACGCTGCACTCGCACACGTCCCAGCCGGCCGTCAGCACCGCGGCCTGCCCCAAGCCTGCCCCAAGCGCCGCCGTCCTCTGCTGCCTCCAGCACCAGCACCGGCACCAGGACCAGCACCAGCACCGGCACCAGCACCGGCACCGGCGCGGCCGCAGCCCTGGAGCTGCAGGCAGTGCAGCCGCTCTGCGCACCGCGTGCCTGCGACATGCGGGAGCAGCGGGGCCCTCGCAGGTAGCGGGCAGGGAGAGGGGGCTCCGGACAGAAAATAAAATTCCCCACATCCCTGGCTGCTCTGAGAAGTGGCTCCAGGCCCTGTGCTGCCTCCCGGTTCAAAGCAGCCGATGTGCTCCCTTCAGACGCACAGAAAACCTCCCCGGGGACACGTGGGGGCTTGGGGACGATTTCTGCTCCGTGTCAGATGCCCCAAGCCTTCCTGGTGCGCCGGGACACGCA
The DNA here is from genome assembly GCF_964211835.1 of Anser anser. Classification (NCBI taxonomy): domain Eukaryota; kingdom Metazoa; phylum Chordata; class Aves; order Anseriformes; family Anatidae; genus Anser; species Anser anser. Next base: position 15,009,296 of record NC_139740.1, on the reverse strand, counting down.
GAGCAGCATCCGCGGATGATCTGCTGTGCTCTGCGCAGCCCAGGAAAGCGCAGATCAAAATTCAGCCCAGCCCCAGCTCGCCCACAGCCTCTGCCTGCAGGAAGGTGGAATAAATCACGCACTGTTTCGGCCAGCCTCTGCAGCAGCCCCGCGCGAGCCCCAGGCCCCCTGCGCATGCAGCGGCTGCCCATACACTTGTGTAACCGGCAGCAGCGCTGGCTTCACCAGCTCCGGCCCCGGCGCGCCGGCCAGAGCAGCCCGGGCCTTGCCGGCCCCAGCTCCAGCTTGGCTGCGCGCTGGCCGTAAGCCCGTGTGGACGCAGGCTCTGGGAAACGAAACGCAGCCCCCAGCCCTTCCCCAGCGCGGGCGGTGGGCTCTGCACCCGCGCCGAGCTCTGTCCTCAGCTGCCAGGTGAGCCGCGCAGGCCAGGCGGAGCGCGGTAGGATGCTATGAATTTTTAAACTCCTGAAAGCACAAATGGAGCAGTTAGCCCGGCTGGGAGACTGGGATTTCCGACGCAGAGAAGAGGCTTTTGAAGAAAACGCTGCCTCTCCTAAGCCGCGCTTCCCCCGGGATGGCGAGCCTGGAAATTCATTGTGCTGGGTCCAGGCAGGTCCCAGGAGCCACGAGCCCCGACGAGAAGTTGGAAGCCAAGCTGAGGGCACAGGGGACCCGCTGGCCGCCAGCAGCCCGGCGTCGGCCGCACGAACTCCAGGCTCGCCTGGACCAGCCGCTGCTCCCGGGATCCGTCTGCAGCACCTCCGTATCCACAGCCGGGCAAAGCCATTTGAGCTCGACACCGCGTCCCAGCTACAGACACGCACGACGTGAGCGCACAGCTCACACGGACGCACATACATGCACACGTGTGTGCACGCATGCGAACTCCTCGCTCCCCCTGCTCCCGGTGGCAGCCCAGGCCACGCAGGAGCCGGGTTCCCGTGCGCGGAGCATCGAGCATCTCCCCGGGCTTCTGCCGAAGAGGAGCAGCACCGAGGAAGGGCAGGTGCTGGACCCGCGCCGGCGGCTCTGCCTGCCGCACTGCCAGCGCCTCGGCCCCCTCCAGCCCCGGCTGTGCTCCCCAGCCCTGCTCGGAGCAGCCTCCTCGGCACAAAAAGCAGAGAAAGCCCCCGACGAACTCGCAACCCAGACCCGCGAGCGGCCGACGCAACAAAACTCGCCGGTGCCGGCGGGGAGGATGCGCCGGAGAGGCCAGGAGAGGCTGGAGAGGAAGAGGTTAAGCTCTGACCCTTCGCTTAGAGAAAGCACGTGTGAAGCGAAAGCAAAAAAATTCCCAGAAGAGGGTCACTTACCTGTTGGAGGTAGAGGAAGGCTGGAGGACAGGGGAGAGAGTGAGGAAGCATGCCTGAGTTGGAGACAAGGAGGCAGCCCGAGTTAGCCATGGAGCACAGCATGTGTTGACAGGTAGCCGTGAAGCTGCTCGCAGTTTCGTCCTCTTCTACACACTGCTTATCCTCTGTCTTCCTGGCTCTCCCCTCTGGCTCTCCCCCTCCTCTTCCGTCCCCTCCCGTCCCCCTCGGGCGCTATTTAGGAGGAATTCATCTGAGGAAGGCTGGCCTCGCTCTGCTCTTACACTGAAGGAACAATGCTCGGCTATTTACTCCGGTGCCATTAGACGCTGGCACTGAACGAGCGGTCTGCAAAGGGTGTGCGTGTGAGAGAGAGAGGAGAAGGGGGAGAGAAAGGAAGGGGAGGAGGAAGGGAGAGGGCGAGGGAGTGAAATAAAAGGGGTGGGAGTCGGAGGAGGAGGGGGAGTCCCCTGTGCATTCAGACATCAAACAGAGCTCTGTATAAAATGAAGAGAATCCGTAATGACATGAGAACAGCTGATCCCGCACTTAACCCCTCCGCTGCCGCCGCCTCGCAGCCGCCTTCCCGGCCCCGGGCACGCGCGATGCTGCTGCGGGGGGGGGCTGCGGGGGGGCTGCGGGCAGAGCCGGGTCCCCCCCACCCCCCCCGGGCTCGGCAGGACGCGAGGGGAGCTCCCGGGGGCTGCGGGCGCCGCACCGGGGGCTGCCGAGGGGCCGGACGGGGACCCGCCGCCCCCGCACACGCACCACGCTCTCCGGGCACACACACGCAGACACGGACGGCCACGCGCGGAGCCCGCAGCGCCCCGCACCCCCCCCCCCCCCCCGCAGGCGGACCCCCGGCACCGACCCCCCCCCCCAACCCCCCCGTCCCCTCCCCCGGCCCGGGGCCGCCCCGCGACCCCCGCCTTGCACGGGCGGCTCGGGGCTGGGGCACGCGGGGGCAGCCCCACGCGCGGCTCTGTCGCGGCGGCCGTGGCGACAGGGGGGCGGTTATGGCGATAGGGGGTTGGCCACAGCGATAGGGGGGCGGTTATGGCGACAGGGGGGCGGTTATGGTGATAGGGGGGTGGCCACAGCGATAGGGGGGCGGCCGGGCCGCGCACACGCGTGTGTGCTCCCGGGGGGCCCGTTGCCACCCGGTGCCCCCCGAGCCGCCGGGCTGGGCGCAGGGGTCCCGGGGGCGGCTCCGGGCCCCAGAGCAGCCGGCGGGGCTTTGTGCTCGGCTGGGTGGGAAAGGCAACCTGGGTTCGGCTCAGTTTCCATCTTGGCCAAACGCGATGCACAAAGGCAGGTCTGTGCCAGCAGCTGCTGATGCTCTGTCTCCTCCGGAGCCTCCAGCACATGAGCAGCCCTATTTGGAGGCTGGGATTTTCCACAGTATCCCTAGACATAGCGACATGCTGCAGTGTCCTGGTACACTCGCAGCGGTTCCAGTTTCTGCTGCAGATACTCAACAGACGAGGCGTGTTATATGGCCACCCCAGAGCCTCCGAGCAGAACCCCGTGGAAACAAACTGCTCCAGGAAAAGCCGTCCTGAACGAGTGGCTGGGGGCCACGGGGGTCCCAGCCCCCCTGTGGGGTCCTGCTCCTGGGGAGAACGCTCTGCCAAGGGGACGCGAGCCGAGAAATCGGGGAGCAGACCCCAGGCTGGGGAGGGTTCTCACCACCATCACCCCTCGCTGTCAAGAACCGAAAGAAGCCCGGCGGCAACACCCACGGCCAACAGCAGCCTCGGGCCACTGCTAGCCCCCTCCTCTGTCCCACCACGGCCGCTCGCCCTCCGGCTCCCAAGGGACCACGAAGGAGCCCGGTGCAGTGCTCAGCCCCCAGCTCCCTGCTCGCCTCTAGCTCCCCTTCTCCGGAGCCCTGCAGCCACGGGGCCACGTTCTCCCACGCATCCCAGTGACCAGGGCAGCTTTGCAAGGGGTAGGAGGAACTCGCCCCCCACAGCCCCCCATGCAGCAGTGCGGAGCGGTCCCACCAGGCACCCCTGTGCACCCGAGCCCCACGCACCACCCCGGCACGTGGCGAGGGACGCCCTGCACAAGCGGACGGGTGCCTCCAAAGGCCCAGGACCGGGTTCTGGTGTGGCTCCTGCACTGCTCTTATGCAGAGGTGCAAAGGGAAGGGCATGGCCTGACACTCTCTGGTTGCAGCGTCCAACCAAGCAAACCACGTGAGGTGCGCGCTGGGGAGAGCCGGCTCCAGGATGAGGTAATCTGCCCTTCCTCCCCTCGCCGGATCCTGGCTCCGGGCAGGGTGACTCAAACGCGCTCCTGGCCGGTGGCAGCGCAGTGAAGTGAGCCTGGCACTGCCCCGAGCCAGCAGGAACAGCACGGGCTGGCTGCAGCCGAGGGGGCGAGGAGATGTGGCGCTCCCCTGCCGCGAGGCAGCACAGAGCCATGCTGGGCAGCCGTGCCCGTCCCCATCCCCGTCCCTGTCCCCATCAGGCCGCACACCGCAGCACCTGCTGCCAGGACCCCTCTGCACCACTGTCACAGCAGGAATTCGCCACAATTTCCCATCTCAGCACTCCTCTTTCCCCCCAGCAATGACTACCTCCGTGCTCCTGCGCATGAGGCAAAATCCCACAGAAGTGGTGGAAGCAGGCACGGCTCCAGCAGCTGAGGAGAGTTCGAGCCTCCTCTCTCGCTCCTCTGGCCATCCCCAGTGCCTGGCTGCAGAGACCCCCCCCCAGCAGCAGGTAGCCCCCATGGGACGTGAGCGTAGCAGGGCTGTGCCAACCCACTGCCAGCTCCGCGGTGGGGACACGTCCCCTGCCACCAACGGCCACTTTCCCTCACCCTGCTGCCTCCAGTCGCCCCGGCGTTGACGCCGTGCTGCAGCCCCGGCTGATGGCACGGCCACGCTCAGATCCCGCTCAGCACCAGCGCTGTGCCCACACCTGAGGCCAGGTGCCCACCAACAGGGGAGCCCCGGCCAGAGCTGCCCAGCCCCGCAGAGCTGCAGCCCCAGAGGAACCCCTCCGAAACTCAAGTCTCCTGGAAGGAAAGTTTATTTATCTGTTTAATTAAGATGTGTTCACCAGGCACACAGACCCCGTTCCATCTGTCTCACTTAGAGCCGCGTCCCAGTAAAATTAAACCTAATAAATATCAGACGAGGGAAAGCAAAGGGCACATGTAAGATATATGATCAAAGGCAGAAGTTGCACAGGGCTGCAGTTCTAAGCACATCTTTCTCTCTGCCCTTCGGGGATGGGTTGGCGATGCGCTCCCATGCACAGGATGGGGCTGGCTTTCCTTCAAATCAGCACTATTTTCATTTTTTATTTATTTTAAATGAACCCTTGAGGGCTCCTTGGTTTTGTTTTCTGGAAGAGGGAGAACAACGCGGCACCAGGACAGGAGTGGCCTCGGCCACTGGTTCAGAGCCCAGCGAAGCGCCGGAGCCCAGCGGCAGACCCTGTGCTGGGAGGGCCGCAAGGCCGAGTGCGCTCTGAGCCACGGCGGGTCCCTGCCCACTGGGAAAGCAAAACCCCTTGGGTTTTGCCGCTCCCGGGCGGCTGGGGTTTCCGGGCTGCCCACGGCCGGGAGCCGGCCGGCAGCAGAGACCGGCCGCGAGGTGCCCGAGGGGCGGTGCTGCCGCTCCTGGGAGATGCGCGGCCAGGTCTGCCGTGCCCTGGCTCCAATCCCTTCCCATGCGAAAACCTGACCCAGGCAGAAAGTGGGCTGTCACCTAGAGCAGGGCCGTCCCGTCACCACGAGCCCGGCTCAGGGCTCTGCCCTGGCTGAGCGTGCAGCTGTCCCCGCGCAGTGGCGCAGCGCAGCACCTCTGTCAGTCTGGTGACCTGGGTGCCCCACACATTGCCCGGAGCACCCGGGCACCCGTCAGACCTGCTGCACGCCGAGAGCCTGCCCGGGGCCATCGGGGCTCCCCCAGATGCCAAGCCTAGACCCCAGCACACCACCCGCTCAGGGATGGAACAGGAAATCCTGGATCTAAATGCTGCAGTGCTCAGCAGGACACCATCCCACACCCCCTCCCAGCAGAGGGATGACACGGCAGCTCGCAGACCTGCTGGGGATGCAATGCACAACCACAGGTGGGCTGGATGTCCCAGGGGGCTTCAAGTGTCCGGTATTCAATGGGGCTCCCTTGCACCCTACCAGCACATTTGGGCAGTGCAAAACCAGAGCACAAGCCTGGGGCTGCTGCTCAGGAGAGCTGCCAGGAGGGGCTGCGGGCTGGCGGAGGCGCAGCTGCAGCAGTGGGGACCGGAGGGGTCCGGGTGCTCAGCCTGCGAGCAGAGCCCAGGCAGCAGCCCAGGAGCAGGGCACACGTCTGGTCCTCTCCTTCCACCCGCTCCAGAGTGCCCCCAAGCCAAGGCATTCATTAATTAAAAGCTCATTAGTAGTTAGTCATAGACATAAAGCGATTAAGATGAAGGCGCTGATGGATCTGAGCTGCTGTGAAGCAAGGGGAGCTCCAAAGCCAGTGCTGGGGCGAGGGGAAGGTCCCAGGCGCCTGCTGGCGTGGCCTCAGGGAGCGACCGATGCTGCACGCAGACCAGGACAGTGGGAAGGGACCGACAGAGGTGACAGGCAGGAGCACCACATGCCAGGGGCTCAGCACCACCGCAGGAAGGTCCCTGCCTTGCGCCCTGGCTGCCTACACACCGTCGCTGTGCATGCACCCAGCTCCCTCTGCCCAAGCTCTCCCCAGGCTACTCCAGCCCCTCTGCTGCAGGGCAGCATCAGGGCTTACAGGGACAGGAATGCCAGCACAGAGCACCCAGGACCGACAGCAGCACACACCAAAGCACTTTCTCCTGCTTCAGCATCGCCACCTCTTGCTGTGCTGCAGCTCCCAGCCTGGCTGGCTCTGCTCGCACTGAACCCCAAAGCCCGGCCCCTGAGCAACAGCCCAGGGGCTGCCCCAAGCCCCAGCGCACTGCCTGTCTCCTACACAGACATCTATAGATCGCTGGTTTATTGCTCTGTCTCTGAAAGACAGGTGTGGTTTAAACCAACCGCAGGCGTATCGGAATCCGATCTGGCCATCATGGACCAGCGCCGCTGGGTGGGAGCACGGGCGGGACGCTGGGGCAGATGCCCTAGCCCACGGGAGCCCAGGGAATTGGCTGTCCCGGGGGAAGCCACCAGACTCGAGGTCCTCAGTGGCCTTCCCTGTGTCAGAGGGGAACTCAGACAGCTCTGCCGCGCCCGGGAACTGGGGGGGTTGCAGGTCCTGAGCATCTCCCCAGGAGATGGGAGCCCCGGCCTGCGGCGAGCCCTGGCAGGAGGCTGCGAACTGGAGTCTCCTCGGCAGGGAAACCCTGATGGCCATGGCCAGGGGCGCAGCAGCGAGCACGTGTGCGTCTCCCCACGGCAGCAGGGCTGGGGCAGCGAGGCTTGTGCTGGACTGTGCAGCAGCGGCTTCGCGTGGTGCTGGCAGCAGGCAAGCGCAGCGAGGACGCAGCCCTGGGAGGCTCACCCCGCACCAAGCCCCCGACAGCTTCAGAGCCAAATCACAAAGACAGCAAGAGCAGATCGAGGAGGAGGAGTTTGCTCCAGCAAGCTGCCGGCGAGAGGGAATACGGTGGCACCCAAGCGCGCAGAGGCAGGGAAGGCGCGCAGCGAACGCTCTGCGGGACGTGGCGCTCGCTGCCACGCGGGACTCCCAAGTCCAGCATTGCTCTGTGGGGACACCTGGACGAGCCTCCTCTGCAACCAATTAAACCTCCTTCCTGTCTTCCCCCCGCTCCTTCCCCCTCCTCCTCTGACGCCGGTGGCTCTCAGGGGGTTGATGAAGCCCCCGCCTGCTCTAAACTCCAAAAACAAGGCAGAATTTTTACTGAAAATCTTGGCGCCGCACCGCTCCCAGCGCACTGGCAGCCGCTGACCCAGATACCAGCCCCTGCTCCAGGCTGCCACCTCCCTCCTGCTCATCACAGCAGCTCGGCGAGGTCACGGCCCCCGGGCAGGGGTGGCGATGTCACCAGCACCCAAATGTGACCCAAACGGCAGGTAAGGGGGGGCTGCGACCAACGGCAGCTACCGGGGACAGCAGCGGCAGCAGCTGGGAGCGCAGCAGAAATGCGGAGAAAGCACATGAAAGTTTAATGGGAACTGGGGAAAAATATCATCCTGATAAAACTTTGCTCGCCCATTGCGAAGAGGGGGGGAAGGAAGGGGGGGGCCTGGAGAAGCTTCTCCATCCGCCCCGAGCTGCCGGAGCTGGGCGGAGCAGGGGGGTGGCTGGGTGCTGCCACGCAGCAGGGGTGGCATCCTGAGGTGTCCCGCTGCCCCTCGTGCTGTCCCCTCCCCTGTCCTTTATCCAACATGACAAGAGAAGTCAGAGACCTGGGTGCTTTCCACAAAACGGAGCCTGGGTTTTGCAGCCACCCCGCGAGATGTGCAGCGCTGGCTCCCGGTGCAGAGCCCGCAGCCCCGCGTGGGTGTCACCGGAGGCTGGGGCAGCATGGCCGGGGAAGCACAGCGGGAATTTGGGTTATTTACACCCCGGGCACTTCCCTCCTGGCAGGAAGGCCGGCAGCTCCCCAGGAGCCTGGGGACACCAGACACAGCCGCTGCGCTCGTGGCCGGCCGTGCGCCCAGCTCCGGGCTCACCGTGGGCGCGGGACGCGCGGCAGCTCACGCGGGGGCACAGTTCACACTTTTAATGAGGCAGGGCAGGAACAAGCTTGCCACCGCGCCCGCGAGAAAGCCTGGCTTTTCTCCTTCAATCAGCACAGCCCTTCCTAAAGCCCTTTCACTTGACAAAATATTTACATGAAAAGGCAATTAGGCTCCCTGGATTTAATGAGAATTAACGTGCAGGCGGCAGAACCGTGGCAGAACAGCTGCTGCCGAGCACCTCGAGCTCCAGGCCGGGTGGGCAGCACCAGCCGGGGCTGCGGCAGGTACAGCCTGGCGAAGCACCGTGAGGAACAAGCACCTGCAGACCCGGGGACCCCGAAACGCCGAGCTCCCAGAGCTTCCCCCTTCCCTGCCATCAGCCCTGCTGCCTCACGAGGGGTACCCAAGGACACGCACGCCTCTGACCGGGCGCAGCGCTGCACGCAGGGCCGGCACCTGGGGCTCCAGCGCAAGCACTGGGGGGACTGCTGCAGGCTGCCGGGGACCAGCACAGCCCTGGCAAAGGACAAGAGCAGGGGCACGCGCGGCACCGAGCGGTGCTGGGCACGGGGCAGCCCAGGCTGGGACACCAGCGGCAGCGGCAGCCAGGTGACGTGGGCTGCGTGGGACCGCGAGGCAGGAGGTGCTCTGGAAGCAGACACTCAATCCTCATTATAAGGCTTTTTAAATGCACAGACAGGATATTAGCGTTTAAACAGTCTCTAGGACTCCAGGGCAAACTTTAAAAATCATAATATTTATAGAACCTTCCTTCCACTCGCCCCACATGCTCTTTATTTCTCCTGCAATTACTACTAATTTGAAGACATTTTGCTTTGGCATCTCAGCCTGTTGCAGTGTCGATTACTGAGCCACCCGCTGCCGACTGCCACCGCAGAGCTCCCGCAGTGCTCCCGACAGCGGCCACGCTCCCGCCGCGCAGCGGGACCAAACCCTCCGCCTCCTCCCACGCTGGCGATGGGGGGATGCCTGCGGTGCCGGGGGATGATGCTTGGGTGCTGCCCGAGGAGCAAAGCAGCCGCCTGCCCTGGCTCAGGTTGGGGATGCCCTGTGCCCTGCACGATGCTGAGGGCCCCGTCCAGGGGATCCTGCACGGCACAGGGATGAGAGCCCCGAGCACTGCTCCGCATCACCAGCGTGTCCCAGGGAGCTGCGCTTTGAGCTCCCGTGGGGACAAACACCCAGGTGCTGCTCCCAGCCCTGCCCCACTGCCCTGCCCCAGCAGCAGCTCCACGAAGCCACGCAACACCCGCAGAGCTGCAGGCAGAAACTCCAGAAAGCAGTTTGCTTCCAAAGCTGCTCCAGCTCGTTAAGTCCCTGGGCAGAATTAACGCTTTGGCATGAAAAGCTGTGAGCCCCCACGGGCTCCTGACCAGCGGGGAAAGGCGGCTGCACCAAGATCTCAAATGACAAAGCACCTTACGCCTGAAAGCTGCTTCCCCGAGAAACAATGAATTCGCATTATCTTCCCCTTCCCCATAAGCTCCTTTCCCCTGCGTCCTCCCTTCATCCCGCTCTATCCTCTCGGCTCCTTGCTCCGTAATCCAGAGGACTGCAGCTCCCCGGTGCCTGCAGCTCACCAGGAGCCTGTAATCCCCAAGGGGCCGGCGCTCCCCCGGCTCCCAGCAGCTCGGCCGGGTCTGGCCAGGAGCAGGGCTGCTGAGGAGCTGGGAGCAGGCATGAGGAGCTGGAAGGCGCTGGTGCTGCTGGCCAAAGTTCTGCCCCTGTGCCCAGGGCGCAGCGGGGGCTGCTTGTGGGCTGGGATGCCTCAGGGAGCCCCTCTGGGCCGGCGCAGAGCCCGGTGCTCAGCACTGTGCCTCAGGTGTCCCAGCTGCACCAGGCAAGGAGCTCGCAGCCACGTTCAGCATCCCATCCCCAGGCACGGCTGCTGCAAGGTGCCTGGACAGATCCCATCCTGCCCTCAGCCTCCCCTCCCTGCTCCCGGCTCTCAGCGTGGCCAGGGCGTCTCGGCCGGCTCCAGGGATGCTTTGCAGGAGACCCCTTCCCTTCCTCCCGGCGGGATGCTGCTCGCTGCCTGCAGCCCCGCAGCTGACCCACAGCAGGAGGCCTCTCTGCAAACTCAGCCGCACTCGCTTTCCCCTGGGGAGAGCTGCTGGAGAGGTGCACAGAGCCTGGCCCCTCAGGAGCAGGGAAGGGCTGGGGTTGTCCCCGCCAGCCCCAGCTGCCCCTCCCGGCCCGCAGACACCCTGCTGCCCGCAGGAACCCCGCCGCCCCTCCTGCACAAACGTCCCTGGGGCAGGCTGCAAAGCCCGCCTTGTCTGAGCAACGGCCCCGCAGCACGAGATGCACCCGAGCGGCCGTGCACCCGGAGAGGGCACCAGGGGAGAGAAGGACGATTCTGGGCAGCCTGCAGCCACCCCAAGCTGGATGGGGACTGGGCAAGGAGGCTGCTGCCCACGGCCAGTGGCGTGGTGGGGCCAGGAGGCAGCAGCAGGACAGGGCTTTGCTCTTGAGCAGGGACGAGGCCGCAGTGCAGAGGCAGGGAGCCCTGCCCGGCCCCTCCGCGGCCCCGTCCTCTCTGGTGCTGGGCCCTGCCTCCAGCATCGCAGCCCCGCGCCCCCGCCTGCAGGGCAGCGAGCGCCTCGCCAGAGGAGGGACGATTTCCTTGGCAAGCGGCGCTGCTGGGAAGCGACAACGGCAGGGAACAACCCAAACCCCGAGCAAAACCCCAGCAAAGAGGGATGGGAAATGCCCAGCCCTGGCGGCGGTACCTACCCAAAAATACATCATCATGTTGGGGTGCTGCGGGGCTCCGCGGGATCAGCGGGAGGGCCGTGGGCTGCTCCGGGCGCCGCTCCTTGGTGGGCTCTCTCCCCTCAGGCGCTCTCTGTCCAGCTCCAGCCTCCAGGGCTGGCACCGAGGGCCAGCACCGCCGCGTGCCCTGTGCGCTCGCCCCCTCCCCGGCACGGCGTGGTCGCTCGCCACGGGCTGCCACGGGCTTCAGAGCCGGCCGCCGGCGTCCGACATGCCGCTGTGGGGCTGCCTCGAGCCCGGGGCCACAGGAAGGGTGCCCAGGTGGGCAGCAGCCACAGGCACCCCGGCGCGAGGAGCCTGGTGGGGACTTAGTTCATCGTCAAGAAAAAAAACGGGCGAGGGAGGAATAAAAAATAAATCCTCGCTGGCGTCTTTAAGCGCAAGGGGAAGGGTGAGCGTGCGAGGGGGAGGCTGCAGCGGGGGTCTGGGCAGGGGTCCGGGCGGCAGCGGGAGCGCGTGTGCTGGCAGGAGCGGCGTGGGCTCCCGCGCTGACACTCGGAGGAGGTATGGTCCTGCCTCAGCGGTTTTCAGGCTGCCCTGTCAATAAGGGAATCGGCCGCGCTCACAATTAACCTGCGAGGTGCCAGCCGGCTCCCGGCACCTGCCCGCGGGCAGCAGCTGCTGCACTCTGCGGGAGCACAGCACCGGGACCCCCGCGGGCACCGGGACCCTCGCCGGGGGCTGCCCGGGGGGGAGGCAGGCCTGCCCGCCGCATCGCAGCCCGGGCACCCCGCGGTGCGTCCCCACGGAGCCCCAGGATGAAGCCCGCAGGGCCCCCAGTGCTGCACGGGGAAGCCGAGGGAGGGGAGCGCAGGACGGGCTGGGGTCCCCCAGGGGGGTCAGCGGGAGCGGTGGCGGGGGGGACACCCGCCCTGTCCTGCCCGCAGCCCACCGGCAGGACCCCTCGTGGCCATGCAAACCTGCCCCGTGTGGGCCAGCGCTCGCTGCGGGCACAGCGGGGCAGCGCCGCTCGTCAGCCACTAAATCTGCGTCCTCCTGGGGCACCGCCGCCGAGGAGAGCAAAGGGACCGCGTGCGCTGAACCAGGCGCAGCAGCAGGGGAATAAATAAGGGTAAGGGAAGGGAAAGGAGCAAGAGGGGCGGCAGATTAGTCTCTGGGGCCCTGCTGGCTCTGACATCTCCAGCCCCGTAATCGTATTCAAAGCAGAGCCGGGCTGAGGCATTTCTCCTCCAGCACAGCAATAAAAGAAAGCAACACTCTCAATAATTCAGAACCAGGAGAGGGTGATAAAGCAGAGGAGCCACCACTGCAGGCAGCAGGGGCGGGGGGCTTCCCGCTCCCTCTTATATTCTGGTGATCAAAACCCTCCCCTCTTCCCCTGCGCCCTACGAGCTGGCTCCCAGCCGGGGCCGGGGGCACGGCCGGACCCCGTGGGGCACGCTGCCTGCGTGGGGAGCAGGGCAGGACGCTGCCCTCCCGGGGCAGAGAGGCTCACTGCAGCATTGTGAGGCGAGACTCCAAATAAAACCTCCCTCACCGTGCAAGCTGAGACCCAGCGAGGGGGGACGCTGGGCAGGGCCCCCCCGCCAGCAGCATCGCCCCAGCTCAGCCCTGCGGGGCCGCTCTTCTGCCCCGCGCCCAGCCACTTCTGCTCCCGGCGCCGTTTCACCTCCTCTGCCAGCTGTTCCCAGCCCCGTTTCCATTGCTCCCTTCGCCCTGCGAGCACCTTTGCAAACAGCCCACGTCACCACGCGCCCGGACAACACGCTTCCCCTTTTCCACCCAAACGGGGCTCCGGGGGCTGCTTGGCCACAGAACACCGACCCCACTGCCGTGTCCCTGCTGCTGCGGGGGACATCTCCTCCCTGAGCACCCAACCATGCGGCCCCGGCCGGCAGGCTCAGGGCAGGCCGTGCCCCCAGCCCCCAGCCGTGGGGGTGCCTCTGCGTGCATCCCAAACGGCTGCTTCCAAAAGGGCAGCGCAGGGCGGGCGGCCGCGTGCCTCTGTCCCCGGGGTGCCCAGACCTCACGCTGCATCTCCCAGACGGAGCAGGGGCCCTGGGCCATAGCAGCTCCTGGCTCGGCTGCAGCAGCACCCTGGGGCCCTGCGAGCACGCATGGCTGGGAGGCGTCCCTGCGCCAGGCTGGAGGGCGCAGGGCTGGGGACGGGGGAGCAGAGAGGAGCTGGCACTTGAGGGCTCCTGCGGGACCAGCGGCCCCTGCACGCAGCTGGGCACCTGGGAGGAGCGAAGCTCTTGCTTCAGCATGGGGAATACATCGCGGAGAAATTGTCCCGGGCACAAACGGCAGAGGTGGAGGCCAAGCTCTGTCCCCTCAGGGACCTTCCTGCCCACCTGCAGCCCTGCCACAGCACGGGTGAGGTGACACGCTGGGTGCCGTGCAGGGACCCTGCCTGCTCCCCGCGATGACTGCAGCAGGGAACGCACACACCCTGCCTGGCCCGCGCGTGCTGCTGGGTTTCCGTGCGTGGCCCAGCACGGTGCCAGCCAAAGGCTCCCCGGGAGCCACGGCCACCCCTGCGCCCTGCTCCATGGCTGCTGCTCAGCCTCCTTCCTCCATCCGCCAACCCCTGCACCCCTCTTCCAAGGACAACTTTTCTACTCTCAGGGGATCTCCAGATCCTTTTGGACTACGACCCCCCCTCCCAGCCGGCCACCGTCATTGTCCTGCTGGTGACAAGGACTAAAGCACTCCTCCCCTCACATCTCCCCTCCACCGTCACCACCCTGGGGCTCAGCCCGGGGACGCAGCAGTGACACCCGGCAGCGGGGGCTGCAGGACGCTGCGAGCAGGGGCCACCGCCCCAGGGCTGGTGTCACCCTGGGTGAGGACGCAGCCCCTCAGCCGACGTCCCGGGAGGCGCACAGAGCACAGACAGACAGACAGCAACGTCAGCACACACGGACAGCTCACAGACACCGCAGCCCCCGGCTGTGCCCACCCTCCTCGCCCGGACTCACTCCACTCACGCCACGCTGCGCGGGGGCTCGGCTGCGGGGTCGGTGCCTGGGGGGACCCGCCGTGACTGGGGCCCCGTGCAGCGAGTGGGCAGCCGCTGTGCCGCCCCCCCCCGGCCGTGGGGCCGCGGCTCCGTGCCCACCCGCCTGCCCCGCACAGCCCCGGACATGCAGGTTTCCGCCGCCCGACCCCTGCTTCCCTCGGGGCCGCCCTAGCATGGACCACGGGGGTTCTGGGGGGACGCTGGGCTCAGGCCCTGGGGCGGCTGCCCGAGCCCCAAAGCCCCATCTCGCCTCTCCCTGGCTCGTCAGGAGCGGACGTCTCCGTACCTTTTATTCAGCCAAGCTCCTCCTGCGGTGCTCGCGCTGGACTCTCTAAGAAAAGAGAAGAAAGAGGAGGAAGAATTAAAATCAATGATCATTATCGCTAACCTGCTTACAGTCAATGCCATTTGCTCATTGATTGGCAAAATTTTTAGAATACAAGTATGACCACGAGCGTGATCTCCCCGGGAGCCCTGGGAAACCTGCCCCGGTGAGCAGCCGGCAGCCAGGCTGCGGCGATGCCGCCCGGGCAGCGGCACCCGGCGTGGGGCTGCCCCTGCGAGGCGCCTCCAGCTCCTGCGGGCGTTTTGCCAGGCCCTGGGAACCTGCGAGCGCAGCCCCTGGCTCAGCTCTGCCGGGTGCCCGGCAGCCCCGGGTAGGGCGCAGCCATCGCGCGCACCCAAGGACAGCCCGGTTCGTGCCCCCGGCAGCACCCGTCCTGCCCCCCGGGGACCCTGCAGGGCGCAGCTCCGGCACCGCTGTCCCAGCTCCGGGGACTTCTTGGAGAACACCACCGAATTTCAAAGAAAACTTCCTGAAAGCTGCACTTCAACTAATTGGCTTTTGCAACATTGCCAACCCAAATGTTCATAAATCATGTCAGACCCTCAAAAATAATGAGAGCAGCTTATACATCACGAGACTTTTTTTTTTTTAAGAGTAAATGAGGGTTGTTTCTGTTTGCTAACCGCTTCTTTGGGGATCTCAAGGTGCCGAGTCCTGCAGCCTCTCCCTGCAGACACTCAGACACCTCTACTCGTCTCACTGAGCTGTGGATCTCCTGCGGCCTCCCGTACACCCGCGGGGCCCCGATTCCCGGCCAGCCCAGCACATCCAGCACCGCCGGAGCCGTGCTGGAGCTGGGCTGGCCCCAGGGCACAGCCCCGGCGTGGTGGCAGCGCTGGAAGCGCGGAGCTGGTTCCCAGGCACTTGTGTTAGCAAACACCGCTCTTAGCCGCACAGCAGGATAATCAATTATGGTAATTCCTGCCTCAATGAATCAGATTCATGGAGGAACACAGCTCATTAGGCTGGTGCTGACTTCCATTAGTGCTCTTATGATAAAAACCCTCCAGAAAGCTCTAGCCCAGCTAGACGTGTTTTCCAGGCTCGGAGGGTCTTCCAGCCGCAGCGCGCGGAGGTGCGCGCCCGGGGGAAGTTCGTGGGAAGCTCCCGGTCCCCAGCAGCAGGAGGACATCCCCGCATCGCCGCGGGCACCCCGCTCCTTCCCGGCAGGGCCTCCAGCTCCTGCCCTCCCTGGCTCGCTCTCAGCTCTCCTTCCTCGGCTCCTCCAAGAAAACGCTCACGAGGATCCCTGGGAGAGGAAGGCAGGAGACGGCAAAGCGGGGAGCAGACAACTCCGGAGCGCGGTCCCCTTCCAGGAGCAGGTCTGGGTGTGCTGGGAACTCAGGCAGCCTGTTTGGCGATGAATAATTGAAGGACGCTCGCTCTCCTCAGGGAAGTACAGTGATGGGTAAAATCTCATTTCCCAAACACATTTCCCAAGGAAGGCGCCTTCTGAGAAATTCCACACAACCAGCTCGGGGCCCCCGCAGCCGGGATGCGCCGCGCTCGCCTGCTCGGGAGCTCGCTGAGCCAGGCACCAGCCCGGCACAAATCCCGGGTGGCCCCGAGCACCGCAGGGACCAGGCTGCTCGGCCAGAATCTCTCTGTCCTGCTGCATTCACCAAGGCAGGAGAGGAACGGGCACAGCAGCGTATCCAAATGAAGGGAGCCCAGCACAGGGCAGCTCATCCCCAAAACCGAACCCAGGTAAAACCTCTCGGACCTGAAGAGGGTCCCCGTTCCTGCCGCCAGGCCTCTTCAGCTTTTCTGCGAAACTTCTCAGTAGGAGTTTTCCACAGTATGTTTTGACCCCCCTTCCCTCCACCGAAAATCCTAAATTAATTTTTCTTTTAATTAAATTCATTAGCAAAGATTATTTGGCTGAGGAAAAATAATATCCTGCCCCTCCCCCAGCAGCCCTCTCTATTTATATCCCCTATATACATAAGCAGCAGCGAATATTTCTTTATGGGCCATTAAAGGTTTAATGTTTAATTTATAACCACGTTCTCTGGCGGGCGGGATGGCCAGGCACAATGTCAACACTTTTAATTAAATGAGAAGATTTATTTTTTTTTAACTCAGAAAGATGAAATGCCCCGTTCCCAGCAGCGCCTGCAGGTGCTGCCCCGCGGGCCCAGGGGGCACCGCCAGCTCCCCGCAGCTTTCCTGGCTGGGTGGCCAGCCCGGGCCGTGCCCTGCTGCAAGCCAAGGGCTGCAGGGGGAGATGTGCAAGCAGCGCCTGGAAGAGCCCCGGGGCTGGGGGGGGACCTGGCAAGGAGCTCGTCCCACCACGTCCCCACAGCTCCGCCTGGCTGCGTCCCTGCATTGCGAGCCCGTCCTGAGCCCACAGGCAAGGCAAGGCTGGAAGAGCCTGAAGCCAGGCAGGCATCCACGTGGCGAGGGCTGCAGCCTGACAGCGGGCTTCAGCATTAGCAGGGGAATAAAGGATGCTGGAGAAACGCTTCGACCTTCAGAGCAGCCACGAAGGCACCCCAGCACCCTCCGGTCTCCCGCCTGCTGATGCGGTACCGGCAGCGCCGTCCTGACCACGGGCAGGTCCCTGCGGCTTTGTTGCAGGAGCCACAGCACCAGGACAGCTTTAGGGCTGAGTAACCGTTTGGGAGAGTCCCCAAACCGACGGCTCCAATCCAAAAAGTGCAGTCACTTCTTGGCGGACAGCGGCAAGACTCAGTGTTGTTCCTTCTCCTGCTGCCTCTCCCCAAATACTGTAACCAGATGCCTCTTGCCTGGACGGAGCAGACGCGTTCTGCTTTGCTGAGCCGAGCTGGCTGGCACACGAAGCTGGCATGCGCCCCGGCCGCTCGTTCCCAGGGACGGGCAGGGCCCCTGGCACAGCGCTGACCTTCAGCTCCAGCTGCAGGCTCCTCCGGAGCTCAGGCACGTGCTTTACGCTGCAGGACGTGGGCTGGCTGAGGGCAGGTGATGCTGAACAACCTGGAGAGCCCGCTCGTGGAGAACCATTCCCTTTGGCAAGGGACAAACGGAGCCCTTCAGCTGAGGGAGGGGACGGTGCGACCCGGGGTGCACGTGTGCTCAGCACAGCTCCCGCAAGCGTCCCAGTACTGACTCCAGTTACCAGAACACCTGCCTGAGAAACTGCTGTGAACCTCTGAACTGAAATTCTTCCTGCAACTTACGCTTATTCCCCTGGCACCTCCTGCCGTCTGCCTGCGTGCTCGATGCCTGCCGCTCCTGCAGGACTGCCACCGCCTCCCTCAGACGATGCTGCCCCTCAGAGGAGGAGGAAGAGCTTCCCACGCAGACAGCGCCCGTGAAATCTGCCAGGAAAGCAGCACTGAGGCACCGCAAGAGGAGCCCGACATTCGTGGCTCGCCCTGCCGGCATCCTCCCACTCCTTCTTGTCCCAGACCAGACATCAGACACAGGGACACAACAGCAAGGGAAAAACACTCCCGGAGTGCCTGGCCTCACACCCAGAGCGCGTGGGGCCACTGCAGGGCTGGGCGTCATCTCAGCCCCTCGAGGGCCGGTTCTGCCCACGGCTGCGATGCTGGGTGCGCTCCCAGAAGCGACAGCCTCAGCTCTTGGCCGCCGGGGAGCACGGCCCCCTCTGCCTGGAACAGAGAGAGGGGCGGCTCTGAGTAGGCAGGTTCCCATTAATGGAGTATTTTATCTTACGGGAGAGATTAAATCTCTGTACAGAGAAGCGCAAAAGAGATGAGTCAGCAGCTGGCTGAGGGGCGGGCAAGTGCAGCCATGAGCATTTGGCTTCACCGCAGCGCTTCACCCTCCTGCGGCCACGCGCTGCTGGGGTGCATCCAGCCCGGGCGCTGAGTGCCAGGCTCACACCCTCTCCTGCTGACCAGTGGAGCCGTGCGGCACAGCCGCCGGGCAGCACCGACACCAGCCCCCTGCACCACCAGGCAGCCCCACGCGTGCCCTGCCGGGCACCAGAGCAAAGCACCTCCACCGCCGGCGGGTGGCCGGCCTTCCTCGCCATCCCAGGCGCTGCAAGGGCTGCGTGGTGAACGCATCCGGCGCTGCAGGCACGGCGGCGTGCCAGGACACCGGGCACAGCCCTGGAGCACCAGTGCAGGTCCCCAGCCTGTCCCTCCCGGTGCACGCCCCTGCCTGCCACGCCGTGCCCGGTGCCCCTCGCGCAGCCGTGCCGGGGCCGGGCTCCCAGGCTCCCGCTGCCGGCGTGGCTCCGCGGTGCCACGAGGCTGAGGAACGGGTCGGAAACGCGCCCGCTGCCACGCGCATGCAAACGCACATGCGTGCGCGTAAGGAGCAAGCGTGCGAGGGCCGGCCACCACCGTCGTGAGCCAGGGAACAGAGTGGTGATGGCACTGTGCCGCTCACTAAAAGCATGAGTGTCACTAAATCAATAATTCATTTACTTTAATGAGATAAGTACTTTGAAAACTAATTGCAAACCTGCTCCATTTACTCCAATCCGTTACAGCCTTTAATGTAAATGGCAGAAACACTGCTGGAGGAAGGGGAAAGGCTTTGGTAGAAGATAGTGTGTCATCTTTTCCCCTTCTTCTAAGAAAGAGAAATATCAGTCATAAACAGGAACAGCGGAAACCTAAGTAACCGCCCCGATCAATGCGTGGAACGGCAGAGCGAGCGGAGCGCCCAGGGCCACCACAGCCCCTGCGCTTGCTGCCACCATGCTGCGAAGGGCTGTGCCACCAGCACCTGGGTGACAACCGACGGGTCACGCTGCTCGGAGCACGGCGGGCCACGGGAGGAGCACAGGGCGATGCTTGGGCAGGACTGCCCCGTACCAGAGGGCTCCACAGTCAGAGGGGACGGATGACGGAGGGCCGGGAGAGACACCGAGCACAAGGGAGGTGACAAGAGCTCCAGCGAGCTGCCAAGGAAGCACACTGTTGCTGGAAGCTGCTCAGCCCAGGGCTATGATTAGCCTGTGTATAATTAGCAGAGCTGACGGCCATCAGGCAAAGACAGAAACCAAGCCCGGAGCCGTGACTGAGGTGCTGCAGGGAGCTGTCCCCCAGCCCGCCACTGCTGCCCTGGCAATGTGAGGTCTGGGGAGACCTGCGGGTGCTCTCCGTGTGCCACCAGCCCTGTCACCCCATGCCATGGCAAGGCACCGCCTGCACCTCTGAGCAGCACCGAGGGCACAGCAGCCACTGCCCACTGGGTGAGCCCACAGCATCCAGAGCTGTCCCAGCTGTGGGGAGCGAGCTGCCCGCCCGCGAGGGATGCACCAGCCCCGGGGCCTTGCACTGCTCGGGTGTGGGATGGGGTGGGGAACCTGGGGGTTCCCAGCACAGCAGCCCCCTAACCGGGCTGCAGGAAGCACCACGGAGCCGTGCACACTCCGGGTGGTCACTATAATGGTTCAGGGCTCACCATAAAAATCGCTGCGGCATCGCTGGCACAGCGTCCTCCCCCACCAGCCGACAGCTGCCCGCCCCCTCCCACCCCGCCAGCCCCGGCCGTGCGAGGCAGGGGAGGGGGCAGCCAGGGGTCTCCTGCCAGGCCCCGGCCACGTTCCTGAAAAGGAGCTCGCGGCTCCCGGCAGCGATGCCGGCGCGTTCCCGAACAGCAGTTGGAGCAGGAGCTCGACGCCAAGAGCTCTCTCTTCTTGCTTGCTGGAGCAAATGGCAGGTCATAAAAAGGAACCGTGACAGAAGAGAAAATGTTCCAGAGTCCACAAGGACCAGTCCAGGGTAAATCCATCTGCTCAGCAATTTAGCCAGAAAATCCTTTCCAATCATCCGTGCTGGAGGTCCTTCACCTCACGCACGCAGCTCTGGGCAGAGCCTTTCCACCCTGGCAGGCGCAGGCAGCTCCTGTGCTGGGGGGGCCCTGGCGCTGGTCACCCCCGGCCCCGTGGGGATGCTTGGGGCAGGAGGCTCCCACACCTCTTGCAGCGCTCAGGGGCAGAGCCCAGCTCCCTCTGGAGCCGCTGTGCCGGGACCCTCCTTGCTCCGTGCGGGGAGCGCATCGCTCCTTCCTTCCACCGCACCACCCTGCCTTCAGTCTGCCAAGGAAAAATGGCACCAGTGAGCTGCTTTACCGCCTGCAATAATTGACCAGAGCACCGAATCCCCCAGCACATAACTTATCCTGCATAACTATCAGCGGGGAAGGAGGGTTAACAGCAAACACAAGCCAGCAGCTCCGCGGGGCTCCACAGGACTGCGGCAGGGCACCCCTGGCACCAGCCCCAGCGGGACCGCACGGCGCCAGCCTGCGCAGTCTCCACGGGCTCACCCTGACAGATGCATGAGCCACGCATGGGTGCCACCTGCCTGCCTCCCAGGGGGGCTGACCAGGGACGTGCCCCATCCTTCAGCCTCCTCCAACCCTCCCCAGGCCCCTGCGCTGTCTGCGGGATGCAGGCAGGGCCCGGCACTGAGAATCCCAAGTCCCACCTGGACCCCTACGAGCAACCACGCAGCGCTCAACCCTTGCAACCCTTCTGCAGGCAGAGGAAGGAAGGAAGGAAGGAAGGAGGCTCTCAGCAAAGCCGTGCTGGCAACCTCAACACCGGGACCCAGAAGCCATGGCTGAGGAGCGACAGGATAATCCCGGCCTGGCAGAGGACTCAGCACGGCTCAGCCTCGCGCTGCCGCGGCTTCGCCAACAGCCCCGAGATCTCCCTGCAGGCATCCTTGTGAATCCCACCTTAGCCGCTCCTGTCTCACAGAAAATCAATGGCAAGCGTCTCAATTAATCACACCGGGGGGCAAATTGATTAGGAGCCTAAATAAGGTCAACATGGTTGTCTGCTTATAGGGTAGGACCCCTTAATCATCATTTTATCTGCAATAGGCTGCGGAACCTGCAATCACACTGTCTTTGGGAGCACGGAGGGATTTTTCACTTATCTCCCGCAATTGCTAGGGCAAGCAGAATAGGAGCCATGTCTATGCGATAAAGGAACTGGATTGGAGCGAGCAGCAAACACCCAGCCGCACACAGCTGCGAGGCCTGAGCATTAGACCCCATGGCCCACCAAGCCCAGCTGTCTCCTTTGATTCAGGGGAAGACAAAAGCAATTAAGCACTGCTGCTCTAGGTGCAGTACATTCCCTCCTGACCCCAAAAGCAACAGCTTATGCTTGAGATTTGATTAGCCCTGTCATTATCTTAGATTGCATACCTGAAAATATTGTTAGTGGTCACCACGGCATTGAACCTTTGCAGAAATCCAGCCACAGGTCTCCTCTCAGTTGCCCTCAGCAGCTGGAAATCCCACAGGCTGCTTCTCTGCTCCTTAAAGTGCCGAGCATTCACATCTGCAAAACCTGCTGCTCTCATCTCGCGGAGCAGCCCCGAGCAGGGTTTTACAGCCTGATTCTGTCCCCCAGCCTCTGCACAGGGCAGGAGGCTTCCGATGGCCCCGTATCCCCGAGGTGCTCTGCGTGTGTGCTGGCCTCTGAAGGCGAGCAGCGCGGCAGGACGGGGCCGGGACCCCGAGCTACCCTGGGGAGAGCTGCCCCAGTTCACCCCAGTTCACCCAGGCAGGCGTCCCCGAGGCCCCGCTGCCTTCCCATCGCCTGCTGCATCTGTGCCCTGCCCAGAGCCCTGGGGGGAGCAGCTGAGCCCAGGCTCAGCATCGTGCCCTCCGCGTGGTGCTCAGTCCCCAAGGGCTGGGGGTGCCGACCTGGTTTCACGGAGAGCAAGCACCTGGCAGAGCCTGCTCTCCCTAAAGACCACCCCGTGCCTGGATGCTGCACCCTCAGCCACAGCCGACTACTTTCATTTTCCACACTCATTTTGGGGACAAAAAAACCCCCATGGGGTGGGAGGAGCCGGCGGGTCAGCGGGGCCCCTCAGTGCCGCGGGAGCGCAGCCCCCCGGCGCGCTCTTCAGACGAGCGCGGCGTTCAGCTCACTCCGGGTTGATAACACAGTTTGCCTCGCCAATAGACTTTCCAATTGCAAGTGAAATCAATTCAATTGGGTATTTTACTCAGCTGGGACTCTGCTAACAGCAGCCGATTTCCCTGCTCGTCTCCCTCGGTGGCTGCGGAGGGCTGGCACGTCGATTGCATCCCGTCGGCCCTGCCAGGGCAAACGGGGCTCTCCTCATCCTCGCCAGGGTGCTCACGGGGCTCTTCTCCCACCCTCACTGGGGTGCCCACAGGGCTCTCCTCATCCTCGCCAGGATGCCCATGGGGCAGGCAGGGCCAGCAGAACCCAGTGGTGCACCATCGCAGCATCGCTGCAGCACCGGGGGGGCTGCGCCTCCTGGCAGGGGCTGCAGGCAGCTGGGGGCAGGTCCCAGCCGGCCCCAGGAGCCCCCCTCCCGGCACCCAGGAGGGCCAGCAGGGCCACCACCCTGTGCAGACGCCGTTGTCCCCAGCAGCGTCCCCCCGCCCCGGCTCAGCCCCTGACCGCAGCATCACTCTGCACCCTCCTGGCAGGACTTGGCTCTGGACTAAAGCATTCGCAAGCTGGGTGGGCTCAGGAGATGGAGCTGCAACTGCTCCTCTGCTCCCTGCGACCTGGCTGTGCTCCCCGGGGGGGCTGGCGGCTCCTCCCGGCCCCCCCGGTGAAGGCACAGCCCTCACCTGTGCCGGGGCTGGGCTGGCACCCACAGCCCACACATCACAACCCTGCCCCGGCAGGGCACCGCTCCCCTCCGTTGTAAATACAGTTATAAATATTATAATTTGGTTTAATATTTAATACAGGCAGGTTAAATAAGCATTCCCAGCCCCATAAATAATCATTAACGGAGGGTTCTAATTGTGCTGTTGGGATCCTGCTTCATGACTTATTTAGAGGGCAGACGCTATTCCCATCCTCGGCTCCCTCGTACACCATAAATTAACCTGCAGCCCTACCTCCTCGGCGAGAACCTGGGGGGACACGGCAGAGGGAGGCAGCTCCGCTCCGAGGGGTGGCCGCGGCCGATCCCCGGCCCCGCAGCTCGGCACGGAGCAGGGCAGGGACGCAGCGGCCGGGACGGAGGCACCGGAGGAGCTGCCGGAGGCACAGCCTGGGCTGCAGCAGCTCCCGGCAGGGTCTGGCAGCGGGGGCAGAGCCCAGCACCGCGGGTGCCCGGTGCGGGCTCTGGGTGCGCAGGTAGGTGAGCGTGAGCGTGAGCGCGGGTGGCCGCCGAGCAGGGGGCCGCCACCAGGTCCCCAGGCTGTGTCAGCGGGGCACTGCCGGAGTCACGGTGGCACAAAACGTGGCAGGGTGAGCAGGGGAAGGCTTTTATCGTAATACAGATCTACTGTAAAATTGGCTGGAAACAACAGTCACCAAAAAAACAGAAAACAACCAAAAAAAAAACAGAGCACAGAGGGAATTGGCCAGGGGCAAGCATTTTGAAAGTGCAGGAGAACTGAGACACCAAGGACAGCTAAAGTGCAGGAAAACCTCCATGTAAGAGTGTTTTTCCCTGAAGGGATGCGTTGATGCATTGCTTTAAAAAAAAGGTTGTGGGTTTGTTTTTTTGTCCGTGTGTTTTTTTTTCCCCCCTCCTCTCTGTAGCTTAATTTCATCTTGAAATGAAAAACTACAAAAGTAAATTGAAACAGCCCTCTCCGCCGAGCCCGGGCTGCTGCCTTGCAACCCCTGGGTTGATGTAACTGGAAACGCGGGGGCTCTCTCCTTTGTGCCCGTGAAGAAACGTCCCCGATGCGCTGGGGAGGAGAGGTGCCAGGCTGCCTGGGGCTCAGCTGTGCGTGCCGGACTCCGGACGGACACACGGACGTGCTGCTGCCACCCCGAGGAGTGGGGACGCCGGCCTTGGGGGGCACGAAAGCCGTTCTGCTGCCCCAGGCCCCTCGGGCCACCGCCTGTCCGGGTGCCCCCTGCCCGACGTGACCAGCGTGCCGCCCCAGGACTCTGCCCCCATGGGCATCCTGTGCCCTCGCCCCGTGTGCGTGGGGGCCCAGAGCCCCTCGGGGGCAGGCTGGCAGCGCCCTCCCGGCCCCCCAACTGCCTCCAGCAGGCCCCGTGCCCGGCGCAGCGCGGGCGGTAAGCGGGTTAGCATCGATCCCCCCCCGGCCCGGGATCGAGTTTCTATCGAGTGAGTGGGACCGAGCTGGAAGGGAGCACGGGGTTTACATTTCATCTCAGCACCGGTTCCTCCTGCTCAAGTCAGCGCATTAATCAAAGAGCTTGGCCAAGTATTAATGCTAATGAAGCAGCAGCAGCGCCGTGCGCGCGGGGTGCGGGAGCCGTCCTGCAGCACTGGGTGCTGAGGGCAGGGGGTGGCGGGGGGAGCCCCCAGCCCCCTCCAGGAGCTGTGGCCAGAGACTGGGGTGGGCACGGAGCCGGGGACAGCCTGAAGCCATGTCCCTGGGGCAGCCTTGTGGCGCGGCCTCGCTCCTCGCCGTGCACCTCACGCGGCCAGCAGAGCGCA
The DNA here is from genome assembly GCF_964211835.1 of Anser anser. Lineage (NCBI taxonomy): Eukaryota > Metazoa > Chordata > Aves > Anseriformes > Anatidae > Anser > Anser anser. The sequence goes on along the minus strand of NC_139740.1, from coordinate 14,984,888 downwards.
AGGCCAGGTCCAGCCCCTGGGGGGGTGCCACCGGCCGGACCCACGGGCACCTGAAGGCTCCCAGGGCCCCCTGCCGTGCTGGCTGAGCCCTGGTGGGTTAGGACGGAGCTCCTTCCCCCAGCACCAGGCATCAGGGCACGAGTCTGGCCATGGGGCACCGGGCTGACCTGTTCTCCCAGCCCTCGCTGGGGTCCTCTCTCGTTCCCTCAGCACAAGGAGCCTTTGGCTGCCCGTAGGGCCGCAAGGTAGCACAACGTCAGCGAGAGCAGCACTTGCAGCACCCACGGACTGCTTAGCTCCAGCGTGGCACAGACTGTGCGCCCTACAACAACGCAGACGTCAGATGTGACAGACGGGATGCTTGCAGATGTCAGATTGACATATGGGGCAATTTTTCCAAGCCTGATGCCCGCTCCTTGTCGTTCACGGCTCAGACCGCTGCATCAACCCTCCCCAGCTGTCTGGGAGGAGAGGAGAGTCCTGTGCTGTGGAGCACGGCCAAGTCGGCAGGAGCCGCCCCAACCTGGTGAGAGGCTGGACCCAGGGGTGGCCCCCCTGGAGCCGTGCTCGGCACCTCTGGCACTTCTGCTCCGGGCCCTCGCAGCCACAGCGCGCTCGTCCTGGCAAGACCTCGGGACCCCTCCCCGAGCCAGCACCAGCCCATCTCCAAGTCTGGGCTGCAGCTCAGTGGAAAACTGTGTATTTTATCTTTATGTGTCAGGATTTATATAAAAGGGGGATAGTTCAACTCTAAATGTAATGAGTTGGAAGAACAGCCCTCCAGTGGCTTCCTCCGGCTAGCACGGCATCAATAACATCGATTGCTAAAAATAACTAATAACCCCGGCCCGCGTGGCTGGGAGCGCTCCGCATGGGGGCTGAAACCTCCCCACGCCCCCACCGGCAGCGAGGCCCCCAGAGCCCGGGCCAGCAGGCGGGGGTCCTGGCACCAAAGGTGGCACGCGTGGAGGGACACGAGAAGCCGGTAGGGGCGGCGGTGCGAGAGCCTCACGCTGGCAGGAGGGGCAGAGCCAGGAGATGATGCCGGGAGAGGACTGAGGCAGACGGACGGGAGGGAAGAAACTTCCCTTTCGGATTCAGAAACCATCCTACGCTCACCAGCCGGAGCAGCTGCGAGCTGCCCCAGTGCCACCACCGCGTTGCCCTGCACGCTGCCTGGGCCACCCGGCACGAGCACAGAGAGGCTCCTGCTCCGGAGGTGACCGACGCGAGTGGCAGCCCAGCACGAGCTCGTCCATCCGCACGGCACAGCCGTGGGGGCCGGGCTCCCCTCCCGGGGCAGCCAGCCGTCACGCAGGGCTCTTAAATCCAGGGGAAGCCACTGCAAGGTGCGGTCCCTGCAGGCGCAGGGGATGGGTGAGAAGGGACTGCTGAAGTTCCCATTTCTAATTTCTCTGATCCCTACCTCCTCTAACGTAGCACCTTTCCACAAAAGCACAAGGATGCTCCTCCGCTTCCCGCAGAGGAGACAATGCCAGAGCTTTGTCGAGATGCCTGCGGGGGCCCCCGCGCCAAGCACATCAGGGAGCACGAGGGCTGTGGCCGCGCACTGCGGGGGCCGGGGTCACCACCCAGCACCTGCACCCGCAGCCCTCGCACCCCCCCGGCGGGGCAGAGCAGGGCCCGGCCTCTCCAGCAGCTTCCTGCAGGCGCCCGTGGAGCCGACTCAACCAGGCACAGCTCTGCACGAGCGTGGGGATGCCCAAGACACCCACGCACCGTGCCAGGCAGCTCCTCCCCATCTCCTCCTTCCATCTTGCCGAGCTTCCCAGAAAGGGAACAAAAACTAAAGAGGGAAGGAAACGATAAAACGCCAGCCCGCGGTTAGGGAGAGAGAGTTATTTAGCCTGTTGGAAATGAGTCTAACTTAATAGAGAAGAAATAAAGCGTTTTAAAATTAACGATATAAATGTCAGTCCTGATCACAGGGATATTAAACTATACGGTTATTTGACTGCCTTCTGCAAAGTTACCTCTCTTGCACATGCCTGGAGTCAGAGCGAGGTGAGTGGGAGCGTGCCCATCGCCGTGCACTGATACGGCACAAGAAGCGCCGCTCCTACACGAGGACAACCCCTGCCCTTCGCACACAACGCCCCAGCACCAACGGCACGAGTCTCACCAGGTGTGGACACGCTGCAGGGCCGTGTCCTCCTGCAGACGTCTCCCCTCCAGCCCGGGCAAGCAAAGGGACCGGGCACACAACTGCTCCGGGCGGCGGAGCGGCAGCACCCTGACTGACTCTGCAAGAAGCTTACAAAACCAACCCAGAACAGAGAAACGCACGCCGTTCCCGTAAAAGTAATTTCAAACCCCCCAAAGCCTCTCGTACCGATGCTGGCAGCGATGCTGCCAGAAACTGCCATTGAAAACAAATTAGTCAACGGAGCACGGTCCTCTGCAAGCGAGGTCACTGCGGCGAGCGAGCGGCTGGCTCTGCTGCCACCGTGCGCATCCCCGCTCGCACGCGGCCCTGCCACCCCCTGCCCCAGCAGAACCCCTTCTCGTGGCCCCGCGGGAGCCGGGGTGAGGTGCAGGCACCAGTGAGCTCGGGGATGCGTGTGCACACGCGTGTGACAGGAGGGAGCACGCGCGTGAACGGGGAGCGTGCGCGGCTCTGTGAGAGGGTGGTTATTTGTAAATAATCCTTAATTAATGAGATTCTCGGTAATAGGCAGCTCAGTGTTATTCCAGGCAGGGGCGATGGCAATCTCCATTCTTCCACTTTTCAATTACGTCTTCAGGGAGGGAAGCAGAAACTAGCCAGGGTGAATTAGAGAGACTTTTGTCGCGTTTAATATCAATTCATTTTGCAGACTGCTGACGCAGCGGGATTTCACAGCTCGGAATTTATGGCTCTTTTGAGAGACATGCGCAAAAAAGGGGGAAAAATACCCTGCTACCAGCACAAAGACACAAACTCTACTGGGAAGGACTGGGGGTCCCGGGGGACCCCTTGGGGGATGCCCTGGGGGAGCAGAGCGCAGCGCAAGTGGCCACTTGGCACAGCTCTGCCCAGTTGCTCGCCTTCAGGAGGAACGCGTGAGCTGTCCCCAGAAACGTCCTTTGGGAGGGTGCTCATGTCCCACGGCCACCCAGCTCCTGGATCCCCACTGCCCCAGCAGCTGGGCTTTAGCAGCTCAAATTCTGGGAAGGCTGGTGCTGGGCGAGGGCACGGGGAGCCGCAGGGCACCTGGCCGGAGCCGTGCGGGACGGACCCTGGCACCGCGCTGCCCCCGAGCCCTGCCCGCCGCGCTCCAGCCCACGCCGCCAGTGGCGCTCAGGCAGCGGCACTGGTAATAAAGGAGCCGTTATTACGCAGCGTTATTCAGCCCCAAGGGGGTTTTATGCAAAATGACACACAATATAAATGACTGTTGTAAACAGAGAGTTTAATAAAGGGCTGTGTGCGAATTTACAGCCTCCCCAAGGATAATTAAAATTATTTATCTACTTACCTAGCTAGCCGCTGGAGCAGTCTATTAATTATTATCTATTATACACGGCCTGCTTTGCATGCTGCCAGTGCATCGCCGAGCACCACCATGCAGCACGGGCGCGCTGCAGCGAGGGGAAGCTGCGGGAGGCACCACCCGACTGGGGGCACAGTCGTGGTCCCGGGGAGGAGGCAGAGCACCGGGCGAGGCAATGTTCTGCAGCGGGCCCACAGCCCCCTACGCAGCGCAGACACACGCACAAGGGGACGGAGGTGCCACCAACAACCCGGAGAGGTGCAGCCGCTCGGGGCCGGGTGCCCTTGGCCTCACCGCCTGCTGAGACCTCACCAGGGGCCTCGCGGGGTGCCCGGCACGAGGAGCACCGCGGGTCCAGCCACGGGAGCAGCGGGGGGCGCATCCCCTGCGCTCGCAGTGCCGGCGGGAGAGGCGGGGTGCCCCAGCCCGTGCAGCGCTACCTGCCCCGCTATTTATTAGCGTGACAGAGCAATCATCAGTTCGGAGGCACTGGGATCCCCCGGCTCCTCTCTGCACATAAAGAGACCTCAGGGGGGCTCCAGTGTGCGGATACTTAACATTGTTTTATTAGCTTAATAAACCCAGCTGATGCTGCCAGAATCTCCAAACCAGCCCCATTCCCTCTCGCTGCGGGGGGGGGGGGCGGCTCTTGCAGGGCGTGCAGCCGGGGCGCAGGCTCTGGCCGGGGGCACGCCGGGGGCCTGGCTGGCAAGGGGAGGGGGCGCAGGGCTCGCCCTCGGCACCAGCGGCCGGGGAGCCTGCGGAGCAGCTTGTCGGGAGCAGAGGATCCAGCTGCTCATCGCCACTGCGGGCGCAGCGAGCTGTCAGCTCCCGCCAGCGCACCCATTAATCACCGCTGCAATTGCTCTCCCTGCCCCGGCTCGCCCGGCTCCAGCGCTGCCCTCGGCGGCCCCGGTGTGGGTGGGCACAGGGCAGCAGCCCCCAGGGCCGCTGCCAGCAGCAGGGAGAGCTGCGGTGCTGGCAGTGGGGACCCCCAGGGCTGCCCCAGCCCCACAGCCCCCAGAGCCCTGCCCGCCCCAGGGTTGCCACCAGCTCCCCGTCCCACCAAGGGCGGTGGAGCCCTGCCCGGAGGCCGTGGGGTTTCTCCTGAGACAGAGGGGTGTAAGGGACCCACGGAAAGGAAATTTCCCACTGCTGCTGGGGACCAGAGCCCGGCCTGGCAGCAGGACGGGCCTGGGGGCACCGCACAGCCGGGGGAGACCTCTGTGCCTTGGCTGCCTGAGCCCAGCAGCACAGGGCTCCTGGCTGGTGGCAGGGTGGCCCTGGTGGCCCCAGGGGGACGGGGATGCCCCCAGGGCAGCTCAGCAGAGGACCAGGTCCTGCAGCCACGGGGCTGCTCTGGCTTCACGTGCCTGCTGGAGCGCAGCAGTGGCTCCGTCATTAGGCGCTCAAATCCTTTACCGGGTTGCTGGTTTATTTTAATTTGCCAGGGCGGCTGCCAGCAAGAGGCTCCTCTCCCTCAGCCCCGCGGTTCTCAGCGCATGGCAGCGCCTGCTTTGCTTTGATCCCGTACAGTTACACTTCCAGCCTCACAATCTCATAAAAGCCGCATGATCAAATTCCAGGTCATTACTCAAGGAAAGAGACCCCTCCACGGCCGGCAGCGAGAGCTTCAAACCAATTAAAGCGAGCCTCGCGCTCCTGCGAGCTGCCTGCTGCCTGCCACGCGAGGGTCTCTGCGGGCCCGGGCTTGCAATAAGCAAGATGCAAAAATGTTAATGGAAGCGCTTAAAGGCCATGCCAGGGGGATTCTTGTAAATAAGGCCACTCGGCAAGGCGGGGGCAGCTTCTTGGGCTTGGCCGCGAGGCAGCGCCGATAAAAGGCAGCTGGGAGCTCTGTAATCGGTCTAGGACAGGCTGCGGGGAAGAAAGCTCGAATGTTTCCTCCGAGCGCCGCGGTGAGCACCTGCGGCTGCAAGCGGGTCCTGCCAGGATGGGCTGCGCAGGGGGCAGGGGGAAGGGACCTTGCTGGGACCCCCAGCCCAGCCCTTGGTCCCCTGGGGACAAGTCTCCCTCGGAAGAGGGCTTGGTGACAGCAACCACACGAGGTCCAGGTCCTCGGTGCCCAGCGCTGGGAATCCCAGCCCTGGCTTCAAGTGAACACGGCGCCGGCCATCTGCCACCCGCATCCCCAGGCACTCGCAGGCTCAGACGCGCACGTTTCCAATGCTAAATATCAAACAAGATCATCACAACCAAGCCGGTATCGACCCTGGTGGGAGTCGATGCAGACATTTAGCACCGTGGCTGGGTACCGCCCGCGCCCCACACTGCATCAATACTTTGCTGCGGGGAGGGAGCAGAGCCCGGGCAGCGCGATGGGGACAGGATCCGGCACCAGGGGGGAGAGCCGGCAAGGGGCCCTGGGGACGGAGAGCACAACGGGGGGGGACAGGCAGTGAGGGGGTGAAGGAAGGACACGTATTGGGTTTTCCTTACAACAGGAAACCCACAGCCTCTGGAAAATGTGCATCCTGACCGAGTGCTGAGGCAACCACAGGCAAGCAAATCCCCCCAGCCGGATCACGCTCACTGCTGAGCCCTGCCCCGAGGCGCAATGGCAGCGAGCACGGGAGTACCAAGGGGGTCAGGCCAGACCTCAGGCACAGCATCACCAGGATTAAATCCCCCAGGCACACACTAGCAGGGCTCTGCCAGCCCTAGGCTCTGGAGGGTCTGACTTCTGCAGCCCCTGAGACCACTGCTGTGGGAGGGAGAAGATGCCGGGACAGGCAGTGCTGTGACGGGGAGGGCAGAAAGGCTCCAGACGGAGTTCGGGGGGTGCCCAGTGCCAGAGCGATGCTGCCCAGGCACTGCCCCCCCTCTCTACACCCGTCCCCGCCGCTGCCGTGGGCTCAGGGTGGGCGCGCAGTAGCTGGAGCCGCGCTTTGCTCCGCCGCAAGCACGCGAGCGCCCACCTGTGCGTAGCAGGGGCGAGGAAGGCTCAGACGAGGCAGCGCCGACACCCCATAAAGCACACAGAGAAGGACGGCGCCAGAGACACTCAGAAAGCAGCGCAGCCCTGCCACTAGCCGACATCTGGCTAGCGAGCCGAGCGGTGCCATCCCATCACCCGCAGGCGCAGCGGGGGCAGGCAGACCCCCACTTCCACGGGCTGGTTATCGCAGGCAGCTGCCTTGGAAGCCCCCTCCCAGCGGGTCACGCAGAGCGAACGCGGCTCTTCCTAAGGGCACCACTGGCCCCGCTCCGCTCCCCTACCGTGGGCTGCTCGCAGCCCCAGCCTCCGGGATATTTATTGTTCGTTCGCTCCTAAATCACCGCTGACGGCGGAGCTGCTCGCACTCCATTACGGAGAGAGCCTGCGCCGAGTCGCAGTTCCGTTTAGCTTGCAGAAAAAGCAGCCTCAGAGGAGAAACCCACCCCGACGCTGTCCGGCGCTCGGCTCGGGATGATGGACGATTATGGACCATCTGCACTTTCAGGAGGGGATAGATTTATGAGCGGCACAGACAGCTAGAAGAGTGTCCATTACTATAACTCACTGGCCTCTTCAGAGATATTGTAATCAGGGCCCTCTGCTGCTGCAGCGGGAAAGTCCAGGTTAAGCACTAGCAGGAAGGAAAATCAATTATGTTTTTTTAATACACTGCTAGCAGCGGGCAGGGGGAGGGCAGCCACCGACCTGCAGCAGGGGATGCCTGGGGACCCGGGGCCGTGCCCCCGACCGGGGCAGCTCTGCAGGTACGGCAGGGACCGGCCCCAGCACCCCGCACGGCCCAGGTTCCACCTGCCCACGACCACGTTTCTCAGATGAGCGGAGAGGCCGGGACAACGTGGGGTCACCAGCAGCCCCCTCGGCTCTGCCCCTCCTGAGGGAAGCCGGGGGGCAGGCATCTTTCCCACACCAGCAGCATTAAACCTTCTCCAGCTAAGCACCCACCCCTCCCGGCTTCATTATTACCATCACCTTGATTAACATTTGATAGAGCCCAGGATTCATTAAGAAAAAAAGTGCCCGAGGGCACCACAAAGCCTTCCTGGCTGGAGCCTGATGCGGACTGAGGATGGGAGCGGCAGCACCAACACCTGAACCTTCCAGTCCCCCTCTTGCACCATAAAAATTACAGCTGATGCTATTACACTGCCACCCCATAAACTCAAATTACTTCTGTGCAGACCTTCCTTCATTAAATGCTTCACGCTGCAACCCAGCAGCGAGCGGTGCTCCCCCCTGCCCCAGCGAGCCTCTCCACGTGCCCCGGCCGGGATGGTGCCAGCACGTGGCTGTGCCCGCAGCCTCCTGAGGGCTCCATGGGGCCGCACCGCTGGGGACGGGGCGCAGCGAGGCGTCCTGGAGCTGCTCAGCCTGGCACAGCACAGCAGGGCCGTGCCCGGTGCTCAGCTCGCTGCAGCTGGGCAGAAAGCTGCTCCCGTCCTTCCCGGCTGCCCTGAGCAGTGGCAGCAGCCCCAGCTCCGCGCAGCCTCCCCCAGGACCCAACCCAGAGCAGTGCCGAGGTGAGCCCATCACAGGCATGTGGGATCACGTCCCCGGTGCCCCCCCCAAGCCCCAAACACCTGGCCCCGGGGGTCTTGCTGCGATCACAGCCCCCAGCTGCAGTTAGATTTGTCCATCAGCCGCAGCAGGGCCCGGGCTGCGGAGCTCTGAGACCGATGTCCCCCAGCGGGCGGGGGGGCCAGGGCTGGGCACCACCGCGCTCCTTTTGCTCCCCAGGCTCAGTGCTGCTGTGCTCGTGCGCCCGATCAATACACCCTGCCATGTCAGCCAGCACCATTATTTTTACACAACAGAGAAGTCGAAAAAAAAGACAAATCACTACTTAGAGCACGAGCAAGAATCGTGTGGAGAGGCAGCCGAGCCCATCTCCTCGCCAGCCCCCTCCACGGCTGGCAGGCAGCGGCTGGGGATGCGGCGGGGCCCCGCGGACGGGTGCTGCTCCCCACCTGCCCCCGCGACTGGGGAACACAAGGTCTGGGGCACCCCATCGGGTCCCGTACCCCTTCCCGATGATCCAGCCCCAGAGAGAACAACGCGGATGCGATGCGTGCGCACAGCCCCACATGCCTCCTCGGCACCCCAGCACCCATCTGGGCACGCAGCCCAGCACACAAAGATCTGCAGCTCAGAAGAAAAAAGCTTTGCAAAACCCGTATCCAATGTGAAAAGCTATTTTCCAAACTGGCTTTTGCATCTGCAGAGCAGCTCTATACCAGCAGCCGTGGGCAGCCAAGGACAGGGAGAGGATGGCTCACCGCCGTTCAGGTTGCTTTCATCTCCTGTTCCAAATCACAGCGGAGGAAGGCAAAGCCTCTAATTCTGGAGAAGCTGGTGTGCGCTGAGCCGGTGCCACCTCCGGGATTGGCTGTGGCCAGCCCACCTTCCCGGGCAAGGAGAATGCCTACGGCACCGTGCTGCACAAAACCGGGATGCAAAAGCGACTCGTGGGGAGCGCGGGGGCATCCCCAGCGCGGCGGGGGCTGGCTGCTCCTCCTGCTGCGCGCCTGGGACGGGACACGAACACCCCACCACAGGGAGAGACGGGTCCCAGCCAAGGTGGCGTTGGGATGGAGATGCTCCAACCACCCAGCTGGCTCCGGCTCAGAGCTCAGGCCGGGTTTCTGCGCGGCAGCTCCATCCCATGGGCTGCTGGGCGCTGCCAGCACCACCACCCCTGCTCGCCCCCACATGCCAGCGAGGTGGGATTCTGGCAACGCAGCTGGTCCCGTACCCGTTCCTCTGCTGCATGCACGGGGTTCGGGATAGCTGCACGGCCAACAGCCTGGGCCCCCTCCCTGCTGCCCGCAGGTCTGCACCAGCTGCAGAGCACAGCACGTGCCGTTACGTGCCTCTCCTTACCAGCACCCCCGGTTTGTGCTTAGGGGAGGTCTGCAGAAAGGCCGGGTGCCCCCCCAGGTGCACGCGGGGCTCACGGCCCGGGCAGCGCCGGCCCCGGGGCCAGCGAGGGGCAGAGGAGGCAGCCGGCGGCTGAGGCGAGGGGGAGAGACACGAGGAATAACAATGGTGAATTCCCCTGAGCTTTGGTGTTTTTAATGGTGGATTAGACTGTCAGGCAGCAATTAAATGGTGTAATAAAAAGCTAAGTGCTCATATTTCAAGGTTCCTGCCTCCTGCTCCGCGGGGAGGCGCGGGGCAGGGGGCTGCTCCAGCTGCCCGTGTGGTCCAGCCGTGGCTTTGCGAGGAAGAGCAAAGGAACTTTTCAAAGGAGATTTGCACACAGTTTACATAGAATTTGCCAAATGTGGGATTACAGAGCATAAATCTGTGCAAACTTCCTTCTGCAGCCTTTGAACGTGCGGCTTTTGAATGAAATGCTTCTTGTTTTGTTTGTGGCCTGCTGTTCGGGGACACGGAGGGACCTTCACAAAGACACAGCCCTGCCGCCGCTTCCCGAGGAGCCTGGGTTTTGTTTTCCTTAAATTGGGTGGAGAGAAGGAAAGGCAAACGTTCGGGAAACTTAAAGGCAGATGAAGCCAGCGGGAGCCTGGCGCTGTGCAGTGAGCTCTGCACAAACCCCGCAGCCACCGCAAGCCCTCCCTTGGCAAAACACGCGGGGGCGGCCGGCAGCCCGGGACCCCCAGCGCAGCGGTGACGGCAGCCCCCAGACCCACCCCCGGCACAACTCAGCCCTGGCATCGCGCACAGCTCGCCAACGCGCTCGAGCCCCAAGCAGAGGCAGAGCCGGGGGCTTCCAGAAGCGGCTGGGGGATGCTGGCACCCCCGGTTGGGACGCTCACGGCTCCAAGGACTCCTGAAACCATTTCCCTTCCTCTGCCTGCTCTGCCAGCCGTCGCTGCACCCACGGAGCCCTCCTCCTCCTCCTCCGCCCCTGGGCTCGTGCACCCAGCCAAGCAGCGTTTTCCCCAGGGGAGCGCCGTCTCTCAGCGCAGCCCCTCGGGCAGGAGGAACCCATGGAAGCTGCCGCTTCCACCCCTGGCTGGTGAGGGGCCGGGCTGGGGGCTGCGCCGAGCCCCCGCGCTCGTCAGGCAGGGCCAGCACTGCGACACTGCCACTGCTGGATTGCGGAGAATTTCAGAGAGATTGTGGGGAGATGAAACAACAGCCCTGCGAGATGGCATTTCCAAGCTGCATTAATATCCATCACAACGCCTCTTCTGACACCCCCTCCCGATCCAGCGGAGAGCTTTGTTTATTAAACACTTACTTGCTTTGCCCCGTGCTTCTGCAGCCCCACGCAGGCGGCGTTTGCCCCCCCGAGCATCGCCATCGAACGGCAGGCGGGGGCAGCACCAGGGCACCCCAGCCCCGGCCGCCTCCTGTCCCCGGGCACACGGCAGCACCCGGCACTCTCCAGACACGCCGAGTGCTGCAGAAACACTCCCAAAAACACGTTCGCAGAGGGAGGAGGTTTTTCAGGCCGGGTCACCCGGCCAGGCAGGGTGCTGCTGCCCGAGCCGCACTTCGATTTGCTGCGGATGAACCAGGAGTCGTTTCCCTTCTGAGGTCCGCTTCTGTGGGCCCCGAGCAACCACGCGCACAAAACAACCGCGAGTGGAGACCGTGAGCATCCCCCAGCGCCGGTGGCACCCACGGGGACCCGGTGGCACTTGGTGCCAGCCTGGCCTCCTGCACGCCCGCCTGCACCCAGCAGCCAACGTCACCCGCGTGCAGCAGGCAGGGAAGAGGCTGCAGAAGGGGAGACACGCTCCAACAACACCTCAGAACGCAGGAACCTCACCGCTGAAGGCGCTCTTTATGATCACAGGTATCTTATTTCAGTACTCGCTCCCAGAAGCAAGGCGTCTGACAGGTATTTTGTACAGAGGAATGCAATAGCAGGGGACGACCCAGGCTGCTCTCTGCAGGGCGCTGAGCCTTGGGCACGGTCCTGCACTTGGCAAGGGAGGCTGCGAGCCCAGGCCCTGCGCTCACACCTGCAGCACATGTGGGACCCACGGCAGAGAAGCGAGGAAGGAGGAAGGAGCGTGCCCATCGCTACCATGCTCCATGCAGCAGAGCGAGCAGCAGCACGGGGCCTGCACCTGCAGACGGGTGGCAGCGAGCAGGGGGTGGCTCTGCCTGACCCCCCCCATCACCTCGGGGCCAGGAGCATCCCCGCAGTGGCTTCCCCTTCCCACCCGGCCCCCACCTCCCCAGCCCGTCACGCAGGGTTAGAGGCGATGAAAACCATGTGCTTTCCTAACCTCATTGTGCATCGTGTGTTTAGGGCCCTTGCTTTATCAGTTTTTATCCTGTGTAATATTCATCACACTGGTTTATTTATGGGCCCCCTCTTCGGGAAGGTATTTTTCAGGCCTGGTGAATAAAACATAAGCCTTTGCTGCTTGTCAGAGCGAATGCGGCTCCTCTGATGTCAGCCTGACTAACGGCCTTTAGTTTTCTCCAACGACTGCACTTTGAGAGAAATTTATTTGTATTTGGGTTCGTGTTGGTTGGGAAGATGTGAATTCTGTTCCCTTCAGAATAAATGAAACTTCAGCCGCACAGCAGCTGGCAAGGCAGGAGCAGGACGGGCGCTGACGGCCCCCGGGGACGGGTCCCCAGCCTGGGGTGGTCCCCCTGGAGCCCCCCAGTGCAGCCCCTCGGGCAGAGCCGTGCAGAGCCCTGGACGGCCCGGGCTGCCCCCCCGCTCCCAGCCGGTGCCCAGGCCGTGCAGTTGGCTTCGCCGTGGCACTGCTGAGCCCAGACCCCCCCGCACACCCCCAGGCAGCTCCACAGGCACCGCTGGGCGCTCCCTGGCCTCAGAGCACAAACCGAAAGGCACAGCTTGCTCCCCTCCCCTGACAGCATCCCTGCCCAGCGGTTACGGAACAGGCTCCCTCCTGCTGTAGGGATTCCCTCTGGCCCTGCAGCCTCCTGCCGCAACGTGTGCGCCTGCACGCCTGCGAGCGGAGCGGTTAAACCCCTCCGAGCTGGCTGCTGCAGCCTCCCCTCGTGCCCAGAACCGGCCGCGCTCCCTGGCCAGGGGCACGGGGGATTGCTCCTTTCCCTGCCCCATGCCCGGGGGTGGTGGAGGCCGCCCCGTTTGCTCTATGCTCACAGCATTTTGTACCCACCCTGCAGATCGTGACCAACGAGCCCTCGTCTCAGCCCCTGGGAGCTGGCTCCCACTGGCAGCACGAGCCACCAGCTGGCCCTGCTGGGAGCAGGCACCCCGCTCTCAGCCTGGTCCCATTATTCCTCTCTTTTCCTCGTGGAAGAGGATTAAACGGGCGCTAACTCCAGGAGGGACTGCTGCGGGCAGATTAGCAGCATTAAGCAAAAAGAGGCAGAATCCTTCTTTGCAGCAGAGATCACTGCAAGCAACCCCCGTCACAGCAAACACCGGCAGTGGGCTGCAGGCTGAGCCACGCTGAGCATCCCCGTGACAGCACGGCCTCCTGAGCACAGCGGGACGGAGCCTGCACGTGCGCACACGGGGCCGAGCACTGCGAGGAGTCGGGCATCGGCCCCTGCACCACGGGGCAAACCCGTCCTTTTGCCAGTTAAGGAATGCCTGGCTGTGACCCAAAACTCCTATTAACAAATCAAACCATAAAACCAACAGAAACAGCCAGGAGATTTCCCTCCATCATCTGCTAATTTATAGGGTTACTGGTGTCAGCAGTTTAAAAGAAGCAGAATTCTATCAAAGAGCCACTAAAACCCGACGCTGTGCGCTTTAAAACAATCACAAACGTTCATCTGAAAAGACTGCTTGGGATATAATTCCTTGATGTTTAATTATTAATATTCCAGACAAACTAGTTAAATTCCACTGAAGAGAAGGAGAAGCAATCAGAGTTAAAAATTAGCTGAAGGAGTATCATAAATCATTCTGGGGAATATTTTGCAGAAATCTCACTGGAGCTGCTTATGCCGAAGAGATGGGTCTGCCGCACGCCCGGAAACTTGGAAGGCAGGGAAGGAAACCAGTTGCGTGTGCCCCTGAGACACAAAAAGCTGCAGAGGATTTTCCAAAGCAGGGCAGATCTCTGCTCCCTGGACAGACAGCGAGAGGGCACAGAGACGAACGCAGCAGCTTCATCTATCACGGCTGCGGCTGCATCTCTGACCTCCGCCGGCTCCTCTCGGCAGCAGCCCTCCCGCACTGCCGCACTCTGCCGTCACCCGCCCAGCGCCCGCTGCTGCTTTGCTCGGTCTACACGCTGACTCTTTTGTCAATACATCTCTCCTGACTCTGACTGATGCGCCTCATCGCCCTCAGTGCCAGATAAGCGCCTCTTAGCACAGGCGTTCCTGCAGCCTGTGATATTCGGAGACGTCTCTGGCCTGCCCGACCCCATCCACCACCTCCCTGCGCCCTCAAGCACAGCACGCAGGGCCCTGGGCTGGAAGCTACGCAAAGCCAATGCCAGCACTCGGCGTCCACATGCGCCCCTTAGGGTTACCTTCAAAACTCCAGCCCACGACCGACCAAATCCTCCACCCTCCCCGTCGGGGTCGGCCCCCAGCCCCGACACCCCACGCCCCTGCGCATGCTCCTGCAGGATGGGGCCGTGGTTTTCCTTCAGCCCGGCTTCTTCCCCTCGCACAGGGCCACGGGCAGCAGCAGCCCACGGTCGCAGCCCTCTGCCGTCCCCTCCCAGCACCGCCACTGCACCGAGCTCTTCCGAACGCGAGCGTCCTCCCTGTCCCCGCAGCGCAGCATCCCCCCCAGCCACCCGAGCCCCCGCAGCGTGGGGCGGGCAGCGTGTGGTGCCTCTACAGCTTCTGGGTTAAAGCCCCTGCTTTTCTACGCTTTTTCAGCTTCCAATTTCTTTTTCCAATATGTTTTCAGAAATCCCTCCAAATCCTCTCAGCACAGCTCAGAGGGAACAAAGACAGGCACCTCTGCCGAGGCAGCCCCCTGGATCTCGCCGGGTTCACAGGAGCCGCACACCGGGGCCCCCCGCTTCCCGGATCAGGCCTTCGCTTTCTTTCCCCCACCCCTCCCCTCCCTTCCTTGCTGTTTGGTTTTACTTATCTAGCAGAAGATCAGAAAAGCCAAGTTTTCTTGCTGCTTCATCTTGATTCAGTCAGTTTTATATCTCACAAGCACATATGCAGATTTCTCTGCTTCTTTATTTGTTCATTAAGACTTCAATAAAAATGTTACAGAAATGCCCTTTTTTGTTGTTAATTGCAATTTCTGTTTTAATATGCGAGTTGTGCCGGCTCTCCTCAGAGACTCCCCGAGCCTCTCTGTAAATAATACAGCCGCCCCAGCCCAGCGCGCTGCCTACTGAGTATTTGCACAGTTACCAAAGCGCGGCCGAGGCCGACGGCAGCGCTGCCTCCTCGGGACGGGCTTCCCCTGCGCAGCGCAGCCCCCGCAGCGGCCCCGGCTGCTGGGGAGCCCCCAGCGCCCCCGTCCCGGTCCCCTCTGCTGGGTCCCCGGGTACCGCAGGCAGCAGCGGAGCCGGGGCAGCGGGCGAAGGCGGCCGGCAGCGTGCTCTGCTGAAGCTGCCGGTGCCCCGCAAGCAGCGAGGAGCTGGGCAAGCCGCGGGGCTGCGCCTGGGCAGGGCGGCGCTGCGTGTCCCGGCCCGCCTGCAGCAGTGCCACTGATGCCCAGGGACGTGCAGGGATGCGGGCGGCCCCACCACCTCCAGGTTGCTGCAGGCTTTACGGATTGCAGCGCCACATCCAGCGATTAGCCAGCGCTGAGAGACCCCATTATCGCTTGTCTGTATCTTTGCGCAACGCGAGTCAGTTCGCTCTGATGTTTTCCATATTGAGTGTCTGCCTCGGGCTGAAATTTTGAGGGAAATTTTAGCAAGAACAGTTCAGACATTTCCGAGAACAAGCCGCAGTAAAATGCTGCTTTGACACATCCACAAAGTGTTCTGCAACCCCAACACCCAGACACCAAACAGTTCCTGCAGGGCCCCGCGAGCGGCTGGGAGCAGCGCAGGAGGCAGGGGGTGCCCCCAGCCCTGCTGCCCCCCGAGGCTCCTGCTGCCCACAGAGCACTCACCACGGTTATACGGGGCAGCAACAGCTTCTCTGGGGCTTCTCCCTCTCCCCATACAGTTAGGGAATGGTCAAAACACTAAATCTGCAAACACGGCGGAGAGCCCGGAGATGGCGGCACCGGGGGCACCGAGCGCATTGCAGCCCCGCAGCCCGCCACCCCTCGCAGCCCTTCTGGTCCGTTCAGAGCTCTCCCCGGCTGATTTCACCGAAGCCGGGCTGTGTGGCACGCGGTGAGGGGTGCCAGCAGTGTGACGGAGCCCAGTGGCAGCACCTCCTCGTGGCGCCGGCACAGCCCCAGCTCCGCACCCGACGGCCGCCTCCTGCCGCCAGGTTCCTGCTTCCGAGCCCGGGGCAGGGCTGGGAGACACGGCGTGGGCTGAAGGAACACAAGTGCCCCTAAAAAGGAACCTGTGAAAACCAAATCAAATGAGAAGAGGCATGGCCAAACACGGGAAAAGGGAGAGAATCAAACTAATTAAGTGACTGAGATAACACTGTTTAATGGTACATTTAATTCATGCTTAATTCCAGAGGAGCTCCGACAGCAACCCCTATGGCATCCACACGAACAGCAGATAAATGGATTGTGCTCAGTGCTGAGACAACGAGCACCCGACAACTCAGCACAGTCACACATGAAAAATGTGTTAACAGAAAATATATCCCGTGACGTGTACCACTGGCACATTTGATAACACATCCTCAAGAAATGAAATTGAAGGGTCAGATGGATCTGTGTGCCCTGACAATGGAGATTAGCGGGAACAGCACAGGGTCCGTACCTGTGGTTTCTACCTGCTTTCATGCCTGCAGAATTCACAAAGCACAAGGGGGACCAGAAAAGCAGCGGCACAAAGAGACCACGAGCTGGAGCGGCAGCGCCAGCACGGCGGCGTAGCGGGTGCTTGCTTGCAAGAGAAGAATTCGGTAGCTGGCAGCAGCAGGAACCGGCTCGTGTAGAAACTCCAACTTTGGAGTGAGAACAGCTCCTGCCAGAGCTGCTGCAGCAGCAAAAAGAACCCAGAAATTAGCTTGGCATAACAACATCTAACAGCCTACCAGTCAGCAGTAAAATCAACTTTCTGGTTGCTAATTCTGGATGATTGAACTGCACAAAGCTTAGGATTTCTTTATGCCATCATTTTTCACTCTAAAAAATCCAAGAAAATGTTGGACTCTTGTGGCAAATGCCTGTTTTGGAAGCAAGCTGCTCTCGTATATTATATTGTTCTGGTACCGCATCACAATCTATCAAAGTCGGAGTCCCCAGAGCAAAAGAAATCAAAACATCATGAATAAAGTGCAACTTTAAAACTCCAGTAGTCTGACAGTGTTAGACTAAGCCTCCTAACATGCAGTGTTGTATTGATGCTTTCCCCTAATAAAGTCAATGCTGGCCTAGCTCCGCTGCCTACAGCGCATTTGCTCAATTAGAGGAGAACAAATAAGGCAGGAAGCCAAGATGGTGGTGGTAAACACCGCGCCGGGCTCGCGGGGGCTGCAGCACCCAGAGCATGGGCAGCCGCGGCTGCTGCCTTGAACCTGCCCCCTCCTGGCACCCTGCTGCTGCGGGGCCTGGGACCTGCCACCCGCCGCCCCCGATGCTGCCGGGGCTGGGGGGCTGAGCACCGACCCGAGCCGGGGGGGCAGCACCCACCGCAGTGCACGACGAGCGGGGCCGTGGGACCTTGTCTGGAAGCTGCATGGGCTCTGCAGCTGCTTCGGGATCTCCCCCTCCCCAAATCACGGCCACCGCTCTCAGGGAAGGGGATGCAAACTGGTGCAAACTCAGCTCAGACGTTAACCGCTGTCCCTCCCAGCCTCGCAGAACTCCGACACCCGCGTCCCCTTTGCACCGAAGCTGCCGGCGCTGCCTTCGAGCGCGGTGCGTGCAGCGCTCAGCTCTGCTGTGCGGGCACAGCCCGCTGGCATCTCCAGCCCCCTCTGTGCAGCAGCTCGCCCCCGGGCCACCCTCACGGGCCTCCTCGGGCTGTCCTCTGCCGCAGGAGCAGGATCCTCTGGCACAGACAGATCGCTCTGATCCCCCCCGACTTGAGTGGGCAGAAGGCACCCGTGCTGCCATGGGCAGCTGCGTTTTCTTGCCCTCACGCGGTGCTTCTGGCTCCCGGTTTGCATTTCCAAAGGCAATTAGAACAGCCTGAGCTGTGAAATATGTCAGCGATGGCTCAAATGACCAAGCAGCACAGGGGACTCACACTTTCACACCTTTTCTGCTGCTCAGAAGAAGTCCACATAGGTGCAGGTGCAGAAGGAGAGAGCCCCAGGGAACCAAGTGACAGGAAAGAGCAGCTGGCAGGTTAATGCCTGATTCACCCCCGAAGCCTTGGGGAGACCGGCAGGCAGGGCGCCCATTTCACAGGTGGAAACGCATCCTGCAGCAGCACCAGCAGCCGAGCATCTGCAGGCTGCAGCAGGGCAAGTCGGCTGCACACCCTGCCCCACGCTCCCGGCCCCACGGGGACTGTGGCAGGGCACGGCTCCGTCCTGCCACTGCTGCCACCGAGCTCCTGCGGGGCCCCGTCCCCCCACTGCCATCTGCGTGGGCATCGAGCGTGGCCATTTGGAGCGGAGCACAGCGAGGTACCCGAAGGAAACCTTCTCCTGCCAAGAAGAACGGGCGGGAGAGCCAGGAGATCCGGGCAGCCTCAGGGAGGAAGAGCCTGGCGCACAGGTATCTGGATGGAGCTGGGAAGGTTAGCACGGGAAACACGGGCATGCGTAGCAAAAGCAGGCGAGCCAGGCAGATGGCAAGGTGAGATGCAGGAGCAGAGACAAAGACCAAGGCAAGAGCGACAGCGAAAGGAGGCAGGAGAGCCCCCGGGCAGGACTGGTCCCTTGCTCTCCAGAAGAGACCGAGCCGGATCCCACCTGCGGTTCAGTGCCGGCACTCACACAAAGCAAGCGCAGCCTGGGGCTGGTGTCACCTCACCCGAGAAGCTCCTTTGGCCCTGGGGCTTGTGTCCAGGCAGGGCATAGCCAGGGATGGGGCTGCACCCCACGTGCACCCAGCACAGGGGGGAGTGGGGACAGCAGAAGGAGCATGGGCTCATGCGTGTGGGCTCTGGCTCCGCAGGAGAGGAAGAAAGGCGATGGCTGTGGCGGCTTGGCCGTGCCCCCCCAGGAAGGAGGGAGCAGCACAGACCCTGCTGGGTCCCCTGCAGCCTGGGTGCCAGGGCATGGCCTCTGCCAGGCGCCACGAGCAGCCCATCAGCAGAGAGCGCACGGGAATTAAAACGCCTCCCGCACGGCCAAGTCCATCACCTCTCAGAGCAGCTCTTTTCTGGTCTGGCAAGTAGCAGAGTGAGGCTGTAATAGAAAATCTCCCCACGGCTCCATCCAGTCTGAGAAGAATTAGATGAGAGCAGTCGAAATCCCCCGAGAGCTCCCAGCCTCGCCGCCGGCACTGGGTGCAGGGAGAGGCCGGGGCAGCTCGCGGCATGGCTTCTGCGGCACACTGACCTCCTGCGCTCCTCCTACGGCCCCTCTCACTGCGAGGGCTGCTGCTCCTGCCTGAGGCGGCACACGGACTTTTTTTCCCCCACTTTTTAAAACTGTCGCATCCCACTGAGCTCCTTCTCTAATCACCAGCTCTAAATCCCAACCCTGGCCGCAGGATTTCCACCCAGCCGCCTCCTGCTCCGTGGGGGTGGATTACTGATACGCATATAACGGCGTGATGATAACCCCCTGCATTATCTGTGTGGGGCACAGCAACGAGAAGGGAGACCGGGGGGGCACAGGGACCCCGGCACCAGCGGGGAGCCCCTGCCCAGCTGGAGGGCACAGCCCTGGGGCAAACCTGCTCACGGCCACCGCACCAAACCCGGCCGACTTCAAGACCTCGCCAGACAATCACAGCCCCGCAGGTCGCAGCTTTACCCCCAGGAGAGCCGGGCTGGCACAGCGAGGGGACGGCCCTGGGGGCCTGGGCTGCCTTCTGCATTAATGCAATTAACGCAGCTAAAACACAACTCATACTCAGCAACAAATGAGTAATGTCTGCTACGACAGCGCTCCCTCGCAGCCACCTCTGCGCTCTGTCTGTCAGCCACTCGCCTGCCCCCCCGTCCCCCCGGCTCCCCCTCCCAGCACGTCTCCTCCCTGCAGTCCTGTAAAGCCCCCCCTGCCCAGCCTGCCCTGTTGCTGGGAACACGCAGGGCACCAGTACAGCAGAAGGATTTAATTGCATGTCAAAATTAAATCTCTTTTGATGAAGAACAATTCAACTACGGCTCTGCCTAATCAAATTAACAAAGTCTTTTTTGATTTTCAATTATCTTCTTCACTGGAACACTTTATCCGGTGCTCCTGCGATACGGCTGACAAGCCCCGACTAACAATTAAGGTGTTTGCTGCACTTCACCAAGGCAGGGTGACCACCGGAGCCCTCCTCCATCTGCCTCCCGTTAACAAACCAGGGAAACAACTGGAGCAGACCGCAAGGTTAAGTAACTCCAGCAGCCCCTCTGCGGCAGCACGGCCAGGCCCTCCCTGCCCCGTGGCTGGGGAGCTGCTCCCCTCGCCGGGATCCCGGCATGGGCAGCCTCGTGCGAGGGCTGTACCGGGAGCAGCGCACCCCCAGCACCCACCTTACACCTTCCTGGCTGCCGGAAGGGCAAACAGCCTGAAAGACCCTCGCCATCACCCCAAACCACAGGGCCAGAGGCCACCAGCTCTATCGGTTACCAGCTGGGGATGGAGCTCCCTGAGCCCCCCTCCTGACAGACCCCAGGGTCCCGCAGGAGGTAGCAGATGGGAGCCAGTCTCAGGACCCCAGAGAGGGGCACATCCTGCACCCTGCCTGGTGCTGGCTCCCCCGAGCACCCCCATGCCAGCAGGGCTGCACGGGCACTGGAGGAGCTCCCAGCTCCCTGCAGCCGGAGAGACATTAAGCTCTGATGGCAGGACAAAATGTATTAGAAGATGCTAATTTAATTAAAAGAACACGACAATGGCTAAATTAGCAAGCGAAGAACACCTACCCTTAACAAGGGCACAAATACAAGAACTGGGGGATGCAGCAAGGCCCCGCGCGGGCACAGGCCGAGCCACCCGGCTGCACGAGGACGGTTCGAAGGACATCTCACCTCCCCGTGCGGCTGCGGCCGCTCAGCACACAGGAAAGCGCCCAGGACCCCAGCTCATCCCCCAGCTCGCAGCCCCGGGCAGGCACGCCGGGGAACCTCCAGCAATTCCTGCTCCTCTAACGCGGCTTCCGCTCCCAAACACGGGCTACGGCATCTAATCCTACTGCAAGGTCTCTGGGGCAGGGAACGTGTTTTTATTTGTAACTTCCTCTGCGTGTAGCAGCAGCTGGCAGAGCCGTGCCTGCTCCCCGCAGGCTGGGGGGGGAGCGGGACGCACAGAGCCCCCGCTGCTGGGGGAGCCTCACCCGCAGCTTCCCCGGCGGGCTCCATCCCGCAGCAGCCGCACTCGTCTGAGCGCAGCTTTACTGCCTTTTATCTTTACGAAGCTGTTTTCAACGGAAACCGCCTCAATTTGCATCGATCCGCAGCGCGCCGCTGGTGGCCCCGCCTGCGGGCTCGGGGCCAGTGGCCGCCCGGGGGTCCCCCCGCTCCGGGACCCCCCCCCCCCTCCAGCGCACACCGGCCCCAGGCGCCGCAGGGAAAGGGCCCCGGGGGGGCGGGGGGGGTTCAGCGGCCGGGAAGCTGCCGGGGGTCGCGGCTGCACGCCCCGGGGGGCTGCGGCGCGCTCCAGCGGGGGGAGCCCAGGAAGGGGGGCGGCGAGCGGGGGGAGCGCAGCGCAGCGCCGGCAGCACGGGCTGCAGCTGCCCCCTGCCGGCAACGCGGCCCCGCCGCCGGGCAGAGCCGGGCAGGGCCCCCCCGCGGAGGATGCTGCGCCCTGCGACCCCCCCCCGGGGACCCCCCCGGCTGCTCCCAGCCGCGGGTCCCAGCGCCCGGCCCTCCCCGCCCCAGGGGCTGCGCACTGCCAGGAGATGGGGAGGAGGCTGCGGTGCCTGCCCCCTGCCCGGTCTCCCCCCCCCGGACCCCTTATAAAGGGGCTGCACACAAGGACAGGGCACAGCAGCACCCCAGGTGATCGGTCACCCGGGTGCCAGGGGCCCTCTGCAGCACAGGGCAGAGCACGGGAGGGTCTGGGGGCTCTGCAGCAAGTTGCGCACAGGGGCACGGGGCCAGACTAATGCAGAGCACACCCTGCTGAGCCCCTGTTCTGGTGCAGGGGGGTGCTCAGGCTGCCCAGGCACAGGGGGACAGGGCTGAGCATGCAGGGGCCCTGGAAGCCCACCTGGTGCTGCAGCACGGGGTCACAGCACAGCCTGACGTTAGGGTTCTGCTTACCCGTGGGGTGACCGGGACTGGTGGGCAAGAGCCAGCAGCACCACCCCTGCCATCGGGGGGCACGGCAGAGGGGTGCCTGGACACTGCTCCTCCAGAACATCACTGGCTTCCAAAGAGAATATTTGATTCCCTCTCCCTGGACTAAGGGACCGGCTCCCATTCCCAGGTCTCTCCACTTCCATTCCCTTTTGTGCGTTTTCCAAAGAGGGGTTGATCACATCCTGGCAGATGCTGGGAGCAGACGCCTAATGGAGGCCATCTGCCACATTTCACAGGGAAAATTATTCAAACTCACTAGGACTTTAATTTAATCAGCTGGCACTGAAGTGGGCACTGGGCTTTCATGTGAGCAGGTGTGAGCACAAATCGGCAAAGGCAAGGAAAGCATTTCATCTCCATTCACCGAGCCCACAGAATAGGAGCTAATGCACGCTGCGTGGCCAGTGCCTTCAGCGGCATTTTTCACTAGTGCAAGGCACAGCTCACACAACACCACACCTCGAGCACTTCGCCACCAAGGCTCAGCGAGTAACCCCCAGCAGTCAGGAACCGCAACACGTAGGGAAGATTCATTGCAGATGACAGGAGACCAGATGGGACATCGGTTACAAGTGGAACGACTCTGCTGGCCTTGCTCTCCAGCACATTCATCCCCATCCGTGTCCCTGCAGATCCGGGAGTGCTGCTAAGCCAAGGCAGAGCAGCTCGGAGGGAAAGCAGCACGAGGGCCCCGTCCCCAGGGAGCTGGCAGTGCTGCCCAGGAGCTTAGCTCGGAGCAGCCCCGGGTGCCGCGCAGCACGCACCCCACCCTCGATGGAGCTGTCACACCCCCGCTCCCCAGAGGCTCCCCATGGGGTTACAGATCATTGGACTGCAAGGAAGAGTGGGAAACATCCGCCTGCACTCGGAAAATGGGACAGTGGGAACGGTGCCGTCCCTGCCGCGTGCTCTGACATTTCTGCGTTACCCAGACGTGAAGCAGCTTCCTGGGGCGCAGCGGTCTCAGCTCAGGCGCTCCTGGTGCACATGGTTACCCTCAAGAGCAGATAAAAACGCGTCTGTCACAGAAAGGGGATGAATGCAGCATGGCCTGTGCCCAAAGGCTCAAGTGCAGAGTGACCTGTTAGCTCTGCATGTGCCCGGTGTCTCCTCACCGTCTGTCTCAGGCTGCAGCTGATGCGCAGGAGCATCCCACCACACCACGGGCTCACAAACATGGAACAAACTCACGCCATGGATTAAAAGGTGAAAAGACACACGTACAATACAGCAGAGGAAAGGAGGTGGGGATGGAGCTCCTGGAAACGGTTCGTTAAGTCCTCATGCAATCACAGGACGCAGAACCTGTCTGCACTGCGGAGGACACCATCTCCAGCAATCCCCAGTGAATCCGACCTGGGGAAAAGTTCTTCCTGACCCCAAATCCAGGAGCTCATTTAAACCCAAGCTGGTAAACATGACACACTGTGCAAATACAAAGCCACTTACCACATTCTCCCCCTAAACATCAATCATATCACTCTCTTCCTGGCACTACCACATGTCCAGACTCAACAACTACAAGGCATTTTATCACGTGTGAGGCGACTAGCGACTGCCCCAGTACAGGCACTGTGCAAACTCACAGTCAGACGTGCTTTGCAGCTCTATAAGCTCAGGCACAGCTGGAACGCTCACTGGCATCAGCTTCTGCAACACCACCTTCTCCTTCTGCCAACTTCCCCTGCCACCACAACTGGTGCGGTATTATTGACACGTGACAAACCATTCTCCCCATTATCTGCACTTTACACCAGTTACCCAGAAGCCTGGTTTGGGGCATATTTCAGCCTCCAAACTCACTGCTCGTGCAGCTGGAGTGACCCGAGCTGCTTCTCAGCAGGACAGGCACCACACAGGGGCGAGGTGCAAGCACCCAGCGCTCATCTCCTCAGCACACAGGTACGACCTGGGCAGCAGGAAGGCGCAAAACCAGGTTTCATTCCTGGGAATGGCTAAGAAATCTCACGCACCTGCCCACTTCGGACCTTTCTGACACACTAGGGCCCAGCTTTGCTGGAAAACCCACGGAGCACCAGTGAAATTGGGCAGGGGGAAGGGGGATAACTTGGCAGCTGCTCACATTTAGTTTGCACCTTCTTTGCCAGTGTGGAAGGAAACAAACGACCTGTGAAGGGAATGGAGCGCAGTGATTCATTACCCCTGATGTGTGATGATGGCTTAATTATTTTTCTAACTGGGGAGAGACGCTTTCTGACAGCAGGTGCAAATTAATTCTCCACTGTTTTAAGGAGTGATCGGCCCAGGACAAGCAGAAAACTGGAAAACCTAATTAAATCGGGAGCTGGGTGGAATAAATGGAGCGGGGAGTTTGTTTGCATGGTGCTGATGGATATTAACGATTGCTGGTGAAGGCACCAGGGCTCCCAGCAGGAACACGGAGCTGTCTTAGTGGCTGCATGAGCCCAGCCAGCTTTGACAGTTTTGGGCAGGAGGTGTCACGGTAGTCACAGCAAGCGCTGCTCCCGCGTGCGGACGGGGAAGAGCAGGGCTCTCCCTGCAGAGGAGAATCTCGCTCACCGCGTGTGCCGGACAGAAGGATGGTGCTAGCGGGCCGGCAGCCAGAGGTGCAGGCGCCGGGGACCCCGCATCCTCCGGGGCTGTGCCCTGCAGGGCAGCAGGACCGGGGGGAGATTTGCCCCGTTTCTCCGCAACCAGGGCAGAGGCAGACTGATCAGCTTGCGAGGAGCCAGGGCCTGGCCTCCAGGTCTCCGCCGCAGGGCTCCTGGAAGCAGGAGCAGGGGCAGCGCGGCTCTGCCCCCCCAGCAGCAGCAGCAGCGCGTTTCGCCTCCACGCCTGCTGGCGCTGCAAGCCCTGCCCGCGCCTGCTGCAAGGGAGCCGAAAAATAACCAACACCTGAAGGGTTTTGCCACGGGGGGGAGCAACCCGAGGCTGACTGGGAGTATCATTAGCTCGGTAATCAGGGAGGAAAGAGTTTATATTGAAGAGTTGCCATGGAAACAGCAGCTCTACTTGCCCGCTGCCCCTTCAGCCCCGCTGCCCCCGGCTCGGCGCTGCGCGGAGGCGGCTGGGGTCCGTCACACACCGCTGCCACCTCTGCCTCGGCCCCTGCGGCTTCTGCCCCTTGGCAGTCGCCAGCAAGGAGCTCTGGAAGGCCGACACGAGCAGGATGCCTCTCCTCTCCTGTCTTCATCCCACTCCTGAGAAGCAGAGCCCCTGGAGAGCCGGAGCAGGATTTGGGGGGGGGGACCATCATCCGCGCCTGGCTCCCCACCACACACACCTGGGGCAGCACAGCAGCACCCGTGCCTACACCTCCGGCTCCATTTCACACGTGGCCATGTCCAGCTGGGCCCCAGACCCCTACCTGCAGCCCCGGGGTAAGCCCTTGCCACCAGCGGGCCGGGTCCTGGGCTCTGCGGGGCTCTGAGCCCCCCCCAGGGGGATGCAGCAGCCCGGGACCACCGCTGCCCGTCCCCTCCGTGGGGCTCTCACAGCCACGCTCCCAGGCTGCCCGTGCCCACGGCTTGGTGTTTGCAGAGGTGCTCAAAGAGAATGGGGTCAGTCTGCAGTGCAGATGCTGCTCCCAGCGCCCATCTCTGGGGCAACTGGGAGAGGGGACTGGTTACCAGCAGGGCTGAGCCCCCCCACAGCCGACACAGCACTGAAAATGGGGGGGATCGGCCGCATCCTGCCTCCGGGGCTCTGCCCGGCCAGCACCCCTCCCACTCCTCCAGCAGAGCTGGGAGAGCACGCCCTAATTGCTTTTTGTTTTTCTGTTTCTCCCATCATTAAATCCCTTCTTCATCCCTAATAGTTCGGGATTATATGAAGGTTAATATGTTTCAGGTTCCACACAAGTACAGCTAATTAACAAACAGTCCCCTCAATTCCCTTTAATGCCTACACATGTAATGCGATCGCTGCAATTACCTGCTTCCCAAAGCCATTACGAACCACAGAAAATTAGCCAGAACAGGTGATAAAAACCTTCTTTTACTGGTTCATAAAAGGAGTGATCTCAGGGCAGCAGCTCCACACCACCCAGCTGTACACGGGGAAGGGTCAGCACCATCCCGAAGGGGCCAGGCTGCCCCTGAGCTGCCCCGAGCAGCCACGGAGGCACCATGTGCTCCAGCTCCAGGTCCTGCCGGGGGCTTGGGATGCCACCTTGTAGGAGCCAGCCATGCCTTCCACCCACAGAGATAATTTGTCACTAAGCAAACCCCACCCAGACATTCAGGGCACCCCCAGGTGAGCAAGCAGGGCTCTGCTCCCAAGGGACACCTTCCCTGCTCACGCAGGGTGAAAGCAGAACTGGGACCAGTCCCAGCCCAGGGTCCTGGGGCTGCCACATCCATCAGCATCTTGCAATAGAGCTGAGCTAGCATCCCCAGGGACAGACGTCAGGAGCCCCTGGGGAAGGGTTAGAGCTACTCAACATCACCCTGCAGGGAAAGGGGGGACACCTAAAGAAGCACCCTTACCCACAGGCATCCTGCCTGGGGAGCAGCACGCTCTGCAGGCCAGGGGGCAGCAGCCAGGCTCCCTCAGCCTGCGCTCTGTGCCGGGGAGCCGAGCAGTTCCTGCAGCAACCAGAACCGCCTGCAGCCACACCGCTCCGTGTCTGCTTCGGGAAGCCTCCGAGGGAGAGACCCCGTGCCAAGGAATGCGATGAGCTCTCAGCAAATTGCTCCATTGGTCTATTAGCCCTCGTTAAGAACCTGTACCTATCAGGCGAGTTTCAATTTCCAGCTACTGGATCCTGTTCTGCTTGTGCCTGCCAGATTAAAGAGCTCTCTAATAATCAGCATCTCTGCTCCATTATTTATGCTGCAGCAGTGATACACACGTCCCCCTCCAGGGCTTGTGGCCCAGGAGCAGCATCGGCTGCAGGTCCCAGCTGGGCACGGGGTGGCTCCATCGCAGCACCGCAGACCCCCGACGCAGGGCACCGTCCTGCCCACCAGCTCTGTTCGAAGCACCCAACCCCGTCAGTACGCAACGAGCCCTCGTGCAGCAGGGCAGGGCACGGCCCCGCTCGGGCTGAGCACCCTCAGCCCCCTGGGGCTCTGCGCCCAGCCCCGTCCCAGCCACAGGATTTGTACCCTGCAGCCTCCGGCAGCAGACCCTCTGAGGCTCAGAGAAGCAGCCCCACGGGGGTGCCCAAGCTCAGCACCGCGGTCCATGCACCAGCCAGCACGGCCACAGCTCGGTTCCTGAAGGCACCCATAAATCTGAGAGCCTTAGGCTGGCACCCAGCCACAGCACAGCCAGAGCTGCACCCCAGCCTGGGGACACACGGGGATGCCCCGGGCCAGGGCACGGCGCTGAGCAGAGAGGGGCAAGGGGGGGCTGCACGGCACGGGCCTGGCACCTGGGGGTCCCACTTGCCGCACCCCATCCCAGGAGCACTGGGTGTCCTCCCCACAGCTCCATCCAGTGTCCCTCGTCTCCTCGGCATCCTCCCCGAGTGCCCAGAGCACCCTCCAGCGTTGGGCCTCCTCTGCAAGAGCTCCTTATAAATGTAAATTGGGAACAGCCTCGCAGCACAGGAGGAAAATCACTGTAAACAAAATCTCCGTTGCTGTGGAAACCATTAAAAATAGATTCCCCACGCTCCCCCTTTTGTGCTGGGTATTATACAGCTGGTCTCCTTCATTCCACATTATTATTACTTTTTAATTATGAATAATTTCCTCCCTTCTATAGGAAGATAGAGTAAAAAACAGAACTTTCCGAACGAAGGGCCTTTAGGATATATTTCAATATGCAAATGACAGCAAACATGCATTCTGTAGTGTTTACGCCACAGGGTAAAAAAAAATCTCTGCATTAACCCTTCCCACCCCACAGCCCCCATTTCCCCCCCCCTCAGCCAGGGAGGCCGGGTGTCCGTGGCCCCCCCCGTGAGCTGCCCCAGGACGTGCAGGAGCAGCAGCGCAGCCGTGCTTCGTCCTGGCAGCCCAAAACAAGACGTGCCGCAGCGCTCCCGCTGCAGCCCTCGGACACGTCACAACAGAGGCTCCTCGTGGCAGGGACCAGGTTTGCCCCCACGTGAAGGGCCCTCGGGGCTCAGGAGCACCGAGACCAGCGCAGCTGCTGCGGCCGCCTCCACCTGCTGACACAGGGAGAGCACCACAGCCAGGCTCGGCGGGCACGCTGCCCTGCTGAGAAGGGGCGCACCCGGTCCCTGCCTCACCTACAGGGGAGGTCCCCTCTGATCCAGGGTCTCTGAACGGCAGAGAGACTTAAAATCGTCTGGAGAAATATAGGCCCAGAAACACGGTCCCGATCCAGACTCTGACTCAGGTGCTATTTGTGGCCCTCGTTATCGGAGAGGATGCTCCTCCACCAGGGAGGCGGTCGGACACCGGCACGGTGCCGGGTGCCGGCGGAGGTCTGGCAGCAGCGCCTGTGCCAGGCAGAAGGCTCCCGAGCAGGCTGGCCCCAGCCCACTGCCATCGGGTCGCCGGCTCTGTGCGAACCCCACGCTGCCGCGAAGGAGCAGATGGGCAGCACGGGGAACCAGCTCGGCGCACGCTGAGCTGATGTCCTGCCCGCTCTCCTGCTGCTCGTGCTTCCCCTTGCTCCGCAGGGGGGGGTGGCAGCCCTCCAGCCCTGCAGCTCCACGGGGCCAGGCCCCCACCTGCCCTGGGGATGCCAAAAGGGGTGGGCTGTGGGACGGACAGCTGTCCGTTTGTCCACGGGGACCCAGCACAAGCAACAGCCACCAGCGATTTGCGCAGGATGCCCCAAACCATTTTCACTCCCCCAGGAGGCAGCTGGGTCTGTCAATGCAGGGAGCACAACTTACTGGAAACTTTCCTGAAACCAAAGCATCTCATCGTACAACACTCACAAACACGGCAGAGACCTGCCCTTGCAGGAGGGGAAGACGATTTAGTGTGGATCCCAAGACAAAACCGACAAGCCTCGATGTGCTGTACTGAAAAAAGCCAACAACACACCAAGATCCACAAAGAGAGTGTCACCTGCAGGACAGAGCGATGCCACCGCCAGCCGCAGCTCCACGTCCCCCGGGGCAGCACGGACCCAGCACTGGGGGCCCGAGACCCCACATGCGGCCAGGGTACAACCCCAGACCTCCCCAGGAGCCCACCCTCTGCCGGAGCTGGTTTTCGGGGGCTCTGAGAACCAAATCCCCATGACAGCCCACAGCACTGCTCCTCTTTCTTCTTACCTGACTTCTGAGGGAGATCTTAGCAGGCTGCCTCCTTCTTCCAGAAATCCCCAGAGAAAACAAGATTCCTCCTCTATAACAAGCTCTGTTGAGTCCCATTTTCAAGAGCTTTAGTGCTCCATCTGTTCTACCGTAACCCAAATTTTAACCTAGCCCCAAGTATCAACACCGAGCATTATTACTTCCCGCAGCTGATGGCTACGAGGGCCGTTAGACCCAGGCAGTGCTGGCCGAAGACGGCCACGCTCTAATCCCCTGCTCATTCGGGCTACACTGCCTCTGCTAGGCAGATATCCAGGTTTGATCCGAAGATGTCAAGTGATGTAGAATCCCCCACAGGCTTAAGCTGCTCCAGTGGTTAATTACCTTCCCTGATAAAAATACGTACTTTGTTTCTAGTCAAAATTTGTCTGGCTGGAGCTTTCAGCGCCTGGATCTTGTTATGTCTCCCCTGCTAAATCAGAGAGCTCTGTACTTGCAGAAATCTCTTGATCACAGCCCAGAAGTACCTACGTCTCAAAGTCACCTCCTAAACTTCTCTTGGAGGAGAAGTTCGGCACACTTGTGTCACATCTCTCACAGCAAAGCACATTTTCCAGACCAGGAACCATTTTCGTAGCCCTTTTCCGCGCAGCCCCCATTTCAGCAGCGTTCACCCAGCCCGGACACCCGGGGTGATCCCAGCACCCTGACCACGCTGTGCAGAGGTACGGCAGCCACTCGCCACGCCAGCGCTCCCCCCGTGCACACATCCCTGCTCACCCTGCCAGCTCCACGCGCAGCTACGGGAAGCACGTTAATGGAGCAATTAGCAGACTTCAGCCACAGCCATGCAGAAAACAGACTTCAGCATCCTGCCTCAGGGTGCTGGTGGAGAAAACATCAGTGAGGAGCCGCTGCTCACCCCCCAGGTCCTGCTCCCACCAGCACAGCTTCGGAATAGGAAGGACCCCAAGCACCTTTGTGCAGCCGGCGAGCTGTACCAGGGCCAAGGGCACGGGTGAGGCAATCGCCACCCCAGCACCATTTCCTCCTCTCCCAGCACATCCCAGTCACAGCTTTGCTATTGCCACCACGGTGGGGAGGAAGCAGCCACTCAGAAAGCAATACAAGGAGGAAGGACAGAAGCTGCAAATGCCTTAAGGAGTCAGGAGCTTGCCTTGGGGGGCTCAACAACTGAAGCGGAGGAGACCCAGGGCAGGCCGCCCGCACAGCACCCAGAGCCCACGGGGCACTGCCTCTCTGCCAGCCCCCGGTGCCACCCCCAGCCCCGCTCCCCCTGCCAGGGGGGCACTCGCAGCTCAGGGGCAGGCAGAGCCCCAGCAGTGACCCAGCCCAAGTAACGGCACTCGGGGACACCCTGCTGGAGACGCTCATCAAGGAAAACCATCCCGCAGTACCGTCCAGCCCCAGGACCAGGAGAAACCCATCAGGCTGCAGGGAATACTCACAGGTTGCCCAGCTCCGGTCAGCAAATCCCCTCCGGCCGGCCCTCCACTGGGACACGGCGGTGCACACAAACCCCAGGGACCCTCCGCAGCTCCGGGGACGAACCAAGGCCACGGCAGCTCCCTGCTGGCACGGGGCGCCGGGGAGCAGCCGGGGGACACAACTTTCTGCGCGCTCAATCACGCGAGGTCCTGCTCCAGCCACAACTGCATCCTTATTTAATTCACAGCAATTATGCTCACATTCTGCTAGACAAATAGATTTTACAAGCCCTCAGTTAAATGTGGATAATTACGGCTGCCTGCACCAGGGGACAGCCCTGCCCGGGCTCAGGAGGAAGAATCACATCCCGATTCCACTAATGCTGTAAATTAGCAAGGAGCGTCCCAATGGCAGCAGAGTAATTACCAGCTATTTCCCCCCCCCCTTCCTGTGGGCTGCTGCTCTCGCTCACTCCCCCCATCCTGCATCTTCCTCCCTCTCAGTATGTGTGTGTTTTCAGGCATATGCTGCTGTTAATGGGGCTTCTGTCGCTTCAGCTGCTGGCAGAGATTATTTTATCTTGGGAACCTCTTCCCATGTCAGCGCACAGACTTCCAGCTCTAAATCATCAACGAGGGAACGCACAGGTGTAGGGGAACAACAGAGGAACGCAGCAACTTTTGGTAGCACCAGTAACAAAGGCTCCAGGCAGGACAAGCCCCCAGCAGCTCCCCCCTGGGGCACGCACCCCAGGGCTGTGCTGGGGCAGCGGCCCCTGGTCCCAGCTGGGGGGGACAGAGGGGACCCCAGGGAGGTGGGAGGAAGCAGGGAGGGGGCTCAGCCACCCAGACAGGAGCGAAGGAGGACGCCTGCTCCCAGACCAACACAGGGAGCAATGCAGGAAGAGAAACCAGGGGCCAGGTCCTGCCTCAGCAGGTCACCCGGCAGCAAACACAAACCACACACTCGGTCCGCAGAACACCAAACCTGATCAATGTTTAACAGCCAGGTAAACCAAGACACAAGGCAGGGGAAAAAAAAACACACCCCAAATCACTGAGAGATTAAAACAAGCATGAAATTCCCCCCCGTGACCCCACCAACCTTTTCCATTGCTTCTCAGCGCTGCTGCACCTCCAGAGGATGAGCTGAGCCCCCGAGCAGACCTCCCGCAGGCAGCAAAAACCCACTGCTGCCCTTGGCAGGCCTCTTATAGCAGCAGTGCCAGTCCCCTCCCCAAGCCCTCGCTGCCACAACCGCCTGCAGGTGTGCCCAATGAAGGAGAAAGCCCCCTGTGGACGAGGGAAGCCGTGGTTTGGGGGGGCTGCCAGCTGTCGCCCCGTGGCACCGAGCCCCCGGAGCGGTTCCCACCGTGTGGCGGGGCTGGGGCTGCTCCGCGCTCCCCACCCGCAGCTGCCGCAGCAGAATAAAGATAAATAAAAGAAACAGAACGAAATCACCGCATTTTTCAAAGTGGCCTGTCAGGGTAAAGCCCTGCAATCTAGCTTCATTAGGCCCCGTGTCCCCATGATGACTCCGCCAGCAGAGGCAGGGCCACCTCTCGCCCGCGTCCCCTCTGTCCCCCCCCCGTGTCCGGGGTCAGCAGCACCCAGGCACCTCTGCCCCCCCCGAGCCCCGCCAGCTGCGACACACGGGGCCACGTGCTGCGTGCAGCCATTTATCGATGCGTTCCCCAGAGGGAAGGAGGGGGATGCAGCTCGGCATCTCCCCCTCCAGGCACACGCAGACGCGTGGGATGGAGCGAAGGCCATCCTGCGGGAAAGCTGGGTGACCCCTGCGCCCCGAGACCAACCTTGGAACTGGCTCAGCCCCTCAGCGCCTCGGCAGGTCCCAGCCCGAGCTCTTCCCCCGGTGCCTGCAGGAGGAGCAGGCGGCCTTGGCAAGCTCCCAGCCCAGGGCTCACGGGAGCGGGCTCGGCGTCTCCCCTTGCCCCCGCTTGCCCGAGCTGCTCCGTGCCCGGGCACTTGCGGAGACGATTCAGAGCCTGCGAACAGGGCTCAGCCCGGGGGCACCTGGGGGAACGGAGAGCTCTTCATTAAAATAATTACTTTAACGTCCAGGGGTAGAGGACAGCAGAGGCGGAGGGGAGTGGAACTCCCCTCGGTAAGCGCCGGCTGCTGAGCCCCTGCCCCGGGGGGGACCTGGCAGCTGTGCCGGCACTCACCCGGCATGGAAAGCGCCACGTCCGTCTCCGCAGCCTGCACAAAGCCTCTGCCGCAGCCCCCGTGACGAGGCTGGGAATATCTCAGACTCTGAGCACCAAGAGCTGCGTGGTGGGGGCACCACCGGCAGGCTCGTGCCCCCCCCCGTGCCCCCAGCCAGCAGCGCTGGGGGCTCTGCCCGCTGCCGGTGCCTTCTGCACCCCAACCCTTCTGCTGGCACCGGAGGGGAGGCGGGGTGCACGGCGGCTCCTAGCATAAGGAGGCTCCTGCCAGGGAAAGCTCATGTGCTTTACCACTGCTGAGAAGCTTCCGTGTTCCTGAAATACCATCTTCCCCTGGGCGACTTCACATGCAAGTCTTGGGACTTGCCAGAGCATTAAACTGACATGTAGGTCAGGGTAAGGAATAGCTCAACGCCTCCAGGAAAAAGGGTTTTCCTTCCATATCCCACTGCCTCCTCTGCAGCTAGATACCCAGCCCAGGAAGCAGCACTTAACATGGGTGACCATTTCAAGCCCAGCGTGAAGCAGTGTGTGGGGGTGGAAATAGGATTAAAAAAATTTCTGGGACCTGGTCTGGAGATAAGCTACCGTTTCTGGAGGCTCTTCATGGTCCCCAGAGCAGGACATCTGCAGCAAAAAGCACTTGCACAATTTAAAGTACCAGGGGAGCCTGGCTGGACATGGACAGACCTCCTGGACATCAGAAGCGTACCACTGGTGCTCAAAGGCAGGGCACCGGCGTGCGTCTGGCGACCGTCAGGCTGCCCCGCAGCTCGACACCACCCGCACGGCCAATATTGGCCCCGTGGGGGGCGGTGGGACCCTTCCCAGCAGTGGGACCCTTCCCAGCGGTGGGACCCTTCCCGGCGGTGGGGCCCTTCCCGCAGCAGGCGTGCAACGACCGCTGTGAGCACCAACAGGGGGCTTGGATGAAGCCAAACGCCTCCACTGCTCGTTTCATGGCCCAAAGCCTGCGTGCGCTGCACCTGAGCAGCACAGGGTGCAAAAACACACCTGGGGGCTGGGAAGCTGAATTCTCCCAGGTCGGGGTCACACCTCGGCACTGCCCCGCTGTTATCCTAACACCACAGCACGCTTCCCGCTGTAGAAATGGGGGACGGCGAGGCAGAAGTTTGCCTGATGAAGTGTCCCCGTGGCTGCGCAGCAGGAGCTGGGCATGATAGATCATAGGAATAAAACCAAGAGAAGGGTGACACAAGCAATCGGCAGAGCCCGGCTGTAAATCTCGGTTCTGATGGGCTCGAGATGAGCTGGCTGGGTTACAGGAGGGGGTGAGCAGCGAGGGAAGAGCCTGATAACAAGCGCTGCGAGCAGCGCCTCATCCCGCGTCCCGGCTGATGCAGAGGCCTTGCTGTCAGGGAGACAAAGTGGAAGCGCTCAAGTGCATCATTGATTTTTAATAAAAGCAGGTAACACTCTGGAAACCCAGCACTTAGCCCCACTTTCTCTTCCCTGCTTGCCCAGCCTCCCCCCAGCCCCAGCTCCAGGCACGAACAGCAGTGCCCGAGGGCCGAGGGCCCAGCACAGCCCCTGTCCCCCCCCCAGGGCTGCTGCCCGCTGCTTCCCCTCTGCTGGGCCCTGCTGGGATCGGGGATCGCCGACCAGCCGCGGTCCCTGCCTCCTCCCTGCGCCCACCCCTCGTCGGGGGCAGCGCCAGGGGGGTGCAGGGCTCGTGGGCGCTGGAGCAGGAGCCCCACGCGTCTCCATCACCTCCCTGCTGCTACTGCTGCGGACGCGGGGCTGCCAGCAGGACCCTGTGCTTAAACGCTGCCGCTGCGCTGGGCTGAGCCCCACACGAGGTTACGTGGTGGCTCTGGGGCCGGCAGCGGGGACGGGGTGGATGGGATGGACGGGATGGGGCGCGCCCGGGGGCGAGGAGCAGCGGTGATGCCGGCTGGCCCCCCGCGCCCGCAGGGAAGCTCGGCATCCAGCAGTGCGTGCGCACCTCTCCCCCGGCGTGTCACGATGATTGAGTGCAGGATGCAGGCACTGTAATGGTTTCATCAACTTAGCTACTTTTTATGAGAAATTTGTTCCAATGCCTTCACTTTTCCAGGCTGCTGTCACTTTAACAGATGCCAGGCCAGAAAGAATAATAATCCTGGCGGGGAAACTTTGAACCACAGCGAGCGGCTTCCCAGGGAGGAGGGCAGGAGGTGGGAGAGAGCTGATTTTTGCGGGAGCTCACAACTCAGAACTGCCCCAGCCTGAACCTGCCGGTGTCGGGAGACGCTCTCGTGCCCTCTTCTTCCTCCCTGGTGAGGAGCACCCGTGTGTAGCCACGCTGCAGCACTCATCGGACACGTGGCTTCGGACAACCCGGCCCCGTCCATCCTGCCTCGCTGCCTGCTGGACCAGTCCTCCGCCCCAGTAAGGGCTGTGCCCCCTCCCCACCCGGCACAACCCCCGGCCCTATTTCTGTCCCTGACGCCTCTCGCCCCCCTCCCAGCCCTGGGCTCCCTCCACACAGCTCTGCCGAAGCGCTCCGTCCCACTTGGCAAAGCACCTGACCTCCGCTCCCCACTCCCACGCTCCGCTCGAGCGCTCAATTATGCCCCAGAGCACCCTGTCACTTGCTCCTTCCACCCACAACTTCGCCAATTAACTCCAGCGCTCGTCTGCTGCCTTCCTGCCTGCACCCGCCGGGTAACAGCCGCCTGCAGCCCGCGCCAGCCGGGGCTCTCCAGGCGCGCACACGGGGAGGCCTGAGCCCGTCCTCGGCAGCAAGAAGCCACATTTTGGGTCAGACGCAGCCACGGGGTCTCCCCTGCAGGTGCCCCTGGTGCTGTGCCAGAAGCAGTGCCCGGGGCGCTGGCGCGGCACCGGCAGCCCCAGGGCCGAAGGACGGCCGAGCAGCGCCGCAGCCGTGGCGCACGCCGCAGCCCGGGGATGGCCCAGCCAGCCCGAGAGCTTCCCCTTCCCGCACGGAGAGAGGCTTTTACAGAAACGGCGAGATAAAGCGAGTGCAAATGGTGACTAAGCAGCCTGCAGGCTACCCTGCTAATTAGCTACAGCTCAGATTTACCGCTTGCACTGTGAAACTGCACGCAGGGCTGAGACGAGCCTCACGAGGGCAGGTATTGCGTCCCCCTGCATGCCCCTGCCCTGTGCAGCACCAAAGCAAGGGCAGGATGAACGCAACGCAGGCTCCATCCGGGAGCATTTGCTCAGCCCCACGTCCCGGCAGCGTGCAGACCGCGGGCAGGCAGCGGTGTGGGTTAAGATCCGCAGGACGTGCATGATGCCAGGTCAGTGTTCACCTCGCTGGGCTGGCACCTTCCACCACGAGTGGATTGCCCCTGTCTTTCTCCCCCCCCATCTCCCCGCTTCAAAACTCCCCACTCGCTGCCTCTCCCCACATTTCCCCGTCCCTGCTTCCTTCCAAGCTCTCCTCCTCCTTTCCACACCGCAGAGCTGCTCTCACCGCGGGCCGGGAGCCCCAACACCGGTGTGCTCCTGCTGCCAGCTCCTGCCGCATCCACCTGCCCGCTGCCGCCTTTCTGCTGAGGCCACGCCAGGCCAGGGACCCCCGACACCCTTGGCACCACCGCTAACAGCCCATAAATTGCTGCTGTGCTGGCAGACGCGGAGCAGCCAGGGCCGGGCACGCTGCCTCGCTCAGCCCCGCGCGCTGCTCCTGGCTGAGCAGAGCAGTTGCAAGGCTGTTCTCCTGCATTTCTTCACTGTGGCATTTAGAGGGTTTTTTTTTTTTTTCCTTCCCTTTGGGAAATGAAAAACTGGGAAGCTTCATCCATCTAACAGAGGGGGCCAGAGATCATCTCCCCAGCAGGCCAAGCCAAACGTTTGGCACTCAGAAACACCCGGCAGCCTCGTGCGCGGCGCCGCCGGCTCCAGCCCCACAAGGACAGGCAGAATCCGGCCCCGCCGCCCCAGCTGGGCTCCCTCCAGCCTCCCCAGCCTCCCTCTGCTGCAAGCTGCCAACGATCGCAGGTTGGCTCTGCAATAGTTGTCCCTTCTGCTGCACATCTACATCTGCCTGTGGAACAAGCAGCCCAGCATCACGTCTCCTGGAAGGACGGGAGCCACATCTGCCCACCAAAATAGTTAGGGAGGTGAGTGCAAATATGAGAACAAGAGCAGCCAAATAATCGGAGCCAGGCAGAACAAAGACACAGATGTGGCGGAAGGATAAAAGCCATAAGTTAGCGTGCCCCCACGTCCCGCTGCCAGATTACCCTGCCACTGCTCAGCAAGGTCAGGCACAACCACGCTGCCCGTTAACCGAGCGCTGCTGCGGCTCCCCGTGGCTTTCCTGCTCCCTTCGGGCAGGGGTAGCAGCACTGCGTGCTCTGGGCACAGAGACCGTGCACTGGCTCCCCGAACCGAGACTCTGTGCACGGGATTTTGCAACAGCTGGGGCAAAAAAGCAGGCAGAGGCAGTGGGGCAGGCAGGAGAGGCACCCGGGGCAGCTTCCTCGGGCACGGCGAAGCACCGGGAGCTGATGTGGGGATTCCCGAGGCTGCGAGTGCCAGACCTGCCCCAGTGCTGCCTGCTCCTGCGAGGAGCTGCTTCTTTGATATGAGTCATTGCTGGAAGACGAATTCTATTTAAAGGACGTTATTCGTAGAAAATTGAGTTTTAATAACAGGGCATCAAACGAGGAGAAAATACCAAACTTCCAAGCGGAGCTAAGTTTCCTTATGTTAATTTATACAGCACATTCACTGCTCGGAGGAATGAAAGTCACTCGGAGAGCTCCTCTCCCTGACAAAAAGGCGCAGGAAGCCCCCGGCTGCTCTCTGCTCCTGACACACGTGGGAGCATCCCCGGCCCCAGCAGCTGCTGCAGCGGCCACTCCGGCCACGGCCACGGCCACACGAGGAGCTGGCTCTGGGCGCGCGCCCCCCGCGCCGGCACCGTGCTCCCCGGAGCCTTCAGGCTGAGTTTAGCCTGCTGGTGGGAGGGCGGTTAGAGACAGCACTGAGCTTGCTTTAAAAATAGATCAAACCCTCTGCTACGGAGCCATTTTATTAGAGCAGCACAAGCTGTTTGGCTGGTGACACCTATGCGAACACTTGGGGAAGTTTTCCTTTATGAATTTGAGAAGCAACCGAGGGGAATGAACGGCGAGGCAGCAAAACAGACCTGATTTCCAAAGGAGAAGAAGAGGGGAGAGGAACACGTACCAGCACACTGAGTTTAATGGGGAGAGAAGTGGCCCCAGGCTTCCCTGTGCTGCAGCAGAGCAGTGGCCAAGCCTCACCTGCTCGGTCCGGCTGCTTCTGGGCTTTTTGGGGACTTCCTAACCCCCTGGTGCGGTGTGGCAGCCGCTGCTCAAGGACACTGCCGCGTCCCAAACCTGACACGAGCACGTGCAACAGGAGCAAGTCAAATCCCACAGCTCTGACCTCGCACTGACGCCCTGCAGCCTGCACAGTTGCTGGATGTGACCGCGGGAGCCCCGGGCTCCTCGGGGCCTCGCCTGCTCCTGCTCGCCGTGCACTGGCCCTGCCAGGCAGATGCAGCAGGAAAAGCGCCTCGAGATCACAGCTGACAGAGCTTGCCAGCCTGGCCCCGAGACAATTCATCACCTGATTTATTTCCCTGCCCTCAGCCTCTTCTCCTCCCCTCCCAGCACGCAGCTCTGCCTCCAAGGGGGGGAAATTACTGGGCCAGATTCCAGCTCTGCCAGAATTTAAAAAGTAATCAGTAACGGGGGTCACCTTTCCCTGGGTGAGGCTCCCGCTGCCATGAATACTGGATGCGGATGCAGAAAAAAAGCGTGCCGGCTGCAGCCTGGCGCAGTGCTTGGAGGATGATCGGAGGCTCCTCGGTGCCCCACGGGGCACGGCCAGGAGAGCGGCCAGCCCATGGGGACAGCGGCCAGCCCGTGGGGACAGCGGCCAGCCCGTGGGGACAGCAGCCTGGCCATGGGGAGAGCCGTGGGCTGCGTGGGCAGGGAGCTCCGGGAGCAGAGCCTGGGCCCTGGGGCAAGGTGGGTGCTGGAAGACGGGCGGTGGGGAGGCTCCAGCAGGGGAGGACACCCCAGCTGCCCGGGGTTACGTCTGTACAGCTGTCCTGTAAAGCAGCGGGTACCGCCGCACCTCAGGGCAGACTGATGCTGCCACCAGACCAGTGCCCGGAGCCTCCCCAAAGGCAACCAAAGGGGCTGAGGGTCCCCAGGGTCTGGCGAGGCTGAGGGCTTCAGCTCCTTCTGCAGAGGCTGTCCCCAGCTGGGCATTTCGGGCAGAAAGCCCACGACATTGACCTGGAGGATGCTCAGCCTTCCCGAGCCGGAGCAGCCCAGCGAGTGCCAGACCCCAAGGGACACAAGCAGAGCGCTGGGGGTGGGCGCTGTGCCCCCCACATGGTGTGGGAGCCCCCTGCCCGGCCACCTCGGGGGCTCTGGGACCCCCATGGGGGCAGCTCCTGCTCCAGGCTCCTGGCACAGCCCGTGCCGGGGGGCCGCAGGCCGGGCTGGTGCTGCCGCAGGGGGTGGCTGCGGGCACAGCAGAGGGGCCGGGGCCAGGGCTGGGCCGTGCAGGATGTATTTCAACACAGCTCCACGGCACGCAGCATCCAGCCGAGGCTCCCAGTATTCCCCTTTTGTGCATGCTACAATTGACTCATGTTTTTAAAAGGAAAATTGGTGGGGGGGGAGGGAAAAAAAAATACAGAAATGCCTCCGAATCAAACCTCAGAGAAAGCGTGGGAGCTCTCCGGAGAGGAGGAAAGCACTTTCTATATAATTCACCTTTTGTCATTTAATCACCACCCCTCTTGCTGCCAGCAGCCGCTGTATTGCTGGGTAATGGCCGTGCGCTGGGAAATCCACCTTGCAGCGCCTGGGGAGCGCGGCGGTGCCTGTGAAGGTCTCCCTCCCCAAACACCGAGCTGCAGCCGAAAACTTCCATCCCCTGGCCCAGTTTGCCAAGGAGACAAGATTATTTCCTCTCCTCTGAAGCAGCTTACAAAGCAGCTGGCAAAACGCCAGAGTCTTTTTAGAGAAATGTTAATGATGCCCAGGGAAGAGCTAATCATGTGTCATGGAAACAACTTTGTGCCAGTCAAAGTGCTACAAGACCAAGCCTGGTGACACGGTGGCCGCAGAGCGGGGCCAGGACCGGGCTCCTCTCCGCGGTGTAGCTGCAGGTCAGCTACTGATGTCCTGCCATAGCCCCCGCACGTGGGGTCGGCTCCACAGACACTCGGTGACGCTGGCACGTCCCCCTTGAGCCCACCAGCGTGAGAGCAACCGGCACTGCTGCACACCCGCACGGGAACCTCGGCATCGCCAGCGCCGCGAGCGCCGCAGGCACTGGGCAGGTGGCACAGCCCCGCGGGGGGATGCTCCTCGTGCAGCCCGGGGGGCCAGTGACCACCGCCTCCCATAGCGAACAACACGCACAGCATGGTGCTGCACAAAGCGCGCAGGGGCAGGGTGACCAGCAGGGTCACGGGAAGCACTGGGACGTGCTCCTGGTGGGAGAGAGGCCGAGGAAGGGCAACGGGGAACAGCGCCCAGCACAGGGTAGTGGGGAGCAGGCGTCAGCAGTGCCCTGCGGGGAGCCGTCCCCGTCCCTGTCCCCATCCCTGTCCCCGCAGGGTGCCCAGCCCTGCGCATGGGTGCTGCCGCGGCACCGTGCTGCCAAGCTACCCGGGGCTGTCCCATCATGGGCAAAATGGAAAAAAATGGAAAAAAAAGGGAAAAAAAAAAACAGATTTCCGTTTTCCTTGGGGCAAAGGGCTAAATGTTTCACCACACCCGGCAGCAGCGGAGCTACAGGGAGATGAGACGACCCAACCTCTCGCGCAGCCGCAGCAGTGTGGGATCCCTCCCGGCGCCCTTCGGCTCAGGAAGCGGCGCTGGGCGGGCAGGGCGCTGCCCTGGGGCCTGGACCGGGCACGTGCCCCGTGGCCTTCCAAGCTGACCGGTCCTCTAGGAATTCACAGACTCTTTCACTTACTGCGGGACCTCCGTCACGGTCTCGCTGCTGGCGTCTTGCATTCAGCACCTGCGCGTGCGTTAGCGGGGTGCCTCCGAGCCCACCCAAGGAAGCCTCCCCTGGACGAGTAAACAGGGCTCTGGAGGGGCCACCTCCCCCGGCCTGGTCTGTTCTGCCTGCCCCTGCAACTCGATCGGCGCTTGGAGAGGAAAGAGAAATGACACGGTAACATTTTGCAAACCGCATCTCTGAGACTTTCAGCGTTTTGCATCCATTTGTCTTTTAGTCTCTCCCCTGATGGGTAGCATGACTTCCAGCAGCAATCTTTTCATACCTTTACTGTAGTTTGCAACTTACAATAAAGGGCATCGTCTACACGTTTCTGGCAGCCTGACATTTCCAGTGATGATGTGGGGCTTCCACAGACAGTCCTCCTACCACACCAAGGGCCTGGCATGAGCCCAGTGCAGGAGGAATGGCTGCAGAAAACAACCTTGGCTCAAATGGTCGTGTGTTGCTTCAGCCCAAATAACACAATAGTAAACAAAAATATATCTGTAAGCTAGGGCTAGCTCCAGGAGTAAAGACAAGAGGACCTTAGGGGCCACCGTCTCCAGCTGTAAGGACAGCAGAGTTTTATTTAATGCAGGAGGAGTAAATAAAGTCCTCAGCAAGAAGAAGAAAGCTCGTGGAGAACAGACCCAGAACTAAGCGGATAAATAACCAAGCCAACAGGATCTGAGCCACAGGGGGAGAGCCTGCGAGGAACGGGGGGAGGAAATATCAGCAGAGAAAACCTTGTGTGTGAGAAAGCACAGGGACAGAGAAAGAATTACCAAGGAGGCTGAACGAGACGCTGCAGCGAAATAGTGAAAGGTTCATTAGGTATGTAAATAAAAAGATAATACAGAAAAAAAGTGAGGCTGCTACACAGCATGGATGAGTAGAGATAAAACCAACCTAGATGTTGCCTGAAAACTGACTGAACAATTAGCTTCAGCTTTCAGAAGGGATGGTGATTAACACGCTTTCATCTGCAGGCTGCTTTACAGCACGAAGGAACAGAAATGAAAACCACAGTCTCCAAAGCAGGAGCAAAACTCAAAGTGTCCAAGGAGTTTAAATCAGAGGAAGGAGGAAATCTCCATCCCAGAAGCCCGAGAGATCCGGCCCAACTCACAGCCCCACCACGGCTTTCCGGCAGGCAGTCGGGTGGCAATGGGCGGCGGAACTGGAAGCAGCGGTGGGGCGGCAAGGGGAAAGGAGCACGGGGAAGGGAAAGAGCACACAGACCTCTGAGACCTCAACAACACGTAGAGCAGAAGCTGAGAGAACAACAAGGGGGAAATAAATGAAAAGCAGATTTAACGTCGCCTTACCAAAGGCAGGTGATGCCAGAGCAAGCTGGTACCTTCCTTCAGACAAGGGACCGCGAGCGGCCGGGCCGTGGGGCCCGCGGGGACACCGGCGGCACCGAGCGCCCGGCTGAGGGTGGCTGGAGGCGATTCCAGAGCAGGAGGAGGGGGCTCAGCCCGGGGGCGCCGGCAGACCTCGAGGACCGGAGCGACTGAAGAGCACAAAGTTCAAAATGCTGTACATAAGGACTACGCAAGAATTTCTGCTCTAACCTGGAAAAACACACAGAGAAACATCTAGGTATATTACTCAGTTACAAGCTGACTATGAGTCACCATCTCCTGCATCTGCGAAAAAAGCAAGTGTGTTTCTAGGTTGCTTGGGAAAGATATTTCCAGGAGAAAGCAGGCAGCGCTCACACCACTGCGCGATGCCCTGCTGGGGCCCGAGCCACGCCACGGGGCGACCGCAAAGACGGGGCCAGATGGACGGGGAGCGGGGAAGGGGCCGGGAGCAGCCCCCGGGGAGCGGCCAGACGGCGCCGTCCTGCTGAGCCCCGCCGGAGCACGGCCGCGCTCACCGCCAGCGCGCTGGGAGCAGGCACCGGGCGGGCGCGGGGCTGCGGGAGCTCGACCACCACGCCGGCACAAGTACCGACGGGCGCAGACGGCTGCGGGAACACGCAGGTGGGGAAGCAGAAGGTTTCTGTGCAGGGAGAGGGAGCACTGGGACAGGTACTGACCCTGCTGGGAGCACTGGGACCGTCCCCTGCAACTGGAGCGCTTGGTGGGATCGTGGCCGGGGCAGCAGGGGCCAGGCTCACGCTCTGCTCCTCTTCCCTAAAGATGGCTTTTAACCGATCTAAAATGGTGCTCAGGCATTTCAACGCTTCTGTTGCTGGAGATGACACGCGATGGCCCCCAGGGGAGCAGCTCGGCCCTTTCCCTCCCACGGCAGTGACCTGCCGTGCCCGTGCTACAGCAGCAGGGCTGCTGCTTTCCCCCAGGCGAGGTCTTCTGGGCCTCCTGTCACCATCCCTGTCTCTTGAGACTGCTCGA
Source organism: Anser anser (assembly GCF_964211835.1). Classification (NCBI taxonomy): domain Eukaryota; kingdom Metazoa; phylum Chordata; class Aves; order Anseriformes; family Anatidae; genus Anser; species Anser anser. The sequence continues at coordinate 14,941,913 of NC_139740.1, read as the reverse complement.
TGTTTCGGAGAGAGGCCGAACAAACCCCAGGGCCGAGCACAAGCTAGCAGCAGGAGCAGCGCCGAGGTGCGAGCCAGGCACCCCTCAGCTGCTGCGGGCACGGAGGACAGCGCACGGGAGCTGCATCAGGCGGCCCAGCACCAAGCTGGGCACCAACACGAGCATTGCTGCGAGGTCCTGCTCCTTCCTGCGCTGGGGCACAGGACCCCTCCACTGGTCCCCGCTCTGCACAGGGTCCAGAGCCTGAGGAGCCTTCCCAGAGAGCAGCAGCACCGGCGGAGCTCCTCCCGTCCTCCCATCCGCCAGCGACGCCGCAGCAGAGCCCCTCGAAATCCCTGGGCCACGCTCTCCTGCTCTGTGTCCTGTCCAGATTGCTTCCCTAACTCTGTGCAGAAATCCAGGCTGCTAATCAGATGGAAAGTCTCCATCCCATAATAAACAGAATGAACTATTTATAAACCTGAAAACGTCTTTATTATTATTATTATTTTCCCCTAGAAAAAAAAAATAAGAATCTCGTACAATACTGTTAAATACACCCCACCAAGGACTCACAGGTCTGCAGCGCTGGTACCGCTTCCCCAGGCAGTGCCCAGTGGAACAGATGGCAGTGTGGGCGTTAGGTACCAGCCTCCTGGCAATCTGAACATCTGTTACCGTTAGAAAATGCTAATTGCCATCAATCAGGACAGCACCTACCCACATTTACATGCAAGCACAAAAAAATTACGTCTAAATTTCTCTGAGTACAACACTTGCTGCATGTTAAGTAACCGGAGCTGCTCAGATGCTGCACCCGGGCTGGCACCAGCGGCTGCGGGTGATGGCCACATCCGAGCGCTTGTCCCCACCCCAGCAGCACCCAAGAGCGAGGGCAAGGGTCCCGAGGGCCAGGCGCTTCCTCCCACCTCGCCAAGTGAGCCGAGGGCTCCCCAAGCACAGACCGCTGTGAGCACGGCCACCGAGGCTCCATGGGCAGCTCTCCTGGGACACGGCCCCTTGGGGAGGACGACTCCTGCCCCCTGCGCAGGTGCCGCAGAGCTCAGCGTCCTTCTGAGCACTGCTCCCTGCTCGCCCAGCCACGCGGCAATGCAGCAGGCACGTGCTGACGTGACGGCTCGCTCTGCCCTGGGGACCTCAGACATCTCTCAGAGGCAGGGTCCCTGCCAGCAGCACACCGCCCCATCACCTCGTGCCGGAGGTCGGCTTCCCCAAAGCGCCGCTGCCGCGCTGCGTGGGGTGGCACCAGCACGTCTCCCACCACCAGGGCTCGCTGGCCCCGTGCGGGAGTGCAAGACCTTCGGGCAGGGGCGCAGCCCACGACAGGCTCTGCGCTCAGCCCGGCACCCTCGTGCCCGAGGCGAGCAATGTCCCAGGCAGCTTCAGGCCCCACAGCCCAGGCCGCTGCCTCTGCAGTCTGATTGCTGCACGCCTCCTGCCAGTCCTCTTCAGCTCCCCTCTGCAGTTTCCCATGACTCCGAGTCTGAAGCTGCCTACCCGGAGCTGCCAGCCCCACGCAGCCCCTGGGAGCAGGGGCGGCTGCCCCCCAGCTCGCATCGCTCCGCACGTAACCCCGCGGTGAACCATCCAGGTCCACCTGAGACTTGCTTCAGCCCCGCCGCTCCTCGTGGTCCATGCTACAGGAACATGAGATACTCTGCATCCCCAGAGAGCTCAGGAACAGACAAGAATAAAAATAGCTCCAATGCAGTTTATCAGATTTCGTTCCAGGCGCGGAGATGCCCACACTGTCACAACGCCGCAGGCAGGCTCCTCCCAACAGCCCTGGGCAGCTGCCTGGGAAGCGCTGCCCAGCTCCCGCGCGTGGCCGCCTGCAGGCTCCGAAAGAGCCCTCGGCGCTGGACCGGGGGCATCGGAGCTCGGAGCCACCCGCAGGCACCGGGCGCTGACAGAAGGAGGCAATCCTAGGGCCTGAGAAGCAGAGGCACAAATTTGGATCACAAACTTGGAAACAAAGTTGAAACAGAAGCACGAGAACAAGCGAATGGAGTGGGGCGATCCCTGCATCACAGCCCCCCGGGGATGCGCTGAATTTTCTCCTAGAATTAGAGTTCCTGATCTTACCTGCAGGACACGTTGTATTGCACAAAGCACCTGCCATGGCTAAGCCACGGGGCTTCCCTGAACCAAATCCCGCAGCTGCGGAGGCCCCTGTTGGGGCTTTTGGAGCAAGCACAGGCTTTTCGCTAAGAAGAGAGGTGAGAGGGAGGGGGGAGATCCTGCTGCGAGGTGAAGGAAACGCAGACGGGGGCTGTAGGAGCTGTCAGGAAGCGTCAGGCCAGCCCCACCAGACGCAGCACCGCGCTCCTCGCGCAGCCGAGGGAGCAGGGGTCGCGGGACACGTTTGCTTTCCTTACAGCCACGACGCCGTGCTGGGCCTTGGCTCCATCCCTGGTTCACCCCACATCCCTCCCCAGCTCTGGCTTCCTGACAAGCTCCCACTGGCGCGAGCAGGTTGCAACACCGCTGCTCGCTTCCCGTGGCTCCGACCATTACTCAGCATCCGAGGGAACCACTCCGAGCTCCAAGGTCACTCAAAAACACCATCTGTCCAAGCACCGCTCGCCTCACCCCAGAGACAGCGGGAGAGGAATTATTCCAACAACCAAAGGCCACCTCCCTCCCCTTCTCGCCAGCTCCGTGCCCTCACCTCATGGTGCTCGCCCAGCCCCAGATGCAGCGAGGCAGGGGGCACAGCACCCCCAGCCCAGGACCCCTGCCCCTGCGAGGCCACAGCCAGGACCCTGGGCCAGCAGCACCTGCCTGGGGCAGCCTCCCTGGGCTCACAGCCACCAGCATGGAAGGAAGCAGAGAGGCAGCACCCAAAGCCTCTAGGAGCAGAGATGGGAAAACCTCCCTGAGCACCCGGCCGTGGGGCAGGGGGCTTGGCACGCAGGGGCGGCAGGAGGCCACTGCTATAAATATGAATGCTCCAGGCAGGCAAACACCAGCAAGGTTGCCAAGATAAAATACATTTACCCAAGCCAACAATCTGGCTGCGGATCGCTGGCCAGGCAGCAGGCGAGCGAGGGGGAGCGCGCCCAACAAGTGGCACAGGGACCGGTGCCCACCAGCACCGCGCAGCCCCTGCCCCAGCGCCGTGCGGGCACAGCAGCAGCCGGGCTCGTGGGCGGCCACCGAGGCTCTGCCTTGGCCCCCCTCCAAGCAGTCCCGGCACCGGTGGGGAGCACTGGAGGGGGTGAGACCTGCCTTGTGCAGCGGGCACCAAGCACGTGGGCAGGACAGCCCCCGGGATGTGCCTGCTCCAGTCCCCCTCCCTCCACCACCGCGCCAGGGACTATTTATGGGGAGCTGAAGTCACTTGCACTCAGGCTCTGAAGTCACATTCGTCTCTGCTTGTGCTACTTCTCCTGTACTTCGAAGTGTCACAACAAGAGAGCTATCTTTATCGAGGCAGTTGTCCCCCACACGCGGTGTCCCAGATGCACTTTCGTAGCTGCTCGCAGCCGCGTGCGTTTCCAGCCCTGCTTTCTCCGCCAGCAAAGGCACTGCGCGGCACGGGGCTGCCAGCGACGGCTGGGCGCCGCGCGGAGGGACTCTGACTCACACCGAGCCCAGCCAATAAATAAATATTTGACTTGAGTTCATTTGCAAACTTAATAACGGGGAGCGTTTCCAGCGTGCTCAGCAGGTGCTCAGAGGCACATCCCGACCCGCATGGCCAGCTCTCCCGGCGTGCCACCGCTGCACCCCGCGGCCCAGGTGCCGATACCCCAGCGGTACGGCCAGCAGCAGCGGTAAGGTCAACCCGGAGCCCCTGCATCCCCTCCCCAGCTCACAGAAGCCAGGCGCAGCCTGGCCATGGGGTGCTGGTGGCAGGGGTGGGCATCGCCCCCCGCTCCTGGGCAGCCCCCGGACCCCGTGACAGCGCCGGGCCCAGCTCGCCATCCTGCAGCGAGCCCTGCTGCGCGCGAGATTGTTTCCATATGGGAGCAGCCAGCGGAGCTGCCAGCTCCCGGCTCCAGCGCTTGCTGCTACATCTGGAAACTCTTCTCACCCTTAATTGTTCTTAATGCTTTAACACGCGGAGTGACTAATAAGACACTAATTGGGCGGCGTTAGCAGCGAGAGACGGTATGGGGAGCGTGGCTGGCAGTGCCCTCTGTGCTGCTGGTTGTCTCCCAGACACTTAGCTGCCATTGTGCTGCAAATATCAGAAATCACAGCAAAACCGAGTGCTTTTTTCCTTCTTGGCCTTTCCTGAGGCATCGGGCAAACCTGTCTCCCACAGGCACGCAGATCCACAGACAGCAGCTCGCTGTCCCACGGCCTCCCACGGGCAAGGGAGGAGAGGCCACAAGGCCGTGCCCTTGGGGGGGATGTCCCCCCGGAGCTCCTTGTCCCCACTGCCCTCTCCCTATTGCTCAGGGAGCCGGCTCCTGTGGCACCGAGCCCTGGGCTACCGGAGGCCTCGACCACCACAGCCACCAACATCGCCACCAGCAGGCCCCGCCACAACAGGCCCGTCACCGCCGCTCCCGGCAGCCACGAGAAGACAAGTGACGACCGGTCACAGGAAGGCAGCCGCTCCCGGATGATTTATGGCAGCAGCCTGTTGCTGCTGGGGAGCTGGGGGCGAGGACATTTGTTGCAGCACAGTGCCTCGGGGCCGGGGAGGCTTTTGCTACGGGGCCGCAAGGCTGGCAGGGCTGAGGCCGCGTGAGCCTGCGCAGCCCCGTTGTGGGAGCCATTAGAGGCTGGGCCCTGGGGATGTCGGGCTCTGCGCCAGAGCTGCCAGACCCGTCCCAGCCCTGGCAGCCCTCACCCGAGCACTGGGATCCCCTGGGCCTGGGGGAGCCGCGGGTGCCAGCCCCACAGCTCCGGCCCTGTCAGCCCTGCCCGCAGCCCCAGGCGCGCGCTGTGCTTGCTGGAGCTGCTCTACAGCGAGAAATAGCACAAATCTTGTTACACACTGGCTAAGCCTCCCTGGGCATGTTTTCTATAAATCTCCTGGAATTTATTATATGATAACTAGCCTGGAAAAGCCAAATTAAATCCACAGCCAAGAAACTGACTTCCAAGTGTGACCTAATTTCCTTGCTCGGAGGGGAGGAGGAGAGGGGAGTCCCGGTGACAGGCGTTCCCGGGATGACCTCCCCCTGCAGCCACGCACCCCCGTCCTCCTCCTCCTCGCCGCAGTCTCGCTGGTGACTTTGGGGATGGAGCTGCGCAGCCTTTCATGTCTAAGCGGATCTAGCACTCCCACTCGCTGGAACAAAAGCGCCTCGAGGGCTCCCCTTTCAGATGTTTCTCCATTGCTCGTCTTCAAGCCTTCCTTTAAGGAGCGCTTTCCTCCCGGGGAGGGCTCGCTTGGATTTCAGGACGACAGGGAGCATCTCTGTGGGGCTCAGTACCAACGTGGCCGCTCCTTGATCCGTCGTGCTGCCCCACGGTCAGCGCGAGCCTCATGCGAGGCACCGGCACCCCTGTGTGACGCTCACGGCTGGCAACCCAAAGCCATCATGTGGCAACAACGAGGAAGATGGCTGGCAGTGAAGGGAGGCTCAAGGGAAGCATAAATGCAGTAGGGAGGAAGGCTGGCTGGGGAAGAGGCTCAGCGGCACCAGCACAGGCGAGCCTGCGTCTGTCCCAGGGTGCCCGGTCCCTGCAGCCAGGCTGGATCCGTGTTCGCATGGGACACTGATGAGCTTCCCCACCAGGGTGACAACCCCACCTGCAGCACGTGCTCCCACTTGGGGGCTGGCTTCACTTCGCTAAGCCAGAGGCGAAGCTAAGCCAGGCTTTGCCTCTGTTGGATTGCTGGCTGGAAAAGAGAACCCATTTTAGCAGTGAAGACACATCTGTGGGTACCCCAAGACAAGACAAGCACTGAGCATCTTTACTGAGGCTGGGGATGCCACACAGCTCTCCAGTGACAGCAGATGGCAGGGACATCACTGGTGCCACAGCCCTGACAGCAGCGATGCGTGAATCACCCCAGGTTGCTTGACACCAGGCAAACAATCTCTGGAATAAAATCAGCCATTTGGGTTTGGCTTTTGTGTCTGATTGCAAATCCCCTGCCAACAAGCAGCACAGCCCCCAGACCCATGCCCAGCACACCACAACACCCTGCAGGGAACGCCGGGTGCTCCTGCTCCAGGCAGAGCTAACGCAGCGGGCCGGCTCCCGCGCAGCACGGCGCAGTGGGGCAGCCCCCACGGCAGCTGGGGGCACGCAGCCCCACGCCTCCGGCAGGAGCAAGCCCGAGCCCGTGCACCCCTGACCCGGCCACCTCCACCCCACAGGGCGCCACGGTGGCCGGGCACTCGCCCCTCGCAGGAGCGGGCAGCGTGGCTTGGGGGCGACGTGGGCAGCGTGGGGCCGGGCGCTCCGGCAGCCCCGGGGGTGGGCTCGGGGCCGGGCGCGGGCTGTTGTTCTGGAACGGCGTGCACTGGCAGAGCTGCATGTGGGAAGCTTGCATAATAGCGCCAGCCCACACTACGCCTGCTCCTACCCAGCATGATCAGACCCTCGCTTTCATGAGCAATAACATCCACCCAAAGTTTTCTAAAAGGCAAAAAAAAAAAAAAAAAAAAGCTTCAAGGTGATACACAGAGCTCAGCTTCCTTTGCTGCCTTCAAACTGATTAATGCGGCTGGGGAAATACATCTGCACAGCCTCTTCAGAGAGGGAAGGCTCCTCTTTAATCCTTCTCTCAGGACAACCTCTGCCCCCAGCGGAGGGACGAAGATTCTCAAACCTCGCTCCTCACTTGGCGGTGTCAGAGCACGCACGTGGGATGGACGGCGGAGCACAGGAGCTGCTCTCAGGGAGCAGAGCCCGAGGCAGGGCCCGGCCAGAGGGGTGCCGGGGCCGTGGTGTCTCCCCCAGCACCCTCACAGGAGGTGCATGCAGCCAACAGGCACCGTGCTGCGTCCCTAGCAAAGTCCTGTCCCCAAGCAATGCCCCATCCCCAAGCAATGTCCTGTCCCCAAGCAATGCCCCATCCCCAAGCAATGTCCTGTCCCCCAGCAATGCCCCGTCCCTGCCATCGGGCCAAAAGCGTGGCTGTGACAGCACTGCCACAAACCCTCCGAGGCACAGTGCCCTCAGGGCTCACAGCACTGGGAAGAAACGGGGACAGTGGCTTGGCTGGAGGAGAAAGTCACGCTGCCTGTACCAGGCTGACTTTTTAACTACTCATTAGGACTCTGTGCAAACTCCCAGCACGGGCTGATGTCAGCAGGAGGCTGGCTTTTATTTTGTGTCACTTGAACCGATGGGGACGGGTTCAAACTAAACCAATGGAAACCAGGCAGACGGCTGCGGTGGGCTGGCAGCATGATCCATGCTGGGCACCGTGTCCTGAGCACGGCCAGGCTGCGGCGGAGCTGAGCAGGGGAGCACCCGGGTCCTGAGCACTCCAGGAGCTCTGCGCCTGGAGGGAATCGCCAGGAGATTGCCCAGGGTGGGCAGCAGGGAGCCGGGCATCCCCGCTGCCCTCCTCCCACCAGGAGCGTGGCTTCTCCCCGCGATGCTCCCGTTCTCCAGGTTGTTTCACTGGAGCTTGGACCTTGGGCATGTGCGTGAAAGCAGGGGGCACACGATCTTTACCTAGCACTGGTGCCAAGCACACGGTGGATTGATTCACGAGCTGCAACACCAGGCAGGGCCATAGGGAAGCAGGAGCATGGCCTCCAGCAGCCTCCACGCTCCCCCCAGCCCGCGCTGCTTGGTGGGACAGACGTACCTGGGCGGCAAGAGGAGGTGCTCGTGCTGCGGGGCGCAGGCGAGAGCTCACACTGGCGTTTGCCTCTCCGAGCTGTCGGGAAGAGCCGTCGGGGTCTCACAGCAGAGGCTTCTCAGCCTGAAAGAGAAAGGGAGAGTCTCCAGTCCCGTCCCCATGCAGGCATCGTTACCAGTAAGGGAGGGGGGTGCAGCACAGCTCGCTGCTGCTGAGCGGCAGAGCTCACAGGGACTCGCGCCCACCCTGTCCCACTCCTACAGCACAATTATTTCATGGAGCTTTGGAGCTCGCCCTCGCTGCCCGCAGGCACAACGCTGCCGGCAGGACCAGCCATGCCCACGCGCCCGCTCGCCCTGACCTGCACCAGGCAGAGCCGAGCAAAGCCCCGGAGAGGGGCACTAGGTCCTGCCCTGGCTGCGGGGTGTGCGTGGCACGGCCCCCACTTGGGGTTCAGGGGTCCCCGGCGGGACCACCTCTTGGTCTCTGCACTGACACGGATGCTGTAAGCAGGATGAAGCACCCAGGATGGAGGCGAGGAGAGGCAGAGGCTTTTCCTGAAGGTGTAAAATACCCCCAGCCCACCCGGTCCCTCCTCGGAGGCAGCCCGTGGTCCTGCATCACTCCCAGCCGCTCCGGTTTGTTTTTCCCCGACCCAGGTTGAACGGAAGATAATTTACCAGCTTGTCCCCTATTGTAATGGGACTTTTTTTCCTGCTCCAGGCGGGGAATGCCATCAATCTCGGCGCTGAGTGTTCGACGTCCACCCCGCGACCTCCGCCAGGCAGCCCCCCCGCCCCCGCCGTGAGTTATGGAGCCTGCGGCGCGCGGCGGGACGGGCTCGGCGCTCAGCTCCACGCCGCGAGCGGAGATTTATCCCCTCGGCGGAATAGGGGGCAGAGGCCGGCAGATAAGTCACTGAAAAGCTGCAGGAGCGTCTCTCAAGGTCCTCCAAGGTTGGCTCATTAAAAAGCAAGGAGAAGAGGGAAAAGGAAAAGAGTACCCACGGTGGCACGGCTCGCGAATAACCCTGCTGCCTTCTGATCAGCCAAACTCAGGGGAGTGGAGGGAGCACAGAGCCCCCGGGGGGGCACCAGCAGCCATCTCAGCTCTGCTCCTGCCAGGACAGGGTGCTGGCCAGGGCTGTGCAAAGCACCCTCAGCACCCCAAGCACCCGTCTGAGCAAGATCCCAGTAACGAAGCAGCGCGGTGCCGGATGGGGCCACCATTCCCCATGGAGCAGCAGCACGGCTGCCCCGTCCTGCAGAGCCTGCTGTAACCCCAGGGAAGAGGCAGGAGAGCCAGCAAGCAGCTGCCACGCAGCCACGCCAGAGGACGGGAGGGAGACGGGCAGCGGGACCCCAAACACAGCACTCAGGGTGCCTTCAGCTCCCAGCACGGTCCCGGGGGGGCCCCATCACTGCAGAAAGCCGTGAGCCACACAGCCTGGAACGGGCACCGAGCACTGCGCCTGCGAGAGCACAGAAACCCCCAGAGAGGAGAGGACCTGTGAATAGCACAGGAACTCCCCAGCCTTCCCAAATCTGCTGGAATTCCCCTTCCACCCAATTATTCCTGCTCATTAGGCCCTGCTCCTGATTAACACGCGTAGCAGCGAGCGCAGCTCAACACAACTGTACGCTTCAAAGCCCCTCCCCAGCCCCCTCCATCACAGTCACCTCTGAAGTCAATCTGTCACAGCCCAATTTCCTAATCCACCCTGCACAGAAACCCATTTGCTGTTCTCCCTTAAATTAAGCTTCCCTTGCAGCTCCGCTCCTCTCCTCCTTTGATTATTTTTGTTACCAGAAACTGAAGCAGAGCGCAGGGTTAAGTGGGGATTCAGCCGTCCGGGTTCCTGAGAGGGGTTTTTTAATCACCCACATGTCTCCTCTCCTCTCCCACCTGACACAGCTCCCGTGAACCACCATGGAACTGCTCTCTGGTGGGCGAGGGGACCCACGGCACGGGGTGGGTGCAGCCGGGACACCCGGCAGAGCCGAGCGCGCGCAGCCCCGCTCACCGGCTTTCCCCCAGAGCCGCCTTTGTGCCGCCCAGCAGCAAGCAGCTGACACTGGTGGCTGGGACGGGCACCGCCACCAAGCCCAGCACCGGGCACCCAGGACCCCAAAAACGCAGCAGAGAGCCCGGCGGCCCCGGGACGCCAGCCCGGGCAGAGGCCCCGTGAGCGTGGCGCGTTTTGGCCGTCCGCTCAGGGCTGCCACCGGGCTCTGGCCCCGCAGCATCCCCCTCCCACAGGTCCGTGTTAACACAGCTCAACCGGCTGAATTTTGTGAATTCGAAGAGCTGAGAAGGCTGAGATCATCGCCTCCGATCTGCTACACAACGTGGGGCAAAAGCTTCGCCCAGCAATCCCTGCAGGACAACAGCCTGAGCCCTGGCTTTGCTCTCCCAGCACCTTCCTCCCCCCAGCCCCCAGGAGCTGGACTCGGAGATCCTTGCGGGTCCCTTACAGCTCCGGACACTCGATGAGTCTACGGCTACGTGCAATGAATTTAGGACACTATAAACAGAGGGGGAAAAACCTAAACCAAGAGGAACCAGTGCTACTTTTTCAGCACCTTGTTCTCAAAAGCAAGCCCACACGCGTGCAGGGATGGGGCTGGCACGTTCCCCGCCGATGCCGTGTGGGTGAGGGGAGCCCAGCGAGCAGGCGGCCCCGTGCAGCAGCAAGCCCCACGTCTGCAACATCTCCCCCACAGTCGGGGAAGCCAGCGCAGCCCCCAGAGGGGCGTGCAGACACAGGAGACTGGAAGCGCACTGCCGATCCCTGGGGCGCATCTCTCCCTGTGTGCCGCTGAGCTCTTACTAGACAATAAACCACTGCGATTCCATCTACAAACCAACCCCTGGAAGGCTGAGAGGTTTTATCAAAGCTTCCCGGGGAGGAGACAGAGCAAGAACGGGCGCTGCCGGCAGTGTCTGCAATCCCAAGGCCAGCCCCGCCGGTGCTGCATCTGCTCAGTTTTGGGAGCTGGAGCCCCCGCTGCTGCCTCTCACGGCAGGGGCACTGCCAGGAGGCTGCTCTGCCCCTGCCCCTGTCCCTGCCCCAGCCCCTGCCCCTGTCCCTGCCCCAGCCCCTGCCCCAGCCCTGCCCCCCGTCCCACCCATCATAGCGAGACAAACTCCCGCGCCAGGAGCCCAGCGCTTCCAGCAGCGGGTTCAGAGAGGAGGGCGAGAGGAACAAGATTTGTGCTCTGGGTTTCAATGCAGCAGCGGTGTGATGCAGAAATGTCCTTTTGGGCTGGGGGGGGAGAGCTGTGAGGAGGCTGTGAAGGCAAATACAAGCAGTTATTTCTCCCTTTGTTCCAGCACCAGGGGAGAGCGGGGACTCTTTCAGCAGAAAATGCACTGAAGCAGCACTCTGAGCCTGTGCAGCCCAAGATACAGCTGCCTGCGCCAACCGAGATCAGGAGCTATTTCCCACTTATCTGTGCCGAGCCTGATATCTGTGCAGCAGAACACAGCATTTGGTAATAGGATTTTGATGCTGAACAGAAGATGTTTTTCCCCGAGTCTCACTTACGTCACACCTGGAGGTATCCATGGCCGTAAAGGTGACACAGAGGAAGGCTAAAGAGTTTGAACTCTTATGCTGAGGGAGCAGCTTCTCCTTTCACTGCAAAACAGCAGAATTAAAGCAATCTAATATTAGCTGCCCGCTCAGTGCCCCCAGCCACCACCCGGGGAGAGGAGGGAGAGGAGCTCATCCCCACGCCCGTCCCCGTGGCAGTGCTGGCCCCACAGCCCCACAGCCGCAGGGCTGTCACCGCGCCCCACGGCACAAACCGGGCCAGGGGCACTCGCACAAAACCCCCCGGGGGCAGCGGGGCCGGGGCTGCAGGGGGGGAGAGGAGCGGCCGAGCCCCGGCCGGGCCATCAGCATGCGGCACCGGGTGCGCGGGAGGCACGGCTGGCGAGGCTGAGATAACAAGTTCCAAAAGGTGCACGTACGGTGCATGCTGCTCACGATATGCAACGCGGCGCTCGAGAAGTCCTGAAAAGGCTGCGAGCAGGCAAAGGCTGAGTAAGCCGGAAGGAAAGTGCTCATTAAGGAGCGGAGCGGGGAGGCAACGCGAGGCGCTCGGGGAGCAGGATGCGCCCCGCTCGTGGCATTTGCATTTTCTAGCCCAACTCCAGAGAACAGGGAGTTATCACAGCCTAATTTAGTAAAGATCTCCGCCGTACTGAAGGTGCATTTCTATTAGATGAAAGAGCCGGGAAAGAAGTGAAAGAGAGGTGAGGAGTGGAAGGAGAAACCATCTTGAACAAAAGGATGGAGAAAACAGCCTCGGAAAGTGCCTGGGGAGGGGGGGACGGAGGGATCTGCCCACCACCCCCGGCCAGCCGAAACCGCACGCTGCAGAGCACAACCCACCCCACGTTTCACAGCTTTACAGTCCTCTTGCAATTTTCATTTCAATTTCACAATTAGGAACATCACCCTCTGCCTTTTCCTGTGCTCCCTAGCGCTCAGTGGGAGCGCAGCGGGCCGCGAGCACTCGGGATGCTCCCCACCTCCGGCACAACAAACACGGGGCACGGGCAGGGCTTTGGGGCGCCTGCTGCCCCACCGGGGCTGGGCATCCCAAGGGCTGGGGCACGGTTCCCACCAAGCCCAAGAAGTGCCCTGGAGGTGCCCCCTGCCCCTCTGACAGCCTGTAATTTCGGGGGTCCTGCACCACCACGGCAAGCAGCCCCGCGAGCAGCCTGCCTGCACCCAGGGGCGCAGCTCCCTGCACCGGCCTCCCGAGCAGTGCCTGCAGGGCCGGCAGGGAGGGAGGCACGGCGTTGTGCAGGAGGGGAACGGCGGCGGCAGCCCCGACCTGCCATGGACACGGACCCCGTCCCGCAGGGACCCGGTGTGGGCAGCGCGTGCGCAGGAGCCGGGGCCGGGGGGTGCAAGCGCGGGCAGCACCTGCTGCAGGGGGACACGGGTGCCAAGACGAGTGTTGCAGTCTGTTTTTCTGCACAAGTGCATTAAGTATTCTGCACAGCACTTTTGCTGTAAATCACTTCCTATTCAGGCTCACTGCTGAGGGTCTCTGAAGGTCGATTTTCCATGGTTATGACAACAAAAACTAAAATTGGGTCAAACCTGAAAGGTATTATCTTCCTCCAAGCTGCTAAATGCACAATAGTAATGAGGTTGGTTAAGCAATTCACCCACAGACTGCATTATTTGCTCTGAAGATGTATTAACCAGTTAAATGAGCGTGATAAGGCAGCTCTGCTTATTTCTCTCACCAGCCGCACAGAAGATCTGAGGCGCTGGGTCTCCGCAGCCTGGCTAATAACCGAGACCGCAGACATGCCGACAAAGGCGGCCGGCGCCGCACCGCTCCAGGCCAGGCTCTGCCCAGCCTGACCCGCAGTAATACAAAGGGAACTTTAAAGGCATCCAGCAGCTGAGAGCTATTTGAAAAAATAATTATACTTCCTCCCTCCCCTTTCTTTTTCTTCTTCTTAAACGCTCTCCCCCACCCCAACCTCCTCGTAAAACCCAGCAAATCCCCCGGCCACCCCAGGCAGCAGCACGGCAGCTGCCGTTTGTGGCAGAGGCTGCGCAGCCGGGAAGGCGGCGGGTCCCCGGGGAACGGCTGCACCGGGCCCACCGGGCACAGCCGAGGACTGCGACCGGGGTGTCAAAACCAACCCACCCCTATCGGGTCACTGCGTGCACCAGAGGAGTCTCACGGCCGGTACCGCAGCGCCTGGAAGCCGCCTGTACCCACAGCAGAGCCACTCGTGCCCATGGCAGTGTCCTCTGCTGGCGCGTGGGGCTGTCCTGGGGCACCCAGCCCGGAGCCTCCGCCGCCCTGGGCAGCGATGGCAGTTGTGGGATGCAAGGAACATTTGTTTTTATGGGATTTCTGCTGCTCTTCCAAAAACAAACACCCATTAATGCAAATATAACTGGTGTAAACAAGCATGACCCTAAAATCCATGTGCAGCTGTATGTAACGGGGGAGAAGGAGGGAGGGAGAAGAAACACTCCAATTAATCCCTAAAATGAATAAGATGGAAAAAAACTCAAACTGTAGCAGAAAGCATCTGTTCCTGCTGCAGAAAGGGACCGAGTGCTGAGGCTGTGCTCTGCCACGTAACGCCTCCCGCACTGCCGGCGCCCCGTCCTGTCCCTGCACAGCCCTGGCCCCAGTGGGGTTACTCCCATGGGTGGGGGGCCAGAGGCCAGGAGCAAGGCACACACGGGGTGGCCGCGGGACGCCCGCCTCGCGCTCAGCTCCTGCGGGAGCCGATCGGATCGCGCCTGGGCTCTGGGCATCGATCTCCAGGCAGGCAGGAGGGCGCTCGGCTTTCCTGGAAGCTGGTACCTGCAGCCCGTGACCCTGTCTTACTGCCAGGGCAATTACCCGATGTAATTTCGAGGAGTTTGCACAGAAAGGGGCCCAGCACAGCACGGGCTTTCAAGGGCCGTGGAAGCAAACCCCTGACTTGCTCCGGCGGACATTGGAGGCCACTTGCACGGAGCAGAGCCTGAGGAGCCACCGAAGCACAGGGCACCGGGGTAGGTGCTGGGGTAGCAGCACAGGGAACAGAAGTCTGACGGGTGCTGCGGGGCCCTACACGCACACCCGGACAGCTGGCTCCATCCCCAGGGCGGGGAGTTTCGGGAAGCCAGGGCGCACCCGCAGCCCGTGGCAGCGAGCTCGGCACGCCGTGCTGCCGGTCCCGACACCGACGGCAGGCAGGCGGCTTCCCCGCCCGCGAGAGGGACCCGGGCAGCAGCTGGGGAGCGCACGGAGGAAGCCTCCGTTGTTGTCTCCCGGTGCTCCAGCTGGTGCCGTGCCAGCAGGAATGGCTGCGTGGAGGAGTGCCAGCACTTTCTAGCACGGAAGGATGAAGGTATCCTGAAGCGGGATCCTTGTCAGCAGAAGCTCGGGGACCAGCACCATGACCTCCGCCAGCCCCGTGACCGAAACACGGCTGCAGAACGATACCTGAGGAACGACGGGGGAAAGAGACCACGGGCCAGATCCAGGGAGCTCCAGGACAGGAGGAAATGGGCTGTTCCTGGGGCTGGCGCAGGTCGGGCAGAGGCACCAAGAGATCTGCGTGGCGGGAGCGGACGGCAGCGGTCCTCGCAGCGGCCTCTTCCAGCCAGGCTCCCTCAAACAGCCGATGTGCCGGGCAGCTTGTCAGGAGGTTTGAAGGCAGATCCAAAGAACGGTGGATAAACATGGAAAGGCAGCTTTGGTGCTCATGCCCTTCTCGGATCTGCAACTGCAGAGCGCACCCGGGCTCTCCGCAGAGCAGAGCAGAGATGGAGACCGAGCGGGAGCCCCGCGGGGAGCTGCCCTTCCCGGGCTGCGGACACACACCGGTCTCTCAAGGTGACACCTCGGCTATTCGGGGACGTATTCATCAGCTCCTTCCCGCTCCTCCAGTCATTATTAGATCTTAAACTCTTTCCTTCACCATCTGCCACTCACCACTCACATTTTAAGGACGGAAATGACAGCTTCCCCGTGATCAGCCCTCTGGAAACCCCGTGGGGCTCAGTGCCAGGAAATGAGGGAAATTTTTAATTCTGGCTTGAGGAGCACTCGTGACCCCTGGCCACCCCGTGGGACGGCCGCTGTGCTCAGCCCTGGCTCGGAGCGGCTCCAAGCGCCAGCTACGCTCGGGCTCTGTCCCTGGCCTGTGGCAGCTGGGGACGACTCTGCAGGTGCCAAAGAACCGCCCTTGCTCCCAAACCCTGGAGAGGCAACACACGACGCGCCTCCTCTGGGAGCAACGCTGACCACCAGCGCTCCTCCTCTACCCCAGCTTCCAGTCCCCCTGCCAGCTGCGCACCCACTCGAGCTCTGCACACACCCAGCTCAACGCACGCCGGCCGCACCGACAAAACACCGACCGGAGCCCAAAGCTCCGGCACGTCGCCAGGGCTGGTGCCCGGTTCATGGCGTTGGGAAAGGCAGCCTGCCCACGCCAAGGCGCTCTGCTTGGGGAAGCACGAGCTTCTCCTACCTCCGGGAGGCGTTCATGCTGCCCAGGCTCTGGGACGGGCGGCGCGACGAAGCGATGCCCCCGGGATTCGCCCAAATGCTGCCGCGCCGAGCTCTGCACCTCGCCGGCCCCCGCAGCCAGGCGGCTCCCAGCCCTGCGTCTCAGGCGGCTGCTGCAGCGCACGAGCCCCCCCCCAGCCCTTCCCAACGCCGTCGGTGAGCTAGAAATGCCAGAAGAAGCGTTCCTCATTTTGAGAAGTCAGATCCTCCGAAGACTGGCAACAACCCAGCGCCTGGAGAGACAAGCCCCAGATTTATGACCAGCGTGGACGCAGAGACAGAAGAGCTTTAGTGAACCTGTTTAAAACCTCATGGGAAAAGTCGACAGTGAAAGATTGGAGCGACCGGGCAACTCCACCTCTCTGCACTGAAAACAAAAGTAAGGCAAGAAACGAGCCCGGCAGCCCCACGCACCGAAGGGGAGAGGGCAGCGAGGGGACGAGGCGCTGGGGACCAGCAGGACACACGCGGGGACGTTGGGTCCCTGCTGGGGGACTGGGGACAAGCCCTGGGAGCTGGAGCACCCCGTGCTGCATGCGGCACTCACCCAGCCTCCCTCCTCCTCCTCCTCCAGGGCTTCTTCCTCTCCTTTCCCCTCTTTGTCATTCCTCTCAGCTCACGCCTCTGCTCTGCCCTCCTTCAGCTGCTCACAGCAATGAGCCCGGGCAGTGCCGCCCTGGCAGGCAGTGCCGTGCCGCTCCCGGCCAGGCCTGACCGGGGTTTTAATGACTGCCCCGCCAGCGGCAGGGGATCTGCACCCCGCGTGCTGGAAGCAGGGCTCTCCCTGCCCTTCCTCTGCTGCCCAACGTTCGCATCTAACGAGGCCCCAGCACGCCGTGGGGATGATCCAAGAGCATCCCCCGTGCGCCGCGAGGCTCAGCCCAGGGACTCGCACAATCCCCCGCAAAGCCCCGGCACGGCAGCCCCCCGAGACGCCACGCGGCCAAGGGCAGCACGAGCGTTGTTCCTGGCACGGGGCAGGGGCAGCCGCAGAGCGGTGCCGGTCACCTGGAGCTGCCTCAGGGCATCCCAGCACAGGCTGTACAGAGGTGGGACCAGCACCCAGCACCAGCCACCAGCACCCGGGGCTCCAGGTGACCACACTCCAGCATTTTCCAGCTCTCAGTGTGGGTGTGGATGCCCTGCCCGGGGCTAAGGCTACCGGCAGCAGCAGTGTGGGGTTTCCAGAGCAGGCTGGAGAGCACGGATCCATCCCCCCCCCCCCAAGCCCGGGTATCGCAAGGAGCGGAGCTGCTGCTCAGACCTTTGCACGTGGGAAGAAGGGGCCAGGAGCAGCCCCACGAAGTCCAGCAAGGAAAACAAGCTCCGTACCCAGAGCAGTGCTCGTGGCTCGCCACAAACGGCCCCGGGTCCGAGCTGGGGGTGAGCCAGCAGCAGCCCCCCGGCCAGCCCTGGGGCTGCCACCACCCCGCAGCGCTCAGCACCTGCGAGGCCACATCTGGATCCTGCGCTCTGGGGAGCTCCAAACGCATCACCCAATTTCCACACCAAATCTTGCCATCCACGTCAGCAAAGCAAATTAAAAGGCAAGCTGTAGTCCTGGAGCAGAAAGCCCAGCAGCCACCGTCCGGGAAATGCGGCACAGCCGGCGCTCAGCCCCACACCGCCGGCGGCTCCCCGCCGCGAACGGCCCCGGCTGGAGACGTTAACGCCGCGGCCGCCCCCTGCACCCCGGGGCACACGGTGCCTGGTGCCGGCCCCTGCAGCCGTGCATTAATTAACATTCCGCATGTAAAGTTGGGATTGTAATTACTGCAACTGATTAACAGGCCGAAGGTAGCCCGTCTCCGAGGGAGCAGATTAACAGAGGCTCTCTCAAGCTCCTGCTCTCACCTCGGCACTGCCAATGCATTTTAAGCAGGGGCCCGATGCCCCCACAGGCAGTGATTAATGGGCGAGCTCCGCTCCGAGGACGTGCGGTGGCTCCGTCCCCGCCGCTCTTCCCACGCTCGCCCCGGGCAGGACGGGACGGGGCTGACGCGGTGCCGGGAGGGTCGGGGGGCAGCACGGCAGGCTGGGGGGCGGCTGCAGGAGCTGCTGTGCCCAGGGCAAGGGGGATGCAATGCCCAGGAAGCCACAAGCTCCAGCGGTGCAGGAAGCTCACCGCTTTCCCATGAAACCTTCCCCTTTACAAGCTACGCAAATAAATAATAACAATTAATAAATAATAGTGACAACAATAATAATAAAGCAGCGGGAGTAGCCTCCCCTCACCCTGGCTATCGCTCGCCCCAGGACACAAATCCCCGCCTGCTCCCAGCCCCGTGGGTGTGCGCCCCTCGCCTCCCATCCCATCGGGGCCGCTCGCAGCACAAGGCGGCAGGAAGAGAGCTCAGCCCTGCCCCACAGCAGCCCCACAGCTCCCAGCTCTGCCCCGCGGCAGCCCCACGCCAGGACACCCCAGCTCCTCACCTCCCTCCTGGTTCCTCCTCCAGCTCTGCCCCGGATGCTGAGTCCAGCCCGGGGACATGGCCACGGGCCAGCCGCCACCCGCAGAAACCCCAGCCAGCTCCTCGGCCGGGACCACGCGCCTTCTGGATGTGGAAATACGTGCGAACTCCCCACCTCCAAACCTCTCCCTTCCCCGAACCACCCCAGGCCCCGTGCCCCACGCTGCGTGCCCACGGCGCGGCTTCACCGGGGATCGACCTGGGGAGTGCAAAGGGGAGCGCCAGCAGGAGAGAGCCCGACGAGACTCCAATAATTACAAGCAGATAAGACTATCAGCTGTAATTAAACACTATCCACAGGCAGACCGCTTGGCTGCAGAGACTTTCTTCCCTTCTTTTCCCCAAGACTGCAAAATAAATTATCCTGCAAAGTTAGCAGAGGCTGAGCTATGGAAACAATTAAACAAAAATTAAATCTAATTCATTTATACTCTGAGCACAAAGTGGATAATGTGGGGGTTTTCTTCTCTCTCCTCTCTTTGCCTTGGTGTTACAGAGGACTATTATGGGAAATTAATCACGGGGAAAAGCAATGAACGTGATCTATCGCTCTTTAAAAGTGCACTGTAGTGATTATATAAAAATCTATTAGAGAGGCCAGGAAATTTAAGAGTGACACCATTTAAAAGAAAAAAGGAGACAGGGCTGGTGGCAAAGGGGATCAATTTCTGCACAGACGGATCCTTGAAAGAAGGAGCAGGAGGAGCTCGGGCCTGTGGGGGCGGCTGCGGGGACCCTGCGCAGGGGGGGACGAGGCTGCAGCCCCCAAGGAACGCACGCGACCAACCGCTCCTCACACTTGGCAACTCTCATGAAAATGCAGCAAAACACCCCAAAGCAGAGCTCAGGCTGCCGCACCCCCGCAGGAGCACAGCACGGCGCCAGGGGCTGCAGGTGGCAGGGGCGCACCGAGCTCCGCGGGCTGGGGGCACTGGGAGGGGGCTGGGGGCTGCTCCGCAGAAGACCCACTGCCACCGGCACCGACAGCTCCGGGGGGAGCGGTGTGCTCCCCGGCAGCTCCCCGGCAGCTCCCCGGCAGGATCAGCCCCATTCCTCCTCCACAGACACAGCCCTGGGCCAGCAGCACCCAGCCCAGCTCTCCTGCACCCTGTGCGCCCACGGAAGCGACTCCACCAGCCCCAGAGGCCGAACACCAGCACTCGTGCGGCTCTGCTGCCCACCCACAGCAGCACAGAAGTGCCTCATCCCCTTTCTGCGTGTGCTTGGATGGCTCCCACAGCACCGCGTGCCCACACAGCTCAGGGGGACCCTGGCACTGCCCCCCTCTCCCGGGGGCCCCCAGGAGAGCGATCCCCATCCTTAGCTGGGGCTGCAAGAGGAGCCCCCCGCTGCACGGCAGTACCAAGGCAGGTCCCTGCCCGGTGCTGCTGACCCCCAGCACCCTCTCGGCTGTTTAAAAGCTGCGATAAAACCTTCACCGAGGCAGATTCCACCGTAAATCTTCACCCGCAACGGGTCCGGCCCCAAGCCAGCCTGACGCTTTAACGGCACCATCAATCCTGGGGGAGCCCGGCGGGGGCACACGTGGTCTCCATCCCCGGCACGCTGCCGGCCGGGGGGCCCTCAGCTGCCAGCCCCACCACGAGGGATGTGGCCGGGGGGGGACAGCCGACGTCCTGCTGCTCCTCACGCTCCCTGCGCCCCAGGGACCTCAGCACATGCGTCCTGGGGCCGGGGACGCTCCCAGAGGAGCTGAGAAGGGGGTCGGAAAGGCAGGACCCCGCGACGCACCGGCTGCAGGCACTGCCCCTGCGCTGCGGGGCCGGAGCTGCAGTGAGCAGCGATCGCCGCTCGTCTCGCAGCGAGCAGTGGGAAACCTGCACCGGCAGGAGCACCAGCACCAGCAGCACCCGCAGCGCACCCAGGCCATTACCCCACAAAGAGTATTTACAAACACTTTGCTTCCGCATTAACATAGGCAAACGCCTTTATGTGAATTTAATGGAAGCTTCTCCTCCCTACCAGGCTAATGGAAACAAAACCCACAACACTCTCCCTTCAATGCATCTTTTCAATGATTTAAAAAAAAAAATGAAAAAAAAAAACCCTTTGATCTCAGCAGCCCATTTGTTTAGTCCATGCCGGGATTTAATTGAGAAGGGATGTCCTTGAATAAATGCAGAGATGTCCTCGCTCCCCAGGAAGTCTGCTTTAAGTTGTGAAATCCACTGTCTGAGGCTTTCTGCTCGTCCAGAGACACTCTGGGACCATGTGGCCCGAGGCGGCGGGTGCACGTGGACCATGCAGGCGCCCCCAGGACACCGGGGCAGTGAGCAGGGCTGCGGAGAGAGGGAAGCACCGAGTGCCCCCGAGGACACTGCTCTGCCTGCAAACCCTGCCTGGGACAAACGCAGCAGCCCCTGCAGCAGCAGCTCCCTCCCAGGCACCGCTTTGCCAGCGCACCGCATTTCGGGCGCTGAGCCGTGCCACCGGGTGCCCCAGGGGCTGGCCGTGCTGTGCCGCTGTGCGCAGCGAGCTGGTGACACGCAGGTGACACTCGGCACACAAACAGCCAGGTGAGGACGAGTTCTGGTGGCAGCTTCCCCGTCAGCGGTACACAACTGGGGCCCACAAAGGCCCCTGCAGCCCCCAAGAGCCCCCTGCTGCAGCTCCCCTCACCCTGCCGAAGGAGAGGCAGCAGCTCCATGGGTTTTGGGATGTGCCTGGGGCACTGGCAGGGAGCATGGCCCTCTGAAAGCGAGGAGATGCCAGGGAGGGAAGGCTGATGATGCTCCAGCATTGAGGGAAGGCAGGGGGTCAGCTCCCGTGGCCAGCTGTCCCAGGGGAACACCTCTGGAGGCTGGAGCAGCCACGCGCTCGTGGGCCCAGCAGGACAGAGGCTTGGTGATGGAAAAGGGGCTGCAGGTTGGACGCAGCGCCCCGGAGCAGCCGTGCCACAACACAACAGAAGGAGAGGACAGCCTGTCCCCAGGAGCTGGTGCTCGCGCCCGTGCTGCCAGCACCGTCCCTCCCCAAACACCTTCCAGGCTGCCAGGCCTGGCAGGAGAGGAGGAGCTGCCGCAGAGCTCGTGATCCAGGCAGGGAGCTCGGATCCGCCGGCCGCAGCGGGCGCCTTCCTGCTCATTTCCTCCCTGCCTGCCAGCGCCGAGCACCCGCCAGCCCCGTGCATCGCCCCGCTGCCCCCCGCGCCCCCAGCAAGGGGCAAACCCGGCCCCCCCTGCTCTGGGAGAGGGGAGGCCCCGGGAGCACCCTGCAAGCGCAGGGGTGGAAGCAGAGCTGCGCAGGGGGAACCAAGGCAGAGAGGGGGGGCCGCTGCAGCAGCGCCGTGCCTGCAGGTTTGGGGTTTTCATCTCCCACCCGCCTGCCTCTCCAGCCCCCACGTCACTGTAGTGGCGAGAAGCTGCACAGGCAAAGCTGCAGCCCGGGCTGGGAGGGATCCCTTCTGATGCACGGGGAGCAGGACCGGGGCTTGTCCTCAGCCCCTGCCAGCCAGGAAAGGCGAATTCCGACCCTGGGGAGTAATTAGCTGTGATAAAGGTGAGCGCAGGGAGCTGCCAGAGGGGACACAGGGAATTCCCAGCTCATTACAGCTTTGGCATCTCTCACCCCACGGTAACAGCAGCTCCCCTTCTCACTCGTTTGACTCCCCCCGGCCGCAGACCCGCAGCACCCCCCCCGCCCGCCGCCGAGCCCCGCGGCGCTGGGTCCCCGCCGAGGGCGCACCTGGGCCTGGAGAGCGGTGCCGGGGCCACCCCGCAGCGGGCAGGCGGAAGGGGAGCAGGAGAGCTCTCAGCCTGCTGGACTCCTGAGCTGCGCACAGGCCTAAAGGCGAGCTGATTAAAGCAATTAGGATTTTAAATAGTAACATCAGAGTGGCTCATCAGCGCTGAAGAGGCAGTCAAATGACGAGTCTGAGGATCCTATTTAGGGACGGCAGTTGGCTGAGCATCCTGAGCCCCTTGCCACCAGAGGCTCCGGCCGGTCCCCGGCGCAGCGGCACCCCGCAGCCCTGCCAGCACCCCCCCGGGCGCGCAGCGCGGTGCCCACGGGGACGGCCCCTGCCCGCGGGCACAGCGGGGTCTGCACCACGGGGCACCCCGCAGCACAAAGGGGCTGGGCCAGGGCCGTGCGGTACGCGAGGAGCACCCGGCTGCGCCCCGCTCCCTGTTCTTAAGCTTGTTTGTTTTCCGTAATAAAGGCTCCAGGAAGGAAAACGTGGAAAGAATTCAGCAGCGCTTCTCAGGAGGCAGTACTGCACACCAGCAACTAAAAAGTACCTTTTGCAATAGATGAAACATAACACGCACATTTTGTCTGTTTGGACTCAAAGTCTGATATGCCAGAGATTTAAGGCAGTCTGATGGGAAATCCGTCTATTTTAGTATATAAGAATCT
The DNA here is from genome assembly GCF_964211835.1 of Anser anser. NCBI lineage: Eukaryota > Metazoa > Chordata > Aves > Anseriformes > Anatidae > Anser > Anser anser. The sequence continues at coordinate 14,919,285 of NC_139740.1, read as the reverse complement.
CCAATCACAAAGGGATCTGGACACGAATACAGATGCGAGAGCAGCACAAACAGCCATGAAATGCTCCATTCCCTTCCTTCTGCCGTCTGATTTCCTACCCTCGGATTTGTTTCTCGCTGTTGCTGGCGAACTCCCGCGCGCAGATGGATGCGGCGCCCAGGCTGCGCGCCTGCCAGGCCGAGCACGTCCCTGCGCCCGGGGCCGAAGGAGCAGCGCAGCCGCCTGTGAGCAGCTCCCAGCCCCGTCCCGAGGGACACGCTGCCCCGTGGGACGCGATAGGAGCTTGGAGTGCCCAGCACAGGGCTGCTCCAGACCCGCAGGGTCTGCCTGCATGCTCCGAGGCGCGCATCCCAGAGCAATGGCACAAAAACCCGGGATCCCATACAGGAAAGCTTTCCCCTTTCTCCATCAGGAGTCAGGGCAAAGCAAGAGAAGAATATGAGCAGCCCCGAGCACAGGCAAGCCCTTGATGTGTAAATGCCCATGCTGATGTCCCTATTTCATGGCAGGCCAGCCTTCTGGCTGCCCACAGAGCGATCCAGCTCCGGTGGGGTTTGGGGAGCAGCGCAGGACCACGCGCTGGCACAGCGAGTGCTGCCACGGGGCCGGATCCCTGCTCTCAGGGGGGAAAGGAGAAAAAGGGCAGGAGTGGGGATCCTGAGCACAAGCCACTCATCTGCTTTCTTGCGAGCTCTGGAGATGCTGTAGGAGGGTACTGGCATAGGCATTTACATTTATTTATAGGCATTTCTGTGGCACTCAATTAAACGCTGTGGTGGAGATATTGCAGCGTGAAGAGTATTTAGAGCCATTTAACACCTCTTAGTCGGCAAAAGCCCATCTGATTCCTGCAGTGAATTGGGAAAGTGCGTGCAGCAAGGGCAGGAGTGAGGAAGACTGCCCTTTCACAACCCGCTCCTGACTTGTGAAGGGAGATGGGATGCCTGCACTCGTGCCGGAGCATCCCCGCACCTCACTTGACGCTCTGCTGCTCCCAGGCCTCCCCCTGGGAAGAGCCCCTGTCCCCCAGCCGCCACGTGAAGCCCCCGACCGCACGCCGCCGAGCCCCGACACCACGCAGCCCCCCAGCAGGTCGGCGCGCAGGACTCCTGCCCAGCGCGGCCACCAGCACCCCCAGGTGCCTCCCAACCCGGCCGGTGGATGGGACCTGCCCGCAGCAGCGCACAGACGTTTCTCTGATGCTCAGGGAAGGCTCCTTCGCAACCTTAACCAGGTTCCTGCTGTTAACCGCTCAGCAAAACCTCGCTGCCGCTTGTCAGGATGCTGAAAGACTGAGCCGGTAAATCTCCAGATCTCTGGAAAGCCAGTGAGGGAGAGAGTTCAAAGAGAAGGCTGACAAGTGCACGCCAAGGTTAGCACTAATTGCACCGCTGCAAATTCACCGGTGACACTTACGCTCTCTGATCTGCTCACTCCCCCTCTCCCGTGCTGCCCAGGGGAATTCACCCGCTGGGCCCGGGGGCCCACAGCCCCCAGTGCAGAGGGGTGCGGGACCACCCGGGCACCCCCAGCCCCGCGTGCCGCACGCTGCTCAGCACCAACGGGACCAGGTGAAGCCACGGGAGCGCGCGTGGGCGAAGTGCAGCCGCGGGGACCTAACCCGCATCACGGCACGGTGCCCGCGGCCGGGGCTGCCCCGGGCAGGCTGCACAGTCAGGGTCAGAGATTCCTGCTTGGCCACAGTAGCGACTCTGGGAGACGGAGAGCCGATTTTGTGGGGCGCTCTGAAGGAAGACTCATATTGGAAAGGGACAGAGCACCCGGGCGAGACCTCCCACGCTCCCACGAGGCTCCTGCGTCCTCCAGAGCAGGGCAGTCGTGCAGGCATCTGAGAGCCACGGCTCACTTCAGCCGAGCGCATCCAGGAGCCCATCGCAGACATCCCCAGCGCGCTGAGAGCTGGACCACAGCTGGGCAGGCTCGTGGGGCAAATGTGCCTCCTGCTATTCAGTAATCCTTCTGCTCAGCCCCCACCAGCAAAGTGAGCAAACGTCGTCCCCAATGCAAAGAGCAGGACAGGGAGCCTACGGTCCTGATGGGCAAAGGGATGCATTTACCACTCCTCTGGCATCACGGTAAAACAGGGCTTCATTAAAATCCAGGCAAACTGGGCGGAAAGCCTGCAATCGGAGGCAGAAAGCCCCGGTCAATCAAAATGCCGGGATGCCCACCTCCCCGGCACCGTGTGGGAATTGGTGGGCTGGGGCTGGACAGGCTCTGGCCGCGGCCACCTCCCTGCCACCGCCGGCTCGCCCCGCCAGCTGCTCCGCGCACCCGGGCTCATGTCGCTTGCAAATGGATGCAATTAAGTTGATACTGCAGCGGGACCGTAATTGCTGTTTCCTTAGCTTGGCAATACGACCCCGGAAACCCCCATTATACTAATCACTGTCAAACGAATACAATCGCAGCACACATAAAAACCCGGTGTACTTCATGGTGAAATATAACACCGCAGAAGGCCGAACCGTTCCATAAATCTGCTTAGCACTTAACACTGCCTGCTAAATGGCCCCGCTTAATTATAGCTCTATAAACATGACTTTATAGCAATATCAATACAGTCAAAAATCAATCCCGCTGATGGACAAATGGACAGACTCACATCCTGCCGCCCCGGGGCTGGCCGGGCTCCTCACTGCGCGCCTGGCCGAGGACACCCATGGGTGCCGCCTCTCCCGGCGCTCGGCCCCGCTCCTCGCCGGCCCCACGGCACCCAGCCCTCGGCGCGCGGCGACCCGGCCTCACTCAGCTGGAAGGGGCTCCCAACCCACCCTGCCTTCGCCCAGCGCTGCCGAAGCCGCAGACAAGACATTAGCATTACAACCCACACTGATCTTTGTCAATTATGCTACAGTATTTGAGCTCTAACCAGCTTTAAATTGAATCAGGACGAAATCATCAGTATAAAAAGAGCCCGCACCAGCCTTTCAATTCCAGCACTGGGGAAAAAAAAGTTATACATCTCATAATGGCCTTCTACCCCATAATGAACAGGAAAAATAAATTAGATTCCCAGCTAAGGGTATATTTATACAGTTTCATTATGTGCCCATGAGCAAGTCTGGTTTTCACCAAGATAAAAATGAGCTCTCAGCAATGCTCGTACTAAATAAATGGAGTGATTTAACAGCTTAACAAGAAGTGCGATAGAGAGGTTGAGGAACAATGTCAAAAATGGAAAATAAAAATAAAAATAAAAAAATTTGGAAACGCTTGTGCTTTTTGAGCTGTGCTGCTGCTGCACAACAGGACCGCGCCGCGTCCTGCGCCCGGCCTCCACCCGCAGGCGGCGGAGCTGGGTGCGCGTGCCAGGCGCAGCCACCAGCCGGGGATTTCGGTGGCAGCTTTGGGGCTGGAAAAGCCATTTTTGCACTTCGGAAGTTGCTGCGGGCACTGAAACATTCAAGAAAAGCAAGGGTCATGCCCACAGCACGGCGGACACGGACGAGGTTGGCAGGGGCTGCGGGAAGCAGCGCAGCACCCAGCTGCCCACCGTGCCTCCGAGAGGAGAGCCAGCCCCAGGGCAGTGGGAGCACCGTGCGGCTCAGTGCGTGGGACACGGCCTCGAGTCTGAAACTCCCAGCAGAGCAAACGGGCACAAGGGGCCGCAGCACCCCAGGGATGCGCGCAGAATTCAAACCCAGTTGTCTACGGCGGAGGGGCATAGCGAGAACCTCTTCCTGCTGAAAGAAGAACGGGAATTACTTCGCTTCTTTCTCTTGAAGCTATTTAAATATTTTCTCCTGCTGATTAATTCGCCGCTCCCCAGGGCTCAGCACGGCTGCTCCCGAGCCGGCACAGATGCCCGCCCCGAGGAGCCCCTCGGCACCCCGGGCAGCGCGCTGAGCGGCGCCCACCCTCCCTGGGAGAGGAGCCCCCGCGCAGCCCAGCCCCGCGCAGCGACACGCTGCCAACCCTCCCGGGAAGAGCCCGCGTCCCCTGGGTGCCCCAGCACAGCAAAGCCGATCGAAGCGGAGCCCAGGCAAGCAACAGCTCCAGTTATCTGTCGCTTGCGCAGGCACGGAGCAATCTGAATCCTTTCCCCCCTTTCCCCACAATCCAGACGCAGTTTGGTGGCAGCAGGAATGAGCTGCGCGACCACACTCTGCTACAGGGAAGCAGCGGAACAGCAGAGCCCCAGGGCACGGGGAAGGGTCGAGGAGGGCACGGCTCCCTTCACACGCACAGGAGGTGCAGATGGGCGCAGGAGCATGGCAGGAGGCCGGGCATCGCTGCCGCGCAGCCACAGGCACCGGCCGGCTGGTGGGCTGCGAGGCAGCGGCGTGCCTGCCCGCGGGGCTCTCCGGGAGCCCCCCAGGGGCTGCAGGCAGCGTGGCACAGCACGGCTGTCACGGCACAGCACGGCGGTCACGGGGATCAAGCAGCGCCGTCCCCGTCGGCTGACACTTCAAAGCCCAGCTCTTCCAGCCGGCTGCCTCGTGCACGCAGCCCGTATTCCCTTCCAACCAATTTCACCGAGCCCAGAGGGAAATTCTTAATTCCCTCCTCCAAGTGCAGCCTGTTTAATCAACCTCCTATTATCCAATTCGGCCGCAAGCTGAAACCCGGGCTTGCTTTTCATGCTACTTTCCCAACCTCCCTGCTCCTCGGAGGCTGCGGCGTGTCCTCGCCTCGTGAAGCCCCGCGCGCAGCTCGCCGGGGGGACCCGGCCAGGCCCCCGGCACCCACGGACGGGGGAGCTGCGGGGGCTCCGTGCCCTCTGCACAGCTCTGCTCCTGCTCCCCACCTCCTGCCGCTGCCGAAAAGAGCGTGTCAGCTCCCCCCGGCCCAGACCACACATCCATCTGGGCTCAGCATTGTGCATCTTCTCCAGCACAGGCAGGCTGATCCTAAATCCATAACCCACACTTGAATAGCTCATCCATTTAATGGCAGATAGCTGCCAGCAGGCAAATCTGTCCTCTCAGCAGCAGCAAAACCAGAGCTAAGCAGTTGCCTTTTTTTTTTTTTTTTTTTCCTTTTTAAATCAATTGCGAGGCCACATGGTCCATCGGAGTGATCTGGAGACCAGGAGACATCTCCAAGAAGGAGCTGGCGGACTTGGCTGCGTATCACAGCTCTCCTGCCACAAGGTGACATTTCCCTCTCCATCCTCCCTGCCCCAGGGAGCTGGGAGGATTAATAGTTCAACGGGGCTTTGGAAATATGTGTGCTGAGAGTTATGAGCCTGATTCATAATAGGAGTTCCCTCCCCTGCTGCAGAGATTAATCGCCAGTACAAATGCAAACACCATTTGGGCTCAACTGTCCCAAAACGCAGCACAGCTGGAGAGGAAGAGGAATGCTCTCCCTGTGCGCTCTGCGCAGCTCTCGCCTGATAATGGAGCTTGTGCTATTCAGTGTTGTCGTAGCCTTTTGTCTGCGCCTTTGCCTCGAATATTATAGAAAAATAAATTTGTTGTGGAAAGTATCAGTTTAAAAGCTACTGAATGCTGCATGCAAACGAGCCACAAGCTCTGAAGCCTGACCGTGCTTCCTGTTACTGGAAAGAATTACCGAGCAGCTCGGAAGAAGGCTCTGCTCCAGCCCTCCGCACGGGAGAGCGAAGGAAGGCGGCCCACAGAAGGGCACAGGCTGGTTAACAGCTGCTTTACCTTCAAAGACCTTAAAAAATGCAGCAGGAGCCCCAAATCACCCTCAGGGGAGCCGCTACTGGAGCAGTGGGATGCGGTGCCTGAGGACACCTTGGTGCCCCCAGCCCCGGGGAGACCCCGGGCACCTGCAGGGGCCAGGACCGGGCGCCACGCAGTGCCCAGCACCACGGCACTGGGCTCCCACTGGTGAAACGCCCCCGGCCCAGCTCAGCGCCTCGGCTGGCAGCTCGCACGTTCACGCCGTCCTCCCTCCCTCCCAACCTCTGGGCGTTGGATCGCGATCTCTTTCCCCAGGAAGGCAAAGTCCAGCAGCACGACGCACGCAACCACCCCGGCTGCTTCCAAAGAGTTCTCGTGTCCCTCTAATAGAAACAATAGCTCGATCATTTTTAACACGATATTTTAACCAGCCCCAACTCAAGCGGTTTCCTAGGTTGCTGGAACCCTTTACAACCCCCAAAAGGATTAGCAAATGATTTCTCTCTTTCCTTTCGATTCGGGAGAAGGAGAGGTATGTCGGCTCAATAGTAATTAGAGTGAACTGCAGCTTTTAAGCAGCCAAAGCTCATGTTACCACCAAGATGCAGGAATGATCTAATCAGACACTGGGGTCAGATAACCAAAAAAAAAAAAAAAAATCTTAAAGGAGATCAGAACAGCTCGCGCCTGCTCCGAGCGGAGCGTGCCGAACCTGCCTGCCGCCGACGGGCGCGACGGCACCGAGCGGCTGCACGGGACCTGAGAGGCGGCGGCAGCAGCAAGCCCGCCCTGCACCCTGCGTGCTCGGCCTCCATCCCCGGGGGAGGAGGAGGAGGAGGAACCCCCCTCTTCCCCACCTCGGCCAGGCACAGTGCAGCTGGAGGGAAGGCAATCCGCTCTGCTTTGCTCTCCTTTGCTCTCCCTCCCGCACAGCTCCACGTCGCCTTCCACCCTCCCTTTGCCCTTTTACGCATTTAATCTGCCTCCTCACCCCCGAATCAAGTAGGATGCAAGTTCAGTTGGGTTGGATGCTACAGATTAGATTGCATCTGTCTGGGTATAAATAATTTACTGCTTGATGGTCAGAGTGAATTTAATTAGTTCTTGTTCTCCTGATAGAATCAGCCCACCGCTGCTAAAGCATTTCACTCCGAATTAGCCTGAAAAGGACTAACAAGGCAGTGCTAATTTTACACACACGACATCCCCCGCAGTCTCTGAAAATACAGCTCCACGGAGCACCATGCGCTGCAGTCCCTGCCTGAGGCTGGGGGAGCCAGGACGAGGGAGAACAGATCCCGGCAAAGCCTGCGAGGAGACGTAGGGTGCGCGCGGACACAGGCAGGGGACAGCACCACGCAGGCACCCAGCTCCCCCCTGCGCTGTGCTTGCTCCCAGCTCCCAGCCCCCATGTGCCGGGGGGTGCCGGGCCCTTGCAGCCCTGGGTCGGAGCCACGCTCACCCGTCCCCCCATGGCCCTGCAGGGACAGCACAGCAGCGCCGCCGGGCCCAGAGCTGCCCTGGATGCACGGTGCAGACCCCGCTCCAACGTCCCTGCTGCCTGGGGTCCCACTTGTCCCCTCCATGCCCAGTATCCCAGTCAGGTGGGGGCTGGACAGCAGCCTCTGCCAAGCCAGAACTGTGCTGCTACAATGGATTTAGGTACAACCAAAAAAAAAACAACAGCAGGAGAAATTCCTCTGTCCAAACCACCAGTTACCATTTGCCATGGATGCCAAGAGCGCATTGCACCAGGCCTCACACAGACACATCCAAAGTGGTCTTGGCCCCAAAGGCCGCTGCACGGGGCAGCAGGGGGAGCAGAGTGGCACTGGCCCACGGGGCAGGCGGGGATGCCGGAGCCCACCCGCAGCGCTGGGGCCAGCAGGGGCAGCAGCTCCGTGCCCACAGGAGTAGCGCAGCGGCCCCGGGCAGCACACGGCTGTGCGCTCCCCCTGCGCCTCGCAGCCAGACCCTGCACTCTCCTCTAAGGACAGCGTCTCATTGACCGTAATGCTTTACTGATCCTGCCTCCCTCCTCTGACCTACCCTGTCTCCACCACGATTTATGCTCCACATTAGCAGTCTAACGAAGCCTCTTCCCACATCGCCGGTGCGAGGTGGCACTGCAGACGTCTGAGCTGCACAGAGCGCACGGTGCCCAGCCACATCCCCTCCGACAGCCCCAATCCCCACCAAACGAAGGGTGGTGAAGGCTCGGTGCCCAGGAGCGCAGTGAGGACAGGTCACTTTGCACCTGGCCCCAGGCACATGAATACTGCTGAGAGCAGGACAAGAGCAGGACTTGCTGAGCCCGTCCTGTCCGTGCCCTCAGGTCGCACCAGCTCTGCCCTGCCTTGGAGAGGTGGCCACCAGCCTCGGGCACAACCCCCCAGCAGACACTAACCTGGGAGATCTCTGCCCAAAGGTGAAATTCTGGGAATGTCGGGCCAGCAGGGAAAGGCTCAGTGAGCACCACAGCAGCGGGGACGCTCCCAGGGCTGGTGCCAGAGGGAACCTGCCCGGGGTGACTGCACTGTGGACTGGGTGCCCCTGCCTGGCACACAGGGGGCAGATGGGCACCTCCACCACCAAGCCCCACGGGTCACCTGCCAGACAGCACCATGCGCCGGGACGGTCACACTCCTGCAAAAAGAACTACCAGGCTCATTTTCCCCACTCAGCTCCTAATCGCAAGGCTCTGGCTCTAAGCCTATAATCCAACATGCAGCATCTCACTCAATAAATCACCCCGTAAAGGCGAACCAGCAAACAGCTATCAGCAGCTGTCAAGAGCCTGCAGGCAAAACCCACCATCCCTGCAGTAAGCTGCGGGAGCTCACCACCTCTCCCTTCACCCTGACAAGCGGCTGGTGGACCACCAGCGCCGGCAGGCAGGCGCTGCAGCAGGGACGTGGCACAGGCATGGCTCGGGGCACCGAGTGGTTCCCCAGGCACAACCGGGCAGGGTGGGGGACGCAGCCTCCCTCCCTCCCCGAGCTCTGTTCCTCTCTCAAGCGTGGCAGGCACTCAGCAAGGGAGGGCTGAAAATCCCCAGCCCCAGCTGCTTCTGCCCCGTAAGGGCGTCAGCAGCACCAGCAGGAGAGATGCTCCTGGGAACCAGCTCCAGCCCCTGCAGAACCCCGCTCTGCCCCCCCGCAGAAACCAGGCAGCCAAGTAGTGAGAGGAGAAATCCGTCGCTGGGAGCACTGCCAGGCAAGGAGAGCAGCGGCCACCACCGTGTGAAATGGTGGCCGAGGGAAGGAGAGGAGACTTGAAGGTTCGAGCTGGAGCCCCGCGGCACCACTCCGCGCTCGGGGCAGACCCAACGGACAAGTCCCAGCTGCGTTCCCAGACACTGCTCATGCTGGGGAACACCAACCACGGGGGCTTCTGCAGAAACACAGCAGGTGTTTCTGCAAGGACCTTCCCAGCAGGTCTGGGGCACGATCCACAACGGCCACCCCAGCACGCGAAGCCCTGCACCCAGCAGCACCGGTCCTCAGCCTCCGCCTCCCCCCGCCTGCAGCAGGCAGAGTCGCTGCTGTTGGCTTGCATATCTGCCCTCACTCCTATTTACATGTAAGCTGTGCTGACACCTCCTCTTCATCAGTGCCAGGGCCTTCCTCGGAGGCCATGCATCTCAAGCAGGACAGCACCATAAATATTGCATAGGAGGTGTTTCTAATCTAGTTATGGGTTCAGCCTCTCATGCTCTTCCATCAGGGAGCCTTGGATTGAAATTGAAGTGTATTAGTATAATTTTATCAGGTTTTATTAAGCCTGGGGTCTTACGTTTTTGATATATAGTTTTAATTAAGTTTTAAGTCAAAGAATGCAGTTGCTCATATTTTATCTTGCCATGTCACATCAGACGGAGGCAGTTAATCAGCACGTACAAAAACTTCCCATTGCCCATGATGAACGCTCACGAACTTTTCCTGCAGAGACCATCTCCCCGCCGGCGCCCGCAGCAGGGATGCACGGCCCTGGGCTCTCACTTCTCCCGCACACGCGCCTGTCCTGCTGTTCCTGTGCCCTCCTGTCCCATCCTCGGGGGGACACATCCCCAGGACCGCTCCTTTCTCAGCCAAACCGCCCTGGACCCTGCAGCACCCCCAGGGCTTTGATGGCCGAGGGGACCTGCCAGCATCACACCCTCGGGCCGAGGGGCCCGCAGCTCTCGCCCTCCCTTTGCAGGCTGCCATGGCAGGAAGGCAGCACGCGCTGGCCAGCTTTTGGGCCTGAGCACCCCCAGGGAGATCGGGCACCAGGAATTCCCCAGCAAACGGAGCAGCCCCGTGCCAGCCTCCTGCAGTGACCCCGGAGCCAGACGCACTCCTGGAAGGTTTCCCTCCTACAAGGGAAGAGGAAATCCCGGCCCTCGGTGCTGGGCTCTGCGCAGGCACAGCAGCCCCGGGACGCTGCCAGCCTCACACCAACGGGGCAGCTGCTGTCCTCTCCTCTGCAGATCACCGTCTGGGGACCCGAGGCCTGGGGACGTTTGCCAGCGAGGGCAGCAGATGGCATCGCAGCTTGCGCTCAGCCTCTGCAGCTCTGCTCAGATGGAGCCCAAGGGGCTGCTCCTCCCCGAGGGGGGTGAGCTGGAGGCAGCAGCAGGTCGCCCCCAGGCACAAGCAAGGGGCAGCCCAACTCTTGGCCACGGATGCTAGCAGGGCAGCAGCTGCCCACCCTGCAGGCGGGGGCTTTGGGGAGGGCCGCGCACCCGCCGTGCTCCTGCCAGGCTCATCCCCTCCGCTGGCGTGGCAGAGATCTTAGGGGATGGCTGGGAACAGAGACAGCCGCAGCCAGGAAAGGCTTCAGGTGCTCAGGCTCCTCGGGGCCTGCCTCCGCTCAGCGCTGCCAGGTCCCTGCCCCGCGTCCTGCCAGAGCGAGCCCGGCAGCGCCGAGGCCACGAGAGGCTCGCGGCGGGCGCAGCAGCTGAGCGGGACCTGTCGCTCTGCCTGCAGGTGCTGAAAAATTTATCACCGAACTCGCAGGAATGAACTCAATTAAAAACCATTTTAATGACATTACATTAAAAAAAAATAACACTCATATTTCCCATGTCAAGGTTCCTCTCTGTGAGAGAGGCAGAAGCCTCCAAGTGTAACATTACAAATGATGGGATCCGCGCTCTGCCAACAAAAGCCTGCGCACGGCCAGCGGGCTCCCGCCGCACGCTGCGATCCTGAGCAAAAGGAGCTTCCCCCAGCGCCCTCCTCCCCCAGCACAGAGCACAGCCTTCCCTTCCCCTTCCCCTCGCCCCCCATCCCCGGGCTCCCCCAGCCTCACAAAGCCCTGGCCGTGGGCTCTGCGGGTCAGGCACAGCAAAGAAACCAAACGCTGGCGGATCGCACCAGATGGGGACGGCAGGGCTTGGCGAGCCCTCCTCGGTGCTTCCTCCTCTCCACCTGTGCAATCTGTACCTGCAAACCCCAACCCGATCCAGCCCCAGGGAGGGGAATCCTGGTGGGGAAGGCTCCCCCCTTATTCCCTTCTCTCTCCCGAGCAGAGCAGCGCGCCTCTCCTTGCAGGTGTATAAATCAGCACAGCCACCTAACAGCGAGCGCAGTGCCCGACGCAGCGGGAGCCCCGCAGAGCCACTGGCTCTTTGCTCCAAGCACCCCAGCAGCGGGGCTGAGGAAGGACCAAGGAGCCACCGGCCGCAGCCGTCCCCCGGAGGAGCCCCCCAGGGGGACAAAACGAGACCCATTGGTGCGGGGGGCGAGGGCACGAGGCCAGGGCAGGGGGTGCCCGCCGAGGCACCAGCCCCGCTCCACCGCGGGTCGCCCACGCGAAGCCGAGCACGGGCCCCGGCCCTGCCTCGCACACGGCTCCCCGCAGCACCGCCCTGTCCCCGCACCCCGCGGCAGCGCGGCCCCCACTGCTCACACAAGCAGTTTCTGTCTATTTTAGGCTGCTCTGAGAGCTCCAGTTTCTATATGAGGAGAGAAACACCAGAAACACGGCTGCTTGGCTGCTTCTTTCGCTCGCTGTAATTTAAATTGCTTCTTCCCCAGCCCTGCAGCCCACGTCCCTCACCCCCCCCATGCCCAGGCCTCCAACCACTGCTGCTGCCCCGCAGCCCCACCAGCACCAGCCCCGAGTCCCCCGGGCACCTCAGGGTGCAGGAGGAACAAGGTGGCCCCGAGCGGTCGCCCCAACCCCGGGCCAGCCCTGGGGAGGGGGAAGGACCCCGAGAGCCCCCAGCCCCCCAACAGAGCCCGCTTGGCTGCACCCTGCTGGCACGGCGGTGCCTCCCTGGGGGCCCACACCCCATCCTGGTGGGACAACCGAGCGCAGGGCCAGGCCAGCAGCACTACTGAAATGTTGTCGGGATGTCAGGAACAGCAGCGACTTCTTTCCAAAGAGGAGGGAGGGGAATCCCAAGGAGAGCAGGGATGATTTCGTTCATCAGTTGCAAGACTGATAGACTTGGGGGGATGGGAGAGTATTTTACATTTCCTTCTTTCTCCTTTGCAAAGAAACAGAGATTTGGGGTTGGATTTGAACTTCATCCAGCAGAAAATAAAAAAAAAAATCTTTGAAAAGAGCTCGGTTTGACTGTTTAACTCTCTCTGTCCCCACATTCCCATTAAAATGGGATTTGGGGCAAGAGGAGAGCTCCAAGCCGAGCAGCCCCACCGGTGCACAACACCCCCCGAGCAGGGTTTAACCCAGGGCTGCGGCACCAGCCCCAGGCTCCTGGAGCCGCCACGCAGCGGGGAGCTCGAGGCGAAGCAGGGGGCAGGGACACGCACCCCGTCCCGGGGCAGCCTCTGCAGCATCAGCGAGGGAACCCGCGAGAGCAGAGCTGGGCCACGCTCCGACCCGCAGGTGCTACGAGGCAGAAGGTGCGGACGGAGCCGCATCCAGGCTGCAAAAGGATTCCCTGGGAGCCCAGGGCCGCACGCACGGCCTGCGCACCGGCTTCCACCGCACGCCGCAGCCCCCGGCCACGCTCCCCCGGTGCCCCCGCATCACCCCCCTGCCCCTCGCTCCCCGCCAGAGGCTCTGCGGGCACCTCCGCAGGGGCTGCAGCCACATCTTAACTGGGCAGCGAGAGAACAGGGGGCGAGCGAGCTGGAGAGTGAGCGTGCTGCGTGTCATTTCAATGCGTGTATTTATATCCTTCACAGACGCAGCATCCCTTTGTAAAGGCACGGAGCGTGTATAGTCAGGGCTGTCAGTTCAGCGGCATGTTACAAGTGTTTGATATGGAGATTTTGGCAGTGGGAATGGATGTACCTCGCTGAGAGGTTTATGTAAAATGACAGCTTCTGGAAAATGAAGCACTCAGATTAAGGAGAAAAAAAAAAATAAAAGTACAAACAAAAGGGAAGAGGGGCTCCCGCCCGGCGGGGCCAGCACAGCTTTCTGTTCCCCGCCAGCCTGCCTGCACCTCCCCGCCGCGGGCCCGCAGGCGCCTCCCCAGCCGCAGCAGCCCCAGCGCCTCGGCTCCCCCGCTCAGACCGCTGCCCCATTTTCATCTCACCGCTCTCCCTCTCCCCCTTGTTTACTGGGCTGAGCCTTTTATCACTGGCTGCGCGTGGGCGAGCGTGGGAGGGAGGTGGATGCCTCGCAGAACGCTGCTGTCAGAGGCCCAGAGCAACTTCTGCCATCGCGGCGCCGCGCAGGGGGAGCTGCGGAAACCAAGGAGGCTGCGGGTGCGCGGAGCGGTGCCCCCTCCGCGGGGACGGGTGCTGAGCTCTGCAGGATGCCCAGAAAGCCGTGTCCAGGGGATGCAAAGCACTGGCCCCAGGGAGAGCAGAAGGGACCCGGCCCTGGGGGGCCAGCCCACGCAGGGGGCAGTGCGGCAGCTCCCTGCAGGGGCTCCCACCGGCCCAGGCACCGCTGTCCCCCCCCCAGGCACCCCCAGCATCCTGCAACCGCCGAGCAAGGAGCCAGCCACCGGGCAGAGGCTGCCCCACGGGGAGGAAAAAGAGGCTCCAAGGGAGCCCTGCAAGGGTCGCAGCCGGAGCCCTGCTCCCACCTCCACGTTTGCCCTGCCGTGCTTTGCTGTGGTCGCCTCGCTCCTTTGGCTTTACACCCTCCTTGGCTGCCTCCAGCCCGGCGAGGATACGTGCCCATAGCTGGGGTGGAAGCAATTCCTGCTGCAGCAATAATGATCCATAAAGAAGCTGACTTGTTTCTTACCTCTCTGAAATGAAGGATGGTGATTACCCTACATCCCAGTCCACAAAGCTTAATCCAAATTGATGGCCTCCCAGAGATTGCTTCTCTTGCCTATCACCCAATCTAATACCCAACTCTCCTCTACCCACCTCTACTGAGTAGCAAAATGTCAGAGTAACTCATGCAGGCTCTGAACAGAGAGGCCATTCATCCTGAAGCGAAGGGCTCCTAGACCAGACACTAAATTAAGCGCATGTTAGGGACAGGTGGCAGCACAAGCCTGGCCCTCCCAGAGCCCCGAGCTGCCCGGAGCAGGACAGAGGTCTGCTCGGACCCCTTTGGGAAGGGGCTCCCCCGCAGCACAGGCTGCTCTGCGCTGATTTTGTGGCAGATCCAAGGCCAGGAGCTGACCGGGAGGTCCCAGAGCTGTCTGCTCGAGCCCCCCATGCTGCCCAAACCTAAGTTAGGTCTCAGGGTGAGCACAAGTCCTGGCACACGAGACCTTCACCCGCTTGGCACAGGGTTAAAGCAGAAGGAAAGAGCAGCCCAGGTCCTGACCCGGGTCACGGTCTGAAGCAGCCTGCTCTGCCCCGCGGCTCCCCACGTGCAGCACGAGCTCCGAGGCCGAGTTAGCAAACCCGTCCATCAGCGATGGCTGCACAGAGCAAAGCCACTGCCAGGCTTTCCTTCTGCACGGGTCCCAGCCTCACAGCCGCGCTGTGCACCCACGCTCCACAGCCACACAGCACCCACAAGAGCTCTCATTTCTAGCAGCTGTGCTCCTGAGACCTCCAACCTCCGCGCACAGCTGCCCCGCTGCCCAAGGAGCCCGACACCGGGCTGGCTGCAGCACGCAGCAGGACCCGGCCAGGTGGGATGCCAGCGTGGGTGCAGGCGCAGCAGCACGGTGCCCACGCATCACCTCAGGCTCCAAACCCTGCTTGCAGGCTCTGGTGGCGGCAGAGCAGTGAGCCAGCACCGCGGTGGCCCCTGCCCCACGCTCCCCCCCCCAGGCACGGCTCCTCGGCACCCAGCACCCAGCCCCGCAGCAGAAGCCCCGAGCACTGCCCGTGCCCCCAGGCCAGGGCTGCAGCCCCTGCCCCGCTCTCTGGGCACAGACGCGCTCACGGTGCAGAGCTGAACAGGCATGTGCTGGGCTGTGCACAGGTCTGGTTAGCTATAAATATCTAGGAGCAGAAGTGACAACGAAGGCTACAGCTGAACTGTGCACCATATTTTATGGAATACAGCACAGACACCGAACTTAATTGCCACGTATTTCCCCCCACGCTTTAATGAAAACTGTGAGAAAAAGCTCTCCGATGTCCTATCCACTGATAAGATCCACTGGCAAACGCGCATCTGCCCCTCCACCAGACATCTCCTCGGCTGTCCCAGCAGCACGGGCCCACAAACCACAACAGGCGCCCGCTGCTTTCTCCCAGCAGCACCAGCTCCACACCCGTCCCACCTCCCGAACTTTACACTCCATCTTCACCAAGAGCATCGCCACCGACCTCGGGCATCGGCATGAGCACCCCCGGCTGCCAGCAGCGTCCCCTCGGCGCGTGCTGCGCCCGCCGGCTCCTCGCGACGCACCCAGGGGAGCCCGGGCTCCCGTGGCCCCGGCGCTGGGCAGGCGAGCTGATGAACATTCATAAATCAACCCTCCCTTTTGCTTGCTTAAGATATCCTCATTTATACCGCACCACAGGTGTGCGTGGCACTTAGCGCCAGAGAAGCAGCCGAGCTCCCTGCCAGGAGAGCTTACTTTCTAATTAGACAGATAACAGCAAATCATGACAACAGACCACCGTGGGGAATGGAAGGGACTGCTGCTCTGTGGACAGCGGGAGGCTTGGGGGCCTTTCTGACAGATACTCCACTTGTTTCGCATTCATTTCCCACACCTGATAATGGGAACGCAGCGGCAGCCCACACTACAGCCAGAGCCTGATGAGAAAACATTAGCAGGAGGAGGAGCGAGGGAGTTTGGGGAGAGGCTGTGGAGGGAAGAGGGGTCTTGCATCCGCTGCCCACCGCAGCCCTTCCTCCCCAGACACTCCGACGTGCTCAGCTGCTCCACGGGCAAGGCAAAGCCACATCCACGCTCCCAGAGGAGCACGCGGGAGAGAAAGGCCCCCTGCAGCAGGACGAGGAGGAAGCCATCCCACGGGCACTCATCCGTGCCACAGCTTAGGAGCGCGTGGGGAGCATCCCTGGGGAGGCTGCGCCTGCTGGCTTCCAGGCAGGGTCTGCAGAGCTGGGGCGCTGGGGAGGGACGAGTGCCCCGAGGAGCCCGGCGTGCCCCAAGGAGCCCAGCAGCTGCCCAGCACAGGGTGGCATCGCTCCCACTGCAGCCACACCGAGCGAGGATGACCAGTATTTGGGGGGACAGAGCCATGGGAACGTCCCCGGAGGAGCAAGGAAAACCAACCCCAAAGGTCATTCACGGAGCCACCCCGGCTGAGGAGCAAGAGCACCCATCAAACAGGAGAATCCCGTGCGACCCCAAAAGGCCCTGAGCGCTGCCCTGCTCCCTCCACCATCCCCCAAATTTTCCTTCAAACCGAACTTCCCCTCGCGTGGCAAGGCTGCAGTGTGTGTGTGCATGTGTTTTCAACCCAGTCTTTAAATGAGGTCTTCGCTGAGAATTTACAATTCCCCCATGGCCTCAATCTTGCAAAGATTGCTTTTTTAACACTGTTGGGCTTTAATTCTAATAAGCCTCCTCTTTATTACGGAACCAGGTCACATTGCCTTGACACTGCAAGAAAATCTTTCATCAGGAAGGAAAACAGAGAAGGGGAAAAAGAGATGAAGAAAGGGAGGGAGGAGGAAGAAAGGCGAGACAAACAAACAGAAGCTGTTCACTTCAGCTGGGGGACTTTCTGAACCAGCAGAACACGGCGGCGGCCCAGCCGCAGGGCTGCGAGGAGCGAGGTGCCTTCCCGCAGCGCCGCCCGCACGCCCCAGCTCCCGGAATTATTTCTGGTGCGGCTTCACCTCCCACGCACCCTCCCACCCTTCGCTGCTTAAAAATGCCGAGAGGAGCAGGAGGGGAAGCTTGACAAAACTTTGACAGACATAATGAGGACAAAGTTCAGTCCTGCCCTGGACAGATGGCTGTTATTACCAGCCTGGTGCACGGCTCCTAATTACCTGGCCCGCGCTGCGGGGACGGGAAGCGGCACAGCGGATCCGCGCGGCGGCTCCCAGCACCTGCGGGACCCAAGTGCCCCTGCCAGCGAAAATCAAAGCCCTTCCCCGGAGGGGGGAGGCAGTGGCACAGCTTCTCTCTCATCAGGAACAACTGCTCGGAGCTGCTGCAGGTCCATTTGCCCTTCTGGAGGCTCACCGCTCTCCAGCATCCCAGCCAGCACCCGGAGCCCCGGCCAGGCGGGGGGGGATTTGCCGCCTCTTCGGCTCCCCAACTTCTTGGCTTTGCCTAGCTCCAGACACGCTACCACGATACATCTCCTGTTGCTATCTTATGTCATGGCCATCGCCATGGAAACAGACTGATCTCATACCCCACCTCGGCTCCCACGCCTGCATCCTCGGCGGCCCCTGGCTCGGGAAGGGCAGAGCGCTCGTTTGGGGCGCGCTGAGCGCCCTGCTCCCCGGCGGCGAGGCCCCAGCAGCCAAAGCACCGAGCACACTGCGACCCCTGGGTGCCGGTCCCACTGTCACCGACACCTGCCCCCTGCCCTGTCCCCATCTCACTTCTTGGCGTGGGGCAGCTGGGCACAGCTCGGTGCACAAAGCACCGTCCCCAGCCAGCCACGCGGGGAGCACCCAGCCCACGCCAACAGCCAGCACCTCGCAGCCCCACGCGCCCTCCCGGGCCCCGCTCAGAGCAGCCCACCAGGGCCGGGTCTGCACTGCCCCGGGCAAGGAGCCGCAGCCCCAACCCCGGTTTTGGAGGTTGGAGCTGAGGTGTGGATGAGGCCATCGTGCCGCTGGGCGTGAAGACAGAGCTGCAGGGCGTGCAGAGCCACGGCCGCGCACGCCGCGTTGCTCCTCCGTGTTTCCAAAGACAGCAGCAAGGCAGCTCAGGCCAGAAACAAGACACGAGCGTCTCCTTCCCATGCTGATGGGGACCCAAATCCACCCCCCAAATTTTTCCTGCTGGGCCGTTTGTTGGGCAGGGGAAGGGCGATGCTTTATTAAGCCGAGCAGTCCAAGCACGGGAGATGAAAAGCCCCTTCCAGGCTCGGTAAAAATCAGGGCTCCCTGAATCACAGCCTCTCCCACACGAGAGCACAACCGGGATTCACAGCTGGGGGAGGCCAGGGCTGCTCCAAATGTAGATGTTTTAATTCTTAATGCTAGCAGCTGCACTTAAGGCGCGAGAGGCATGGAAGCCATGCACAGGAGTAACCATGGCAACTTCACGGAAGTTAAATAAAAACTTCTTTAAAAAAAGATAACGAGGTCCCTGAATCATGCTTTATCAGCTATGTTGCTATAAAGATCGAGATACAGCTAGCTCAGGATTCCTAATTACTTCTGCAATATACTGTAGATAGCTTTATTTAAAAAAATCTGGCTCTGCGTATAATTATTTAGGCCCCTCTCTATACCCAGATTTGCATATTCCATGAAGCACATTCTCACCCGGATCTGCCTGCGAGCGCCTTCCCATGCAGCGCCTGCCTACGCGCGGCGCTCGGGGCTTCTGCGGCGGAGCCCCGACCCCCTCCTCCCGCGGGGGGCACGGGGGAAGCCCCCGCGGCGCCGCAGCCCCCGGCCGCCCCGGCACATCCCTGCCAGAGCCGCCGGCGCGCAGCGGGAGCGCCCCGTGCCCGGGGGCCGCAGCGCGGCTCTGAGCGACTGCAGCAGGCGCTGCACCCAAATGCAGATTACCTGGGCTGCCTGCAGAGCCCCCGGGCGCAGAGCGCTGCGTGCCAGCGGCAGCCACCACGCTGTGCCGAGCCCCCCGGCCGGGCAGACCCGGCGGAGCGGTGACACCCCAGCCCCGGGGGGTCACCTTGCCACGGCCCAGATGAGATCCATACGCAGCATTTGTCCCTAAATCAGGGAGCGAGCGCACGGCGTGCATCAGCTCCCCGCACGCTACCAGCAGGCAGGAACTCCTGCCCTCTCCAGAAGTCAAGCTGCAAGCCGGGAGGGATCCCCTGCCCTTTTTTCCCCCCCCCTATAAAATGCTCTCAGACAACCCCAGCCACTACCGGGAGAGCAAACGGCCATCCCCAGCCTGCAGAGGGATGCTCGCTGGTACCCGTACCCTGACAGTGCCATGCCCCTAAGGCATCGGGAGACCTGAGTGGTGTTTGGGGAAGGTTCATTAAAACGTTCCACATCCGTCAGCCAGAAAACCCGCACGAGGCAGCTGGCGCAGGATCTGGCAGCAGCTGGGGTCCCTCAGCGCCACCCCCCAAACCCTGCAGGTGCCCACCCCAGGGCTCAGCGGGGCCCTGGCGCTGCCCCGCGCCTCTCCCCAGCCGCCAGCCACCACGCTCGGCCCCGTGCAGAGGCACCAGAAGCCCCCAGGCCCCCTCGGGGAGGGCTCGGCCGATGGAAGTCGCAGCCCCCCCGGCTGCGCACGGTGCCTCCGGAGCCGCGGAAGGTGACTGATTTATTCCGACCATTGCTGCCTCTCGGAGGCATCGCTCCCTGCCAGCCGTGCAGCACTTTAATTGTCCATCAAGCGGAGCAGGGAAGAGCTGTAAATCTCCCCCCACAGCCGAGCACCGCAGCCCCCCCCATCCCCGGTGGCCTCATCCCCTGCCCACAGCGCTGGGGGCGGACAGTGCTACCCCCCCACCCCAAAAAAAAAAAAGCATTGCTGCATCTCACCGTGCTTCCGCCTGCACGCCGGGTACCCCCCCCAGAATTAATTTTTCTTTCTCGGTGGTTAATTCACAGAGACATCACATTCAACAAAAGGATGCCAGTTCCTGTGTTACGGAGAAGGACATTCTGCGTGCAGATTTAAATAGTTATTTCAATTCCTTATTTTCACAGCTTATGTTAAGGCTAAGGGAATTATATTTATTATTTACTATGTTTTTTAAACTCATTTAATTTAAGCTAGTTCTGAATAGAAATTAGAATTCAATTAAAACATGGGGGAAAAAGTCAGCATTTTGAAGCAGATTATTAAGTAAAGCTACGTTAAACATGTTGGAAGCATAAATATCTAGGAACAAGTTCTATATTTAAAAGTAGATTTATTCAGCAAAGGAAGTATCATCTGCGGTTCAGGAATTTAAGAACTAGTTATCAAGGTCACAATTTTAGAAGCAGATCTGAAATTCTCGCATCTATGTTTTACCCAGAGCCTGATTAAGAGTTCAGAAATCTGAAAAACTCTTTTTCTCTGGCTCCCTGCACTAGAATTAATTGTTTATTGATCTGACAAGAGGAAAATATTCTCTCTCTGGCTGCAGGAGGAGGTGAACCTGTTGTCAAAAGTTGTTTTATCACTTCCATAAATTCTAGTTGTAATGACTTCCTCCGGTTCAATAATTTGAGTTTCTCTAAACACCAGCAGTGCGCATGACCTGCCCAAGTGTTCCTTGAAATTATTTTAACAGATTACAGTAAGTCAGGTCGTTACGCGGATCCCCAGTTTCAAGAAACCCAGAATTTCCAAAGAAAGCCTTGGCCCTTCCCAACTTCAGCAAGCCCGCTCCTCCAGCTGCGCCCTCTCCCCCCGCAGCCGGCCGAGGGCAGGCTGGCCCCGCGCCCCCCGAGCCATGGGGGGGGGTCCCACAGCACCAGGCACACCGGTGACGAGGACGAGGGGCACGGGCAGGGCTCAGCACCGGCCCCAGGAGCTGCTGCCGCCCTCCTGTGCCTCCACCTCCACCCTCCCCGGGGGGCTCAGCAGCATCCCCCCGGCTGCCACCCGACGTGGGGGTGCCGGGCGATCCCCACACCCCCTCCCACCCACTCCCGGTGCCAGCCTCTGCCCGGGAAGCTCACGTGATCAGCTGCAGCTTCCAAGCCCCAACCACCTAACGGGAAGCAAGCAGCAGCAGCTCCAAGTGCCCCTCGCCGCCAGCCAGGAGCCGCCGGGCTGCTCGGGCCCTCCGCGGGGAGCCTGTCCTCGCTGCAGGACACAGCCCAGGAACACGCTTCCCAGCCAGCAGCACGGCTTTGTACCCCGGCTATAAATAAAATAAAAGGTCTCCTGCCCGCAGCGGTCAGAGGAACGTGGAGAGAGCCACCGAGGGAGAGCGCAGCTTGAAAGGGAGCTGGCGCCAGCGAAGCTGGTGGCACGAGGGGCTCGGCAGTGGACAACGGGCAGAGGAGCTCAAAAGCGTGCAAGCACGGCTGGGGCCCCATTGGGGACCGAGGGACACGGGCAGGAGGTATGAGAGAGGAGCTGGGGCTCGAGCACGCCGCTGGCACAGGGACAGGGGCTGCTGCGCGCCCGCGCTGGAGAACAAAACATGAAAAGGGATCCCGCGCTCGTGCGCTCATTTCTACCCATTAGAAATTCAATCTTGTCGAGTCTGGAAGACACAATGATGCCTGGAGCATCACAGAGTGCGAACTGAGCAAAGGAGAGAGCTAGTTTTAGACTGCTTTATTAAAAATAAAGTTTCAAAAAAAAAAATTTAATCTCAATAACTAATGAAATAACAGAGAAGAAAGATGTGCTTCCTCGTCTGGTATCTCAGCCTGTCAATTAATTTGCAAGAACGCACATCCCGAAATACCTCAAACGACTCCAGCAGAAAGCACTGGAACAGCGCTGGCAACAAACAGCCCTGCTGCTACGAGGGGCTCGGGAGGCAAAGCAGCTGCTACTGCAGCCCCGCGCCGCCCGGCCCGGCACGGAGGAGCACCCCGGGGGGAGAAGCGATGGAGCAGATGCTGCAGGCCCGAGCTGAGCACCAGCGGAGGGGCAGGAGAAGGGGCTGGGAGGGGAGGGTGGGTCACCACGACCTCGGAGCCAAGACGTGGGAGGCCTGTCAGCCCGCACGCTTAAAGAGATGTCTCCTTTACACCGCATTGCATTCATCGGCAATAAGCAAAAGGCGTTCAAACCCATTTACAAGCAAATGCTCTGCAGGTCACCTTTAAAACCCAGCTGAGGCACTGACTCACTCCGTAACCTCAGGAAAGGCACCTGAACCTCTCACGTTTGCTTATTCTGGATGGAAAAAGGGGCGATGTTACCAGCAGAGCCCCCTGGCAGGGCTGCGGCACGACCGAGCTGGCTCCTGCCCTGTTACCAGCCTGCCCAGCCCCAAGCTGCTCTCGGCTTTTGGGAAGAACTTGGAGACGCTCAAGCAGACAGCGCAAGAGAAGAAAGCTGGGTTTGGCTCAGCACACCTCGGCGAGGCACGAGGAGCTTGACTGCCAGCAGCACACGACTTGGCTGTGCGCGTCCACACGGCACCGCGCCGGCACCACCTCCTGTTAAACCGCTCCCTGCTGAGCCTCACCGCCAGCTCCCCTTCCTCTGCCACGGAGGTTCCATGGAGAGGTTGGTTCCATGCAGCAAGCCATTCATAAGAACTAATTATTCAGCGTGCTCTCACCCCATAACACCATAAATTAAAAGAGAACTCAAATAAATTAAGGAACTTCCCTCATGCCTTTTATTATCTCAATAACCTTCAGAGGCATTTATCTACCGTCAGCTGATCCATTTGAAAAATTGTGACGACAAACTAATTTAGTAAATGCACACACTTAAAAACCTTTATTTATATACCGAATAAGCAAATGCAACCCATGCTAGAAGAGTTGCTTGAGATGTGAGCCTGTAACGGGGACACCCGCTCCCCCCAGGTGCCCAAGCCCAGCGCTCCCCCCTGGCCGGGGAGATCCGGGGCATCCCCCTAAGGCTTCGTGGCAAACGAGCTGAACTGCTGCACACAGAAACTACGCCCCGGATGGGAGAGGAGCAGCTTGCCTTGCAGGAGGAGGAGGCAAAGCATTAGCAATCAGCAGCAGTAGCACGGAAAGACAGGCTCCAACACCAGCAAACGCACCGCGCAGGCTGCCCGACCATCCCACCGCCGGGATGTGAACGCAGTAATTAAGGACGACATGTTCTAGTGATGGGAGATGGAGAAATAAGTGCAACTGGGAGAGAAGCCCTTTATTCTGAAACAGAAAGGGAAGAAATCTATACCTTGATAAAAAGGTACTGTGTAAGTGGGAAACACACCGAGCTCACACGACTGGAAAGGTTTGGGAAAGGAGAGCTGGAGGAGCTGGTTTTTCAGAGGAAAAACATGGAGCAAGCGTCAGCAAACCTAGAGACATGACCTAAAACCTCCCAGGCTGCCAGGGCCCCTCCTGCCATCACGAGAAGCAGGAAAGGAACGGACAGGCACCGCAGCAGCCCTGCGGCAAGGCACAGGGTACCCCACAGGGGGATGCCAGCCTCGCATTTCCAACAGCACTGCCTCGCACCGACCGGGCTCCAGGAGGAGACGGCTGCCCGAGATGCCTCCTTCAGCACCTCCAGCTCTGGGAAGTCTGTCCCTGGCTGCTTCCCAAACTGCCACGAACGAGCAAGAGCCACAGCTGTGGGGTGCTGCCCTGCCCCAGCACCCTCTGCGCCCCTCGAGGATCTGGTGCGGTTCAGATCTCAGCCACAGCACCAGCCAGCAGGGCCCGTGCCTGGGCCCCCTTATCTGGTGCCCTGAAACTACCAGCTCAGCTCACTACACAGAATTTGTGACCCTCTGAGCCATGTGAGAGAGTCCTAAAGCCATGCCCCAAAAGCGATAGCTGTAACCCTGGCAAGAGTTTACCGAATGCTGCAGCAAAGCATTTACGTGCCCTTGTGCCAAGGCTTTCTGTGGTGCTGAACAATCCTACAGATCACTTCAAAGGAGGAAAAAAAAAAAAAACCTCTCATGTATTTTCTCTGGAATAACAAACAGAGCCTCTTCACGGCTCCCCAGAGCCAAGAACAAGTTCCCAACGACTGGCCAGATTTGGGCAGCCCTGCCAGCCCCAACCCGCTGCAATCATCCCTCTACAAAAAATTATAAACTCCAAGCACTTTCTCCATCTATTATACAGAAAAATAGCCTTCATTTCTCGCTTTGTGTGGCTTTATCACGCCTCAACCATTTTAGCCTGAAGCCAGGAAGCTCTTTGGGGAACGGACTGTCTTAATCTGCATTTGCACAGCACCCAACAGAACAAGGCCTCCAGCCTGACTGCAGCCTTCGGGTACTGTTGTAATACAAATAAAACAGCAGCAGCAGAATACACCTCTGAAAGGCTGCAAGATGAACCACAAGCCTCCGGACATCCTGGAGAATGCCAGGCAGAACGAGCAGGGAGCAGGAGCGAGGCATTCCCCTGCCGCAGCCCCCCGAAGCACGCAGCATGGTGCAGCCGCCCCCGGCAGTGCCGGCCATGCCCCGAGCCCCGCGAGGAACCCAGGGGCAGGCTGGTACCGGGACAGGAAAGCATGCAGCAGGGAACACCCCTGCTCGGGGCCAGGTTTCCGTGGAGGCAGCGAGCAAGTTCCAAACCGTCACAAAAAGCAACCCGAAAACAGTCGGTGCTGTTAATGTCACGCTTACTGGAGTGAGAAGCTGAGAAATCCCCGCATCCCTGCTCGCCCCCCTCGCCAACCCCGCCTGCGCGCACCGACGCTAACGAAGCCTCTCCAGGCCCCCGGGCAGGAGCTGCGCCGGCTCTGGGTGCTGTGGGGAGAGGGGCAGGGTCCGTCCATGCCCCCCGCAGGCCTGCCCAGCACCACGGCGGCTCCCGGACCCCGTGCCATGCTTGTTTACTTCAAACGTCTGTGTTGAAACACTTGGACGCGGTGCTGCACGCCGTACAGCTTCCTGGCATGCACACCGGTGGAGGATCGTCAGCATATGGGCGGCTGAACAACGGCGCTGTGCATTTACACACGCAACACAAATAAACCAGGTGACTCTGGAAGGCCTCGGCTCCCTCCCCATGCAGGGAGCCCTCGGCACGCCAGCACAGCCTCGCAGCGACATTCCTGGAGACGGGCACCCGCTTCAGGAGAGGAAAAACCCAGAGAGAGCTGCCCAAGCTGAGCTCCTCGCCTCGCTGTGCTCCTTCCCGGCGGGGCCGAGCTCTGCCCCTGCAGCTTCGCCCACCCGTGGAGGCTGCTGGCCCCCGCGGGAGCCTCTCCTCCTCCTCCTCCTCCTCCTCCTCCTCACCCCACCGATCCAGGCTCCACCTCGCCCAACTTTTTCTTACAATTTACCTTCACCTGGAGGGTGTGATTTTAATTAGCATAACGTTCCCGTTAACAGCAGCAGCTAATTAAGACATCCGCTGAGAACCCGCACCGCAAACTTAACGAGAAGTTGTGCCAGGATTCTTCTGCGGGCAAGCGGGAGGCTGCAGCCGCCAACTTCAGGGGCCGCCGCCGTTACCGCCGCGCCGAGCAGCTCGCGGCCCCGAGCGCCGGCAGCTTTGGGAAGGCGCCGCACCCCCGAGGGGAAACCTCCCCCCGGCGGCCCCGGGCACGGCGATGCCGCGTCCCCCCCCCCGGCCCCGACCCGCGCCCGCCTTCCCCCGGCCGGGGCGGCCCCGGGGACACCCCGGCGGAGCTCCCCCGCCGCCCCCGGCACAGGACCGGCACAGGACCGGCACAGGACCGGGGCGAGCCGCCCCCCCTCTCCGCCTCCCCCCCCCTCCGGTGACTCACTCTCAGAGGTCCCCGCCGCGGCGGCGGAGGCGCAGGGCAGCCGCGGGTCCCCGCCCGCCGAGCGGCATCTCCCGAGCAGCGGCGACCGGGGCGGCCCGGCGGCGGGAGGCGGCGGGAGGCGGCGCGGCACCGCCCGGGCTGGCACCGCCTGGGCTCGCCTCGCCGGGCAGCCTCGCAAGCGGCTGCGCCCGCGCCGCCGCCCCCGGAGCCGCCGAGCGAGAGAACGAGCGATGCAACGAACGCGCCCGCCCCCGGCCGCCGCCACCGAGAGCCGCGGGCGGGGGCACGTGCGGCCGCGCCGCCCCCCGGTTCCCCCCGGCCCCCGCCTCCTCCTCCTCCTCCTCCCCGCCCCAAGCCCCCGCTACCGCCCCCGGCCCGGAGCTGCCCCCGCTACCGCCCCCCCCCCTCCGCGCCCAGCCCCGGCACCGGGGGGCGCGCCCGAGCCCCCCCCCCCCCCCCCCCCGTGGAGCGGCGTTCCCACCTCCTCCTCCTCCTCCTCCTCCCCCCCCGGCCGGTGCCCCCCGGGCGCGCTCCCGCCGCAGCCCGGCGCGTTCCCGCGGCGCGAGGCACCTCCTGGCGGGGCACGAGGCGCGCTCCCGGCTCGGGGGGGGAACCGCGGGCTGCTGCGGGCCGGTCCTGTCCCCCGGGGGGGGCGGGGGGGGCTCGCTGCTGCGTGCGGGTGGGCGAGGGGCTGCCCCCGGGGGCTCCCCGGCGGCACCGGCCGCAGGCAGCACAGCGAGGGGTGACCCCCCCCCCCCGGCAGCACAGCGGGGAGCGAGCCCCCCCCGGCTCCGTGCAGCACCCATTTCTACCCCCGCACCCAACGCCCCGGGGCTGGGCACCCAGGCCCACCGCAGCCGCCGGGCAGGGCGGCAGCAAGGAGCGAGGTTTTGGTTCCTCGCTGCAAACCAGGGAGGTGCGTGGAGCCCACGGGGTGCAGGTTTGCAACGCAGCTGGGGTTCACAACAGCTCGCTGCGTGCCTCAGCCCCTTACCCTTCCTCCTCTTCAACTCTAACGCAAGGACCTCTGGGCGCTGATCTTGGCGTTCCCTCGGCAGCTGGAGGCGATCGTCCTTCCCCGAGCTTTTCGCAGGAGCAGACCCCCGGCTCTCCCGGGCCTCCCATCCTCTGCTGTTTGCCTCCTCTCTCAGGAAGCCGGCCGAGCGCCGGTGCAGACCCGCAGCGCAATATTTTGCAAGCCACGGGCTGCTAGAGGCCCTGTTGTTCTGCCCTTTCTCCTCTGGCTCACCAGCGGCTGTGCAATCTCACTAAAATAGTAATGAGCGCCATCTGTTTGAGCAGCACAGCTCCATTTAATCAGGTGTGGCCGGAGGGTCGTGTCCCTTCTCCCGAACCTGGGAGAGGTTACACAACGCAGATGCAGCACTCGGGTCAGACCTGCCAGAGTCACCGTAAGCACCTCAGAGCTTTTTCTGGCTCGAGTGATCCGTTTGTGGTTTCCAGCCGTTAAGGTTGTGGCAAAGCTTCCCAAGTTACATCGCCTGGGAAACATCTGGAACACCCGCAGCCTGCTGAAGGCAGTGACTTCCTCTGAACTCAGCACAGGCTCTGTCCCGAGGTATTATTCCTGTCCTGCGGAGTCCACGTGTGGCGCTCCGAGAACAGGCACCGCTCCCCCCCCTTCCCCTCCTGACCCGTTTTTTCCTGCCTCCAAACGCTTTGAGGAACCCTCTAGAGAAAATCATCGGGGTTACACAGAGCAGTAACGCGAGTGCGGACGATGAAATGCACCAAACGCACCTCATCCATCCAAACATCCATTCTGTACGACAAACGTGTATATTTTTAGCCCTCGGGGATGCAGCAGCAGCCCAAAGCCCTGTCAGGGAGGCAGCAGCCTTGTTCTCACGCCCTGCCAAACAATGGGAGCGCTCAGCCAGGATGGCTCCTTGGTATGCCCCGCTGTGCTATTTTCTCACGGTTCATTGAGGCCGAAGATGCTTTAGGCAGCAGATTTGGAGAACGGGGAAGCGGGAACGCGGGAGAGAGCAGCTCTGCAAAATTTCTCCGCATTCGAGCCCCCCGAGCTGGGTCCCTGCCGACATCTGTTCCTGGAAGCGCAGGCTGGTGCCGCTCGGGAGGCGCGCGTGCAGCGGGGCGATGCTGCGGGATTGCTAAGCAACCCCACGCTGCCAGCAGCAAGGGGCCGGGGAGCAGCACGCAGCCAGGGCTTGCACCCGCTCCCCGGCCGCCCCGGCAGGGAAAAGCAGGCAGCACAAGCAGAGCCCACCGAGGAGCCTCGCTGCGGGGCCAGGAGCAGCGCCGGGGCCTGGCCAGGGAGAGGAGGAGGAGGAGCGGCGAGGGGATGGGAACGGAGAATGCGCGAGAGCGGCAGTTGAGGGAAGAGAAGCAGTTAGGAAAACACAAGTCAACAAAACCCTGCCTTTTGGCAAGGTTGTTATGTGAACCAGAAGGAACGAGTATTAATCTGGAAAAAATATTTGTTTCTCTTCGCTTTTTTTTCACAGCCTATTTGCCATTTAGAGCCTCAGTTTGGAGGAAGGCAGAGTTGTTAAATCGCTGCTGCTTTTTTAGCCGTAACGATGAGGTTTTCCTTTTCATAGCTGTGGCTCGGGAAGAGACCTGTTGCGGCTCTGCCTTGGGGTTTTCTTGCACGCAGATGCTATGAGCAGGGGCCACAGCAGAACCGCGCCATGCGGGGACTCTCCTCGTCCCCAGCGCTGAACGCCTCGTCCCTGTTTTTCCCTCTGCAGAACCCAAACAAGGAGAGTGCCAAACAGCCAGTTCCAGGTCTGCAGAAATCATCTCTGCGATGCAACAGACGGTGCTCGGCCCGAGGAGAGCAGAGCAGAAGGATGCAGCAGCCCCCCCGGGTCACCCTCAGAGGCTCGTGGGGACCCTCGACCTGCAGGCGCCCAGCCAAGGCTCACCCCCCCCCTCAAGGCTTTGCTCGCCCTCCCAGGCCTGTGCTCACCTGGTGCCGAATACCCAAAGAGGCACTGCCTGAGCAGGTGACACTCGGCGCTCGTTTGGCTCCGAGGTGGCACAGCTGAGCCCAGCCCTGCGCAGGGGTGAGCGCACCGAGCTCTGCCTCGGACCAAAAGCCCTGGGGCACCTCGCTTCGGGAGCCTCCCCAGAGGTCTGCAGAAGAACACTGGGTGCCTGCACAGCCCCTGGCCACGGCACGGATGGGGCGATGACAAGGCAAGACTTTTTTTTTTTTTGGCAAGTGTCAGAAGCCCTGACCCAAAAAACCCAAAGCAGAATGTGTAACACCCGACCAGAAAGTGAACGCGCGCCTGGTCATGAATGAGCTCAGCCTACAAAGCACTCTCCAGCACCGGAGAGTCGAGAGGAGATAGCCATGATAATGTGCTTTGAAATAATGCTTTTTTAAATACAATTTATGATAGATTTCATAGCTAAGTTATGCAACATAATGAGCAAATCTAAAATGTAATTGTCACTGCGCATTAACAGCAAAATCCTGAACCTCTATTATACTAACAAACTTATTAAATCAGTGAACATTGCATTGCATCAGTCAATTACTAAACCAATGCTCAGATCACTGGAACAATCTGATATCCATTAGACAGGCAGAAGGAGGGGAGCACGCAACTGGAGCTGCCCACAGGGTGACACGTTTTAAAACGTTGAAGGTATTTACGTTTTTGATGCAGTGCTGCACCTGGGGGATGTTTTGCAGCCACTTCCCCTGTTCCCAACACATGCCCAGAGTGCCGCTGTGCTGCACGTGGACTCGATAGGAAAAGGGCCGGGATCCAGCCTCACCAAGCTGCCTTCTCCGAGGAGCCTGAAGTTTGCCAGGGAGCCTGCAGGCCTGGGCCCCCTGGGGCAGACACAGATCTGAGATCATCCCTGGCTCCAGGGCGGGCTGGCGGACACCCGCCGGGGCCACACGTTTTCAGCCAAGGGCATTTGCTCCAACAGCGGGACAGAGCACGTGAAGGCTGGCACGGACTCGGCTGTGTACCCCCAGGGGCCCAGCGCCCTTCCGCCGCTGAAACCCGGTCCTCAGCAGCGCTCCCTCCTCACGAGGCCGTTAAGCACGGGACAAGCCGATCTTGGAAAGGCATCCACGCAGACATCTAAAGCAAAGTGTGCTTTGCACCTTGGTGTAGTGATTTGACACAGCACTAATTATGCAAATTAATCATTGGTAAATCAGGTACGTGTTTACTTATTTATTTTGCGTTTTGCACAGCAACCAGGCAGGAGGAGTGTTGTGAAAGAAAAGCTGCTCTATTTATTCTGATAAGAAATGTTTGGTAACATGTTGCATGATCCAACCTCCCCACGTTCTTTTTCAGATTAAATTCTAAATTGATTTGCTGGTATCATACCGTTCATAGCTCTCAATATGTCATCGCAGCTAATGAACCATGCCAGGGACACATTTATAACCCTCTATTAGCCTCTTCCATCAGGAAGGGATTTTTTTCCCCCTCCTTGCTCTGAGGTTCTGAAAGTTAAAAAACAAAATAAATCAAAAACCGACCAAACAAGCCACCAGCACCAAAAGCAGCAGCAGACGTTACTGGAACTCAGACGCCCGTGTGACTGCCACCACTCCCACCTTGCGATGTGGCGCTGACGTGTGCCGCAGAGCAACCCGGGGTAAGTCACCCACACCCCACCAATTCCCTACACCCATCCCAGCAGAGCTCAGGCTGCTTTCTGAGCACCTTTTACAAACTTCCTCAAGCAGCAGCCGGGAGCCAAGCCTCGGTGTGCTGAAGGCAGAGAAGGAAGGCAGCTGCCGAGCCTGTCCTGGGGCGAGTCCCTGCCGCCAGCACTGGGGCCCCTGCTCTGGAGGCACCCCTGGTGTGGCACCGGTGACGTGGCCGTGCCGTGCAGAGCCCGCTCTGTGCCCCCACCCCTGCTGCAGCAGCTCCATGCACAGCCTGCATCTCCCAAGCCGGGTCCGCTCCTCGGCACCAGGCACGGCAGCCCCACGGACCCACCAGCGTTTTGCCGCCTCAAAGCGAGCACTTCTGCACTTGGTTTCTCTGCCTGTGCTTTCCCAAGTGAGGTTTGGGACACAGCTCCCGCGGTTCGGATGCAGCTCATCTCCAGCGGTGAATGGCTGGGAGATGGCGGTGGGAAGAGAAACGCAGCGGCGGTCGAGGGGCCGCCCTCACCTCGTGGCGATTGCTGCGTGCACTGCAGGAAGACAGCGCTTAAAACATGAGCCGAGTTCCCCTTCCTTCCAAATGCAGCGCTTCAGGAACGGAGAGACAACTCTATCGGGGGAACAAGAGCTAATTAAATTTACTGGGATCATTGAAGAGGAAATTATTTAATATTCTGCATGGAATTTAATATCTGAAAGCATGAAGGGCCTTGTTCCATCAGAGATCGGTTCCTTCCCCACGCCCGAGTTCACATGGCACACCCAGCCCTGCCGCAGGCCGGGGGCAGCACAGCGGTGCCGGCCGGCCACGAGAACCTGGGCTGGGGAGCAGCACCCACAGGCCGCTGCTGCGAGAGCACCCTCCGTGCTCCCAGGGCACCCTCCACGCTCCCGACTGCTGCCACGCTGGGCACACGTGGGACACGGGGCTGCCTTGTCTCAGGTGAGCACCCGCATCCACACGGGGCCATCAGCACTGACCTTAAATACCATCATCCAGCCCCGTTCTGACAGCCAAAATGTTGCAGCAGCTTAATCCACACACCCCCCCCCCCCCCCCCATTTTGCTGCTCAGCCCAAGTTGCCGCCCGGGCAGGGTGCACCAGGTTCTGGGACCAGGAGGACAGGGAGCGAACGAACGCTGTCCCCGGCCGTGCACCTCTGTGCTGCCGGCTCCCCGCAGCAGACTCCCCCCTGTCCGCGCTGCAGCAGGCTCTGACCGTTTCCATTTCACGCGCTGCGTGCCTGCAGCTCTCCAGCTTGTCCCGGCCGCAGAGACCATCCCCACCCCATCCCCACCACCTCGGTGCCAGGCGCGTGCCCGTCGCAGGCAGGACCCAAGCAAGCCGCCTTCCCTGCCACGCGGGTGGCGACCGGGGACACCACGGCCATAAAGCCCCCACGCTGCGAGTTTCTCCGCCGCAGCCGCACCGCGCCGCTCGCAGCTGCTCATCTGGAACCGTTTTGTTCTCTTCACTACACCCTGGCTCCTTCCTTGGCTGTTTAATGATTTTTTAGAAGCAAAATGTCAGGCTCCCCTCGCTACTAGTTAAGAAAAAAAATAAATAAATAAAAGCACAGCGATCGCTTCCCAGATCGCTCCCCAAAGGCTGGCGCCGGTCCCTGGGACAAGCAGCACCACAGCGGTGGGAGGCTCTCACTCCGAGCCAGCAGCCGGGGGCTCCTGTGGCCCCCCAGGGCCCTGTTTGGGTGGGGGAGCCCCGTCTGCCCCAGCTCCCAGCCCACCGAGCCGCTGCCCACGCACCTCCCCGCAGCGCCAGAACCAGCCACAGAGAAGTGCCGACTTCACTCTGAGGGCCAAGCCGTGCCTGCCCTTCTGGCGGCTTCCTTCTCCTCCCTCCATCCTTTCCACCACTCTCTCACACACATGAAAGTGATTATAAGTAGCAATAATTTTGCTTCTGTATTTATGTCACCAATACCTTCAGCTAATTCCTGTAACTGCCAGCATGGAAGCACTAATACCTCTGCAAAAGACAAAGCAATTATTTCTAAACATAGCTCCCTTTCCTTGCGTTGTCACCATCTAAATCACTAAAATCCTGGTCTGTTGTCAGCATCTTTCTCTAACTAGCAGGGGAAAAAAATGATTTTTTTTTTTCTCAAAAAATAACGTATCCAGAGGCACGAAGCAAGCAAACCAACACGGCACCCTCGCCTTCCTGCAGCCCCCTCACCCTGCGCTTGGCAGGAGCAGGGCAAGCCCCCTTCTGCTCGGTGGCAGGGTCCTGAGCCCCGGCCCGCAGCTGGGAGCGAGGAGCAGGCGCTGCGTAGGGACAGTCCCAGCTCTGCCCCCATGGCAGCTCGGAGGTGACAAGAGAACAGAGCCACGGACGGTATGCTCGGGACGAGGGCTGAGATTCCCCAGTGCCTCTATCGGGAGAGCTCCGGAGCCTCCCCCGGCCTCGCAGCAAACACCCTCGGTGCGACAGAAACCAGCGGGGATTAGCGACCCCTGCGAAGGGTGCCCATTTCCACAGAAACCACAGCCAGAGGAGGAGCAGGGGAAGCACCGAGGCAGGAGCTGTCTCCCCAGGGGCCCCGGCATCACCGCTGCGGCAGAGGAACCCCTGCACCTTCCCCAGGTGAGGAGCGCGGCACCCGCCCGAGGCAGACGCAGGCACGACGGCTGCACTGCCCGCCTCTGCGTCTGGATGGAGACATGCTGTCTGCCTCGGGACCCTCCGCAGCACCAGACCTTATTATCCTACGGGCCTGCTCTCAAGAAATTAAAATGAGCCATAAAATGACAAGTAAAGTGAAATAAGGAATGTAAAGAGCAGAGAGAATGTAAATCGTGCGATTAGCATATGTACAGCACTTGCAGAGTGCCTGTTCACCGCGGGGTCAGCGCGCAGGCTGCAGGAGGGAGGCCCGGCAGCCCCGGGGGGGGACGGATGGGTTTTCTGCTTGGGGGTGCTCCCCAGCCCCAGCCTCTCCTAGGCACCCGCTGTGCGGATCCATAAGGGCTTTGGGGCCCGCCGACAAGGCACGGTGCCCCCAGCCCCTGCAGCCCCAAAGGGCACAGGGCTGAGCGGGGAGGGAGCGGCAGAATTACAGAGCAGGCGGGGGGTCCCCACGGGGGGCTGGTGTGAGCTGGGACCTGGAGGCAGCAGCACACCTGGGTGACCAGATACCTGTCACGGGGGGAATACCCAACGGGCTCAGTGGTTTTTTTTCAGTGGGTTGTGCACGGAAACCTTCCAGGCTCCTGCACGCAGAGGAAGGTGCAGACGAAGCCTCCGTCTCCGGAGCCAGACCCTGCGGCCTGGCCTCGGCCTGAAGCGTGATTTAGGTGAGCAGGCCAAGGCTGAGCAGGGAGATGAAGGAACAGCAGCAGCAGCACTACTGCACTTTGCTGTTGGCTGGGTGCTCGCTGGGAAGCACACGCCAGGGCAGCATCCGTCCAGGGTGCAGCAAACGTCCCCGTGGTTCAGCTGGGCGAGAAGCTCCCGGGGGAGAGCACCCCGGCCAAGCAGAGATGAGGGAGAGGCGCCACGGTCGTATGAACTGCCCTTAAAAACATTTTCATAACATTTCACATCCAACCTACAGTAGCACCTCCAGTAATTAACAGCTATGTTTTAATTAAACATTGATTAACTACTAATTAGTCTAATGATTAGTCACCTGAAGGAGACAAAGCAAAATACTGGATCTGCCAAGATAGGAGAGGGAGAAGGCAAATGATGAAAGATGAGAGGCGACTTAAATTCCTTCTCTGCTTCCCTCTGGGCCAAATGTTTTCTCTTATTCTAGTCCTTTATAAATGATGCCTTCAATGTGAATTTTCCTAATTGTGGCAAGTCTGATAAAGTCTCCAGTGAGTGATGCAGAGAAGACTGATTTTCTTCCCCTTTATCCATCAGATTCCAGCTCGTTAATGCAGCTAAAGAGCCTTCCCCACTATCAGCGGAATTAGTCCCTGTCGCCATAACCGAGTCAGCTGGGGAATTTCTGTGCATTTCCTCCTGCAATGCCCGGAGGAGCGCCGTGGGCAAGGTGGGATGCAGGCAGCCTGGTCCACACGCTGCCAGCAAAGACCCCCTCTGGCCGCAGACCCGAGTGCCCAGCAGCGGAGCGGGGGCACAGCGGTGCCGCCGGTGAGGACACCGAGTTTGTTTCACCCTGAAGAACAGACTCGGGGTGCTCAACCCTGAACAGCAACGGCTTTGTACTTACAAGGAGCCAGAGTCAGGTCGCAAAAAGCAGCTTCCCCACATGCCAAGGGGCCCCTCGGTAGCACAGCTCCAACCCCACTCCACTGCACCCCGCAGGGTGCCCTAACACGGGCGCAGCCGCGGCTCCGTGCTGGCTGTGGGCAGCGCCGCTCACCCCTGCAGCTCCCTGGCTCCGGCCGTGCACCAGGGCGTTGCTGTTACAGGGACGTTTATTATTTTGCCGTTCCCTTTTGTGAGATAATCCCATTTACCTACATTCCTTATGCCTTGGCAGAACCGCTTCTGGTGAAGGCTGTGAACGTGCCCACAGCAGCGCATGGTTGCACGTGGCTGCTCGAGGATCCACGCGGCCCCTGCTCACCGGCAGCTCCCGAGCCCCCCGGCCCCCCTCGCAGCAGGGCTGCAGCCGTGGCTGAGCACCCCGGGTGTGCACAGCCACGGGGCGACTGCACAAGCAGCCCCGTGCACCCCCTCCTCCAACCACAGTTTTCTTGACCCTTCTGCACATTTGAGCCTTTGGAGTCGTCGTCCCTTCTCCCCTTCCATTTTCCTTCCTCCCCCCAACTCTTCCCGTGCCCCTCTCTGGAGTTTTCTGAGGAGGCAAAAGGCGGCTAAAAAATCCCCAAGGAAGCAGGTAGCTCGAAGGCTGGAGCACCCAGATGGGCCAGGCACAGCAGGGGACACCGTGGGACGCACGGTCAGCGGTACAGGTATGACCTGAGACCCCCCTAGCAGGCAGCGGTGGCGCGCAGACCGCAGCCTGAGCAGCCAGACCCGAGTGCCCTGCGAGCACCCCCAGAGCCACCGGGGGACCCACGGCGGGGAGGGCACGAAGGGTTAAACCCTGCCGGCCCCTGTTCGCTCGCAGCGCTGCAGGTATATCGATCGCTTCACACATCTCATCAGACCGGGATCGGCACAGATCGATGGGGTGAGGTCAGCGGGAGAGGCAGCCCAGTGGGTGCCACCCTCCTCCTCCTCCTCTCCCCAGAACCGCATCAGCAGGGAAGCCCCCGGAGCTCCCGCGGCTGCTGCAGAGGGGGGTGCTGGCAGCCCCCCGCCTGCCCCCGCGTCCCTTTGCAAGGCGGCTTCCTCACCCCCTGGGAGAGGAGCAGGGCAGGGAGCAGCCGGGGGCTGGCGCCTGCACTCCCAACATGCAGCTCCCCAAGATCCAGGAGGGATTAGAGCGGGCAGCTTCCTCCAAGGACCGCGGCCAGCCCCCAAACGGGGAAAGCTGGGAGCTCCCCGCTGGAGCCCGCAGGTGAGCAGGCCCGTGAGGAAGAGCATGAAGTGCCTGCACGCCCCCCCGGGCTCCCCCCGCCCTACGCACGCTCACCGAGACGCTCCCAGGAACGCCGCGGAGATCACAACGCGTGCGCTTCATCCAGCCGAAATGTCTGAGCTCTGCCAGCAGCAGGGAGAGACGGCAGCCCCGGCTACGGCTGCTCCGTGCTCCTCTACAAAGCGATCTGCTACTTGGGCTCCTCTCTTCTTCCCTCTTACGCAACTGCACAAAACGTAGAGAAAAAAAAAAAGAAAATCCCTTAGATGCTAATTTATCTGAGGAGCTCAAGCAGGTCTGCACAAGAAGGCAGTTTCAGCAGAAAGAAGGTAAAAAAAATAAAATAGGACCAGCCATGTCTGAAATGCTGCTTCAGAAACCCAGTGGATGCAGCAGCCCCCCAGCACCAGCGCTGCCGCCTGCCCCGTTCTGGCACCGCTGGGAGAAGCCAAGAGCAGCAGAGGGTGCAGCAGCACCAAGCAGCCCCTCGCGAGCGCGCTGAGCCCCAGCTCCCAGGTCGCAGACACCTCAGGCACTCGCCCCGGGCACGCAGCCGAGGGCGCCTCGCAGCCAGCCTGCCCCCCTTTCCTGGGGACCGGCAGCAATTACAGGTTTAGCGGTGCAAAGCATAGTTTAATAGCAGCCAGGGCTGGTGGGATTGATTTCTTGTTTTGTTTTAAGTGCAGCTAATCTAATAGTTAATTTATTTAAATTGATAGGGCAGAGAGAAATTACATTTCTATTTTCTCTGAATAGATTTTACAGTGTCTGGTGACCCAGGCAAGCTCGAGAGCTGGGTTAAAGGCCCTAACATGCCTCTGCAAAAGCCGCCTTTATCAGCCCGTAATATTTTTCAATTCATTACTGCCATTTTAGCAAACAACTAGTATAGATTTTTTGTTACAGCAGCTCTTAACGTGTTAGTCGTGGGCACGCTGGTAGCTGCCCCAGCCCCTCACAGGAGGCCTTGCCCTCCAGCAGCAGCACCCCGGCCAGGCCAGCGGCGATGCCTTTGGGCTCCGAGCAGGCAGGCAGCCCCGAGGCCTCGTCCCGCTGCAGAGCTCCCTCCTGCTGATTAGTGTTTGGGGGGATTTGCTCTGTTTGCACTTGAAGCCAGTCTGCAGTTTAGATGCAAGAACAGCGCTCTGCAGCTGAGCGTCTGAAGGAGGGAGCATACTTGGGCTGCGAATTCTGCTCTTAAGCCTTTGGGAATCACCTTTAGTGCTCTCTACGAGATCTCTGCTGTGCTGTAGCACGCAGGCTCCCCTGCTGCAGGCTCCAGCGAGCACCTCCAAGGATTTTCTCAGCGCGTGTGAGAAGTACCCAGGACAAGCAGGGATCAGCGGCACCACAGGGCCCGCGACGGAGGCAAGAACCCATGGGACCAACACGCTCCTGTCCCCGCTGCAGCAGCCTCCCACACCCCAGCCCTCCTTAAACGGACCCCATTTAAGAGCCCAGGAAGAGGCGATAAATACAAGGGGGGGCTAGCAGTGGGCGCTGGGGCACTGTGCACTTCGCAGGGGCTGCTCCACACGCAGAGCGGAGGCAGGAGCAGGGCCCTCCCTGCCCTCGCTCCCCCAGCGCCGTGTGCTGCTTCACCGCAAGCACTTCTGCAGAGCCTTCGCAGCCCTCGCTCAGCCATAGGTTTCCTGTAAGAGTCAGCACCGTGCCAGATTTATAGAGGATGCTGCTCAGTATTTCATGACTGCTGCAGGCAATCCCACTGCTGCCACTGCGGCTGCACAGAAAGCACTTTGTAGATTTGATTATGCGATAAGGGGCATCAGAAATGCAACTTGTTGCCTATTTCCCAGAGTAATTAATTTCATCTGTATTGAACAAATGACATAATTTGAGGATTTCTGGGTTATGGATTAAGTAAAGACCAGATGAGAGCGTCCTCATTGGCTTGGAGATTAATTAACACCACGAGGTGAAGCGAGCTCTCTCCCCTGCAGGATTGCTTTGCTGGTACATTTTTAATCCACCTGCCTCGCACTGCGGCTCACCCCGGGGGACAGAGCACCCACGCCACAGCCGGGCAGCGGCAGCCCCAATTGATAGGGTGTGGGAGCCCTGGCCAGGACTTGTTCCCATACCAGGACACCGGGAGATGTCCAAGAACAACGCCAGACTTCAAGGCTTCTCCTGGGCACCTCCCGCTCCCCTGCCTGGGTTAGCGCTGGCTGCTCAAATCAGCTCCTCTGGCCAAACGACGGGCGTGATGGAGAGCACATCACTGCTGTACGAGGAAGCACGCCAAGCACGCACAGGCTCATTTCCAAACCGGCCGGGGGGCACTGGGGCAACCCCTGTCCCACCCGGCTGCCCTCGCCTTGCACAGCGCCCACCCAAACCCACGCACCCAGGCTGGATCCTCAGCCCTTGCATCTCACCAACCACATCACTCAAAACAATACAAGCCACCCGTTAATTTCAAGCTCACTTACAAAGGCTGAGACCAGCAGCAGCTGCGTACAGAGAACAGATCTAAGTGTGCGGGCTTGGGGGAGGACGGGGAATTGCTGCAGGGTCCAGGCACACAGCACCGCACCCAGACCACCACAGCCTCAGCTCCTCACCTCCGAGCCTCTCCCAGCAGGGCTGGATCTGGCCCTGGCTGTGCCCTGCAGGACCCCTGGGAGCAGCAGGGGCCTCAGCAGAGCTCCGGAGGAACTGGGTGCTCCGGCATCCCGTCCCTATCCCCAGCACCCTGCCACCACACTGCGCCCACGCTTGGCTTCTGCAACTGCACCAGGGCCGCTCTCGCCCCAGGAGATGCCCTGCACTGCTCCGGCTTCTCCTCTCATCTCTGCTCTGCTCCCGAGGAAGGCACAGAGGGCTCGGGACAGGAATTTCCCCTCCTCCACCTCAGACTTTTTTCTGAGTGAGGTCGAAAAAACAGGACTCCGTGCAGCATTTATTCATGAGCCAGGCATTTTATTTAATGTGCCTTGCCATGCAGGATCAAAGATACAGAGCAGCACCTAATTAATTATTTTTCTCTTCTTCTGTAACATCCCCTAGTTGAGCGCTGAGTCCCAGAATCTAAAAGCCTCTTTCAATGACTCTGCATAATGAGATGGATTTGGACTCCAGCAAATTTGTTCGGTTTTATGGAGTATTACATGAAAATGCTGTGAAATTAAGTTCTGTCTTTGCTATCACGCCATGGCCATCAGAGCGCTTTTATGTATGGCACTGAGACTAAAAGATGGGAAAGTGAGTCCTTGCTGCAGTAATGTGGCAAATGGGGAGAGGGAGGAGCCGTGCAATGAAGATGACATGGTGGAGGGTGAGACTCGGGGAAATAATGAAGGAAACAAGAAAGCGATGCAGATAAAGCCAAGATCTGGGCTAACAGACCGCAGCAACAGCGGCCAGGACAAGGGGAGGGGTTTGGCTCACCCCAATTTCCCTCCACAAAATGCTCCGACAGCTCCACGTGCAGCGCGAGAGGGGTGAGCAGCAACATCCCGGGGGTCACCTGCACCAGGCAGAGCCAGACCCTGCTCCCCCTGCCCCAGCACCCAGACACCACCACGGGCACCCCCCTCGCTGCCTCTCCCAGAGCCCCAGGGACCCGCATGGCCCCAGGAGCGGGGTGGGGAGCACTCGGGGACCCCCTGCCTTGGGGGACCCCAGCAGCGGGGCTGCCCCTTCACTGCTGCCCCCTCCTCGGGGCACCAGCAGCAGGCGAGCGGACACGCCTGGAGAACCTGTCGAGGCCAGGACGGGGACGTCCCCAGCACCCAGGGCATACCTGGAAAAGCCAGCTCGGTGAAACGGGACGGCTGAAGGCGGAGGAGCAACGCGGGGAGGAGGCGCCTCAGCCCAGGCTGTTCCCAACACACTTTCCCCTCTGGGCACGTTTCACCAATCCTTGCCAGGAGGGTGCCCAGCTCAGGGGCAGGGAGAGGCCCCCCCATATTCCCCCCGAGGCAGCTCCCTTTGCCACCTACCGATCCCTTTCTGTTCTTTCTCCTCCTTTCCCTTTCAGCCCTTCTTATCCCCAGCCTTTCTCCCCTTCCCCTTCCTATCAGCCCCACTCCCTTCCGCTCACCCTAGAGTCATTTATTTCTTCCCTTGGCAACTTTATAACCCATTTCCTTGCCTGACAGCAATTAAGCAAATGCTTCGCTTCCAATCCCATGGCCCATAAACAATGGAAAAATAAAATGTTATAAAGAAAAAAGCAATGAAATCTGCATGCACACACACGCACAGAGGGAAATTTGTGGAGGACAGGGGGTGAAGCTGGGGACAATGTCACTCGTGTCAAAGGCTGGAGACATCCTCACACACACCCCTCAGCCTCCCAGCCTCCAAAAACACGTGTGAAGAGAGATTTCCAGGCAGCACCGGGAGCCCCAAGCTGCATCCATCCATCTCAGCAGCTCACGGGCCCCGAGATCCGCGTGCAGAGGGCCGGCTGCTGCGCTGCTGCCCCTGGCCTCAGAGCTCTGGCACTTCCATAAAATGAAATGGCCAAAAAATAAAAAAAAAAAGAGAGAGGAGGCAGCAGCTCTCTCCACACACACCCCCCCCCCCAGTGATGTATGTGATTTTTTGGTGCCTGACAGGCCCCGAGCCTCTGGGGAGCAGCATTGATAAATCGCACCTTTCAGTTTGCCGTGAACATCTTCACTTTCTCAGGCTTAAAGAAGCCTGACACGTTAAATTGTGGCACTCGGCCCTCAGCACCGGCTCGTCTGGGGAAAGTGGCGGCTGCCCACCGAGAGTCCCAGCCACCTAATGAGAGCTGCTCCCGCATTAGCGCTGCAAGAGGCTTTCTGATGTACAAGCCGCTGGGAACACGGAGCCCTGCGCTGAGGAAACTCAAACAGACACACTTTCTAATTTCCATGACAACTGTAACAGGGTATTTGCTCGGTTTGGGAGAGCCTGGGTGTGCAGGAATGCGCTCATTAGGCGCAGAGCGAGGCGAGCTGCTCCTGCAGAGCCCCGGCAGGGGTCGGGGGGGCAGGATGGATGCTGCCAGCCCTGCCCGTCCCGCAGCCCCTGCCAGGGAGCCCAGCCCAGGAAGGCAGAGGGACGGAGATGCTGGGGTGCACAGGCTGTGGTTGTCTCTCCCCTCGGCAGCCCAAGGAGCTGCATCCCTGCCTCTTCCCACTGCGAGAGGTGCTGTGAGTGCCCGCAGCACCAAGGGGGACCTGGAGGGGGGCAGAGGGGCCAGCAGGACCGGGCAGCAGAGGGACCCGAACCAGAAACAAGCAACCTCTGCCGGGATGTGTGGCTGCTCGCTGCTGGGTGCACAGTCTTGTGCTGCTGCCCCGGGAAGGGACTGAGGGCTCTCGGTGCCACGGCCAGCACAGCTCGGTGGAAATGAGCTCCTGTCCCTTCCCTTCCCTTGCCTGGAGGGGCCCAGGCAAGAAGTAAGAAGAAACCAGCAACCAGTTAGCAAGAGAGCGCGAAATCCGAGCGATTACTGAAAAGCTTGGACATGGCTGTGAATCCTGTTGCTGCCAACAGTATCCCCAAGCTATTAAGAGAAAAATCAAGATGTGGACAGAATTAGATTGGCCATAGGTGAAAAATGGCTCAATTATTTCTAGTGCCAGAACCACAGAAGGACATTTCCCTCTGTTCCTGATCCACAACCTCCCACTAATTAGCAGACCTAGCAGAGAGAAAAATGCTCCAAGCTCTAGAGAGAGCAACAGCTAGAGACAACACAGCTACTGCCACATGCAGCCGCATTTGTATGCGCTGCGTAAGCTGGGCACACAGCGACACGCTTGCAAGATTGCACGCTGGCCTGCTAGGAACTTGCCGCGAGAGATGCTAGAGTTGATTTTTGCAGCTGAGGGGAGGGCAGGCTCCCCGGCCCAGCCAGCCCTTCACATCTCCCCACCTCCTTCCCAGCTCTGAAGCGGGGTCGTCCTGCCCCAGCCACAAGCCCCCGCTGGCTCTTCTCTGCCCGGAGCACGGCTGACGTGGTGCAGCCCCCGCTGGTGTACAGGGGGTGCCCCCGAGCAGAGGATGGGGCAGCGACGCAGCAGCCAGGATCCAACAAACGGCCCTGAAAGGCACGGCCAGGGCCAGCCTGCGAGAGCAAACCCAGCCACCGGGAACAGTGGAGGACAGACCCACAGGCACCAATCACCATCCCCTCTTCTCTTAGGCAGGGATCTTTTAAAACAACTGATGCTTAAAAAAAAACAACAACAACAAAAAGTTACCAGGAGGCCCTGCCCCCTCCCTGACAAACTTCTGAACATGCTGTCATCAAGAAAAATGATGCTGGCAAGAGAGAAATCCGCTGGGGTTGCTGGCAATTTACCAGGCTCCAGCCCCAATGAGTGTTTATCAATAATTTCAGGATCTGCCTGTCGCAGCCACTGACTCTGAGCTCAGGCAGAGATCTCCGGGCAGCCCGGGTGTCAGCACAGCCACAGGGAGAAGAGGCGCAATGAAAAGGGAAATCAATTAACTGCTCCTCAGGAGCAGGGATTTGCCAGCATTACAGGGAAAGGTCTGTTCGCCTCGCTGTAACAGGAAAACACTTAAATGCTCCTCGATGACACAAAGGCATGTCCCGAGCCGAGATGAGCTGATGCCGTGGCCAGCTAAGCTCCAGTTAGGGACGGAGATGGTTACAGCGGGTTACTGCAGAAGGGGGAGCAATAGATAAAGCAGCAGCAGCGTGCCCTGAACTACCCGCAGCCTGGTCCCTGCTGGGCACCACTGTGCTTCAGGCTCCGCATGCCCCACAGGCTCTCAGTTCCCCAGCAGCCCCGCGGGGCCGTACCCAGCCCATGTTTCCCACTCTTGGGCCTGCCTTCCACCCTGGGAGAGCAAGGGGGAGCCAAGGGAACCCCGGCCGCAGGTGGGGAGCAGGGCTCAGCCAAGCCGCCACCACCCAGACCGCCTGTGCTCTCATGCCAAAAACAGCCACGGCACCCGGCCGTCGCAGAGTGCTCCTCGAGCTGGGCACTGCGTCTGCATCGCCGTGTGGAGTAACTGCTAATGCATCCGTCCTCCTTGAACTTGCCTAATTGCTTTCTGAACCAGGGGCTGGCGGTCCCTGAACCGCCCTGTAGTGCCGAGCTCCACAACGTAATTAAGTACTGCATGAAAAAAGAAAACAGCCTTCTCTGTTTTAAGTCTGTTGACTGTTTCATTTGATACCACACATATTTATGAGAAATAGTGAATATTCATTTCCTGTACTCACCTTTATACCACTCCTGAGTTTACAGAACTGTATCATATATCACCTCAATTGTCTCTCTAACCAAGAGAGTCCTAATTTATTAGTCTCCTCATACAGGAGCTGTTCTGTGCCTTTGATCAGCCTTGTCATCCTTTTCTTTACCTTTTCTAGTTCAACTATCTCCTTGTTGTGATTGGGCAACGAGAGCCGCACACAACATTTGCACTGCGACAGTGCATTGTGCCTGGGCACAGCGCTGCCGCCTGTTTTGTTTTCAGTCCCTTTCCTAATAACTACTAACGACCAACTTGCCCTATTTGACTGACACCGGGCACCGAGGTGACATTTTCACAGAACTACCCACAGCAGCCGCGAGGACTCTTTTCCTGAGTAGGAAGTATTAAAAGCCTGCTCTGCGTTTCACAGCTAAGGACATGTTCTCATCTGTGTTACTCGGCCTCGGCGACGTTCGCCTGCCATTTTCCCACCCAGCCCCTCACACTGCGAGATTCTCCCACAGCCCGGCCCAACCAGCCTTAAACTACCCCAGCTATTACTGGTAACTCCCAGCAGATGAGGTGAAATTCACAGATCCCTAGGCCAGCTCTCCCGGGGGGGCACAACTTCACGTGGATCCCCACTGCCTCCCTCCCAGCTTCTCGGCAGGCAGCGAGCCCCGGGGGCTCTGATCACACGAGGCCAACGATCACAACACACGTACAAGTGAACATGGTACCAGCTTTGGAGGCTTTTCCGTGCCATTTGCAATTTTCCTCCCTCCGAGCTGACTTCACACCTCCCCAGCGGGAGCGCGCCTGGGGCTGGGCGCCGCCGGCCTCAGCACCGCGGACAGCGCCGGCTCCGCGGGCACAGTGCGCCCCACGCCTGACACTGACACACGGACACCCCACGGGGCACCAGAGCCAGCACGGCACCCCGTGGCCAGGCCCCCAGCACCCCCCTGGGGTCCTTCCACAGCCCCCGTTCCCCAAGCAGCAGCCCGCAGCTGCGGCGGGCAGCCCGATGCCTTCCTGCACAGGGAGAGCATCCTCAGCATCCAATGCTTCTAAAAGCACCATCATCCGACCCAGCTGCCTCAAGCTCATACGATATTTTACCCTGCTCTCTAAGAGCTGTCAAGGCCCGCCAGCCGGAGCAGCCCCCCCAGCATCGCTGTGCCTCGGGCAGCCCTCTCAGCACTGAGCCACGTCACTGCC
The DNA here is from genome assembly GCF_964211835.1 of Anser anser. Classification (NCBI taxonomy): domain Eukaryota; kingdom Metazoa; phylum Chordata; class Aves; order Anseriformes; family Anatidae; genus Anser; species Anser anser. The sequence goes on along the minus strand of NC_139740.1, from coordinate 14,875,364 downwards.
GCAGGGAATTTCATTCCGAGCAGTCGGCCAGCATCCGAGCTCGGTCCTGCGTTCCCTCTGCTAAACTTCAGATGTCCCTTCTGAAAGGATGCAGGGTATTAATATTAAGAAACCCCCATGTCAGATCTCCTCATGTATTTATGCTCCCTCCCCAGGCAATTCCCTGCCTGCCCCTCTCCCGACAGGGAGGCGATCGCGCAGGAGGGGCCTGTGTTACTGGGTGTGCCTGAGCCGCGGTCCTGGGGTAGCCGTAATGGGTTGGTGACACCATTTATTTATGGGTATTTCAAGAGAAAGAAAAAGGCTAGTGGGTGTTCATATGTTCTTGTTGTATTATTCAAGAGAAGCCATTTGAGAGCACAGGAGAAGCAGTGTCTGCTCCCAAAAGGAGGAAAAATAATGGAGGGGAATATTTGCAAAAAGCTCAGTTAAGTAAATATTTTATGCCCAATAATGTTATGGCTTTTGAATGATGCATGCAAGAGAGTTGAAAGGAGGTGAGGCGCAGAGTGAAGCAACATATAGTGCGTGTGGAGTGTGAAGGTGTTTGTGTGAGGGCAGGCAAAAGGAACCCCGGCAGCCTGGCTGCTGCATCCCCCCCAGCTGGGTGGGCTGCTGGGACAGGCAGCAGGGCAGGGCAGGGCTGCTCCAGCTGCTGGACTGGCAACATCCTTTTGCTGCAGAAAAGTTAGGGCTGATCTTACGGGGAGATGCTTTTGCCCTGTTGGGTGACACCTGCTGACATGCTTACCCACCTCCTCCCGAGTCTGGCACCAGACTCCTGGGAGGGACAGGGGCAGAAACCCACACCCCACTGGCCAAGGCTAACTAAAGCCCTCCCGGCTCTCAAGAGGCTCTGTGGAGTCTGTAAGATGCAACCAGGAGAATGATCCTAGCAAGAGCTGCTTGCTGGTCACCCTGCTGGTCAAGATGCTCCAGAAAGGGAGGGCAAGCCTGCAAGCACTGGGGCTCTGCAGGGCTGGGGGTGTCTGCAGTAAGCAGCAAGGAAGGCAGCACAACCAAGCAAAAAAGGAGCTCAGTGCGAGGTCCCTTGCAGGAAATAAGCAGAGACATTAGCACGATGCACTAAGAGCTGCGCAGAGGCAGGGCAGGCACAGCCCCCTTGATGCTTTGGGCACAGCAGCCACCTTGTTGCTCGTCCTCTTTCTGGTGGCGCAGGGAGAAAAACAAATCTCTGAGGAGGGCACAGGAGCAGGGACTCAGGGCAAGGAACTGGAGGACAGGAGCAGGGGGATTTGTCCTGGCCCAGGAAGAAAAGGAAGATGGGGAAAGCAGAAGGAAGGCCGGGCAGGCAGAGGCAGGCAGCAGGTGAGGCGGCCAAGGGGAGGGAAGCAGGGCTGGCACAGCCAGGGACACGGCCTCTGACCAGAGGAATTCTCCCAGTTGCAGGCAGAAGCACAGGACAAGCATCTGGCATGAGGTAAGCACATAAAGGAGTAAAATACCATTAAGCATAATAAGAAATGTACTTAATCAATGAGCTCTACGGCTGAGGATCAATGGGAGGCAGACACAGCCATTAGCTAAGAAAGCTGAGAAAGAGCCCCGGGCTCTGATGCAGCGGTCGATACCGGGTTTAACCGAGAAACCAAGGAAGGGTCCCAGGTGGGGGCAGAGCCAGGCCACAGCCAGGAGAGACAGGGCTGAGCCTGCCCCACTCCTCAGGGCCCAGACCCCAGGGCACAGCTCACTGAGAAGCCCCAGGAAGCACCCATAGACCCTGGAACAAACGAGTGTTTGGCAGCAACAGCAGAAGCCATGTGAGAGGGAACAGGACCACAGCTGGCAGGGGAAAGAGAAGGGACTTGAGCCCCTTGTCATCATCCAGGGACATCACTTAGCTGTGGAGAGCAAGAGCCACAGCTTTACCCTTTCACCTGGGGACCGAAGGCTGCAGTGAACTGAAAGCAGTGGTCCTCGCTGCGGGCCCAGCCAAGGAGGGGAGCAGCTGAGCAGTGCGGGAGGCAATGGGCATTCGGGGAAGGTGCACAGAGCCTCACCCACCCTGCTGCTTGCTCACACCCATGCTGCCAGAGCTGCCTCCTGGAGGAGGGCCAGCTGCAGAGATTTCCTCACCACTCTGGTCCCTTGGTTCTCCTCACCTTGAGCATTGTGCCGGGTCGCTCCCCAAAGTCTGCTACACAGAAGACACACAAACTAGATGGAAAAGTCACCCTCCAAGGCTTTGCATCAGACCCAAGTACAGAGAGCTCCTGCAGAGTCAGGGCTTACCCAGGCCCAGCCTTGAAAGAAGACGCCCCAGTGCCCCCCATGCTTGGAGCCCGTCTGAGTGGTGCCGGCACTCGGCTGAGCCACCACACACGGGGCTTCCTCAGGAGAGAGGCTTGATTTTCACCCCCTGAGCAAATTCAGCGCTGAGGAAAGCCGACAGCCCCAGACAGCGCGTGGGCCCCCCTCCAGGTCCTGCTGACAGCACTGCAGCTGACTCAGCCCTGGCACCGAGACCCTGCCACGCTCTTGCCTCGGGCTCCACCAGACACCCAGCTACTCACACTGTCCTGACCCCATCCCTGAACTCCAGCTCCATGCCCCCTTTGCACACCCCCCGAGGCTGTCACCCACAATCCTGACCCGTTACTCCGCTTCCCACCTCACTGAAGCCTGATGGCCAGAGCCTGACCTGACCCAAGCTACAGAGAGAAGCAGCACCGACCTCTGCAGGTGGGCCTTCAGGGACCAGACAACAGGTGATGTCTCGAGAGCATTAGAGCACCGGGTTGTGCTAAAGGCAGATTTCTGTGCGTGCATGTGAGGAGAACATGAGACAAGCGGCTGTCCCCTGAGGTCTATCCCAGGGGTGGGCTCCCCCCTCCTGCTGGGAAGAAAATCAAAGCCCTGATCCCAGGGGGCTGCTCCTGGCCCCCAACGCGGGACGTGCTCCGTGCCCACCCAGGGCCTGTGCAGGGCACGCTGCTGCCACTGCCCCCTCCCAGCCCTACAGGGCCAGCTGCCTTGCGGCCCAGGCAGCGACTGGGGTGGGAGGCACGTTTTTTTTGGGGGGGACCTGAGCACTGATTTTGGGTAGATGCCAGCAGCTCTGCCCCTTCCCTCCCACCTCCCTGCAGACCAAACGCGTTGAGCAGCGCGGTTCCTCCCGGAGGAAGCAGACGGCACGTTTCCATCCCAGCTGATAACGGGAGCGGGCGGACCCCCGGAGGGGGACCCGGTCCCGGTGGGGGTCCTGTGCCCCCCCCCAAGCACCGGCGGCCGAACGGAGCCCCCGGCCCGGTCCCGCCGGCGGCCGAACAGCATCACCTGGCGGCCAGGCCGGGCACGGCCGCGCCGGGGTCCCTGTCCCGGGGGGTCGGCGCCTGCCGCGGGACCCCCTTCGGCAGGGCGGCAGCGCTGGAGGCCGTCCTGCAGGGCAGGGGCTCGCTCCGGGCAGGGGGGGCTCGCTGGGGGCTGCTGGGCATCCTGCGGGGCTTCAGCGCATCCCTGCTCCGCGCCAGGCAGGGCACTGCCCACGGGTCATCGTGGTACGGCCACGCAGGGGGAACAGCATCCCTGCGCCAGGGTGCAAGGCTCCCGAGCAGCTGAAGCCAGGTCCTGACCGGCCTGTTGCTGCTCTCACCTGGGGAAGGCACAATTTGGGGGATTCTGCCTCAGGGCTGCCCGCAGACCCCACCACGCTGCACCCACACCCGCTCCTGCTGGCCCCAGGGCTCTCCAGGTGATGCTGTGAGCACCAAGGGAGCGGTGTCACAGGGGTAAGGCACCAACCCCTGCCCCAGGGACCCGCATCCAGGCCCTGCTGCACTCCTGCCTGAGGAGGAGCCCCCCTGCAGCAACCAAAGCCCTCTCCTCCTGCCCCTGTCCCCAGCTTTACAAGCTGCCTGCAGCACCTTCCTCCCTCCACCTGCCTCAGGGACCCAGCCCAGGCTGGGGCTGCTGCTGGCCTTTCATTACATGCAACGCACTGACACTACTGCTCTGCGCCTCACTTGGAGGTCACAATCAGTGCTTTCTTCTCCTGCACCCCAGCTCCTTGGCCACGCCTGGGGCAAAGCAGCTCCAACACCACAGAGCAGCAGGGGATCTCCCTGGATCACAGCAGATGCAAGCAAAAAAGGGGCCTGCTTTGCCTGGGAACAGCCCTTTCTCCGAGAGCCACACTGTGCTCCACGGGGAGCAGATCCTGCTCTGCTCAGCTCCCATCACCTCCACCCAGCTGCCCCAGGCACAGCTCCCAGCAGCTCCACAAGCCTCCCCTTGCACTCAGTCCAGGTCCACTCAGCTGCAGAGCTCCTCCTGGTCTTGCTCACTGGGGCAGTATCACACAAGGTCCTGGCACTACGTAATTTATGGTGCTAATGAGCTTATCTAGGCCCTTGGTACACATGCAATTATGTGCTAGGAGCCAAGAGGAGCACTGCAGATGTTTACCCTGTGTGCCTGAGCTGCGCCAAACCAATGAAGAAAGCAGGGTGAGCATAAGTGCACACAGGAGCACTTTGCTCAATTTGTTTCTCGCTCTCATAGCCACCTTCTCCCCTTTCCTTCCTGCTCTCCTTTCAGCAGGCTGCACAAACAATACTTTTACCCCTAGGGTAGGCTAATTGCTCTAGAGGACAGAGCTCTTTGGGACTGGGCAGCAAGGCAAGCAGAAGGAAAACACCTCGCTGCTTCCCACCAGCCCACCCCCTGCCCCAGGGTCCCAGCTCACCTCCCTGCAGGGGACAGCAGCCACCCACCCCCAGACCCCTGCCCCGCACCTCTTCCAAAGCAGCACGTGCTCGGGTCTGCGTCCTCAATCCCCTTCCTGGTGATTCCTCCCTCCAGGCTCAGGCAAGGCAACACCAAAAGGAGCCTTGGGCCATGGAGGGTGTTTATAAAGTGCCCCAGAATACCCCCCCTGGCAGCTGGCGAATCTCACCTGTGGGGCTCTGCCCAGCTCCTTAATCCTGTTAGCAGCAAGCAGCTCCAGCTGTGCCAGTAACAAATCCCTTCCGACATGAGCCCTGCAGAGCCAAGTGACTGCTCTGCGGGAGAAAGTACAAAATTCCTGAGGGAAATTCAAGCGGCAGCTTTTGTACTGCATCTCTGAGAATTTTGCAGTTTTATTTTCCATTAAAAAATAAAGATGGAAGGAAGGAAAGAAATCCATCCCCTGCCCTCCTGGCCCAAGTGCCCAGCACATGCCCGACTTTCCCCCCGATCAGCCCAGCACTGCCCGGGTGCTGCAAAGCAGCAAAGCCCTGACCGAGTGGGGAAGCTGCATTTTCACCCAAGGATGCTGGGAATGTCTGGTTTTGTACAAGCTGGAAACAGAGGCTTGGCCCCAAGCGGCGTGCTTCAAACTTGGGTTGTTCCACTGGCAGTGACTTGTCTGTGCTGATAATTTTTTATTTTATAGCACCTTAATCTGTATTTTCTGAGTTAATTGGCACAAAAACGTGGGGAAGGACAGACTCAGCCCGCAAAGCATTTACAGCCGCAAGGAACAGCGATGAAGAAGCAAAGCCCTGGCACGTGGCGGTGGATCGTGCAGCTTCTGCGGGCAGCACTGGGACAGAGGCAGCCCCTAGCCAGGCACGGGGACGTCCCGTGTCCCCTGCACCCCCGTGCTGCAGCCAGCGCTGTTCTGCCATGGGGCTCTGGCCTGGGGGCACTGAGCATCCCTGCGCCCAGCACCTCCAGAAGAGCCTCCAACCCCATTAGGCATGGGGACTAATGACCCGTGCTGTCCAAGGTCAGCACCCTTGGTTGCCTCCAGGGCCCTGGCAGGAACAGCAGTGTCAGCAAGGGGCCTCTGATCCGCAGCGAGCCCAGCAGGGAAATGGTGGCCCCGCAGCGACCACCGGCCTCAGACACGGCCGCTCGTGGGGCGAGAGCTGCGGTGCTGCTGGTGCAAGATCAACTGCTTCAGCCTTTTTAACAGTGTCTCCAGGTAGGGAGGCCAAAGGTAATGTTCTTTATCTGTGCCTCATGCTCCACAGATACCGAATATCAAAATGTGCCTTGAAACACTCCTATTATTAAGTATTCCTCAGAGATTAGAGCAGTGCTTACTTCTCACTATCCTTTTCCCTCCCCAGTAGAGCAGATGAACACGATAACTTATCAGGACCTTCCCATGTGCTGTTAGGCAGTAATGGCATGGGGACTTATTGACCCACCTCAGAACAACACACGGAATATTTAGGACTCCTCCTGAGCTGGGCAGGCGATAATATCTTTATCGTGCGAACCCTTTAAACCCTCAGTGCCTGGCAGGCCCCTCCGTCCTCACTGAGAGGACAAATTAGACCCAGGGGACAGGCAGCGAATGCTGATAACAAAATAGTTCCTTCAGCAAACGCAGGTCCAGGGCCCGCAGAGCCGGCAGCGCTGCCTCCAGCCCCGGGCCTGCCCCTGCCCTCAGACAGCGGCAGGAGCAGCAGAGCTGGGGCCTGGCCCGGCCTCCATCACAGCCTGGGCTCACGGTCACGGCCTGCAAACGCAGGGCCCGACGCTGCCCGCCGACTCGTGTCAGCCATGGTGGGAAGGCCCAAGCCTCCTGCAATGTCCTTGCACTATTGTCCCGTGCCTCACATGGGAAACAGGCACGGAGGAAGAGGCAGCAGTGGGATGTCGGGGGGACCTGAGGGGTCGCTCCAGGCGGGAGTGCTTCAGGGTGCTTGGGACTACAAAGGGACCGTCACAGGCCAGGAAGAACCACGGGCACGCACAAAATGCCAAGGAACGAGCCCAGGCAGAGCTGGGGAGGCCCTAGGAGACCATCGTGCGTGGTGAGGCAGGGGAATGGCTCTGCAATTTGCAAGCAAGGCAGACAAGGAATAAATCTGGAACTCGAGCAGAGAGGGAGATGAGCAAAGACACAAAGGTTGAGAGTTCAGACCCCGGGGACCCATGTCAACCTCTGTTATATAAGTCTAGAAAAGCCTTAAACTTGGCTTTGCTGAGAAATGAGTCATCAGCAATGACAAAACCCTGGAGAAGTCATAAAAATTACAGACATTGATAAAATGGAACATCAATACAGCGAATGGGACATGAAATACAGCGAATGAGCACCTCCCGAGATGGACAAACAGCTCAGGACATGAGGCGAGTTGCCTCAGGACCTTCCTCCCAGCTCAAGCATTGCCGTGTAACAGGAGAAATCATCGAGCTCAGTCCCTCTTACAACCTCCTCCTCCAAGGCTGCCCTGTCCCATTTTAACACACTCCATCACCTTTTTCTGTTTGTGGCAGAAAACTCATTTCCCCTTCACCAGTAGGAAGAGGCTTTGTTCACTTGCCGGGACCTCCAGCCAGCGCTCACCCCAACCACTGCACGCCCTGCAGCACTTCAGGCCACTGCTCGCAGGGCACAAAGTGGGGAGAGGGCAAGGCACGGGGGGACAGGGGGACAGCACGGGGAGCAGGGAGGTTGCGGACGGACAGGGGCTGCCTGTAGATGCTGGCCTCAGCCACACCAACAACACTTCACGTTCACGGGTGCCATAAAGCAGCACCCAGCGCCACGGATGGAGGAGGCAGGTTTGGCGGTGGAGTCAGAAGGAAATCCCAGCTAATCCAGCTCAGTTAGACAAAAACAAAGAGGATCATTCTGATACAAAGTTCTGGCTGAAGCCCTGCACCTGATCAGCATTTGCAAGATTAGATAAGGACTGAACTTAGTCCCTTCCTGCATATATTAATGCGAGCTCTCTGGATGTCTGGGCTACTCCAGTTCAAGGGCAAGAAGATGGTCGCTTCTCTGGGGTTCCTATTTGCTGTCCTCTCTTTAGCAAGATGTGTCCCCGTGCAGCAAGTAGCCAGCCGCAACAAAGTCCTCCTGGTGTCCTTCGATGGCTTTCGGTGGAACTATGACCAGGACGTGGACACCCCTAACCTCGATGCCATGGCTGCAGAGGGAGTGAAGGCGCGGTACATGACTCCTGCCTTTATCACCCTCACCAGCCCGTGCCACTTCACGCTGCTGACCGGTGAGTCCCCGCCTGCCAGAGCAAGCAGAGCCCCAAAGGGGGGTGCAGTGTGACGGTGAAAGAGCAAATTCAAGGCTTAGGTATAAGGGAAGCTAAGTCAAGCAGACAACCCAAGGACTGGCCTCAATAGCGTGGTAAGCTTTAGCATATGTGACTTTTGGAAAAAGAGTCAGAGACATGGCAATAGTTACAGAAGCTGAACCTGTATTCATCAAAGGTAAATAGCATCAGGCTAACCTGATAGCCTCATTTGATGAGATAAATGATTTTTTAAGTAAGGGAGATCCAGTAAATCTCATCTTTCTGGACTTCAGCAATATATTTGATACAGTGCCACATGGGAAATCATTAGTTAAGACGAAGAAGATGAAGATTAGTACAAAATCTCTAATGTGGGTAAGTAACCGGCTGCAGGGAAGGCAACAGCAGGTAATACTGAAAGGAGACTGACAAGCTAGGGAGGGTAACAGGGGAATTCCTGGGGAATCGATTCTGGAGCCAATCTTATTTAAGATTTTCATTAATAACCTTGGCATAAAAGAGTGGTGCATGCTAATGAAATCTGCTGATGAGAAAAGGCAGGGAGGCGGCGTCAATACAAAGGAGGACTGGGATATCATGCAGAAGTAACTGTGCAGTCTTGAGGACTAGAATAATAAAAAATAGCATGAAATGTGACAGTGCAAAGTGCCAGCCTTTCATTTGTAAGGGGATTTCTGCTTTATGCTGACCTCAACCGTTGTGAACAACAGAAAACGAAACACCAAAGCAATTAGTTAAATGCAGCATAACGGTGAACCCTAAATGTGATGAAAAGGGCAAGAGCAACTGCAGGAGGCAGCTGCGCTTCCAGGGGCGAGGGGGGGTCAGGGCGAGAGCCACCCGCACCGTGGGCCCCTGGGACTCACAGCATCCCCCTGCAGCCTCTCACACTCTGCTCCTGGCCACCCAACTTGGTACGAGCCAGGTGGAGGAAGGAGGCAAAAGCAAAGGCAAAAGGACAGCCGGCAAAGGGGAAGGAGAGCCAGAGAAGCAGACACGGACTTGGAAGCCCGGCGGGAGCCTGGCTCACACCCGCCTCGTCCATCTCTTCTGACAGGGAAATACCTCGAGAACCACGGGGTGATACACAACATGTGGTTCAACACCAGCACGGGGGTGAAGCTGCCCTATTACAGCACGCAAGGCATTGACAGCTGGTGGGACAACGGCAGCCTGCCCATCTGGATCACAGCTCAGAGACAGGCAAGTGGGGCAGGCTCCTCTCGCACGCAGACCCCGAGACACAGGCGTCTCCTGCCTGCACTCGTGCAGTAAAAGCTACAGGCAAGCCACGATCTCTAGTGGCCATGAGCTAACATCCTCCTTGCAAATGACAGGCTAATTAGAGCAGCAAAAAAAATTTAAATCCCCAGACTCTGGCAGGAATAATTATGATAATTCTATTAAAAATAGCAAAAAATAAAAGATGCATTTCAGCTTTATTAAGATATTAATAAAACAGGTTATCCATTTCCTGTTCAAGGAAACCCCAGCCAGTTCTTTAGGGAGCATAACGAGCCCAAGCACTCAGTGCGCTCCAAAGCACGTACCTCATTTCCTCGGCCTCACCCAGCACCTTTGGGGGACTGGTGCAGGGGGTTGGTCCCCTCTTCACTGAGCACTGCAGCACTTCACTGAGCACTTCCTCAAATGTCAGCAGGCTTTGAATCTGGCTTTGAGACAGGACACGAGACCTTGCCCCAGACACGTACCTTTGCCTGTATTTACCTGCCAAACTGGCCCCATTGACTTCAGTGTGAGTGCTTGTATGACGGCAGCACAGCACACCGTAACGCTCTGGTGGTCAGGAGCCAGAGGGGCCATGCAACGTACAAACAAGTCACTTTCTAAAGTCATAGCAAGTGTTACTAACACAGCGAGGAAACCAGCGCAGAGGGGTTCTGGGAAGGGCAGTGCTTTCAATTAATCACTTTTAATTGGCAATGAGCAAGAAAACCTCATTAGAGGCAGAGGTAGACATTAGGGGGCTGAATGAACTAACCGCATTAGTAGGTAGTTGTTGTACTGACAGATGGAGAGATGCTGCAGAGTGAGTTCAGGTGGGTTTGTGCAATGTCTTCACTAACAGGGTTTAAAGACAGGCTCTATCTATTTCCCTGGGGGACGAGCAAAATATCAAGGGGAAGAAGTGAATATGAAGATGGTGGAGCCCCCCATATTCAACTACAGCAATGAAACGATTTGGAGACAGAACATCGACACTGTCATGGAATGGTTCACGGTGAACAACCTCGACTTCATCGCCCTCTACTTCGGTGAGCCAGACTCAACGGGACACAAGTACGGCCCCGAGTCCACGGAGAGGAAAACCATGGTCAGCCAGGTGGACAGAACCGTCGGCTACTTAAGGCAACGTATCAGGGAAAGTGGCTTGGAACCAAACCTCAACCTCATCATCACGTCTGACCACGGCATGGAGACGGTCATAAAGACCGACGAGATTCACATCCAGAAAGTAGAGAACTTCACGTTCACAGACATCCAGTTTGAACTCTTGGACTATGGACCAAACGGACTGCTGGTACCAAAAGAAGGAAAATTGGAGCACGTGTATTCAGTCCTGAAAAATGCCCACCCAAAGTTACATGTGTACAAAAAAGAAGAGTTTCCAAAGAGATTCCACTACGCCAACAACTCCCGGATCACCCCGCTCCTGATGTACAGCGATCCAGGATACGTGATCCACGGGGTAAGATGCGTGTGCAGACACATTTTACTGTCTTTTCTTGGATCTGCCTCTTTCTTTCTCTCCTCATGCTGCCTCCGGGGAGCTGAGCCGGCGGCCGAGGGGTCGGGGCGCTCACAGCCTGCCTCCCTTTCAGCGGATCAAGGTCCAGTTCAACAAGGGGGAACACGGCTTTGACAACGAGGCCATGAACATGAAAACCATCTTCCGCGCCGTGGGGCCGGCCTTCAAGCGAGGGCTGCTGGCGGAGCCCTTCGAAAGCGTCCACGTCTACGCGCTGCTCTGCGAGCTGCTGGGCATCGCGCCCGAGCCGCACGACGGCTCCCTGGAGGTCCTCAGGCCCCTGCTGCGTGAGTGCCCCGCGGATGGCTGCGGGAACACCGACACCTAGCGGCGGCCGCCCGACGGCCGCAGCCGCTGCGGGACCGGGGCCGGAGCCGGAGCCTCCCGGGGGGCTCCCTCCGCTCCCCCCCGGCACAGCGGGCCCCGGGCCGGCCCTGAGCCAGCCGGCAGCCGGGCAGCTCCCGCTTTAAGGGCGTCTAAACGTCCCCAAAACGCCCGGCAAAGCTCTGCGCAGCCGTTAGAGGTTGGAAACGGGAGGTGCTGCGGCCGGCGGAGCATCCTTCCTGCAGGGAGCAGGGGATGCAGAGCGGCGGCTGCTTGCTGTGCCCAGTCCCCTGCACGAGCTCCACGCTGCTGCTCACCCGGGCAGAGCCCGGCTCCCCGCTTTAATGCTGAACTTTCGCCGTTGCAGGTTCAAGCGCTCCTCTCCTTGCTGCCACGAAGCTGTCAGTGATGCTGGGGATTGCTCTCACTCTGCAATGCTGGAGAGGAATATGCTAACCCCCTAGCAGAGGTAATTTATTCCAAGGATAGCCAGAAAGCTCTGTGGAGGTGCTGCCTTGTTAGGCATGTGCCTGTGTGTTGGCTGCAAGAAAAAGAAGGAGCAAGTTTGCTGTTTGCCCTCAACGTGCATATATGCCTGGAGACCTAGCAGGATGAGCAATTCTCGGTCTCGTTTCCTGGCATTTCCAGCACCACGCATGCACAGCCGACATCCACAGGCTGGACGCACAAGAAATAAGCACCAACAGCACTGTGCTTTCCTCTCTTGACAGCCTCCAAGTTCCAGGCAGCTCTACCAGAAATGTGTGGCGAGGTGAGGAAGAACGTGTCTGAAGAACACAGCCTGAGAAGCGCAGGGAGACCCCGCTCCAAAACCTCCCCAGATTTCTCATCCACATTCCTCCAGCGTTACTGAGTCCCAGGGTAGGGAAGCCCTCCCCAGCTCTGGTGTGCACCAGGGATGCGTGGCTGTGGAAGCTGACACCGATGCACAGTGTGACTCTGACAAAAGCATCCTGTGTCGGTGCTGCCCCAACTTCCCCATCTGCTCAAGGGAGAAAAACTCCAACTTGGTTTGGACCAGGGACAGTTAATACATGATGAGCTTCTGAAGCAATTAAAAGCATATCTAAGTTCTGCATGTGCTGAGAAGCCTTCTGTAGTTGGTGCTGGTCTCCAGCACAGGGTACACGGAGAAGACAGGGGTCTCATCCTGTCTCTGCCGGCTGCTGGGGCTGCTCTGGCTGCCCAAGGGCCCCTGGCTGTGGCAGCGGGGTCAGAACAAGCTCGGCTTTGGCAAAGGCAGCGACCGGGCGCAGCAGCCTCAGAGGGATCCCAGCATCGCTCAGTGTCTCCCGCCCCTGCCCTGAGCCCTGGGTGCCTTGAGCATGGTTCTGTTTGTCCATCCAAAACTTTCTGTCCCTTATGGCTCTGGACAAAAATGGGCAAACAGCACCCACCCAAGCTCAAAACCCACAGCAGACAGGAGAGGCTGTGGCTGCTGTACTCCAGGCAGCGCTCGGGAAACATCACCCACCTGCAGCCCTGATCCTGGGCTGTAGATCCTCCTCCTCGGAGCTTTGGGAGGGGGGGCTTAATCCCTGCTGTATTTTGGAGAGGCAGAGGGATGGAGCAGCGACACGGCCTGGGCCCACCTGGGCCTTGTGGCACCCCGTCCCCCTCCTGTGCCGCACGGCTGATGCACCTTGGATGCAGGAGGCCCTTGTATGAGGCCAAAGTTCCCTCCCCTGCAGGAAGCTGCCCAGGATCCCTCAGCTGGGGCTCAGGACAGGGAGCAGGACAATCCTGCCATCCCGGAGCCCCGGTCCCTGCCCTCCCAGTGGACACCAGCGGGGCAGCTGCCCCGGCCCCCATCCCAGATGCTGAAGTGCCTCTCCCCAGCCCCGTGCCTCATCTCAGGGGCTCGATAAACATCTGTTGCCATAGAGACTTGCTCGCGCTGCCTTCCCTGCATTGGTTTCACCCAGCAAGATGAAACAAGAGACGCACACTCCACTCAGAAAAACAGGAAGAAAACGTTTGGCTTGAAACCGTATCGGGGGTGGGGGTCAGGCCAGCAGCATGCAGAGTAAATAGCCCATTAGGCAAACAATGGGGAGGCTCCAAAAGGGGAGCCACACGGGCCAGCGCTGCAAATATCATTTAAAATAATATTAATAATGATAGAGCACGGTGACTTTCCCAGTCATCCTGCTGGTGAGCTTGGGACTTTCTGCACAGCTCAGCGCAAACAGCGCCCTGGGCTGTGCCGGCCGTGCCGCTGCAGCACCAAGCGGTGGGCGACGGCTCCCGTGCCGTGCTCACCGGGCAGCGGCAGGGCACGGGGCAGCAGCGGCCGGTGATGGCTGTGGGCCGGGCGGCTGATAGTGGTGAGCTCCTGCGAGGCTTCAGCATGCCTGGCACGGGGAGGGCTGCCCTCTGCAGCGCTGCTCGGGGACAACACGGAGCCGGAGCTTTACGCGGAACAAGACGGGGCCACGCAGCCCCGCTCCTGTGGCCGCTGCAGCCTGGGAGCCCACCAAGCACTCGGCCCGAATTCCAGCCCTGACCGCAGCACGATGCGTGGGCTCGCTTCAAGGGATGCCCTGGAGATTCACATCGTGCACTTGTTTGAATCTTCCAGCCCTCCCCATCCCTCTGACTGTGCAGCCCCGGAATTACGGGTGCTTCTGGTCACAGGGTGAGGCCGATTCTCCCCCTCCACGTGGGTGTGGGGCGGTGTCACCCCGCAGACACCCAGAGCTGGCTCAGTCCAAGCCAACCGGTGACCCCCTGCTTCCCAGCCCAGGAAGTTTCCAGCCCAGCCTCTCCCTCTCCCCATGCAAAATCCAAAATGCGGAAGCCACTCCAAATGCTGTCCTTCTTTGAGTCCTTCCAGCCCTTCCCTTCGCATCTCACACCGTGTACATTCACCGTGTGACATTTCAACCACTCAGCCATCGGACAAACCCCTGCCCGGCCTCGCCGGCAAACCTGGTGCTGGTCGGCACTGCTTGGCTGCGGCTGCCTGCGGCCGGGCTCACCAACATTCCTGCTCCGCGAGTGCTGCGCCTCCCCCGCCTCCCATCCCCACGTAATTCATTCCCCACCGCCCCCCCTCCCCAGGGCCGGGGGTCACGCAGCAGGGAGAGGCCTGTTGTGTATTGCATCCCAATTTGCCATGCATTTCCACGCCATTTGCTTCCCTTTCTTTTTCCTGCGCTAGAAAGACGCTCGCTACCCAGGGGTCCAAACTGCTCCAAGACGGCAGCATAACAACAAACATCTCCATACATATATTTATTTATTTACAGCGCACACGCAGCTTGCAGGAAAACTACTGCCTCTCGAAGTGCCCGCGCTGGGGGCAGCGCGCCCTGCGGTGACCGCGCTCCGCCGTGGCCCAGAGGCGAGGGGCTCTCTGCTGTCCCGTGTCGCGCGGCTCCGTCCCCAGCCCTGTACCCAAATGACATGCAGATCTCTGCGCTTCAATTGGCTCACGCCTCGGGAAAACAACCACCATTTGCCCACAACAAACACGGCCACCGGGGCATCCCCATCCCCCTGAGCTGGCCCCGGCTTCCTCCTCTGGAGCCGGGGATATTGCTTGTCCTCAGCACCCCCCCGGCACCCCCGAGCCCGCAGCGCAGGAGGGGAGCACAGGGCACCGCTCTTTTCCCGGTGGCTCCAACACAAAGACAGAGGCCAGGTGTCCCCGCGGACACCACCCCGGCCCCACAGCCTGCCCTCGGGCTCCTCGCACCGCGCTGCCCCGGGTCTGCGCTTCGCAAGCTGCGGGCAGGCAGTGCCACCCCAGTGCCACCGGGTGCTGGAGCACAGCGCTGAGGCACAGCCCGGCCACGGCCACCGCACCAGCAGCGGGCTTCTGCCGCTCCACGCTGCGCTCCACGGCTCTGCACGCTCACACCGAGCACACCCGGGACACGCTGCGGTCATCGCATCACTGCCCCCACCTGCCAGACCTCGGGGTGTCAGCTCCAAGGGGCAACACGGCATGTCCCTTCTGAGCAGAGGGGCCGTCACCCCCAAGAAATCCCACTCCAGTTGGCAACAAGACGAGCAAGAAGCACCTTCCTCTCACAGCACGGCCACCGAGGGCTGCAGCCCAGGGCAAGCCCCAGCCCCTGCCCCAAAAGACCGGCAGCGTCCCCGCTCCGTGCAGCAAGGAGCTGCTCGGTCAGTGCCTCAAAGCCACGGGCTGTGGGCACAACCTTACACTGCCACTGGGAGAAAAGAAGCACAGAAAGACTTCCAAGCTGATATTCAATATTTTGCCGACAGGGATTTAACTGCAGCTTCAACTTCTGCTTGCCACAGCGGGCCATGTAGTCCCATGGCAGGACTGGGGAGCAAGACAAAAATCCTGCACTGCTTCACCTCTTGGAAACTACCCTGTGAAAATTTTCCTGGCCAGAGACCCCCACGCTCTCTACTAAAGCCCTGCTTGCTGTGCCCTTTCCAAAGTCCTCCAGTCCACCAGAAGCATCATTAACTGCATCCAAAGGTTCTGCTCTTTGGGTGAAGCACCTTCCTCTGACAAGGAATGCTCCCTCCTTCACCTGAGCGCCGCACACCCCCGCTACCGGCACCACACACGATACACGGCATTCCTGGGATGTCTGACATGCTTGGGAAGAGCTACAACATTATATTCCACCAGATTAGTTAAGGAGTCGGAATCTCATTATTAAGACGCCAGAAGTTTTCTCAGTGACCGCCGAGGTTATTGGCTTCGCTGCCACTTAGCCCTGCTGGTGCTACCACGATATTACTGCGCGCTCCCAAGTCCCTCAGAGGTGAAGCCTCCTTCGGGGACGGGGACCCTGAACCCAGCACAAAGGCAGCCTGGGGAGGGCTCTGGGTATTTCCTCCTGCATCCCCCCGCAGCTCTGCCCCCAGCAGAAGGCAGAGGCACGGAGCCCCTATGGCGTCGGGGGGGGCCCTCGCCACTGCTGCCCAGGAAGGCGCCGCTGCTGGGACCTGGCAGAGCCAGGAGCGGGGAATGTGCCGCTGGGCGAGGGGCTGGGACCCCCCTGCTGGGTGAGGGGCTGGGACCCCCCTGCCAGATGAGGGGCTGGGACCCCCCTGCCTTCAGTCACAGCCCCGGCCCGCGCGGTCCTGGTCCCACCCAGCACCTGCGCTCCCTGCCCTTTCGAGGGGAGCTGCAGGCAGCAGCAGATGGCAAAAGGGCAGTGGCAAGAGGCGCTCGAGCACGGTTTTATTTTTTTTGTCACTAAAACATCCCGAAATGACGAAGAGAAAGGCGGGCTGTGCCGGGCCAGCACCCGCCGGCACCAGGGAGGGGCAGGCAGCTACGCTTGCATTGCTGAGCCCGCAACAAAAGATCAGACTAGCAATGTAAAAACTCATGAGATTTTAACATATAAAAAAGTGGGATCTTTTTTGTTCACTTCCTGTTTTTGCTACTCTTTAAAGCCACAAGTTCAGTCTGTCAGTGCTTATATTGATTTGTTCTCTTTCTTTTCCTTTCTTTTCTTTTTCTTTTCTGAGAAAAAAAAAAAAGTGAGATTTTTCATTTAACCACACGGCTCAAGGACCTGGAGCTTTATTAGACATCAAATAATGGGAAACCTGTGATCAAGCTGAGAAAACGGCCACACCAACCCGGACTGCGGCCATGGCTCGGAGTGCCTTTGTGCTTCGAGGAGACACTTGCTCTGCCCTCGGGCACCCAAGATGGTTTTTAAACTACGCAAAATAACTGCAGCTCCAAATGGAAGCGGGCGCAGCGCACGCCGCAGCCCGGGTGCAGACCAGACAGCTCGCTCGCACATTCCCAGTAACCCCCCGGGGATGGGATGGAGAGCAGATCTCCAGCCCAGCCTGCAGAAGGTGACCGGGGCGCAAGGCAGAGCTTTTCCCACCGCTCGCGATGGGAACTTGGATCGGCAGCAACGCGGAGGCGTGCGCCGGCACACGCGTGGCGCGCTGGACGCACGGCGGTGGGGAAACCCGGTTATTCTGGAAATGAAGTGGACGGTGCTGGCCACGAGGGGTCATACACGAAGCTGCTGAGACAACCGCACCTCAGACACATCCAAACGCTGCCCGCTCAGCCCCCGGCGAGACCCCAACGCCAGAGGTCCGCCGCCGCCTCCTAACCTCGCTTCCCCGAGGCTCAGCGAGCAGGCGAACAAAGCACCTGCACCCAGCCCAGCCTCCTCCTCGCTGCTCAGGGAAAGAAGCAAACAGTCACTGCATTTCTGCATCCTCCCCAGGCGCTCTGCAACACCAAGGGGCAGCCGAACAGCCGGGAGAGGAGCCCACCCAGTGCTGCAGGAACCCGGGCTTATTTCCTCGGGTACTTTTCTGGCCGTGCCTGCGAGCCAGATGGAGGCAGCTCGAGCCTGACATTCCTCGCCCGGCGCGGTCACTCGAGCTGCCACATAAAACGCCGTGAATGCCGTATTGTGCGCGCACACGGCTCGTGTGTGCGGGGATGGAAAGTCTCGCACGTTTTTTTGCTAAAATTTAAGACGTGCTGCACACAAAGACCAGAGCTGATGAAAGCTAAATTAACTTTAAAGAACGAAAAAAAGCGCGGCGCTGGGTTACATTTCCATCTCACGTTTGGCTTAAAAAAAAAAACAAAAAAAAACGCTTCTAACTATTCTTCTCGTCAGCGAACAAAACCAGTCAAAAGAAAACAATAAGATGCGGCATGACCCGACACCAGGGGAGCGCCTAGGAAGGACTCGGCGCCCCAACGCCTCCCCTGTCCAGGGGCAGCGGCCCCCCGCCGCCCCCCCCCGCCACGCAGGGGCTCCCCCCCGCCTCGCCGCCGCCCGCAGCGGGGACACCGCAACGCCCGGCCGCAGCCCGCGGAGGCGCAGAGCGGCTCGCCCAGCCCAGCGTCGCTTACCGGAGGCGGCGGTCCCGGGGGGGGTCTGAGCGGCAGCCCCGCGGGCAGGACACCCCATCGCCCGGGGCTGGGGGGGGGGGCCCCGCTCAGTCCGTGCACGCCGCGGGCGCCGAAGCGTTCGGGCTACGGAAATTTCATTTCCCCGCGGCCGCCGCGCGGTTGCTCGCAGGCTCCGGGCCCGCGGTGGCGAACTCCCCGCGGTGCTGACTCATCTTCTTCATGCCCGTGAAGCACCGAGCCCGGCGCTCCACGCCCACAGCCGCCGTGCGGCGGCCGCTCCCGCTGCCCTGCCCGCCCCGGGGCGCGGGGCCGCGGCGCGCTCCTTGGCGCGGCCCGGCTCGGCGCGGCTCGGCCCGGCTGGGCGGCGGGGAAGCGATTCCGGACCGGGCGCTACCTGGCCGCGAGCCCGCGGGCTGGCACCGCGGCACGGATGGCCCCGCCGGACGGCCCCCCCCCCGCCCCGCCGGCCTTTATTCGCACGCCGAGCGGTTCGGAACCACGACCTCGGCTCCGGCACCGACCGGGGGCTGCGCGGGGGCTGCGTCCCCGTGCCCCGGGGCTGCCCCGCGCCGCTTTGTCCCCGGCCACGCCGCGGCCCGGAGCCGGTGGCCGAGCCCGGCCGGGACCGGGATGCTCGGGGCGGGACGGCGCCGGCACCGCGCCGACACCGGGCGGACACCGGGCGGGACCGGGCCGGCTCTCGGCTCCCCCCGGGCTGCGCTGGGAGCCCCGCAGCAGCCCCGCACCGTGCGGGCCGTGCCGAGCCGTGCCGGGCCGTGCCCAGCCGAGCCAGCCCTGCCGCACACGCCGCCAGCCGGCCCCGCGCCCAGGGGAACAAAGCGCCGCGCTGCGGCTCTGCGCGCCCGCACCGGGCCGAACCGGGCCGGGCCGAACCGGGCCAGCCCCTGCCCATTGTCCCCGCACCGGGCCGGGCCGGGCCGGGCCGCCCCCCGCGCGGGCAGGAAGGGGAGGGGTCGCGGCAGACAATGCCTCCCCCCCCCCCCCCGCGCCGTCACGGCCCGCCCTCCGCTCCCCATTGGCCGGCGGGGAATTTGGGGAGCCCCCCCCTTTCCCCCCCCGCCGGGGGCGCGCGCGTCGCATTGTGCCGGGGGGCGCGCGGGGATGGGGGGGCGGGGGCGCGCGCGGCCGCCGTCGGGGGCGCGCCCGGGGGCTCCCCTTGTGTGTGCGTGCGTGCGGGGCCGCGGCCGGGGCCGGGGCCGGAGCGGGGCCGGCCGGCGCCATGGAGGAGCTGAGCAGCGTGGGAGAGCAGGTCTTCGCCGCCGAGTGCATCCTCAGCAAGCGGCTCCGCAAGGTGGGCCCCCGCCGCGCCCCCCCCGCCCCCGCGCCCCCGGCCCCGCCGCCGCCGCTAACGCGCCTCTCTGTGCCTCTCTCCGCAGGGCAAGCTGGAGTACCTGGTCAAGTGGCGGGGCTGGTCCTCCAAGTGAGCGGGGCGCGGGGCCGGGGGGGGGGCGCGGGGCGGTGCGGGGCGCGGGGGGCCGCCCGCCCGGCCGCTTTTGTTCGGGCCGCGCCGCTCCTTTTGTTTACAAATAAGCGCGGCCGCGGCCCGGCCCTCCCCGCCGCCGCGTGGGGCTGAGCTCCCCCCCCCCGGGCCGGGCCGGGCCGGCGCCCCCCCGGCGGGCAGGCACCGGCCGCGCGTCCCCCTCCCGCCCGCTCCCCCGGGATGCGCGGGGCTCGCCTCGAGCGGCGCCGCCGAGGCCGCCCCCGGCCCGCGCCCCCCCGGCCCCTCGCCCCCGGCCGTCGGTGTCGAGACGCCCCGGGCCCCGACGGCGCCCCGAGCCCGGCCACCTCCGTCCCCATCGGCGCCGCCGTGAGAAGCGCGGGGCCCGGAGCCGGGTCCTCGGGCCGGGGCTCGCGGAGGGCCCGGTTGTCCTCGGCTGAACTCCCCGGGGCCCGGCCGGTAACGGGGAGGGGGGGCGGCGAGCGGCGGTCCCGTGCTCTCGCCCAGTCCCGTCTTCTGTTCCAGGCACAACAGCTGGGAACCCGAGGAGAACATCCTTGATCCGAGACTGCTCCTCGCTTTCCAAAAGAAGTGAGCAAACCATAAATATTTCTAAACGAACGATAAAGTCAATTAACTTCTAATTGGCCGCGCGTGCGGTGGAAGTTGTGGAAACAACAGAGCGAGGCTCTCCGTGCCTTTTGTGGCACGGCTCTTTTGTTCATCTCCTGAAATTACAGTTCAGGTCCACCTAGGACGGCTCTCCCCAGGCTGGGTAAACACGGAGAATTTATGGCCCTGTGCACAATCTGTTTGTGCTCTCGCCGTACAATGGGCGCACGGCAGCCCCCAGCAGAGACCTTTAGCTCTGGTTCCCCGACCAGCAGCCGGGGCCTCGGCCGGGCTTGGGGGGTGACCGCACGCCCAGGTGGGGAGACGGCTCCTACGGCTCCGAAAATGGTGGACTCGGAAAGGCACCAGTGTGTATTTACGGAGGGCATAGCTGCGAGAGGGGTGAGGAAGTAATGGGTGGGAGAAAATGGTGTCCTCTGCCAGAGCCGGGCTACGACACGGAGCCGAGCTGTGAGCTGCAATTGTTCTGCAGCTATTATACACCGGGAGTCAGGCATGGAGATAGAAAAGTAGCCAGCTGGCTACGTTGAGCACAGTGCTGCCAAATATTTTGGCTCCGTATTAATAAAAATCATTAAAGTTTATGATAGGATTTAATTATAACTCGTTTCTGGAGCCATTTTTTTCAAGAATAGAAGCTGCTGGTTATTGCAGACAGCACGGGTTTAATCAGCCGTATGTATTACAGCTTAACACTGTCCTTTTTAAATGGAGAAACACCAAATGGTATCGTGACCTGAACACGGTCTCGGTACGGTCACCCCGGGCTTTGCGTGGCTGTCGGCCCGGGCCACCACCTCCCCGCCAAGGATGCAGCAGAGGTAAAATGAGCCCGGTGAAAGAGAGAAAGCTGGGATCCCAGGGAGAGCCTTCACTGTTCCTCTGCGCAGCGGCTGGCCTGCTCCTCGCAGGGAAGGGGAAGCACAGCTCTGCGAGTGTGTAAATAAGGAAGGGCTCAGCAGAGACCGTTCGGATGCATCCGTTGGCCTGTTCCCATTCTGCCAGCAAAGCAGCAAATTTCGCTGCAAATTGGAAAAGTCGCTGGCTCGGGGTGGGCAACGCTGTGGTGCATCGCTGACCACTGGAAGCTTCTTGCGGTGGGAGTGTTCTTGTAGCGAACAAGGACGCAAACAAACAGCTCTGCCTCGCTGCCGGAGCCACCCCAGTTCCCCGGGCCCTGCAAGGCGCGGGCTGAGCGCCCGCGGATCAGGAAGCCACTCCCAGGGGCAGCGTTACAAAAACCGATGCCTCTTTTTGGAAGGTCTGTGGCTGGCTCCAGTCGAACAAAGGTACCAGGACTAGGGCAGCCATCGGGAAGGTGTTGCATGGCGAACGGAGCTGTTTGCTAAATACATTTCAGCCACCCATGCAGTTCAGTCCCATGTTTTATGCAAGAGACTTTTTCTTTTCATCTCTCCGCCAGTATATCAGGGCAAATGCTTTCTTGCTGAGCCAGCTGAATATCCTGATGCCTGGACAGCCATCTTTGTCCACCATTTTTGTAGCCCTTTCCTCAGTTTGTAGTTCTTTTTTCTTCACTTTCTTGGCCCGAGTCTTCCAGTCGCTGTAGGTCATCTGGCAGAGCAATGCTCAGAGCTGGGGGACGGGCTCCTGGTGTTTTCATTCCAAAGCTGCTGCTGAGGTGCACAGCTGCCTGACGTATTTTAAATACTGATAGCGATGTGTGGCCCCAAAATGTTGGAAGTGGTTGTGGAAGGGAAGGGTGCTGCTACCTGGCCCGGCCCAGGTACCCCACGGGGAGGCTGCAGGTTATGGGACGCCTTCCAGCTGCTGCTCAGAGCGGAGCAGAACCTACAGCATCAGAGCAGGATTTTTTTTAATAACAGAAGAAAGGGAGGAATCAGTTGTTATGTGTTTTTTTTTGTTTGTTTGTTTTTGTTCATTTGGTTTTTTTGCAGGCTTAGTCCTTAATCTTTTTTTGTGATTTTTTTTTTTTCCAGGGAACACGAGAAAGAAGTGCAGAACCGCAAGAGAGGCAAGCGGCCCAGGGGCAGGCCCAGGAAACACGTGGTGAGTCCTGGAGGCGGTGGAAATCCACAGCAGAGACAGCGCTGGAGAGGCTCTGACCCTGAGGGGCACCAGCGGGTGTCTGTCCCACAGCACGGTGTCGTGGGCGCTAAGCCTCCGGAGGGTGGCGAGGACACGGCAGTGCCTGCGGACCCTGTTGTAGAGGCTTTGCAGAGTGCAGGGATGGGCAGCTGGACGGGGATGCCTGCAGGAGGGCTTCTCTTTGTCACTGGTCTGGTGGTGGTGTAGAAAGAGACGGAGCAGTTCCCGGGCACCAGGTCCCGCCTGGTGTTTGCGCCTGGCCAGTGCCGTAGCGCACGCTCCTTGGTTCATTTTCTGGCAGAGGTCGTGTGTCATCCAGGGAGAGCAGCTCGGGTAACACAGGGAAGGAACCTGTGTGCTTGTCCAGGGCACCCAGCCAGACCACGCTGGAGGATTTGCAGTGTCCATAACTGTTCTTTGATAATTTGTCTTCACTCTTTCCCTGTCCCTCCTCATTGCTTCTTAGGAACCAGAGATGCCCTCAAAAAGTAAGTCAAGTAGTTCCTCTTCCTCAACATCCTCCTCTTCTTCCTCCTCCGATGAAGAGGATGAAAGTGACCTGGAAGCAAAGAGAGGTCCCCGCAGCAGAGAGACTCACCCGGTACCCCAGAAGAAAGCGCAGATCCTGGTGGCAAAGCCAGAAATGAAAGACACTTCCAGAAAGAAGCGTGGGCGGAAACCTCTCCCCCCAGAGCAGAAGGCAGCTCGGAGGACCGTGAACTTGACAAAGGTGCTGAAAACGTCCCGCAAGGAGGTGGGGGGCAGCGCCAAGCTGATGGGGAAGCTGCAGCCCCAGCACAGCACGCAGGGCTCAGGGATGGCTGTGCTGAAGGAAGCGCCGGGCACCCTGGCTGGGCTCAGCTCCGGAGGGTCCTCGGCAGAAAACCTTCCCAACATGATGAAGAGCGGCTCCACCAGCCCGAACCGGGCCATCAGCTGGCAGAGCTCCATCGTGCACTACATGAACAGGATGTCCCAAAACCAGAGCTCAGCAGAAGCCTCACCCCTGAGCAGGCTCGCGCTGAAGTCGCAGGCATCGAGCAAGAGTGGCTTAGGGCTGGACTTAAAAATGAGGAACCAGAAAGGATCTGGGGAGCTTGGGCTGACCATGCAGGGAGCCAAGGCTGCCAAGGTTCCCAGCGGCGGTGCTGGAGGGGACCAGAAGTCTGGGTTCGCTGCAGGAGCCCAGATGCTGCACAACGGCAGCAAGACGCCTGCGAGCTCGGCTGTGCCCGGGAGCCAACTGGCGTCCAGTCAGGAGCTGAACCTCCAAGCTTTAAACTTGCAGAGCGTCAAAAACGGGCAGAACGCAGCCGGGGGGAGCAGCCTCCCTCGCCACGCGTGCAGCGCCCTGTCCAAAAGCGCCGGTGCAGCGGCGAGCGCGGGTGCCGCCATCGCGAAGGGCGGCGGAGCCGGTGCCGGATCGAATGCTGCCAGCGTGGGGGACAGCAGCAAGAGCGAGAAGCAGGCGCACAGGGCGGTCACTGGCGAGAGGGACTCGGCCAAGGGCGGCACAGCTGGCACGCAAGAGGGGCACGGGGCCCCCGAGAGCCGCAAGCCAGCCGCCCTCTCCGAAGTGAGCACAGGCGAAGAGACCAGCTCGGACTCGGATCGGGATTCTGCTTCCTTCCCCGGCGTGGGTCAGAACATGTCCGTCTCCATCCAGACCAGCCAGGACTGGAAGCCCACCCGCAGCCTGATCGAGCACGTCTTCGTCACGGACGTCACCGCTAACCTGATCACAGTGACGGTCAAGGAGTCCCCCACCAGCGTCGGGTTTTTCAACCTGCGGCAATACTGAGCCAGGGAGCGGGAGAGGAGGGAGGCGGTGCCCGGGCCTCTCCCTTAGCCTTGCCCAGCTCTCCCGTCAGGTTTTTCTTTCTTTAGGTGAACGCCCCGTGGCAGGGAGTCGCACGGTGACCGTCCGCCCCTGCCAGCGGCTGCCTCCGTTCTCTGCAGCGTGGCGCCCAGTGCTGCAGGCAGTGCCAGCTCGGACACTGTCTGCAGCACCCACGCACACCCCGCGAGACCTGTTGAGACTTGTGCTCAGAGGGCCTGGGAAACGTACGGTGAAACCCGCTCAGAAGTGCCAGCGCGCGAGGGAGTCCCTCCCTGCTGCCCTTCGTCCCGCCAGAGCCGGCGCCCCAAGCAGAGGGGCCCGCGCCGCGGGCCAGGAGCAGAGGCGTTATCGTGCTGCTGGGAGGTGACGGGCTGGCAAGTTCTGAGCCAGGCTTCACCGTACACGGCTCTCCCTGCTTGGCAGCTTGAAATGGCAGAACGTGCAGTGTAGGGCTCTGGTGGCAGGGAGAAGGGGTGGAGGGGCCGCGCGCCAGGCTGACGCTCGGGAGAGGAAAGGAGAGGAAAGGAGAGCCTCTTCTCTCCTCTGGGCGCGCCGTGAATCCACCTGCAAGCTGCGAGGACAGTCACAAGTCGATCCAAATAGACAGCTGGTGCTCCCAGCACCCGAGGGCTGGGGGGGTGGCTGTGGTACGGGGGTTTTTCAGGGTACATTAAGTCCAGCCACCCCCCTGGGCTAGGTCAGTTCCAATGATGGTGAAGTCCACGATGCCTCCATCGTGGTTTCCAGCTGATAAGGAAATATTGTTTACATTTTTTACTAAGGGAAAAACCTTTTTTAGAGGGAGGGGAATAAACCCAGTCTAGCAAAGGCTGAATGGTGAGACACTGATGAGACAGGGGTCTCGTGATGATGAGACATGATGAAAGATGCCTCTTTGAGAGCAAGGGGCGACGGGCAGCAGGCATCGAGTCCAGCTGAGGGGCTGTACAGCCCAGTGAGCCCAGAGCCGCTCCCCTGCTTCGTCCTGGCCTCGTAGCGCCTCGGCCTCACACTCAGCAGCGTCCAGGCACTTGCAGGGACCAAGCTGGGGAATATTTTTTAAGTCTTGCAGAGCACGCAAACTCTCTTGACAGCAGGTAGGTTGGTGCTGTGACTCCCAGTTGGCTGAGGTTGGTGCTGGAGTTAGGCTAAAAAGCAGCTGGACCCAGTGCTGCTGTCAAGCCCCGTGCCTTGGATGCTCGTCGGTGTCGAATCGTGCTCATCATCCCCATTTTTCTCCAGCTGGAGGGCTCGGGACCAGCAAAGGACAACGCCTGCCCGGGTTGCCTAGAGCAGTCAGCAGCAGGCACCCACTGCTGCTGCCCCCCCGGGCTGTGCCTCCAGGAGCGGCATCTTCTGCGGCCACCTCGCCCTCCGGTCCCGAGCCAGCAGCTGGGTTGTTAATTTTGGCTTGTAATTGCAACCAATAATGGCTTTTTTACTGAGGTCTTTTTCCCTGCTATAGATTACTCTTACAAGCCAAAATTAACAGCAGTAGTTCAGGCAGAGTTTAATAGCATTTGAGGTCATTTTAGTTCTGTTAATGCTGAACTCCTTCTCTGGAGAAGATGCAAAGCCTGCCATCTGCCAGGTCTCTGGGTACGTTATTAGGAAGTGCCTCCAGGGTCTGCGCCGTGGCTCGGGGCGGCTGCAGGCACGGCGTCAGCACGGCTCATCGCTCGCCGGACCACACTGCCCTGCCACAGGGCCGAGCATCTTATTTTGCCGCGGACAGGGGCACTTGCAGCGTCGGTACCCGCAGGAGAGCAGAGAGGAAAAAAGACCAAATGAGGGGTACGCGTTTCTGAACCCCCAATGCATCAGACCACCACAGCCGCGTTGGCTGCCGGTGGTGCAATTCTCAGGTGAAATGAAAAACCAGCGATGGCAGCGTTTGCTGCCTGGGTGCGAAAGGGACGTTGTTCCCTGTGTGGTGGCTGCCGTCTTCTCCAGGAAAAGCTCCCGTGGGCTAGAAACGGATTCCCTTAGCTTTTTATTTAATCCGCAGCCGTCCCATTGGTCATGGCTTTGAGATGGTTTTGTTCTAGAGCCTGAGCGCAGCATCCTACGGGAGCTGATGGCGAGCTGGGGCGGGCCAGGGGGTATCCCTGTAGCTCCTGTGCAGTTGTCCCCATGCGCAGCCGTGCTGACTTGAATGTCACTTCACCACGGTGCCAGGCAGCTGGGGACCAGGGGGATTTGCTGCAAGCTGCCTGCAGAAGGCCTCGTGCAGCCCCACGCCTGCAGCGGGCTGGGCGCTGCTCCGCGAGGCAAAGGGCCCCAGGGAAGAGGTGAGCCTCAGGTGAGCCTCATCCACAGACGGGGTTCCTGAAGGACAGTTTCCGTGGAGCTCCATGATGCCAAAATGTCAGTCTGTTATGTTTACCTTGTGGTCTTTAACGTTGCCAAACGACATAACCGTTGCTTTGAAAAGTCCAAGGAAACATCAGCCTGTGTTAGCAGAAACGAGTGCCCCAGGCGCGGCCTCCGCTGGGGCTGGGGGTGCGCGGTTCTGGGAGGGGAACCGAGGGGTTTGTGGGACCTCAGAGGCAATGCCCGGCTCTCTTCCCCACACACCAAATGTTTGCTAGTTGGCCTTTGCAAATCCAAACTAAACGACGATGTGCCTTTTGCAACTGTCCTTATTTCAGCCTTGTCCGTGACACCGGTCCTTCGACAGGTTTGTGCCTATGCAAAGCTGGGTGGTCGCAGGGTGCTTGGGGACAGCCGCGACCCCGGCGGGGAGAGGTGCCTCGGGTCCTCGGCAGGACGCCCAGCCCCGAGTGCCGGAGGTGGCTGACGGATGCTCCCGAGGGGAAGCCAGCCCGGCAGGGATGCTCTTGCCTAGGATGGGACGTGGGGGCTGGTGTCCCGAGGTGGCTGCCGAAGGGGAAAAGCGTTTGAGGATGGTCTGAGAAGGGGTCAGGCACTCAGCATCCCCAGAAGGTGCATGAGATGAGACGCGAGGGCAGATGGCGTGTTCATTGCTCACCAGCTCCGAGGAGGCTGCTCCCTCCAGAGTGCCCCATCACAGCCCCAATGCCTTTCTCCTTCTGGCAGCTTGCCCCGGGCCAGGCTGACGCCCCCCCAGGCTGACACCCTCCTGGGGGGGTGAGCGGCCCCACAGCGGCTTCACCCAGCGTCCCCAGGCATTGCCCTAGGTAGCGGCAGGACTCTGCTGTCACCGCTTTAGCTATTGTGCCTTTCTGCTCACCAGCTGGTTCGATTCCAAAGGTTTAAGAATGGTGAAAATGATAATCCAGAAATTTTTCTAAACTTCATCTCATCCCTCCCCCCTTCCCCAGCCCCTCCTGACCTCGTGTTTCAGGACCTTGACTCTCCCAGCAGCGCTGGCGTGCGTCTGAGTGAAAGGTTTGTGTTGAAGTTTGCCTCTCAAAGGCACATTATGTGAGTGATTTACGGTAATCTTTTGTGGACAGAGGTTGAAAGCTGATGCAGACCGTGTTTACCAGTCAGTGCCATTAGTATTCAAGGTCTACCTTTTTATTTTTTATTTTAAGTTTGCTGCTATGGGTTTGAGTGTTCAGTTGTGTGTCAAACAACCAATTAAAGGTTTGTCACTTGTCATTTTCTAAGGGGTTTCCGATGTGGAAAGTCCTGCAGTATTTGTATATTGAATGGATATTTTCTCCAGGCATAATCTGGTTAAGTATACTTGTTGTTTTCCATTGGACTGGAAGAGGTGGCCAATTCAGCCATCTTCCTTAGAAGCCTAGTATATTTTTATATATATATATATTTGTACCAAAAAAAAAAAAAATGGAGCTTGTGGAAGGACGGGAATGGTTTCAGGGGGTTCAGTTTGCTTTGAGTTTCTGATCTGGGTGTGAAGGGCTCCAGAGCGGGAGAGGTTTTTACTGAAAGAAATTGGGTGAAAACAAACAATTGTTCTTGTAACTTGCGCCAGTCACTGGTCTGATTTGTATGTTTTAATTAAAGAGAGAGCCAAATCGTTCCTGTATGACACTTATAATTGCTTTAAACTACAGCTGTTTGTTTGCTTTTATTTTCAGAGAACAAAAGTTGGAGATGTTATTACCCTGGGAAAGCCTAAGTGCTTTGCTGGAGCAGGACAGCCGCCCGGCCCGCCGAGCGACGCGGGGCTCCCTGGGCCGCGGTCACCCTCACGCCAGCTCGCTCGCGGCCCGTGCGGTGTGGTTTCTGGTGCTTCTGGACACTCGTGCTAGTTTAGACCTCTAGGCTACTTTTAATTTATTTGCAGGAAAACACTAGGAGATGCTACGTCGGGCGGGTTTTTTTTTTTTTGTATAACTTTTCCACTGCTCTTTTTTTAGTATATCAATAAATATTTTGTTTAACTTTTCAGCCTGCTGTGCTCACTGTGCCGGCCCGAGCAGGGGGAGGCAGCGCGGGAGCCCCGCTGCTGCCTTGCGACCCCGCATCCCCCCGGGGCCCCGCGTTCCTTCCCCGCTCCGGGAGGCTGCGGGGAGCCCCGGCCCGGTGCTCCCCAGCCCCGCGGGAACCGGGGTCGGGCGAGGGAAGGCTGAGGGGAAGCGGAGCCGTGAAACTACCCCCCCCCCCGCCTCCTCCCCGGGCCCGGGCCCCGGCTCCTCCCGGCCGGCGGGAGGCTGAGCGGGGCGCAGGGGGGGCGCCGGGGCTGGGGTTGGGGCTGGGGCTGCGCCTCGGCCCCAACTCTCAGGTGCCTCCGCTCCGCGCCCCCCCCGGCCCCGGGAGCCGCCCCGCACGTGCTGGATGGAGCCGAGCCGGGGGCGGCGGCCGCCGGGAGCCGCGGGGCGCGCAGCGGGCACGGCCGGCCTGGGGAGGGCGCTGCGCGGCCGCGGACGGGCCCGGGCGACGGCGCCTTCCCGGGCCCGGCCGCCGTGGAGGGGCTGGGGGCGAAGCGGCCCCGAGACGGGCCGAGCCCGGGCCCTGGGCTCCGCCGTCGGGGCTCCCGTCGGGGCGGCCGCGGAGCGGAGGTTCCCAGGGCGGGGAGCGGAGCCTCCGGGGCGGGGGGCGGCGGGGGGAGAAGCGGGGGGCGTCCGAAACGCCGGGGGGGCGGGGGGGGGGCTGGGCTCCTCGGGCCGCGTCCCGGGGCTCCGGTAGCCGGGCCCCCGCCCCCCCGCGGGCCGTCCCCACCCCCTCCGCACCGCCCCGGCCTGGGGCCCCGCCGCGCCCGTGTGAAAGGGTCCCCCCCGCTGGGGCCGGGGGAGAAAGGCGCCATTGTGCGGCCCTTTCTCCCGCGCCTACTTGACACTCATTTTCCGCGCACAGATGCTGACAGCTCTGATAATAAGGGGGTCTGCGCCTTTCACCCAGCGGAGCAGAAAAAGGAGGTTAATGAGGACACAGCTTAAAAAAAAAAAAATACAAAAAAAAAAAAACAACAAAACCCCCTCGCTTCCCCCCGGCTGCGCGGCCGAGGGAGATTTGAATACAAAGGCCGGGCTCGCCGGGCAGGGGCGGCCGCCGCGCACCGGGGCCCCGGCCCCGCGCCGTCGGAAGGCCGCGCCGTGGCCCCCCGCCGGCCGGAGCGGTTCAAGGGCGGAGCGGCGAGGCCCGGAGCAGCTCCCGTGCCCAGCCCGGCACCCGGCCGCCTTCAGCGGGGCGCAGCGGCGGCCCCGGGGCTTCTCCGGGCGCGGAGCGGAGCCGCGCACGGCGCCCGCCGCCGCCCCGTCCGAGCGCCGCGGGACAGCCCGGCCCGGCGGCCTCCGTGCTCGGGGGGGCGCCCCGGTGCCGGCTCGGACCCTTCCTCCCCCGGCGGCTCCTGGGGGCCGCCCCCGGTCCCGCACGGCCGCGGCTCCCGGCCCCCCTGCGCCGAGGGAGGGAGGGAGCGGGGCCGCCCCCCCCGTCGGGGCCCCGCCGCCCGCCCCGCGCCGCCGCAGGGCGCCCCCGGCCCCGCGCCCCTCGCCTGCCCCAGCCCCCTCCGCTCCTCGCCCCCCCGGCCACAAACGGGAGAAAGACACGTTTCTATTTACAAAGTATATATTTAAACTCACATAAAAAGCAGGTCTCATATGGACATTCACGGCTGGCAGAAGACACGTAGTTAAGCTTCACTTCTGAGACTGAGATTTAGCCAAATCTTTTTTATACAAGTCTTAGATTTAAATAATTCACACACACACACACCCCCACGCACACACTCAGTATATACGTCGCTATATACATACACACATATACACCCACATGTATGTCTTGCTTTATATACGTGTGTGATGGCCGCACACATATATAGGTACACACAGGGCTGCAGTGAAGCACACCGAGCCTCCGCCGCGCCCCGGCAGCGGAGCGAGGCAGGAGCTCTGCTCTGGGCTGTTCCGCAAAGGGAGGTGGTTTTCTGCCTTCAGCATCCCAGCAGGTGGAGGAAGGGCAGCTACATCCCAACACCGTCCATCTGACAACACCTCCCGTGCCAGCTGCCCAGGCACTAGCACTGAAACCGGCACGCTGCTTGCCTCAGCTCTTCGTACAAACCAAGTTAAAAATCTCAATTTTACAAAATATGCCGTACAACAACAACAAAAAAAAATGAAAACAACAAAAAAAATAAATCACAGAAATGGCTCCCTTTGTACAGTCAATACAGCATCCTCTTGCTAGGTCATCTGACAAAGGCAAAGGTCCCAAAAGATGGAAGGGGAAAGGGGCTGAGCAAGGTGGAGCCGCAGTTATCCAGATGGGCCTACCAGAGGCGAAGGCTGCTCCTCGCCCGAGCCCCTTCCTCCCCCCGTCAGGCCCCATGTGCTTTCATCTTATGTGCAGTCCCCAAATTAGAAAGCGTTTAAGAGCTTCACCGGGCCAATCAGAAAGGATGGAAAAGGCCAATCTCTCCCAGCCCTGGCCCTCGGGGGCTGCTGGACAGATTTGTGCTTTTGAACCGACAGAGATGCTCAAATCAATGCGATAGGACATGAGGACACCTGCTCTACATCAACTAAAAACACAAGGAAACGCTTCTCCTCCTTTCTAGGGAGGGCTAAAAGACCCCGACCTCTCCTCACCTTGGTTAAGCTGCAATGGAGTTTAGAGAGAAAGAGCGAGCGAAGGAGCGGGCGGGCAGAGGGCTGCAGCATCCCGCGCCTCCTGCGAGACGCTGCCACGGGCTTTCTGCAAGGCAGCCGAGGGTTTCTGGTCAATGCTGGCGGAGGGAAGCTGCTGCATTTTGTTCAGAGCCATTAAATCCCGCTGCTATGCCCTGCCTGAGCCCTGGGAGAAAGCTGCACAGTCCTCCAGAGCCAGAAGAAATATGCAGGCAAATAAAAATACAAAAAGCCACCAGAGTCAGCAGGAGCTGCTCTGCGCACAGGAATATTTAGCCTCTTGGCTATTGTTTAACTAGCGTAAGAAAAGGGAAATATTTATTGTCTCTGAATGCATAAAGGTGGCTCTGGGATTTGTCAGAGATGTGGATATTAGAAAACGCTTTATCTGGAGTCTTCCAACACTCTAAAGTGAACTGTGTTTGGAAAAAAAAAATCCACTTTCTATAGCAGTATAAAGCATCTAAATATGGGCAGTGACATGCTACCCTCCCAAACCTCTCTGGCATTTCAGGAATGTAAACAGAGTTGTTGTTTTTTTTTGAAGTGGGTGGGGGAAAAGAATCAAGCGACCAGACAAAATGAAAACAGATTCTCAGCTCAGTTCTGTCTCCCACAACTGCTATGACAATTCTATTAAAGTGCATTTCAGTATCACCCCTTTCAGGAATCTTACACACACAAACCTCCTCTTCCTTCGCAAGAAAAGGTAATTCAAGTTAATACTCCACTAGAACAGTTTTAACCTTTTTATGGACTTCTGCTTTTCCCCGCCCCAATTTTGTAGCAACATTTTTTTTTTTTTAAACTGGCAACGCCCCCTCCCCAACAATACTGTAAATTCAAGTGCTTACTTCAACTGTCAAGGGCAACAGTTCTGGATACAGCACACTTGATTGTACAAGCAACACCTTATATCACAATCAAGAAATCTGGGCACTTTGCCCTCCGAGGGAGTAACACTTCCCCCTTCACCATCCATAGCATCATATGAAAAATAATAAAAAAACAGAACATAATTAGCTATGAACATCACTCATTATGTACACCGGCTCCTGCAACAGATGCATGAACTCCGTTAGTTCTCAGTTTTATTGTCCTTTCTAAGAGCAACTGAGCAGTCACTGTTGTCTCCATTTAAATAAAACAACTCAGAGTTGAAATATATATATATAGATATATATAAGCATTTTTTCTTAAATAACATATTTACATCTAATAGAAAATATAACTCTAGAGATAATTTTTCCAACGAAATGTAAGACGTGAAAAAAAAAAAAAGAATGAGTTAATGAATTTAGGACAGTTTCTAAATCCTCTCCAGGAAATTAAAAAAAAATAAAAAAATAAAGAAAAAGAAAAAAATAAGCCCACCAAGCTCTAACCAAGCTTTTGTCTGGATCTAGACCGAAGAAAATCCCCAGCACCACCACTGACAGAAACTCATCGCTTCTCCTTAAAGAATCCTTGGTCCGTGCTGCTCTCCTTAATTGTGACGGTCAAAAAGTTAGAGGTCACGTCAGTTACCACCACTTTCTCCAGGTTGTTGAGGGACGGGCTCCAGGACTCCTCCTCGGGGTCCCCCAGGATCCTGGAGACGGGGATCCTGGCGATGAGGGAGGGCCGCCCCGCCTGGCCGCCCACGCCGTCGCGGTACAGGCTGCCCACGGAGCCGGGGCTCACGGCGCTGTGCAGGATCTTGGGCCCGCCGGGGTCCAGCCCTCCTTGCCCCTTGGGGTCCAGAAAGTCCGCCCGGTGCTTGGCGACCCGCGGCGCGTAGCTCTCGGCGGCCCCCAGCTTCATACCCACCTCGACGCGGTTGGGGCTGGACATGGCGCTGGAGAGGTCGGGGTCCGGCCGCCGGGCGAGCTGGATGACGCTGTGTCCCGAGCTGAACTTGGCCGCCCCCGCCGCCGACTCCTCCATCTTCCTGGCCTTGAGGTAGTCCCCCACCTTGTCCCCCGGCTCCCCCAGTTTCCTCTTGGAGGCATCCAGAGTCTCCGCCAGGTCCTTGTAAAGCTCTTTCCTAGGCTTCGGGCCTCTCTTTTTGGGGGTTTCCCCAGGCTTCTCTTCCACCCTGATAACCCGGTCCCGGATGCCGTCTCCCTTGGGGGTGCTGCTGCTGCTGCTGCCCTGCGGAGCCAGGGCTATGTTTCTGAGTCCTTCCCTAGCCCGGGACGTGGAGCCCAGGTCCTGGGGGGACCGGCCGGGATACGGCACCCGGATCCCCCTGGAAGAGTCACTGCGGAATTCATAGGTTTTGGCTTTTGCTTTTGCCTGGGCCTGCAAAGAAGATAAATCAACCGGTGACTTTATTGTCCTGCCACCCGGGTGCGTAATTGCAACTTACACGAGGGGCTGCCTTTGCACCGAGCGCTCTCCATCCGAGCCGGAGAGGGACCAGCTCCCCGCACGCCGCCCGTGCACGCTCCCTGCAGCCCTCGCCGCTCCCCGGCAAAGCGGCACCGACGTACGCGGGGCTCCTGCCTCCTTACCTTTAACAGGAAGGTTTTGGGCTTGGGGCCTCGCTTTTTAGGCCCGTATAGCTCCATTTCTCGCTCCCTAGAGGTGTTAAAAAAACCAAAGCTTCAATTCAGCATAGCTACAAGACAGCAACATATTTACAAGTGCAACGGCTACGACTAGCAAAGGCCTTGTACCTTTCCTCAAAGGCTGCAAGCAGCCGGGCATCCAGAATGTTTTCCTCGGGCTCCCAAGTGCTGTACCTGGGGGGGGCGGGGGCACAGAGGGAGGGAAAGGCATCGGGAACGAGTAACAGGGGAAGGAAAAAAAGAAACAAAAAAATACGTGACCTAGAGAAAGGGATCCAACTTTCCTTTCTGCTACAATGGGAAATAATAGCTACAATGAGCCATCTCCCCCAACAGTTCCTAGCCTGCAAAATTGTATAAACAGCCGACTTACTTCTGAGACCAGCCCTTCCATTTTACGAGATATTCCATGCGCCCCTGCAGATGCAAAGAGAAAAAATAAATATGCATGGAGGGAAATCACGATAAGCGCTCGCAACAAAGATACACACGCAATTACATGCATGCAACAAATACACGCCTGCACCCAAGGCGTGTGTCAAAAATATGCAAGGGGGGAGGGACGCGGCGCGGGAGGTGGGGGGGGAATGCACCAAAAAAATAAATTCAAAAAAAAAATTATTTTTTTAAAAAAATCACAGAAACGCGCGTGCAGCCACCCCGCGCAGCCCCGCAGCCCCCCGCAGCATGCAGCGGGGAGGCCGGCGCGCACAACGCCCGGCTGGCGGCGGCGGCGGCGGAGCCCGCCCCGCTCGCTCGGAGGAGCCCGTGCATGCGGCGGGGAGGACGGGACCGCCCCCAGCGGGCCCCCCCCCCCCCCGAGCCGCAGCCGGGCCGCCGACCGCCGCCGCGAGCCGGAGCCGGAGCCGCCGCAGCGCCGCGCGGCCGGGGGAGGGCGCGGGGCGGGCGGCGCGGCCTGGCGCGGGGCTGCGCGGCGGCGGGGCGCGGCGCGGGGCGGGGGGGGGACGCCGGTGGAGGGGGGGGGGGGGGCACCTACTTTGCGGATGCGGCGCTTGAGCAGGGCCTCGGCCGCGAAGACGCGCTCCCCGACGGCCGAGAGCTCCATGTTTACGCGGCCGCTCGCAGCACACAGGCAGCCGCCAGCGCAGCCCAGACCATAATACTCCGCCCGCTGACGTCAGCGCCGCGGCCCCCCCCCCCCCCCCCTCCGGGCCCCCCCCCCCCCGCACTTGTTGCTGGCGGAGCCGGGTGGAATATTCCGCCCGCGCCGCATTGGCCCGGGCCCGGCGCCCGCCCCCGCCGCCGCGCCGCCCCCCGACGTGCGCCGCGTCCCGATGAGCGCGGGGCGGGGCGGCCGCGGGGAGAGAGGGGGGGGAGCGGGGGGGGGGGGGGCGCGGCCGCGCCCCCCCCCCCCGCTCCCCCCCCTCTCTCCCCGCGGCCGCCCCGCCCGCTCCGAGGGGGGCGCCCCCCCCCCCCCCGTCGAGTCTCTGCCCCCCCCCCCCCGCCTCCAATAGCCCAGCGCAGCACAAAGGAGCCGCAGCCACCGGCAGCCGCCGGCCCCGGGACGGGGCGGAGCGGGGCGGGGCGGACCGCCCCCCCCCTTCCATCATCCCCCCCGCCCCCCCTCCCCATCCTCCCTCCTCCATCACCGCTCCGAGCACACCTGGACGGGGCGAACCCGGGGGGGCGGCCGGGCCCCGCGTTCTCTTCTCTCCCCCCACCCCCCTCCCCAGCCACCGCCGCCCCCCCCCGCCCCTCCCCGCGCCCCGCGGGTTTTTTTGTGCCAAAGGCAGCAGAATCGGGGAGCGAAGCGCTCGCGGCTTACGTCGAAATCCCCTCGCTGCTGCCGCGCCGGGAGCCGGCGGCCGGCAGAGCTCGGCATCGTCCAAAGCCCTTCCCGGGAACAAATGGCCGCGCCGCGCCGCGCCGTGCCAGCGGGGGCAGCTGGTTCTGGTTAAGTTTAAATACTTTCCAACAGTTCGGGTAGTAAAAATAAAGTAGACCTCAACAGTCCATAATACGAGTTTCTGGTTTCCTCGCTCCGGCAGCCCGCGGCTGCTTTCCCCGGCTCGCTCGGGGTGCGGGGGGTGTCCCCGGGGCCACCGGAGGGGCTCCCCCCGCCCCCCCCCCCCCCCCCCGGTCACCTGTCGGCAGAGCTCCGGGGCCCGGCCGCCCCGGTGGCCCCGCGGGGCCGCTGCCGCTCCCCCCGCGCGAGTCCGAGCCCGGGGCGGCCACGGGAGACCGGGCCCCGCGAGCCCCCGGGGCGGGTCCTGCCCCCGGAGGGCGCGGAGGAGCAGGGGACCGCCGCCCGCCCGCAGCCGGGGGAGCCGCGATGTCGCCCCGGGGCCGTCGGGGGGAGGCTCGGGGGTGCCCGGCAGCGCTTCGGCTCCGTCCCGCCGAGTGGAACCGGTCCCGAGCCCGGGAGCAGCTCGGGCCGGGGCCGCCCCGCGGGTGGGCTGCTGCCGCCTGGCCCACGCGGGGCGAGGGCGGACGAGGCCTCCCACGGCTCTGCCGCTCTCCCCCGCGGCTCTCCTCCGCTAAGGGGCTAGAAGCCGAGGGGGAGCGAGCCTCGGCGGCGGCCGCGCTCACGCGTGGGGGATCCACGCGCCGGTCCCTAAAAGCGTCGGCTGCGCCTCGTCTCCGTGAAGGAGGCAGCGGCTTCCCCGGAGCGGGGCTCGGGGCCGGCGGCTGCTCGCCTCCGGTGCCGCGGGGACCGCGGGGCCGGGGGAGGGGGGACACGTCCCTCCGTGCCCGCTCGGCGCGGGGGCTGCCCGGCACCGCCTGTCCCCCTCCTGGGTCGCCGCTGCGGGGCCGCGTGTGCACCGGGAGCGGCAGCCGCAAGGCTCCGGTGTCGTCCCCATCCCGGGGATCGTTATCTCCCGGGGCTCCTGCTCGCCGCCACGGAGCGCTGTCCGCTCCCGCCGGCCGGGCTCCGGCCTCCCACGGGGGTCACGCGGGAACGGCAGACTCGCGGCCCCACGGGGGGGGCTCACGGGACGCGAGTGGAGGAGCCCGCGGCTGCCTCTCGCTGCCGGACCCGGGGCGTGGAGCGGCTCCGTGGGCCAAGCGGGGGCAGGGTCCCCGCCGCGCCCCGTCCCGCGCGAAGGGGAACACGCGTGGCGGGGGGCAGGCCGGCGGGGCCCGGTGGAATCCCGCTCCCGGGCGCAGGGGGGAGGTTTCCGCCCCGCGGCTCCCGCGGCCGCGCCCCCCCCCGCGGCCCGCCCCGTGGCGGGGGTCCCCGCGCTGCGCGGGATTTGCGCGCGGTGCCCGGGCCGCTGCGCAGCGCTGGTGCGGAGGGAGGCGGGCGGGGGGGGGGCTGCGCAGCCTCCGCACCCTCCCCGGTCCCCGGCCAGCGGCGTCCTGGGGAGATTTTCGTTAATGTCGAATTAATCGTTGTTAATTAAGGCAGGGCGGCAGGGCGGCTCGTTAACTCGCGTGGACGCAGCGGACCGGATTCCGCACCCCCAAGACGCCGCGCAGAGGAGCGTCCGGGGGGGGGGACGGGGAAGGGGGGGGGGCAGCGCCCAGACGTGGGGAGGGGGCTCGGGGGGGCCGGTCGTGCTCCCCAGCGGGGCCGGACCGATGCCGCCGCCGCCCCGCTCCGCTTCTCGGGGCTTTCGGTACAGCGACCGCGGCGGCGCAGCGGGGCCATGCGGGGCCGTGAGGGGCCGTGCCCCGCGTCCGCGGGGGGGGGGGCGCAGCCCGGGGAACTGGGCGTGAGCCCCACACCTTCGCTCCCGCTGTCCCCGGTGCAGGCGGGAGGCACCGTCCTGAAGGTGCCTCGAGGGGCTGCGGGGCTCCATGCCGAGCAGCCGCCTCTGCCCCGTAGCCTACGCAGAGCCACGCGGATTCGCGGAGCCCCACAGTCACGCGTGGCCGCGGAGAGGAAAGAGCCCACGGTTCCCGCTGCCTCCTGCACGCCCGTCCGCGGGGGAAACAACTCCAGGCACCAGCAGGGACCCACGCGGGACCCACGCGGCTACGGGGACCGGAGCTGAGTCCCCGATCGCGGTGCGGGGGGGGTAGAGAGAAGGCGAGACACAAACGAGAACGGCGCGGAGAAGGCAGCGGGGAGCGATCGCTGCTCGGGGCGGGGGGCAGCCGGAGCCGCCGGGGCCGTGGGCGACCCAGGAGCGGGGCTGCGGCGGCTCAGCGGCGTCTTGGCCGGGAAAGAGAAGCGGGATGGAGCCGCCCCGGCGCCGCGGGACGAGACCGCGGGCGGGAGCGTGCCCGGTTCTCCCGGGCAGTTCCTCCTCCTGCCGGAGGGGGCTCGGGAAGCCCCCGCCCGGGGCGTGCGGAGCTGCGGGGGGAGCACTGGTGCTCGGCCGGGGTACCGCGAGCAGGAGCGGAGCCCGGGCAGGGGCTGCCCTCCACGCTCCGGAGGTCAACGGCAAAAGCAGCCGGGGCGCAGCACGGGCTCCCGGCTCCGGGGGGGGGGCCCGGCCCCGCTCCCCTCCCGCCCCTGCCGGCCCCGCCGCGCCCCCAGCTCTGCCCCGAGGTGCCGGCGCTCGGAGCTCACTCGTGGACTGCTCCCGGCCGATTCGAGCGTCTGCCGCTGCACATACAAACGTGGACCCAATTTCCGCCCATTTGACCCCAAATCCTCGCCTCGGTTGCCCTTTATCCCCACGCCCCGCTCGGACTCGCATTAAGGAGCGCTCGGGGTCTCAGCGAGCCGCCCCGGCGCAGCGTGTCCGGCTCCCCCCTCGTTTTTCGCCGTGTGGGGGCTTCCACGGCCGCGAGCTTTGCAACGAAACCGGGGGGCTGCGGCTCCTCCTGGGGCCGCGCGTGGGGGCACCGGGGCGAGCACGCGTGTCCGAGCCCGGGGCCGCAGTGGGGCGGGAGGGAGCTGGCACCGACCCAGCCGCCGGCTCGGCGGATCCCCGCGCCACAGCCAGGCTCTTCCCCGCGGCTCCCCGGGAGCTCCTGCGATCGTGCTGCTCCGTGCCCCGGCACCCCCGCCCGGGACGGGTAGCATCCAGCCCAGGCCCCGGCCCGGCCCGGTTCCCCGGGCGGCCGAGGCTGCCGGTGCTGGTGGGAGTCCCGGTTATACCGAGGTCGCGCTGCCCCGCGTCCCGTTCTCCTGGGCGGCCCGAGAACAGCCCCAGCGCCGAGACCCCGCGGGAAACCGGGGGCAGAGCCGCTCGCCCCTTCGTAGAGCCCGAGCGGCTTCGAGTGCCCGAACGGCCACCGCGGCCGGTTCGGCCCTTGTATCCCGGGAGAAGCATCCCGCAGCCCGCCCGAGCCGTGGGTACCGCCGGGCAGGGCAGAGCCCAGCCCCGGAGCTCCATTCCGGGCCAGCTCCCGGCAAGAGCCGAGACCCCCGGTCCCTCGGGGCCGCCCGTCGGAGCTGCCGCCCCCGGCACCCCGGCCCCCGCCCCCGCCCGGTTCGGTTCCGAGCTTAGCCCGGCCCGCTCCCACCCAGGACCCGGGCGAGAAAACGATTTCCTCTGCCAGCTGCTGAGCGGAGCCGCGACGAGCACCGGGGCAGGCTCCCGCCCCTCGGGCCGGTGCCGGACGGGCTCGGTGGGGCGGGCGGGGCACCGGGGACTTCGCGGTCTTGCCGCGGCCCCCGCCGGCCCCCGCAGCTCTGCCCCGGGAGCGGGAGGAGCCCGGCCGCCGGGACGCAGCACTTTCGTTTCCGAGCACCTCGGGGCGAAGCGGGGAGGCAGCGACCGGCCCCGGGTCGCGGCACCTGCCCCCCCCCCCCGGCCCCCCGCCGCCCCGGTCCCGTAAGAGAGAGGCGGCCGGGGCCCCCCCCGCGGCGCCGTAGGCACATACAGGACCGGCCCCGGGACGGAGGGCGAGGGCGGGTCCGGAGACCGGGCCAATAAACGGAGCTGCGTTTACAGGCGGCAGCGCTGCAGGCGGGGCTGCGCCGGCCCTGGGCGCCCCCGTTACGCCCCTCTTCCCCCCGGGCCACCCCCACCGTGGCATCCCCCGGGGCTGCCGTCGACCCGAGCAATGGGGCGGCCGGTCCAGGCGGATCGGCGATGGGGGGGGAGATTGCAGGGAGTGCCCGGGCAGCCCCCGCGGAGGACGGGCGGCGCGGAGCGGCTTCCTCCCACTCTGCAGCCCAGAAATCCCCGTGCGAGGACGCGTTCGTGGATTTGACATCGAATTCAGGCCCGGGCAGGGCTTTCGCGGCAGCTCCCGAGACGCCGGTGCCCAGTGTCGGCGGGAGGGCAGCGCTCCCCGGCGGGCACAGCTCTGCCCGGGCGGCCCCGGGAGGGCAGCGGGCGCGGCGGCTTCCCCTGCCCCGCGCTGCTCCCGCTCCGCCGGGACTCGCCACGGAGCCGCTGCCACGGGGCTCGGCCGCTGCGGTGCCCGCTCCGCGGAGCTTCCGCGCCGAGCAGCCCGGCTCGGGGGCGCAGCGCCTGGGGCGGGCCCCTTCTCTCTGCCCCGTCGATCGTTATCCCCGGTTAACGGGGCCTCGGCGAGCGGGCAAGGGAACGACCCCGACGAGGTGCAGCCCGGCGCTGCGGCCGGCCCCCCGCCGGCCTCCCCCGCCGCCCGGGAGCCTCCTCCCCGGGGCAGCTCGGTGCGGGCCGGCGGTGCTGAAGGACAGCGGCGGCCCCCCCCCGCCCAGGGCAGGCAGCCGTGGCCGAGCCCCGTCCGTCGCCCTTTGGCCCGGCTCGGCCCGGCCCGGCCCCGGGGCGGGCGCTGCGGGGCTGGGGGAGGCGGCGGGCGCGGCGGCGGAGGCGGCCCGGGCTCGTCCCTGGGGGTTCTGCAGGGAAAGGCGACGCTTCCCGGCGCGGCCCCGCCGGCGCGATTAATTCCAGGTGCTCTCCATAGGTGGCACCGTCCTCCTGAAAATCGCGGCTGCGGCCGCCGCGCAGCCAGCGGCGCTCCGGCCGCCCCGGGGGGGCAAGGCCGCCCCCGCCGCCCCCAGGAGCGCGGGGCAGGCGGTCCCGGCCGCCGCAGCGCCGCCCGTTGCCGCCCGGCTTGTGCCCGGTGCGCGTCGGCGGGAGGCCCGGGAGCTGTGCCAGGCCCCGCGGCCCAGGGCCGTGCGGGGGGGGCTCCCCTCCGCGACCCCCCGGGGGAGAGCCGCCGCCCCCCCTTCCTCGCAGCACAACCCCGCCACCCGTCGGGGGGAGCCTCCCGCGTCGTCCTTGCGCGTGGGAACCTCCCCACGCGTGTCCCCGCAGCCTCCACAGACGGGCCCGCGGGGGCGGCGTGCCTCGAGCGCAGCCCCCGCTCCGGCTGTCGACGGCCAAGTGGGGGGGGGGGCCCGGCCCGGCCTTCCCACGGGGAGCGCCCGCGGGGCAGCGCCGCAGCCCCGGTCCCGAAGCGTGCCACGGCGAGCCGGAGCCCCCCCCGCTGCCCCCCGGTCCCGGGGCGCCCAAGTCGCGTCCGCGGCGCTCCGCGGGCTCGCACCGAGCCCTGGGCGGGCAAGGTGCCGCTCCTGGGGGTGGGGCGGCCGCGGCGGGGGGGGGCTTTATCGCGGCTCGGCGGGCCGCGGGCACTTTGCACAAAAGATCTTTTGTTTGGGGGGTTCTGAATCCGCCGCTTATTTGTAGGAACACCGACGCGAGGTGTTTGCGAAGGAAGCAGGAGCCGACCCCAGCTCCCGCGGCGGGCGGGGAAGCCGGGACGTCTCCGGACCCCCCCCCCTCGGGTCCCCCCCGTCTGAGCGGCGCGGCTCCGGCTCGCCGCGGTGCTGCCCGCAAGGCCGGCCGAAGGCCGGGGCTGCTCGCTCTCGGCTCGGGCTGCAGCGGCCGCGGCTTCCCCCCGCAGCGCCACGCGTGGGCAGAGCCCACGGCCCCGCTCCACCGGGGCCGGGCACGAGCGGGAGCAGCGGGGGGAGCCCCGCGACGGGGCGGGGGCGGCTCCCGGCGATGAGCCCACGGCCCCGCGTGGGATCCCCGGCTCCGGGCAGGGAACCGAAGGGGTCACCCGGCGGCGGCCTTGCCCCGTTCCCGTTCCCCGTCCCCGCGGCCGCGCGCGGCGCCGCGTTTAACAAAAGCAATTAGAGGGGCAGCACGGCCCATTTGCATTGCTCTCCATGACCGGCGGCGGCTGCACCGGGGCGGGGGCGGCCGCTGCGGCGGGGCAGAGCCGGGGTCCCGGGCGGGACGTCGGGGTCCCGGGGTGCCGGGTCCCGGGCCGGGCTGGCGGCTCTGCCCCGCCCCCCCCCCCCCGTCGCGCCCCGCCCCGCCGCGCCCCGCCCCGCCGCCCTAGGTAGCGGCTGTATTTAGGTTCATGCCCTTATATGGCGATGAGCGCGGCGCCCCGCGGACGGCGCGCACCATATAAGGAAGCGGTGCCAGAGCCCGCGGTGAGGTGGTGCGCGCTCATTGGCCCGCCCGTATCGCAGCAACCGCGCTCGCACGAGTGGAACGGGCCCGCGGCCCCCCCCCCCCCCCCGCCCGCGGGGCCGGGAGCTGCCCCCCCCCGCCCGCTCCCCGTGCCCCCCGACGGGACCCCCGCGCGGCGGCCCCCAGCCCCCGCCCCCGCCGCCCCCCCGGGGCCGGCCCGCTGCCCCTGTCCGGCCCCGGCCCCGGCGGGCAGCGCTGCCCCGAAGCCGCGGGGAGCGTCGCCGGAGGGGGCGGCGGCGCCGTCTTCCGTGGGCTCCGACGGCGCCCCGGGCGGGAGGAGACCGGCGGGGGCTGCGGGACCCCCCGGGCCTTGCCCCGTCCCGCTGCCGCGGCGGGGACCCGTTCCCTCCGGCCGCGCTCTCCGGGTGTGGGCTGCGGGGAAGGGACCGCCGACGGGGCGGGCAGGGCGCGGCACGGGGGAGCCCCGCGCTCCGCTCCGCCGAGCCGTCCCGGGGCGGCTGCCGTGCGTCCCGGGCCGGGCAGCGCTGCGGGAGGGGGGCGGGACGCGTCCTTTGCACCGTGCCCCGGCCCCGCAATGCGCCGCCAGCCCGGCCCCCGGCGGCCGGTCCCCCGTGGGACAGGCTCGCTCCACCGCGGCTCCCCCAGGCACCTTTCAGGGACGTCCCCTCGGAACGCGGACACGCGCGAAAGCCGCCGCGCGCACCCGCCGGGAGCGGGACCCCGGCTGCGAGGGAGGCGGGGAGGCGGCGGCCCCGCTCCCACGCGTGTCCGCTCCGGCCCCGCGGGCAGGCGGCGGGGGGCGGCCGCCGCGACGGGCAGGGGGCGGCGGCTGGGCGCGGGGCCGCGGGGCCGAGTTTTCGTTGCGGCTTCGCCACCGAGCCGTGGCCGAGCCGCGTTCGCGCAGCGCCGCTCCCGCCCCGGCTTCTGTTTTATTGTATTTAATTTTATTTATTTTATTTATTTTCAACCGAGCCGGAGAGCGGCCGCTGCAGGACCGCCTGCGGGAGCGGGCACCACCGGCGAGGCGCCTTGCGGGAGCTGCCGGCCCGCCCCGCCGCGGCCCCAGCCCTCCGCCGCGGCGGGCACCGGGGGCGGCCGGCACGTGCTGCCCGGCGGGGCCCGGAGCCCCGCGCCCCCCCGCCCCGCCGCAGGTGAGGCCCCGGCGGGAGGCTCCGTGCCGGCCCCGGGGCCCCGCCGCCTCCCCGCGGGACCCTCGGCCGCCCCCCGCCGCGGGGCACCGGGGGGGCGCGGCCGCCGGGGAGAGCCTCGGCGCTTCCTCGCCGTTCCCCCCCCGCCGCCCCCCCTGCGCACACACACAGGCACACACACACACACGGCAGGATTCAGCGGGCTCCGCCGAGCAGCCATTTTCTGCAGCTGCGGCGGCACCGGAGCGGGGCCGGGCGGCGAGACCGGGCGGCCCGGCGGCCCGGGGGGGGGGCCCCGCCTCGCTGCCTGCGCCGGAACGGGCGCCCCGGGGCCGGCCGGGCGCTGCCGGGGGGCGGGCGGGCAGCGCCGCAGGGCTCGCCGTGACAATCCCACCCTTTCCCCGCCATTTTGTTACCGTGCTGGCGTTTTCCCAAAGCAGACACAGAGCGGGAGCCTTGGGAACGGGCCCCCGGTGGGCCGGGGCGGGCGCTCCCCCCGGCCGGGGACCCGGCACCCCCCCCGCGCCCCGCACCCGCCGGCGGGGCAGGTCCCGGGACGCCCGCCCGCAGCCGGGCTCCTTCCCACCGGGGTCGCCCCGGTCCCCTCCGCGCCCCGTGCGCGCAGCAGCCGCCGGTCGCGGCTGGCGGGGACCACGCAGGGCCTGGGCACGCCGGGCTGGCGCCGGCCCCCGGGCCGCTGTCCCCAGGCGAGGGAGCCCGGAGCGCGGCCGCCAGCCTCCCTGCCCGGTGCGCCCGGGACGCGAGGCTGGCCGCCCCTCTCCGCCCGCCCCGCGGGCAGCGCAAGTGCCCCGGCGGCGCGGAGGACCGTCCCGTCGGGCAGCGGCCGGAGGGGCAGCCCCGGGAGCCCGGCCGGCCCGGCACAGCGCCCGTCAGCTCTGCCCGTCCCGGTGGCGTTACCGAGTCTCCGCGGGACCGGCCCACGCTCCCGAAGTGGTTCCGGGAAGCCCGGGAGGACGAGGCCGGGCAGTGCCCGGTCCACGCGAAGCCGGAGGCCCGTCGGGGCGGACAGCTCCGCCTGCCCCGCGGGGACGGAGGCGGTTCTGGTGTCGGGACGAGGCGCTGGGGCCGCGCCGGGGGCTCGGGGACAGGCGGGCGGGACGGCGGCTGCCCCGACGGGACGGGCCGCTCCCTCCACTCGCGCGGGGGCCATCGGTAACCGATGACAGACACCTCCCC
The DNA here is from genome assembly GCF_964211835.1 of Anser anser. Taxonomy (NCBI): domain Eukaryota; kingdom Metazoa; phylum Chordata; class Aves; order Anseriformes; family Anatidae; genus Anser; species Anser anser. The sequence goes on along the minus strand of NC_139740.1, from coordinate 14,831,229 downwards.
GGTCGGCAGGGGGCACAGCACGGTCGCTGCGTGTCCCCCGCCCCACGGCAGCGTTCCCGGGACGGCTCGGTCGTTGCACGGCCCGCTGACCCGCGCGAGCAGGAGCGGAGCGTGGCGGGGCCGTCCCGCGCCCCGGGCTGCGCTCCCGGAGCCGAACGGCGGCGGCGGGAGGAGGAGAAGGGCGCGGGGAAGGAGGGGGCTCCTGCAGTGCTGCAATGCAGCGCTGCGCGGACAGCCCAGCCCGGCGGCCCGGGAGCGCTCCGCCGCCCGCCCCTGCTGCAATGCAGGTGTGAGCGCCGCGCCGCCCCCGGCCGGCCGGGCCGAACCGGGCCGAACCGGGCTGGGCAGCCCGGGAGCCGCCGGGCCGCCGGCCGCCCGCACCACCCCGCGCCTCGGCCCTCCTCGGCTTTCTCGTCCCCGTTTCGTTTTCCTCCCGCTCCTGTCGGGACCGCGGGACGTTTCCTCCCGCGGCGGGATGCGCCCCCCCCATTCGCCCTGTGTTTGCCGAGGGGGGGCCTCATCCTGCCCCCAGCGCCGGACGCCCGCCGACCGGCCCACGGACGACCCTGACTGTCCTGACCCCCCCACACCCCTCCCCAACCCCCGGCCTCTCCCTGCGGCTCCCCCCGACGCCGGGACCGCTGCGAAGTCCCCGGTGCTGCGCAGACCCGGGACAAGTCCCCGAGCTCGGCTCTGATCCGCTCCGGCTTCTCCTCGGGGGAACATCCCCCCCCCACCCCACCCCGCAGCCCTACCTTCGGGCCGCCCCCCCCGGCTGCCTGCCCATGTCTAAGCGGGGGCTTCCCCCGCCGCAGCCCCCCGGCAAACAGCGCCGCGTCTGTCCCAGCCGGGCTCCCGCTGCCGCTCCGCTTCCCCGCCGCGGGGATTTGACCCTTGGCCACGCGTGGCGGGGACACGCAGCGTGGGGACACGCAGCGCCACGGCCGCGAGTGGGAGCGCCCGGGGAGGGGGGGCCCCGCAGCCTGCCCGCAGCCCGCACCCCCCGGCTGCCCCCCGGAGGTGCCCGGTGTGCGGGCACGGCGGCTGTGCAATACGAGAACGCCCCGGAGAGAAGGAATTGATCCTATAAAAGTCAAAGGCGGTGAGGGGACAGCCCCGGAGCAGGAGGGCGGCTCACAGGAGTGCACAAAATCCCGGGGGGCGGGCGGGGCGCTTGAACGAGGGGAGCCGCCCCCGTACCGCAGGCTGGGGGTTCCAATCCCCAGCATCTGTGCATCCTGCCCCTAACAGCCAGTGGCCGGATGGCAGCAGATCTCCTACAGAGATGCCAGGCAGCGCAGATTTTTGCCTTTCCACCTGGATTTTTTTCTGCCGCCGGCTTTCATTCGGTGCTAAAATGGCACCGCATTCCAGTCCCCACTGCTGCTGCTGCGGACTTCAGCCGCTGGATCCTGTTGTGGCTTCATTCACTAGATGAAAGCGCATCCGAGTCCACGGATTTCCTCCCCGTGCGGAGGCTTACGGGCTGACCAAGATGTCCTCAACCTGCCCTTTGAGGTGCCAGACCAGCCCGCTGCCTCCTGCCGCTCCGGCACCCCGCTACCTGTTTCCCGGCTCCCTCCAACGTTTCCGTCTCGCTTTGGAGACACCGGAGGCTGTGCTAGACGCGAAAGCGGGCTCACCAGTGCCATACTGAGGCAATTCCGCCAGCCTGCTCTGCCTTGCACTTCCCCCGCTAACACGGGAAATCCTCGTTGTCCATGCTCTTGCCGCTGCCCCGTGGCGCGGCCCGGCCCGGCCCGGCACGGCACTGCACGGCTCGGCTCGGTACGGCTCAGCACGGCTCGGCTCGGCTCGGCCCGGCCCGGCCCGGCACGGCTCGGCTCGGCTCGGCTCGGCACTGCACGGCACGGCACTGCACGGCACGGCACGGCTCGGCTCGGCTCGGCACTGCACGGTGCGGCTCGGCACGGCTCGGCTCGGCTCGGCACGGCACGGCACGGCACGGCACGGCACGGCACGGCTTGGCTCGGCACGGCACGGCACGGCTCGGCACGGCACGGCACGGCACGGCACGGCACGGCACGGCTCGGCACGGCACGGCACGGCACGGCACGGCACGGCACGGCACGGCTCGGCTCGGCACGGCACGGCACGGCTCGGCACGGCACGGCACGGCACGGCACGGCACGGCACGGCACGGCTCGGCACGGCACGGCACGGCACGGCACGGCACGGCTCGGCTCGGCACGGCACGGCACGGCACGGCACGGCACGGCTCGGCTCGGCACGGCTCGGCACGGCACACAGCGCCCGCTGTCACGGCGCCTGCAGGAGCAGCCCCTGCCCAGGCTGGTGTCCGCCCCCCCGGGGGGGCCGCTGCCGGCGGGGCGGGCGCCTCCTGTCCCGGGCCAGCCGAGGGACCCCCAGCAGGCGGCCGCTGCCCCCCCCCCCCCCCCCGCCCTCCCGCAGGAGCCCCTTTGGGGTTCTGCGCTTCACGGGACGCAGCCCCAGACCCCCCCGTTCCCCGAAAGCCCCCTCGGCCGAGCCGCGCTGGGCCAGCCCGGCTGGCTGCTCTCGGAGCCCGCGCCCCCGGGGTTCCCCCTATTGCCCCTTCCCGCTGGGAGCTGTGCTGGCCAGGTGCACGGGCTGCTGCCTCCCGCAGCAAATTCTCGGCGAAGGGGGGGGCGAAGGTGCACACGGCGACGATAAAATTGCCTTTCCAGGGAAGCAGAAAAGAGTTAAGCCTGTTAGTCTGAAACCAGAAAAGACAATGCCACAGCCAAGACTTATTTGTCACACGCTCAGGCGAGAGATGGAAGAAATTCCTGTGATAATGCTTGTCTCTACTCAGCCGTTGCTGCTGAACCACAAATTGCTGCTTGCAGCACAAGCTATGGAAATGTGATACGTTAGATTAGATGTCTTCTCGTTGGGTCTCTCTGCACTGCATTTGCTAAGAGTTATTTCTGAGTCCTGAGAGTTAAAGCATCTTCAAGAAACAGAGCATCAAACGCTCAAAAAGTGGGTCTGCCTCAGGTTTCAGAGGTACAGCAATGAAAAACAACAGGAGAGCAGACACTGTGGAGTGAGTGAAAGCAGTGAGTTCAAAGCAGAGAAGGACACCCAGGGGCAGGCTCTTCCCACCTCGGGTTAAAAATGGCTCAGGGTCAGGTTGAGCCCTTAAACTCAAGATAAGGCATCATTCCAACAGCCAGGCAGGAAGATTCAAGGCACCTCTGGTGTCTGGCCACCACATCGTCTTCTTTGCACAACCCACAATGAATCTCCCTATTTTATCTGTCGCTGGTGACTTCATGTGCCAAAAGGAAACAAGCAGAGGAAGGACAGTGTCACGGCTGGACCCATCGGACACAGGGGGCAGCGGCTATAAAATACATTCCTGATGTTAAAATGACAGCCTGGCTTGCACCGCACTGCAAATGGATGGGTACATTCAGGGACACTGCTTCATCCTGTATTTTATTCAAGCCATGTGGAATTGCTAACATATGTGAAAATTAACATTAATTTTGTGCTTTCAGGTGCTTTGTTGGCTCCATGATGCCTAAAAAAACCATCCCTCTCCAAAGCTCGTCTTGGGCAATTAAAAGAACCCGATGCTCTCATTTTTTATTTTTTTTTAACCAAAATACAAATGGTTTCTTTCCTCAAGGCACTAATACTGGGAGCTCTGAACAGCTCCATGGACGGTGATGTGCAAAGTGCATTCCCCTCTACTGCAGCAGCCGTGCGAACAGGCATCCTCCCCTCAGAAAGCAGGAGACAGAGAAATATCAGGGCAGGTAACAGAAATTCATCGCTGAGAGATAGAGAACCCCCCCAAGCCCCCAGCCTCTGAAATCCCACTGCCCAGACTTACACAAGGGGCATCTCCGGGATCTCCGCGTGGGCCACCAGCACCACCTGCCCTGCCCAGCACCGCAGCGGGGGCAGCGCGGGGGCTCCTGGTGCCCCAACAGGACCCACACAGCCCAGGGGAGCCCCCTCCCGAGCAGGTTCCCTGGCGCAGTGCTGCGTTCCCCATCCCCAGCTTTTTTGGGGGTGCCCTGGCAGCAGGGCAGAGCCCACACGCCACACGCTCATCTTTCCTTCCCGCAGAGGCCGGACCTTTCTGCAGCGCGGGCCATGTGTGCCCGAGTCCCGAGGAGAGCTTTGCAGTCCCTCAAGCTGCTTGGAGCCATTCCTGCCTCGGGGCTGGCGATCCCCACGTGGGCCCTGGGGAGGCCGGCCTGGTGCACGGCACCGTGGAGCATCGCCCGGCTGCGTCCCGCCTGCCTGCCCTGGGGCTGGCGCATGCCGCGCTCGCCAGCCACCGCCAGCACCTGACAGAAGGGGAACGCTGAGTCCTACTTTCCACGCCAGCCTCTGGTGCTCACAACTCTCTCAGACCAGCTTGTGGTCTGCAATTTTCCATCTTTAGTTTCAGCCAAGAGGTAACTTTTGAAGTCTGAGTCATCTTGGTTTTCCTATTCTTGTGTTTCGTGAGAGAAATGCGCTCCCTGTGCTGCGCGGCAAGAGGGGAAGGGAGCAGCCGAGGGTGGCCCAGGGCCCTTCTTGTGGTGCAGCTCCAGGTGGGACGGGGTGCTCCTGGAAGAGCTAGCTGTGGCTCCTCTCATGGCTGTTACTGAATGCCTTGTTTCCTTCTGATATAAATCTTGGTCTTGTCCCCGCTGCAGATGAAGATGAGCATCCAATAGCTCCAGGAGACAAGATGTGGCTTCACACCAGCGCAGTAATTCCTGCTCAGCACAGTCTTCGTGCCCAATATTCAGTACACATTTGTTAAAGCTTCAGACCCTCCGTTCACACTGCCTGTTAATGCAATTTATAGTAATAACTAAGTCTGTTTAATTTACTTTCTGTATCAGTGGTATTTTTCTGCCCTGGATGCTGCAGTACAACAGCAACACTTCTGAAAGGTTTAGGTTATTCCCTTTCTTACCTCAAACTAAGCAATTCTGGCTGGCATGCCCATGCCACAGCAGCTGCCATCCCCCCTGGGGACGTGGCAGTATTTTACAGCCCGCGGAGAGCAGGGCTGCAGCCGCGCCTCCCTTCCCGGCGCCTCTCTGGGGCACGGAGCCTCCAACGCTGGCCGTGCCGTACCTCAGCAGCTTGCCCAGGTCAGGAACCGCCGCTCCAAACGGTGCCGGGGCTGCCCCTTGCACAGGGGGTGCTGGTGTTCGATGGACACCCCGGGGGTCTGGCAGTTGGTGATTAAGTTCCCTTCCCTGCTCACCCCCTAAACAACATGTGCCCGCTATCAGCAGGGCCAGCGAGGGACAACACATGGCCCAGCACGCCGAAGTCACAACTCCTGAAATTCAGGGCGCTTCCTACCAGGCTGCGCTGTGTCGCACAGCATGGTTTATATGCCTGCTCCTTCGATAAAAATAAATCTTCATGTTTGCAGTTTACTTTAAACTACATCAAGGTGTCAGCTGAGCTGACGGCTCACGCTGAGAAATGACTTCAGTGGGTGCCGGCAAACGGCTCCCCGGGTGACCGGGGGTCTTGGCCTGCTGAAGGGAGGCACTGATGGGTCCCGGGGGGGAGGGGACCCCCACCTACAATCACCCCCGCCAGCAACTGCCCCCACCTGTCCTTGTTACTGAGACAGCCGCTTCTCGCCCGTTTGCACCCAGAGGTCCACCACGCGCTAACACCTCTTCAGTGCTCACAAGGCTTCCCACGCCGGCACAGCCCCCGGCACGGCTCCCAGGAGCAGAAGCTCAGCCAGGACCGTCCTTCCTCAGCCTCCTTCCCCATCGTGTCCCCCACCCGGCAGGCAGGGACCCCCCGGCAGCACTGGGTGGGGAGCCCAGCGCCGAGCCCCATCCTCTCTGCCCAGACGCACACCTCGCTGTCCCACCGGTCCCCTTTTCTACCCCCGTGCTGCCAAAGCCAGGGCTCTGCTGCAGAGCCGCGTCGAGCTCGGATAGCGCTGGTGGCAGACACCTCGTTAGCGAGCGTGCCTGCTTTGTTTTGCGTTTAGCTGAATTCTGCCCACGTCACGGCGCAGACAGGAGCGTTTCCCTGGCAGAGGAACCCCCAGAGCCGCTCACTGAGGTCCTGGGCGCGTTTGGGGCCAGCTTGGGCAGTGCCCGTCACTACGGAGCCTTTTTCCTCTTCTGGTGAAAATGTAAACAGAGCAGTGTCCTTGTGGTCGTCTCTTCCCGACACGGATCTTGTATGAATCTGGGCTGAATCCAAATGATCTTATCTGCGGAGGAGACTGAGGATTTCCTACTGCAAGGCGTTTGCAACTGCTCAGCCAGGGGTGGCCCCATGGGCTGGGAGAGGCGAGGGGGCCGGTGGATGGGGCAGGAACTGGGGACCCCGCACTGCCCAGCTCGTGTCCCCCTCATGCGGGGGCTGTATTTTGGCCACCATCATTCACAGCCCTCTGCTGGGCCAAGGGGCACCCACCCCACAGAAAATGCAGTAACACGGGGGCAAAATCCGCCCGCTGCAAGCCTTGCTGCCAGACCAAACCTGGAGGGCTTCGAAGGCTTTACCCTGGGTCAGAGCACTCGGTCCGATTAGATACAGCTTTACTTAAAACAGCTGATGGCAGCCAACACGTGCAAGGCCACGCTGTGCAGCCCACGCTCTGCTGGAGGGGACTGGCCTGGAAAACATGCAGCCTCAACAGCGGGCTTGTTTTTTCCCCAGCGTGACCATGAATACTGTACCTTGTTGCCAGCTCCTCCGGCAGGGGAGAGATACTGGGGTCACCGCACACAGCAGTGGAGTCACACCGTCAGCTCACCACATCGCATAGCAAAATGACAGGGGATGGGAAAAATACAGGAAAAACCCCAGAAAATGCCTGGAGAAGCTCACCCCAGGAGCAAAGGCACAGAGTGCATTGCCTGCCTGGGAAATTCTTCACCTCCCCACCACCCTCACACCCGTGCTCCCTTCCCTGGGGGGAAATCCCTCTCCCATTCCCGGTTCAGATCTGGAAGTCTCCCAGTCCCCGCGAGGCCATTTCTTCTTTTGAGTAAAAGAGGCAAGATCCACGTGGCCTGTTTATTTAACATCCTGCTCCTCGGCAGCATCCTCAGCCCCAGGGTGCACCCTCTTGCCCGTGCAGCCAGCGACAGAGCCAGGGAGGGAAGGCAGGCGGCCGGACACAAACAGCGGTGCTGGAGCCAGCACAGGTCTCACCACCGCCAGGGAGGGAAGAATGTGAAACCAGCTTTACAGCGCGAATTTACAGTCTCAGAGCTGCAGTGGCCATGTATAGACGGATGCATCAGACCCTTTTAGAAGAGCTCAAATACGAATACAAATTCTCCTTTTAAATCAGCAAATGTTTCTCTGGAATAAATCCAAACCAAACAGAGGTTAACGCGTTCCTGGGAAATACATTAAATGTAGCACACACCAGTCTTCCTAATGGAGAGTGGTGATGCTCCATCTCGTCCTGGATTGCTTTGATAACCATTGGAAGTCATAGCGGACCTCCCATTAATTTTCTCAGTATCAGACATTTAGGTCTGATGCACTTAATATGGCAAGAGAGCAGTATGAATAAGTAATTTATATCCTCGACACTCATCTTTCTCAGCCAATTGGCACAAACCAAGTGGAGAGCGTATCTTTTAAACCAGTAACTACTTATCACACCTTTCAATGCACAGGAAGCTGCTGGAGTTGTGATAAACATGATCAAACTATTAAACTAAGAAATATCTGGCTATGTGGTTTCCGGGAAATGGTGCCTCAAACAAACCACAGCTACTGCCAACAGAGACAATATTTTAGGTGCTTCTACAGCTAATGGAGCAGTGGTGGGTGTAGCGAAGGGAAGCTGCAGAGAGCTCACACTCAGAGGAGCATGATTTCCTTAAAAACTGGCAAACACAGTACAATCCTTTTGTTTGAATGTTAATGAGTAAAGCTAACCATAGACCTGCAAAGAGTCGTTAGCTGCCGAGTCTCACACACCTGCACTCTAGAGAAGGGAGCTGCTGGTGAGAGAAGCAGCGATGCTCAGGCTGCAGCCGGGCGTCTGCAAGCCCGCCTTTAGAAGACACATCCTAGTAGCTGTGAGAAACCTCTTTGGTTTCATCTACCTTTGTCTGGGTAAAGCGAAGTTCTCCTTTTGCACACAAGCTGCCCCAGAAGAGAGCCCGCCTGCCCAGCCCCTGCTGCTGGACTGGCTCCTGCCGCTGTCTGTCGAGCAGCACTTCCTCTTTCATAAATCACATTTTGCATTCTGAGCATGCGTCTCCTCTTCCATGCCATTTTTGTTTTCAGATAACCATTAGCTTAATTAATCAAGGGAAATGCATCACTTCTGATTGTCTGCTCTGCCAGCTAGGCTGGGATGGCGGGGAGATGCCTCCGACCAAGCCGTCCCCGTGCGGGGCTCGCCCGCGCACCCTGCGGGCTCCCGCTCCGACGCCTGCGCTCCACCAGCCCCAGCGCCGCCGCCTCTGCCCGGCCCTCGCGCCCTCCTGGCGACGCGTGGTGCTGATCAAAGCCCTCTTAAGATTCAGCACAGCTAACAGGCAAAACGCTGATTTTAATCACAGCTCACCTATTTCCACTTGCTGTCTGCGTGCGCATGATGAGATTTTGGGGTCCCCGGTCCTCTCCATGGACGCGGGTGAAAATCTCGAAACACTATTGCATGAGTTTCCATTGACTTTGAAACATCAACTGAAACAAGATGAACCCAGATGCCAGTTTTGACCTTGCCCGCACTTGGGAGTTTAACAAAATAGCCACGATGAAACCATTTTTATGGTGTAAGCTCCCAGAAGCCATTTCCACCACCATAAGGGCACGCAGAAGAGCAGACCTAACCGACATAACATCTCAGCAACGGTGCCTACATTTCACGATCGTTCCACTTCCACACAGACCTCAATGGCTGTCCAAGCTAGAGAAAATGGCACCCACAAGCTGAACAGCCGCTGTTCCTCCAAATCAACTTCAAGCAACAGCCTAAGACGAGCAGGGCCACCACACCACATCTGCAAGCACAAGGTTCAGAGGAAAGTGTCCCCACGAACACCCGACCCTGCCCGGAGACGCCGTAAGGAGCCCTGGTGGGGTGGGAGCAGGACGAGGCTGCAGACCATGCCCTGTACCTCACGCAGACGTTGCCATTTTGTAAAGCGTTAGCCCTGTACTGCATTTTCAGTGGACTCCAGCAACTGTTAATCTAGTTCAGAGATGCCTGCAGGCCTACTTAGGAAATCTGGACCATCCTGCTTTCTGGAGTTCAGTTCCTCATCTAATCACGACCCTGCCCAAAGCTGGGGATAATTCTGCTGGAGTGGCACCGTCAGGCTAACAGCCAGCGCCTGCCCGTCCCCTGCAGCCGCCTTCCTGGCCCACATTTCCAGAAGCCTTGCAGATTTGGTCCCGCACAGCCCCTTTTGCCTCGGCACAGCGCAGGCCTCCCCCTGCCCCGCTGGCAGGGAGGGAAGCCCAGCACCAAGCCAGGCACTGCGCCACCTGCTCCTGCGGCCTCGTGGTCCTCCTGGGGGGCACCAGGAGGAAACAGGGTGCCCTTCACGTACCACAGGCTGCAAGCACTCATCTCCATGCTTTCGGGGAAAAGTCGGAGCTATTTGATGCGCTGCTCCTGTCCTGCGAGAGACGAAGCCAGCGCTGTGCCTCGGACCTGGTGTTAACCTGCGAGTGCCTGCACCAGGGCCCCTCAGGCACGGCCTGCCCCCCCAGGCAAGCTGCCGTGCTGTTTGTATGCAGTAACAAATGCACTCCAGATCCTTGTAGTTTTTGTAAAGGTTTATAGTCCTTTGCAATGATTGCATGATACATTTCTCCCCCCATGACACAGCCCTCGGACCAGGAAGCGCTGCTGGCAGCTCGCGCTCCACCTACGAGCAGCTGGGCTTTGCAATCCGATCTACACTAGCTGCAGAACATCAAATGCACTTTCAACATCTCCATTTAATATTTACATTCAAGCAATTAATAATTGGAAGCTTATAGTTTAGACATTTCTAATAGCAGCAATTTCTATAATAGCTTGTTTAGCTTTAGATAACGATTTTTTTTTTTTGCACATAGAAACACCACATGTGTACAGTATCAAAAAATATATACCAGGGATGGTCCTGCGGGTCGTAAGGAGGGCAAGGGGACGAGACTAACAAATGCTGAATGGTTAAAAAGGAAAACAGAAAATATTCGTTTGATATAGTTTATAAGGTGATCTAGGGGCTCCATAAATCTAGGCTTTATATTTCATTATATAAATACCTACAAATAAATATATTAGCACGGTCGGAGGGCGACCAGCTTTCAGCTCAAACAATACATTTCAATAACACCACGTACAAACGGGAGCAAGAATCACTCGACAAGTTAGCACTGTTAAAATATAATACTATAACTCTGAGTAACTGGCAGGCCCCATCCTCGCCAGTCCCGGCGCTCGCAGGTCCCAGCGGCAGCCCCACGACCCGGGGCAGGAGCAGCAGCAGAGGACACCCCGCGTGGCAGGGACGGCCACCGCGCTGCGCCCCGGTGTCCCCGCAGCCAGGGCAGGCTCTGCCGCCCCGCGCGGGCTCCGGGGAGGGGGCACCAGTACCTTGGAGGGAGGCGGTGGGGCCGGCGGCCCTGGGGCAGGCAGGCGGCTCCCATGGGGAGCAGCCACCGGCCACCTCACACCGTCACATACTCCTTGAAGGTCACGGTCAGGCAGTTTGCCGTCACGTCTGTGATAATTATATTCCCAAAGAAGGGCTTGAATTCCTGCAGGGACTCGGCCTCCTCCTCCTCCTCCGCAGCCTCCCGGGGCTGCGGCGGCTCCGCAGCCGGCTTCTCGGCCGGTACCGGCGGCACCTCCGGCTTCACCTGCGCCAGGGCCGGCTCGCCCTCCGCCCGCGGCTTCACGCAGCGCAAGTCTATGGGCTCGTCCAGGTCCGAATCCAGCAGGATGACCTCTGGCTGGGCAGCGGCAGGCGCCTCCGGCCGCTCGGGGCCGGGAGGGCTGAGGCAGGTGGGGGCACTGATGCTCCGGGACGTCAGGCGCTTCTTGCCCGGCTCCCGGTCCCCGTGCGGCTCCGACAGGCAGCGCTTGCGGGCGCCCGGGCTGGAGAGGTTCAGTCCCATGGAAGACGGGCTGTGCTCCCGCCCGGGGCTCAGGGACCAGGGCACGAGGTCCGGCTTGGTGGTGAGCTGCAGGGGCTGCTCCGCTGGAGGAAGGGGCAGCTCCTTGGCCGGGGGAGGCTTCCTGGGGCTCTCCTCCAGCTCCGCGGGGGGCTGCCTGCCCTCGGCCTCTGCGGCGCTCAGGGCATTGCTGCCCACCATTCTCTCCTCCCCCGGCTTCCTCCAAGCCTCCAGCTTCTCTTCCCCACCCTTCTTAGGAGTCCTCTCCTCCGTGGCCCGCTTCCGGGGTGGCTCCCCGGACTTGATCTTCACCGCCTGCATGCCGTTCTCCATGTACTTGCTCATGACGATCACGATGCGCCCGTTCTTGTTTTTGTTCTTGACGATCTTCATCTTGCCCCCGAGGCCGTTGCTCGTTACCCTGTCCCGAGGAGGGGGCCCGGTACCACTGGACAGGTTCTTCTCAGCCCCGTTCTTGCTCTCGGCAGAGAGGTTCTTGACTGGGCCCAGCAAGTTTTTGGCCGGGCCGTGCGCCCACTTGTCCGGATGGGCGACCAAGGGGCTCTTGTTACTGTCCAAGCAGGCCTGGCTCTGCGGCTCCTTGCTGCTGGGCTGGTAATGGGGCTCGTACATCTTGGGGTCCGGCTGGTAGTGGTGGTGCTTCTTGCTGTTCAGCTGGTAGTAATACTTGCCTTTGCTGTGGGACTGGTGCTTCATGCTGCTCTCCTTGCCGTTGGGCTGGTACTGGTGGTGCTTCTTGCTGTTGAGTTCATACTGGTGCTGCTGGCTCTTGCCGGAGGAGCCGAGGTCCAGCTTTGGCCTGGTGTCCACGGCAGGGTCCTGCAGCCCCGTCAGGATGTTCGAGCGGCGGGCGAAGGAGGGAAGCTGCAACGCAAAGCCAAGGGCTGAGGTCAGCCAGGGCCCCGGAGCAGGGCCCCGGTGCTCCAGCAGGCGCCGGGGGGCTGCCGTGCAGCGCCCGCCCCTCCCGCGGCTCCGCTCGCCGGGCTGCAGCGCGGCACGCTCGGTGCGCCGCAGAGCCCCAGCCCGCTCCCACTTACAGGCCGTGCATTGCTCCAGATTAATGAAGCAATGAAAAGAAGAAAAGCACCCTTCAATCAGCTGTCTGGGAACGGGGACCAAACAGGGCTGCTGCTGCACAGCTTGCGGGCAGCCTGCTAATGCCGCCCAGCCGCCGGTGCCGTGGGTCTGCCCTGCAGCCCCGGGGGGGGAGTGTGGGGGGGGAGGGCTGCATCGTCCACCCCTGGGGCTGGGAGCTCCTGATGAGCTCAGCGCTGGGGACACGTGTCCCCACGGCACTGCCGAGCGCCGGGCTGCGCACAACGGCTCCTCTGCATGATGAAACCCGCTGAAAGCGGCTCCCTGGGGACGCGTGGCACCGCAAACAGGCTGCCCGGGAGCGCGGGGCTGGGCCCCCCCCTGCACTTACCTGCATGACGAGCGGCTTTGGCTTGGGCCCCCGCTTGCGGTATCCCATCAGCTGCTCCTGCCGCTCCCTGCAGGAACACAGAGTCAGGGTGAGGCCGCAGCCCCCGCAGACCCCCAGGACGTGCCCACCTGTGCCCCACGCCTGCAGCCCCTGCGGTGCCAAGGACCCCATACGGGCGCAGCGGGTGGGTGTGAAGGGGAGGGGGGGGACCGGGATCTGCAGGTGCAGGGGCACTGCGCGGGGTCCTGCGGGATGCGGCGGGACGGGGGCACGGCCGGGCTGCTGGGGCAGGACGCGTCTCGCGAGGCGACTTCCCCGCTGCCGCCTCCCCCCGCTGCAGCGAGGGGCTGAAGTTTACAGTTTGCGCCAAAATACTACAGGAAATAAATGCACGGAAAGGAAAAAAAAAAAAAAAAAAGAAAAAGAAAAAAAAAGCCAGTTCAAGCGCAGCAGCAGCAGCAGCAGCGCCGCCTCCTTCACTCGCAGGCATCAAATCCCCGGGCAGGCAGGAGCGCAAGGCGCGGCGTGGGGGGAGCGCGGCGCGGGGGACCTTGAACCGGAGGCGGCTCCCGGCGGCCCCGCGCCGCCCGCCCCGCCGGGGCCGCGCCCCCGGGCCCGTCCCGCGCCCGCCGCCGCCCGCCCCTGCCGCGGCCCCCGGTCGGCTCCGTGACGCATCTGCAATTGCACGGGCGGGCACGGGGCGCGGGTGCCCGCAGCCCCCCCCCCCGGCCGGCGCCGAGCCCCCCGCCCCCCCCCCGCGGCTCACCTGTTCTGGAAGGCGATCAGCAGCCGGGGGTCCAGGATGTTCTCCTCGGGCTCCCACGTGTTGTATCTTGCGGGAGGGGAGAAGGGCAGCCGTCAGCCGCGGGGCCCGCCGGGCGGGGGCCGGGGTCCCGGGCAGGGGCGCAGCGGCCGGGGCCGGTCCGTGCCGGCGCCCCGGGCCCGTTTCGGGGCTCGCGCCCAGGGCCCGGGTCCCCGGGGAGGGGGATGGGCGGGGGAGGGAGGGGTGGGGGGGGGCACGGGGACGGAACTGTTTATTTAGCGCAGTTATTATTCCGGAGGAATTCTAAGCATGTCATGATGAAATTTTCCAAATCCCCTTTCCTGGACCCATTAAAGCGGCCCCGGCGCGGAGGAGGGACCCGGCGGCGGAGTCCGGGCGAGCAGCGCGCCCCCTCCCCCGCCGCCCCCCCCCGGGCACTGTCATGCAAACCCCAAATACTCCGCAGCCCGCAGCGGCCGCCCTCGCTCCGGCGGCCGGTGCCTCCGCCTCGGCGGCGGCTCCCGGGGCAGCTCCGCCACCGCCCGCCCGCCCGCCCCGGGGCTGCGGGGCTGCGCCTTTCGTTTTGGCGATTATTCCCCCTTCCCCCCCCCCCCCCTTGCCCCCCCGCTCGCTTCTGCAATATGGAGCCCGGCTCCCGAGGAGGGAAAGGGGGAAGGAGCCATTTTCTGGTGCACATCAGCCGCCGCCTGCCTGCCTCGCTCCGCGCCCGCCGCCGCCGCCGCCGGGCCCCGCCGCCGCCTCCCGCCGCCCTGGCCGGGGCCTCGCCGGGGCGCGGAGCGCGGCGGGGCCGGGGGAGCCCCACGGGCGGGCCGGGCCGGCAGCCCCCTGCCTGCCGCCCCCTGCCCCGCCGCCGCTCGGTACTCACTTGGGCGACCAGCCCCTCCATTTCACCAGGTACTCCACTCTGCCCTGCGGAGCGCGGGAGGCAAAGACACGGCGTCAGCTGGCCCCGCTGCCCCCCGCTGCCCCCCGGCCACCTCCCGCCGCCCCCTCCCTCCCTCCCGCCTCCCTCCCTCCCTCCCTCCCTCCTCACCTTTCGGATCCGCTTCTTCTCGATGCTCTCCACGGCGAAGACGTGCTCCCCCACCGCCGGCAGCTCCATGCTGCGCCCGGGAGGGGCCGGGCCGGGCCGGGCCGGGCGTCCGCGCTGCCCGCTGCAGCCGAGCCGCGCTCCGGCTCCGGCAGCTCCCGCCGCCGGCCCGACAGACACTGAGCGGCGGCCGCCGCGGCACCGCAACCCGTGCAAATCCCGGAGCGAGACGTCAGGGAGGCGGCGCCTCCCGGGCCCGGCTGCCCGTCAACGGCGGGGCCGGGGGATTGGCGCAGCCCTGCCGGGGAGCGAGGCGGGGAGGGGGCGGGCGGGGGCCGGGCGGCCGCGGGGCGGGGGGGGGGGGGGGGCTGCGAGCGGCCCGGCCCCCGCCCCACGCGTGACTCAGCACGGCCCCCACGGGCCCCGCGGCCGGCGGGGGGCGGCAGAGCCCGCGGGGCAGGTGCGCGCCCCGTGCTGCCCGGGGGGGGCGGGCCGGGGCCGGGGGGGGGGGGCAGCGGAGGGGCCCGGGATGCGGGCACCCAACCCACCCGGCCGGTGCGCGGGGGTCCCCGCGTGGGGGACGAACCCCCGGGAAGGCTCCGCACCCCTCCACGCCGCGGGCTGCCCTGGGCCCGGGGGCGGCAGCACCCCCGCTCCGTCCCCCCCCGGCCGGGGCTCGGGGCTCGCCGCCTCGTCCCGGGGGGCCCGGCCCGCAGCGGGAGCCGGGGGCGAGGGAGCGGCCGCGGGGCCGGCGGGGGTCGGACGATCCCCCCCCCCGCCGGGTGCTGCTGCTCCGAGGGTCCCTGCGGCGTGGGGGCGCGTCCCGGGGGGGCCTCCGCGCTGCCACCGCTGCCGTGAGCGGGTCGAGAAGAGCGCAGCGTGGCGGGGGAGCGGCACGCGTGGCCCCGCGTGTGTCCCGCCGCGCAGGGCAGCCCCGGCCCCCGCGTGTCCGCGCCGCGGCCCCTGCCTGGAGCGCTCCGTGCGCCGCGGGCGGCCTTCCCCGGGCAGGTGGAGCGCGGCGGCTGCGGGCCTTCCCCGCGCCGCGGCACCGCGCGGGGTGGGACACGCGTGGGGCCCCTCCCGGGCGGCGCTGCCGGGGCGGGGACCGCCGAGAGGAGCCGCCGGGCAGCCCCCAGCCCCGGCCCGGCGGGGCTCGGCCCCCGGTTCTAGGCAGCCCGGCGGCGCGGCCGACTACCGGGGCCGGAGTGGGCGGCGGCGGCGGCCCGCCCGGGGTGTGCCGGCTCTGCCCGCGGTGCCCGCGGCGGCGGAGCGCGGAGGCCCCGGCAACTTTCCCCGGGGTGCGGAGGGGCCGAGCCCGAGCGGCGCCGGGGCCCGGAGCGCCTCCGCTGCCAAGCGGCCGGCAGCCGCGGCCGGAGCCTTCCCCCGGGCCGGGAGCGCCCCGAGGAGGGTCCCCGTGCCCCCCGGCCGCAGCCCGGGGCCGCCCTCCCCTGGCCCGCGGGCTCCCCGAGCCGCCGTCCCCCGGCGGGGCGGCCCCGGCGGCGGCAGCCGGCGCCCTTCGGGGGCCCTTCCCGGCCCGGAGGTGCGAGGGCACCGCGGAGGCTCCGCTGAATGTCACCGCGCCGGAGACCATAACAAAGACGCAGCCGCCGAGATCGCAGAGCCGAGCCAATAAAAAGCAAACTGATATTACAATTTTGATTTCCCTGGAGGGCCGAAGGGGCTTAATGTAAGAATTATTATCCATTGTGAACAGCAGCCGAAAGAAAGCACAGACAGGAAGATTTAAATTTTTTTTTTAACTTAGCGGTTTTCCTAAGAAACGTATATTCATTGAAATTTATGCCAGCGGAGTTTGTTAACCCTCCCCTTTGACATTTCAAGCTTCTCCTGTTGCCAGAGGAGACAAGCCGAGCACAAACCACTAATGCTTGCAATAAAACTAAATGCCCAGGGACGAGCGCGATTTGGTGCAATTCCGCTCCAATCTGGGTAAACGGCAAAACGTGCTCGAGGCGCGCACCGGGCGGCCCCGGGCCGGGCGCGGCGGGGAAGGCTCGGCGGCTCCCGGCACGCAGCCCGAAGGGAGATAAGGAGGGCAGGAGCTGGCTGGCTGCACGCACAGATGTGTGTATTTTTTTAAAGGTGTGACCAGATATCCTTTGCATCCTTGCAGAACCTGCCTTGGGAGGAGTATGAGGTGTATGAGGAGCCGTTGATAAAATATATTGGAAAGAAAAAAGAAAAGAAGAAAAGAAAAAGAAAAGAAGAAAGAAAGAAAAAGAAAAGAAAAAAAAGAAAAGAAAAAGAAAAAGAAAAAAGAAAAGAAAAGAAAAGAAAAGAAAAGAAAAGAAAAGAAAAGAAAAGAAAAGAAAAGAAAAGAAAAGAAAAGAAAAGAAAAGAAAAGAAAAGAAAAGAAAAGAAAAGAAAAGAAAAGAAAAGAAAAGAAAAGAAAAGAGGAGAAAAGAAAAGAGGAGAAAAGAAAAGAGGAGAAAAGAAAAGAGGAGAAAAGAAAAGAGGAGAAAAGAGGAGAAAAGAGGAAAAAAGAAAAAGAAAAATCAGAGCATCAAGGTGAAAGAAACACTGAAAACCATTATTAAAAGCATTTTAATCATTGCCTGCCTCGTGGCTCCTGCAGCTCAGCACCAGTCCCCGTCCTGTAGGTTTCTGCAGGATGTTCATCTGCTTTCTGTTACCGGGCTGATTGCACATGATTCACAGTAATGATTGTAATGGTGGTGATTTTCTCTCTCTTACCTTGCTCAGATAGCAGTGGTTCATGAACTGATACATCTTTCCCTTTGTCAATTCGAAAGAGGACACCTTATTTGAACCACATAAAATATCCTAAATAAAGAAAGCAGGAAACGTTTCTAACTGCTGCTTCTTCCTGGCTGGCTGGGGCACATCACAGGGATGAGACAAGAAAAAGGGTTTCCAACCAGAAGAGGTGAGAGCCAACTGCTGCCTGTGGAAGCCAGAGAGAACAGTTGTTAATACCATGCATTTGTTTATTGTTTGACTGTTTATACGGCAGGTATGAGGTGCAGATGAACATTCGGTGGGTATTTTTTCCCTCTGCCACACACCTGTACAAGAATTCAGATTTCACCTTATCGGCAGAGCATCGTCAATGCATACGCTGTTCCTCCCTCACCTCCTTCCTCCTGATGCGGTTCCCTCGGGCGGCAGGACCCCAGTTCTGGGCAGGAGCTGGCAGCCGGGCACAGCCGGGCACACGCGCGTGCAGCGCACGTTGCTGCAAGGCCTGCGTCCTGGGTGGGGAACTGCCTGGGTGCAGCTGTAAGACAAAACCTCTAACAGCCTGAGACAGATGGGCTTCCTGCAGGTGCTAGGAAGCATACCAAGGCAATTTCCCCTCAAATATTTGCTGGCCATGTTCCCTCCTACTACCCAGAGCTGATGTCTGTCTCGGTTTATTCTTTCCATCATTATTTATAAACTTCTTACCCTGGAGACAGAGCCAGCCCTGTGGCAGTGCCTCACTTGGGGCTGAGTTCTGCCTCTCTAAAATGCAAGATGCTCCGTTTCCCCTCTCCTCTTACGCCAGTAGCTCCTGCAGGCCTGCTGTATGTTTGCTATCGAGCTGCACTGATTACACACGCCATCATTTCTGATGTTGCTCATTAGTCTATATCATTATTAGCAATTCAAACCAGCGATTCTTTTTCAGCTGTAATCCCCTAATTCCACCAAGACGACTCCAAGGCTGCAGTTTGGGCTCTCAGCTTTTCCTCCTGCCTGCCCCGGAAGGGCCAGCGGCACCTCCTGCAGCCCAAACCGGCTGGGAGCACGCTGGGCTGAGCTCTAAATAATAACAGAAAGTTAATTCATGAATAGTTCTAGCATTTCCTTCAAGGCCGCTCCCGTAGGCGGCCAGGCACGGACTTTGCAACTCTCTTGCATAACGGTGTCCTTGGAGGGGGGGGGAGGGCACTGGCCCCATTCTTTCCTACCTGGCTGCCCGCAGCCTTGGCCAGCTGGGCTTGTGGATGTGCCCTTCTGCTTTTGTCAGGCCTGGCTTACATGTGAAGTTGTGGCCACTCTGAAAACCGGCTTATAATATAGCCCTTGCTGAGGTCAACGCCGCGCTGGAGAAAGACAAGAAAAGGATGAGTAGGTAGGCTAGGGAAAAAAAAAAAATAAAAGCCCACCCACCCAACAATCAATAGGATGCCATGAGGTAAGATGCACACAATGAAACCCTGTTCCAGGTTGCCAAGGCAAATCTGTCAATAGAGTATTGAACAAGCAAATCTGACTTGCAATTATTGTCTCCTTCTAAATACAAGCTGCCCCTTTGCCTCGCAGTTCAAACCCAGTGCTAGTGCTGAGCAGCTCAGCTATTGCTGGCCGGGGTTGTTTCAAACAGTGAGGGAAGAGTCAACTCAGCTGGAACCGGGGCTGGAATTTGTTCCAACGTGCACACTGAAAACCCCGGGAGCATCCCCACCGCCTTTGCTCCTGTAGCTGAAGTGCTGCATGCTCTGCTCCCGGCGTAACAGGCTTTCTGAGGCAGCAGAGACCCCTTTGCAACAAACTCTTAGCTCTTCAAGGCTTTTAGCAAAATGTACAGGACCATGGGGCATGCAGGAGTATTTTCAGACGCTGCTGCAGGAAGAAAATCAATGCACAGAGCACCCAGCGGATGCACTACCCCGGAAAGCAGTGCGAGGAGACAACTCCTCGCTCAGGGCCCCCTGCCTGCCCGCCCAGCCCTGCCAGCACCCGGCTGGGGCTCTTTGGTCCTGACTTCGGCCCCCGCTGGGCTGCACAGACCCACACTGCTCCCCTGCACTACCACAGCTTCCCCCCCTCCTCCGGCCACACCAAAACCTTCCCCATGCAAGGCTCAGGCCGTCAGCATGGACCAGGCGTGGTGGCCTTAAAACCAGGTGCAGTGGTGGGGGCTGTCACAGGAGCCCCCAGTGCCCACACAGAGGCAGTAGCAGTGGGAAAATCCGGGGGCAAAACCTCGGTGAACCAGGGCATCACGTGGAAATCCAGCTGGCTTCACAAGCAGGGCACTGCGGCTCCTTCTGGCTCGCGCGGGGCTGTGTCAGGTGAGATCTTTTTTTCTTGAGCTGCTTCCAGCGCGGACCAGGAGGGAGGCAGCGTGCAGGACCCCTGGGAACGAGACGTGTCCAAGTGCACAATGCACGTTCACAGCCGCTTCACAAAGCACAATGGAGCCTGCTTTCATGGGGCGGGTGGAGGGGCCGGACGCAGCGCACACGTGGCACCGCTGGCAGAAGCGGTTGTGGTGGGCACGCAGCTGGGGGCATGGCGGGGCCCCCCCCCCACACACATCCACACCCCACGGGGGAGGCAGCGACAGCCCCGCTCTGCAGGGCAGCACGGCTGGGGAGGGCAGCGCCGAGCAGCGGGGTCCGGGGAGGATCCCGCCCTGGGGACCTGGGTGGCAATAAGCGCCCTTCCCCAGAGCCTCACGGATGGGTGCTGGCAAGGGAGCCTCTGAGACCATCTGCCCTTAATCCTCTTAGAATCAGGGAAGTCAGGAGGAATGCAGAGGGAAGAGGCGCTGCGGCCCCGCTGTCCCCGGTTGTGCCCCTCCTGCCCCTGTGTGGGGCTCAGCACCGACCTGGCTGAATGGATCCCGCCTGCCCCGCATCCCCCAGCTCCGTCTGCAACGCCTGGGACACCGGGCCCGGGGCACGCCAGCACCGGAGCAGTGCTCCCACCCGCGAGGGCATCCCCTTGCAGAGGAGGGGCTGTAGGTCTGGGGCAGGGGGAGATGGAAATCCCCTGCCTGCCACAGGGAAGCCTGGTGCAGCGTGAGCGGCCTCATCCTGCACCTTCTCCGTGGTTTCTCTCGGCTCCTCGAGCAGCCCTGGAGAGGGCTGAGCTCTCTTCTGCCTCTTATCACTTAAGCTGATGCTGTTCTTGGCAGCTGAGTATAATTATGAGATTTTCTCCGTCAGAAATGTGTCTGCGCATGTGTCTCCCGCCGAGGCTGCAATCCACTGGTGGCAGCAGCGAGGAGCCGCTCAGCTGCCCAGCGAGTTATGGAGGGGCTGGGATGTTTTGTGTGAGCTTTTCCAATCATCTCCATCCACTGGAATCACAGCAAACTTCCATCAAAAAATAAACAGCGCCAGCACGCTGCAAGCCTCAGAGAGCTCAACTTTCTGAGCCACTCCATAAAATCAAACAGGGAGCTGCTGCAGGCAGATTTAATTTTGGACATAAAGCCCCAAGGAAAACACACTGAGCAAGGATTCCCCTGCACCAAAAGGCAGGCGGGGAGCACCGGAGTCCCGCGCACGAGCCAGGAGCCGTGCTGAGAGGCTGCAGCTCGTTCCGTAGTGGAGGGCAAGGACAAACCCCTCCAGGCAGAGCCTTCCACCATCACCGCAAGGAGAAGCCTGGCCTCCCATCGCGCTTCTTAATGAACAAAACCACCAAACGACTTCTAACAGTGAGTCAAAGCATATACCTCCGGGGTTCTGTCCTTTTCTAGAAAGGCAGGCTAAGATTTCTATCTAGCACAAACAAAGTCTTGACCTTGCGAAGCCATCGCCGGGCACAGTGGTTGCCCCGTGTGGTCTGATGGCAGGATAAGGGCGGACGATTCAGCTGTGCCGGTGGACAGCTAACCACAGCTCCCCGGTGAGCCTCGCCGGAGCTTCTCAGATCGCTCCAGCTCCACGTGGGAGCCAGGGAGCCAGCTTCCTGGGAAGGATCTGGGTTTTGAAAAACACAAGCATCATCCTGACATTCTGGTAACTGAACTCAGAGAAGATGGGACTACCTCTGCCTGGAGTTTCTTTTAAAAGCATCATCCTTCTGAGAGCATTAAACACAGGGAAAACCAGTCCTGAACCCATCCTTGGGAAACAAACCACCACCTAAACCTCAGCAATAATGGGTGCCGCTGGAATCGCCATCTGCAGCAGAACCTGACTCCTCCACTCACGCGGCTGCAGAGCAGGCTCGGGCTGCCCGTGCTGGCAGGATCGGCAGCCCCGGCCCTGCACCCGCTGCTCTCGGTGCTGCTTCCCCCCGGTGCTCCCCAGGGAGGGGCGGCCCGGCCGCTTCAGCTCCCAGCACAGCAAATCCTCCTGCACGGGATCAGCCTCCGTGCAGCCTCCCAGGCCGAGGAGGAGGCCGAGCTGCTCCTCCTGAGCTGCTCACGGGCAGACATTGACGAATTGATTGCTTTGCCATTGTGCCTGCACCCCGGCGCTGCTACAAGCCACCCGATGGCAGCGGGCTGGGTTGGGTGCAGGGGAGCGTGGTGTGGAGGTGAGACAGGTGACTGCCTGCAGAATAGTTATTGGTTTGGGCTGGGAGCCTTCAGGAGCTGCAGGTGCAGGCCAAGGCCCTGTCAGCAGCATCCCCTCTTGCAGTGCGGGGCTGCCGAGCGCTGGCTGGGGTGCAGGCAAAGCCTTTGAGGTCACAGCAGCGTCCCCAGCCCTTGTCCAGCGCTGTGGAACCAAGCCCTGGGCTGAGCCCTGCCCCGCTCGCTCCCATCCCACCCCTGTGCAATGGCAGCCGCACGGCCACCAGGGTGCTGTGGCCCTGGGGACGCTGTGGCCCTGGGGACGCTGCGGCACTGGGCGCTGTGAGAGGGACCCCATCGGTGGCCCCGGGGCAGTGGCACCATGGAGCAGCCGGCACGCGGTGCGGTGGCCATGCAGTGTGGGGGCTCGGGCTGGTCCTTAGCCACCAGCAGCGTCCTTGCTCCTGCGGAGGTGGGTGCGTGGCCACAGCACAGTGAGCGGCCACAGCGCGACCGAGTGCCGCTGCGTGGGCGCAAGGGGCTGCCGCCCCCGGGCTTCTTCCCTTTGCCAAAACCGTCACCATGACCCAGCAGCCACCGAATGCAGCCCTTGGCAGAGAGGCCTCGGTTTCAGAACGGCGTGGCTGGTTCGCGCCATCTGGCCGTGGCCGGGTGCGAGCGGGCCCCGCCGCACGCCCGAGCAGCGGAGCTGGGCTGTGCACGCTGCTGCTCCGTGCAGGCAGCGGGAGGAAGCGAGCGTGCAGCTCTGTGGTCAGGCAGTTTCCATCCTCCCTGCACCTGAGCCGCAGCAGCAGCACAGCTCCCCGGCAGCCTTCCCTCCGGCCGGCTTCCTTCCGCCCGCCCCGCTCTGCTCTGCACAGCATCGCCCCTGCAAGTTTAGCCGGAGCCTGCCCGTGGCTGATTGCAACGTGATTTCACCAGCCCAGCCACTGCCCTGACACTTTATCCCTTCAGCGGATTACACCAAGTATTTATGTTTTCAAAGGTTTCGGAAAGATTTACTGGGCATGCTGTCCGCCCTCCGTGCATTACACTGTCAGTAGAGAGCTCTCTTCCATAAAGCTGCTTAGTCCAGCGGAGTCGAGCTGCTTTAAACCCTTTGGAAAGCGCACAGGTTTGCATGGGGGTGGAGACCGCTTGTGCTTTCAGAGCAGAACCCAGGGGTCGGGGGTTTCTGCACCCCACCAGGCCCGCAGCTGGCCGTGCTTTGTGCAGCGGGGAGCGCGCTTCAGCCGCCCGCTCCTTGCGATGTGCAGGGCTTGCCTGGTGCTTCAGCACCCACACCCAGCGCAGGGCACTGCCGCTGCAACAAGCTCAGCCCTGGGCCTGGATGGGATTTTCACAGTGTAAAAAGTCCTTGCATGAAAAGGTTAATAATCCCCGAGTCCACTGTGCGCGTTAAATAGGGCAAGCCGCCCGTGCGCGGCTCCCACCCTGCTGCAGCAGCCGTGCCGTGCATGGGGCTGGGTGAGCAGCACCAGTAGCACACTGGGCTCCAACTGGTTCGACTGGCTCCTCCGGCCTCGGCCCCGCTGGCAATGCCTGCGTTTGGTTGTGTAAAGCCAAGTGTTTGCTGACAGACCCAAACCGGACTCCTGGGGATCCTGCACTACGCGCCCCTGGCAGAACAGTCCCGTCCCCATGCCTGGGGTGGCGCTGGCCTGGGCTCCGGGCGATGGCTCTGCCTGGTCCCCTGGTGCCCAGCGGTCGGGTGAAGGTGCTGCGGGAGCAAAGACTGCAGTTCACACACGAGATGGCAAAGCAGCTCGGTGAGAACAGGGCGCTGCCTTGCAGAGAAGCCTGAGAAACCCCCACAGCGGGGACCTCGCCGGGCAGGGGAACCTCGCCGCTGAGCCCTCCCCTTTTGCTTATTCCTCGGGATATTTTAATGGGGAGCATGTCCCCTCGCCAGAGGGACGGCAGCTCCGCGGGAAGCTGGGTCCCTCTGTGCGTGGTGTCGCCGTGTGAGATGCTGGGACGGCAGAAGTGCTCTCTTGCAGACTGGAAGCACTGCTTCACCGAAGCACGAGCAGCCCCAGGACAGAGGACAGGAGCCCAGCAGGAGCCGCTGGGAGCATCTGGGCAGCAGCAGCACCGGTGCTGAGAGGTGCCCAGCCCCAGCCACCGTGCGCTGCTGAGGGTCACCACTTGGCAAAAGGGCAGCCAGGAGGAGCAAAGGGAGGCCTCCGTGTAGCCCAAGGGAGCGGCGAGTGCGGGAAGGGGCAGAGCTGATTTTCCTCGAAAGGAGGGACAGGTCCTTGTGCTCGGCTGCGCGGTGCCACAGCCGGGCTGGGGGCTGCTCCAGGGAAAGCTGCAGACCTGCTCCCTTCTCACTTCTCCTTCTCTCGGGTGAGTGCGTATGCCCTGAGCAGCTATTTTTAGGCTGCTGCTCGCTGTCTGTTTTCCCCTGGGGATGCTGAGCAGGTTCTGGGAACTCCAGCTGTCTCTCGGGCAGCGTGAGAGATGCTTCGCTTCCTGGGCTCTGCCCGCGCTCCTGCAGCTGCCCGGGCATGGCCCGGCCCCTCGCCAGCGCTCCCGGGATGCGCAGCACGGCTGAAATTCACCCCAAAGGCATTTCCCACCGGGGTGCGTGAATGGGGGACGGGGACGCTGCTGGGGCCAGCTCTCAGTGCTGTGTACACACTGACTGCCATGGGACAGCACCAGAATGCCCCCATGGTGCCCAGGGAGCCCTGGGGACCCAAAGGGGACATCACACTCACTTTTGTGTCACCTGTGACCCAACGGCTCCAGCACCGGCCCCCAAGCCCGAGCTGAGCAGCATTTAGGTTCACAACGGGTCTTCACACGGGAACTTCATGCAGTGGGGAGCTCCACCCAGGCCAGCGAAAGAGGTCGAGAGTTGTTGTTGAAAACATGCTTTGTTTGTAGCCACAGCTGGGACAAGTTCCTTTTCCAGCTGTTGGGTCTGGTTGGGTTTCCCTGCTGGATTAAGGAGCTCGCCCTGCGTGGAGCAGCTCCCTCCCGGGTCAGCGTGCGGCCGTGCTCGGGGCCGCCGGCCCTCGTCCTGCTCGCGGGCTGGCTGGGATCAGCCCCAGGGCAGGATGCTCCAGGGGCTGCAGGAGCCTCCCCAAGCTCTGGGTCAGCAGTGCTGCTCTGAGCCCAAAGCAGAAGGGCATTTTAGATGTTTGTCCGAAGTTTTGCTGTTCCTGTTGAGCTTTCCAGACTTTGGAAGCCCCATTCCAAAAAAGAACTGGAATCACGGTGCCAGGAAGCCGTCTCGCAGGGCACTGACAAACCCTGCACCGTTCCACGGGGCTGGGCTGACCTGGCTGCAGAAGGAAAAGGATGGGAAAACTCACCACAGCCCTCTGCTGAGGTGACACATCCCCGAACTGCAGCCGTGCTCACGTGCCCTTCCCACACGCCCCGTTTCCTACCTGTGCCACGCTCCCTTTGCGCTTTGCATCTGGTCCTGCCCTGGCCCCAGCCCCAGAGCCAGCCGGGCGCTGGCCGCTGTCCCGGTGCAGCCGCCCTGTTTGGGCGAGTGCTTCTGCAGAAGGAGCCAAAGCAAAGCAGCTCTGCCGCTTCGACCAGAAAAAAGCCTCGGGGCCACGTGTAAGAGCGCAGAGGACACACGGGAGCGTCGGCCCTAGGAGGGTCTGCTGCTACAGCCCCTCGGCCTGGGGGCTCCAGGAAAGGATGCCGACATGCAGGATCCGCCAGGCAGCCGGGGTCCGCGGGGCGCGCGGACGGCTGTAACACTGATTCATGGAGGTCTGTCATTAAAAACACAGCCCCTGTCCTAGTCCCCGAGGATTTACTGCCCTCAGCCAGGAAATACAGCCTCCTTGCCTCGCTCACACTTGAGAGCCCACACGCAGACCTGGCCCGGAGCTCGGCCCCAGATCTGCCCCTCGCGGCACCAGCCCGCAGCCCCGGCCAGCCGCCCTGCTCCCGCTCCCCTTTCTGCCCCCACGTCCCCGCTGAACCCCGCTGCCTGCACCCATGGGGCATGGGGTGCCAGGTCCTGGTGGCCGGGACGTGGGACAGCCTCACGCGGGAGCCCCTGCGGTGACAGGCAGCAGCCCTGCTCCCGGGGGTGACACTCTGGGGACGGTGGAGGCCGTTTTCGTTTCTGACACACGCCCGTGGTGCTTGCGGGGGCACACCCTTTCCTCCGGACGGGCGTCCCCCGAGCCCAGCCACAGGTCCCCCAAGCCCTGCCCGGGTGCCAGGTGGGAGCAGGGTCCCCACGGCTGGTGGCGGTGCCAGCTGTCCCCTCCCCTCCGCCTCCCCAGGGCCAAGTGGGGAGCTGGGCTGTGGTTACCCAGCGCCCTGTCCCAGCCCCAGCTCGTTCACGTGCAACGCTGCGAGCGGCACCGCGGCCGTGCCTCTGCCCCGGTGTGGTGCAAGCCGTGCCGGGACACTGTAAGGCTGCCAGGGATGGGGCCCTGCAGTCTGGGGGGGGACAGGGAAGTGTGCAAAGTGTCACTGTGCACCGGGACATGGGTACGGGGTGGGGCAAAAGGCAGAGCTGCGTGGGGAAAGGATGGGGGCTGCGTGGGGTAGGGATGAGGGCTGGATAGGGAAGGGATAGGGGCTGCATGGGGCAGGAATGGGGGCTGCATGGGGCAGGAATGGGGGCTGCATGGGGAAAGGATGGGGGCTGGATGGGGAAGAGATGGGGGGCTGCATGGGGCAGGGATGGGGGCTGCATGAGACAGGGATGGGGGCTATGCGGGGAAGGGATGAGGGCTACATGGGGAAGGGATAGGGGCTGGATAGGGAAGGGGTAGGGGCTGGATGGGGCAGGGATGGGGGCTGCATGGGGAAGGGAGCTGTGTGGGAAAGGGATGGGAGCTGGATAGTGAAGGGATGGAGGCTGCATGGGACAGGGATGGGGGCTGGATGGGGAAGGGATGGGGGCTGGATGGGGCAGGGATGGGGGCTGGATGGGGAAGGGAAGGGAGCTGTGTGGGACAGGGATGGGGGCTGGATGGGAAAAGGATGGGGGCTGGATGGGGGCTGCGTGGGGCAGGGATGGGGGCTGGATGGGGAAGGGATGGGGGCTGGATGGGAAAAGGACGGGGGCTGGATGGGGGCTGCGTGGGGCAGGGATGGGGGCTGCGTGGGGCAGAGGGGCGGGCGTGCAGAGCTGCAGGGTGCTGGGGGGCCCCCAGGTGCGGACCCTCGGCGGCTCAGCCCCGGCCCCCAGGCTGGGGGGGGGGCACCGGGGCGGCTCCCGGCCCCGCCGTTCCCGCAGCCCATGTTTGGGCCGCGGCTGCAGCAGGGCCATAAAAGGCGGCGTGGGGAGGGCGCTGGCGGCGGGCCGGGGGCCGGGCTCGGGGCGCTCCCCCCCGGGGCTGGGGCCCCCCTGCGGGGGATGCTCGGGGCCCCCGGCCGGCCCTGCCCAAACTCTGCCGCCCCTGGGAAGGGCCGGGCTGCTCCCTGCACCCACGGGTGCTGGGGGAGCGTGGGCCCGGTGGGCCAGGCTGGGGCCCCCGCAGTGCCCCCCGCAGTGCCCCGGCTGTCGGAGCCCCGGGCCGGGGCTCGCTGGCACGGGCTCGAGTGCGGCCTGGGGGGCTGGGGGAGCCGGGGCTGGGGGAGCCGGGGCTGGGGGAGCCGGGGCTGGGAGAGCCGGGGCTGGGAGAGCCGGGGCTGGGGGAGCCGGGGCTGGGGGAGCCGGGGCTGGGGGAGCCGGGGCTGGGGGAGCCGGGGCTGGGAGAGCCGGGGCTGGGAGAGCCGGGGCTGGGAGAGCCGGGGCTGGGAGAGCCGGGGCTGGGGGAGCCGGGCTGGGGGAGCTGGGGCTGGGGGAGCCGGGGCTGCCCTCCTTCGGCATCGCCCTCACCCACGGGCAGCGATGCTGCGCAGCACACGGGGCGTCCGCAGCTGAGACCAGCCCAGGAGGCATTGCAGATGCTGATACGGGGGAACTGGAGGCACGAGGATGAATTCCGGGCTGAAGCCGCGCTGCTAATCCATCCCAGGGGACGCTCGGGCTCCGGGGGACTCAAGGGGGAGATGCTGGGGCAGGAGCTGAGGTGGGGGACGGAGCGGGAGCTGGATGCACGCAGGGGTGGCAGAAACAGCAGGGGTGAACTCGGTGCAAGTGTTTTGGCTGAACCGAGCTGGGGCAGGGCCTCCTGCGGCACAAGCTGGAGACCAGAGCTGGAGGTGCCAGCGAGCTGGGCTCCAGCAGATGTGGGGTGGGTGTAGTCCAACCTGCCAGCTCCAGAGGGCAAAATGGAGAAAAACGTGGAGCTGGTGACACTGTGGATCGATGCAAAGATCCCTTTGGGGTCTTGCTCTGATCGACCCCAAGGATTTCCTTGGCAGGGGTTGAAATGCTGACCACAACCCAGAGAGAACAGAGAGAAGCAGATAACCAGCAGATCACAGCAGAGTGACTAATTTACAAGGAAAGCCTGAATGTGCCGCATACCTGCCGGTTGGCCAGGGTGGGGTGTGAGCCAGCCCGGAGGAATGTGCAGAAGATAAACAGTGAGGAGGAAGGAAGGGCGATTCCCCAGGTATCGGGGTGGGCACTGCCGAGCAGCGGGGCAAAGCAGGAAAGCTGGAAAGATGCGGGCCATGTGCCGGGCTGGGCTTGCAGCGGGCGAGCTGGATGGGTGCTGGGGCTCTCCCCAGATGCCACTTTTGGGACCTTTCGAGTTGGGTTGGGTGCAGGCTGGAAAGCCAACCCGAGACGGTGCCCTGCTCACGGCCATGGGCTGTTCCAGCAGCTTCCCTGCTCCTGGGTCCGCTTGCAAGGGTGTTCTGGCAATGCAGGCATTTTACACTAAGCGCAGCCATTTTAGAGCTGGCATTGCACAAAGCAAAGTAAATCCCCATTACCTGCACTGCTGGCACCCCACATGCTGCGGCTGCGGGGCTCGGGGGCTGCAGGTGAGCCTCTCTGCCTGCCCCCGCTCAGCCCCTGCGCCGCTGAGGACTCGGGGCTGATTCATCTCTTGCCTCGGCTTCTGCTTACGCACATTCACATTGTTCGCTCCCCGCCTGAATGGCTAAATTAAGCCCAGCAACAATGGGCCATCGATTATCCTATTATATTTCCATAGGGCCTGACTTCATGGCTGGCTCCAGGGGGGCAGCAAGGTGGCCGTGGCAGTGGCTCGGTGGAAGCAGCCCCTGGCTCGTGCCCGCTCTCAGAGCCTGATGCGCCAGGTGAGTGCTGAGTCCCAGCACCACGGCCGCCACTGCCCCATTCTCTGACAGCAGTGGCTCTGCAGAGCTCATGTGCAAGCAGCTGATGCATCTGCAAGGGAAAAGACTCCCATTTCAGGATCCCCCTGGTCCCAGGGGGCTCATTGGGACTGTCCCAGACCTGGCAAGCTCGGGGCTTGCTCCAGCTATTTGCTTGGGCCTGAGGGGTGCTGTGTTGTCGCTGTGCTCAGGAGAAGCGCAGGAGAAGTCAAATTATGAGGTCCCATGGACAAGCTGGCTGCCCCCTGGGAGGCCACCCCCATGCCATCGCATCCCATCCCATCGCGTCCCATCCCATCGCATCCCATCCCATCGCATCCCATCGCATCCCACCCCATCCCATCCCACCCCATCCCACCCCACCCCACCCCATCCCATCCCATCCCATCCCATCCCATCCCATCCCATCCCATCCCATCCCATCCCATCCCATCCCATCCCATCCCATCCCATCCCATCCCATCCCACCCCACTCCATCCCATCCCATCCCATCCCAGACACCCTGAGAGCAGAACGTCTCCGCCAGCCATTTCTTCCCATGTCACAAATTCCAGCCTTGCTCCTTCTGAGTCTTTTTATTGCCTGAGCTGCTGACGAGTGATTTTTCAAGAACAGAAAGGTCAGCACATGCGGGTCCTCATCGACTGCCCCGCAGCACTCGCCCTCTTGGGGTCTGTGGGCAGGGCTCTGTGCAGGGCATTTCCACACCCCTGTGGTGCCCGGGTGCATGGTGGTGCCCAGCGCACGCTCATGGTGGCGGTTTGCAGGAGAAGGGCTGTGCCAGGCAGCAAGGAGAGGGGTGGGAGCGCTCTGGCCCCCCCCAGCATGCTCCTGCCTCCGCAGGACCTTGGGCAGCACCCGGAATTCGGGGTCTTCGGTGCAGAGGAGCAGCCCAAGGAGGGGCCCCTGCTCTGCTGCGCTGCGGAGCTGCCGGTCGCCTGCTGCCCCGTGCACTGCGCGTGCTGCACGGGGGGGGGCTCGCGGCGAGGTGGTGACGCTGCCGTGTCTGTACCAGGGATGCTTCGCCTGCAGATCTCCTACCTGCGTCAGCAGCTGAATTCCCTCGCCTCATCCCCAGGCTGGCAGCTTCTTAACCCTTTCCTCCCGCCGCTGTGCTGGCAGCAGGCAGGGCTGAGCGCACGGGCTTCTCGGAGACGGCGCGCTGCCGGCAGCTTGCGTCACCGTGCCTGTGACCTCTCGGTGCAGGCGGCTGCGGCAGCTGGGCCCGACCCTCTTCCTACACGCCTGCAGGAAGGGACGAAGAGATTTTTCCAGCCTGGGGAGGCTGCCCCTCACCCTGCTCGGTGCATCCAGCTCTCCTGCACGAAGCGCAGCGCCGTGGCTGCACGCGGCTCTGCTGCCAACAGCTGCTGGCGCGGCGTTCCCAGCGGCGGGGCTCGGCCCTCGCTTGGCTCCTCTCTGCCACAGCCGAGCCCCAGCTGTGCCACATCCCCGTGCACCCCGTGGGGCTGCGCCGGGGCCGCCGAGGCCGGGGCTCGCGCTCCCCGCTGGCCCCCAGCCCCAGGAGAGAGCCGTCGGCACGGCTGCTCCGCCAGCGCCCGCCCAGCACTGACTGCAGCCGCGCAGCCTCTGGGGCAGATTTATTACCCTTGGCAGAAGGCCTAAAGGCCAGCTGGTGTTTGGGCCGTTTCCAAGGTTTCCAGTCACCGCTGGAAGTTCTTCATCGCCTGCCCCCCCCCCCCGTGCAGTATGTGGGAATTGGGTTCCTGGGACGGGCCCCGGCTGCTGGAGCCACCCGGGGGCTGCCCACCCACTGCGGTGCTCTCGCTCCCCGCTGCCAGTGATGCCCAAGGGCTCTGCCTTCACCCGCAGCACGGGCTCTGCTCGGGGCTGGGACCACGGGGAAGGGTTTGAAGTCACCCCACAAAGCCGGGTGCTGCCTGAGCAGGGTGCTGCATGCCTGGGACTCCCACATGGCCCCCCCTGCGCCCTGAGGCTGCAGGCGGCCGGAGGGAAGCTCTGGGCTCTGGAGGCCTTGGAGGTGGCTTTGGCACCTGTGGAGCACCTCGGGGTGCAGGAGGGGGAGGAGGCACGGCTCAACACAGCCCTGGCTGGCGTGGGCTGGCTGGGATGGCTTGGAGGGCTGTGCCGTGGCTGGTCGGGGTCGCTGCCCAAAGCAGGGCTGGTGGGGCCCAGCAGAGCCCCGGGAGGGGTTCGCACAGGCTGCGGGCACGGCGCTGGCACCACGTCCTGCAGGAGCCATCAGCCCCATCCCCAAATGTTTTGGCAAAGCGGCGCTGCCTCCCTCCAGGAGCTGGGAGGAGCCGGGCGGTATCACAAGAGCGAAGCCAGGGGAGCTGCGCTTGCGTGCGAACACAACCTGGACGCGCCGCGGAACCCGCAGCTCCTTGCTGAGCTCAGCCAGAGCTCAAGGCAGAGCTCCTCGGCCCTGCACGCCCGTAGGATGCTGAGCTCTGCAACGTGACAGCACCCGAGAAACCTGAGGTTTGCAGGATGCCGGCCGTCCGGCCGCGCTGCAGCTGAGCCACCGCCCTGGGCGCCGGTGCCACCGCCGATGTTGGGCAAGCGGCAGGCAGAGGCAGAAGCGGACGAACTTGTTTGTGGTTCCTAAAAGACAAACCCAAACCAAACAGAAACAGAAATACCAGGAGCAGATTTGGGCTGCTCCTCCTCTGGATCCTCCTGCTGCTCGGCTGCACGAAGCAGGAGCTCTGCAGGGACTGAATTTGCAGCTGGCTGAATCCAGGGGACCTGGCTCTAGCGGAGGGCTGGGGGTGCTTGGGGAACTTCTGCCATTCAGGAAAAAACGCTGGACAATCAAAATCACCAGAAATGTTGGTTCAAACCAGGTCCTTTTCATGGCGTTACCTCAGCTGGCTTTGTCCCTGGGCTCATTGATGTGTTTTTGGGGTGCCCCTGATGTGGCCGGGTTGGTCACAGGCCCCAGGGACGCGGACAGCTCAGCGCACCCAGCCTGGCCGCAGACTCCGGCTTCCTCAAAGGCAATTCTGGGTGCTGAAGACCTCACACAAGGACAGCAGCTTGGTGGATTCTGCTTAAAAAGCACCTTCATTAGAGTTGTGATGACATCGCTGGGGTGCAGCTCCATGAGTCCAGCAAAACAGAGATGTGGGCATTTGGTGGCACGCAGCTGGAGCAGCAATGGGGTGCAGCAGGTTCCCGCTGGAAAACAGATCCTAACCCTGGGTGTTCACTGCTGGCACGGCACGGCCCCAAGGATGGCCCTGGGAAGTTTACAAGGAGGAGGCATTTTGCTTTAGCTTTGTTTTGTTTTCCTGCTTTTTGTACCACTGCACCATGGTATGTCTCTGTTTATTTATTTATTTGCAGGCATGCAAGTTTGTGAACAAAACAGCACCAGGCTTGCAAGGGGAAACAGAGGAAAAGAAAAAAAAACTCTTTGATATTCCCTTCCCATGGGAAGACTCGGGCTTTGTTTTAAAGGTGAGCTGCGAAACATCAGTTTAAATGAGAACAGCCTGCAGACAATGACAGGTTTGAAAACAAAACAGCAGAGCCACAGGGGTGGGCAGGGATGCCCTGGTCTGGGGGAGCGGAGCCTGGAGGAGCTGCACGTGGCCACGCTGCCCGCTCCATCGCAGCATCACTGCATTGCTCCATCCCTCCATCCCTCCATCCCTCCATCTCTCCATCCCTGCATCCTCCCATCCCTCCATCCCTCCATCCCTCCATCCCTCCAGGCTGCACCAGGGGCTTCCCAGGAGCCCGAGGAGCGGCTGGGGCAGCCCCTGCCCTGGGCACTGCCCGTCCTGGCACCGCGGTGGGAGTCACAGAGCCTGGCACTCCGCTGGCCGAGCCGTGCTCTCCACGCCTAGCGTGCTCCTGAGGGGCTAGGAAGGGCAGCCCATGGACGGCTCCTCTCTGCAGAGCCTCTCTGGCGCTGCCTATTTCTAACAACTGTATTTCCTTCATCAGTTTCAGGCACAGTATTTAAGTGTCCCCGTTTGGAGCAGGAGGGCAGCATTTGCCACGCGGCACAGAGGGATGTTACGCTGGTGCTGGTCCACAGACGCTGCCCCCAGTCTGGGAGCCCAGCCCCAAAAAGAAGAACCCTACGATAGCAGAACCCTACTGTGCCGGCCGCAGTGGGGTGGTGGGGCTGGGGGCCCTGTCCTGGGTCAGGCTGGTCCTCAGCTGCCACTGGGAAGAGGCAATTCCTTGGTGAAGTGCAAGGAAAATCCCACTGCACCTCGTCAGGTGTAACAGCTGCCGGAGCACGGTTTATCACGGATGTGCTTCATCGCAATAAATCAAGGGAGAGAAAGTAGCCGGAAAGCGGCTGGCGGTGGCGACCAGGCCGTGGTGGGCAGCCCAGGAACGGCCTCGCTGCTGGCCCCGAGCCTCCCAGCAGGGCCCGACCAAATCCTCCCGGCTTCGGCAGCCTCGGTGCGCACCCCGGGCAGCGGCACCTCTTCCTCCAAGGCGCCGTGAGACCTCACCGCGTGTTTTGTTGCTAAACGCGAGCAACGGGCGGTGCGTGGACCTCTCCCTGCGGCGCTGAGCACAAACAGGACAGGGCAGGGCCAGCGCCCGGAGCAGGATGTGACCATGAGCGGAAGCCAGCCGGGCTGGTCTATTTTTATGACCCAAGCAAGAGAGACACGAAGATTAATCAGCCAGCCCATGGGGGAAAGCTAAGCTGGGTTCCAAATTCTTTGGTGCTCGTAATAACTCAGGTGAGGCTCTTTGTTCTCCTGAGCTGTAATTTTTCATTTGACGGACAGCGTCCCTTGAACAAAACAGCCGTGTCCAAACACATCGCTCACCCTACAAACGAGAACGAGCTCACCCCAGCGCCTCCTTGCCCCAGTTCACAGCTGGAAGTGTTTCTCCCTGCAGGAGAAACTGAAGTTTGGCTGAACACCGCTGCCCCGGTGCCGGCCCAGGGCCTCGGCCTGCGGCCTGGTTAAAGCTCAACGCCATGGAGAAGCGAAGCCTCTCACCGCCCCTGCCCGGCGCTGCCCTCGCCCTGGCCCCAGATGCAGCACGGGCTCCACGGGCTCCACGGCCCCGTCCCTGCCAGGCAGGGCTCTGGTTTCCCTTTTTCCCCGCTCCCGTGCTCCCTGGCACCAGGAGGCAGGGGGACGTATCGGCTCAAGGCTGCCTAAAGAGGCTTATGCTGACTATTTACCTTTGCAAGGGTCTATTTTTGGCTGCTGGCTGCAGCTAATGCAATGAACAGGGCAGCAATTCAGGAGGGAAGCCACACGAGGGTCATTGTTTCTATGATTCACTTCACCACTTTGCAAGGGCCGGATTCATCTTTTTTCTTTTTTTTTTTCTTTTTCTTTCCTTTTCTCTTTTCTCTTCCACACGGCGCGGCACCGCCACCACAGCCGGCACGGACGGGGGCTGCAGCCCCAGCTCCGGCCTCACCCGAGACGGGACACGGCTCCTTCCCTCTGCACCGCCACCGGGTGACACGGCCAGAGGGGACCCCGAAGTGCTGGCAAACCCTCCGGCCCCAGCCTTCACCGAGCCTTCGCCTCCCACCACGCGTTTTGGCTCTCTCTTGTTCTTCTCCTGGCTCGCCGCTGTCGGAGCCTGCCCAGGTTGTGTGAAATCTGAGAAATTTCTTGTGAGAGGCTGGGGCAGTGCTAGGGACAAGCGGTGCACCCAAGCCCTGGCTGCTGCTGGAGGATGCCCCTGTGCAATACGGGCTGCCCATGAGAGACGCCGTGCCCAGCTCCGCACTGGGGACCACTGGGCTGACCCACCAGGTGCCCAGGGCCCCATCCATCCTGCCCGGGACGGGGCTGAGCTGCTCTTACAGCCCCCCACCGCCCTCCAACATGGGATTTAAACAAGCTCAGAAGTCTGTGGACGTGGAACCAGGTTACCCAGGGCAGGAGCAGTCCCAGCGAGCGGGGAGCAGCCGGCCACAGCTCTGCGGGGTTTCTCCGACCCGGGGAGGGGAGCGCAGGGCACTGCGGGAGGGAAGCTCGCAGCAGGGAGCACAGTGGCCTGCAGCACCCAGACACCTGGCAACTGGTGGGACCCATGGGTGGCACCAGGCCCAGGAGAGCCGTCAGGGGGGCGGCACGCCGATCCCGTGGCGGTGCTCCCACGCAGCCGAGCGCTGCTTCCAACAGAGACAGCCAGCTTTTCCACGCGTGGGAGAACTGCAGCAGCCTTTAACTAAACAAATCCTGAGTGATTTCCACATTGCTGAATGACATTTTAACAGTGGAAAAATAATGCTAGAAATTATCTACTTCATCTCTTCCCATTGTCTTCTGCTGGCTGGGCACGGCTGCTGCAGCAAAACCAGCTCCGGATCTTCTGGTCGGTGTTTGCTGGTGCCTCCCAGCCGGCTGCAGCAGCGAGCGCCCGCCCCGTGCCGAGCACAGCACCCACAGGGCTCCCAACCAGACCCCTGGGCACCCCCAGCACCGACGAGTGCCTCGTGGGGGCTGCAAAAGCCTTATGGTCACCCCTGTCCCGCATGAGGACGCAGGTGACAGCGAGCGGTGCCTGCCTCCTGTCCCCACGGGGAGCGTGGCAGGAAGGTGCTGCCACCATTTGCTACCATGCGGGCTTTCGGAAGGTAATTTGGCCGCTGCTGCTTAGAGCCTACATTTACACGAATACTTGGAGAGCTCTGGGCATCCCCAGGCTGGAGGCAGTGCAGCCCGGTGGGAGCAGCTCAGACCCAGACCCAGCACCCAGACCCAGCACCCAGGCTGCGGGACGGTGCCCAGCCAAGCCCCGTACCTGACCACAGGGTGCAGCACCCAGCCTGCCCAGCAACGTGCACACGAATGGCTCACACAGACTTTTATTATCCACTGAAATGTCATAAATCTCCGAGAACTCCCTGCTTCACAGCTGCTCTTTGGCGTGGTGCCTGCCTAGGGTCAGGTCTCGGTGCCCTTCTGAAAGCACCGGGGATGTCCTGGTCTCACCTGAAGGGTCCCCACCGGCAGCCTCACCTCCCGCAGGGGCACAGCACACGCACCCCAGAGCAGGCTGGGGATAAGACGACTTTTAGAGAAATCTGCTTGTCCAATGCAGGTGCCTGCCGCAGCACAGAGCGGGCACGGGGTTTTCCATGCGCGCTGCAAACAAAGAAACGTGCCCGAGAGGCAGAGCCGAAAGGTGAGCAGGCGCTGCCCACCCTGCCGGAGCGGCACCGCTGTGTGAGAGCAGCCGAGGGGCTGCACTGAGGGAGCAAGACAACACGGAGAAGACTGCGAGACTTCATACGCCGTGCAGGAGGAAGCAGCGAAGGCAGCACAGCCCACGGCCACCTCGCCTCTGTTTTCATTCCTAAAGGAAGCAATTGTCCAGGCTGTTTGGCACAAGCTTCGGCTCAGGACACACCTTTGGATGCCACTGAATTTGGTAAGGTCGTTCCGTGTTTGGCAACACAGCTGCGCTCAAGGCCCCAGCTCCACTTCTTGTTGGCAAGTTTTATAGAAGACAGCAGTGGAAACGCGCTGTCCTGTCAAAAATACTTCAAGGGAAACGTTTATCAAAGACAGCTCAGCGAAAGTGGCTACAACAAACCAAGTTTCGTTTTCATTTCAATATGGGGAAGAGTATGTACCACTGGCACCAGCTGAGGAGCCCAGAGTCCAGTTGGAGCACATTCGCTACAGCCTACAGCAAAGATAAATAAGGACAGAAAAAATGCAGTAATTGAGAAGAGCCAAAGGGAACAGATTGGGAAATACACTGGAAAGAACAGAATTCCATAAACAAGTGTCTGAAGTCTGTGGCTGTCAGCGTAAAGAAGCAGCTTTGCTGTAATGTCATGAAGAAGTAAACTTTGAAAGGCGGCTATGAAATACCCTGACTACAGAAAAGCAGTGCTTTAAGACCTGTGGCTGTACACTTTCTGTACAAATGGGAAAAAAAAGAAACAACCAACAAACAACACCATGCCAACAGGCATACCGTATAAAAAAAGAAAGAACGAGAGGCAAGACCTTTAGGTGACCAGTTCTTCCTTGCCAACAAAGCAGATACCTTCCCTGCAATCCCAACAGTTTGCAGGTTTATTTTTGGCAGATTATAATTAAAATGATCGTCATGGCTTTATAGAGAAGCCACTAAGCTGCATTGTTTTGGTTGAAGCAAGAGTGCACGTGTGCTCTGATGAAGGGACACTGCAGAGAGGCTTTGCCTCAGCTCTGCTCCTTCCACCTGACCCACAAATGCTGCTGGTTGTACTTGGCTCTCTTTAGCGTTCTCATTTCTCATTAGAAAGTAACAAATCCTGGTTGCTAACCAGTCGAATCCCAGAGGCAGAATAAAAAGTCCTTGTTAAGATCTAGAAACACTTCATGTTTCTAAGAAAACCAAATCCAAACTCGTGCAAGCACTGTTCCTGGCTTGGTGCGTTTCGCTCAGGTTCCACCACTGCGCACTGACATTTGCTTCTCCTGTAGACTGAACCCATTCCTCTTCCATTCTTCACCTTTCAGTCCTCCCAGGAGTCTCAACAAGCTATCCCTCCATTTTTCTCTTCAACATTTTTTCCTATGAACATCCTTCCTGCCCTTCCCTCTTCCGCTGTCGCGCCCTGTTCCTCTCCAGCTATTTTCGGAAGGCGAAGACGTCCCGCGTTCTCGAGCCTCTCTTGCCTTCGCTTCCTGGTTTAGGAGAAGACTCTTCTGCCAGTCCCCCGTATGGGCAGCTCTCAGACTCTGGGTGATGGCCAGAGCACTCCACAGCGGGGATGAAGCCGCTGTCCCACATTCCTGTCCCGCACAGCTTGCACAGGTCGTGCAGGCTGCAGGGGATGCGGGGTAACAGGTGGAACTGATAGAGCAGGCTCCTCGCCTAGAGAGGAGAGAGACAAAGTCATTTCCTCGTCACCAGAGGGCGAGTCCAAAGCACAGGGGTTGCCAGCGTGCTCCTGTCCTGTGCTCCAGCTCAGCTACGCTACAGGAGTCAAAACTTCCTCCTGAACTCAAAGCTGGAGGTTAAACAAGGCACCGGAGACGCTGCCAGCAGGTGAATTTAGAAACAGCTGCTCTTAGCACCGGACTCCTGCCTCTCAGCAGCACAACACGAGTATTTGCTGCTCAGCTGCAGCGGTCCGGGCTCAGTGCTGCTGCTTGCAGCGCGTCTCGGTGCCTGTCAGGTTGTTCTGCTGCCCAGCCCCGCTGCCCGCTCAGCCCCTGGCCTCCCTGCACAAGCTGCTGCTGAGAGCAGCGGGGGGAGAGGTGGTGCTGTGCCCGCCGCAGCACCCTGCATGTTCTGCGGTCACCCCTGGCCCCAGATGGACTGGGGACCCTGGCACAAAGATGACCCGCTCTGTCTGCTGATTCCCTGAGCTTGTGCAAGGGTCACCCCAACCATGCTGTGACCTCCTAGGCACTCTACAACTACCTCTTTTTGTTTTTTTTTCCTGCAAAACTGCTTCCAGGCAAATAGCAGCATCCTGTTCTTCCAGGCTCCAGACAAGAAGGGGCATACAGAAGATTAAGCATCAGTCCCTCATTTTCTCGATGCTCTGATTCATCTCCTGGACCTGAGACTTGGCCCCCATCAGCATGCAGGCGTTTACCTTCCTGAGTACAAGTTCTCCATTCATGTGCATAGCCAGGTTGCTGAAGTGCAGCAGCATCTGGTCAGTGGCCAGCTGCTGTTCAATGACATCGTCCCCGTAAATCACCACGATGGCCACGCAGATGAAGAGGTGGAAGTAGTCTGTCTGCAATGAGAAAACAGGGGCTGGATTACAGCAGGTGGAGGCAGAGACCTGGCAGAGATCTCCCCACCCTTCACAAGCACGTCCTTAGCAGGGATTTTTTTCTCCTTGCAATTCTGCCTAGTGGTACTCAGAAAGTGAGTTATTGGTGAATTCTGAATCACAGCTGAGTCAAAGTCTCTTGCCTTTAAGTGTGGGAGCCACACTGGTTTGGACCACAGCTTTCAAAGCAGACATTGTCCAGCTGTTAAAGAGAAGCCTGAACCTCAGAAGTGGATGCTCAGCACATTCTGAAAAGCCTCCTTTTAAAGCCCAGACATTCCCGAGTAAAAGAAGCAGGCATCCATCCTTCTGCTCGACAGATATACCCCTCTGATAGTTACAGGCCCTCTGTAACATCTAGAAACACGAATGTATCTACTCCAAATCTCCCCGAGACATCTCACAGGTTGCTGGAAATCGCCCACAGGGAATTAAAGCTGCTGGAAAAGACTTTTCAGGTGTCATTGCTGCAAATGTTCAGAATACTTAAGGAGTTCAGTACTATGGCAAACAGACGGTATTTTAAATGAAGTGGGGACCATCTGAGCTGATCGGTCTGTGAGCAGTAAAAGTAGCCCCCCAATTCCATAATGAGGCAGCCCCATTGCAGTTTGCATCACTCTTAGTTTCTTTCAAGGTGAGCCACAGCAAATCAAACTAGAGCACGGCTAAGACTAAAACATGTCATAGCCTCAGGTAGAAAAGTATTGTAGAAGAGGGAATGCTTGCAATCAAACTTATTTTGGATACTTTGGTACTAAGAGCCTTTAAGGAAATCCTGCAACACTCGCTGAGATGGTGAAGATTCAGCAAAGGGCACGCTGCTGCCCGCTGTGAGCCGTACCCGTCTCCCAGTGCCTAACCTGGTAGTGAGCCCAGCACGCCTCCCACATGCGCAAAGCCTCAGCGTCGGGAAACTCCCGTTTAAAACAGAGGAGGATCCAGCGGTGACAGAAAAGCATCTGCAGGCCATCCTCTCCCAAGGAAGAAAGGTGCTGGTAGAAGCGTGGGTGCATGAGCCGCAGCAGCTCTCGCAGGTACATCTGGAAAAGATGCTCTCAGCTCAGCCACCGCCCTCGCCGCCCCGCGAGCCCCCCACCGCGTGCCAGACCTGGGCTCCAGCAGTGCTGGCCCCGGCTCTCCCTTCTCACAAAAAGCTCCAGCTTGCACACGGGCCTGTGCGCAGCCAGCTTATTACAGCACAGCCAGGAGCACACTTGGGTCTGTCATTAGTGGCCGGAGCTCCCAGGCCACTGCAGCTATTTCACAAGGAAGGAGGGAGGGTGAAAAGAAAATCCCATGACAGCTACATTGTGAAAAGAAAGAAGGGGAGAGAGTCAGGCTGAGGAAAGCAGCATGAAGCTAGAGTCTTAAAAACTAGAGAAAAGAAAGGACGTAGCTATCTACAATATTTCATTTCAGCAGAAGCCGAGCAACGTGGAAATGATTTTAGAAAGGCTGACTGTTACAGGCACATTACAGAGATAAATCTGTACGTTAACTAACTGCACCTCACCAGCAGCGTCCCATGAGGTTTCCACCACGAGTTTACCACTTTAAATTGGTGCCATCGTGACCTGGACAGGGATTGTTCAGGTTTAAAATGCATTTTCTAGGATTTTAACCAGTAAACTACTGACATTACTGTTAAACTAAAAAGTTCCCATTTTTGAGCAAGGTGACCTTATTTTAAGTAATTCTGTCTGATACATAAGGCTTTTCATTTGGACATCATTAAAATACTCTATTAAAAACGGGCTTCAAAATGGGCTTCATAAAAGCCCATGAAGACGGCTGTAGTTCGACTGCTCTGCCTCATTCACACCAAATGCCCCTAAAGCAGGAAAGAAACAAAGCAGTGAGTCTTCTGTCTGCCTGAGAGCAGTGCAGAGAAAAAGAAAGCACCACCCTAAATACATTTGATCATAAAAGATTCCTTGAATCAGCATCCTTCAACATAGCCAAGGCAAGTTTACTCTGACAATTTATTGGCTATAACTGCTTCTGGAGTGCCTCAGTCACCTGGGATTAATTTTATCCATCAGTTATTTCGTAGCCTTGGAGTGTGATTCTGCACGCTGGAACCCAACAGCCCAGACAACTGCTTTATGGTGGGTGTTCTTCTAATTTGACTGGGGAAAGGAGAAGTTAAAGAAAGGACTAAACTGAGCTCAGCACTCAGCCTCACCAGTTGTTTCTCCATATCCTCATCCCGGGGTGAGCTGATGAAGATCGTGTTCTGCATCAATCCCACAAAGCACCAGAATGTATCCGACTCATCTAGGACCTCTGCCAGGATTGGGGCTACCAGGTCAGACATTCCTTGGGAATATCCAATTGTTGGGTTAAATACTGCATAGTTCAGCAAGATCCTCCTGGAGAAGACATGCAAACGGAGAGGTGAGATGCAGGGAAGGCTCATCACAGCTGAGCGCATGCCCATCCCTTCCACCCCAACTCCCATCACACAGGCTGAGTCAGGCCAAGTGCAAAAGGGTAATAGATCACTCCTGCTGTCTAAAATTATCTTAGATTATCTTGCAATTACACCTGGAGGCTTTTTGAGCACCTGTACAGCATCTTGCATCCTGCAGAACTGCTTTCCCTAAAAGAACTGTATCCAGAAGCATAGCAAAGATACACAAACACTAGGATTACAGCATTCTGGATTAATTCGGAGGGGCTCCTTGCTGAATGACAAGGACTCTGAATAGCATACAGCAGTTTGAGACAGTGGATTTGAACAGAACTCCTCAGGCTCTTGTTTTCCAGATGGAGGCAAGCCCACTAGGAGCAGTGCAGTAGGAACAAGCACCACAGTTTATCTCAGCTACAAAGGCACACAACATTATTGTAAGGTGCTGTAACACATATGGATAACCCCTGCTGCAAACATCAGTGTGGTGAAAAAAACTCCAGGAGAAGGCTTTGTGTACACAGACACCAGAGTACAAAAAGAAAACAAGAATTTAAAAAGACTAAGATGACAAAAATGAAGGAGCCATGGAGAAGGACAGATGATGCCTACACTTGAAATCATGAGGCTCTGAGCCATCCTGTTCGATAAAATCTGGCGGTTTCACAGGCACACATTTACAAGTCACACAGCCATGAAGCAGACTCCGGTGTGCTGGTCCTCCACCCCATCAGGAGAACCACAGACCGAAGCAACTGCCCACGACCCCGCTACAGCACTCATTACCCCCCACAGCCACAGAAGGCTCACACCTCTCATATGCCTATGTATGAATGGAAGCAAGGTGATAGGAGCAGGGTTATCATATCAACAAGTAAATGGCTAAAGAAGCAGTGAAAGTACCAGGTAAAAAGTGTTTTTGCATCGTTTGGTACCAGCCACTGTATGTACGATGCTCTTCAGCATTCCCAAAGCAGCAACTGAGGCAGCCTGGGCTGGGGGGATTAGTGAGTTTTCTACACATTCAGTAGGGCACACTTTCTGGGACACTAGGATCCGACACTTCACCTCATTGTTTCCACATTTGGGTTGTCCTCCCCTCGAAAGAACTGGTTGCTGCGGTCAGTCCTCACAACGTCTTTATCTACCGTGAACTGTACTTTACGCCAGAAATCCTTCTGCTCATCTGGAGTCATTGAAAGCCTGAAAATTGAACGGCAACAGGAGTATGTTGACACAATAGGAATATGATTGCCACAAGGAACAAACAGACTTATTTCAGCTTCAATTTTAAGACAAAAACTATTTCTGTGCAGAGTTTTCTCATCAGCTGAAAAAGAGACAAGAGGCCTGCCTAGAAGAGCACATTTTCTGTCCAAAGGGATTACTAGAAGGAGCTTCTTTAGTTATGAATGGGATGACACGGCATGCTTTCTGTGATAAACTCCACTTCAGGAGCAGTTGAAAATGCTCTCCACTGCTCCTTGTGGGTGGCACACCAGAACTCACCACTCTGTTCTGACTGACTCCTAATTAATACTGCGACTGTCTCTCTCCAGCTTAAATTTACACAAGTAGTTTACAATGTACAGTTATGGCAGAAATGACTTCCTTGAATTAGATATAATTTCTTCTTCCCTATTTTTACATCCAGATATATCTATAAAGAAATATGCGCTCCCATTTTCACCTCTAGTGTGCTAAACCAAGCACGTCAAGCTTGAAGTCCTGCCCGTGAGATAAGCTTCCCTACGTGGTACCGGTGAGCCTGTTTCAAGCACCCAGGTAAGATAATACTTGAACTGTATGGTATTAGCTCCAGATCCGCACAAGGTCAGCTGTGCATGCTAACACCTCCCGCACCCAGCACTTCTGTCCAGGCAGAGGCTCCGTAAGTCACTTGCGGTGCCATTCTACTTCAGACCTAAGGAGAGATGAGCAGCAGAGGCTAAAGCTGATCTATTACCTTTTCTCCTGGATCTCAAAGTATTCTTTCCTCTTCTGTACTCTCAGCGCCTCCCTCTCTTCAGAGGTGGACTCATAGCTGTAGTAGCGCAGCAAGAAGGGCCACACCTCCCCACGGATGGAAATATCAATCCCACCAAAGAAAATGGCCTGGAAGAAGGAGCAAAAGTTATGACTGGTTCAGTTTTAACATTCCCAAAAACAGCAACAAGAAACTGCCTGCTACTATGCTTTGGTGGCTTTGCAGTTCTTTCCTGACAAGTGACGCCTTGATTCAAGCTCCTGCAATTTGCACATGTTTAGAGGGAAAGTGCTGGCCTTCTATTCCCAGACGAGACACAAATCGGGCTCATTTCAATGTCAATAACCCCCCCTGGAGAGGCTCTATGATTAACGTGTCGTTCTCATGTCACGGCTTAATCCCCAATCTTGGAGACACTGCATTTCACTGCAAACTCCTCTCTCAGGACCTGGACCCAGTGCTCCCCTGCAAGCCCTGCATTATTTCATACAGGAATCTCAATTTTTCTTTCTTTGATTTGTCCACACCACTGCTGCAGACATGCCAACCACCCGACACTTTGGTTTGCTCATTCCAGCGGGCTGCAGCAGCTGACAGCACACCCTCCTCCATCAGAGAGGTGCTCCGCTGCCCTGCAGCAGACCCACCTGTGGTCCCAGCAAGACCTCCAGCCAAGCACTGCGAGCAAGTCCTTACGCTCTCAAACACCCAGCACTTGCAAAGGATCGCAGCTTCCACCTGGGGACTCGCACTCCGTGGCAGGAGAGAGCAGATCAAAAGAGCAGCAGCCACCCCTCTCACCTTCTGCAGCTTGTACTCCTCCTCCACCTGCCCAGATTCGTTCAGGTGATTGAGCCAGGCAGACACGTCCAGGCGCCTGTACGTGTTCTCCTCCGGGTGGGTCTCCGAGGAGGGCAGCTTAGGACGACGGATGGAGAATTGCATGCACGTTTTCTCATCAGTAAGCTGCTGAATGGGGGAAAACAAAACAAAACAAAACAAAAAAAATGGAGGCAAGAGCCAGAGATAGCAGCAGAGTATGAAACCCAGCCATTTTCGGAGCAGGAAAACCCTTTTGCGTGGTTCTTGTAGGATTAAGCACTGAAGCGCAGTTCTTGGAGAGTGTTTTTTTTTTAAATTCCAATCATTACAATAGCAAGAGTGATTAGAATAATTAAAAATCCGAGTACCACAAAACAGCTTCATCTTTTAAAAAAACAGTTTCCATTCCTCCCCCAGTCTTATCCCTGACCTGAAACTGAATTAATGCTGCTTACAGCAAAACTTCACCCTGCCAGGAATGCCTGCAATAAATTACATATGATTGGCCATATACAAAGGGATTGCTGTTAGGCAAGCAGGGAACTGCACTGCCAGGCTCTCTAAGGGCACTCATGATCCCAGTGCAAGACTGCAGCTGACATTTAATTTAAAAATCAAAGGTTGTTCAATGCAAAAAGTGAGCCCATGCGACCATAATAAGAAAAGCAGCAGGGGGCTCTGTGGGAAGGATGGAAATTTAAAAATCACTGTTTCTAATAAGCACATACAGTATCTTAAACAGATAATTAAAGAGCTCTTATCACATTTGTATGTAGATTGAACAAAATATGGCAGGATGCCTTGTCAAAACATTTTCAAATGCAGTGTGCTATGCTTCACAAAATGGATGAAAGACTCTGACAGAATTTCAGACCTACCACTGCAGATTCCCAACCACCTTACATGCCTAAAGCACAACGCTGACCTGTCTGGTTACCGTATCTAGCACAATAACTACCTAAGCGAGTTTTCTGGCTTATCTTCCCCCATATTCCACAGGCAGAACAGGAATGGAGGAGGATAAGCAAGTACAAGAGAGATCTCACATCTGACTTGCAGCTGCGTCCTAACAACCTCCAACAC
The DNA here is from genome assembly GCF_964211835.1 of Anser anser. NCBI lineage: Eukaryota > Metazoa > Chordata > Aves > Anseriformes > Anatidae > Anser > Anser anser. Next base: position 14,786,416 of record NC_139740.1, on the reverse strand, counting down.
GTTGTAGCTTTCTGCCTGACTTGGTGACGCGAACTCGCAGCTTCGTTTCTCCAACACCTTCTGCTGGCTGAAAACCCGAGTGTGAAACACCCACGGTAAACAACCTCCTTGCCTCGTGAACCTTGCCAGGTACCTGGTCCTTGAGATGGGTCTCTGTGCAGTACTTCCACTGCTGGAACACCTCAGACAGCTTATCCAGGCCACCATGGTGAAAATGGAAGATCTTGTACTGACTCTCCCGGCTCGCAACAACCAGTTGTCCACAGGTGCAGGCCTCATCGCTGTGGGACAAAACAAGCAGGGAGAACAACCCGCGTTCATTTCCCAGGACAAGGAGAGGCCCAGCAGGAAGGGGAGACATCAGACGATGGAGACAGGAAAGCAATTACAAAGAAGTTGTCCCTTCAAATGGGGCAGAAATCATTTTACAGCTCTGGACATGGCCACAGTGACCAGAGGACTGTTGCAAGTTCATTTCCTCACAGAGCTTCACTTGTGCCTGGCAACTTCTACCCTTCCACCACATCAAGGAATTACATTTCGTCTTCCCCAGAGAACAAAAAAAAAACAAGAAATCTGTCCCAGCAACATTAAGCCAGTTCCCAAAGTCAGCTCCTAGAGATGCGTGGACTTGGTTGTGCACAGCACTCTCTAAGGAAGCAGAGAGTGAGAGCAACAAGAGAAAGTAAAAATGTTTTGAAATGTTGAAACACTGAAAAATGTTTTAACTGTTGTAATAATTTGGAAGCTCACTGAAGAGACTAAGAGCAGTTAGACCCCAGAAGAGCCCCAGCGAGGGGCAGGCAAGCAAGAAGGTACCACAGGCAAAGAGATGTTTTCCACACCTGCAGGATATTTTAAATGTGTTTTGGTGAGACAGCTGAGAGAAGTGTCAGCACCTTCACCTTGCTCGGGAAAAAAAACCCTTTAGGCCCCATTACAGTAACTCGGAGGCTCTCCTGGGGGAGGCCGACACTTGCTTTCCTGGAGACGACCACCAGGGAAAGACTTCCAGCGAGGACTGCAGAAGCCACCTGCCTCCACCGAGCCCGCTGAGCACGCACAAACACCGCAGAGAAAAACAAGACGTTACCTAAAGAAAAGGCGCAGGGATCTCATCTGCCCCAGGTCCACTCTGAAGACGCCACAGATCTGCTCGAGGGCAAAGACCTTCTGCTGTTCATCCCACCTGGCGCTCTGCGTTTGCCCGGTGTTCTCCTGGGACTGGGCGCTGGTGTCGAGGCTGGAAGCGGAGCTGGTGGAGCAGGTCGTGCGGTTGTCACACGCGTCCCTGCAGACGAGAGCGTGGAGGAGAAAAGCGCAGCCAGAGACTGCAGTTACACGCAATAACCACAGGTGCGACAAGCTACAAATCTTCTGACAGAGCTCTGAAATCAGAATTCAGCGCAGGTCTCAGGAATCAATAACAGACAGCCTACGAGAGCGATTAAATTATTTTTATTTAAATCAAATCCCTGCTGTCCCAACAAACGATCCTGGTTTTGGTCTGTTGTGCGCAGAACTGGGGAAGAGTGAAAACCGCCCCTGAAAACACTCCTGAGAGGGCGAGCTGTACGCAGCTGCTTGCCCCCAGCTGAAGCAAGCCCTCAGCACGCAGCGCAGCCGCTCGGCGTGGGCACGGAGGGGCAGGTACATCCACGTGCTGGTACTGAGCGGGGATCTCATCTGGCAAACGCCCTCCGAACCCAGTGAGATCCAAAGATGCTTCCCCTGAACCTCCCCGTCGCAAATGGGCCCGACAAGCCTGGATTCACGAGTGTGACCTTCAGACAAATGGTTTCCGTTTGCAAACCTGGAACTTCGGGGAGTTACGGAGCGGGAAATCACACGTGAGCTCTTTAACCCACCACAAAGCAGGGAAAGGGAATCCATCCATGCTCCAGTAAGGCAGGAGCCCACGGCACCCCAGATACCTATCTTTATGAATAAACCGGGTCTAGATTAAAAAAACCCACATGCCCGCCACCAGCCCCAATCCCAAAAGAAAAATATCACTGCTTTGAGAATTAAGTGAATCTGAAACTGTGACCCCTTGATTCTTAAAAAGGCCAATACATGCGAACAATCTCAGCGCAAGCTCTGAATGGGTTCTGCTGTGAAATCAGGGTTTGCAAAACAAGGCGAGTAGCAGGTATAAAGACAGCCCCCTGCAATGCCACTTTATGCAATGTTTTCTAATCCGCTTATCTAACAATGTAGGCACTGAACGCTGAAAATCACACACTCAGCATGCATCTGCAGCACACCACATCAGTATGCCTTCCAAGCCTGGCTGCGGTGCCTCTTCCACGGGGACGAGCCCCATTTGCAGCATCTCCCCGTGGTTCAGGTCATTGCATTCCAATGGCCAGGTCCCCGGACATCCCAGTTAGTTGTGGGTTAAATTTTTAACCGAGCCCCTGCGAGCAGCCTCGTTCAAATGTACGGCTCGAAACCTCAGCGCCCACACGCATGGGAAATAAATCCCCAAGCCCCCTTCTCGAGGTCTGCAGCATTATGTAGATGAGACGAAGTCTGTCTCACTTTCAGCTAACAGAGCGGCTTCGCTGCCCTGCTCGTGAGGTTCTGCTGCTCCGTTTTTTCAGAAAGCATCAAAGCAAAATGGCATTCAAGCCATGCTGAGGTTGAGGTCTGAGAAGCGACACGGCAGTATCGCCATGTGAGCGGGGATCACGGCACATACACGAACTCGCTCAAAGAAGAGTGACGGCAGTTTTTGTAGGAAATACTGGGATACGTCCAGTCTCACACAGCTATACGCCACCACCTGCAACTTGTGAACTTTTCCTTGAAAACTGTAGCGGCCTTTGTGAAAAATCAAGCGTTATTTCCAGACAAAGCTGCAAACCGTAACGCTCTCCTAAACCACTCTGTATCTCACGTTAATGCAAAAGCAATAGGAGCCCCGGTACAAGCCACCCGTGCTGGCCTGCTGGCTGTAAGCAGCTGGTATTTGTGAAGCAACGCTCAGGAACAGCCACAGCTGGTTACACAGGATTTTCCTGGAAGAGATGACTCAAACGAGCTTAAAGACCAAGCGGAGGCAACCAATTTTCTAAAACTCTTGCAAAGATGCACTGGTCGGTGTGACAAGGAGCCGGAGGACTGGTTCGCTGGGGGAGCGCTGTCGCGCGGTTCCCTCGTCGCAACGGGCAGCGCGCCCGCGGTTCGAGAGCATCACCTCGAGCTGCCAGCGGGGAGGGAACGGCCAAGGAGTGGTATTTAGGGATAGAAATGGTATTTAGGGATAGAGCTGGGCAGGCTCGCTTGGAGCCGGGGAACTGTGCATCTCCTGAAGACAGGAGGGTATTGCCAGCTGCGCAACCAAAACCTGCTTCAGGCGCAGCGTTAGCTGCCCATAGCTCAGAGGCTGCAGAGCCCAGGCACAAAGGTGCCGGCAACGTTCTACTTTCTGGAAATGTTTCTTCCAGACAGATGTTTACAGTTCACATTTAGCCACTAGTTACAAGCTTGTGCAGGCACTGACACACTCAGAAGCCATCTGAAGCAACACGTGTGCCTGGATTTACCCCTTCTGGACAGCAAAAAGCCAGCGAGCACGAGCACAGTGCCTTCGGGCGTGCAGCTCAGGGAAACTCCAGTGTTTTCACTGATGTAGACTACGAAATCTGAAAGAGACACCTGTGCACACCATGCCCTTTGGAGAGATCTACAAACACGTCCGTCCATATTTAGCAGAGATGCAGAGAGCACCACCTCATATGCTGTGTGTATTTAGTCACTGTGGGAATTAAGGAAAAACTCACTGTGTATACAATCACTTTTTCCTGTATATAATGATTGGAAAAAAATAAGGAATGAAAATATTCAAAACTGTTGGCCTTATTCTTAAAAGAATTTTAATGTTGAGATCATTCTGTTCCTAAGTAGCAACAAGTAGTATGATCAATGCTAATTTTGTGGCTTTTGGGGAGTCCTCTATCCAGGCACACAAGATCTGCAGACACAGGGGAAGAATTTTCCAATTTATTATTTATGAAAGCCAGACTATTATATCTGTTAGATGAGGGATTTACACCAGTGCCCTGCAAAAGAAGGGAGCTGAAGCACGGCAAAGCAAATAGCTGGAGGAGCATTTCAGAGAGACTTTGGGTTGCGGCATCCAGGAAAAGCAGACCACCAGCTAGCGTGCAGCACTGCTCAGCAACACAGAAGAACAAGTGCAAGGCCCCACGGGAACAGAAGGGACAGGGAAAAAAATTACAAGGAGGATTAGCAAAACCTGAGGCAGGAACCCCACGGCCACAGTCATGGTTCCAGTTCCACCTTTCTCCTTGCTCAAGCCCCATTACTCTCTTGTCGCTAAATAAATCTCATGCTTGCCGGTGAGCAAGATCCGGCGGTGATGTATTTTCTCAACAACCAGCTGCAGCAATCAACCTCAGCTACATTCCGGGAGCTTCAGCTGCCCCTAAGAAGGAAAACGCCCGTGTGCTGCCGGTGCCGTCCTCCTGCCGCGACAAGATCCTGCCCCGGCCCCGCGCGGGTCGGTGAGCAGCGGCGGGGCTGCCTTACTGCTCGGTCAAAGCATTTCTGTGCACCTACGGCATAAAGAGACACGAAACCCATTATTATTTCTGTTATAGAACCAGGGCAGAGACCTGCACCCATCACACGGGAAGGCTATTTCAGCAACAAAGATCTAATAACTCATTTTATGACAAGATGTGACAAATGTAATTACAAGAGGGAAAGGGGCTGAAGATCACGGCAGGGATGTGGCTGTTATCTGAGCTGTCGGTGTCCACCAGCTGACTCCCAGAGTCTCTTGCAAGAGCCAAACCCTCACCAGTTGTCTCTCCACCACCATGGCACTAAAGCACGCCTTCAGTAATAACAGCTTTCCCTTAACAGCCCCGTCTATTCCTGCATGCCGGCTTGCGAAGCGTCGTTTACAGACAATAAGTATCATCATAATGTATGAGCGTCCATGTAATGGGAATTACATGCCCCTTTTCCTCCCCAGGGGTTAGCGTTTCTCTGTTTCTCCACTATTCCGCACAGGCACTGACCTTCCAGGTTCCTCTTCTTTCCAGCAAGGTGAAACAGCTCACGGCAGCATCAGCTGCCTAAACCGCCCATGACAGATAGCTTCAAATAAATAATCCATCAATAAAAGTTCAAAGCTATCCTGAAATGCCGAAAAATTTAGTGTAGCAACTGCACCCAGTGAGGTTGTGTTGGGTAGCTGGAACCCAAATCTATTGTTCTGATAAATAAGAGAGTGTCCTTGACAATATACATGTATAATGAATTGTGAAACATGCTGATTTCAGCAATATATGAAAGAAGTGCAAAAGAAAACGGATTGGTAATTTAGAATGAAACATTTTGTTGAAATATTTCTACTCGTGACGCTGCAGAGAAGGGATGGAAGGACACGCACAGGGCAGCACGGCCACGCAAAGCCCGAAGTTGACAGCAAAACCCTGCAGTCACACCAGCTACTTGCCTCTGATCAGTGCGAATCGGTAATTAGGTTAAGAACTATGTTAAATTCACCACCTGACTGAAAATATTTGGAATTCGAAGTTCCTCTGCTTCAGAGACCCCAAACAGAATCAATTTATGCTGGCTTCAGTGAACAGGGAAAAAGGCATTAAAGTACTGAGTCCGGATGAAAGCCCAACCAGAATCCCTGAAATTAAATGTCAAAACATCCTGGTGTGGAAGTGTATCTATACATCTGCAAACCCACGGAAACAAATCCAGCTCTATTTGTTAGGGAAACCCGTGAAAAACTGTATAGGACGTTACAGTACAAAGTACATGAATGTCAACATGGGCTTTCCAAAAGCTGGTTCCACAGGCTTTCCATTGATCTGTTTGCTTTCAAAACATAAATTTCCCCACGTTGAACTGCACTAAATGCTATTTAGTAGCTAATTAACTTTCTGTGCTGAAAACCTCCTGTAATTGCACTTCTTTCACCTTTTTTAGCCCGTGTCCTCGAGGGAACCGGAGCTGTCCTACGGCATTTGTTCTGCTCATTTCTATCTCACAGGCACAAGTTCCTTCCTGACAGCCGGCTGCCAATCACCGCGCCGGAGGTCACTGGAGACCAAATTAGGAGCACTCTGCCTCTGACAAACTTGCTTTGCTGAGCTTGCCGTAAAGGGAAAATAAAAGGTTATGAAAAATAATTGTATCCTTTCATGCCCAGCACCAGCAAGCAGATTCAACAGCACTTCTAAAAGTCAGAGTATTATTGCTAGTTACTCATCGTTAATGTTATTAGTGACATTCAAAGAACAAGCTGGTTTCATCTTAAAAGTGCCGGGATCCATCGCTGCCCCGGTTCGGGGAAGGAGCTCGAAGCAGGGCGGTGGCTCCAGCTGCAGACATGAGGCCACCTAAGCGGCGCGCACCGTGCCAGGGCTGCAGCCGCGGCATCCGTCCTCTGACCTTGGGCTGGAACAGCAAGTTCACGACCACGGACGGGGCTCTGAACTAACATAAACTCCGCGAACGCCAGCCTGACAAATAAAACATTTTAACAGAAAGCAACGAGGGACTCAAGGAAACCCGATTAATGCAGCTTTGCCTTCTGATAGGCGTAATTGGTTTGTCCTTGAGAAATAAAGATCAAAACAATTCGCTGTTTTACAGGGCTCCTGCCACCCGCACTTACGGTGCCCCGTCTCCAGGCTGCCCGCCTTTGTGCCCCCTGCCCTGCCCACGCCCTTCCTCGCTCTGCTGCCTCCCGGCCCCGTCCTCCAAGTCCCTGGGGCCTGAAGGGAAGCCGAGCAATTTTAGGCAGCAATAGGGGGCATTATTAAAGCAGCCCAGCTCACCTCCGAAGGGTTGCCATGAAGCACTGTGAATTAAACCGAAAGGAAAACAAAATAAACTGAGAATTCTCGAGTTAATTATTTCGAATGTAAATGGGAAAGGAAAAAAAAAATCAGAGGTTTGTAGTGAATTAATGTGTGCTTTAATCTCTTTTATCCAGCCAAAGTCTGGAATGTGATACATGCATTCGTTCAGCTAAAAGACAAGCAATCTTTTTTTTCACAGCTCAGACTTCCGGACAGGTGTAGGCTGCTTAGGTAAAACCCGAGCAAGTTTTCCTCTGTGACTTTTTGTTGCAGTTAGGTAGCAGGGGCAGAATTAGCAGTTCGATGCTTATGAATAAAATACACACAGCTCCCGAGAAGCCAAACACAACAAATCATTTAGAGCCGAGCATATGCTGCTCAATGATGCAAATGTTACCATCACGTTAAGGAAGGAAAATATTCCGAAAGCTCAATGGCAGATTTTCGCAATCCATACAGAGAAGGGGCACCTCGTGCCTAGGCTTTAGCTCATTAATAAATCAATCGAAACGCAACACTTAAAAAAATTCCTTAGATGGAAAAAGTGATTTCTCAGCAAAGCCCCCAAAAGAATGTTTGCTTTTCTGCCTATTCCAGACTAGAAAAGGGGACCTTTCTTACCAGTGTTTATTTTATATTTAAAATCAATGGATTATTTTGCTTTTCTCTTTCAGTTCTATCCATGCAAAAATAAAATTCTACACTAATTATGCTAATTACAATCAAGCCTTCAAAACCTCGGTCCCTTGAAAGCCCTGAAGATTACCTTTGTTCTTGTATACTTGGCTCTGAGCAATGAACTGGGAATTTCAGGGGGAACTTTCTACTGACAGACAAAGTTAACCAACTCCCCGGACTCTGCACTGCCGCTGACCCAGTATTAGCACAGCCAACACCACCCAGAGAGAATTTCGCTGTTTCCACAACACAATGAGGATTTCCCAAGGGGAACGCTTTCTTCAAGTAGCAGAAAAGGGAGAGGAAAACGGAGAGCTGGCTAAAAGCATGTTTCAGAGTTACTGTAAATGCTTAATGCTGTTATAATTGCAAGGACCGAGCCAAGAAGACAGAGACTATGCAGATTTATTTGCATATACTGCTGTTGTACTTTTAGAGGGGACACGCTCTTTATTTTGATCCAGTTAGAGCAATTCTTCCCTCACAAAGCTATGGAGACCTGCCAGCGCAATTTATCTCCGCTCTCAGTCAGGATTTCTGGGCGTTGCGATAACATAAATGAGTAACAGAAGAAATGCGGGGATATCCCGGGAAAAGGCGCTGGGTCGCCGCGCCTCCCCGAGCGAGCAGCCGCCGCTCTCCGCTCTGCCCCTGCCCCTCGCTCGCTGGCTCCACAGGCCCCGAGCCAGGCCCCGAGCCCTCAGGCCCGGCCCCGGCCCCGCGGCCGATCGGCGCCCGCCCCCTGGCGGCCTCGCAGCGCCCAGCCCGGCCCGCGGAGGCAGCCCCGAGGCGCCCCCCGGCCCCGGGGGTCTCGGCCCCCGCCTGCCCCGTGCCAGAGCCCCGCAGCCCCCCCCCCCCGGAGCCTTCGGGGGCCGCTCCGGGCAAAGCCGCCCCTTTCCCCTGCCTGCCGCCGCCCCTCCACAGCGGCGAGTTGAGGGGAAACCTCCGTCTTCAGCCTGGGCGGCTCTCGCTGCCTGTTCCTCAATTAAAATCCGAAATAAATAGCTGCACAATCCCTCTAGCTGTAATTCTAGCTCTCCAGTTAGCTGTCACTATTTTCTTCCACAGAAAGCTGGCAGCAAACCAACGGAGGAAAAAAACCAAACCTGCCATAATTAATGTTCTTGCTGTTCAAATATTTATATAAAGCAAGATAGAGCCGTATGCCTCCGCAATCTCTTGGATCTGTCCAACCTCCTCAGCTCTGCAGCCGGTAACGACGTGAATGGATTGCACAGTGCGCTGACAGCAAGCAGCCAGGGCAGGCTCTCCTCCCGCAGCCCGGCTCGGTGCGGGCCACCTCAAAGTCCTCCCTTGCACGGAGCTTGAGCCTGCCCCCACAGATGAAGGGAAGAAGGATTTGGGGATATTCTTACTGGGCAGCGGTTTGGGTACGAATGGAATGGGGTGCTTCAGCGTTACATCACCGATCAGTCACCCTAACCCAGGGCCTGAATGAGGGGCAGCGCGGCACTCCCTGTGCTCATCCCTGGGGCTGAAGTCGTCAGAAGTAAGACAGCACGACACAAGGTGCTGCACGGCGCTACAGGAGGTTTTGAAGCCAGTGACCAATTCCCCTGGTCCTAAGCACATAATCACCTCTGTTACAACGGCGATGAATTCCCAACCTCTTGATGCCTCCAGAGCTCCTGGCAGCTCACGCTAATTTCAGCTCATTTCCCCTGTAATGCTGCCTCCGGTTTATCCTTCAGAGGTCTGAAAAGCACAAAGGTGAGCTGCCAAAACAACATGACGCAACACCGCCCGCTCTGTCACCACCCGCTCCTGCAGCTGCTGCCACCCTCCGCGGCTCTGCGCCTCCGCTCCCTCCTGAGAAGGTAATTTATTGATTAGCTCCCTGGGAAGAGGCTGAACGACAGGATGTGCAACACATCTGCAAAAATTGCATCAAGTGCGCCAAAGGACTTTCTTCTTGTGGCGTGTGCTTTGCCTAAACTCTCTGTAATAGCTGTTCACGTGAATTCGTGTCGGCTTAGGAGCATGAGAACTGTGCCACAGCTCAGCTCCGTTAGGAAGAGGTTTCATTACTTTTGCTACTAGCTGCTAAAACAATCCCCTTTTTATGAAAGACGTTTGCTCCTTGAATCAGGGGTGGGCCTACTGGTACCCATGACCACGCTGCTCACGTTGCTCTTTACTTCTACTCGTTTCTTGCAGCAAGAGCCCCAGAGCACGGGCTGGCGGCCGCTCCATCACCGTGGCTCTGCTGGCGCAGCTCCAGCCGTGGGCTCGTTCAGCTCCTGCGCCGGGCTCCTGGGCCCAGGCCCTGACCACAGACTGACGCCCCTGCTACTGGTCGGAGAAGCACACCGGTGCCAGCATTTGTCCTCTTCAGCGTTTCTGTATGGTGCTAGTCAGGTAACAAGCGTGGTTTGCTGCTGCAGTGAAAAGCCTTTTGCAGCTCTACCGCCCACTGTAACCGAAAGCTCCTGTTAACCAGCGATCGCAAAAAATTAAAACCATCACTTACAGAGCACTAAGTGCTTCAGCAGCCGATTGTTATAGATCTGATGTCACGGCCAGTTAAAATAACTTCAGAAGTACTGGTTGAAAGACACTGTATAGGTGTCAGATGCTATTTGGTCACCAGGATGTAACGAAAGGCTTTTAGTTTCACTTTACTGATGGGGAAATGGACGCCGAGTAATTTAGCAGGGCAGCAACAAGCCTAAGCTGGGTATGGAGTCCCGTTGTCCTCAATTAGCGCCCTTCAGATCCCGGCAAACGTTTCCTGACAGGCAGCATAGCAACAAATAACAGTGATAAAGGAAAAATAAAAGAGAAAGAAACAATTTTACTTCCAGTATCCCTCCTTTCCTACACAAATGCAGTCAGTGCAAAGCTGCTACCAATGCAGCCATTTCCCGTGTTAGCAACCTGCCCACAGGAACCATGGCACTGGAACGGACAAGGACACAAAACCCAAGAGAGCAAAGCCACCGTTCCACGAGAGAAGAGTGCACGGTCCAGAAACGCCAGGCTCATCTATACAGAGAAGCAAGAATGTGCAGGCTGGTGATGCGACATTCCCCTAGCTCTTAGCCTTAGGAACCGTGTAAGTGGAGGGAAAGCATTGATCGCTGCTTGGGAGCCCTGGCAGCCTTTCAAACTGGGAAGCAAAGAGACAAAAAAAATTAACAATGGATGTGTTTTTATTTCCTTATGTTCTAAAAAGCGAGTTGTTGACTTAAAATGACTGACTCATTGTGCAGCCCAAACGCTTCCAAGCCTGTGCCCCTCTCCTCCCTCGCCGTCCCTGCCCTGCACACGCTGGCACCTTCCTGAAGCTCCCTCTTGGGCCACCTGAGCTGGGCCACCCCCGAGGGTGCTCCGAGGGTGCTCCGCGAGGCAGGTTCAGGCGGATGGATGGACTCGTGACTCCTGGCCACGTAGCTGAGCCATGCCCATCTTGATCTCAACTGATCCAAGTCTAAACGTACATCCCGATTCTTCCTCAGCGTCACCTTTTTCCATTCCTGACTGTATCTAACCGCACGGAAAGGATGGCTGAACCGAAACGCCCGTGCAATGTGTTGCCTCAGCTCTTGAAACAATCACAGAGCAAAGCAGAGTTCTCGTCCTAACAACTCCCCAAAGCTGAGGGAAATAACCAGAAACAGTCGTTCCTCTTCGGAGGGAGGGGGCGGTGACCGGGGGGTAGGGAGGGAGAGGAGCTGAAACAAGCTGCCAGCAGCACAAACTTTGTTCGCACTCCAATTCTGCCTCAGATGGGAAGCTGCCAGCAGGAAAAAAAAAAAAAAAAAAGCACCCTTAAGAAACAAGGAAGCTGTTTCCAAGCTGGTAGTGACTTCTGAAACAGCGGCCCCTGCCCCCTAAAAAGCTGGGATGAACGCAGAAAATCAGAGCACGCTTTCTGACAAGATTTTTGCAGAGTATTCTACACAAAATCTGACTCAAACAGTTTGTAAGCAGCACACGGATCCGCAGATATCATGCACGGGGCTCTATAGGGAAGAACAAATTGGCACAAAAAACGGACACGCTGGACAAAAGCCTTTCAAATCTGAAGTCCCAAACAATGAAAGGTCTGTTTTATTAATCTGCTGCAAATTAGGAGTGCCACATCCACTGTAACAGGCTCCCAGGCTGGTGCCAGGGGAGGTTTAGAGATAAATAAAAGAGGAAGAGCAGCCTCCCGCGACCATCAGCGGTGCATTTTGAAGGCAGCCACTGCAGCGCTGCGGCCGCCAGCAGCAGCCGAGCAGAGCCGGCAGAGGGCTCGCCCGAGCCGGGCTGGGAAGGCAGCAGGGAAGGGCTGCACGCACGCAGCGCGAGGTGCAGGAGATGCAGCAAGCTGCATTTCCTTCCTTCCCCGCCGCCGCCAGCAGCTCGGGGCATCCGCGTTGCCAAACGGCGAAACCGCAGCGCTCCTTGCCCCCGAACGCCACGCGCCCTCAGGGGCGAGGGCCCGGGCGCTGCGCATGGCCTCGCGGCTGGGATCTCCTGCGAGGAGCTCGATCTCCTGGTCTTCAGCAGCTGGGAAAGGACTCCGAGCACATCCCTCGCTGGCCCTCCTTCCAACCCCTACAGCAGGGATAACGATCCCCTGCCCAGCGCGTGGGATGGAGGCCACAGCCTCCCTGCCACGCACTGGGAGAGGGAGGACCAGTCCTTCTTTAAGAAGCTTATTGCTGGAACTCTGAAGCGTTCACAGAAGCATTTTAATTGTATTTTATTCACAAAAAAAGTCAACTACCCTTTATACCATAGGTCAGTATCGCGATCGCCTTGCAATACACTTCTTGGCAACGGGTGTATGACGAAGAACACAGATATTATCACCAAAAAGTGAAAGCAATAGAAGCTTCTCCGGGTTAATTCAAAACATTATCCTGACTGATGATCACTTACAAAAGCTCAGATTGCAGTACTTAAAAAAAAAAAAAGTCCGCTTTTTTTTTACAGTGGCAGAAGCAGGTCAAACATGCTCAGTGTCAGTGCTGCTTCAAGGAAAAAAAAGGTTTCTTAAACAAACTAAGGTGTTGGTGGCAGTGGATTTTAGGGCTTTCTGTTTTTAAAACCACGGCCGACACAATGTCCTCCAAAAGCACGTGCAACTAAAGGGTCAACCACCCAAGAGTAGCCCAGAGCTAGAATAAAATTTGAATCAGAAAACACACCTAGGAGCCAACAGAGGCAAAACTGCAAAATGTGTTTCCCTGAGTCAATCAATACACAAAGAAAGGAAGAACAAAATGCTGGTTAACAGAAAAGACATTTAAGCGTTCAAAGACCTCTCTCAAATTTTTCAAGGTATGTTTCGTACCATTTGTCTCGTGTTCCCAAAGTCTTATAACAATCCTATCCACAGTTTGTTTTTTAAAAAAAAGACCGACACCATACTTTGCAAGCTAAAAGGGATGCTTTCAAATTGACAATGCTCAACACAAGTTGGACACCAGACGCCCCTCGTGAGCACGCCGCAGCTGCTTGCGATGCCGTTCCGCAGCCAGGGAGAGCTGCGGTGGGACGGGACGGGACAGGACAGCGCTGCTCAAACCGCTGCCCACCCAGCCCCAAAAACCCTGCGGGCTTGCAGCTCATTTTAAGCATGCTGCTAGGACACGTACCAAACGCACAGCTGGTAAGATTTCTGAGACCAACTGCATTTAAGTATTTTAAAATATCCAGAAAGAGGTAAATCAGTTACAGTACCTCCTTCACAAGCCTTGTTCTGACTGGCACCCCCTGGCTTTGAGATTAGCCCGTAGAATAGAGGCAAAACCTCTTCCAGTGTCAAGTCTCAATGCAGACGACATTGCTGACACACACAAAGGAGAACTTGTTTTCCCTAATTTCAAGTGTAGCTTCAAATTTCAGCTACATCCTTAAGATCAGCCCTGCAGTGCTTCATAAACACACGTGTCCTCTCCAAGATGGAAACGAGCGATACGCTCAAGAGACCACAGACCAGAAAGCCAGAACCACTGCGGATCAATACAGTAAGTAATAAGCAGTAGTAAGTACATAGGTGCATTACGACGAACTCCTGCTTTGCCCAGATGCCCTCTTTCCCCTACGTGGAGTTTACTGCAGATACCATTGAGAAGCGTTGATATTTTGCTATACCAGCGTTGCCTAAAATATCCAGGTCGAACACGTTAGAATTAATATTTCTGTCTTAAGTGGGACCTTGTTGTGAGCACCAGCACAACGAGCTAACACATGCAGACTCGGTGTCACCACAGTGCCTTACACATACCCGAGGCTTGCAGGAAGTCAAACAGACGCTTTGATGTGGCTCTCCACAAGAAGCAACTAGTACATCTCCTCAGCAGAGCCAATTAGACCAACAAAGGACCGTTCTAATTTAGTAATGCTGCTGCCAGGGCTCAAGACAGTTCATCTGAAAGACCCACACATGCACAGCCCTGCGCGACGGACAAGGAGAAGGTTCACCGAGCAGAAGCAGGACCGGCCGACAAGCAATTTCCTGTAAATTACACAGGTGTCGTAGCAGAGGAGGAATTAAAGCAAGTCTGAAGCCAGACACGGCATTCAGCTCAATGCCAGTGTCAAACTTCTCCATTTCCTCCAGCACCCCCAAGCTCAGCCACCAGCACCCCAGCTATTCACCCAGAAACTGGAGAAAAGGATGAACTCACCTGCTTTCGTTATCCAGAAATACAGAACTACTGCTTTTCCCAAGGGCTTCACTAATGGGAGAGAGGCAGAACGGGGAAGAGAAGGCATCAGAATCAGAGTCAAGAGTACTGTCCCTGCTCACATCATCGGCAGACAGCTCCAAGGAGCCCTCATCCTCCCCCAGCTCTGGCCTGCAGTCCAGACCTTCCTCCGTCCCCTCCACCGACAGCTCCGACCTGTTCTGCTCGTCCTGAGAACTGATTGTCGAGAGGATTCCTGAGTCACTGTGGGCAGGCTGCGGGGAGCGGCGGGCGCCGTCTGCGGCCGGGCAGCACTGGGACAGCTTCTCCCCTTCCGAAGAAGGGGAACTGATGTAAGCCCCATCTTTTACAAGCTGCGATGCAGTCAAGATGTCTTCTTTCAGGATCACTGCCCCTTTCTGCTCGGTGGGAGAAGCCTGCTGGACGATGCCGAAACCCTGAGTGTGGCGACCACGCTTGCGGGGAGCTTTCCGGACAGGGGAGCTCTCGGGAGTGATGTAGCGCAGGGCTTCTTCATCCTGCCTCTGAATGCGGGAGTTCGGGACCCAGGCAAGGATAAGCGTGGTGCCGAGTAGCTCGTCCTTCTCCATGTACAAGCACAAATAGCCTTCAAGGGAGCAAAGCAGCGATCTGTTAGGACGCACATTTATTCCTAGGAAACTGCATAAGCCAGAGATTTGCTCTCCACCACTTCACCACCATTACACTGGGGCAGAACAACCCCTTTTATTTATCAGGAGAGGATTTTGCTAAATGAATTGTGGAGTCCTCAACATCATTCAGTATTTACAAATAACTTCAAGCCTGCATATGGCTTTTGAATAGTCTAAATTCCCTCTGGCCTAAGTGAATGTAGAAATTACATACAATTCTTTCAACTTCCTGGACGGATTACTAATCAAGAGTAAATTCTGCAATATGTTGCCACATGAAAAGCTTTTACTGTTTGTTAGTTAAACAATGTCAAGTGCCAGCTAAACATTTCTTTTTCAAGAATATTTACCTTCGTATAGCCAGAGGGCTACAGTTCTCATGGAAAGCCAATAGAAAAGAGTCACACGCACGAAAGGGGAAGCGTGGGTCAATGTTCACAGAATAATTACTTTTGTGAAGTTAAGCCAGTAGCCACGGCTCTCTTTGATGAGAACATGAAAGAGCACAGTAACAGAAGAGAAGAAAGGGACAGGGGCAGTATTCGTCTTCATTTACTCCAGTGCATGCAGCCACAATCAGGTTTTACTTTCCCTTTACCAATGGGTGTTGAGGCCGCTCCAGCAATGACAGTTACAAGATGACACTTGGCTTCCCTGACCCATACACGTATTTGAAAGAGCAACAGAAGTTACTGCCCTCAAATGACAACTGTTCCTCTTCTGGCAACACAAAAGGATGTATTGAAACAGGTAAATCCACGCTAGCCCAGAAGAGAAAGGAGGAATATCATCAATTTTCCTATTAAAAAGAGAGCTGACAGATCAGCCTGTGGATGGCTTTCCTCAGTCCCCCGTAAGACTGCCTTGCCCCATACCCCGCTAGCACCTCCTCATTCTTTAGAGCCCAAGACGTAGAAACTCCCCGGGAGAGAGAAGAAAAGGGTGAGCGGGCAGCGCCTGCAACTCGCCATCACCTGGGTGGTGCTCCCCGATGCCTTGCAGCAGCTCAGGTGGGTGGACGCAGACATTGTTCTTGGAGTAGATAATCTCCCCGTCAAGTATGGAAGATGAACTGCTGCTGCCACCAGGATTCAGGGTCAGGAGGTCAGAAGCTTTAGAAGAGGCACGTCGGAGGAGTCGCCCCAGAGACATTGCCAAGGAAATGTTTCCATTATCTGTCAGCTTTAATCAGGAGCCAAATTCAGAAGATCTGTCAAGAAGGAGGAAAGAATAGCGTTAGAACAAATACAAGGACGGCACAGCACATGCCTACCGCTGTCTGAGAAGGAAGAAGTCTCCCATCGACTGCTGCGTCATTTCTACAACTCAAGAAAGAGAGATCCAGAGTATCCAAGTCTAACATCACCTCTATATTCTAAAGATTCTAAAGTACAGAACCCTGGGATGTTTTTCTTGGCTGTGAAGGAGAAAAAAAAAACACAACAAAACAACAACAACAAAACACATTTTAATAGTTACTGCGGGGAAGAAACAGAAAAATAATGCTTGTCACTGAAAATTGCCCATTAAGGGAATAGCTCCGAGGTGCAGAGCTGCCCCATGTATCACTGTCCTGGGGATGTCAAAGAGAATCAGAGTACACCCTAGAGGATTCCTTCAGCACAGAATAACTACTGCACAGCCACAAGAACACTAAACGTGGGGCTGCTGCTTCATCCACGGCACAGTAACCAGTGATCTCCAAGTGAATATTAATCAAAACACGTTCATCTAGTGCTTACCAATTTTTAGCATAATCCTGCTGGGGGTTTTGAAGGATTTTTTTTTTTTTGGAGTGCTGATGGTTAAAAAGGGCTCTCTTGCCACTTATCTCTGAAAAAGCTACGTTCAACAGAGTGGACAGACTCCAATAACCGAGCATGCCAACTCACGGCAGATATTTCATCTATCAGTAGTAACTTTTGCTATCTGTAGCGTACAACCCCCAGCTAACCACCCAGTAAGCTGAGCACACAAACGGGAGATGCTCTTCAAGGGGGCAGATGAGGAGCTCTATGGTAAATCCCGAGGGGTCACTCAAGCCACAAACTATTTAGCAGATGAATCAGGAAGACGACTTGATGTGGAGAAAGGGCAGGTGGGTCTCGCACAAAGCAGCGCCGCAGGTAGCCCAACACCAGGCGAAGCAGAGCAGGCTCTACCTCCTGCTACCACCCCTTGCCGGGGAGCACAGCGTCAGCAGCACTGCGGTTTCTGTTCTGCCAAAAGCACACGAGGAGAAGGAACGTCTCCTCTTGTTCCTTTGGATTTGCAGGGCCTCGCTCGCTAGTGAACGGGCCGGCCTGACCTAGCAGGCACGCTGCACACAGCTGCGGCGCGCGGAGATCAGCGCTGCGCGTTCCTCCTGACGAGTCGCACGCCACGGTCCGCAGAGCGCACAACAGGGGCAGCCAGAAAGAGAAAGAAAAGCAGACAGGCTCGGACTTGCTCTGTCAGGGGGCATGGTGTGCAGGAAATGTTTAGGGGTGTAAGGCGAGCTCAGCTTAACGCTGAATAGCTGTGATTTCTTTAAACCCGGTTTTAACAGTATCTCCGGATAAACGAGGAAGGGGGGAGGCAGAGAGAGCAAACAGAAAGCAGCACTTTCCAAAAAGCAGAGTGAGAGCTGCAGGGGAGGAACGCAGCTGTCCCAGTTCGGATTGGGTTTTGCATACAGAAGATAGCAAACGAGACCGCTGAGTGGTTGACAGAGCCTTCATGAAAGGACAAGGTGCTGGTTTATCTGGCACTTGCTAGATTTGTCAGGTTGAATCACAGCATAAGCAGGTTTTGCTTTTCAGTATTCGCTGGAACTTGATGGAGAAGCCTCAGCCCTGCTGTGTGCAGTGTTCATCATGTGTTCAGGAGAAGAGATTTAGTCTGCAAGTCCTACACACCATTGTCTCCTTCCAGCACCAAATACAATGTGTATTTTCATGTCTCAGCCCTGAGAAACAAACACAGAGGGAGCCATAGGCTCATTCTTGTCCAGATCATCAAAAAACACAGTCATGTTTCATGCTGTAGGTTGTATCTTGGAGAAAGTTATTGGCTACAGAACGAGTCACCTTTCCTCTTATTGCACTCCGCAAGCATACAACCAGTAAACTCTGCTGCAATCCCTCCTTCCTGCCACCACGTTACAACACACCATTTCAACACTGCTGAGGGAGTCCGAAGCAGTGATGTGGAGCAGCCTGCACGGCATCGGGGGCCCTGCACTTCCCACCTGAGGAGGTTATCACGTTGAGCTCTTGCCGCGTTTTGTAGGCAGCGCACTCTGCCCAGCTATGCCCCCCTGCCGTCAAAGCCGAAACCAGCCCGAATATCCAGACCTTTAGCTACGCCAGCAATTTCATCCGGACTCTAAAAAGGCAAAACCTGCATAAGCAAGGAAGGAAGGCGGTATCAAGGTGCTGCGGCTGTTGACCAGGGAATGCTTACTCAGAAAACACAAGTGAGTTTTTCCTGCTAAGGACAGCAGATGGAGATGCAGGCACGAAACAAGAGCTTCTATGATGTCCTACTGCAGCTCTCCAGGGGCTCGCAGGAATGCAGGAAGAAGTAAAGAGGTTCTCTGCCAAGAGAGGCAACATTTAATTAGCTTTTACCTAGCATAGAAAGAACAAAGCAACAGGTAGAGATCAAAAGCTGCTCCCTGGAAAGCAGGAGGAATTTGAAGGTAAATATCACTTTGATCCTGCAGAACACCTGTTGTTGCTTCAGCACTGCCCTGGTGTGCAGGTGGAAGGTGCTGCAGGTACACACACACGTAAGCAGTCTGGAAAGAGGAAAAAAGGCCAGGAGATCCAGAATACGGCACCTTGCCAATATGGAAATTTAATGTGTTACATTTGTCTTCCCTGCAGAAGAGCTATCCACCAGAGGTCAATAAGAAGTCCACTATGATGCTGCAAACAAAAAGCCAGACTTCCTGGGATATATGAATTCCATCAGCATGACTCTAATTAATCCTTTTAGCGTTGCCACAGGCTAGGGAATTCTGTCTAACTTCGGACACAGCTAGAGAGATCAGATGCAAGTCACTGGACAGTTTCAGAAGAGTGACGGGAGCAATCTGGGGCATGGAAAGAGATTGGCAAGGAAAGATAAACGGGAAATGCATTAAAAATCTTCATACACCTGAATTGTTACTGCCAAAGGAAGGAAGAGCTGTCTATGGAGGATAGGAGAGGTAGTAAGGCAACTTGACTAAACTAAGTATTCCTTGCCGCAGTCTTTTCTCACAGCAGGGAGATAATGGTGTACCTGGATAGAGCAACCCAAAGAAACCATTTACATCGCTGGGGGTTTCAAATACAGGGTTCAGAAACAGATACCCAGGAGGAATTACTCAGGCAGTCGGTCCTAGCTAGGACCAGCTGACGGACTGCACCTCTGAGTGTCATCTAGTCTCCTTGTGCAACCCCACAACTCTCCGAAACGCAGCCTGTGAATCTGCCTGTCCTTTCCAAACAACATGAGTTCATACAACACAAACCAGCGAGTACCAAACCCACCCAACCTGCGGGGTTTGCTCCATTCTGTGCCCTCTCCCGTGTGGGACAGCGCCTGCATGCAGGGCCCACGGGGCCTGGGTTGTGAGAAGCAGGTGCTGCCGCTGCCTCTTGTACGGCTTGGGAGGCAGGCAGGGACTCTGTCCTACAGCTAGGGCAGCATGAAATTCACAGTGTTAAAAACATACTTCTCATATTAATTTTCTATTTATCCCTGATCTGAAGGGATTCTTTTCAATGTGGCAGAGCCAACCCAGTTCTCCAGACGCTGAAGCACTGAATTAGCTGATAAGCTCTTGCTCAGTGCCAATATTTATTAAGCACATATACATTTTCTTCTCCCACACATCAACTGTTGTCGCTAAAATCTTTGCTACAGCTAGCGAGTCTGTTCTCACAGCCCCTGGCTGCTCTCCCAGTCGGTGCCAGCACTTCTCAGCTACACGAGACCTCAGAAACGCGCTGGGCAGCCAGCTCCTGAAGTCACCCCGGTGCCCTCTTCGCAAGAGCCTGACCCGTTCCAGCCAGCAGCATCTCAAGTAACGCTGGCTTCTCGCCTCGCTTGGAAATGCCCTTCCCCTGCTCATAAACAACAAAATCCTGTTTGGCTTGGCAGATCGCACCCTCACCTTGGCAGACGCTGCCGGACCAAATGTTGCTGCCTCCGGTTGCGCAGGATTCCTGTCTCTGGGAAAGGAGGGCAACGCGGGGCTCCTGCCTGGGCTGACACAGGCTCCAGCGCATTACTCACAGTCTGTGCAGCGCGCACGGACACTGGAGCGAAGCCACAAGGCTCCTCTCACAAAAAGCTTTGCCTAGGGGGGCATACGACAGGCTGTGCTCCGGGGAGGGCTGCAGCCTGCAAGTCACGACGCCGGACACTGTGTCTGGCAGCAGACCTCCTGGCTCCAAGGGCAAATTTTCTTTGCAAGAGTTTAATAAACCTACAAGCAAAATAAGCCAAACTACAGGGCTCTTGAAGTGAAACATGAGACCCACAGCATGTCTGGACACAAAGAATAAACAAGAGCTGTCAAAATCAGCCCCAAATTTGAGCTTGAAACACCACAAAAAAGAAAAGCGCAGCAGGCGTTTCCCCCTCCCCCTTTTTTTTTCCCTTAGTAACTTGCATTTAATTTCACACATTAAAGGAATACGGATTCACTGCACAGCAGAGGTCTCAAAACCCGCAGAAGTTGCTGCTTCCTCCTCGCGTTGGGAAGAGCAAATGCTAAGCTTGCATTTCTGGCAACCCGCAGCAGAAGAGCTGGGAGTCAGGGCTCAGCGGCTCGCCAGCCCTCTTCAGGGCTTTCTGCACACCCCTCAGCTGGGCACTCACTTGATCAGCACTCCTCTACGTATACACGAGAGCGGTTGCAGCGACCTTCCCTTTGTATTGGAATACCTCTACATGAGGAAAAAAAATGCTTTCAAAACTGCTAGCTATTAGCTAGAGCTATTTAAGATGACCTAGCCAAATCAAGGAAAAAAAACGTTTACCGCAGGGAGCCATTCTGAAGTCATCCCGTTTCACGGGGAGAATTATGTAGGTCACCAAAAAGTCTTTCATTTCTGACCTGCAGGTGCAGCAGCGTGGCACGCAGAGTGCAGAGCAAAGGGAAAAGTAACAGCAGTCACCAGTGAAGGCTGAAATCCTGACGCTCGCGGTACTCGGGTTCCAGTCACTTCAGTGGAGCGGATTTTGCTCAGATGCATCTCAGCTGAGAAGGTAAAAAAAGGGACAGCAGACTAAATACCGCAAGTTGTGACTCAGAGATAAAAAGGGAAATGAAATACGATCATTGGAGCCTGCTGGCTGCTCCCAGCCACACCTGCTTCGGCATAAAAAAAGCAAACAAAAAGCTTTCCACTCCTCCAGCACTAAAAGTCAAACTGCAACATACGCTTTAGTGCTAGGAAATTATTTGCGCCATATGTCCCCGTGTCCCGAGATTAACCATCATTTCATATTCCTTAAGCGCAGCAGCTAGCGTTGTAACGGCTTTTTATTTACGATGCCCCGTAGCCACGGCCTGATAACTCTCGCAGCACTGGATGCCCAAATAGCGGCTAAAGAATCCCAGGAGCCCTGTTTGACGGACAGGCTGACAAACTAATTGCAAAGATTTCCCCCCCCCCCGTACATCACAAAGCCAGATACTCTGCACCTCCAACAAAGGCTCGGAAAAGCAGCTGTCAGAAACTTCTCCGGCTGCAGCCGAGTTACGGCCAGGCTGAGAACCAGCGGCCGCGCGTCCACGAGCTCCAAGGCGGCTCCCCCCACAGCACCAGCAAGCCCGGCACCTGCGCTCCGCGCTGCCCGGGCAGCGGCTGCCCCTCACGTTCCTGCCGTTTTCTCTTAGATCTCTCCTTTTTACTGCTTCCTACTCGTTATCGCCAATTAATATCGCGACACCTCGGCGGGGCACGGTGCCGCTCTGCGAGCGGGCCGGGGGGCAGAGGCGGCAGGGAAGGGGCTGGTCACAGCCCACCGGCACTCGGCCCCCGCCCGGGGAGCCCCCAGGCCCCGCCTGGGCACCGAGGGGGGGACCCGAGCGGGGCCTGCCCGGGCCGAGCGGGCTCGGCGGGGCCCGGGGGGCGCTCCGGGGGTTGCTCCGGGGCTCGGGGGGGGGGGCGGGTCCGTGAGGCTGGGGGGGAGCGGGGCGGGAGGGGAGACAAAGAGCGGGGGTACGGAGCGGAGCGGAGCACCGGGCGGCGGCGTGCCCCGTGCCCCCTGCCTCCCCCCGGCGGGGCCAGCACCGGGCCCGGCCGCGCCCCGGCCCCGCCGCCCCCAGCCCCGGTTGGTCCCGGCAGAGCCGAGCCCGGGGAAGCTGCCCCGGGGAGGGAAGGCAGCGGAGGGCACGGACCCGGCGCGTGTCCGCGTGTCGGGGCGGGGACACCGGCACCGTCCCCCGGGGATCACCGGGACCCCCCCGTCCCGTCCCGCCCCGCCCCGCCCCGCCGGGTCCCGTCCCGCACCCACCGGGTCCTGCGTGGGGGCCCCCGACCGCCTCCTGCCGCCCCGGCCCGGCGGGGTGTGCCCGCCCCGCCCCGGTGGGGGCCCGCCCGGTGCCGGCCCCGCCCGCTGAAGGGCTCCGGGGAACGGCGAACCCCTCCCCGCCCCCCCCCTCCCGGTGCCGTTACCTGCGGCGGGGCCGGGCCCGGAGGAGGCGGCGGCGGCGGCGGGCTGAGGTGGTGCGGCCCGCGCCCCCCCCTCCCCGCTCCGCAGTGGTGCGGCCCGAGACACCCCCCCCATTCCCCCCCCGCCCGAGGGTGCAGTGGTGCGGCCCGCAGCGGTCACGTGACCGGGTGTTGACGCGTCGCCTGGCAACGGGAAGATGGCGGAGCCGGCGGCGGTGAGTGAGGGCCCGGCCTGCTCCCGCCGCGGGGCTCGGCCTGACGGTGGCGGGGGGCGCCCGGTGACCCACGCCCGGCTCCCGGCCCTGCCGGGCCGGTCCCGGGAAGGTGAAGTGCCGGGCAAGGCCCGTGCGCGTTCCCTGCGGGCCGCTGTCCGCCCGGAGGCGTTGTCGGTGGGAAGAAGTCAGCCGTCGGTTACCGCGGGCCGGTTCCGCACCCAGAACAGGCCGCTGGAAAGCCAATTTCGTGGCCTTGTCTGGGCTTCTCGCGTGGCTCTTGGCGTTTTTTGCCGTAGGCAAATTAGAAAGGAAGTTCTCCACGTGCTGCAGGTGTGCCCGCGTGCGCTTATTTATTTTTTATTTTTTTAAGTCTGTTAGTGATAACAAACTGCAAGCATCTTCTGGGTGCCGCACGAAGTTTGGATTTGACAGCTGGTGATAAGGGATAAAACAGGGTCTCTTTTTAAAGAAAGAAAGAAGTGAATAGTTTGGCCCCGCGTTCTTTAATGAATCCCTTAGGGAACTTTTTTTCTTTAGGCCTGACTTATAAATGCTTGAAGCTTTAAAGTGGCGTGGAGGATTTTTTGAGGATCTTTGCTATCTTAACGCTGGCTTGGTGAACTTTTTTGCAAATTAGGTTAAACTTATAAATGAAACTTGTGTGCGCTGTGACAGAAATCAGTCCTTAGAGTACCGTACTGTTAACATTAAATGAAGCATGCCACCTGTTATCGCTCCGTTATTCTGCTTTTTGCCTGTGTTGTGTGCTAGACAACAGAGGCAGAGAATGGGAATGGCAATGAAGAGGACGCAATCTTATTCACAGAACGCATGGCCACTATTTGTACGATCAAGCTCTCCTGTTCCAGAAGCAGTTTTACTGATGCAACTGCAAAATCAGAACTACAAGAGAGGGAAGTGACCTGGTCTGACGTGAAGTATACAAAAGCTCTGACAAAACTGGAGAGGTTCCTTTGCTGTGTTATATCTTTGTACAGTTTCTTTTGTCAGGAATGGCACAGGTTTGCCAGCGTATCCGTGGGCTGACTTTACAACAAGGCTTTTTTGTTGATTCTTTGCCTGTATCGTTCATATCTCATAATGACAAAAATGAGCAGATTTTTAGGTGCAGATAGAGTGAAAAGCTGATTCTAGTGGTGTATTTCATGTCCTAGGAAAAATCTCCTGAGGCTTTCTCTGCCAAAGTGGAGTTTGATGGTAGCCCTCCTGAACTGGGAGAGATGGAGCAGCCCGCAGCTGAGACAGACAGCCCTTCCCGTGCGTCTCCAGGAGCTCCTATGCAGGCACCTGCGTTTTCAGTGGAGATGAGCAGCTGCACAGAGCCAGGTACAATTCAGTTCCTTAGTAATGTTACAATACGTGATGCTATCTAACAAGCACAGTATCTAGCTTTCTCCATTTCTCATCATTGTGAATGTAGCCTTAGGCACAGTACTATAAAACATAAGGTTTTTTTTTTTTTTTCTTTTTTCAGAATCTGTCTTTGAGCAATTAGGTCAGCTTGCTAATGAGCATGGTGGCCAAAGGCAGGAACAGGAAGGCCAGCAGCCTGGAACTGAGGAAAATGAAATAAGTGGAAGAAGTGAGGAAACAGCAGAAGAAACACAACTGGTTGTCTTGGATCCAGAACACGTGAGAAGTCTCCAGAGCTTGCCATTCGTTACTGCGGGCTTGTTATTTGTGTTCATAGCTATTGAAAACATGAGGCAAACTGTAGGCAGTGGCTTAGCTGTATGCTAATACTACCTTCTTACAAACAGCTTTTGCAAAACTGCTAACTCCTCAATATTAAACTCAAAGTTGTAATTTCAAAAGTGAGCAATGTAGTGGGCATATCTGATATTATTTACTCCTGAAAGAGAAGTACTTGCATCAAGAGTGAGTAGAGGGGTTCTCAGGTGTAGCTCTCCTGATGTTTCTGATTTTTAAATATTCTCAGCAGTCGTCTTCTGATTTCAAGAAACACCCGCAGTAAAACTCCTTCTGCAGTGAGTGTAGCTAGAATGGGAATGCAAGCCACCATGGGAGAGAATACCATGTTTAAGCAATAGTGGGAGTAGTACTAAGATTCCTTCATAAATTATTTACATGAGTGTGTTAAAATTATCAACGTCATACTTTTTTACAGCCTCTGATGAGAAGATTCCAGGCTGCCCTAAAGAATTACCTTATTAAGCAGATGGAAAAAGTGAATCTAGAGCTTCGGGAACTGGTACATAGCACTCTTTCTTTGCCTTCTCGCTGCATCCCATCCCTGTCCAAGCTGAAGTGAGATAACCAACTTCCTCTTGTGTTTGCAGAGGACAGCAACGAAGAAGAGCAAAGTACAGAGAGAAGAGCTTGGGGTGATTCTTTACGGAGTGCAGCAGCAGCTGGCCCACCTGCAGATGGAACTGGAGAAGAGCCATGAGCGTCATTCTCAGACAGCCACAGCACGTTTGCAGCTAGAAGAGGAGCTGAAGGGCCTCAGGCTGACTTACAAGAAAGTGTGTCAGAATACAGATGATGAACGCAAGAAAGGTGACTGAGGCAGTCCTTGTAATATTGCCCTAATTCTAGCCCTATATGAAGAAACGAATTTGAATACAAGCCAAGCATTAGATTTTAGAGTATGGTAAATTTCACAGGGATTGATGCACCCACTGAGAAATTTTATAGAGATGTCTGGTTGCCATACAATTTATGTTGCTATGTTCTACTGCTGAGAAGGACTTCAGGGCTGAAACTAGAACTCCTCCTGGCGGGTAGGCTGTTCTGTGATTTAGCAGAAGGAAAATGCCCATCATTTGGTGTCTGTGTCTCTGTAAGAGTGTGCTTAAAATGCAAAGATGGTAGGCATTTAGGAGCATCTATGAGCATGAGAGCACCGTCCATGTGGCAGCCTATTCCAGTCAAATAAATGGACTTAATTCAGTTTTTCTTTGTTGCAGGCATTTGGATAGGTTACAGTAAACTATTTCAATGGTGAGGATCGTGAAGAATTAAAATAGATAGCCTAGATTTTTTTGCAGTTTATTTTAAAAATAAAAAATCAAAGAAGCATTCAACAGTCTGAGAAAGAGACAGTTCTGTTTTGCGGCAGAGGAATGGGTTCACAGCCTCCTGAAGCCCTTCCTTTGATTTCCTGGGGTTCTGTTTGCTGAGAACTGAGGAACCACTTACCAAGACTTTTAAATTCGCCTATGGAGCTGTAATCCATAGCTGATGTCAATTCTCACTTGAGGGAGGGCTAATTTAGCCGGTGGGCATCTGGATTTTGCTTGGATGCTTCTGTGTTTCCTTCCCTTTTATCTCTGCTTGACGTGTGTCCTACAGACATACTTTTTGGTAAATATTCTTTCTCCTGCCACCCCAGTTTCTGCAATGCAGACCCAAGTGGAAAACTTGGCCTTGCACCTCTTCTACATGCAGAATATGGATGAGGATATGTATCGTAATATCTTACTGACGAAACAATCAGCAAAGAAGGCTGAGGCACAGAAGGTCCAGGCTGAGGTGGAAAAGAAAAAACAGGTATCGATTAAAATCGTCTGCCTTTAAATAAATAAAGACAGGTGGCAGTGGTGAGTCTTGGAGGAGGTGCTGCCTTCTTAGAAGAAAGGCTATAATGGCAGACTTAGGGAAGGTGTGTGGGGATTTTTTCCCAAATAATTGGAAGGGAAAAAAACAAACAAACAAAAACAACAACAAGGCAGTCCCCTCTAAAAATGAGGGGAAAAAACACTACCAAGGTAGTGGCATGTACTGCCAAAGTTTTGTTTTTTTTTTTTTGTCAAGCCTTTGAATAGTAAATCGCTCTTTATGCAAGCAAAGGGAGGTGAAGGCAGAAAGATATTTAGTGAAGAATTATCTTATGTTCAAGTTTCAAGAATTATTCTGAGTCACGAGTTTCACAATGAAGAGCAAACTTTGAAAATGAAATGAATCTGTTTGTGTGCTGGAGCTCCCTCTGCTGCCTTCCGTTTGCAGCAGGATGCAGACATTGCTTACGATTCTGCATTAAAAAATAAACATTTGAAGTAGAATGGATTTAGGTGTTTTTTAACAAAGCATTTTAAAGCATAAATTATTAAGATTCCCAGCTATTGCAGAGGTGTTGCAATATAATATATACTGACAGGAATGAATGCTAATTCAGATCTAAAGTATCAATTTACTAATGTGAATGGAATAATAATTAAAAAAAAATCAGTAAAGGAGGACTCGTTCTTCTATAAATTGCTTCTGCTGCATTTATGACAGTCATTCATACTTGAATGGAAAAGGTTCACTAAAGGTTCTAATCCAGTTGCTAATTTAATCCTGTTTCTAGCCTATGTTATGTTATTCTTGTTGAACGTAGTTGATTAAGACCAAGATCGTATTACTCCGGAACTGTTTTGATTCTGACTCTTTAGGATCTCCTAGTGGACCGCTTGACAAGAAAAGCTTATGAACTACAAGAACAGATTGCTTTGTTTGAAGCTCAGTTTGTGGCCCAGGCAGAGGACACAAAAGTAACTCGACAAGCAGTAAATGAGGTAGGAAGTGCTTTTTTTTTTTTGCTTCTGGTTAATATTTCCCTCTGGAGAGACTGCCCCTGTTGGCTTATGCTCACGTGATACGTACAGTATGGGCCAGAGTTTTATAGTTTGTTCCTGTTTGCTGGCACGAAGACTTTTTTTTCCCTTTGTCCTTAAGAGTTGTCTGTAAATCACTTCCTCCTCCACTTTCTCAGCATTTTTTTTTTTTCTTGGAGAACTATAACTTTTCTGTGCTCTGGTGTGACAATAAACCAGACATATAAATTGAAGCTGTTCCTGCCCAGCATATTGTGTACAGAAAAAAGCATTGCATTGTAATGTGAATTTGGTTTTGCAGCTCGTTACAGGGTTAGCCTGTTCACAAATTCTCTCTTCCCTAGGCTTGTATGGAGGTACAGGCTATTAACGTGGAGAAGAAGCGATTGATGAACCACTGGACTAATAGCTTGGCTGGAATGAAGCAAAGAGATGAGGTCTATATTGCCACACAAGAGTTGCTGAGGTATGGCATTTGAGAACCATCCCAGGAAAGACCTCAAATAATTTGGGTAGGAGAGATTCTAAAAGGGACAGTATGTCTTCTGACAAGTTTGTTACTGTATGTGCAGAATATGTTAGAAAAAGTCTGCGGCTCTGAAGCACATAATATGTTTAATGGCTAAGAAGTACACTTCTTTGTTACTATTTTTTACCCCACAACACAACTGTCACTTGAAGTAGTTTTTCTTTTTAAAAGCTGCTTAAAATTTCTTCTGTTTGTATTTTATTCCTTCAAAAAGTTACTTCACTTTTGCACTATCTCACGGTCCAAAGACATAGACATCAAGAAGGATTTATGTATCACTTTTGGTTAGGATTTTGTGATGCCTTTAGTAGTTTTCAGGAAAGCCATCCTATTGTTGCCAAATGAAGGTTTTATTTAGCTTGGAGTCTTAGAACTTGACTTATTCTCTGAGACCAAACAATATATTTTAAATGTTGTCATCCACCAGGAAAAGAATGGGAAAGAGTGGCAGGGGAGGAAATGAAAGAAGAAAATAATTTTCTTACATATATTTCCTTTTAAATCTTAGTATCTCCATCCATCTTTTGATAACTCTGCACTATCACAGTAGAATAGCCTTTATAAAGATCTTCCTTCTCTGTTCATTTGTTGCTGCAATAGCATGTTTGAAAAGAGCAATATTAGATGACTGTTCAGCACGTGAATCAATCCACATGATGATTTTCCATCCTCTTTGCCTCTTCAGCAAGCACAGACATGACCTCAGGACCCTAGAAACAGACATAGATATCTGCAGAAAGTCAATCAGGAAGGAGGAGGAGAAGAATGAGATGCTTGTCACCATCCTGAGCCGTTCACAGAATGATACCAACACAACAAAGAAACTGATTGCACGATGTGTTTCAAAGCAGGAGGCCTTGAAGATAGAAACTAGCACCTATTCTCGCGTTCTCCATGAGACAGAGCAGACCATCAGTAGGATCAAGATGGTGAGAAGAGTCACTTGGAAGAAGAAACCTTTTGAACTGTACATAAGTATTTAATACCCTTCCCCAAACAGTTGTAGTGATTCTCTCCTGAGCCTTCCCTATCCTTTTAGGATCAAGCTGCTTGTCTGAACGAGTTGTTATCCATCAGTAAGGATATAGAGAAAGGAACTGAAACCAAAGAGCAGATGGAGAGTGAGATCATGGCAAAGCTTCAGGAACAGATGATGTCCAGCAAAGCAGAAAAGCAAACCTCACAGCTGGTTGCAAAACTTCATCAGAGAAAAATGGATCTGGTATGGTATCTCCTCCGTTTGGGAGGGCAGGGGAAGGAAACAGGTTGCAGTCATGGCCTAGCGTAGTGTTTGTCAAGTGTGTTCTGTCAGTGTCTTTTTGCTTCTCATCTTTAGCTCTGCAATTGAAGCTCTGCTGGGTTTTGATTCCATTTTAGCTCGTCCAGTGATCTCTTTGCAGGATGTTGGTGTATGCAAAGGAGTTTGTCAGAAAAGCCGGGCACGTAACATACCATTCTTTCTTTACTTAAAGAAAGAAAGAAAACAGGGCAGAATGATGAATCCTTGGAATATTTACTATAACGTGTTACAAGTTCTTACATCTTTGAAGAAAATAGTGCACATGTGGTACTTCTCTTTTGCCTATTAAAGGCACGTGATACATGTATACTCTCAGCTTCTAAATAAGGCTTCCAGTCTAAGGAACAGTCAAAACAGACTCGTGGTTCTTTATGGCTTAATAAGTTGCTCAAGTTTTGCTCTCTTTGGGAGTGTGAACAGATAAGAAAACTAGAAGATTCAGCACAGTATTTATCACACTGAGTTGTGTGGGCTGGCACTAATGCTTCATGCTCACACCTCTGCACAGGTGTTTTTAAATCAGGTGCATTTCTTAAGTGCCTGGAAGACTGCAAGGGTTGGTTTCCATTGTGAGAAAAGAGTGATGTATTACAGGGTTTTGGAATTTTTAGGCTTCTTAATACTTTCCAACAACCTTATGACAGGGGTAACTATTGCTATCCCCTGCCAGTAGATGGGGAAACAAAGGCACTGCGATGGTATGTAGATTTCTTACAGCTTGTAACACAGACCGGGGGTAGAATCTGAAGTCCTTGATTCCTGTTCTTTGGTAAGTGGGCATTACAAAACAGTGTCACCAGCAGTAACTCATTGGCATGCCTTCTGTCTGTCTGTTATTAGGAACTGCATTTTTCCAAGGTTGAGAATGACATGACCCAGGTTATTATGAATACAACACACACTAACTGCAGGCTGACAATTCTCCAAAAAACGCTTTGTGAGCTGAACAAGGAAATAAAAAATATCCATGATCTGATCAGTCGTAGTGAAAGTGAGATTGCAAAGTGCAGTCTTCTGATTGAGAACAAGCAAGGGGCCATCAGGCAGTACAACAAGAAGTTGGAGGTGCTTCTTTCTCAGCAGGGGGTATGTACTTTTGCATTTCTGTCCCAAATTTGATTTTAATGTTTGTGGTGGCCACAGATGTTTTTGATAATTGTAATTGCATAAGTGTCAGTTAAAACTTTCAGGCATCCGTATGGTGATTGAAAAGCTGCTCTAGTTAATGTAACTGTTTATATTTGTCAAGCAGTTCTTAATGCATGCAAAGAGGAGCTGGCACAGGGAACTGCTGCAAAACGAGGGTGTGCCTAATGCAGAAGTCTGCAGGGAGTTGTCTGTACCTGATGAAAATATCAAATGACATCAGTACTCTGGGAGTAAATAGGATAACATTATAAGATCTAGAAAGACTGACAAGGGGAGAATAGAACAGGCTGAGTGACTCAATCTTGCCCTCATCCAGGGGCAAGAATTAGGACCATTGGAAATTGAGGTCAACAGGCTGACCAAGCAGATAGAAGAACGTAATTCTGAGGTATTGACGCTACAGAAGTACTGGCTCAATCTGCAGAAAGAGCTGGTCAAGCTAACCCATGAACAGGAGGATCAAATAACCTCCTTGGATATGTTAAAGAAACAGATCACAATAATGCAGCAGAAGAAAGTGCGCACTGAAAGTAAGTCATTCCCTAACTCTTTTTTTTTAAAACATTCGTCCATGAATGGAGGAAAAAAAAGGGGAGCAAAGGCTTACAGACGGGTTATGTTAATTCTTCACCAAAGAATGCCCTCCGTGTTTGATACACGTGTAAGCAAGAATGCATACGGCCCCAGTACTACACTCTGGGACTAAGAGCCAGGCACCTTCTGCCGTTTTGTTGGTCATTATGTCCTATCATGATCGATCCTGCTGTCTTAACTGACACAGTTGACCCTAAGTGACCTTGTCATCTGTTACATGCCTTTAAATAAGTTTGCAAATAGTGGGTAGGCAAATATTCCCACCGATGATAGCAGTTCCCGTGGCCAAAACCAACTCTTTTTCATAGTGGTAGTCTCTTTCAAAACCTTTATCTGGTTTTTGGGCTTTGTGGAAAAATGTTTTGGCTGGGTTTGTGGGACACAGGTGGCTACATGTGCAATGTTATCTGGTTTCAGCAGTTCGGTATAACTTGGTTGTATTCAATCCAGTGCTCTTGGGAATTTAAAATCTTTCTTTTATTTCTGATCACCTGTAGATGAAATTCAGCAGGAAATAAAAGAGCAGAAAGATATCGAACGTCACATGAAGAGCATGTCAAATGACTTGATAAAGCTGAATGTGTTGATCAACAAGAATAACAGCAGCTTCACGGAGCTGCAATATGGCAACATCATCACAGAGAATGAGTTCATACGCTCTCTCAAGGTACAGAGGCTCAACTTCTCATTTCTAGGTCACAGACTCCCAGGCTATTCCGTGACTGGGCTTTTGAGAGATCTGTACAGCAGGTAGCCCAGAAGAAAATAGCTGTGTGGTATAAAACAGTATGGCCAAATGGAAATTATGTAGTTATTCACACACACAAATTGTGCATTTCTTCATGGCTTAATGACTTTTATTACACAGCAGAAACAGGTCAGGTATGCCATTTGTCGGGTATAAGAGAATGACAACCGAAAAGGATGTGTAGATCAGAGGCGAACAGTGATGCTGTAAATCTTTCTCAGTCTGATAACTTTGCATTGTTTTATGCTTCCCAAATCTAGGCAGCAGAAAAAGAATCAATTGAGATGCAGGAGAAGCACAGCCGATTGACTGAGGAGAAGGAAAGACTCTTAAACAGCCTGGTGGAAGCAGAGTAGGTACCAGAGTGATTCTTGCTTTATGCCACAGTCTTAGAACTTTTGTGTATATATACCCATGTTACCTTTTTTCTCCACTCACCAAACTTAGCCAGCACCGGCAAATGCACTTCTGTCCTTCTTGGAGAAGATTAAAGGAGTTTAATAAATTTTTGGAATGCAGAAACTGAAAAGTGGTTTAGCTAACTCTGGAACCAGCAAGAGACAAGATAATACTGGTTTTAATGATTCCAGCATACCTATTTGTGCTGAATGTCACCGAGATCTGTATGGGAAGACTGCATATGCTATCTCCCCTGCCAGTAACCCAAAGCAAGCGTGCTGTACTGGGCAATTAATTGAGTCCCATCAGTCTAGGCTTGCCTGCTTTTAGTTGTCATGCCATGTCCTAAATTGTGGAGCTTCCCGTATGACTTCATGCTGTTCTGTTGCTGCCTCTTCACATGTTCTGTATGCAAACTTTTAGTTTCTGTCAAACCATTCAGTTCTGTGTTCAGAATCAGCCTTAGGAGAGTGGTGCCATTGACACACGAAGAGAATGTTCTCTCTGTTTATGAAGGCACTCCTTTCCTTTTCTGTCATTGAAGGCATCAAATCATGCTATGGGAGAAAAAGATCCAGCTGACAAAAGAGATGCGTTCAGCAGTGGATTCTGAGACAGGACAAGGTGAAATCCAAGCCATGAGAGCAGAGATTCACAGAATGCAAGTAAGTCACTGCGAAAGAGGACTGAGGAGGGGGAACTGCACGCAATGTATTTACCTTTGGAGTTGCTGAAACGTAAGACAGGAGATGAGAAACAGGATGGAGAAGTAGCATCTTCAAGGCCATAACAGTACTAGAAATTGTGTCACCCTGCAGCTAGATTGAATTAAATATGTTCAGCATGTATGCACTTTATGCATTTCTTATGCAAGCTATGTAATATGCTGCAGCATATTAAGATACACCTGAGGATTTTTTTTAAATCTAATATGTCTACCACCTTATTTTGTGACCCCAATTTGTAAGGAAATAAATATGGATTACTAAATACTGCATCATCTTAATCACTGGCTATAGAAGTCTTCTATCTTCTGGCAAAGCAGCTCTTCACTTTCGTTCTCAGGATATTTCTGCTCTTCTGCTTTTGCTATTGTTAATGAGTTCCAGTGAAACATTTTGAAGATTACTTTAGACAAGTTGATACAGAGTTGATGACTAATCCTGTCCTCTGCCTTCCAGATCCACATAGGGCAAACTACCTTTGGATTTAGAACAAATTTGGCAGCCAAAGGGTCGCGTGTCACACACATCTGATTTATGTTGATGGGATGTGCCACACAGAAGACTTCAATTAGGGGCCATTTGTAACCATTTGTTATTTTCAAACTGTATTTTATTTTGACGAACGGCAGGTCCGCTATGGCCAGCTGATGAAGCAGCAGGAGAAGATGATTCGTGATATGGAGGCATCTGTTTCTCGTAGAGAGGCCATAGCAATTCGTGGAGAAGGTCAGAACAAAACAGATAAGAAACATATCACCAAGAGTGATTTCCACCGCAAGAAACAGGAGCTGAGAAAGAAGATCACTGAAACCCAGAAGGTGAGCAAGTAAAGCAGGGCTGTGAGAGTTGCCGTGGCCATCATTTGCCTTGTAAATAGCACTAGTGTGCGCTTAGCACAGATGCACGGGATGTCAATATGCAGACCCTGCACTGTGTAGGTATGGCACTGCACAGTGGGCAGGCTTTGGAAACCATTAAAAAGCAAAAAATAGTTCTGGGAAGATAGCCCACGTGCTGGCAGGGCAGCATGAGAAGCAGGAAAGTCCTTCACTCAGTGTAAGTGCTGCTCAGCAACAGCTAAAACATTGTTATGTTATCAACGTTATTTTCATCCTAAATCCAAAACATAGCACCATACCAGCTACAATAAAGAAAAATAACACTATCCCAGCCAAAACTAGGACACTGGGAATGCAGCTGAACAAAACAGACAGAATCTCACATTTCCTTCTCTTCCATTTACTAGAATGCTCAAGACTGTAACAAAATTGTCCTGGAGCTGGAAAGCACCCAAGCATCCCTTAGTGCCACCTTCTTGGAAAAGCAACAAGAAATGTGCACGCTGCAGACTGAGTCTGACAGCCTTGATTCAGACACAGAATATCTTCGGAACAAGAAACGATGGGTGAGTACGTCCAATTCCTTGCAGCGTGCGAGTGAATTAGAACCTGCTACTTTCTCCTCTTGCCAGCTCCCTTGTCTCACTACTATCTTGAACTGGGAACACTTGGCATGTGATGGTAGCAGCAGTTCGAGTTAACTGAGCACATTTTGATGGCTCCAGTGGAACTGAATTGATGCTGCAGTTTCATTCTTAGTGAGGCAGCATTCACCTGGAAACATCAGCCTGCAGGATCTTCCTTGGAAACACCACGTAGCAACTGTCCTCTGTGAGGACCAGCTGGCTGTTGTGAGGACATTACAAATTTGAGAGCCAGCTCAAGGTCTTCAGTAACCTCCTATGAAATTTTAAATTTTAATTTTAAAATTTAAATTTTAACCCTTTTGTCCTGGCAAGGGTTGCTTTGTATGCATGTTTTTTTCTCTAATTTATGGAATTCTGTGACATAACTGTGTGTCTATGACACTTTAAAGGAGGATGCTGTTATAATGGAACTTCATCGAACTCTTTCTTAAGAAGCCCTTCTTTTTCAAAATATGGTTACAGTACCTCCATGACATGAACAATGTTGTTTCCTTAGTTCTTCTCTGCGTGCAATCTGCTATCAGAGTAATTTCCGTTACTGCTTTTCTCAGAACCTTTTGGAGCTTGTGGCCTATCAGACGCGCCAGAAGCAGCTGCAGGCAGTGAAGGAGGGGAAGTACACACCCCTGTGCAGCACTGAACAAGCCTGGAGAAAGGAGCAGCAGAAGCTGCAGGAGCGGCTTCGTACTATTAGTGGCATTGTCCACCAGGTCCAGCAAGAACAGCCTCAGTACCACAGGCCTCTCCAGTGGCTCCGCCAGTGTTTGGAATCCAGGCTCGGTTCCCAGGAAGCGTGTTAGAGACATACAAAACCACCTGTGAATAAATATAACCAACTGCTCTCCCTCTTCTAGCAGCGGCATTTGTAAATAAATTGAATAAACATGCATAAGGTATAAATCTGCCTTAAATATTCACTAAAGGAGTAGCACTGCGTGTAGTATCCGTGCTGCAGAGACTCTTGCAACACCTTTCTCTGTTTCACTTCCTTGTACTCGCTGTGGACTCCTGTTTCCCGAGACGGGCAGGAGGGGAGCAGCGGCCTCCTCCCCTCCGTCGCCCCCCGCGCAGCCGAGCGCAGCCCCGGCCCCGCCGCTCGGAACCGCGCTGCCCGCCGGAGGCTCCGGGGGAGGCAGCGGAGGCCGGAAGGGGCCCGGCCCGAGCCGGCCGGGGCGGTGCTGCCTCCCCGCCGCGCCTGCTCGGAGCTGGGACCGCGGGGAGCCGGGCCGGGGCCGGGGGGAGCCGGGCCGGGGCCGGGGGGAGCCATGCCGGGGCCGGGGGGAGCCGGCCCGGGGCCGCGGCTCGGGGCTGTGGCCGCGGCCGCCGCCGCGCTGCTGGCGCTGCTGGTCCCCGCCGCCGGCAGCTCCGCGGCCGCCGGCTGCGAGGTGCCCCCGAGCCACCGCTTCGACTGCGGCCCCGAGCGGCTGCTGGCGCGGGAGGGCTGCGAGGCGCGGGGCTGCTGCTACGCCCCCGGTGCCGGCGGGGGCCCGCCCTGGTGCTTCTTCCCCCGCGGCTACCGCAGCTACCGGGCCGAGAACCTGACGGCCACCGCCCGCGGCTACGCGGCCCGGCTCCGCCGCGTCGCCCCCAGCTTCTTGCCGGGGGACGTGGGCGTCCTGCGGCTGGACGTGGCGCTGGAGACCGAGAGCCGCCTGCGCTTCACGGTGCGCCCGGTCCCCTCCCGGCTGCGCCCGCCGCCCCCGGCCCCGGCTGAGCCCCTGTCCCCGCCCGCAGCTCCGGGACCCGGCCCGGCAGCGCTACGAGGTGCCCCTGGCCACGCCGCGGGTGAGCGCCCGGGCGGCCTCCACGCTCTACGGGGTGCAGGTCCACGAGGATCCTTTCGGCCTCGTCGTCTCCCGGTGGCCCGGCGGCCAGGTCCTGTAAGTGATGTCCTGCACCGAGCGGGGCCGAAGGCTCCCCGTGCTGCCCTGCTGCGTCCCACGGGTCCCACAGCAGCAGTGGGGTCTCTGCCCCGACCTTTGCCATTACCGTGGCTCAGCGGTAGGCACGGAGGGGAAGCAGGAATCCCAGGGCTCAGCCAAAGCCCGGTTCTGTTTCGTGCTGTGACTGCAGCGCCCGGTTATGAGCGCTCGTGGCCCTCCCGGAGCTGGGGGGTGTCCGTCTCCTCCGGCCCTCACGCCAGGGCTGTTTGCAGAGGCCCCATTTCTCCCCGGCAGGCTGAACACCACCGTTGCGCCCCTGTTCTTCGCAGACCAGTTCCTGCAGATCTCCACCTCCCTGCCCTCTCGTTTCATCTCTGGGCTGGGGGAACACCTGGCACCGCTCGTTCTCGACACGGCCTGGACCAAGGTCACCCTCTGGAACCGGGACATGGCGCCAGTGGTACGGACGGGGCTGGGGGGAGGGAGGCGTCTCGCCCACGGCTTTGTGCTGTAGGGCTCCATGGTGCTGGGGGCTGAGCCCCCATGGGAAGGGGCCCATCCCAGCAGCCCGGGGCAGAGCTGTGCTGCCTGGGCAGCGATCTGCAACCCTAACCCTTACCCTGACGCTAACACTAACCCCTAAACCAAACCCAAACCCTAACCCAACCCCCTAATCCTAACACTAACCCCTAAGTCAAACCCTAACCCTAAACCTCTAACCCTAATGCCTAACCCTAATCCCTAACCCTAACCGTAACCCTAACCCCTAACCCTAACCCCTAACCCTAATGCTAACCCAAACCCTCTAACACTGAACCTAACCCTAATCCTAAACCCTAACCCTACCCCCACCCCCTAGTCCTAACCCTGACCCCCAAGCCAAACCCTAACCCCAACCCTAACCCTGCTCACCCTGAGCCGAGCAGATGCGAGGCGCAGGCGGGCACCATGCTGGGGTCTCGGCTGAGCCCCACCGGCGATGCGCTGTGCTCTGCTCCAGCCCCAGGTCAACCTGTACGGCTCCCACCCTTTCTACCTGGTGATAGAGGACGGCGGTTCGGCCCACGGCGTCTTCCTGCTGAACAGCAACGCCATGGGTGAGTGCTGCGGAGGCGCTGGGGTACGGGGCTGGACTGAGGGCCAGTCCTCATCTTGCTCCTCCGGTGCTCGTGCCTCCCCCAGACGTGGTCCTGCAGCCGAGCCCGGCCCTGACGTGGCGCACGACGGGCGGGATTCTGGACTTCTACGTCTTCCTGGGCCCCGACCCCAAGAGCGTGGTGCGGCAGTACCTGGATGTCGTGGGTAGGGACCCGCAGCAGGATGTGGCCCTGGGGCACGGGCGCTCCTGGGATGCCGGCCGCTGCTGGCAACGAGTGGGTGCTGCTGCTGGCAACGCTGCAGCACGAAGGGCTTGGCAGGTCCCTTTCCCTGGGCCGCTCAGATGTGCTGCCATGCGTGCCAGCTGTTGTGGCTGGGGAGATGCAAATTGTGATCCCCCCCCCCCAGAAGACCCCCGGCCCCTTGCAGCGCCGTGGCTGCGAGCGGGGCAGAGTGAAGCCACCCACCCTCCTGACTTACAGGGTTCCCGTTCATGCCCCCGTACTGGGGCCTGGGCTTCCACCTCTGCCGCTGGGGCTACTCCTCTACCACCACCACCCGGCAGGCCGTGGCCAACATGTCGGCCGCCCGCTTCCCCCTGGTAGGTGGCGGCCGGGGCCCGGTGAGCGTGGTGGGCCCGAGGGACGCCTGTCCCGGTTAGCGGGGCCCAGCGGTGTACGGGGAGGCCGTCTCCTTCCTGAGCGCTGCCGCCGGCTCTGCAGGACGTGCAGTGGAACGACCTGGATTACATGGACGCTAAGAGGGATTTCACCTTCAACAAGGAAACGTTTAAGGACTACCCGGACATGGTGCGGGATTTCCACCAGCGAGGCCTGCGCTACGTGATGATCGTGGTGAGCGATGCCTCCGGTTTGCCCCAGGGCGGGTGACAGCTCCAGCTGGGCCCTGGCCTTCACGTGCAGGCCGTGCTGCTTCCTCAGGCTGTGTCTTCGCCCTTTGCTGCCCCAGGGTTTTGCAGGGTTTCTGGCAGGCAACCAGCAGGAGCGGGGCTGGGCGCGCAGGATGCTGTTCCCTGTCCTTGCTGGTGAAACCCCAGCTTTGTACCCCGGCAGGATCCCGGGATCAGCAGCTCAGGGCCTCCTGGCACCTACAAGCCCTACGACGATGGACTGAAGCGAGGGGTGTTCATCCGAAATGCCACGGGGCAGCCCCTCATCGGGAAGGTGCGTTGTGGCATCGGCCCCCGTCCCCGTGGCTGGGGGCTTAGGGGGCTGTGGGGCAGCAGCTGCAAGAGGGAGAGGAACATGCAGGGGCAGCCCTGCTGAAAAGCGGGGTGGAGGGGACAGGGACGGGGGTGGCGTGGCTCTGCCCAGCGCTGCCTCCCTCCTGCAGGTGTGGCCAGGCCCGACGGCTTTCCCAGACTTCACCAACCCGGAGACGCACGAGTGGTGGCACGACATGTTGAAGGACTTCCACGACCGGGTGCCCTTCGATGGCATGTGGATTGTGAGTGGCCGATCCCCCGCCGGCAGAGCTCCGGGATGCAGCTCCCAGCTCCTTCCCCGCCCCTCTGCCGGGTCCCCCCCAGAAGCGAGGGCTCCCCCTCTCCCCAGGACATGAACGAGCCATCCAACTTCGTGGAGGGCTCCCAGGACGGCTGCCCCAACAACAGCCTGGAGAAGCCCCCGTACGTGCCAGGTGAGCAGAGCGGGGCCGGCCCGAGGCTGGGGGCACGGAGGATGCTGCGGCGGGCGAGGCTCTGCCCGGCTGCCCCGAGCTTGCCCTCACCGCCTCCTCTCCCCTGCAGGCGTGTTCGGGGGACGCCTCCAGGCAGGAACCATTTGTGCCTCCAGCCAGCAATACCTCTCCTCGCACTACAACCTGCACAGCCTGTACGGGCTGACCGAGGCCATCGCTTCCCATGAGTAAGCCTGGGCTCCTGCTGCAGCTCCTGCGGGAAAGCTTCCCCCCGACAGGAGACCGCCCCAGGAGCCCCAGGGAGCTGTAGCCCATCAGCTCCCCTGGGGGGGGGGGGGTAGGGGATGCTGGAGCCACCCGGGTTGGGGAGAGGCACCTCCCTGCACCACGACAAACGGCTTGGGCACGGGGAAGGGCTGCAGCAGATGGGCGAGGGGTTGGTTTGTAGCGCAGCGTGCTTTGTGCTGCTGCTGGGAGCCACCAGCGCAGGGCTGAGCCCCTTCCACAGCCGGGCTGAGCCGCCTCCTCCCCGCAGCGCTCTGGTGAGGATCCGGGGCAAGCGTCCCTTCGTCATCTCACGCTCCACCTTCGCTGGGCACGGCCGCTACGCTGGGCACTGGACGGGGGATGTCGAGAGCAACTGGGAGCAGCTGTCCTACTCCGTGCCAGGTAGGCTGCGGGGCCGCATCCAGCCCCTGCTCCCTTCGGGGCTTCTCTGGGGGCTGGCCCAGCACCACCGAGCCCCCGTTCCCTCTGTGTCCCCTCCGCAGAGGTGCTGCTCTTCAACCTCTTCGGGGTGCCGCTGGTGGGTGCCGACATCTGCGGGTTTTTGGGCGACACATCCGAGGAGCTGTGCGTGCGCTGGACCCAGCTGGGCGCCTTCTACCCCTTCATGAGGAACCACAATGACCACGGCAACCGGGTGAGCGCGGGGCCAGGAGCCCTTGCCCTGGTGGGCACTGCACTGGGTGGGCTGGGGGCAGCTCTGGGGCCGAGGCTGGGCCGTGCTCATGGGGCCAGGCTCCGGCACGCGGGGCGTCCATCGCGTCTCCCCGGCAGGCGCTCACCGACCGTCCCCGTGCTGCCTGAGCATCCCGCTTCGGCTTCTCCCCTGCAGCCGCAGGAGCCGTATGCCTTCAGCCCGGCCGCCCAGGACGCCATGAGGAAAGCCCTCCGCCTCCGCTACTCCCTCCTGCCCTACCTCTACACCCTCTTCCACCGGGCTCACGCCGCCGGGGAGACGGTGGCGCGGCCGCTCTTCCTCGAGTGAGTGCTGCGGCGGGGGTGGGCAGGGGGGCTGCGGCCGGCAATGCTCTGGGGCTGCACTGCCGCCCGCCGTCCCTCCCCAGGTTCCCCAAAGACCCCAACACCTGGACCGTGGACCGCCAGCTCCTGTGGGGCGGGGGGCTGCTCGTCACGCCGGTGCTGGAGGCAGGACAGACCAAAGTCAGCGGCTACTTCCCGGCCGGGACGTGGTACAGCCTCGCGGGGGTAGGTGCTGCCGCTGGGCTCCCGGGAACGGCCACCCCGTTCCTCCGTCCCATCCCTCCCGGGTAGCGGGCCCATTGAGCTTCCCCCAGATCAGCTCTTGAGGACTTCTGCCTCCTGTGAGGCTTCACTCGTGGTAGCGTGAGGGCTGCGGCGCTCAGCTGCGATCCCCCGTGGGCACGCTGACCCCTGAGACCTGTCCTTTATTTTTCTTCTTTAGGACTCGACCATCCACAGCAAAGGCCAGTGGATCCTCTTGCCGGCTCCCCTGGACACCATTAATGTGCACGTCCGAGCGGGGCACATCCTGCCCCTGCAGGTGAGTCCCTCAGCGCTGCCACCCCGCTGGCAGCCTGACCCCGTGCGTGCCTGGCCGAGCTGCGGGTGTTCAGCCAGGCCTGGGGACACACCAGTGGGGTTGCTGTGCCTGACCCTGCACCCACCCCCGTGCCCCCAGGAGCCTGCGTTCAGCACTGCCGAGTCCCGCAAGAAGGGGATGGCCTTGGTGGTGGCCCTGACGCCGGACGGCTTCGCCCGGGGAGAGCTGTTCTGGGACGATGGGGAGAGCTGGCAGAGCTTCGAGAAGGGGGACTACACCGAGACCCTCTTCCTGGCCGCACACGTGAGCGTGGGAGGGGGGTGTTTGGGCACGGCTCTGCAGCCACCTGCAGGTGCTGTCCCCTGGGGCGCACGCGGTGGTGGGCAGCCCCCTGCCTTGCCGCAGCAAGCCCCCATCATGATGAAATCACCAGAGTGAGCCCCATCCTCGCAGGCACCAGTGTCCCTGTGGGCTGCTCTTGGCGTGTTTAGGGCACGGGGCAGCGGCAGGCAGTGTTGGCTGGGGTGAGGTGCGGGCGCTTGGAGAAGCCCTGGGGCCTGGTGGCACAGGGTGACCGTCCCCGCTGTCCCCGCAGGGCGCCGTGCTCAGCCAGATCCTGCGGGCGAGCAGCCACCTTGACGGGATCCTGCTGGAGGCCGTGACCATCCTGGGTGTCACCAGCCCTCCCCGGCAGGTCCTGGCCAACGGTGCCCGCGTGGATGACTTCTCCTACCGCAGCGACACCCAGGTGAGCGCTGGGCCTGCCCGCGAGCAGCTCTGAGCCTGCAGGAGAGGGTGGCTGCAGGGCACAGCTGGGGGCTGGCGGGGTTTGGCCCTAGCGATGGCACCGGGTCTGCTTTGTTTGCACCGAGGAGTAAGGGGCTGCCCAGTAAGGCCGGGTCACCTGCCCTGGCAGGATTCAGCCACGCAAGGGGACGAGCGTGGGGAAAAGTTGGGCAGAGAGGATGGGGTGTGTGGTGATGGGACCGGAGCTCTGCAGGGAGCAGCGGCACAGCTCTGCCCTGGGGGTCTGTCGTTGGAAGCCTTCCCTGGGGAGCACCCGGGCAGTGGGAGGCGTGGGGGCTGCCCTCCCAACCGCTGACCCTTCCTTTGCCTCCGCAGGTGCTGAGCGTCCCCGTGTCGCTGCCGATGTGGGAGCAGTTTGTGGTCACTTGGTCCTGAGCCGGTGACCGCCTCCACGCGCAGCCAGTGGGGTCAGGTGCTGCTGCGCCGCTGTGCCCTGCGGCCGGATCCCTCCGTCTCTACTGAAAAGCAGCACAAAACGCGGCTCCTGTGCTGCGAGCCCGGCTGTCCTTCGTGCTGAAATGCATTAACTTGAGGTGTATAAACTGGACTCGCTCTGGCAAGCTCAAAGAACCCTTAAGGGATGGGGAAAAACCCTCATCTCCTTCAAGAGGGGAAAAAAAGACCCAAGTGCCTTGTGAGACAGCAAACCTGTCAACGTGCCAAACTGGCACCCTGCCGAAAGACTATGGGGATTCTTCTCGTTGTGGTTTTGGGATGGACACAGGAGAGACGAGTCCCTTGTGCGCACTGGGCTCTGCTGTTTGGTGTCTGCTGGGTGATGGAATACCCTGGGGGTGTGGGTGTGGGGAGCCCCTCGTGGCTGCGCCCCGGGGAAGCCTGGAGCTGCCTCCGCGAGGGCTGGGAGCAGGGCTGGGGGAGAAGTGCTGTGAATAAAGAGCGGCTGTTTGCTCCAAGCAGTTGGTGTTGCTGCAGCCTCAGGACACGCGGCGTCTGTGCCGTTCTCTGCCAGCCTCAGACCTGTCCTAAAATCGGTGCTGGCCTCTGGCTCAGCCCTCTCCTTGGCACGGACACCCTGGCTCCATCCCTGACACGGGTGCCTGTGTCCTTTGCAGGCATTGCCCCATTTCCCAGCGTGGCAGGGACGACCTGGAGCTCACCTGCTGGGATGGGGGCAGCCGGTGCCACAGCCCCTGCCCCCTGTTCGTCGCCGGGGCTGGGGCACGAAGAGAGGTGGGAGGCCAGGGCAGCCCTACGCTGGGTGCCCGGTGTGGCCACCCCAGAGCTGGGGCCACGTCCCCAGGCCCCTCCACACCCCCAGTTCTGGGTCACTGGGGTGAGGGTCACCTCAGAGACTCTGTAGGCTCTGTGCGTTTCGCCAAATTAAACCGTGTCACTTCGGTGTGCTCACTGGGACCTGCTGGCCCGTTTCCCCAGAGAGCAGCGGGCGCACAGCTCTCCAGAAGGGTTCGCAGAGACCGCAGCGCTGAGAGCTGCAGCAGGGGAAGGGTGCTGGCAGGGACGTGCTGAACTCCAGGCAGAAACGGAGGCCGCTCCTCCAGAGGCTTTATTGAGGAGCAATTTGGCTTTACAGCTTCTCTGGCTGAGAGTAAAGCTGCAAGGGTCCCTTAATGCTTCGGGGACAGAAACTGTGATGCAGAAAGCGCAGCCTCGGGATCCCACGCAGGGATCTGGCACCGGCCCAGCCCAG
Source organism: Anser anser (assembly GCF_964211835.1). Taxonomy (NCBI): domain Eukaryota; kingdom Metazoa; phylum Chordata; class Aves; order Anseriformes; family Anatidae; genus Anser; species Anser anser. The sequence continues at coordinate 14,743,251 of NC_139740.1, read as the reverse complement.
GGGCAGTGCAGGGCGCTGAGCGGGGCCGGCCCCAGGACAGCACTGGGATGCACTGGGCGCTCACAGCTCGTTGTGCAGCGGCCGGCACTGCGGGCTCAGCTTCTCCTCCAGGACAGCATCGGGGGCGCACACCCAGGGGTCCCCAGTGTCCCACTGCCACTTGAGTAGCTGCGTGCGAAGCATCTGGAAGACGGCGCCGTACCGGGGATCGGGGGCCAGGTTGTGGCTCTCGGTGGGGTCCTGGCTGCAGTCAAAGAGCTCCCAGCGGTCCCTGTAGTAGTACTGGTGCAGCGTCTTGTTCCAGTGGGTGGGCCGCCCGGCCCTCGTGCGGTTGAGCAGGTCTTGGAAAGTGGGCGAGACGTAGAAGTCCTGGTCGATGGGAAAGGGCATCTTGTAGTTGAGGTTGTGGATGAGGCGGAATTGGTGGTGCTGGATGGCCCTCATGGGGTAGTACATGGTCACCTCGTGGTGGCTCTGGCTGCTGAAGGTGGTGGCCCAGGGCTGCTCCTTCTCCAGTGCCGGCAGGAGAGATTTTCCTGTGAGCTGCACCCGCTTTGAGCCAAATAAGCTGTAGGAAGGGTAGGGGATGGAGAACCAGTCCAGAATGGTTGGCGTGACATCTGGAGGGGAAGAGAAGAGTGAGAGGAGGGGGCTGCTGCCCATGGGAGCAAACTGAAGCTTGAAGAGGGGGCCGAAAGGTCTCCGGGGCTGCCACCAGGGCTGCGGTGGCCACGCTGCTCCCTCCCGCCGTGGCTGCTCGGGAGGCAGGAGGGACACGACAGCCACACGGGGCCGGGGCTGCTGCAGTGCAGGGGGTGCAGCACAGCCCTGGTGGGACGTCCCTGCAGGGCACAGCGGCTCTGTGCTCTGTCCTCTCCCTTCCCACAGCCTGGCATGGCGATGCTGAGAGCTGCGGGCTGCCCTCGGGGAGGGGACCCCCAGTTCCAGCCCGGGCAGAGCGAGGAATTGGCCGTGCCCCTCAGGCACAGCTCTGCTCCCTCCCCGAGGGCTCTTACCCAGGAGGCTGGCGAAGGCCGGGCTGACCTGGCCCCAGCGCCCGGTGTGCTCCGGGGAGGAGAGCAGCAGGGGCTCGGCCGTGCCCGACCGGTAGAGGTTGGTCCTGCCGCTGGGGAAGGGGATGCCGTTGTCGGAGGTGTAGATCACCAGCGTGCTGTTGAGGAAGCCAGCGCGCTGCAGCTCCTCCAGGACCAGCCCGATCCCTGCGGACGGCAGAGCAGAGCTGGGTGGCTGCGGGAGGGCCCTCTGCGTGCACGGGTGCCGGCCCAAGCCCGGCAGCTCCTACCTTGGTCCATGCGCCCAATGGTCGTGTACTGGGCTGCCAGGTCCGCCCGGGCAGCCGGCGTGTCTGGAACAAAGGGAGGGACCTACATGGAAAAAGGGGATGGTGGCCCTGGGGAGGGATGGCACAGGCACACCAGGCAGCCTTCGCCCATCACGTTGATGCTGACAGCAGTGATGGAGCTTTGCGCAGCCCCCGGGACCCCCCCCTGAGCCCCCACCTGCACTTCCTCTGGGTGGTAGAGCTGTGGCTTCCAGTCAGGGATCCGGCCCATGCCGCTCTCTCCATTGCCAAATTTCTCACAAAAGGCCCCGTATTGGGGCTGGGAGTGCCCGCAGCGGTGGGGGTCGTGGAAGGCAACGTAAAGGAAGAAAGGCCTAGAGATCGGGGGAGAGGGTGGAGGGGGTGTAGCGAGGGGCTGCCCTTGCCCCCCCAGATCCCCATGGTCAGAGACACCCCCTGTGTCCCCTGGCAGGGTGCTCAGGGCCCCGTGGCGGCTCAGCCCCGTCCCAGGGACACACGGTCCGTCCCGCCTCGTGTCCGTCCCGCCTCGTGTCCGTCTCACCTCGTGTCCTGGCTCTGGAGGAAGCGCCGGACGAGCTCTTTGATTCGGGTGATGTTCCTCCCCACCTGCAGGACCGAACTGTTCTCCTCCGTGTAGGCGAAGTCAAAGGGGTAGACGGCCCCAGGCCCAACGTGCTTCTTCCCAATTATCCCTGCGGGGACGCAGCCACGCGGTGTGCCGGGAGAACCCAGCCGGCGGCACCGAGCAGGGGCAGGGGCCCAGCTGGCGCCGTGTAACCCGCGGGCCGTTCTCTCGCCCGGCGGGCGCTGGGGCACGGAGGGGAGGTTTCCCCGCCCGTTTCACCGGCCCGGGGGGCTCCGTACCCGTGCGGACGTTTGCCTGGCTGAGCAGCTGGGGCAGGCTCCGCACGCCGTCGAAGGAGTTGAAGTGGTGCACGTCCTGGTGCAGCCCGTACATCCCGTTCTGGTGCTGCGGATGGGGGAAGACCACGAGGCTGGGCGACGCCAGCCCCAGAGCACCCAGCCGCGCCCGGACCTTGGCTGCGGTGCGGGGAGCGGGTCCGGGGATTGGGGGGGTGGGGGGCGGCTGGGGGCGCCCACCTGGGGCAGCCCGGTGAGGATGCTGGCCCGGCTGGGGGAGCAGCTGCTGGCGGCGGTGAAGGCGTTCTGGAAGAGGAGGCTGCGGCGGGCCAGCGCGTCCAGGGCGGGCGTGCGGATGGCCGAGTTGTTGTAGGCGCCGCTCTCGAAGCCGCCGTCGTCCGCTGCGGGGAAGGGGCGCGGGGTGAGGGGGGGGCCGCTGCGGGGCCGGGGGGGGGGGGGAACAGGGGAGGGTTCGGGGGGGGGGGTCCGCGCTCACCCAGCAGCAGCAGCGCGTTGCGGGCGGGGGCTGCGCCGAGCCGGAGCGCGCCCAGCAGCAGCGGCAGCGCCCAGGGCCGCATGGCACCGGCACCGGCACCGGCCCCGGCCCCGGGATCGGCCCCGGCAGCGGCCCCGGCAGCGGCGGGGCTCGGCGGCCCCGGCTCCTCCTCTGCCCGTCACATGAGGCTGCCCGGGCGGCTCAGATCCGGCCCGGGAGGGGCCCTCCCGGATGCACCGGGAGCTGCCGGCAGCGCGCAGGGAGCGGAGAGCGCCCGGGGTCCCGCACGGCCCCGCACGGCCCCGCAGCGGCTCGCGGGCTGCTCGCTCCGGTGGTCTCTGCCCCCGGGGCCGGGAGCCTCGGGACGGCGGCGAGCGCCGGCGGGCGCTGCTCCGGCGGTACCGGGCGGTACCGGGCGGGCCCCCCCGGGATGCCGCCAGCCCCCCGCCGAGCCCGGCCGGCGCCGCCCCTGCCCTGAGCCATGTGGGCGCGGGGTCCCCCCGAGCCCCGGCGGCGCTGCTGGCTCCGGGCGCTGCGGAGGCGGCTGCCGGTCCTGGGCTGGCTGCCCCGCTACTCGCCGGGCTGGCTGCAGCTCGACCTGATCGCCGGCGCGACCGTGGGCCTCACGGTGGTGCCGCAGGCGCTGGCGTACGCCGAGGTGGCCGGCCTGCCCCCGCAGGTGGGTGCCCGCACCCCGGGCGCAGCCGGGAGCCCGCAGCCGCCGGGGGCCGGGGGGCGGGGGGGGGCCGGGGGCAGCCCCGCGCGTGGGGACGCGCCGCGTGTGCTCGGGCTGGGGGCGGCTCCGGCTGCGCTCCCTGCACCGTGCTGAGCGCGCCTCTGTCCCCGCGCAGTACGGCCTCTATTCCTCCTTCGTGGGCTGCTTTGTCTACTGCTTCCTGGGAACCGCCAAGGACGTGACGCTGGGTCCCACCGCCATCATGTCGCTGCTCGTCTCCTCTTACGCCTTCCACGACCCTGCCTATGCCGTGCTGCTCACCTTCCTGGCTGGCTGCATCCAGCTGGCCATGGGGCTCCTGCACCTCGGTGAGATGCTGCTGCTGCCGCGCGCCGTCACGTTTTGGGGATGTGTCCTGGAGTTGTTCCCTGCTCTGTGCTCTCTGAGATGCTGGGGTTGTCCTGCTAACGCTTGTGACAGCTCTGTGTGCGTGCAACCCCCCCGCCCTGCTCCCCAGCAGCGTCCTTACTGCCCCCTGTCCCGTGCAGGTTTCCTGCTGGACTTCATCTCCTGCCCGGTCATAAAAGGCTTCACATCGGCTGCGTCCATCACCATTAGCTTCAACCAGGTCAAGGTAAGGGCTGCTGATCTGCTCCACGCTTCTCGCCTGCTCTCTCCTGGAGCTGGCTGTGCTGCGGAGCCGAGGTGCTTAGCGATGGGCTGGGGGCGAGGGGAAGGAGCCACGAAGGGGACGGGGTCCCCCTGCCAGCCCTGGTGAGCCCCATCCCCGAGCGTTCTGCTCAGAGCAGACCAAGCTGAACACAGCCTCTTCCTGTGACCAGCAAGGGGTGAGAGCTGGTGGCCATGGGGACAGCCGTGAAACCACGGCAGGGGGGTTGATTTGGCCGCTGGCAGGAGGTGCTGGGTGAGCGGGATGGGAGCTGTGATGGGCTTGCAGCTCTGCCGGGCCCTCCCTGGCCTCCGGCGCCTGCAGCACTCTGGCTCTTCTGGAGCTGCAATGCTTCCTTTGTGGTTAACCTAAATCAGGCAGACTCAGGGCGATGTGTGAGAAACCAGAGGCCTGGCGTTGGCTGAGGTCTGTGGTCACAGCCAGGACCTCACTGGAGCGCCCTCCCAGCCGGGTGCGTGCTCGGGGGTGCAGGGCAAGCTGAGGCATCTCAGGGACCTGGGAGAAAATCAGAGCATTGCTGGGGTCTGCCCACGTGGAGCTGCACCAGGGAATGGCTGTCCCCATGTGTGCATGGGAACTCGGGGGGGTCGCTGCGAGCCGTCCCAGCACCGGCACTGCAGGGCTCTCACAAGGCTTTATCTCTCCGCACAGAACATCCTGGGCCTGCACGGGATCCCTCGGCAGTTTTTCCTGCAGGTGTATGAAACGCTGAGGAGGATTGGGGAGACCAGGTCAGCATCATCCCTGTGCCTTCCCTGCTTCATCCCCCCTGCAGCTGCAGGCTCTCGGGCCCTGATGCTTCGCAGCACATCTCCGGTCACACTCGGACTAGTTTCTTGGTCCCTGCCCAGCACCGTGACATGAGAACCTGTTCTCTGCCTTTTCTGTTTGTTCTGGAAATTCAAAATGTCAAAGCACTTGGGCTCTCAAATGGCTAGAGAGGAGGGATGGGGCAGGCTTGTCCTATTTTCTGCTCCCAGTTAGGTAAATCAGGATTTTTACAGCCCAAAGGCACATCCTTGGGACTGTCTGTGTGTCACAAGCCCTCCTCCAGTTTTTGACAGTCCAAGGGGAGCTCGGGTATCCCTGCAAGGGGAGCATCGGGAGCGAGGTGATGCGTTTTGCCGGCGGTGCGGGCAGCGTCCCTGCGAGGGGCCAGCACTGACGTGTGCTGTTGCAGGCCTGGGGACGCCATCCTGGGGCTGGCCTGCCTGGCCACGCTCGCAGGGCTGCGGGCAATGAAGAGCCGCATGCCCCCCGCCGCCCGCATGGAGCCGCTGGCCACCAGGGCCAGCTACCTGATCGTCTGGACCTGCGCCACCGGTGCGTTGGCCTCCGTCCCCTGCCTTCCCCTGGCAGCCTCTGCTGCGGCCTCGGCCTCCTCTGGGGCAGGGCAGGGGCAGCTCAAGGCTGCTGGGGCCCAGGCCTGAGGTGGGTTGGGGAGGTCGAAGCCTCCCGGGCGGTCCTGCCGTCCTGCCTGCCCCTTCCTAAGGCTGGAAGACCTCGCTGCCCGGGTACCTGCCCGCTCCGTGCTCGCCCACCGCCCCAGGCTCCTGGCACGTTTTGAGGGTTGTTCTCTCCGCTGCAGCACGCAACGCCCTCGTGGTCCTGTTTGCTGGCCTGGTGGCTTACTGCTTCCAGCTGAGGGGCTCCCAGCCGCTGACGCTCACCGGCAGCATCCCCCGCGGCCTCCCCCCCTGCCGGCTGCCGCCCTTCTCCAAGGCTGTGCCCAACGGCACCGTGCCCTTCGGGACGATGGTGGAGGTGGGTGCCAGGCTGGCCGGGCAAGGCTGGCCTCCCCAGGGCTGCCTTCCTCGGTCCTCAGCATCCTTGTAAATACCCAGGCGACCCGAGTGCCCCGGGGCAGGGGCAGCCCCTCCGCGGGCAGCGGCAGGAGGGGGCTGCGGTGTGGGTCGAACCCTGTCCCTCTGCTACAGCGCTCGCTGTCCTCCCCTCCAGGACATGGGAGTCGGGCTGGCTGTGGTCCCACTCATGGGCCTGGTGGAGACCGTTGCGATTGCCAAGGCTTTTGGTACAGCTGCGCCGGGCTCCTGCGTTTCTGCTGGCGGGAGTGGGGTGGGGATACAAGGGGCTGGGGGGGCTGGGGGCATTCCTCTTCCCATGGGGGCAGCGGTGGGGGGGAGGGTAGGAGGGTCCCCGCATTGGGTACGGCCAAGGTTTGGGCAGGAGCTGAGCGCTGTCCCAGGGCTGCTGCTGTACCCTGGGGTGCCGGGACGGGGCCCCATGTTTGTCCCGGTGCTGCCCCCGCATCGTGCGCGTGGCGGGCTGAGCCTGCAGGAGGCACTGGGTGATGCTGTGCCTCTTCTTCCAGCCTCGCAGAACGACTACAGGATCGACCCCAACCAGGAGCTGCTGGCCATGGGTAAGAGGCTGCTTGGAGCAGCAGGGCAGGGGGTGGGGATCCGGCCCCAGCACCGCGGTGTCCTGCAGCCCTTCCTGGTGGATGCTGCGGACCAGCCCTGGGTGCTGTCCCTGCGGGGTCGCTGCTCGGGGACCTCCTCTGTGTGCAAGGGGACTCCTCAAGCAGGACGAGCAGAGCTCAAGAGTGCGAAGCAATCACAGGCACAACAATTAGCTGGGGTTTCCTCAGCAGCCTGAGCCCCGCGCACGCGGCGGGACAGGCCCTGCTCCCCATTTCCCACGTGGGATGGAGGTGGCAGTGGTGACACACATCGGCCTCGCGGCCCCGGGCAGCGCCTCCTGGAGCTGCTGCATCCCCAGCCCCTCCTTTTCCCCACTGCAGGCCTTGCCAACGTCCTGGGCTCCTTCTTCTCCTCGTATCCCGTCACAGGAAGCTTCGGCCGGTGGGTAGCAGGCTGGGGAGCAGGGCCTGGCCTGCGAGATGCTCATGGGGCTGTGCCGTGAGGGGGCTCCGCGAGACGTCAGGCTAAGGGTGGCACGGGCCCGGTGGGTCCTGGAGGCCGCGGCCTGGTCCCCAGCTGCTCGCACTGGGCCTGGGCTGTGCTCACGCAGCCGCTTCCCTCCCGCCGCCCGTGCGCCGCAGTCCCTGGGGTCTGCGGGCAGCAGAGGGGACGGCGTGCCCGCCTTGTGTTTCAGGACGGCGGTGAACGCGCAGACGGGCGTCTGCACCCCGGCGGGGGGGCTGGTCACAGGTAGGGCTGCGCCTCCTCTCCCCCCAGCCCCAGCGCCCGCTCCCGGCCTCGGTGACCCCCCCACGCTCGGGGCCCCACGGCTCAGGCGCTGCCGCCCTCCCGCAGGCGCCCTGGTGCTGCTCTCGCTGGCGTACCTCACCTCGCTCTTCTACTACATCCCCAAAGCGGCGCTGGCTGCCGTCATCATCTCTGCCGTGGTCCCCATGTTCGACGCCGGGATCTTCAGGACGCTCTGGAGGGTTAAGAGTGAGGGCACAAGCGGGGCGGCCGTGCCTCGGCTCTCCCTGCGAGCCGCCGTGCTGCCCGGACCCGTGAGGGATGGCAAGAGGGGGTTGGCCAGGACCCCAGAAATACCAGACCCTAAGCCCTTTCCAGGGGGCTGCACACCCAGCACCTCTGGCCTGGGGTTTCTGCCTTTGCTGACCCAAGCACAAGGGCTCTGCCCTCGCTCCGATCACTGTCCCCAGACTCAGCTGTGCTGGGCTTGGGTCCTGGGGGTGCAGAATTGGGTGCTGAAGCCCCAGACTTTTACCAGCCAGGCACACAGAGGTTTTCGTGCACGGGCAAGCCTGGGGCTGTCTCTCTTGCAGGGCTGGACCTTGTCCCCCTCTGCGTGACGTTCCTGTTCTGCTTCTGGGAGGTGCAGTACGGCATTGTGGCCGGGGTGCTGGTCTCGGGGGTCCTGCTGCTCTACTCCATCGCCAGGCCCCCGCTGAAGGTGGGCTGCTCACCTCGCGTGGGTGCGCTGGGGCCGGCCAGGCTCAACAGGGAGTGGGGAGCAGGGAGGGCGCCCCAGGAGCAGCAGGGGGTGGCGCGGGGCCCTCCTGTCCTGCCGCTGCCCCATCCCAAATCCCCAGCCAGCCACCGGCACAGCGCAGGGACGTGTTCAAGGAGCACAAGGACAGGAGCACAAGCACCAGCTCGGGGCAGACCCCAGCCCTGAGCTCCCTGTGGCTCATCCTCCCCCGGGGGTCTTGTGCAGGTGTCGGGGCAGGGCACGCTGCTGGTGCAGCCGGGGAGCAGCCTGCACTTCCCAGCCATCGAGCACCTCCGGGATGTCATCTGCAGCCGCGCTCTGTCAGGTACCGCACCCCCGGCCACCGGCTTGGGCTGGGGCTGGGCTGGGCTCTGGTGCCCACCCAGAGCACTTCTGGGGGAGGCGAGCGTGGGCTGAGCCCTGCAGGCTGTGGCTCTAAGCAGGCACTGACCGGCTTCCCTGCGGTGGGGACTCCTGCGATTGTCTTGCCCCTTCCAGCCATGTGTGGCTCGCTAGGGATGGGACGCGCGGTGGCCCGGCTGAGCTCAAATGCAGCTTTGGGCTGCCTGATCCGCAGGGCTGAGTCCTGCTCTAAGAGCTGCGTCCCCCTGTGCTTGTTAATTCTGTGCTCATAATGGGAAACGACCGTATGCTGTTCTTTCAGCAGCACCCTCACCGTGCTCCATCATCCTGGACTGCCACCGCATCAGCAGCATCGATTACACGGTGGTGGCGGGGCTGGCAGAGCTGCTGCAGGAGCTGCGCAAGCACGGCATCTCGCTGGCCTTCTGCGGCCTGCAGGTACGTGGCGGCCACGCGCAGCCCCAGCCCAGCCGGCACCGTGCCGGCCCTGCTTGCCAGGGGAAGGGTCTGCACCGGTGGGCTCAGCCTTCCCCACAGCAGGGAGAGCCCTCGGGTCGCCCCAGCCAGCAGGGCCACCGCTCCCATCTCCCGTGCAAAGCAAGGATGCGGCCACCTCTTGGTAGCACCTTCAGCTCACGGAGGTGGAGGCTGCAGCATCCGAGTCCAGCTGCGGGACGCGGGGCGGGGGCAAAGGCTGCAGCTCCTGCGCAGGCACACGCTGCCCTGGGCTGCCCGGAGAGCTCCGAGCCCCTGGCAGAGGGGAACCCGCCGGCTCCGGGCTCCCCAGCTGCAGTTTCTCTGCCCTCAGGACCAGGTTCTCCGAGCCTTGCTGGCTGCGGACCTGGAAGGATTCCGACATTTCCCCAGCTGGGAGGAGGCAGGTGAGGCTTCGGGCTGCCCGGCTGCGGCAGGATCCTCCTAGGGCTGCTGGCGAGCAGGAGCCCAGCCTGCGGGAAGTTGGATTCGGGACTAGCACTGGATTAACTCTGTCCTGCTTTCCCCCTTCCTTGCTCAGAGCGGTGCAGCGGAGTGGGGCCGGGGGGCAGCGGGGCAGCCCCTTTCGACAGCACCAGCACCAGCGAGAGCTCGCTGCTGCCCACGGGGCTCATCCAGTGAGGCAGAGGAGCTTTCTCAGGACCACGTCTCCTTGCCCGAGCAGCTGTTCCCGATGGCCCTGGAGACTGCACGCCCTGTGCAGTGCCCGGCAGCGTGGGGGAGAGACGGCAAAGGCGGGGGAGTGACCTGGGGGGTCCCTATCGCTGCCACCGGGAGTCACCCCCCCTCCATTCCAGGCTGGCCCCATCCTGGGAGCAGCTGCCTTTTTTAAATCGGGTGTTTTATTTTTGGAAACTTTTCTTACTCTGATCCGTTTTGAGCTCTGACACAGAGCGTGCTCTTGTCACCGTGAGTTTCAAGGATGCTGGAGCTGCCCTGCACGCCCAAGGCCGTGCTGCAGTTCTCAAGCTCAGGCTGCCAGGAAATAATAAAAAAACACAAAACAACATTGATTATTTTGCTTCTTACTGATCCCTCTTGGTTTGTGGGATTTTCTGCCGGACTCTGCCCTGCAGCAGGGCTGGGCTGTCCCACCTGGGCACTGCAGGGCTACGGCTGTCCTCCCACCTCTCGCCAGACTTCTGCTGGCCACCCCAGGGGACAGCTGCCGTGCCATCGGTCTCTGTTTGCCTTGCTGTGAAATGGGGGCTGCCAGACAGTGGGGCATGGGTCTGGGGTCCACAGCAAAGCAGTTCTCCTGAGCGGCAGTTGGCTGACCCCCTCCCGTACGGAGGGCATAATAAAACAGTAATTACAAACGACTTGGCGTGCATCTCTGTCTTCCTTTGGAAAAGACGCTTTTTTTGGGGGGGAGGGGGGAAATTAAGCTGTAATTTCTTGGTGCAGCTGAGCACAAAGCAAAGAAATGAAACCGAAACCAGTTCTTCAGTTCCTGCTGTGCTCCCGCACAGCTCCTCACGGTCAAAGTTTGTGCGGTGACGGTGGCGGTGCCCGGGAGCGAGGGCCCGGGGGGGTCCTGCCGGTGGCCAGAGCAGCGTTTGCGCAGCGGAGCAGTGCCGGGCAGCGGAGCGGTGCCGGGCAGCGAGTTAGTTCGTCACCGCAGCGGCAGCACAGAAGCCTTTTCCAGCGCTGGAAGGGCTCGCACGCCGTCTGCCTGCCCATCTCTCCCCAGATGAGGAGAGAGCACCCCGGAGGAGTGGGTTCGGGCAGTTTCCCCGCACGCCTCGCTCAGCCAGGCCCTTTGGCTGTGCTGCTCCACACACCCCGACCCCGACGGGAGCTCGGAGAGGATCGAGGCGAGGGGGGGCACAGGGGCACGACGGCAGGCAGGCCCCAAATTTCAGGCACGGAGGGAGGAGGGATGCCACGGCCGGGGCCGTGCCCGCAGAGCCCCAGCCCCAGGGCCCAGCACCCCTCACCGAGCGGCTGCCCCGAGCGCCTGGCGGCCCGCTGAGGGGCCACACGGCCCGGGGCGCGGGGGGAGAGCAGCTCAGGAGCAGCAGGGCCTGCAGGGGGGGGACACGGAGGTGGGCAAAGGGAAGGGGCGCGCTGGGCCGGGAGGAACAAGAGCGGGGAAACGGGGCTGGAAGGGGGTGAGCGGGGCCGGCGTCCCCGTGCCCGTCCCGCGGCGGCAGTCGGTGCCCCCCCCCCCCCCCCCCCCCCCCCCCGGAGCCTCTCCCAACCCCCGGCGGCCCCGTCCCGGTCCCGCAGCCCAGCACCGCCGTGCCCCCAGCCCGGCGGCCGGGAGCGGACCGGGAACGGCTACGGCCGGGTCCGGGCCGAAGCGGAGGGCGCGGGGCTGCGGCGGGGAACGGCCCGGCCCCCCCCCCCCCCCGGAGCCCCCCGGAGCCCCCCGCCTGCGCTGCTCCCGGCTGCAGCCGCGCCCCGGGCGCCCCCCGCGGCCCCCCCGGGCCCGGCGCTCCGGTGCCGCGGGAGATGCGCGGCCGGCAGCGGCGGCGGGGGGCGGGGCCGGAGCCCGGCGGGAGCCGCCCCGGGGGGGGGGGGGGGGGAGGCGGCCACCGGAGCCCCGTGCCCCCGCCGTGTCCCGCGGCGAGGATTGGCCGCACCGGGCCGGGGGCGGTGGCGGTGACGTCCCGCGGGGGAACCGCGGAGGCTCGGCGGAAAATCGAAACTTCGCGGGGCGGCGGCGGCGGAGCGGGTGCGCAGCGGGTCCCGGCCCCGGCCCCGGTGCCGTCGGTGAGCGCTGCCGCGGCGCTGCGGGGGGGGGGGGGGGCGATCCGGGCTGGGCCGGGGCAGCGGGCCCCGTGCGGGCGGGAGGCTGCGGGAGGGGGGGTCCCCGGTGCGCCCCGACCCCGCTCGTCCCCGAGCATCCCGCCCGTCTCCTCCCGGTACGCCCGGGGCACCCCAACCCTTGCTCGTCACGGCTCCACGCCGGTGCCCCCCGGCGGCACCCCCAGCGTCCCCCAGTCCCCCGCCATCGCGGTGCCCGGCCCCCAAGTCCCCCGGTTCCCCCGGTGACTCCCCCGCTGCTCGCGGTCATCCCCGACCCCCGCTCTTCCATCTTCGCCCGTGCCCCACCCCCCCCCCGTACCCCCCCCGTGCCCCCCCGATGCACCCGGTCTGTCCCGGCACTCAGCTCCGGTGCCCGCCCCCCGAGCACCCGGATCGGCCTGTACCCAACTCCCCCGGGTCCCCTGGTGCCCCCCCCTCGGGATCCCCCCCCCCCCCCCGGTGTCCCCCCCCCCCCGGTGCCCCCCCGTGCCCCCCCGATGCACCCGGTCTGTTCCGGCACTCAGCTCCGGTGCCCGCCCCGAGAACCGGGATCGGCCTGTACCCAACTCCCCCGGTGCCCCCCCTCCCGATGACCCCCGGTGCCCCCCCCGGTACCCCCCCGGTGCCCCCCCGGTGCCCCCCCCGGTGCCCCCCGCCCCTCTCCGGCCCCGCCCCCTGGCGGCAGCCCCGCCTCCCCCTGCCGGCCGTCACCTAACGGGCCTCATTTGCATCCCGCCGGACCCCGCGCTACGCCATTGGCCCGTCCTCCCGCCTCGTTTGCATATCGCGGCGGGATGGGGGGGGGGGAGGGACTACCTACCGGGGGGGCGGGGCTAGAGACGCCTCATTTGCATGTAAGCCCCGCCCAGAGGTCGGCTCCGCCTCCGCCCGGAGGGTGCGGGGTGGGGGCGGGGGCGTGAAACCTTCGCACCTTCAGGGCCCTGAAGTGGGGGGGGGGGGCTACGGGGCCGTTACTGCCCGTTAACGCCTGCGTTTCTCCTCTTTTCCCGTCCTTTTCTCTGCCCCCCCCAGAAGCTCCCGCCGGCATGGAGCGTCACGCGTGCCCGCAAGGCTCTGGGGACGGATCCGGCGCCCGCAGCGGGTGCGGGGCCCGGCCGGGCGCGGGGGCTGCGGGCTCAGGTAGGGGGCTGCGGGCCCAGGTAGGGGGCTGCGGGCTCAGGTAGGGGGCTGCGGGCCCAGGTAGGGGGCTGCGGGCCCAGGTAGGGGGCTGCGGGCCCAGGTAGGGGGCTGCGGCCTCAGGTAGGGGGCTGCGGGCCCAGGTAGGGGGCTGCGGGCCCAGGTAGGGGGCTGCGGGCCCAGGTAGGGGGCTGCGGGCCCAGGTAGGGGGCTGCGGGCCCAGGTAGGGGGCTGCGGGCCCAGGTAGGGGGCTGCGGGCCCAGGTAGGGGGCTGCGGGCTCAGGTAGGGGGCTGCGGGCCCAGGTAGGGGGCTGCGGGCTGGGGCGAGCCGTGGGCGCCGCTCAGGGCCGTGGTGGGGCGGTCGGGGCCGTCCGTGCGGCTCCTTGTGGCACCCACCTGCAGCCCTCGGTGTGTAGTGGCTCGGGGTGGGGAGAAGCGGGGCACCCCCCCGGCACCCCCCTGCACGTCTCCCACGCTCACGTCTCCGGTTTTCGTTTCGCCAACGAACCGGTGCCGTTTTGATGCAATGCTCTGCTACAACGAGCAATCTAGTCCCTTTTGAACCAGGGCTTCCTATCTCTAGCTTGTTGTTAGGTGGTGTTAGGGGTTGTTAGGTGTCAGAATTTGTTTGACAACACACGGATTTTGCCCCTACAAGCAGTGACAGAACCGATTACACAGAGTTAATGCAGAGGAAATACTTCCTAATCCTTTATTTGCCTAGAGAATGACCCAGGCCACCAGAACTGCTTTTGGTCGGACAGGAAGAAGATGCTAAATCAGAATCAGCCCGCTGTAGTCCTGACAAGATCAGTTCTTTGCCAATCCCTCTGCAATCCAGAAAGTCAAAAGTAACAAACCCCAGACCTCCGGGTCTTAAATGCTGTAAGAAAAAATGTCCAGAGTACCTGTCCTGTTCGTTCCAAAGCTTTGTACCTGCTTCTGTAAATGACTGAAGGTGGTGGAAAGAGTTCTAGTGTATCACCAGAGAGTTCAGCAAACTAAATGATGGAGCTTGACCTGCAAACAATAGAGGAGTCACTGAGGAGCAGGAAAAGCTCAGAGAGGAGTTTAAAGTCATAATGACGTGACAGTAAATGGGATGTGAAACAGTATTGCGAAGGTGGTGCCTGCTTCAGGCAAAAGATGACCTTCTGTCATTAAACATGGTGCAACCTTTGGTCTGTAGTACTCAAAGGGACAGCGAACTGACCTTCACGTTGGTTTTTGTGCTCATACTTCCAAAAATACCCTGAGGAAATCAGTGTCTTGGTATTAGCTGATCTCCTCTCAAACTAAGTGTGGAAGCAGTGCTGAAGAGCTTGCGAAACAATTTTGTAGACAGGAGAGATCTACTCTGATGACTTATTCAGATCTGAGCTACCTTTTCACAGAAGCTTTTAAGGACTGGATTAAACTTTTGAAGATGAAAGGTGAGTTTCCCATTCCTTCCTGGATGCTGTGCTCAGCTGTGTGATGGAGGTCACGCAGCAAGTCACGAGAAGGTTAAGAAAGCTGAGAAATGCCAGTGTACTGTCACCACGCATCTCAAGGATCCTGAAGTATCTTGACAGGCAGCTGAGGTTCACAGTGCCTGCTGCTTCAGTCAGTAGCGTGTTAGCTGGAGGCTGGATAGAGATAGATCACTAGCTTAACACAATGTTTTCTTATTTTATTTATTCTCCTACCAATTGCAGGGGCTTCGGAGACAGGCCTGCTATGGAAGGAAGATGGTGTTATTGCTAGTGGTAGTTCTTAAACATGAAACAAAGCAGCTCTTGTGTCTTCCACTGATGCATTTATTCAGTGGTAGACCCTGCTCGCTCACCAGTGGCCAAGAATTGTTTTCCTTCCTGACTCTGATTTAACAATGAACTTTACCTCCACTGCAGAAAGAGGAGACGTGAAGCTCACTCCAGACCCTGATACAGGAGCAGAGCCTAGAGGAGAGGTGCAGGGAGAAAGTGGTGATGGGTCTTCTACTACTGAAACAAAGGAGGAGGAAGGAGGACTGCTGCTGGAGGAGGTAACAGCTCTGAGCAGTACCTCAGAGACTTCGCCTGAACGTGGTGCTGATGGCCCTTCTACTACTGAAACAAGGGAGGATGGGAACGAGAAGGAAGAGGGAGCATCGCTGCTGGAGGGCGAAGCAGCTCCAGGTGATATCTCAGAGACCTCACCTCAGGGTACGGCAGGCATTTCTGCCCAAAAATCACAGAAGAAGGTAAGGCTCTTATCAGTCCTCCTTCTTGGCAAGACAAACTTGTTGTGCTCTCTTTCCTGAAGTAAGAGATTGTCCTGCATCACCGCTAATCCCTTTGGCCTGTATCTAAATACCACTGGCAGTCTGTTCCTAGACAAACTGTAGATGTATTTGCTCACATTGCATTGCATATGCAGACAGCTGATGTGCTGAGCAGTACAGCTTCCCCAACAGTACCTTTGCTACACTGAGGGTAACAATATAAAATTCTCATTACTAACTGGTCTAATCTTGTTAGTGAGCATCGTGCTCAGAGCTGCTCTGCATTCCTGCTGAAAAAGTTTTGTATATTAAAAATACAGAATTCTCAAGAGCTGTTTCATCAAATGTATAGGATTGTAGTTGGTTTTGTCCTTTCTCTTCATGGTCATATACTAGTTGCTGTGGAGGGGGTGACAATTTCTCCTCAGTAATGAAGAAACTGGTATTTTATTGTCTTATTCCTTTTTATTGTTATTATTACAGAAAAAGAGGAATAAAGCAAAGACAATTCCTTCTGGCTCTGGGGAGCAGGAGTCTCTGCCTTCTCTAAGCACAGCACCAGCTCAAACTGCAGAGTTGTCTGATGCTTGCCTTGTTGCACAGAAAATCCAAACACCGGGCAGTGAAGTAGCCAAACCAGGTGCTGACTTACTTGCTGGTGACAACAGAGGTGCACATGAAAATGGTGGTGCCTTGGGCCACTTGGGAAAGGAAGCTCAAAGTCTGGAAATGGTTGCAGAAGGCAGTCACAGCAGTGTAGCAGCGATGACCCCGTCAAAGGAGAGCACTGTTAATAATGTGGCTGCCCCATCTCCAGGCTCTACAGCCCTGAAGGAGGTGAGAGGTGGAAGTACCACACAGAGCGGAGAAGTGGTCAGGAGTAACACGGAAGAGAGCAGTGGTGTGTCTGACACCGCCCAGCTTCTGGAATCGGGACCAGATTCCCAGTCTTTGGGTAGCAGAAACAAACTGACCTCAACAGGAGGAAGAACGAACGCTTCCTCTGGGTTTTCCTCCAGTTCAGGTGTGTCTGAAAGTGAGCTTGCAACTTCTTGTGCCGAACGTGGAAGTCAAGACACAAAGACTCCTCCCTTGGTCAAAAGTTTAGAGGCTGGTAAAGGTAGACAAGACACCAGCCAGGAAGTAAGCTGTTTGGCTACCAAGGTAAGCGTGTGAGTGAGAACTCTTGTGAGTATATGGTTGCGTTGGGAAAAGTTTCTCCTTTCTCACTATGATTCTCTTGTGCTGTCAATAAAGCTGAAGACCATGAGAGTGGGAATGTGTTCTAGCATAGCTCTCTGGTTGTTCAGTTACCACTAGGGGCTGTGAACACATCTCTTCTCCAGAAGGCTCTTCTAGGTGTGTTCTCCGGTGATACCTGTCGTATCTCCTTTGACTAGGACATCTTCATGCTTTTTAGGTGTCTGTGCTCTAGTTGTGGACAGACCTGTCAAGCTGTAAATTGCTGTTGATTATCTTTTATTTTCTTTCTGCTCCATCCTTTGGGGACCTGTGGCTTACTGGCCTGACTTTTTGCATATGTGTGTGGATTTAATTCCTTTTGCAGTCCATGCACTATTTCCCATAACCAGTAGCTTCTCCTTACTGTATTTGCCTCAGTGAGAGATCAGTGTTTCCAGAAGTACAAAACTAGCTGATAGGCTGTGACTTCTGGGTATCCCCTGCTGTCTGAAGAGGTGCTGGGCATTTCTGTAGGTGTTGTACTTCCAGGGTCTTCTGTTTCATTTGATATTGTTTGTCATCCTAACACAGAAGAAAAACATGAAGGAGAAAAAGACGACCCAAAATGAGAAAGCTCATGAAGCAACTGAGAAGACAAAACAGACCAAAGGACCTGAGACTGGTAGAAAGAATGATGCTTCAGCTGTAACAAACAGTTGCAAGGATGAAAATCAACAGAGGAACCAGAAGCCTGTGGATAAGAGTAAAGAAAGGTGAGAATACCACTGCTGCCCCCCCAGCGTTCTCCACTTGCAGGATTTGGCGTGAGGTAGAGCAGAGGACACCAGACTGAGGCAGGGAAATGAAGTACTGAGGTGTGTGTGTATCGTGGGTCTGTGGAAATACAATTGGACTTACAACTGAGATAAACTACTTCTCATGCAAAGGAGTCACTGTTTAATCAGGAGTTGCAGAGGTCATGCATTAGTTAAAGTGGTACACATGGCACTTGAACTTTTTTTGAGGTATCTGCTGAATAAAATAAAAAGTAGAGATAAAGGCAATCTTTTTCTTTTATGAGCAACCAGGACTGTGCTTCACACATTGCTTTAAATTTGTTTTTTGGATTATTGTTGGGAAGAGCTGTTATGATTAGTGTAACTTGTTTTGCATGGTGGGTGTGAGCTGGAAGAGGGATAAATCATTGTCATTTCAGGTGAATCTGCTGGGTGAGGTATTTCTGTTGGCTTACTAATGCAGTGACCCAGCCAGATGCGACTGGACCATTTCATGCTTCAGGAACTCCCTTTTTATTTTGGCAATAGGTTTTACATTAGGTCTGCTATGTAGCATCAGTTTTAGTGACCTGGTAACAGAGCTCGTTACTCTTGCCTCCGGTAAGCTAGCAGCTCAGAAATGTTTTGTCATTTATAATGATTTGTCCTATTAACGTAAAAAAGTAATTCTTTCTACATTCCATTTATTTTCTGTAGTTCTGTGAACCAAAGTGAGCGTATTACAGTGTATTTCCATGCAGTATTGTCTAAAGACTTCAAGCTAAACCCTGAGACCCATAAAGTGTTCATTAAGGCTCAAGGCATTCCTGACTATGCAGACTGGAAGGACAACATCTGTGAGCTGAACTGCACCAAGTGAGTACTCTGGGTCACACAGATAGAGGGGTGTTTTAGGTTTGGAGAGCAGGAAGCAACATGGTACTTCCTTTAATACTTAAGGCTACAGCTATTCGTCCATGGGGTGGATATTGATACCAAGTGTTTTCGTAGTGGTGATAAGTATTCCAAAATTCTCAATTATGAAAGAATAATCACTATTCCTATTAAAAATTGAGTGGTGCATGGAGAGGAAGTATGTTGACCAGCTGATATCTTGTCCTTTGCCTCCTTTGCTGTGTTTTGTGTTATCTAGGCAACTAGGAGAACATGGATACCTCATTGAGGGCTGTGTAGCTCTTGCGAAGGAAAGTTTGAATAAATGCATTCCTTATAAATACTGGGTTTCCTATGGACAATATGAATTTATTTACAAGAATCCAGTATCAAATCATTATGTGAATCGCTGCTTATGCATAAAGAGCGCGTTGATCAGCAATGGAGGTGAGCTTTTTTGACTGGATCTGCAAATTATTTTCTCTGGTCTTTTAGTGGTATGACTTCTAACTTCATATGAAATAACATTATTAGACAGCACTGTCTCAAGTTGGAAACTTAATGTGTCAGTGGGGTATTTCTGTGTACAGCTGAAAGAACAAAGGCATGTGCAAATGCGTGTTTGCTTCTCAAATTATTGCTTTCTTGTGTTCTCATCTGTTTTTTCCAGAATGGCACCAGTATGATGACATTGTCTGTGCAAAGCCTTCGATTCCTGAATTCATCAGGAGTCATATTCTTCAAGATAAAAAAAAAGATATTGTGAATGGGAAGATAATAGCTGCAAATATTATGTTAGAAAATATCTTCAGCATTCTTGGAACCTGGAGCCCCGTCAACCTGAAAAACTTCTTCTCTCAGCTGAAACAATTTCACTGGGTTACAAAGGAACCATGTGTGTACAGTGGCGAGAAATTGCCATGGGATGAGTTAAACTTTGGAGAACAGCAGGTAATCTGTTTACTTTTAACAGATGCTAGAAAAGAGAAGGTCGGTTACAGAGCTTTATTTTTGCTGTTGACCTTGTTGGGATTGATTTTTTGCTTTTCCAATCAAAAAGCTCATGTGACAGAACCAGCAGGGATCCTTTCATGGTGTCTGCCACTATCTACCTTGGGAGCTTTCTGTTAACTTTTGCAGTTGCAGTTCTGAGTATCTCAGATTGGTGAGAAGCAGAAATATGACCTGGTGACTTCTTAATGAGTGGGTTTTGTATGAATGTTAATTTCTTATGTCTGGCCCTTTTGTTCTGGTACGAGTCACTCTGCTGACTTCCCTACATTCATCTTCAACTCTAAACCAGCCTTTTTTTTTTTTTTTGAGACGGGCTTCAAGCTTCTACTGGTCCAATTCTAAGAACTGATGTAGACAGGACCTCCGGAGTCCTAAATTCTAAGTCTCTTACCTGTCATAGTTATGAAATGTGGCAGAAATATCACATCTTTGCTTTTGGAGCTTCACACCACTGTCATGGCTATCTTTCTGGAGCCTAATTCCTTCCGGTTACTCGGGAGAGGCCACAAGATGGCATACTGTCCTAGCAGTACATCCTGGCTGCCCAAGCTCAGCTGAACTGATGAATTTCACGTGACTGCCTGTGAAGGGTGATTTTAGTAGTATGGTATCACCAAACATCACAGTATTGTGAAATCTCTCTCTTACTGACTCCCAACCTAAGCCCCAGTCCCCTGGGAAACTGGTCTGCTTGCTGATCAAGGCTGCGGCATGCGGTGGTTGTAAGGGCAGTCTGGGGTGTAAGGCTGCCTGGCTCACCGGTCCCCTTTCTGAGACCTGCCCCGCTCTCTTGACCCTCCCCAGCTCTGCTGTGCTGGGTGCGGCAGTACCGGAGCAGTGGGACCCAGTAGCACAGGGATGGGCATGGAACATCGCAGGAACTGGGGTACCACGCCTGATGTTCTAGTGGTGGTTTGTGCTGTATGTGCTTAGATCCTGGTACCACCATGGCGTCGTATTATATATGGGGCTATTGAGTGTCCTAGCTGTGACAGAAGATGATAGCTTCAAGAGAAAAAGACTTATTGGGGAACTAATGTTGTGGTTGCTTTGTTTCTTCCCTTTTTTGTCGTAGGTGAACGATTTGCTGCTACGATATATTAGGAAAATAGCTCGTCCTTTCCTTTTTCCGGAAGGTACAGAAGCACCGCAGAAGGGTATAGCAATAAAAAGTAAACTAGCTCTAGGGCTCACCCTTCTCAAAGTAGTTGAGTTGTTCAATCTACCAATAACGAAAGAGGATCTGGCTGCCCTGTGTAGCCTCTTATGCTTGGAGAAGAAGTCAGAAAAAGCCATACAGGATGAAATTCATGAGATCAAAGTGGCTTTTGTAAGACTTGAAAGGTATGTATGCTGCTGGTCCAGTAACTAACTGGGGTGTTTTTACTGCAGTGTGGTAGGTAGCAAGCACAGCATGCTATGAAAAAGCAGTAAGAGATCCAGCTTTCTAGTTTCAGAGAATTACAGAAAAATTCGGGTTTGAAGGGATTTCCACAGAGGCCTGTTCAACTTCCTGCTCAAAGCAGGGCTAGCATCCAGGCAAGGTTGCAGTCAAGTTCTGAAAAAATCCAGGGATGAAGATGGCACAACTTCTCAGGGGCCCTCTTACAGTCACATACCTTTCTTGATGTGAAAAAGGTTTTCCTTCTGTCCAAATGGTATTTCCCTTATTGCAGCTTTTCCCTGTTGCCTCTTGAGTAGTAGGTTGAATCTAAGCTATTGGGTTTTCTTTATTTATAAAATCTTATTTTTATTGCTTTCTGTCAAGTAGTTTCTAGCTTCTTCTTTGCTGTTCATCCTTACAAACTCCAAGAACTGTCAAACTGATTGAGAACTGTCTCTAAAATGCCTGTATATATTTATAGCTCTGTATATTTGCTTCACACATTCCCTGACTCAACTGGGGGGGGGGGGTGCGGGGTGCTCACGTGAAAACTGTAAGCTATTGGCACTTCTTCTTAGCACTGGTTTAGTAGGGTTTTTAGCAGGGAGAATCAGGTAAGAGTACAGCTTTGAGTCTTAAACCTTTACTGAATATACTCCTCAAGGAAGATGAGATTGAACTAAAATAATTACAAGAAGTAATTTGAGGGTACCATAGCAAGATGGAAGTGTAGCTCTTTTTTTTTTTTTTTCTCATCACGCAAGGGCATTCTTCAGTCCTGTAAGAAGCTATTCTCTTACTATTTTGTTTATTTTGTTATTTTTCTAGTTTGAAGCCTCAACTGATACACCTGTATCAGAGATGCATTGATGAAGAAGTAGACCACTGGGTGTGGATTCTTCCTGTTCTGCATTTACTTACTGCTTCTGCGCAGCTTGACTACTTCCCAATAGAAGAAGATAACTGGGCAGGGCTGGAAGGAATTCCATTTGTTGAAATAAGGAAGCATCATAGGTAAGTTTTCCAGAATCACTGGTTATGTCCAGTGCCTTGACGTTGTAACTGGTGGTGGTTGCCTTACTTCATCTCTTATTTTTCTTTTTTAAAAAAGCAAACAAAAAAATAACCAACCAACCAAAAAAAAAAAAACCCAAACGTAACGTGTTGGTGGTGCGTAGTTGGGGTATTTGAACACACTGTATTGGTTGCTCACAGATTATGGTGTACAGTGAAGCTGTGCAGTGTATTACTTTTCAGACACGATTCTTAATTCTGCAAGCTGTGGAACTGCTCGCCTGATTGGTTATGCCTGCTGTGAGTTAAAGCAGTTTATAATATGCATGGTGCAGAATATGAGCAGGACTTGGAATTTACTTTCCTTGAACATTTCTGCTTTGTAGTTTGATACTGCTTCTGCGATTACTGGGTGTCGGAGTCTTTTACCCATCTTCAGCTGTAAATGAGAGAAGTACTCAAGTCAGACTAAGAGCCTTTCTCTGGGGTCAGGAAGCCATTTTGTACCTTTAACTCGAAGATTTTGTTTTGCCTTCCATTCAGGATGGACATACTGCGACTAATGAAAGAAAAGAAATACTTGATGGAGTTTGACAGGACTCTGGTCAAGTCCTGGATCTGTGTGCTGCCCATGGAAAGCCTGGCTAAATTCATAGAAGACTTCTCCTGTGATTTTTTAGTTTCCCTTCAAGGTGTTTCTTACAGATTAGAGAACATTAGCTCTTCGAACAGCAAGGTTTGTTTTCTGGCAGCTTTACCCAGCTAAGGGATAAAGGCTGAAATTGGGCTGTAGTGTGTCTTTTAGCAGAACTGCCTGTCACTGGAGGAAATGTGGTTGGTAACAAGTTAGAACACAAAAAGCTTAATTTAGCTAAGAGCAAAAACAGTTGCTCTGAAGTAAGAGACTCCTAAGGGGGAGACGTGAGGGTGTGTCTGTAGCAAAAAGTTTTACTGGAATAGATGAGAGAAGAGCCTGCTTATCTGGGTTTGCTCTTTGTCACTTATAGCAAATATTTTAATCCTCAGATTCTCAGATGGCTGCCTGAAACTTTTTCTGCACAGTTCTTGAGGGTTTGGGCAAGGTGCTGCTGGTTTGAAATATTTTTGTGCCTGTTGTGAAAACACTTGTATTTGTGTGAAGACAGTAGGAATTGCTCATTGCAATTAATAGAAATAATCAATTTTAAAACCCTAAATTGTAACAAGTGTGGCTGTTGTTAGAGTCAACATATAGGATGCCATTATTTGTCCAAACATCCGGTAAAGCACTCTTGCAATTTTATTTGTATGAAAGCATTGAAGAAGGCATGGAAGAGCACTGAATTCCCTCTTTCACGGTATCTTTCTCAATTAATGAGAAACCAGTACACAAAATTCATTCCACAGTAATATTTTACTTTCCATTCTTAGGTAGTTGAGAGTCTTGTTAAGACACTGCTGTGTACCTTGGAGGACAAACAGGCAAGGTAACTGAAGTACACTGTTGAGAGAGCTGTCTCCTTTTTATTTTTATTTGTATCATGCCTGTTACGTGGGGTTATGCTTGTAGCTTGAATGTGTGTTGAAATTTGGATGAATAAAAGGATCCTATATTTCTGTAGCTCTGTCAGATAGAAACATTTTTTAAAAATCCATCTGGGAGAACGATGGTCGGTTGCCACCCTGTATTAAAATTGCTCTATTTTTTTCCTTTGAACAAAAAGAAATTCTCCCTCTCTGTTGCTGTTCTTCAGAGCTCTGGAAGCTCGCTCTTGGCAGTCCTGCTTGACCCTCTGCCTCAAGCTACACGAGAGTGTCTGCAAGCGCATAAAGCTGGTGTCAGGGTTCGAGATTCCTGCCACTACGGCCGTGATGATTTCAAAGGTTGCCGGACTTCAGCCCACAGCAGTGAGTACTGAGCAACTATTCATGGGTTGACATGAGTGGGGTATCTAGAAATATGACAAAAATGGTACAACAGACTGATTTTTAAATTGTTCTCATTTTGGGAAGCTTAATACTCTGAATTAGCCAAAAACGTGGTATGTCCAAAAACTGTTGAAATCACTTAATTATTTTGAGTCTTACTGTTGAAAGCAAGGTCAAATGCTTAGTTTTTACTGTCATGGGCTCTGTTCTGTCTGCTTTTTCCATTATATTTTGTCTTTGTTTCCTGGAAAGAAAATTCTTTAGCAAAGGCTGTTTGTAAGCTTTGCATTTTTCCAACCTCTTTGTCCTTTTATTCAGGCATTGATGGGGCTCTGTTGCTGGGCTGGTTTGCATGCAGCACATTTGGGTGTCTGATGCATTTAGGCCTTGTCTTTTAGAAATACTTATTTTAAATCAGTTGTATGCTGCTGTCCTGCTTGAACTGATCTTTATTTTTCCACCTGTGTGCATCAGGTTGTGAGAGATGAAACCATACAGGAAGCTCCAGTGGTAGAAGTATTCAATGAAACTATAAGACATACTCGAGCCTGGTTCAGAAATGCTTTAAGCCGGAAGTTACTGAGAGAAGTCATACAGCATGTGTCATTCTCTTTTTTTAAGGAACCTGAGGTTTGTCATCTTCTAATAATCAGAATAAAAATGTGTTTTACTGTACCTTAACTGTATATAGTCTGAGTCTAATGGTTCTTTGCTGGAGACCATAGCTGCTGTGGCTGGGTAAGGAATGAGGTGGAGAGAGGCAGAGCAGGCCACGAGCTGAGATGCTGCATTGTTTTAAACACTTGGGCTGAAAAGCAAAAGGCTATAATTGGTGCTTTGCATCTCATCTTATTTCCGCTGGTTCTTTGCTGCTCTAAAAGGCAGCGCTGGGATGATGAGCTGCGTTCTAGATGTTTAGCTGGAGATACTGTCGTGCTCACCCTGTATGTGTTACAGGCTGCCCGTCAGGCCTTCAGCAAGCAAGCACAGAGCAGCTCCTTACAGCCTGCCTCGGGCTGGTGCTCCAAGACCTCCCTTGGGCAGTTCCCAGCATCGAGGTAGAAGTGGTTTATGCACGTCTCCTTTAGTATCAGGGACGTATTGGAGCTGTTTAAAAAACATATTTTGCGGCTCTGGGAGTGCTCTTTCTCTTTTGGATGGAAACATTTGAAAGGACTGCAGATTATTTGAGGAGCATGGGGTCTCTCCTCAACACAGCAGTGTTCTTCCTTATTTTGGTTTTAAATCTTGACACTTAGTGTTTTGGGTTTGTTTGCTTCTCACATGCAGGCCTGGAATGAATTTGTGAATATCAGCTTTCCAGATGAACAGTTCACTGAGAGGTGGAAGAGGACTTTACTTGCAGATTTGGAAAGAAGAATTCAGGCGGTATGGGGAGCTGTGGGAAATCAGTGCATGCCTTTGGGCCAAGATCAGAGGGAATGGACAGTCTTCTGCTGTGCTTCTGGAATAACGTCTTGAGCATGAATGGGCACATGAAAACACTGTGGTCATAAAAATTGCCACTGCTGTTATAAACCATGTTCTGGAGGCTCAAAATTAGACATGAAACTGTAACAGTGCTGTATTCTTGGTGTCAGACTCCAGTGGCCTGTTAGCCTGGCTGCAGTGCTTCTCTGTTTCTAGCAGTAACTGACATCCTGGTGCTTTAAAGGAAATTGCATACTTTGAGCAATTACCACCTCCTTAGTTTTAAGGAACAGTGGGTGCAAAGTAAGCACCCAGGGATCTACAGAAGCAGAGTTTGTGCATGTCTCTTCTCATTCATTGTGTAGAAATTGTTGTCTGGGCTCTCCAACACACACGCTGTGTAGGTCCCTTCCAACGTCAGCCTATTTATCTCCTCATCTGCTTTTTACATCAGCTGCAAAATTCTTTAAGCTGTTGGTTTTCCTAGGGTAATCAGAAAAAATGTAATTCCTGGAGGCAACTTGGATAGGAGAGATACTTATTTAGTAATTGTACATTTTAGAGGAAAACACTCCAAAATTTTTCCAGCACTTATTTGTGCTTCATTATTCTTCCAGTTCTTGGTAAGTGGTGCAGGGACAATGCTTGGCTCCACTAGGGGACTTAAATTTTTGGCTTAGTACTTTTATTGTCTTAATAGCACTCTTGCATGCTTTCGGAAAACATTTTGGAAATTTTAGGCTGATAAGAAATCTCTTCTCTTTTACCATGCAGGAGCCTCCAGTTAACCAAATCTTAGCTTACTGCTGTCAGCATCGCCAAATTCAAGATCTTAACAGTTCCATTGGTTGGTGTTTCGAAAATTGTGCCATAGAGGCCGTAACAGCAGCTTGCCAGGTATTGTATTTTCCCTCAAAGTGGGAAAGGAAAAGTCTAATTTCATTTTGCACAGAAATCCTGTATAGGGATGTACATTGTTATGGAAGGAGAGTTGCACATTCAGCCTCTGATTACTACTTGAATTGCTGTGAATTTTTTTAGTTTGTTAAATTAACAAAAAGGTATTGACAAGAAATCAAGAACTCAAAATCTGTTTAGACGGGGTCCATGAAAAATACTTGTAATGCTTATCACATTGTGGCTTTTGTGTCACAGGTCGTATGGTGACTTTGAAACATGCCTCAGTGCTGGAATTGTGACTCTTGACACCAGTGCCTGTTTCTGAGATTGACCCAGTGTAATCCAAAACACTGATGCATTCTTCCCTTCTGTCATGTATGTATTGTGCAGACTCAGAGCGATCTCCTTGATATGATATCTTCCTACAACATGGACCAATTTGGCCAGCTTATATCAACTATTATTGTGAAATCATGGCCGAGAAAGAGTGAGCAGTCCAAGGATGATATTGATGAGACTTTGCACCACATGCTTACATGGCCTGGCATCAAGCATATCTTCAGATTTAGTGGTATGTCTGTATGTATGCCTGTGCGTGTTGTTAATATGCACAGGAGTCTGTGAAAAATTCTCTGCCTTGCCACTTGCAATCGTCCCTTTGCTGAGCAGGAAAGGAATACACAAACTTTTTCTGCTATTGAGGTGAGGAATGGAACAAAACTCAGAGTATTCAGCCTGTTGATGGAGGGGAAAGGCTAAGGAGAGGGAGCCAGTATCCCTCCTGTGCTAATTCACTGCAGCCTCTTCAGAATTTGTACTGAACCTGTAGATCGTGGATTTGTAGAACGCAACTTCTTACTCTCCAAAGTTCTAACAGGTCATTGCTACATAAAAATGTAAGTGTTTGTCATGTGAGTGGGTTGAAATGGCTTCTGTTTTCTCCATGAGTTTTGGGTATGGCCTCTCCATGGGAAGGTGTCTGAACTGCTGTCCTGGGATCCTGGTGGTTTCTGTTCAGAAAAACGTGAAGGATTGGAGGATGGTGTGATAAGTTCAGACACTTTTGGGTAGGGATTCAAGTGGGAAATGGAAAGACTCTTCTTTATGACGTTGAATAATTATTGCTTCTGCCTAGTTCTTGTGAAGCCAGACTGATCTAGGTTCTACACGCTTTGTTTATTGAACAGGAAGAAACACAAAGCTCCTAGGACAGCTTACAGATGAAGCAAAAAACGTAATGGCCACAGCAGATTCTTTGTTCATGAGTGTCACCGATGGCATCCAGGAAGGGAGTATCCTTGTGAAACATCTGGAAGAGATTTTGCAGCATGAGAAACAGTTCATCTGTATTTGGGAGCTAAGTAAGAGCCTTGTTGGCTTATGGCATCATTGTAGTGATTGATGGCTTACTCTGTTAAATCTACTTCATTGATTAGTAATACTAATTAGATGCCTCATCACTTAACAGTTCTGTCCTTGTCAATGTCCTTTGTGTGGAGCTTGCAGCTCGAAGTTACGTTGTCTGCATTTTGCTGTTTGTGGCTGTGCTAATCTAAACCTGAGTTACAGATGCAGGAGGTGGGAAGTATCTGCCTTGTGACTGACTACAGACGGGTTTTCTTTCAGAGCACAACCAGCTGTCACATGGGGACAAAGAGCTACTCCAGAGAGAACTGAAAGAAGTGCTGCAGAGGAGTCGAGAAGAAGTAACATTCATCATAAGACAGAAAAAAGCGATAGGAACCTTTCTGAGTATGTGCAGGAAGGTGCAGGCATCTGTGAAAGGTAGTGTTTTGGGGGAGCAATTTTAAATTGGAAACTCCAGAAAATGCAATTTTCTTTGAAAACTACTGACTTTATAAACAGGTTTTGTTCTAAACTATAGTAAGGGTAGGAGTGGGGGGAAATCTGGAGTGTTTGGGGGCAATGAGTGAGTACTAATGAATCAAATGGTATTTGTAGGGATCCACATGACCCTACATGTGTCAAATTTTGCAGCACAGCTGATTACATGAAGTAAACTGGACCACAGACTAGACATTTGACCTCTGATGTGACCTGTCTCTCTATTTTAAAGTGAATGTAGGTGAGGTGGAGCTTCAACACTCAGAAGATCTTCACTTAAAGAAACTAAATAAAGTTGTGAATGTGGGAAAAAGACCTATAGAGACATACTACAGTCTGAGCCAAGAGCTGAAACAATTTGCCCAGGAAATGCACTCTTTTAAAGATAGCCTGATCTTCCAGCAGTTTTGGGAGGAAGCTGCCAAGAAGATGAGAGAGGAGAATGTTTTGGAGGAGGAGGAGGTTGTTCCTGTATTGGACCTTGATAATGTTTTCAGTCATCTAATCTCCCCTTGTTTTATGAGTTACAAAAGGTTGTATGAAGATCTCAGATCTGGAAGTCTTACTCTGTCTGCAGTTGATACAATTTTTCAAGAATTCAGAAATCATTCTGAAATTATCAAAACTGAGCTAAGGATCATATGTAAACTTAAACCTGGAGAAGAGAGAGACTGGGTTGATCAGCGATTTCAGCAGATCCAGCAATACCACGAAATGCATCTAACTTTAGATGCTGCAAAGATTATTGCCCGTGTCAAAGAGAATTTAAACCTCTCTGGTGACTTCAGCATCCTGGAAAACTTGTTGTACATAGTAAGTATCCACTTCAGCTCTGTACTGTCAGGGTGTTGGCTGGAAAGCTTGGTAGATCTGACCCTTCTAGGAAGTCTATCCCAGCCTGTCAAGAGCCGTTCCCTGCCCCAAAATGCTTATTTGAGATAAAACTAAGTGTTCAAACAAAGTGCTTGCGGGTAGTCTTTCTTGAGAGAAGGTGTATTCCTCTGGTGTTTGAGATGTGGCTTCGCAGAGGGCTTTTCTTTCCCTTGCAAGACAGGCTGTATTTCTCATTTCCAGACTGAATGTTTGTATTGTTTGCTTTGTAGACAGAAAAGCTTGAATCATACAAGACACAAAAGCTGGACTCCATCAGCCCTGAGCTTATGCATGCCAAGGAACTGCTGGAGGGGATCACTGTGAACCGTCGTGGGTGCCTGGGGGAGCTGGCCAAGCAGAAGGAGTTTGTCTGCTGGGTCAGAGAAGCACTGAAAGGTGAGTGCTGCTCACCTGAGAATTAGGCAGATGGTACCAGAAGGGATGCTGAGTTTTTCGGGGGCTGGAGGAATGCCATGTTCCTGACCCATCTGCTTTATGCGTTCACAGCTTCTGGTATTACAGTTGCTAGCATTTCTTATGGGTTTCAGCATGGAACACGCTATAAAGTATCCCCTTTAAATGTGCCACTGTAGTCTTGTGTTGCACACAGTAGCTACCCTGCCTGGAAGCTGGACTTGGTCTGAAGGGTTGTAACTGCTGCCACTACTCAGTTCAGGTCGGTCTTTTAAGAGAACAGAGGCCATCCGTTTAGCAGGGTAGCAGCAGTAAGATTAGTTCTGTGTATGTCAGCTCAGCTTTCTTACATGCACACGGACACGCACCCTTTGAATGGCTTCCATCCAGGCTGTGAGCCTGTGCTGTTCACGGCAGCACAGAGAAAAGCCAGGGCCAAGGATGCCGTTAATGTAGATGAATTCCTCAGGAAAGTGGTGGTGGTATGGGTAGACGGAAGTTGCACTGGGGATCTTGTTCAATGGCATTTTTTATGCGTCTTCTGTAGAAGGGGGTGATGTGGAATTGCATTGATACTGCCTCATTCATTGTTTATTCATGCATTTATCTCATTTAAGACATAAATGAGCTGAAAGTATTTGTAGACTTGGCTTCTATCTCTGCTGGGGAGAATGACATGGATGTGGATCGTGTGGCTTGTTTCCATGATGCTGTACATGGCTACTCTTCCCTGCTCTATGAGCTGAGGCAAGAGTCAGGGTTTGAGGACTTCATGCACTGCTTGAGAAAGCTGTGGCGAGCCCTGGACACTGATGAGAGTCTTCCCAAAAAACTGGTGAGTTCTGCTGAAGCAGGTCGTCTCTGCAACCTCTTGTTGCTGCCTTCCAACAGTGGATGGAAGATTGACTGCACAGGGCAGATTCCAATTATGTGGGGGTATCACAGCAGCTCTTGTTATTGGAAGAGAAATGTTTTATTTTTGTGGTATGAAAATTCACATCAGCAACTCACTGCTGAGGCTTTCAGATGTGACATGGTGTAGCTTTGCTCTTCTAAATAGTTTAATGATGCAGAAGATGGAAGACAAATGACTGGGAACTCCATCTTATTCTTTGCAGCAGGACATGTTTCTACAGCAAGAGAGAGGCTTTGAAGCACAGTAGCAGCCCAGGGTGTTGGTAAAGAACAGCTGTGCTGAAGGCTCAGGCTGTGGCCAGTAGTCATTCCTTTCTTCCTTCCCCATCCTGAAACTCTCTAATGCCAGCTGAAACTGTTTGTCCTGAACACCGATCTAATTTTGGAAAGAAACACAAAGTCAGAGAGATAAGGGCAGTGCCATGTCTTCTCTCTCCACAGCGTGCTTCAGCTCAACACCTAGAGTGGTTGAAAACGGTGAAAGAGAGCCATGGGTCTGTGGAGCTCTCGTCACTGTCACTGGCAGCCACCATCAACTGCAGAGGGGTGTACATTCTCAGAGCAGCGTCTAATGGTCAAAAGGTGAGGCTACTTGACTTTCTCTCCACTTGAACTGTTCTCCTGTCAGACTGCGGTTTCCTGACAATTATCTCCTGCAGGTAATGCTGCTGGCATGTCAGCGACTGTCAAAAATGTGCTGTAACTTTGTGTAGTCCCTTTTTGGATTCTGTCTCTTAAGCGCTCTCCTTGCCAGGCACAGCTCTACCTTGGGAGTGGAACCTCACCGTGCATCAGCACTGATGACTTACTCTCTGGCAGGTTTCTTTAGACAACGTCCTGCATCTCATCGTCCCTGAGAGCTCTGAGGATAACAAGCCATCATGGAAATATTCTCTGGCAGAGCTTCGTGAACTGCAGAACAAACTGATGCTCATGTCAGCAAAGGGAGAGCAAGGCCTGGAGGTGGAAAAGTTCTCTGAGGTCAGATTTCAAACCCAATGGCTTACTGGTGTTGATGCTGGGGGTTGCATTTTGCTTGAATATCAGCTTTTAAGACTGGTTTACAGCTGAGTTGCTGGGGATGGACGGTAGAAGGCAGATATCCCTACCTCTTTGGTTCCCTGTTAGAATGGAGCTAAGCTGGAGACTGGGTAGGGGCCTGGTACCCTCATCTTCTGGCCACATGGGGAACGCTCCTGGCTGGCACAGTTGCTGTGCTTGTGTAGAAACCTGGGGATTCCTTACAGGCTTTTTTTGGGATACTGCTATTAAAACCTCCCAGGGAGCCTTTTGTTACTCTACAGGGCCTGATGCACCTGGCTTGGGGCCAAAGCCTTTGTGACTGAAAGCATTCCCTCTGGTTTTGTGACTGGGACTCGTCTTGGTAATATCAGCTTATTTTTTTTTCCTTCTCTGTTCTCACACAGACCTTTTCCAATGTCCAAAGACTTGCACAGGCCTTTATAGACCTTTATTCAGCTGGGAACATGCTCTTCCGCTCCTGGCTTGCCCAAGTGTATTGCTCACCAAAAAACGAGTCGTGTGTTTTTATAGACTTCTCTTTGGGACTGATCCCAGTGCTAGAAGGGCAAGGAGAGATGGCAGCTGTGCTCCCAGGCCTCTGCAAAACAATGGAGAGCTTCCTGGAGAGGTGGAAAAGCTTCATGTGTGAAAAGCGATTACAACACTTCTACTTGAACTACTACACTGCTGAGCAGCTGGTCTATTTGAGCACAGAACTGGGACGGGGAGAGCCCAGCCAGCATGCCCTGATGATGCTTTCATTCCTAAAACATAACTGCACCATGGAGGATGTCCTTAGAGCCTCCAGCAGCCAGGTACCCCCCAGCTCAGGCAAGGTTGTTTCCGACTTACCTGTGCTGCTGGATGGAGAGAGGGACCTGACCACCCGTCTGGAGTGCATCTGGGAGTGCTACATGAGCAACATGGGCTCCTTCCTTCCAAACTGCCTGGATGTCGATACCCTTGGTAGGTGGCTGAAAAGCCTGGCCAGCTGGGAGAGAGAACATGTCACCAGAGATTTCCCCCAGGATCTCCTGCATGTCGGTCAGCCCAACCTCATCACATGCCCTCGCTCTGAGGTGCTCACTTCTGCTCTGGCTATTTACATGAACAGCCCCAACCAGCCCCTTCCCACTTTTGATGAAGTTCTTCTGTGCACTCCTCAGACCACTGCTGAGCAAGTGGGGCTCTTCCTCAGGAGGTGCCTCATTCATTGCAGTGGAGTAGAGAAAATTTATACCATGCTGTATGCGGATGAGCTTAGTTACGATGTCAGCTGCAGAGCAGAGGCGCTGTTCCAGCACCTGCGGCGGTTCAACAGCAGCTATCGCCTCATCATTCTGTGCAACTGCGAGAGGGAGCACAGCTACATCCCGTCTGTCTTCAGCCAGTACAAAGTGCACATGATACCCCAGAGGTCACTAACTGAAATCCAGCGATACCTTCAGCACCACTACAGAGTCGCTCAGCCTTCAAACTCAGCTGCTTCTGTGTTCAAGGACAACATGTGTGTTGGGATTGTATCCTCTAAAAGAGCTGGTGTAGGTAAGATGTCACATGCAAAGCAGGCTCTGCTGAGTATTGAAAACCAGAGTGGGATTCGTCTTGCCTGGTTTTCTGCTTAATTCATAAGTATGTAGTTAAAAAGAATGATTCAGACTTCAGACTGGAGTGAGGTGATAGGCATCTCTAGGGATGTTTTGTCTTGCTAATCTGACACCTCTTTCTACTGACTTACATCATTAACATAAACCTAGATAGCTGGATAAGATGAATCTGACCTCCTGAGGTTAAAATATTCCTGCAGGAAAATGTGCGTGAGATGGCACAAGAGTTGTAAGCCTGTCTGTTTTTCTCTTACAGGGTGTGATTGATTGCTGGCTGTGTCTTAATGTAAAAAGCTAGAGGGCATTAAGTGAAACTACTTGGCAGGCAGAAAAGCAAACAAAACATGGTTCTTCAAACAATGCGTAGTTAATTTGTGGAGCTTGCATGATGTTTTGGAACACAAAGCTTTACACATGCTAGATAGTCATGAGAGAAACGTTCATCAAGGGCTACTAAACACAAAAATGCTATCTCTGGCATAGGAGTTTCTCAGCTGCAAATCACTGAAAAAATGCTGGGAAAGAGTTTGCTTTGTGTCAGCTGCGTTCTTGCTGTGTTCCTTCGCTGATGCCTGTTAGTGATTGGTGCTCCAGTTAGGGTTTCAGCTGTCCAGCTGTGCCTCAGTCTTGTATAAACTTTGTGTACAGTAGAAGTGCTTCGTAGTTGTATAGGAGCATTATCAGACCTTGCTTTTTCCTTACAGCAGCCTTTCTGGGGCTTTAGTACAGCACCACCTATGATGAAAAAGATCAGGCCCAAAAGTGAAAGTGTGATACGTTATTTTCAAGGGATTAGAGAGAAAATGCAAAGTAGTTTTGTTAACAAATTGGATCCTTTGTCAAACCTCATAAATCCAGGGCAGGTCTTGGCTATCACCTGTGGATGACTGCCGCCATGGTTTCAGTCTGGAAAGCTATAAACTTTATATCTTTTTTTTGTTTGTTTTACAAATCTCTCATACTGCTGAGAGGTTTGTAACATGATGAGAGTGGCTTTGGGGCTTCTGAAAGACTGGAAGACATCCAGTGCTTTACCCAGATATGTCCATAATGGGGAAGTATTTGAAGAATGGTCCTATCATAGCCAGTTCCTGTGCTACCTATGGCATAAAGGGTGTGATGGGATGCAGAGCACCACAGCTGTAGCCAGTGGACATCAAATGATCTTTGCATTCCCTGCATTAATCTGGGGAACAGCAGATGTGGAGCTGGCAAACAACAAACCGGAGCTGTTGGCATTGCCTTAACACTGGCAAAATTAATTCCTACAAGATAAGATAGGAAATCTGAGGGTGCTTTTCTCTTTGAATGCAAACAATTTTTTAACCAT
This sequence comes from Anser anser, assembly GCF_964211835.1. Lineage (NCBI taxonomy): Eukaryota > Metazoa > Chordata > Aves > Anseriformes > Anatidae > Anser > Anser anser. The sequence goes on along the minus strand of NC_139740.1, from coordinate 14,709,808 downwards.
TTTGACTTTGGAAACAGTCACATTATACAAAAGTGAAAAGTAAAACCTTTCTCAGGTAGTCCAAGTGAAACAAATCCATGTGAATAATGACAGCCTTCAGTAGCCAACAACAGCGACGGCTTTGATTCTAGGCTGCAATTTGCTGCTGTTCTAACAAGACTGGCGCTTAAGCATTTGGCTTACTTCTATGATGGCTGTAGTATGATGTATTTGATATTATTGGTTTAATTCTTTTGGTGCTTTTATGATGACAGGGAAATCCCTCTATGTGAGGCGGCTACATGAGAGACTGCAAACACAGCAGCCTGACTGCACAGAACTTCTGAAAACCATCAGACTGATTGAACCAGCAGTGGATGAAGATAAGGTGCTAAAATATCTTCTGCCTTTTCTGAAGAGGCAACAACAGACAAAACCCATGATATTCCATTTTGATATCACCTCTTCAGTAAGTACATCCTTTCCACAGGTGACTCGACTAGAAGTCCTGTGTGGGTCCTTGCAGAAGTTTTCTTTAAGGCTTTTGTTCCTTAGTAAGCCATTTCATAGGACATGTTTTCTAATTATTGCGTAAGGATGTAACCTAAAGAACTCTTTTTATTGCCCAGTTGGCTGAACAATAGAACAGGTTGTCCAGAGAAGTTACAGAATCTCCAGTCTTTGGAGATACTCAAAACCTGACTGAATATCTTCTTGGACAACCTGCTCTAGCTGAGTCTGCTTTGAGCAGTGGGGTTGGACAAGGTGATCTCTGGACTTCCCTTCCAGCCTCAACTGTTCTGTGATTCTGTGAAGTCATCATGAGTAAATAAAAAGGAAATGACTTTGTCTTTTTCTAATAATAGGTACAAAGTGGAGTTCCAGAATTTCTATTCAAGCTGTTGGTTTTGCAGTATCTGACAGATATTAATGGCAATATGTGGCTACGACAGAAGTGCCATTTGTATATCATTGAAATCCTTGAGGTGTCACCACTGCCAAAGGAAGGAGCAAGACGTGTATGTACACAGCAATACTTGATCTCTTTTGAATTTCTCAGTCGCTTTGCACAAATGTTTGTATATAGTTGGAAATGAGTTGTAGAGAGTATAACAGTAAACATAGCATAGGGATTCCCTGTTTGCGTCAGGGTATACTGTGCATCTCCATTGTGAAGTGGTATCTGGTGTTGTACAAAGTGGCATTAAAACCCAACAGTAAATTATACCTGTTGTGGTTTTTTTGGGGGTTATTCATTTTGAAGGCCTGTTAGTCCAAGCTTTGCTGGCCCCACTAACACTTATAGGAAAGATAAAAATGCAAAATCTAATCTTCCTCATGTTAGTTGGCATGTCTGAAAGTACTAAAACGTTTATAAGAACAGAATGTAGAAGTGAGAGGGATAAATAACAAGTTTCTTGGGTTTAATTTTGTTTTTCCTTGAGGTAGCACTGAGAAGGGGTTGGGGGCAACAAAGCACTAACACTACAGGAAGGGGACTCTAAGAAATAGGTTTAATTGTTGTGATACACTTCAAGTGCATCATCAAAAACACGGGGAAAAAAGTGTCATGGTTATATAGGCTAGCTGCTGTTATTCAGTTAGGTCTGTGATCTTAAGCAAGAGTGCTGCAAGAGCAGATTAAAACAAGTGAAAATTAAGGCTACAGATTTGTGATGACATTTTTTCTTCTACTCCAGATACCATTGAGCCAGAAGTATAATTTCCTTGATGTGTTCCCTAAAATAACATGCAAGTCTCCGAAGGAGGTGCTAGAAATAGAGACACTTGGGAACCGGTCCAGGGATGTTTCAGACCCAGGAATGGATGAGGAGGAATTTTGTAGTGAGGCTTTCCAAAGACCTTTCCAGTATCTGAAAAGATTTGACAGTGGGTGCAATTTGGACACGTTCTGTTATGAAGCACACTCTGTGGAAGGGAGCCCTGCAGAATGCCTGCAACAGTTCCTCCTGCACTGCGGGATCATGGATCCCTCCTGGTCAGAAATCCGGAATTTCGCATGGTTTCTCAACATTCAGTTGAGAGACTGTGAGGCTTCTGTATTTTGCAACCCTGACTTTGTCCAGGACACGCTGCAAGGTTTCAAAAGCTTTGTTGTTGCCTTCATGATTTTGATGGCAAGAGATTTCGCAACACCCTCCCTACACATTTCTGATCAAAGTTCAGGAAGGCAATCCTCCAACCTGGAGAACGTTGCAGAAGATGATCTTCTTCCTTTCCGCATTCGGAAGAAGTGGGAGTCAGAGCCTCATCCGTATTTGTTTTTCAATGAAGATCGCGTGTCCATGACTTTCATTGGCTTCCACTTTCAGCCCAACGGCAGTAAAGGCGTTGATGCAATTAATCCTTTGAATGGCAAAATTATCAAGAGAAATGTCATGACTTCGCAGTTGTATAATGGTTTGTTACTCCAAAGAGTTCCCTTTGATGTTCCATTTGATACCTTGCCCCGTCATGAGAAGCTAGAGAGGCTTTGCATGGTTTTGGGAATCCCCTGGGTAACAGACCCTGATGAGACATATGAACTCACAACAGACAACGTGCTAAAAATCTTGGCTATTGAGATGCGATTCAGATGCAACATCCCAGTTGTCATCATGGGAGAAACAGGCTGTGGGAAAACAAGGCTTGTCAAGTTTCTGTGCCAGTTACGCAGAAGCTACGTAGACGTAGAGAACATGAAGCTTGTAAAAGTTCATGGAGGTACTACTGCAGAGATGATTTATGCCAGGATTAAAGAAGCAGAAGCCCTTGCTGTAGCCAATAAGAAACAGCATGGGTTGGACACGGTCCTTTTTTTCGATGAAGCCAACACAACAGAGGCTGTGAGCAGCATCAAGGAAGTTCTGTGTGACCGCACAGTAGAAGGGAAACCTTTGGTCTCTTGCTCTGGGTTGCAGATCATAGCAGCCTGCAACCCTTACCGTAAGCACACACCAAAGATGATTCAGCGCTTGGAATTAGCTGGGTTGGGCTACCGTGTCAAAGCAGATGAGACAAAGGATAAGCTTGGATCTATTCCACTGAGACAGCTTGTGTACCGGGTCCATGCACTCCCACCTAGCATGATCCCGTTAGTGTGGGATTTTGGGCAGCTGAATGACTTAACTGAAAAAATGTACATACAACAGATTGTACAGAGAGTTACTGAATGCATCCCGATGAGCGACTCTGAAGCAGAGGTAATTACGGAAGTGCTTTTTGCTTCTCAGCAATACATGAGGCAGAGGGATGATGAATGTAGCTTCGTCAGCCTGCGGGATGTGGAGCGCTGCATGGAAGTTTTCAAGTGGTTTCACAAGCACAGTAAATTACTGCTGAAGGAGCTGGAGAAGTACCTTGCAGAAAAGAAAGCTCCGAAGAGCACTGAGAGAAACACCGTTATCTGGTCCTTAGTGCTGGCAGTTGGAGTTTGCTATCATGCGTCCCTGGAAAGGAAGGAGGCATATAGGAATGCTATCAGCCAGGTCCTTCCAAAGCCTTATGATACTCAGAAAAAGATTCTGGAAGAAATCACCCTGATGCAGGACTTATTCCTGAGTGGTGTGTACCTCCGAGACACCATAGCAAGAAACTTGGCCTTAAAGGAAAATGTCTTTATGATGGTCATCTGCATTGAGCTGAAGATCCCTCTTTTTCTTGTTGGGAAGCCTGGGAGCTCCAAGTCCCTCGCAAAAACCATTGTGGCTGATGCTATGCAGGGCCAAGCTGCTCATTCAGATCTGTTCAAGGACCTGAAGCAGATCCACTTGGTGTCTTTTCAGTGCAGTCCCCTCTCCACTCCAGAGGGAATCATAGGCACTTTCAAGCACTGTGCTCGATTCCAGGATGGGAAGAACCTGGATGAGTATGCCTCTGTGGTGGTTTTGGATGAGATTGGGCTGGCAGAAGATTCTCCCAAAATGCCCTTGAAGACTTTACATCCGCTTTTGGAAGATGGCTGCATAGATGATGTCCCTCTTCCTCACAAGAAGGTTGGCTTCATTGGGATTTCCAACTGGGCTTTGGACCCTGCTAAAATGAATCGAGGCATTTTTGTCTCACGTGGTGACCCCAGCAAAGAGGAGCTCATAGAAAGTGCAAAGGGGATTTGTTGCTCAGCACGAGGGGCTTTGCAGAAGGTTGAACAGTATTTTCATCACTTTGCAGATGCATTTGAAAACATTTGCAAGGTCCAGGACAGGGAGTTCTTTGGTCTGCGTGACTACTACAGCCTCATAAAGATGTTCTTTGCTTTGGCTAAGAACTCTAAAAGTGAGCCGACACCTCGAGACATAGCTGAAGTTGTTCTTCGTAACTTCAGTGGCAAAGATGATATCAACGCCTTGGAAATATTCACTTCGCAGCTACCAGAAAAAGGAGAAATAAATGCCCGTGATATCAGTAGGATTGAGCTGGTGCGACAAAACATTTACAGCAGTGGAGAGGATGGGGATTGCAGGTACCTGCTTGTGCTGACTGAGAATTATGCAGCACTGCAGATCCTCCAGCAAACCTTTTTTACTGCCCGGCAACAGCCAGAAATTATCTTTGGCTCCAGTTTCCCAAAGGACCAAGAGTATACCCAGATATGCAGGAACATCAACCGTGTGAAGGTTTGCATGGAAACTGGCCAAATGGTAGTGCTTCTCAACTTGCAGAACCTTTATGAAAGCCTCTACGATGCCCTTAATCAATACTACGTGTACCTTGCTGGGCAGAAGTATGTTGATTTGGGACTGGGCACCCACCGGGTGAAGTGCCGAGTGCACCCCAAGTTCCGCTTGATAGTCATCGAGGAGAAAGATGTGGTATACAAGCACTTCCCCATCCCACTGATCAACAGGCTGGAAAAGCACTACGTGGATATCAGTACGGTCCTGGACAAGGATCAAAGAGAAGCTGTGAGAGAGCTGAAGAAGTGGGTGCAAGACTTTGCCACAGTTAACACAGGAGAGCACTTCATGAGCAAGCAGAAATACAGCCCTTCTGACGTGTTTGTGGGCTACCATTCAGATACCTGTGCCTCGGTGGTCCTGCAGACAACAGAAAGGCTGAAGGCAGTGTGTCCCCCCTGTCAGCTCATGTCGCGTGTGAAGGCAGAGGCGCAGCTGGCGCTGCTCAACTGTGCCACCCCTGACTCCGTGATCCGTCTCTGCAACTCGGTGGATTTGTGTATGGCCAGTCCTCTGGCAGACACGTACTTCAAACAGCAGCAGCACACATCTTTTGCAGACTTCCTCCGAGCTCATGTCCACACCGGGTCTCAGTGCCAAACACTCTTTACAGAGGTGAGCGTCCTGCAGAGTCCTCAAAACAGTCTCAGCCTGCGCTGAGGCTTTTAGTTGGTATTGCTGGTGCTGCACTACGGCCACGTGAGTAAACTTGATAAGTCTTGCTACTCAGCGCCCAGATGTACAGGGTGGGTGTCTCAGCAGCTGTTGTTACACCTCCAAGAATCTAGTGTGTGAAGCAGCATAGGATGCTATCCATAGGATAGGTGCTTCCTGACAAGTGGGAGTTCTGAAGGAAGTTGAGCAGCTAAGTGTCTTTGTATTTCAGAAGTAGTTCTTTGAAAGTAGTGGAGCTCTCCATGTGCACAGCCAGCAAAACAGGCTGCTGGCTGCAGAATAATCACGGGGAGCCTTTGAACGCATCTATTTGTCTGCCTGTCATCGTAACGATACGAAAGGCTTTAACCCAGCTGAGTTGCAGGGAGCCAGAGATCCCATGGGCTCTTACTGGGCTAGTTCTGGTTTACTTTTTGTCTTATGCCAGAGCTAAAGAACTTCAGCTGATGTTGGCTGGAGAATTTCTCCCTCTTCTGCCCCTCAGGGAGGGAGGCAATGCGCTTTTTCCTGGGGCTGGGCGTGCTGCTCCCTGAGAGCGCTGCAGCGAAGGCAGCGCAGCTGATGAGAAGTTTCTCAAAGCCTTGGCTGCCTCTTGGCTGCTCCACAGCCCCGCACCGACAGCACCACGAGACGCTGCGTGCACATACCCAGCAATGGCCCTGGCTTGGTGTAACAGTGCGTGTTGTCCCTTTGTGTACTAGCAGGTCAAATAAACGGCTTTTTGGGTGCAGTCCAGCTCTGCAGCAAGTTAGCAGTGTCTGGGAGCACAGGCAGTTGAGTCTCTGCTGCCTTCCTAAGCTGAGAACAAACCTGTGTCTTGCACTCCCAGGTCACCACCTTCTCGAGGCTTCTCACTAGTGCTGACTCTGCTTGTCTGGAGAGAGAAGTGCAGGATAAAGCACAAAGGCCTCAGATCCTGTTCCTGCAGCAGTTTGACACAGAGTACTCGTTCCTAAAAGGGATCCGGTAAGTCGGGGCTTGCATTATCTCGCTCTGAGTAGCGTGTCACCGGGGCGGAAGATACATTGGCAGGACATTTGGAGTAACGCATACTGAAACGGGAGGCGAGAGGCTGTGCAGCACTGAACTGTGGATGGGCTCAATGCAAAACTGTATTACTTCCATCATACTGAAGCATGAGATTTGTTTTTAAAGCTATTTCATCTGTACAGAATGGATGTTTTAATTTCTTTTTCTGGTTGCAGCAGCCAAAGGCAATCTGAATTAGCAACGTCTAGTCTCTTACGTTTTGGTGTTACACTTAGTGACTTATTTTAAATCCCCTTTCACTTTTTAGAGATTTCCTTGAGGCTACATCAGGAAATAAAATCCTTATTATTCAGGCAGACTTTGAAGATGGCTCTCAAAATGCCCAGCTCGTCGCCTCAGCCAAGTAAGTCAAATGTGAAGTGATTCCCAGCTAGCTGTTCTACATGGAGGCTCCTCACCCCCATTTGATTATTAGTGCCGTTTTGGGGGACTTCAGGATCAAGAATGTATAATCCTCTGCTACTGCTGTAGTAGAGTGAAACTGCGAGCATTAATTATACTTTGAATAACAATTCATAACTGAAGTCAAAATAAACTAGTACTGGGCTGGCTGAAGTCATCAGACAGTCCCCTGTGAAGTGTGAGTTCTCGCTGTTGGCTGCGTAATTGAGTAGAGGAATGGAGTGACTTATGTCTGTACAGGGGAAGGAGCCTGCCCTCTCTGACAGAGGAAGGAATTGTGGCCTTGACTTTTGTCTGCCTGTGGTCGGTCAACAGTATTTCCTCTTTGTTGTAGATACACTGTTGTTAATGAAATCAACAAGGTGGACTTAGGAGATTCCTCTGTCTTTGTTTACTTTATTATGAAGCTTTCTCGGGTGGAAGGAGGAACGTCCTACGTAGGATTCCACGGAGGTGGGTTTTGCTATATGTGGCTCCTCACTCTCAGCTGGTTTCAGACAAGCATATCAGAGCAAGATTTCTCCAATTCACCTCTTTTTAACACTTAAAATCTGTAATCAGTGTGGCCTCTGGCTTATCAGAAATGCTTCCCTTATCCATGGGGACTGGATTCCTTGGGGGGGGGAAGGGCCTTGGAGTCCTGGTCCCCATTGTGAGAGCATTTTGCCTTGCCCATTGACAGATGAATCATCTTTCTAGTCAGCTGGAGAACAGCAAACAAACATGAGTCAAACTGCATTTGCATTATTGTCCTACAGGAGTCTCTTGAGCGTGTGCTTATGTTCGCTTTCAGCAGCAAGCTTTCTGCTGTGTGCGGAGGGCTCTAAGAGCCTCAAAGCCCCTGTAGCATACATGCCCTGTCAGGGCTGTGTGCATTATCATTTTCAGAGCAAATCACTGCTTTACCTTTCTACACCAAGCAGTGAGAATAAGCAAACTCTGAATCTGAACTCCTAGTCTACAGGTAAAGGAAGCTTCTTGGGAAGCTCTTAGAGAAAAGCGTGCTGCACGCACAATGATTTTTTTTTTGTCCTGTGTCTTTAGGTCTGTGGCAGTCAGTGCATATAGATGATCTCCGCAGATCTAAGGACATGATCTCTGATATGGCTGCCCTGCAGAACCTCACCATCAGCCAGATGTTCTGTGAGGATTCAGGTAAAACCAAGGGTGAGCTGTATGCAAGCTGTGCTAGCCAGCGGTGTCAATATGCTAGCAGGGAAAAATGGAAAGATGCAATCCCAGACTTGGTACTAGTAGATCCTGTGCTGGGTACAACATATCTAGTTATTTTCACTGTTCAGTGTCTTAGGTTTTGTAGGGATCACTACGTGACTATCAACTTGTATTTCTATTTGGTTTATTACTGAAAGGTTTTGGTCATCAAATAAGTCAGTTTGATAGTTTTCCCATTTTCTTTTGAGAAAAATGCAATATTTGCACTGTTTAACACCCTGGCTGTTACGTCTCAGAACAGTGAGGCCCAAAAAGCAGCCAGTGCCAACACTGCACATGGCAGAGACTATTGACAAGGTGTCACCCGGAGAGTCTCTCACCTGCATCAATATAAATCTGTTCACCTAAACTAGTAGGAAGATTAGAAGAGACTTCCTCTTTCCCCTTAGTTTTTTCTTACATTCTTTTTCCTTTCACCATACTAATTCACAGTAGTGCAAGGACTCTGTTACAACCTGGTGCATTAGCTCGGTGTCACATTTCTTTCAGTTCTTGCTGCATGAAGTTTGACAGCCCTAGCAGCTGTGTGTTTAGAGAGGTGGATCTCACCTATTCATGCAGGTGACGATGGATCTGACAGATGTTCTGCTGCTCTTGGATGCAGTTACTAAATAAACTGTTACCTAATGGATACAACAATGTACTGCTTCTTTCTAATAAAAATGCTACACCTTGGTTGCAGCTCTACCTGCAAATAGAGAAGAGGAGGAAAATGAAATGGAGGCTGAAGCATCGGTGCCAGAAACAGAGCGCTTTGAGGTCAGTTCAGAGTATTTGTTTGCTTCTCAGCTGTCAGAGTGGCTCGGCTCTTTGTCATCCCTAGGTGCAGCATACTGTTTGCATCCACACTCACTTGAAATCCATCAGGACAATTATTTGAATCATGAATGTTGATGGGACACAAATTTCTCCTCCCCCGCCACCCAATCAAAATTGGCATCACTAAAGAAACAAACCGTTCTAAGGACCCTATAATTCCTTAGCCAGCTCATATTCCTAATTCTTAAAAACCAGATTTACAAGCTTCTGCTGTCTTTGTGGATCTTGAATCTGAGAACTGTGATTCTGAGCCTGCTGCATCAGCTGTTTGCTTTCTGTTTGAGATGTGCATTTGAAACTGTGCTGAAGTTGGCTGTGGACTCTGCTGTGCTACAGTTGTGTTAAGACTGGCTTGTGCTCCTCAGATCAATGTGATGTCAGAGGATACCAAGTATGAGGGTAACTGCATGGGGCTTTTGCTCCCCTAGTGCCTAAGCATCTCACAGGGAGTGCATATATGCCCCCCTCCCAGTTGGGTTTATAGCTTCCACTTCTGAACTGCTGATTTTTTCCCCTGTAAGAATCTAATCTTCATACAAATGCTATTTTGTGTGATGTTTGAAAAGGGCCACAGAAGTCAAAGCATGTACTTGATTGCAAATTAAGAACTTAGATTTACTTCCAGGGATGATAGAAGAACTGTGACATGGGAAGCAATTGGCACAAGCCTTTTCAAGAGAGCACTGTAATCTTTCAGATGGATGTGTTGGGGGCAAGAATATAAAACCAAATAATGATGAACTTTTTTTTCACACTGCTCCTGGGAAGGATGGAGTCCTGGACACCATTGTATTGCTGAGGAGCTGTGTACAAAGTGCTGTGGGAATGCTACGGGACCAAAATGAAGATCTTAGTCGCAGCAGAAAGCGAATTGAAATTCTCCTTAGCCTTCTATCCAAAGAGGATGTCTTGAAAGGTACGTGCTCTGTGGCTGCAGCTGGTGGTGTCCCTGAACACCAATCTAGGGGACCACCAATACATGTAAGTTAATTCACTGGGAACCCAAGGGACAGTGGTCCTTGCTGTAGTGTAGACATGGTAGAACTCCCAGGCACTCTTCTAAGAGCATCTGTGCTCCAGTCTGTCACTCCTTTTGTGGTTGTAGGACTTCTCCTGGAGTTATGGCTCACAGCTCTTTTTCTAGCTGTGCTATATAGAATCATAGAATCATTAAGGTTGGAAAAGACCTCCAAGATCATCTGTCCAACCATCCCCCTACCACCAATATCACCCACTAAACCACGTCCCTAAGCACCATGTACAACCTTCCCTTAAACACCCCCAGGGACGGTGACTCCACCACCTCCCTGGGCAACCCGTCCCAATGCCTGACTGCTCTTTCTGAGAAAGAAATTTCTCCTAATTCCCAACCCGAACCTCCCCTGTTGCAACTTGAGGCCATTCCCTCTAGCCCTATCACTAGTTACCTGTGAGAAGAGGCTGACCCCCAGCTCCCCACACCTTCCTTTCAGGTAGTTGCAGAGAGCAATGAGGTCTCCCCTGAGCCTCTTCTCCAGACCAAACACCCCCAGTTCCCTCAGCTGCTTCTCACAGGACTTGTGTTCCAAGCCCTTCACCAGCTTCGTAGCCCTTCTGTGGACACGCTTCAGGGCCTCGATGTCCTTCTGGTAGTGAGGGACCCAAAGCTGAACACAGTACTTGAGGTGCAGCCTCACCAGAGCAGAGTACAGGGGGACAATCACCCCCCTGGTCCTGCTGGCTGCACTATTCCTGACACAAGCCAGGGTGCCGTTGGCCTTCTTGGCCACCTGGGCACACTGCCGGCTCGTGTTCAGGCAAGCATCAGCCAGCACCCCCAGATCCTTTTCATCTCACAGCTTTCCAGCCACTCTGCCCCAAGCCTGTAGCATTGCATGGGGTTGTTGTGCCGGGTCCTGCACTCTGGCCACTTGGCCATGTTGAACCTCATCCCTTAGCCTCTGCCCATCGACCCAACCTGTCCAGGTCCCTCTGTGGAACCTTCCGACCCTCCGGCAGATCGACACTTCCCCCCAACTTGGTGTCATCTGCAAATTTACTGAGGGTGCGCTCCATTCCCTCATCCAAGTCATCAGTAAAGATATTAAAGAGGGTGGGGACCAACACCCACCCCTGGGGAAACACACTTATGACCAGTGGCCAGCTGGGTTTCACTCCATGGCTGGTAGCTGGCTGTTCACCGTTGGTCTATTATTGAAACAACTGTAAAATGCTGTTCTTGGGGTGATATTTGTGTTCTGATCCAAGGCCAGTTGAAGAAAAAATGCAAGTTTCTTGTTGTTTTCTAGCCTCTTTCCTGAAGATAACAAAGGCTCGTCTCTCCAACCTTTTGAAGAAGCAAGAAGAAAATTCCTTTTACCCAGAAAACTGGGTGCTTCGGGAGGCTTCCAACTTAAGTGCTCTTCAGGAGGCTGGCACCTTCAGGTGAGGACAGCAGCAATATCTCGTAACCTGCAGGTTTCCAAGGAAAGTCTGCAAATGGCAACAGTGCAGCAGAGACAGCAGTTTTGTGTAATCTTAATATTTGCAGTGTCAGTCTCCAGTTTGTGGTGGAGTCTCTCTTGGCTTCTGAAGGAGGGTGACTTACAGCTGCATGGGCTGTACTGGAACAGAAATGCTTGAGTGCACAAGTGCTCTGAATTGAACAGTGGGATTACAGGCGAGCTATGAGCGAGAGAAGTGTAGGGGTTTTCTTCTCCCCCCTTGTAAAGGTAGCATTAGGACTCTCACACACTAATGTCAGCAGTTTTTCAGCACAACCACTTCCTGATTTGCTGATAATATTGTTCATCTTCCCTCTTGGTTTCTTGGTCTCTTTCTGCCCCCAAAGGCACACCTTGTGGAAGCGAGTCCAGAACGTGATCACTCCATTCCTGGCTCTCCTGATTGCTGTCATAGACAGAAATGGCAATCTGGAGCTGTTGGTCAGGCCGACACCTGAGTGGGTGACAAAGCTGTGGATGTTCATCTTCAGTGATACAAAACTTCTGACTATCCCTTACAATGTGGGTAAAAACAGGTGAGCTCCTGGAGAGAGCAGCAGGAGGAATTGGCTGGCAGCACTGAGACCCAGTCTTCCACTGGCTTTAAATCCATGTGGGAGATTAACACTGTTGGTTGCTCTCCTGTGCTGTGTCAAAGGTGGCAGGGCTGTTCTCAGTGACTTCAGAAGTCTCTTCTTTCTACCTTGTACCCAGTACTCCTGGGCTTTGCTCTCTAGCTCTTGGCTTGCTCACACTTCTTACCCATCCCTTGAAGCCTGCATGTCCTGCCATGACAGTCTTTTTGCTAGGGAATGCTTACTGAATAACTCCTAATGCTATGCAATTGGCAGGATGAGGTCTGTTAATGAGTCCTTCAGTTCTTTTCCCCTTCTAGGGCTAATTTCTTGCTTTCTGAAGCTTCCTGCCTCTGTCGTCTGAATGCATTTCCCTGGCAAAAGCCTGGTATGTTACTGACCTTTTGATCTCGTAGCTCTCAGACAGAGATAATCCTGGTGCAGAACAGCATGATGGTGTCTGCTGATGCTGGGAATGAGATGCCCTTCAGCTGGAGGATAAAGGAGTATTTGGATGAGATGTGGCTGGAAACTCAATACATCCAAAACACTGAAGGTGAGTGCTTGGCTTGAGCTCACAATGCAGAACAGCTCCATCCGTCTGCCTTGTAAACTCTGGCGTATCACTAGCACACCTCTACCTTTCCATGACCCTGGAATCACCTTCAGTCCCTCCGTACTCATACAAGCCAGCAGAGCTTGGTGCAACTAGCTTTTCTTTGTGCTTCTCAGTATTAGTATTTCTTGCATATTCTGTGCCCTTGTCATCAACTTTTGGTATTTCCACAGCATTTTGAAGACAAGATTGAGATCCAATAAATATGGCGATGATGCCTGGGCTGAGAAGGCCTGGCCTCAAATCCCTTGTTAGCCTTCTGAATGAGGGCAATGCTGTATGCACTGCACCAGTGATTGATTAGGTGTCAGTTTCTTTAGAATAGAAACATATCAAACCCAGCTTCCTCCTAATATTCAGCTTTTCTCTGCATTCTTGTTTTCCAGACCAAGCTGAGAAGTTTGTGGATATCTTCCAGAAAACTGCACTGGGAAAATTTATATCTTCTCTGACTGAGGAAGAAAGGCAGATGCTCTTCCAGTGCTATATCACAGACTTCATTGTCTTGACCATTAATGTGTCCTCCCAAGAGGAACTGCAGGTCAGTGTCTGGAACGAGAACTGGAAACTCTGTATGGAGGGATGGGTGTGAAAGCTGTGTACATTCCCTTTTGTGTCAATCTCTCCTTCTTGGACAAAATCCTCCTCTCAGACTAACAGTAAGCTAGCCACAAAGCAGATGTTTGACACTGAGTAGCTGCTGAAATTGCTGAGGCCTTACTCAGAAAAGCGCTTCCATAGGAGCAGCTATAGAAATGGCCACATAATTTGAGGCTGTGTAAAGTACTGATTTTATTTTTTTCCAGATAATTTTGTCAGGGTTTATAATCCAAAATTAATTATAAAAGTATATATATTTTTAATTTTGATTAATTTTTTCTCCTAACCTTTCAGTGTCTGCAAATTGCCTTCTCATCCTGTATAAAGGAACGGAAAGCAACATCTCCCAGAAGAGAGGATACGGTGCCATGCTTGCCTTGGGTCCACCTTGGATACAATCAGTTCAAGAGCCGTTTGCAGAACTTCTCTAGGATCCTGGCTGTACACCCCAGTGTGGTTGGCCCCCTTATGAACCTGAAAGGATATGAAATGCAACGTTCAGAGATGGTAGAGTCATTACCAGACATTTTGTGATCCTCAACCCTAACAAAGAGCTGTCTTCACTGAATTAGCTTGTGTTCAGTCTCCATTTGATTTCAGCTAAAGTGGGAAGCAGAAGCTCAGTCAGAATTCTCAGTATTAAGCATAGCCTGCGATATTATCGTTCTTATTAATAGGGTTTAAAACAGTTTGCTATGTTTTCACGTCAGCTTAATAGGGTGTGCTAATGATCTGAGCCATGAGCATGTGAAAGTTCCAGAGATTAAGATGATCAAATAGAACATTATTCAGTACAACACCTGCCATAGCAAACCAGATTGAGAGCCCAATACAGAGTTCATAAATAATTCTGACATGCTACTGCTGCATTATACTTACATCCTGTGTGTGCAACTAGGTTTTAGATGTGTTAGCTGCAATCGTGTGCGCTGAAGAGCTGGAGAATCAAGTGCAGACAGCAATTCCAGCTATCTGGCTGCAGAAAGTGAAAAATCTTCAAATGCCAATTGAATTTCTTTGTAAAGAAAAGGATTTACAGACAAGTGGGAGTCAGTGCCATCAGCTGCTAAAAGAACTCAAGTAAGTACTGTAGATCTGCTCACAATCTTGATCTTTGCCTTGCTGTTAATAAGGATATCAGTGCAGGCTGAAAGGTGCTCTGATGCTGCTTTTCTCAGATGAAGACTTTGCAAATCTTTCCAGGTTCCGCTTGGCTCAGTTACTTATTAAGCACCAAGAGCCAGATCTTTATTTCTGTCCTTACACAGATGCTCCCCCTAAATCTAGAAGTGTTATCCCGTACATTCCAGCTAAGTTTAGTGCTTATTTAAAACACTCGTTAAGTTGCCATTAATCAGCAATGTCTTCCCACTTCATCCCATGTGCATAAAGTCTGAGAGAGATGGGGAACTTTGCATCTAAGACAGGAGTCTTGTCTCTTGCAAGACAGGCCAAGGCAACTACACCAATTTCTCACAGACCTTGTTTAGTTTAACCTAAGTGAAGAAAATTTAGTTAACTCACAAAAGAAAAAATAAATACTTTCTGTTTTAATAGAAGTTTGAAGTGTAGAAGAGTGAGGTCATTGTGGTGGCTTTTGCTCTGCAGCAAAAGGACAGCTGCAGAAGGTCTCCGCTCTGCTACAGGACAGAATCATATGCCATAAGCTCACTGTGTTAGGTACTGTTACATGTTTTGTCCTTGACAAAAAAGTCAGGCTGTGGTTCAGAGGCTGATAACCATAGGACATACATGAAAAGTTGCATGAGAAGTGTAGTGGTGAGCATGAAAAGCAGTGAGATCATTAGGCTGACCTGATTGCGCTTTCATTTGTACTCGTTGCACAGTCAGTGTCAGCTCTCATCTCATAATTGTACTTTCTGAAATCACACTCTCCTTCCCACAGAGTCTGCTGGAACCGGGTTTTCTCCATGTCTCTGTTTGTAGAACACGTGTTATTTGGTATCAACACTTTGATGCCAGAGTTTGAGAGTTTAGTGAAAAAATACACTTTGCTTCTTGCCAAGGTAAGCCAAGATGTGATTTTTTTTTTTTATCCCTTCCTTGTGTGCTTCTGTTGATCATGTGTATTCTTGTCTATGGTAGTAGAGCTGAGTCATTTAGCTTTGCCCTTTCCTTCTGCAGTGTTTTCAACAGGATTCAGACATGAAGACTCATCCTACTTTTGTTGCAGTGATGAAAGTACTGTGTGAATGTAAGGAGGAAGTCAGCCACAGGCTCTACAGGTAGTGACATTGAGACAAGTGACAGGGTCGAGTAGGAATATTGTCTGTATTGCCTCTATTTCTGGACATAAAGTCTTGCATTCAACACAATGAAAGCCAGATGAAGAACAATGTCTTCTATTTTATTCCACACCCTGAAACTGAGTGGTTATTCAACAGGTCTTACATTATATCCTCTGACTCTAGCTGCAGATGAATATCTTATTAAAGATTTTTGGTAGGACAGCATTGAAGCAATCATGGTCACTGTTGTTCCTGAATTACAGATATGGTTTGAAGCCATGTTCGATCTGCCTAGGAGAGCCAAAGGATCCAGTTTGCCTGCATTGCTGCCATGCATTTTGTCAGAAGTGCATCAGTACATGGCTAATACCAGCACAGATGCATTGTCCAGTCTGCAGAGTTGCTGTTGAGGATGTTAATTTAACTGTTTCCAAGGAACTCAGGTACTTTTTCCTGTCCAAGGTGGAAGGATTGCAGTGGGCCTGGCTGTGTAAGGAAATTCTGATTCGCATGTCTGAAGTCCCAATGCCTGACTGCTCTTTCTGAGAAAAAAAAATTCTCATAATTTCCAACCTGAACCTCCCCTGTTGCCATTGAGGCCATTCCCTCTAGCCCTATCACTGGTTACCTGTGAGAAGAGGCTGACCCCGAACTCCCTGCAGCTCCCTTTCAGGTAGTTGCAGAGAGCAATGAGGTCTCCCCTGAGCCTCTTCTCCAGACTAAACACCCCCAGTTCCCTCAGCCGCTCCTCATAAGACTTTAGTTCCAGACTTGTGCTTCATCCATTATTTAACTGGTTCTGTATTTGAACATTGTCCTAATGCTTTTTACCCTTCACCTAGCACTGCCATAGCAAGAAATGCCCTGTTCCGGCAGAGGTGCAATAGTTTCTTCATAGATGTGGTTACTACCATGTGTTTCAAGGACAATGAGCCCCCTGAGACAGAGGTGATCCAAGAGCTCCTTAATCTGCTGTTTGTTCACAGGGACCTACTGAAAGGTTCAGGTGAGCTCCCTTCATCTGATACTCGGCCTCACGGAGTTGATTCTCTTGCCAGTTTTTCCCATCTTTTCCAATCCCATCTTTTCCATATCTCGACAGTTCACCCTACTACCTACACAAAATTTCTGTCCCCATTTGATGATGAAGTAGATGAAACTCCCATCATTCGCTCAGTAATGTTGAAGCTCCTCTTGAAGTACAGGTGAGCACAGTCAGTTAATGGATGTTGTACCGGGGAGTGTTTCAGCTTTTTTCATGACATCATGAAAACCAACCTGTTTGTTCTCACTTCCACGCTATTCACTGAATTTAGATCATTAAAGGTCAAATTTAACTTGTGCCTTTGTATTAGTCAAGCAACTTGGCTGACTTGCATGTGGCTTGTGTGAACTATTTGACCAGTCTGTGCCACTGAGCTGTTCTCAACCTAAACCTGTGCTGAACATGGATGGCTTGGGAGGCCTTAACGATAGCTGACTAGCTGATGTATTCTAAATCAGCGAAGTAATACTCCCGATCCCTGATCCACAGCCATTTAATCAAGAGTGATCTTCTGGATGTTTACGCAGACCTCTTCATTCACAAAAGTTTCTCCAGCCTCTCTTTGCAGACAGTACATGTAAAGAGCCATGCCTCTAGTGTGACTGTTCTACAAATTTGATTTAGAAGACTGAGCAGATGATTTATGCTCTAGAAATGCTTATTTGTCATTTTTTGATAAAAGCCTAGTTCAGAGTATGAAGCCAGGTGATAGCTGGTAAAAAACAGCATAATTGCTTTTCCGTCTTCCAAACAGATCCAAAGTAATCCTTACCTGTCACATGGACTTAACTGGTAGTTTGATCATGATTTAGAATACAAGTAGTAGCCACCAGCATTGCAGTTGTGGTAAGGGAGTGTTTTTTCTCTCCTGTAGCTTCAGTGAAGTGAAAAATGATGTGCAAGATTACCTGTCCCGGGTAGAGCACAGCCGGATCCTGGAGAAAAATGATAAAAAAGAACTCTGCTTGCTTTTTGTCAACTGCTTGGAGGTAAGATTGCTGGATAAGTAAGACCTGGGCAACAAAACTATTACACGAAACAAAAAAAGTTGAGAATAGCAGTTCTGCAATTTTACACAAGTTTCTTGTGCACATAACTAGCTGCCCACTTAGCCCCCAAAAGAATTATATCAAATCACCTGTTCAGAGCCTGCTGTCCAGTAACAAGCCTTGCTTTCTCAAGGTAAGGCTTGTTTGCTACATTACATAAATTCTTCTTTCCTTTGGACACATCACAAGTGTTGAAGAATTAAGCGAGTCCTGATAAGACTCAACTTCCAGCACAGGAGTGCAGCAAGCAGGGGAATTTCTAGCTGTAGTAGTGGAAAATGGATGCTTTCATGTTTGCAGAGCTTTGGATTACTATGCTGTTTGAGTTGTCTACCTTTCCTCTCCTTGCCTAACTTTTAATGCTTCAGACAGCTTCAAACGAACTTGACAGCAGGGTAGAGGTTTCATTTCTTATAGTTTTCGTTAAATTGCTGACTTCAAAGGTAAGATCCATGTGTGTATTTTCCCTAAGGGAAAGGGAGAGTTTTGCATCTTGGAACGTGTGTTTCAGCATGTGTGGCCTGTCAGCATGCTTATAATGCTTGCTCATCTACGCAATCAGGAAATACGGAGAGAGATGGGCATATTGCTGAAGGTGTTTGCTGATGCAGCAGAAGTTTAAGATAAGCACCAGAGAGATCACAGGAAGGAGCTGATAGCGGTGGAGTGGAGAGAGTTGTGAAAAACGTGGAAGTTCATTGTGCTTATTGCAGTGAGGATGCACTGGGGGTATAAAGTACCAATGCAGAGAATATCTGACTTAAGTAGTTCTGCTGCTCATGCAATGTTCCGGCCCATCTTTAGGATTCTATGTGTGAAAAGTCTGAAGGCAGTCTTGGATATGAGCATATCAGCTATCTGCCTGAAGACAGAGGCTTTCCAGATAACTATCTCCCAAAAAGCAAACAAGAAGCTCCTCAGGAATTGTCTGTTGAATATCTGCAGGCAGTAGCCAAGGTTCGCTTGTACCTGAGTAAGGCTGCAGAGCTGCTCTTTGACTTGCATGAGCTCCCAGGTAAGTGATAATTGTGCTGTCAAATGGAAATGTTGTAGACGGAGTAAAGTCACTGTGGGAAGAACATACGAAATTACGCTTTATTCATTGAAGTTTAAGTGATGCTTCAGAAATGTGATTGCTTTAAGGCTTCTTGTTTTATATAAGTGGGAGATCTAGGCAGCTGAAAAGGAGGAAGAGATGCTTTTTTAAAAAACAAACAAAAATTAAAGTACTGAGCTGAATCACTGACTCAATAAAGAAGATCAGCATGTCGAGAATACTCTGAGATGCTAACACAGTCCATGAAGCATCAAAGTGTGGTGCTGAGGGAACATTCTAGATAAACAGCTGACGAAGAGAGAGCTTTCAGGTTCTCCTGCATGGCCAGCAAGTACAAGTGAAAGGAGCTTGGTGCTACAGCTGGTGTTGGCAGCAAAAGTTTTCCAAGGCAGGATGTGTTTTTGCTTTCTCTTCTTCAGTGCAAGACCAGGCAGAGGAGAAGCAGCGTTACTTGGCAAATGTGAAGGTGTTCTGTAGCCTCACCAAGAACAACTGGCATCGTGTTTACCTGGTTCGGAAAATTGCTAACCAGTATGGGATGGAATTTGCTCAGAAGCTTGTCACAGAGGCACGGTTTAACTGGGTGTTCCCAGCAGAAATTCTGCAACAGGTAAGGAAGAGGTGTCTCCTTGGGGATGGTTCTCTCCTCTTAGTCTTCAGCTGGTGCTGCTTTGGGGTGCTTCTAGTGCTGTGTGGCTTTGGGGGACTTACCGCAGTGGCAGTGGTTGTGAAGCTGACTTATCCTTGGATCCTACTGAGTGGAATCTGTTATGGCAATGAGAAGCCATTTAGGTTGATGTGCCTGCCTGCTTCCTCTCTTCAGGGCTGAAATGACAGAGTTCTTGGGAGGAATGGTTCTTGCAAAGAGCGGATTGCACCTTTTCCAGTGGCTGGTTAATGTCCACAATGCTCACTGTGGGCTTTTCCCTTTGTAGGTACAGAGGAGCCAGTCTAATCACATTGATCGTTACCTGGCATGTGGCAAGAATTACAGAGTCCTGCGTGATGCTGTGGGGAAAGCCATGATTGAGTGCAAGACTGAGGATCTTCTAGAGGCAGAGAAGGTAGGGCATGCTCTCCTCAAAAAAATCCTGTCATGGGTTCTGGCTGGCTAGTGTTTAAGCTTTATACATTTGTTTTGCCAGCATCTCTTTCCAATGGAGATACCTGGGTTGCCTTCTGATTTTTGAAAGCTGCAGTGGCTTATCCTGTCTGAGACACAGATGTCTGTGCTTTTGTCGCATGTGTTCTAGTGTATGTAACGTTGAGGTTATATCTGTTGGTTGCCTCATCCTTGCTTCTCTCCCTTCTAATAAATCATAGCAGTTTGTTTTACGAGCAAGTATTACAGGCACCTTGTGACCAACTGACTGGAGAGTAGGCAGGTAACTGGTGAAGCTTTATGCCTCCTCCCTGCCTGCCCATATCCGCCTAGCCTTGTCTCTTACTGTACCAAATCAACCAGGTGATTTCTGTGCAACTAACCTTCTCCCAGTATGTGTTTTGTGTATGAAAATGTTCAGGAAGAAGTTTGACAAAAAATGCCTGTTCGAATTTCTCTGTACCACGAATACATTGTGATTTTTTACTCGCCTGTGTGTTGGCTTGGTTTGAAGGCAGGCATATACTGGTGCTATAAGTAAAATAACTGAGAAATTTCTAATGTAAAACACATAATCAGCTAGAAGGCTGTCAGATTACTCATTTACGTGTGGCTTGAACAGTGATTTCTGCATTATTCCCCTGCATGTGTGGGGACAGCTTTAATGCAGACCTGCTGAAGTCTGCTCATAAGACTGAATAACAGACCAATAACAAACTGAAACCTTGTAAAAGTTCATCTGTGACAACTGTCACCTCTTCTCCACTGTATCATTGGTTCTTCTTTTTCAGGCATCTAGCAGCTCCCCAGCTGTACAGGCTGTCCATCTGCTCCTGGCTATTTTCAGAGAGGTCACTGTCCTGTATGGAGTTAATGACTCAAATCTTCATCCCAAACAGCAGGTAAGATGCTTGATTCTGGGGGCTTGTGACAAACATGCTTCCTTGATAAGGATAAGTGAGATTTAAATAATTAGTGAAAGAGCCTTTTGTTCTGATTATGCCCTGACCTGTGCAAATGGAAAGTGTTTTCAAAGCAGAGGATAGCATAGGATAGCATAGCACTGGAAGCAGCTGCTAGTTCTCCTCAGTTTGATGGACAATATCATGCTGGTTTTATTTCTTTAAATGTGTGTTTTCAGCAAGTAAGTGCTATGACTGAGTTCATCCAGAACTCCGGAGTCCTGAATTCTCCAGACGTGCAGAACTTTGCAGCTTGTCTTGTGACGAATACGCTGCCATCTCTTCTGACAGTGGATCCTCAAAGCTTCAGCCACAATGGAGCGCTAATTGAGATGGCTGTTCATACTACAGCTGTCTTGCTGTGTGGGCAGAACCCCATCCTGCAGCCCCTGAGGAGTCTGGCATTCGCTCCAGATACCATGGAGGTAAAGAGATTTAACTCGTGGTAGTTCAGCACACTGATAGTTCTTTCGCACATTTGCTGGGTCCTCTATAACATAACCTTAATGCCAAAAGATACCAACTCATTGTTTTAATTGTGAATTACTGATGTATGATTAGTTCAGTATTGTTGGGATTAATTAGCACAGAACCAGGCTCTGGACTGGTTTAGATGTCATTGGTTGCTTATTATGATGGAGAACGAGGAGCAACTGCTACAAAAAAAAAGAACTGATGCATATATTCAGTTGTCATATTTTTTTCTTCCTTAGCACTCTTTTCTGCCTACAATGCCAGAAGATATAATGGCTCAGGCGAGGGCCTGGGAAGGAGTGTCTGCTCTGCACTGGTACAGTAAGTGCTTCTGACTGGCTTTGAAAGAGATTGAAGGAGAATCCTTGTTTTTGAATGAGACGATTCCTAATGTGAGGACAGACACTCCTCAGCATGACTTATCTGTTGTATATTAAGACCTGTATTGGGTAACGCACCAAAGTGCACTGAGTTTCTGTTTAGTCTCAAGCTTATAGCTGTTTACGGAGTTTGAGACTGTGGGAGACCTGTCCTGTGTCCTGTTACTTCTGGCAGTTAAAGAGGTGTAAGCAGGAGAGCAGCACTTTGCCATCTTCCTGGCTAGTTTTCAGTTCTCTGCTTTTCATAGCAGGATTTAACTGAAAACTAGGAAGCTGGGGGCCATGGGAACATTCGTGCTTACTAGCCTATATGGCACTTGGTAGCAGAATTTTTCAGGTTTTCATTCCATGTTTCTTTCAAGGAGAGAAGCACTGAAAGCTTCTTCTGGTTGTTGTGTGAGCCTATGACTCCTTCAGGAATTTCAGTGCTTTCCATTAGACCTTGAAGCATATTTCTTGCTTCAGGATGATGGTGCCTATGAAAGGAAATAACAGGGGCTTCATAAATGGCTGTCTTCTAATACTGTCCTGTTTTGTTTCTCCTTCTTCATAGCATGTCCAAATGGCCACCCCTGCACTGTAGGAGAGGTAAGAATTTGAGATTGGTGGTGTTTTCTTTTAAGCAGGTGGTTTTTTCAACAATAAACTGTTTTATATTTTAGTTACTGTTTATGTTCTATTGCACAACAGTTCATTTTATAAACTCTAGATTACTAATCATTTTGCCATTGCAATGTAAAATTTAGAATTGCTGTAACACAGATTGTACCAAAAAATCTATTAAATAAGGCAGGCAGAGATAATTTGTCCAGTATATAGCAGCTTTCAAATTAACCAGCTATGGCATGGATTTTTGTTTCATTGTCTCTGTTACTATTCTGGAATTCAGTGTTTTCATTCTTGCTTTTTGCTAGTGTGGCAGGCCCATGGAAATTAGCCGCTGTCTTGACTGTGGTGCCCAAGTTGGAGGGGAGCAACACAAATCACTGCCCGGCTTTCAAGCATTTAGGTATGCTTTGATCCATTAACCTTCTCAGTGCAAAATGATACAGTACTTGCCTGTTGTGGTTTCAGAGTAAAAGGTATTACCTCGTGCTGCTACCTGAAATGTGGCACTTGGAATTCCTCATTATGTCACACATTCCCCTCTGGGAGGGGGAAGAGATTCGGCAATGGGGAGTGCTGGTGTAACTGAATTTGCAGAAACTGCCTTAAAAAAGAGCTTGTCAAGCTTGTAGTTTTAGGTTTTCCATGTTTCTGCTCATCTAGGCAGGTACCTGTTACGTGGTTCTATATTGACATATAGTAGCAGGCTGCATTTTCTTAGAGGGGTCATCATGACTGAAGAACTTCTACCAAAACTCCAGGATTTATGACTTGTGCTCCCTCCTCCTTGATTCTCTGGATTCGCACTTCCAGCCATTGCATAAAGAAAGTTAAAGTTACTAAGTCTAAAGGCAGTGGCTTTTCATCTGCCCAGCATGAAGCTGGCTAATCTTGCCCCACAGGGTTGGGCATTGCATTTTTCATAGAAAATGTAATTGGAAGAGATGTCCAACAAGAAGTAGTCGACCAGCAAAAACAAGTTTGCTTATTTGTGTACAAAACTTACTGAAGGTCTTCATTCCCCTGTAGCACTTTTAATCATCACCTTTTTATAGCATTCAGAGAACTTATGATCAGAAAGACATTATTGGGTATCAAAGACTACTTCTGTGTTTTCTGTCAAAGCAAAAATCGCTATGCATACTTTCTGGCAGGAATAATGAAGACAGAACTCAAACTGGCCACATACTTGGAGATGCACAACGCAGAAAAGAAATGGTGGAAGTGTCTGACCGACCCATGTCCCCAGTTGTCTTCATTCTGATACGCTTGCTCACACATCTGGCAATGTTGCTGGGAGCCACAAAGGATCCTCAGGTATCTTCCAATAATAGTCCCAAATGGCCACATGAAATTCACCTTTATATGTCACTAGTCCTTCTAGTCGTGTTGCCTAGTGACTAGGGAAGTCTTTCAAGATGCAAGACCCAAATTGGTCTTGCCCAGGAGTGTTTTTGGTTTCTTCATGCAGTTGCATGTGCACATGTGCATGCATACCTGTCATTATGTGTACAAGTGGTAAGAGTCCTGTAGGATGGAGTAGAGACTATCTGATAAGACTAGTTTTGCATGCCTTGTGCTTGAACTGGATGTTACTGATTACGCTCATTCTTTCCTTTTGTTGCTCTTCAGTCACTGCGAAAGATTATCAAGCCACCGGTGCGCAACTCAGTAATTTTCCTGCAGCAGCATATTCAGGAGGACTTGGCACAGATGACAAAAATTTTGGGAAAGAGTGTAGATGAGACTATCAGCATCCTTCATCTTGTCCTAAGCAGCCTCCTCAAGGACCCCCATCAGCACCCAAGACAGTGTAAGGAAAACTACTAGCCATATCACATCTGCAAGCTGTATCAGCGTTTTAAGGGCAGCAGTTACTTAGCTTCTTTGCTAACAGACCACTTTCAACAGGTGGTAGCTGAGCTGAGAGAGATCCAGAAATTTGAGGCTTGTTTCTCGCTGTAGGTAGTGAAGAATTTTTGGCTGCTTACTTCTCCTTTGGTCAAATATATGGGGTTTGCAAGGTTTGGTACATAATTCTGGAAAGAAATTAATGAATAAATGGCTTCAAGATACATTGACAGAACTTCCAGCTCACAAGTAGAGGTTGCTACTCAAAGTAGTGTGTGCTGTTTTGGATGACACTCTCCAACTAGGCCAAGATACTCGTTTAGCCTCTATGACCTCTGTAGTTGCTCTTAGCTCATCATATGAACTTGCAAGGATGTCACATCTAAAAGCTAAGAGAATCTGAGCTATCTTGTAACTGAAATATTGTGAACATAAGACTCTTAAATTTCTGTTGCAGGGCCAGTTCAATTTGATGGTATGCTTTCCACCAAGGAGAAAAGAAACAAGTGGGAAAGAATTGTTGCAGACACAGTTATTGTTCCTGAGTTGGAGGTGAGAAATTAGCTGTAAAAAAAAAAAAAAAAAAAAAAATCAGTAGTTGAGCAGTTCAAAAGCAACTTTGGAAATCCGACCTGCTGTGATACCTGTGCTACTTTTTTCACCTGGCTATTCCTAAATGCAAGCTATTTATGGTACAACTGCAGGTCCACATTAATTTGTTGTCAGCTAGTCTCTTCCATCTCTAGGTTATAGATGCCCTGCTGTAGATGACCCTGCTTTCAAGCAGGGGGTTTGGACTGGGGGATCTCTGGAGTCCCACCCAGCATCAGTTATTCTGTGACTCTTTTATATGAAATATGGAAGCTGTGTGTGAGAGAGGGTCAGCCAACTTTATTATACCCTTGGAAATGAGAATCAGATTTGAGTTATGTTATGAGGATTTTGTGCAGATGTAAACGTAGAAATATCTTTGTTCAGTTGAAAGTACTTGCCCAAGTGAGCATAAGGGTGCCCCAAATTAATCGTTTGCCTTTTTTCCTCATGTGTATTATTTAAAGAATGGAAGACCTGAGGGCTGGATGAGCTGGTGAACAAAGAAAAATTTTAGAGCATAAACAGCTGTTTTGCAGTGTGTTTTTTACATGCATTCCCTAGAAGTTCATCTTCTGTTTTGACATACTTTTGTGTGAATTGGTCATCAAGCTGTTGGGGAAATATGCTCCCATGGAGGGAGCATGAACATTGCACGAAGCTGCCAATGCTGATAGAATACCATTATGTTTTGCAGGGTTTGGACAAAAAACTTCTGAAGTTAAATAAAGAAATCCAAGAGGATGAGAGAATCTCTTCCAACCCAGTAGTGAAAATGGTGTATGGCGACCCAGTCACTTTCCTGTCCCAACTGCCCAAGGACAGTCACATCCATCATTCCAAGATGTGGAGCTGCCGAAAGAGGATTTCAGTGGAGAACCTGGGCCATGTAGTCCAGCAAAATAATGCCAAGGACACTGTCCCTCTCCTGTGGAAGTTTCTGCAGAAGGTGAGTGTAATACAGGGATGAGACCCCACAATGTTCAGATAATACTCCACGGAAGAATAGAATCATAGAATGGCTTGGGTTGGAAGGGGCCTTAAAGATCATCTAGTTCCAACCCCCCCGCCATGGGCAGGGATGCCACCCACTAGATCTGGTTGCCCAGGGCCTCATCCATCCTGGTCTTGTACACCTCCAGGGACGGGGCATCTACAACCTCTCTGGCCAACCTGCTCCTGTGCCTCACCACCCGGTTGAGACTGAAAGGGACCTCTGGGTGTATTTGGTCCAACTCCCCTGCAGTCTCAGTCTTGAGAACTGCACATGTAAAGTATTTTTTCTTTTAAACATTTGAAAAGTAATTCAATAGAAGTATTCAAAACTGGTTTGTCCAAGGACAGCTTTACTCATAGATCCCCTTTCCTCTTCCAGGAAACAGAACTGAGGCTGGTTAAAACTTTACCAGAGATTCTGGCTCTTCAGAGAGACTTAGTGAGGCAATTTCAGAACACTGCTGATGTGAAGCGCTGCACGATCAGAGACTTCCTCAACGAACCCCGCTCAGGTGAGAAGATTCCACCAAAACTGTAAATTAGTGAAACAAAAAGTGCTTTAGAAAGATTGCTTGGATAGTCCAGATGAAAATGAAGGTGAAAACTTCTCTTAAACTTGCAATCTTGAGTCCTTATATTTCCTTTCAACTCCTATCCAAATATACTGGAGGCCTTGATGTTAGAGTTTTTTCTTTAAAAAAGTTAGTGGTTTTAAGAGAATTTAAGCACAAGAGGTAGGGACTCTGCTCAGAGATAGGCAAGATAAATCCCTGAACGCAGCTGTGTGATCGCAGCAGCTTGAATTTCTAAGCTGCTCTAGAGTAAGGGCCTTCCTAAAATGTGTAATAGGTATCCGGCCCTTCTGTTAAGTCAGAAACAGGCATTTTGTGACAACTCCTTTAATTGCACTCAAGTGCAATTACTTCTGTTCTTAAGTACTTATGGAAGATTTCTTAAGGGTCATGCAGACCAAGGATCCATGCAGCCTTGTAGCATGTGCCAAAAGCACTCAATAATGGAAGAATATAAACAAACAGCAAATTACACAATTTGATAACGTTGGAAAACTGTTTAATGTACATTTAAACATTTCTGGTCTGTTTGAACAGTTACCTATGGTTATGTGGTGTGCTTTGAAAATTCTTATATTATTGAGTTTCATGGTGTTGCCAGTAAAAGATATTTCAAGGATTCCTGTTTCTGGTATTGCTCAGATGTGATGAGGGATCTGTTACAGAGGAGAGTTAACGTGTTCCTGTCTGTTTGGAACAAGCTGAGAAGATCGCTGGATACCAATGGTGAGTACCCTTCCCTCACGGCATTGTTTTGTGTGATGGAAATGAGAGAGTGCCTGCTGTCAGACGGGGGTCCTTCAGTACCCTTTGACAGTACAGGTTTCTTCTGTCAGATGCTGAAAATATCCTCCAAACTGACCTCGGCCGTTAAAGGTTAAAAACTGACCTTTGCTGTTAAAGGTTAAAAAGATGTAGGTGCAAATGGAAGAATGTTTCCTACTTGTAGTATTCTCACCTGAACCTGCTTCCTCTAGCACCTACAAGGAACAGAAAGTGTGACCTTTTTCTCGATTTCTCTTGCTGTACTTTCTCCTGACCTGGGTTGGCTCAAGAGAGGCTATTCATCATGGGGCAACCTCTGGGACACCACAAGCAGTCTTCTATGCTTTTTATTTTAGGGGAAATTAAGCTTCCTGAAGGCTACTGCAATGCTGACCTGACCATGGACAGCAAGCTCGAGGTCCTTCTGCCACGTCGACAGGGACTGGGCCTCTGCTCCACAGCCTTAGCCAGTTATCTCATTAGTCTGCACAATGACTTCATCCATTTGGTGAACAAACACACCAAAGAAGATGATAGGTATGTTGCTATTCCAGCCAGGCATTTTTTGTCTCTGTTGTATTACCTGCTCCCACACAGTCTGCTTTCCCTGCTTCATAAAGGCTTGTCACTCTAAATGGAGACAACTTTTTTCCTCTTCTGAAGGTACTCGATCAGTCCATCAGAAGTAGCTGACCTGCACTTGATCAGTTACGAGGTTGAGAGAGACCTGATTCCTCTGATCTTATCCAACTGCCAGTACAGCATGGAGAAGGGTGGGGAGACGTTGCAGCACTTTGATCTGGAGAGAATCCAGCAGCAAGTCATCAGCAAGTTCTTGCAGGGGAAGCCGCTCATCACCCTAACGGTAGGACGAGGCAGCTAGCTATGTTTCTAGGCAGCTAGAAAACATAGCTAGCAGACAACTCGTTGATGTCAGAGCCCTGCAGAGAACTGCAGGCTTGACAACTTATTGGCTGATGTCTGAACCCCTGCGGTCTTTGCTGCAGCCAAACAGACACTGTAGCAGGGTTAGTAAAGTTCTACAACCCTGGGTTTCTCTCCTGACAGGGAATACCTACCCTCGTGTACAGACATGATCGAAATTACGAAGAGCTGTTTAATGATGTCAGGAGTAAGCTGGATCAGGTGGGTTTCTTGCCCTGGAGAAACAGGGCAAGCGTGTGACCCCTGACATGCCAAGAAGTGTCAGGCCCGTCTTCTCGCTTGCCTTGCTCATCTGCTATGAGGGCTCGCTCGCTAATCTGTTCACATGCCTCAAATATGTACACACTGGTTGTCTTTTGTCAGTCAGGATTTACAAAGGAAAGAGATGTAGTTAAGCACTTCCAGTTTCCTAAATCTGGGGCTATGCCCTCATTCCTGACTTCTGCAGATCGAGCAGCAGTAAGGAATGGTTCTAAACTAATACTAGCAACTGCTTTAACTTCATGGTTTTCAGAGTGCTCTTCCCAGTTCTGTTATGAACACGATCAGTGGGGAACTACAGTCTTACAGTGATGTCTGTGATGCTCTGTCTGTCGCTGAAATTACCTTGGGATTCCTGGCCATGGCTGGAGAGAACGCAGAAATGTTTCTGACTGACTACATTGTAAACGTTCTGCAGATGGGTGATCAGACAAACCCTCACGTACTGCAGGTGAGTCCTGAGAGCAAAGCTTGTATTCTTAAAGGATTAAATCTGTACTGGTTTATACTAAATCCAGACAGTTTGACCTCCAAGCCCAGCAAAAGTTCTAATTCAAGCTGAATTAGAATGTGTTAGAATTTCCTCCCCACCATACTTGACAGCAGGGGAGAAAACAATTTTCACTTCCACTGCAACCAGTGTTTACCAGGTGGGAGCATCCAATAGCTCATGATGCTCAGCAGGTTCTTGCAAAACCCTACAGAAGGGTCAAGTGGAGGATGTGTGGAAGGTCAGACTCCTCTCTGCAGATCCCTGCTCTTCTGCCATCACCACCAGGAAGGAGAATACTGAGTTGGGTGCCAGCATAATTCGTTGCAATGCTAAAACTGCGAAAAGGGAAAACTTTCAATAATGAGCCAGCTTTTAGTGACACTGGCTTACTGTGGTGCTGAACGGGATTGAAAATAGCACTTTACTTCTCTAAAGTGGTGATAGGGGAAGGTTTTATCTCCTAATGATGTGTGAAAAGTGGCTTTTTACTGATAGGGGCAAAGGCACTATGCTATGACAAGTATGTGTGGCATAGGGAATGGGAAAATGACAGAGCTTTCATAATGGCCAAGAAAGCTGGATTACTGAAGGCAAAATAGGGAATCAGATGTAAGCATGTAGGCTTTTATACCCATGTTGAAAAGGCTTTATAAACTCCCAACTGCTGGATGAGGCTTTTGTATATACTACTTTGTCATAGTAAGACTGTTTATCAGTGCCCTCATAGAATCATTGAATGGTTTGGGTGGGAAGGGACCTTAAAGGTCACTTAGTTCCAACCTCCTCTACCATGGGCAGGGACATCTCCCACCCGATCAAGTTGCTGTGTCACCCTGCCAGTTAACGTGGCTTCTATTTTAGTGGGCTTCTCTGTTTCTTCTTCTGCAGGGGGATGAACAGGTTCCGAAACATGTTCCTTGCATCCAGTTTCACACTTTGTTTTTCTTTCAGGCCCTCGGACGATGCCATGTAAAGCACAGCATAGCCCTTTGGCAACTTCTCTCTACCCGCAAATCTGAGCAGCTTCTGCGCATCAAAAGGGTAAGATATGATGGCAACCTCAGGGTCTGCTCAGGTGTTTCCTCATCTCTAAGATGAAGTTGCCCAAACATGCTTGGTTCTTTTTTTCTCACTGCATTTTTAGGATCCTTTTGTAGACATCGATGCAGAGTACAAAGCTGATCTCACTCCAGAGATTGCCAAGCTCCTCAACACCTACCTCGTTCACTCAAGGCTTGAAACCTTCCTCCAGGAACTCCATGAAATGATCATCCTGAAGCTTGGACGTGTCAGAAGTGTGGATGAATTCCGACCCCTATGGAGGTAATAGGTTTATGCAGCCCAAAACAACCCACAGTTAGTAATGACTTAAGCTTCTCTGTCTCTGTGAAAACGCTTGTGATGGAAACAATTCCGTTAGCAAATGACTGCTCTGCTGGGCACAAAGCACAAGCATTGATATTAAGGATATGTGGCTATCTGTAGGGCACCCTCCACGTTTCTGGCATGTAAGACTCTTCTGCATCTTACACAAGCTTTTGGAAACAGTGCTGAAATACAGCAGTTGTTGTTCTTGAGTGCTAAACACAGCCACTTCCGTAGTCACTCAGGAGCATGCTTAGTTTTCTACATACACAAGCTTGGTCCTGACAACTTGATTTTGTCTTACTAATATTACTTTGCTCTCTGCTTTCTAGCCTGAAGGAATCACTCATTCCTCTCCTTGATGAAAAAGACTCTGAGTTGGCTGCAGAGCTGCAAGATGCATTCCCAGATGAGATTCTCCTCTCCCATGCTACTGCTACCTGGAAAGCAGCTGCTCTCTTCAAAAGAGAGCATAGAGAAAGCTAAGACTACTAGCACCACTGGGCCGGCCTGGGGCCACTAGTGATTTTTCCTCCTCTTACACCATTTTAGTGCCTCAACAACAGGGTGCAAGTGAGATTCAGGAAGGTCAGGGTTTAATGGGTGTTGTTTTTGTGTTGTGTGTGTTACCTTTCCCCCCATGCCACTTTTTATGCCAATGGGGTGAAGTTTGGATGCCTCCATGCAGCAGCAGAACAGAGTAGAAAGAGAAGGGTGCTCGTTGACGATGGGCAATGACAGGCACTTTTAATAGGCATTTTTCTGCGATCTCCCTGTTTCTTGATACCTGCCAGCACCGGGGTGCTCGCTGTGCTGCTGCCCTTCCCCTGCACAGCTCCCCCGGTGCCGCCGGCCCCTCTGTGCCCCCCTTCGCCCCCCTCAGCACCCCCGGAGCGCCGAGACCGAGGTGGAAAGAGAGAAAAAAGCGAAAACTGCCCCAAAACGAACCGGCTCCCTTCCTGTCTTCACCTCACCCCCCAAGCTGCGGCCTTTCGCCGGGCCGGGGGCCGGCCCCTCCCCGCGGCGCTCCTCAATAAAGCCCCGCTGCAGCTCCTCCCGCCTCCGCCTCCTTCCCCGCCGCGCCGCCATGACGGGGCCGCCGCCGGCCGCCCTGCTCCGCCGCTGGGCACGGTAACGGCGGGGGGGGGGGGCGCCCTGCGCATGCGCCCGGGGAGGGGGGGGGCGGTGGCGGTGGCCATGGCAACCGCGCGGGGCTGCGTGCCCGGGGGGCTCCGGGGCGGGGTAGGCCCAGGCCCAGGCCTCGGGCCCGGGCCGGTGCGGCGGGGCCCTGTTGCGCTCCCGCTCGGTGCGGGCCGGGCCCGGCGGGCTCCCTTTCCCCGCCCAGCCCCCGGGGGCCGCCCGGGAGGCTCCCCCTGCGCTCTGCCCTCTGTAGCCGAGGCTCGTGCGTCCTGGCGGGGCCCGGTCCGGGGCCGCCCGCTCGGTGAGGGGGGGGGAGCGGGGCCTGGGCGCGGGCCGGGCGGGAGGCGGCGCTCACCCCGCGGCTCTGCGCTCCTCCGGCAGCGAGCAGGCCCGGCTGAAGGGCGGCGTGGTGGAGGAGGACACCGAGGAGTGGCAGAAGGAGCCGAGCTTCGCGGGGCTGGAGAGAGTGGGAGGCGTGGACTTGTCTTACGTCAAAGGCGACGACTCGAGGGCCTGCGCTTCCCTCGTCGTTCTCAGCTACCCGGGGCTCGAGGTAACGGCGAGTGAACGGCTGCGCTCCGCAGGGTGGTGCCCAGGCGTGCGGGAGCGCGAGGTGTTTCCTCGGAAGGTTCGCACAAAAGGCCGCTGTCTGCCGTGCCTCTCCGCCTCGCAGGACCTCAGCGAGTTGCCGCGTGTGCTTCACAAAGCCTCCCCCCCCCCCGTGTCCTGCGAGAAGGATAAACAGGAGAGAATAAGTGAGGTTGTAGAGATACCTCTGGGAAGATGTGATGCAAACCGCTGCCAGCTGCAGGAGGTTCATGGGATTACTGGGAACTTCAGAGGCACCGAAGGACAGCCTCAGTATGGGTACAAGTCAGTAAATCAGAAAATACAGTGCTGAGATGTAGGTCGCAGCCAGGCACAGATGACTTTAGCTGGTTTAGGTAGGCGTTAGAAATAGCCAGTCTCAGCCACTACCCAGGAGGGCCATTGTTATTCACTGCCGATCGAGAGAAGAAATTAAAGCATTTGCAGTACTCCTAAGCAGCAGCTGTCCTCTTCGTGAGTTCTTGCTTGGAATCAACTCATAATACAGGGTATAACTTACAGAAACATTCCTAAGACTGCCACAAATTCCACATCCCGTAGTTGTTTATCTTGAATTAATAAAGTTACTTGCCTGTTTCCTAACTTTCAAAATGATGTAAAAGTTACCTTTAAAACCTATAACAAACAGAAATAAAGTTTGATATTGGCCACTGGGATTTTTATGAACCGAATTCCAAATCCATCCTTGATCCTTGACTTACACCGTGTGTACGTTTTTCGTCCTGTCTTAAAGGGTTTGTTTTGGCATCCCTTGCCACTCCCTGCACAGAAACACGAACACCGTTTGATAATGCTTTGTGTGAGCTTTGGGGTCCCCTGCTGCGTATTTGAATAGCTGCTCTCATTTCTTTCTAGGACTTCGCTCTCAAGCAGGGTATGGTAGGGTGATGTCTGGCCGTCTTCTGTCAGCAGTCCATTATCCACCCCTTTCTCTAATGGACTGACACAACCCAATGCCCTTAGCTTTGTAGGAGAGATCCAGAAGCAAAGTATTTGGGAAAAAAACAACAACAAAAAAGTAAAGGACATAAACTAGAAGAGATGTCTGAAAGAGCCAGGAGCTACCCAGAAAAGTCCTGGAGGTCACTGTCTCTGCTCTGTCCCGCTGTACTCCTAGGTGCTGTACGAGGACTGCCAGATGGTGGCCGTGAGTGCCCCGTATGTGGCAGGATTCTTGGCCTTCCGAGAGGTCCCTTTCCTGGTGGAAGCTGTTCACAGAGTTCAGCAGGAGGAGCCCAGGCTCAAACCTCAGGTGTGGCTCATTTCTTTGTCCTAAGCTGAAAAATCACAAAGGCTCTGAGTACTGCTGAGATTGCGCTGCCTAGCAGTTTTCTGCCGGCAGAGCAGAAAGCACAGTGTTGAAGTTTTAATGAGGCAACTATTCCACTTTCTTCAGGGACTAGGGATGCTATTCTGTGTGTAGAACCAGTGAAGAGTGCTGCCAGCCATTAAGAGCTTGTGGCGGTGGGACACTGGTCATTTAAAGTCATATGTAAGCAGCACTGAAGGAAGGAAGATCCTTATGCAGAGGAGTAAAAGTACTGAGACAGACTTCTTCCTCAGAGGGCTAGCATCACTGCATATTGGAGGCTCTCAGTGCACAGAAAATAATGCGTTTTTTTTTTTTTTCAGGTGCTTCTTGTAGATGGGAATGGCCTGCTCCATCACAGAGGTAGGACTGCACTGGAGAGCCCTGCTCTCCCCGTGCTGCCACTTGAGATTCCTGTCTGGTGTTCTGGAGTTACAGTGCCTTGTTGTTGACAGGGTTTGGTGTGGCCTGTCACCTGGGAGTCCTGACAGATCTACCATGCATTGGAGTGGCCAAGAACCTCCTGCAGGTGGATGGTTTGGCCAGGGATGAGCTGCACAGAGAGCAGGTGAGGCTAGGCTGGGAATTATTTCCACTCTTTAATATCCCTAGACAATTAGCGCAGTCGCATTCAAGTAATTTCTCACCGACTGTGTGTTTCTGTGCCCTAGATCCGTTCCTTGCAGAGAGGAGGAGATACATTCCCACTGACAGGCACTTCAGGGAATGTCCTTGGTATGGTAAGCTGCAGGGAGTTCTGCTTGGCCACCAAGTCTTCCAGCTTTGTGTAGCTGTGAGCACTGGAGGATGTTGTCACTGTAGTGGGACTGGTCTTGGTGACGTTAGTTCAGGCAGACAAGGTCTGAATGGGTGACCAGTAGCGCCGATTTCCCTTTTCTGTCAACTCAGACACCAGTGGAAAGAGTTGGTGGTTCAGGTGTTGGGTATATTCATGTGCATGGTTATGGCACCCTGTTCATGAACCACGGTCAAGGAGAGGTGCCACTTCTGTAGCAGCTTACCAGGATGCAATACAAAAGCATTTGACTCAGAAGAGTGCTGCACAGGAAATGGGCAGGTGTAAGAAACTTCCTCCGTCTGGTGTTATGTTAACACAGTCTGTATTAGCAAGTCTCATTGCTTCCCAGAGCTGTGTGAGGCATCTGGGGAAGGGTCACGAGTGTCCAAAAGGGCAAACAGTCCCTGTGAGATGACTGTGCAGCAGAGGATCAAGGAGGTTGGGAGCTAGCAAACACAGACCCAGCAGCCCACCCTCTGAAGACAACTGGCTGGCCTATAATTCATCTGCCACGTTGTATTTGTTTGAAATAAGCCTCTTAAGTATTTGATCTCTCTTGTTTCTG
This sequence comes from Anser anser, assembly GCF_964211835.1. Taxonomy (NCBI): domain Eukaryota; kingdom Metazoa; phylum Chordata; class Aves; order Anseriformes; family Anatidae; genus Anser; species Anser anser. The sequence continues at coordinate 14,675,515 of NC_139740.1, read as the reverse complement.
AATGCACAGGCCCTGCGTAGCTGCAACAGCTCTAAGCCCCTTTATATCTCTGTGGGCCACAGGGTGTGCCTGGAGACAGCTGTGCGTCTGGTCCAGTCCTGCTGCAGGTACCGGATCCCGGAGCCCATCCGCCAGGTACAGAAGCAGGGGAGCTGAGGAAGGGGAGTGCAGATGTGGGGTAGGGGAGCAGGCAGGCAGGTAGGTAGTGGGGGGACATGATAGCTGCGGATGCCAAGCCTGTGGTGATGTTTCGGAGCCTCAGTTTGCCGCCCGTCTGTAACTGACAGTTCTGCAGTGGGCACCCTTCTTGCTGGCCTGTCCTCCCCGGCCTGTTGTATTGCTGTTTATGTGGTGGTGAGGTGATCGTCCTCCCTTCTTCCTTGCTTGTTCTTCTGACGCAGTGCTGAGAAGTGCACACAACCCTCACTGCAGACCTAGCTTGACAGATTTCTCGGTTCCTCTCTGCAGGCAACTTCTGTGATGCTGATGTTAATACAGAGGAGCTGGAAACGCAGCTTTCCTGGTGCTGTGAGCCTAGCACAGACTGCAGTGCTGCTCCTCTGGGCTTTTCCTCGCTACTGCACTCCACAAGGAACTGCGGGCTCTGGGACAGCAGGCAGCCAGTAGGTGACAGCACTGGATCACATTCAGTGAGCCGCAGCTGCCACCGAGGCTCTGCTTCAGACTAATTAAATCACAGCAGGGCTTGAGAAAGGGGTCTGGAGAAGTGTAAAAGCCTCTGGGACTTCTAGCCTGACAAGTGCTTCCCTTCTCAGGGTCACCCTGCTGTTAGCGGGTGGGCCTGACCCAGTGGCTGCTCAGGGAGCAGGGCCTCTTCAGATGTCCCTGTTTGTAACGTTGCCCTGGAACACGCAGGTCACGTTGCTACACCTCCGTGCTTGTCAGGCGTGGGGCCACCTTTGCTCTGCAGCTCCTCAGAGCAGCACTGAGAAGATCCTGCTGAGGGCTGTTAACGCAGTCTCTGCACACGGGGTCTTCTCCTTGGCACCACAGTGTTTCCTGAAAGCGGAGTATCGAGTCTATAGTTATAAAAAAGACAAAAATCTAACGCCTTAAAGCAAAACAAACCTTGAAGCATCCATTCCAGAACTAGAGTTTCTGATCTCATAAACCACTACCTGCCAGACGGGAGTAGGCTGATAGATCTTCTTATGTAACCTCTTCCAGCAAGGGACAGATGCCTCCGCAGAGCTGTAAGCTAGCTCTGCAGTTCAGCAGTGCTCAGAGGAAAGGGGAAAAGCATTCCCTTTGGAAACAAAAAGGTGTCTTGGAGGTTTTCATCACCTTCATTTCATTTCCAGCTTTCTCCAGTGTTTGTCTATGTTCCGAGACTCCTCCAGTCCTCTAACTATGACCTTTATTTAAAGTGATGGAATGAGGTGTTGTCACGTTCCTTACGGAGAGGCTAGAAATCGAGAAGGGTGTGTGTTTAGTGTAGAGGCAGAGGAGGGGCAGGAGGTAATGGTGTTTAAACCTTTCCACGGGACTTTTCCCACCACACTTCTGTGTAGTAACTTATAGATTTTGATGCAGGGCAGTGGGGAGTTCTGGCTTGGGTGATCTTTTTGCTACGGGATCTCTCCGTGACAGGCTTGCAGATCTGGCGGGTGATGTGCTTACAGCTTTCCCAGTGTCCAGTGAGAGACTTCTGGAATATTAGCCCTTAGTTGGTGAGTTCTGGTAGCCCTAGAAGTGTAATGCTCTCCAGATAACTCAGCTGGCAGTACCTTTTTGAGGCTGTGTTTACGGCTTGGATGAACGCAGTGCTGCGCTGCAGCGTGTGTAATACTGTCGACTGTTGTGGGAACTTAAACCTTCCACTTTCCAAGAGGTATGGCTGGCCAGTCTGTGTAGGGTGTGTTGTGCTTCTTGGGCATGAAACTGCATCTTCACAGTAATCAGAAGCAGTTTGATTTGCATTCAGCCCACGATGTGGTTGTGTTGCCAAAGGAACTGTGGCTGTGATGCAGGTGAGAGGGGCGATCTTTCAGAGAAAGCAGAGGGAGGTTCATTATCACCTACGTACGTATTTACTTCTGTTTAGTACTTCTTCCATGTGCAAGGCTGAACTGGGAGAATATCGTTTGCAGAGGGGCGATCCCTCCACCCAGCCAGCTGGTGAGGTTTTGAGGCAGACTTGGTCCTTTCAAGCTAACCAGACAAAGGTATTGAGATAGGCAGAAGCTGTCATCCCAGAAAAATAAACAAAGCGTTTAAACTGAGCGGCACTGGAACCAACAGCAAGCCCTCCTGAGAGCAACCACTCTTGCCTGCTTCTGGCAGAGGTCAGAAGCCCTCTCCAGTGTTTGCCCACGCTCCGAGCCTGCTCAGACCCAGGATCCACACGCACAGTGTGGAATCAGAAGCTTTTAACACTCCGTCTGATGAGGATTGCTCTGGGACAGATTCTTCTGCTCTTGCTTCCTCAGCTTCCTGGCTGGCTGCACACCAGCCTCCAGCTCACTTGATGATCCTTTTAGCTGCAGCTGGCGGCTTGCCCAGCTGGTTCCTGCTGGCTCAGGATGTGGCTGCTGGGGCAGCCTGATGTTACTCCAGCCCACCAAGGAGGACAGAAATCAGCCTGGCCACAGCTGTGGGTTTCTGCAGGTCACATCATGTGCGGTATTAAATACTTATTAATGCAAAACTGAAAAATAAGCCATCATCCCTCTTCTCCCTGTGAATAGCTCCTGCTGCCCTGCAGGGAAATCAGTCGCTGATATCCTGAAATTCTTACTCCCCTGAGATGTAGCCCCCCAATAGAAGCTTGCTGCTCACCGCTGCCCCTCATAAAATAGGCAAAGCAACAATTCCAGACCGTAATGCCAACACTAGTCCCTGCTGAAAATAGAAACAATCTGTGAGGATTATTACAGGACAGTTATCCATCTTATTGATTAGCCTCTTGGTTAATACGCTGGGTTAAGCTGTCTCTCAGCGCTGTGTTAGGAGTGAGGACTGGCCGGTAACTTGCCACCTAATCAAGCATTAGCTTATGTTATCAGTAGAATGAATTCAGGGGGTTTTCTTCCCTAGAAAAATAGTTTGTAGATCTGACTCTTGCTACCTTGGTCTCCCAGTAGGGACTCTATTGAACAACCTCTTTCCCTCGTTATAAAATACATCACGTAATCGCTTATCCTGAAGAGTGATCAAAGTTATTTGTCAGTTCAGTTATGAAACTGTCCAATTATAGAGAGAAGGGAAAAAAATCTCCCAAACAAACCACCCCTTATGTAACCACGTTTCATTCTCGAGCTCGCAGATTTGTTAAGCAGTTGTGGAGCTGCATTTCCAGCAGTAAGCTGGCAGAGTCTCCACCTGAGACGCCTGACTGGGAGCTGCAGGGGGGGAAGGATGGGGAGCTCGTTGGGGCATGGGAGAGACTCTTCAGAAGTATAGCATAGTGATGAGAGTAGAAAATGCTTCAAGGACAGCCACTGGGGATGCGCTAACCCACTTTATTAGCATGATCATCATATTCTGTGAAGCTTTTCCAGCTGGGAAGGTCACAGACTGCTTTTTAAGTGGAGAGAGAGACTCTGTCTTTGAGGTGGGGCACAGCAGCTGTTCTAAAATGTCACAGGCTAACAGTGTTTTTGAGAAAGAAAGTTTCTGAAAAAGAAAAAAAAAAACGTTGAGGGAATGTTAAAATCAAAGTTACCAAGAGACCAGGATCCGGGTGCTTGTAATGGCATCCGAAAGTCTTACACTAATATGGAGTAGCACTGGAAAGCTGAACAGTAATACCAGCAATACTTCAAGGCAACAAGAACATCCAGTAAATGTTCAGCAACGCCTTCTATAGCTCTTGGGATTTCTCTTGGTGTTCTTGCCCAGCTCTGACCACGTGCTGTCTTGCACTGCTGATAAGACACAGCACTCTAGTTCTCCAGGTGAGCTCGGGGTTCATGTCACAGGAGAGTATATCAGAAATCATAGAATCATAGAATCATAGAATATCCTGAGTTGGAAGGGACCCTTAAGGATCATCAAGTCCAACTCTTGATACCGCACAGGTCTACCCAAAAGTTCAGACCATGTGACTAAGTGCACAGTCCAATCTCTTCTTAAATTCAGACAGGCTCGGTGCAGTGACCACTTCCCTGGGGAGCCTGTTCCAGTGGAAGGAATGGAAATGAAAAATGGAAAGGAGGAACTGGATACTTGCATGAGGAGGGGCTTGATGAGGTTTGGTGATGGCTCTGAGATCAACTTCAAGGAAGAGGGCAGTAAACCATGAATTTGGTAGAGTCTCAACGTTACATCTTTCGTCTGTGGCCCCAGGAGGGGTCGTACTGGAAAGCAGAGCGTGTAGCACTGTTGCGGTCTGGGGTGTAAACTGCTCCTGTTGTCTTCCTTGGCAGCTTTGCTTTTGGACTCACAAGCTAGGACAGTGTCAAAGGTGTGTCAGTCACTTGCCTCGCATCTGCTGCCAAGAAGTGGTAGAGCCAAGAGTGTGCTTGTGCCTCGTCTCTGTTTGCTTTTACAGGATGTTTTTACCTGCTTTAGCCACGTAATTACCATCACACAGCCAGCCCACCAGGCGCAAAGGCAGGATGAGCCAAGCTCATGCCTAGGGAAAAGGATATGCAGCAGACAAGTGGCGTGCTTCTCCATCTGTTACTTCGTGATACAACTGCTGGAACAGAGGAAGTAAAGGGATGGGTACAAGAATGGGCAATGCCAGCTTCTCTCGTTTCATCCCATGTCATCTTGACAACTTGCCTGCTGCATTGCTATATTCCCAACTCTTCACAGCCCCCTCCGTAGCCTTGTTCCCCCTCTTAATTTTCCTTAAGTTTCCTGTGGAGGGGACAGCCACATTTCTCAGCTGATTAGTGACCAGAAAAGCTAATTCTTTGTGAACATCACAGTGTCACAGCTGTAAAGACCATGGATGATCTTGGAATGCTCTGAGCCTGAAGGCTGCAGCCTGACCTGCCTGAAATGCCATTGGGAGTCCCTGTTAGCATAGTCCCAGGACACAACTTCTGTTTCACTGTGTAAACAGTGAAGGTCATTGCAGCAGAGTCCGTGAGGCATTCCGCAGCCCCAAGAAAAGTCAATAAAATGCTCCAGTATTTCCCTAACTTTTGAGGAGACCGTGCTCTTAATTTCTATCAAGTCTATTCCATCTCTCATCAGTGGGCCTGGACTCCAGGTTCCAAGCTATTGCTGGGAAAGGCCCATGGAGGAGCCTGGCTGCTCATTATACTTTCCTGCATTGCATTCAGACGTGCCTGCATATGGAAGAAGACATTTAGGTCGGTTCACCGGATGAAAACACCAGAGCACTCTCAGACTCCTGTGTCTCCTTCAGCCTGGCTCTCCTGCCAGGGTTCATGAAAGGGGAGTTGCAGCTCTGGCACAGAGACGAGACACAATGGAAAAGCAGCCCATCACATCAGCAACTCTCCCTTTGCCAGTGAACAATTCTTACCTAGCCTCTGGAAATTCTTGCTGGCCTGTCACATCCCTAGATGACCAGGAGGGCATCTTAGGAGCTGTTCAGTGTAGGTGTAAGGTGAGGGATTCCTGCTGGGTCAGTGCTTGCTGCAGGAAGGCTCACTGCAGTGTGAGCTGGAAACCCGTGCTAATGCATCCTCTGGGTCTTGTAGAAGCCTTTGGTGAGGGATGACTCCACACATCTGAGCTGCAATAGGGATTTACTGAGGAAGCTCAGTCTGGTTCCTGCTCTGGCTGTTCATCCTGCCGTGCTTGTGGTAGGGTGAGAGCTGAGCAGACTTTAGGCATGGGCGGGCAGGAACTGTCTGAACCCAGTGTCTCCTGCATGCTCAGCGTCGCCTCCTTGCTCCTCTGAGAAGTGAAGGGGCAGACAGGAAGGGTTCAGAGACTGTCATTTCTCTTTCTGAAATGGACTGTACTCCAGTAGGGCTGCTCGGTCCAGGACCCTCTCTTTCTTTGTCTCAAGTCTTCACCCTCCCAAGCAGCTTACAGTGAGGCACAAAAAACAACCAAGGACAGAAGCGCACAGGCTGCTTTTTGCCAGGCAGTCACAGAAGGGCTAGTTATGATGCACTGGCATTAGGATGTGCAGGGGCACACTGAGACAACTATGGGGAGACACCAAACAGCCTGATCAATCCCTTTTCACTCATTTTCCTCCTTTATTCCAGGCTGACATTAGATCGAGGGAGTATATTCGGAAGCAGATGTGTTCACCAGTGAAGGTCCCGTCTTCTGGGCCAGAGAGGTAGGTGTGTGGGCAGCCCGAGCAGCTGCCTCTCCAAATGGGATCTGCTCATGTAATGATCTTCAGTAATGGCATTAAAGGGACAGGCCGGGTAACAAGGTGAGCTGAAGTGACATCAGGACATATGTTGCCTCCATAAAGGGTGATTTCTGGTGGTTGTAGCCATGCTACTTCACACGTTTTTTCTGCAGAGCACCGTGTCCTAGGCTGGGGAAGGTCACTGGGGATTTGATCTGTTTCCGGCACCCATGATAAGCAAAGAACTAACGCCCACAGGTGTGACATGAGGGTGAACAGAAATATCCTGCAGGGAGCTGGTTTCTGTTCCCAGAAGATGAGGGGAGGGTCAGACAGCCCCACTCTTACATAATGTAGGCCAATGGCTGCTCTTAAACGGTACAAATCCATGGCAAGTCCACTGGTGCGTAGGAGTTCCTCATGTCATGAAAAGGCTGCGCTGCCTCTTCAGCACTGTTCATGGGAGTTTGTTGTTGAGTTGCCTCAGACCCACACTGATACCGGGTTGGACAGGTAGCAGATAGCACTGCCTGAAGAGCTACTTCAGGACGAATGAAGTGTGTCAGAACCCAAAACCCGCTCTGCTCTGAGGGTCATGCTGGACCAGAAAGAGTGAAGAATGAAGGTTGCTGGTGGCAGCAGTCAGGGATTACTTGCGCTGACTTGAGGCAGCTCTTACAGATTCATTAGGACACTTGGCCAGTGAAACTCATCATGCTCTGCTCAGCTCCTGTGTCCTGAAAAATGCATCCAGAAACAAAAGATGAGTCTGTTCTTGTAGTAGTGTTGCACAGTGTGGCCAGGCTATGGGGGGTAGCCCTGTGCGGTACCAGGCCACATGTCCCCCATTTGTGCTGGTGCTTCATGCTGATGCTGAAGCTTACACAAAGGCTAGCTGGTTTTGGAGCCTGTGCAGCAGAAACACCAAAGTCATCCCATGTATGTGACGTAGTAGATTGTCTTTTTGGTTTCTTTCTTTTATTTTTATTTTTTTATTTTTTTTAAGTCTGTAATCCTTTCTGGTTTTTGCTCCTTGCAGAAAAGAGAAGGCTGAACTGGATGATTAATCTCATGCCAGAAGAAACTGCAAGGCCTCTTCTTCACTGAACGCAAGACTGTGGTTCTGCAGAGGGCAGCAGCCGAGTGCCACCCGTGGGCAGAGCAGCACAAGGCTGTGTTGGTCGGGACAACGCCAGCCACTGTGCACTCCTCTGGTAGACAGGCAAACCAGCCTCTGTTAAGGATGTTGCTCGATGTTTAGAGCATATTTCTCATGGTTGGTTTTGAAGCGCTGTAAATACATGTGTTCACTTTCTACAACTTACTTGAGTACTCAGGTAGTTGCAGGAGGTGATTTACAAGGAGATGTTGGGGCACTCAACACAGTTACTATCAAGCTCCAAAGCTGGCCTTTGGCTCCCACCACTCCTCTGGGACAGGGACTTCCCTTCTTGGCATTTTTCATTTTTGGAACGCCTTCCACCCAGTCCCTGCAGCCTGTTCTCTCACCCTCACTTTGCACGTCTCTGGGGAACAGAAGCCCAGTATGCAGCTCCGGCTGGTCCTGACAGACGGGCAGAGGACTCCGTGTTTCAGGTGGGCGTGTGACTCACGAGGGAGGGGACGGAGCCAACAGTCTGCTGTGTATTTTGGAAGAGGCTTGGTGGTCTGAGCTCCAGTACCTGAGAAGCTTTCTGTCTGTTTGGTGTCACTGGCTTCTGCGTGCCTGCTGCCGTGGTGCCATGCGGCAGTACCAGACCTTGGTGGCTGTGTGCGAATCATTGTTTGTGCTGGGCACATGGTGCTCTAGTGTTGCTGGTCGTGCTGTGAAATTGCTCTGCATTGCTGCTGAAGCACAATTCAGATACAAGGGCATTACGAGACGCAGACTTGCTTGGTGTTACTGTGAGCCTCCCCACAGTGCCTGAGACAGGGCTCACGGTGCAGACCAGCGCTTCCCGAAGAAAAGACCGTCTTGGGGGAACGGAGAGTTTCTCATTGCAGAGAATGAGGAAAGAAGTCCTTACTAATACACAAATCAGTCAGGGTGGTCAGATCCCCAGCCTGGATTTTTGCAGCCTGAGTGGACCAGGAGCACTTGTGTCAGGTCAGGAGGGAAGCTCTCTGTAACCAGCACACTTGGACCAACACCCACCAGTTAAGCCTTTGTGAAGCTTTGCATTAACAGCAGAGCACAGAACAAACAGTTTCTATCCCTGAATCAATACAGCTGGCCTAGTCCAATTTGCCAGGCTAAAGCTTTTCCTCCAGAGGTGTGGGTTCTTGGTTGTATTCAGCAGTTTATTCTTGACCATTTCTGAAGAACAATAGGAGCAAGTACATCAGCGCTTGAACACAGCCCAAACTGTGGTATGTGGATGTAAAAAACCATGCCTGTGTAAGATTCCAGCCTAAAGAGAAAAAAGGCCATTTTCCCGGGGCTGCTCAGGGTCAGGACTCCTGTGGTTGGTGTTCAATGCTGCTGAGCACTTTGCTTTTGCATAAATTCATCTTGCAGCTTTTGTTGCTCGTGTCTCACCTCCACCTCCGTCTCGGTGGTGTTCTGGGGACAAAGGACATTCAGCCTGTGTGGCACGTCTGTGCAGCGTCTGCTAGATCAGAGTACACCTGAGTCACCTCTGTAACCCGGGTGGGAAAAAGGGAGGAGGTAATGGGCCGGGCACCCCCAGGGCCTGCTCTGGGGAGCTCTGTTGGACAGGTCCCCAGGAGCGTTGAAAAGGGGGATTGGCAGCACTCAGTCTCTGACGGTTCTGGTCCCTGCACTTACCCCCCCCCCCCCCCAAAAAAAAAAACAAAAAAAAACCCTGTGCTGATTCGTGTGTTTTAAAGACACAAGCAGCTGAAGTTTTCAAACCTTGTGAAGGAGCGTACTGTCTCCTGGGAAGCCTCAAAGCCTTTTTCACATGGGAGTTTGTTACGTGGGTGGACAGAGACCGGGAAGGAAAGAAAAAGACACAGCGGAACTGTGCTCCTTTGATCCCTGTGCTGTGTGTAGGATCAGAGGGATCCCTGTGCCCAGCGGGGAGGGGTGAGAGGAAGCATTTGGCTCTGTCTGACCCCAACTTTGGCAGGGGGCAGAGGAGCAGCATCCGGGGGGCAATCCTTCCCTGCTGACGGGACGAGGGCACTGCTCTCGTGTTGCTCCCAGCACCGCAGATGCGATGCCACTTCAGTGCTACCGTCCGCCCATCTCGAGGGAGCGGCGTGGAGGCAGAGCTTCCCGGCGAGCGGCCCCACGGTAGCGCTGATGCCAGCTTGAGAAACGAGTGGAACAACCGAGTGCCCTGGGAGCAGCCTGCCCTGCTGCCCCCGCCTCGCTTGGCCTCCGAACAACGCGTGAGGATGCCCAGAGCTGCCAGACAGCTCCGCTGGCCCGGCCAAAACACCTGTCACAGGTGGGGTGTGGAGGAGCTGGGGCCTGGCCACGGCTTGCCAATGGGCCTTACTGGATCCTCTTGTGAGGGAGGAGCACGAGCAGTGTAATTAGCAGCAGCAAAGCCAATCTGGCTTAACGAGAAAGCACTTGCTGCACACAGCTGCCTGCAGGCAGGGGCCTGGTGGGGTGGGAGCCCCCCACTGCCCCCCCCAGCCTGCGTCCGCAGGCTGCCAGCCAAAATCATTACTCGGAGGCAGCCCTGCAAACCCCTGCAACTGGGAGGGGTGGAGGTGTTAATTAGGGAGTTCTCTGGGGGAGGAACTGTCAGGGCCTTTCCCAGCTCTTCACACAAGCCCCCAGGCCTCTGCCAGCAGCAAGCGCTTTATCCATTTCTCCTTCCAGCCACGTGCGAAGCAGCAACTTCTACAAACCCCAGCAGCAAAACCTGGCAGGGATTTAGGCAGACCTGACGTGCCAAGAGCCAGGGAACGGCTGTGCCTTAGATCGCAGGGGCCGGCCACCAAAGAAATCACTCTCTTGCCGCCGATCGCCATGGCCTGGCGCGGGGAGCAGCCTGCCCGTGCTGGGTACCACAGCAGCCGGGACCACCCCGGGCTCAGGCCCCGTTCGGGGTCACGCCGCTCTGCCTGCAGGCTCGCTGGGGTGGGCCTGGTGCCCTCGGATCAGCTGTGCCTCAGCCAGCATGGAGGGGTCTGCCCGGGAGCTGAACACGGCGCTGAGCGGGAGGGAGCCACGGGGCGCCCTGAGGCGTCGCAGCCGCACGGGGCTCCCTCCGCGTGGACAGACAGCTCCTGAGCGCAGGTAACTTCCCTGAAATCCCACTGCTTTGGGTTGGAGTCATCTTTGTGGCCTTGGGGGTTGCCGTGGTGGGGAGGAGGCCTTGCGGACGTGGCGGAGCCGGGAGGCCCGCGGCTGAGGGCTCTGCTGGGTTGTGGGAGTCACCCGCGCTCTCTTAGCCGCTGGAACGGGGGGAGTCGGTTAAACAAATTGACTAATCCCTGTGTTTGGTGTCTACTTGAGGCTCTCTGAACACAATAAGGGATTAACTTGGTCTTTATCTAATTGGCTTATAAACCAGGGAAGGGAAAATCGCTTTGTAATGCATGAAACCTCCTCTTAATGGAAACTCAGAGACCAGAGCTTGAGTGTCCTTGCTATGTAAACTCACACATCTCTCTTCTTCTTTAACTCTCTGTTTGCTGAAAATTAGCTTTTTTTTTTGGATACTAAGTACTTGTTCTTGAGTTCTCAATGGTCTCTTAGTGACTTGTTTCAAAGCCTGGCCTTTTGTTATCTCCAAAGGTACTTTTTGCTTTAACGTTTGTATGTAACTGTTCATGAGTCTCCAAGCGGGTCCCGTTGCTTGGTGTTTTCTCGGTGCTGTCGGTGAGCAGGGCGTAGGGCTGGAGCTGCTAAATAGCAGCAGCTGGGCTGGCCGCGTGCCGCAAACCCCAGCGCTGGCTCTGCGGGCAGGGACGTGGCTGTGCCGTCCCTCCTGGGTGGCGAGCAGGGACTGCGAGCTGGGGCAGAACTGGTCAGCGGGGCTGGCAACTGCATCCGTGGCAAAAACCTGGGGTGCGGGAGCAACGGGAGGAAGCAGAACGGAGGGAAATGGAAGGGGGAGGGAGGTGGAGGCCTCTCTAGACGTTGTGGGGAGGGTTCTGGACAAGGAGAAGGCTGCTGGGAGGGTTCTTTAGCTTCTCACTCCGTTGTACCAATAGGACGGTCTTTGCCTCTCTGCTGCGTGCCTGGAGCACAGATTAAGGTTTACCACCACTGATTAAATTGATCTGCCCCTCTGCTGCTTTGCCACTGCTGGAGCAGCCCCGGAGCAGCGGCATCCTGCAGCCCAGCGTGGCCGCTCAGTGCCCTGCGCTGCCGGGCTGTGCTGTGGGGGCTCACTTCTCTGACCCCCTGCTGTGCTCCCGGAGGGATGTGGCACCCAGACAGCTCCGTGCAGCCATTCCTGCTGGAGCTGCGATTCCTGCTGGAGCCGTGCTGAGGGTGTGGAGAGAGCCCAGTCCCCCTGCAGGAGGACGCGCCGCAGGGAGCGGAGGTGTGAGCAGGAAAGCCTCACGGAGCCGCCTGTTCCCGGGAACGCTTGGCTCTGCCTGGCCCGTTCCCCTCCCGTGCCGGGCACGTGGCCAGGTGGCTTCCCAAGCCGTGACGTGGGGAGCGGGCTCCGTGTCCCCCGCGGTCCCTGCGGTCCCCAGCTGCTGCGCTGGCTCCTTCGGCTGGAAATTGAAGCCGGGGCCGTTCCTGGGCTTCACTGAGCAGGGGGAGGCTGGAGGGAGCTGCTCGCCCTGCTGAGGCTCCTGTTGGAGAGCCCTTTCTGGCTGGCGTCCTTACGCTCGCCACCAGGCACAGCCTGAGCGGGCGTAATTAAAGCTGAGCCACCCCACGCGGAGCCTCCTCCCCGCAGGCTTGGCTTCTGCGGGTCGGGCTCAGCCCTGCGCACGGTTAGAGGCAGCTCAAAGGCTGCTTTAGAGCTCTCCTGTGCAAAGTTGAGCTGAGCTAACTAAAGCAAACCCCTTCCCCTTCTGAACCTGGTGTTGGTTCAGAAGAACCCGGCGTTGGCTCCTTCCAGGTAGGAGCCTCTCACCTGCCTCCCAAGAGCTCTTACGGGCACTTGTTTTACAGCTTGCTTTGTCCCCTGGGGACATGAGGAGAGATGAAAGACTTGTGCCAGGCAGACGCTGGATGACTTGCTCTGCTACAGGGTCTTTGGATTTGTTTCCTTTGCGTTTTTTGTGGGCATCTACAGACCGGGAAGGAAGATCTCTCCTCATACGCAGCTTACCTGGGATCCCTTGGTAAGGGAGAGGGGGTGCTTCAGGATGCAGGTCTGTGTTTCTCCTCTGATTATCGAGGGAGCTGAGATGAGTAACTCAGCCGCAGATGTCTGAGGCTGGGTGAGATGAATTCCCACCTCCGTGTCTGGAGCTGGTGCTAGGCTGGATGCTGCCTGCGCTGCGGGGACTGAGCTCTGGTGACTCAAGGCTTGTACTCCAGAGCAGTGAGCACCGAGGACAGGGAAAGTGCATTTTAAGGATTTCCTCTCCCCCTCTCAGTTCTCATTCCTCTTCCCCTCCAACTTGTGCTGGTCAGGTACAGCTAGGAGGGGCAATTGCCTTCATGCTCCCCAAAACCAGGGCCCAGCTATAAACTGGTAACATCACCCCTGGCTTTATGTCAAGGCCATATTAACTAAAAGCAAATGAGTGGAATTTCCCTTGACATCCAAACTGATAGCAAACAAGGTAATTACGAGCTGCATCATGAGGGTGATGGAGCAGCTTGTGCAGGGCTCGGCGGCACGCGTCCGTCTTTCCTTTCTCAAGGGGCTGGCGTCTGAGCAGAGCCCCCCTGGGGGTGGCAGCGGAGGGGGGCCGGGGCCAGGATCCCACTGCCATCAGGGGCAGGGAGCGGGCAAGCAGAAGGAGCGCGGGGCCTGTGCGTGGCCCCCCAGGTGCCGGCTCCCCTTTGTGCTATGAGCGTGCCTGTCCCCTTCTGGAGGCCTGAGCAGCTCGCTTTAGGAATACAAGCTAAAGGCCGTACGATCAGCCTGTAAATAATTCCTGGTTTAGTTCCCAACACAAGGGCTCGATGCGGAATGTTTCCTTAGGAACATGCTTTTTCTTGCTTTTCTTGGACTCGCTGCTTGGCTTGTTGTACCTCTGCCTGCGAACCCCCAGCTGTTCGCCCTCCTCTGCTGCGTATGAGCCAGTGCACTGATTTGTATTGTTTTTTATGTTGTTTTCATTGAGCACTCCTGAGAGCCTCGTGCATGGGAGGCCCCCGGTGAGCGCGGGGACTTGGCCTCTCACCCCGCCTGGCGTGGGCAGCTCTGCCGGGGGGCGAGCATCTCCCGGCTGGTGATTTGACTGGAGCAGTTTCTCTTGCGTGGAACCAGCTCCTTCTGCGTGCCGGATCCGGGGATGTGATTAACCGGGGCAGCGGCACGTCTGGGGGGAGGGCTGCACGCCTGCCCCGCCACAGGCTCGGGAAGGAGATGAAAGGGAGGAGAGGTCGCGCCGTGAGCCACCTCTGCTCCCGTGTCGCTGCTTGAAAGGGAAATGTCCGTCATCTTCGTGAAGAGCATTAATGCCAGCTAATAAAATATCAAACAAATTCTTTAGAGAGTGCTTAGGATCTGAAAGCCTGTGATAAATCCGGTAGCTTTGTAAGTTGCTCAAAATTACAGTGGGTAGCAATGCGATTAAAGCTCTCTGATTAACACACAAACCTTGTTTGTAATGAGCGGGGCTGGGAGGGTTTGGGGAATCCAGCTGGTGTGTAACGAGGTTTCTCCCACAAATTACTTGGATATCAATTAGTTTGCTGGGTAAATGTCACCTGGTTTCCCTCTGTTTGTGGTGAGCTGGCGTCCCATTAACCCGCCGTGGTGGGGCAGGGGTCACCCCCGCAGCCGGGGGGCACCAGGTGCTGCAGCCCCCCCAGGCTGAGCCGTGAAGCTGTGCCCACAGCCGGCCGGAGCCGCCTCCTGCCGTCTGGCTGCAGGCAGATGCGGTTTTATTTTGCTGGAAATAGCCCCCCCTTGCCCCCCGCCGTGTGGCTGGCTGCTCTCTTGCCTCCTTCTCCGGGATCTCCCGGGCGGTGTTTGGGCCCTGTCGCTGCAGCGCCTGGAGTGGGGGAAGCAGCCGAGGATGCTGAAGCTGCTCCCAAATCCCAGGAGCCGTGGGATAGAAGAGGCCACAGCCGCAGCCACGGCGTGCGCAGGATGCTGACGCCCTTTCCAGCCTGCGGGAAGGGCCCTGGTTTTTGGGGGTGTGACAGCTCTGCCGGGTGGATGGGGGGCATGGATGTGGCTGCGAGCCAGCACAGCCCTGGGGGCTGGGGGACCTCTGCTCCCCCGCAGGGCATCCACCACAGCCGTGCCCCGGGGCAGTCGCGAGTTCCAGCAGCATCGGGGCTGCCCTGGGGACGTGCGGGGCTGGCGGGGGGCACGTGGCCCTGCTGGGGGGGGGGGCTGGCACCGGGGGCTCCTCTGGGCCCTGCACGCCTTGGCAGAGCTCACGACCGCTGACAGCGCCGACGTATGGGTGATGTGGGGCAGCAGAAGAGAGGAGCGGGAGTGCTGCCGAGTGCCAGGCGCGGCCCCCTCCAAACCTCGCATCGGCGCAGCTCGGGCGCGGGACGGTGCCGGGCTCGGCCAGCTCCGGGTGATGTCCTGGGGGGTGGCCAAGGGCTGCCCGTGCTCGGCTCTGCTCCCTGGGGGCTGCTAATTCCCGGCTTTCCTGAGCAGCGGCTGCCGGAGCCCTGCGCTTCTGCTCTTGCCTCTCGGGGTTGCGGGGGGGTAGAGGAGGTAAGGACAACGGGGACTCGGGGGCGCACCTGGCTGGGGGCGGCCCTGTGGCCGCACTGGCTTGCATAAGAGCCTTGCAGCAGAGCAGCCAGGATGATAAATGTTAAAATCTGCTGCAGGCGATCGCTGACCTGATTTCCAGTACCGCTGCGGATCCCGTCATCTGTTGCTGGCAGCCTGGGTGCAGATGGGCGCAGTCAGGAGAAGGGGGCACAGGGACCCGTGCTGCTGGGGCTGGGGTTCCCAGGGGGGCGATGCGGGGGGCCAGGGCTTGGGCTGAGCGCAGGGCACAGCCCCGGCCCCACTGCAGCCCGACCCTGCCTGGGGCCTGGGCTAGGTGCCCACAGGACACTTGGGGTCCAGCTCCGCTCCCTGTGGATTTCTGATGAGCAGAAACCAAATGCTAATTACACAGCATAATTAGTGTGATGCTGCATCTATTTTTAATCAGCTGTGGAACACGTTCTTCCTTCCGCTGCTCGTGGCTTCACTGGGGACCCTCCTGCGGCAGCCTGGCTGCTCTCCCCCTGCCGTGTGTCTGAGCTGGGGCTGCCCCTCCTGGGGTCCCCACGCGAGGAGCTTCCCCCACACCCCTCGGTGCCGCCTGAGGCTTCTGCTGAGATCCCGGCCCCTCTGGAAGCCATCAGGGATGGACGGGAAGGGTGGAAGAAATTGGCTCAGCTCCGCCAAGGTGGCGTTCAGCGGCGGCTGGTAATGTCACAGGAGGGGAAGCCCAGGAAAAGGATGCAGAAATGTTCTGAGAAGGGGAGACGGCAGGGCCAGCCCCGCTTCCCCAGCAGCTCTGCGCCCCTGCTGGGGGTGGGAGGCTGGGTTCACTTCTTGGTGAAGGCTCGCTTCCGAGAGAGCTGTGGGGTGCAGAAAGCAAGGTGTGCTCCGAAAGGTTCAGCAGGGATGCAAAGTGCTGTGCACAGCAGGGGCGCACACCCGCTGTAGCGGGGGGGGGGGTCCCAGTCCTGCTGGCGTGGCACCAGCAGGATCGTGGCACGTGTCAGTGATGTGCAACGGGGGGGGGTTAGGGACCCCCGGGAGGGCAGAGCTCTCCTTCCGCAGCCAGCAGCAGGGGAGGCAGCGACTTGGGAAGGAAGGATCCAGGAACGGCCGGGCAGAGGGGCGCGAGGTGCCCGTGCGTGAGAGTGGTTTCTCTCCCATGTGAGCTGCCAGCGAGAAGTCGGATCAGAGCTGTAAATCCCAGCTGTGTCCTGCCCTTAAGAACTCTCCCTCGCCCCCGTCAATATTTCTGAGCCACCTCCCCGTGTCGCGGGGCCTGTCCTCACGCAGCCCAAGATCCCCATCTGCTCCGCTGCTCTAAAAGCCCCCTGGATTTAATGCACTCAGCGCTGGTGTGGGAAACGCTCTCCCTTATCCACGCTCTCCCCGTGGGTGCTGGGCTGGCTGTCACCAGCATCCCGGAGGCAGGGCTGGCTCCTGGTGCCATTAAACAGCTCCGTGCCCCAAAGCAGCAGCTTCCAGTCGCAGGGTGAGGCGTCAGGATCGGTGCGTCCGTCCTATTGATGGGCCTGCGCTGCTCGTCTCGTCTCGCAGGATCCTCCCTGTCCGCTGCTGGCATTGCTGCAGCGGTGCCGGGGAGCACCGCGATGTGCAGGATGCACCCGGAGCTGCTGAGCTGTGCCGGGGGGGGCTGGGCAGGGGTGGCCGCGGCCACTGTGTCCCCATGGAGGGGGGGACAATGCCCACAGCTTTTTGTGGGGCACCGAGGCGATGAGCAGGGGTTGTCACCCCCCGATGTGGAAGCCTCTGCTCTGCCGGCGCTCGGTCCTTCGGCTCGGCTGAGCCCCCGCGGCCGTCGCCCCTGCACCAGCCCCTCTCGCACACGCAGCCTCCCCGCCTGCCGCTGCCACCCGCCCTGCGAGCAAGGCGGCCCCGCTTCAGGCACAGCGATGGCAGGAAAGGGAGGAAAAAAAAAAAAAAAAAGCCTGTTAGTGTAGGTTTTTTATTGCAGTTTGAACTGCGGTGCAGCACGCGCTCCAGCTGACAGCATCGCTCCCCTCTCCTGCAGGAGCGGGCGGGCGCTGGCGTTTCATCCCGGCTGCCGGAATGGCTGGGGGCAGCTGGGGGGTGACTGGGGGGTGACTGTCACCCCCCCCCGCCACAACGTCCCCGCTCGGTGCTGGGGCAGGGCCGGGGGGCTGGCAGCGATGGAGAACAATGCCGGAGCTGCCGCCTGTTTGCCGAGTAAAAATAGCATTCGCCTCGCAGAGATGTAGGCTGCTCCCACTGCCACGAAACCGAGCAGCCTGTCCTCGGAGCAGCTGGTTCCCGGGGCGGGGGGAGAGGTTCGGTGTCTGCACCCACAGAGCTCCAGGAACCGGGGGTCGGGGAGCGGCTGCTGGGGGGGCCGAGGGGAGGGGGGGGGGCTTGTGGCTGCACCGCGCGGCTGTGAGGCTGTCGTGCTGCTGATCCGAATCGCTTCTACACCCGGTGGGATCTGAGGAACCGGGGGGGGGGGGGGGAACCCTCGGTTGCACCGTTCTCAGCACCCCTTCTGTGTCCTCTGGCATCACTCCTCTGATTTAATTCCTGTGCCTGCGTTGATCCCCCTCCTGTCCACCTACGAGCCTTGGCTGAGGCTCCCTTGGCAGCCCATCTGTGCCTTCTTTTTAATCACCTGCGAGAGCGACTGGTGAGTGGCATGTTATGCTCTCAGCCTCTCCCCTGTGGGGCTCAGTAAATTGCCCTAAAACCGTTTTGATGGATCATTTTACCTTTAGCCCCAGGAGGATTCCTGAGGCTGACGGTCTCCTGCCAAGGGTACCGAGCACCCGTAATTCCACATCTGCTTCTGCCCCTGGCTGGAGGCGCAGGAAACGCGCTGGGCCTCCAGAAATGCCATCAGACCTGCGGTGCGGTTCGAGGCAGCCTCCCACTCCCTCACCCTTTACATTGCTGGCTGTATTGAAACACTGAGGCATCCTTAAAAGGACCCGGAGCAGCCCCGGGAGCCAGCGTGCCGAGGGAACGCAGGCTTTATGGTGGGCTGGCACCTGCTGGGGGAGGAGGGGGGCCACGGGGTGGCCTTGGCAGCGGGGGACACGGGGGACCCAGGTGCACGGTCAGGGGAGTCAGCGGCAGAGGCTGCAACCGCCTGCAGGCACTGCTTGGGCAGATGCAGCCCTAAGGGCTGCGGGAGTCTCACCACGGCCGTGCCCTCGCCAGCCCCAGGGAGCTGGGACCGCGGCGTCCCCCTGGCCCCTTGTGCCCCGTGTCCGGGTCCCGGCTCGCTGCCTTCCCTGTCCCTTCCACGTGGTGACTGTCAGCATGTCGGGGTGTGATGCTGGGACGCTTCCCCCTCGCTGACGGGTCTGTTCCTGCCGTTAGAGCTCCACTCTAGAGCCAGCGGCATCCCCTGGGGCTGTGCCACCTCGTCCTTGCTCTTATGGGGCGAGGAAGGGAGCGCCGGTGTCCCCAGGGGCTGCCGCTGCCCGAGGCTGCAGCGCCATCCGTCTCCCCTTCCATCTGCAAGGGGCTGCGGGGGGATTACAGGCGGGGGGGGGGGGGGGGGAATTGTTTCTGCCTGGTTATTAGGAGCACACGGCCGCTTTCCTACTTGTATCTTCCATGCTAAAAGCAACTCATCTGGCAAGCCTGTTGTGCAGCAGATGTGCAACAAGTGGGAATTCGAAGCAATCGCAGGAAATAATGCCGGCTGCCCCACACGGCCACGTCCCAGCCTCAGCGGCACGGGGGCAGCCGCCGCTGGGCTCTGCCCCGGCATCACCCCGCGCCCCAGGTGCCTTGTAGGGTCCCCCCCAGGGCCAGGGCCGCTGGCAGCGGGGGCTGCGGGAGCACTCGCTGCAGGACACGGCTGTCGCCTTCAGGGAGAGCCAGAGGGACTTTGGCTTCCAGCCCGAGTCTTCCAGCAATCAGGAAAAAAGAAAAAAAAACGCTGCTGTGCACGATGGTGCCGCACACAGCAGGGAAGGATGAGATCGGGTGGTGCAGGCGCTGCAGCCACCCCCCCAGGCACGGCCCGGCTCCGGAGCAGGCAGAAATCCCTGCGTACACCAAAGTCTTCCCTGCAGAAGGATGGGACCTGCCCGGGGGTGCCGAGCGTGGGCTGCCCAGGCAACTGACAGAGCAGTTCAGAGAGCCCGCTGTCTTTCTTCACTCTTTATTGTGTAAAAATAAAGTCAACAATTCATGTAATCCCGGCAATAAAATGGAAAAAGCATGAGTTATCAGTAGAAACAGTGCATTTTCAGAACTGCTGATGCGGACTGGATGCGTAGTATATCGTAACCCATTCAAAATCCAAAGGAGACAATAGCAAGTAATAGGAAATCTTACAGCTTTGGTTAGCAAAATAATGACAAATTGAGATACACTTACTCTCTCCCCTACTATACACTATGTACACTGCGTTGGTATCACACCCTTTTTATTTTTTTTTGGCAAATCAGACGCAAGCGGGACCGGGGCTTCAACCTTTTCGGCGGCCTCGTTCTTCTCAGCAGGTCGTGCTTGTCGCTTCGCTGACGGGAGCAGGTTCTTAAGAGGAACTCAAATTAACTCGAGGTGGTTTTTAAAAAGAGCACAGTTAAAAGACGCTGCCCTGAGCCACAGTTTGTACCAAGGGGAACTCGATCTGGTGTGCGTGCCGCCGCGCGTGCCGCCCGTCCCGCGCCAGCCCCGTGCTCCTCACCAGCGTCAGCCTCGGCCCCGCGGGGCCCGTCCACGTCGCGCGTCGCCGATTTGCCGTCGCCGGAGGTGGTCGGGGCGGCTCTGGAGCCCTGTGTGAATTCTCGGCCTCAGCCTCCACTGCCCCCGGGGGGGGGTTCAGTGGGGGGGGGGCTGCGGGGTGATTTCTGCGATCTGTAGTACAAACCAGGAGTTTAGAAAAGGAAAACCATACAAAATGCATTTATTTCAAAATACGCTTCTTTATCTCTTTTTTTTTTTCTCTCCTGCAGAATCTCAAAGTACTTTTTCTCAGGGAGCACTGCTTAATTCTATATTCTTTTTTCTTCATAAAAATACCTTTTTTTTTTTTATTATTGGTAATAAACTTCCTTTTACAGTAAGAGAAACAATATATTGTATTATCAAAAGCAGAAAGGCTTCAGACTTCTCAGTGGTAGCTAAACTTCCCGGGGACGGTAAAGGCTATTTTTTTTCACCAGCTACGGCGCGGAGGAGGCCTTGGGGGCTGCAGGCAGCGGCCGGGAGGACGTACCTGAGTGAGGCAGGTCGGGGAGCGAGGGGGCCGGGGGGGCCCCGCTCCTGCCCCGCAGCCCGGGGCTATGGCTGTGGTGCTGGGGAAGCGGTGCCAGCCGGGGGGGGCACAGGTTCTACCCCTCCCGGGGCAGGAAGGAGAATGGGGGGGGGGATCCTCGCCACCTCAGAGCCCCGGGCGCTGCCGAGCCCCAGCTCCAGGGGTGGCGAGGGGCCCCGGGGGGGAGCACGAGCGGGTTGGGGGGGCTGCAGTCCTCCACCAGCTCCGGAGCGCTGCTCCCCCTCCCCCAGGGGGCTGCAGGGAGAGGTGCCCCGCTCCGCCGCAGCCTTTAAGGCGACGATGCCCAGGGCTGGAGCGGGGCCGGGCGAAGCGGGGAGATGGACCTGGGGCAGGGGGGGGAGAGGGGAGCAGGACGGGGGCGCAGCCGCGCCAGGCCAAGGCACGCAGGCGTTGAAGGACGTTGGCAAGACAGAAACCAGACGGTCGTGGGGCTCCGGGGGCGGGCAGCCCCGTGGCTTCGTTCTCAGTTGTTTTTGCGCAAAAAAAAAAAAAAAAAGAAAAAAAAAAGGAGGAAAACAAAAATAAATAAAAGAACCCAATGAGGAGGCTTCTCTCGCTTGTCCGTGGCCCTAGTTGAGCTGGCGACAGGCCTCGAAAGTCCACTTGGTGGCCCCGCCGTAGATGTCGATGTTGGCCTCGGCCCAGGCGATGACGTTTCCCGAGAGAGCCTTGCTGCTGCAGGTGGCCAGGCCGTACACCTCGCCGGGGCTCAGCTTGCGGTCCCACACGTTGAAGTGGGCCAGCTCCCCCACGAAGGCCTGCGTGGCGTCGAACCCGCCGCCCAGCGTGTCCTGCGGGGGTGGCGGCTGTCAGGGCTGGGGGGGAGAGGGGGGGGGCACCCGGCAGGGCTCAGAGCCCCACGCCTGCCCCTCCGCCGGCCCTTACCTGCTCCTGGCCCAGCACCAGGACGCCCTGGGGCTTGATGGGGTGGTAGGGCGCCAGGTTCTCGCCGCTGCCCGTCTGCGTGCCGTCCTGGTAGGCCTCCCACACGCCATCCCGCGTGGTCCAGGTGACGCAGATGTGGTGCCACTTGCCGTCATTGATGACAAAGGGCAGCTTGGCCACCTACGGGTGGGGGTCAGGGCGGTGGCGGTCCCCCCTCCCCGCGATGCCTGCCACCCCCCCGCCCCAGCCAGTCCCCCCGTGCTGTACCCCCCCCCCCCGGTGCCGTACCTTGTCATTGATGAGGATCTCCATGGGGTTGTTGCCCCACTCGATGAGAACCAGCTCGTTGGCCTGCCCGGGCACGGCGTAGGAGAAGGGGGTGCCCATGCCGGGGGAGGCGCTGGACTTGATCCACATGCAGACGCTGAAGGCGTACATCTCGGGCAGGCTCTTCTTCACCTTGGCGTACATGTAGTTGGTGCGCAGCGGGAAGGTGAGCTGGAACCTGTCCGGGGGCCGGTTGTCCTTCTGGCCTGCGGGGCGGAGGCGCGCTGGGACCCCCTGCCACCCGCCGAGGGGGGGGGGGATTCTGCCCCCCTCCCCACCCCGTTATGCAACGGGCCTTGAGACGGCAGCGAGGAGCAAATCCCTCCGGCGCGGCTCCGCTCGGGCCCTAATCCCCGGCACGGCAGCGCCCGCGGCACCCCCGGCTCCTGCCGCCAGGCACCGGGTGGGCACTGGGCAAGCACCGGGCGGGCACCGGGGGCGTCCCGCGGCCGGGGGCTCGGGGCGGACGAGCGGCCGGTACCTTTCTCCAGGTTGCTGATGCGTTGGTGCAGTGACGTGAGGGTGCTCTCGATCTTGCCCCGCTCCTCGGACTCGTTCTTGGGGTTGAACTTGCCTTCCTCCAGGCTGTTCACCCGGGACAGGACCTGCTTCTCCAGGTCGTCGATTTTGTTCTGCAGTATGTCCTTCAGGTTGGTGGTCTGGCCGGAGGAGTTCATCCTGCTGAACTGCTGCGAGGAGCGAACAGGGGCGCGGGGCCGTTAGCGCCGCACTTACCGCCCGGCTCCGCGCCCCGGGGGTGTCCGGCGGGCCGGGCCGGGCCGGGCCGCGTACCTCCAGGTTCTCCAGGCGGGTCTTGAGGGACTGCAGGGTCTGCCCCAGCTGGCTCAGGGTCTCCGCGGCCGGCGCCCGGGACAGGTCCCCCATGGTGTTCTTGGCGAAGCCGGGCTGCCTCCTGCCGGCCCCGCCGCCCTTGGGCTCGCCGGGCGGCGCCTCCAGCACGCTCTGGCTCTCGCACCTGCCCAGCTTGGCCGTCAGCTCGCGGATCGTCTCCTTCTGGTTCATGATGGTCTCCTTCTGCTGCAGCACCGTCTCCCGCAGCTGCAGCACCGTGCTCTTCAGCTCCTCGGCCGAGCCGGAGCCCTGCGCGGTGGCGGCGCACACGTCCCCGTCCAGCGGCACCGAGGTGCAGACGAAGCGGCTCTGCCCGAAGCCCTGCGCGCGGCCGCGCGGCGCCAGCAGCAGCAGCAGCGCCAGCAGCAGCGGGAGCCCGGCGGGCAGCGCCGCGGCCATGGCGGGGCCGGGTGCGGGGCTGCTGCGGGGCCGGCTCCGCCGCTCTCCGCCGGGCCCACTGCGGCACGCGGCCGCTCTTATAGCGCCCGGGCGGGGCCGCGCGCCCTGACGTCACGGCGCGTGGAATCCCGGCCGCGCGGCGGGGGGGGTCCCGCGGGGGTGGGCGTGAGTGGGAGCGGGAGCGGGAGTGGGAGCGGGAGCGGGAGTGGGAGCGTGCGGGGGCGCGCCGCGGGGCAGCACGGAGGGGCCGCGGCGGGCACCTGCGGGGGTGCGGGGGGGGGCGTGCGGGGAGCGCCCGGGCCGCGGCTGCGTGTCCGTGGGCGACCGCCCGTGCTCCGGGGGTGCCCGGCTGCGGTCCGGGGGTGCCCGGTTGCCGCCCGGGGGTGCCCGGCTGCGGTCCGGGGGTGCCCGGTTGCCGCCCGGCGGTGCCCGGTTGCCGCCGGCGGTGCCCGGTTGCCGCCCGGGGGTGCCCGGTTGCGGTCCGGAGGTGCCCGGTTGCGGTCCGGAGGTGCCCGGTTGCCGCCCGGGGGTGCCCGGCTGCCGCCCGTCCCCGCGAGCAGCGCGGCCGGGGCCGGGGCTGCCGGGCGCGGCGTTTCCCCGGGCTGCCGCCGGGGGGGCTCCGCGGGCTCGCCGGGTCCGTGGCGAGGCGGCGCGGCGGGGGGGGGGGGGGGGGGGGGTGTGCGCGGACCTCGGGGCCGCCGTGGGGAGCGGCACGGTCCCGGCCCCGCTGCCCGCGGCGCGGCGAAGCGGCCCCTCGCCGCCCCGGCCCCCCGCCTCCCCCCCCGGTGCCGGGCAGAGCCCCGCTGGGGGCTCGGGGGGCAGAAGGGCGCCGGGCGAGGTCGGGGCACCGCGACCCCCCCCCCCCCCCGGCCCTGGGAAGGAGGCACAGCGAGGTGCTGGAGCCGCGGCGCTGCTGTGGGCGAGGGAAGGCGATCGCTTCTCTTCGTTTTAAGCAGGGAAAAAAAACCAAAAACCCTCCCCAGGTGGCGTTTGGATCCGTGCTTCCAGCGGCACCGCCGCCTTCCTCACCTCCAGCAACCGGTCCTCGTCAGCGCGAGGTTCGCCCCCGCGGCTGGGCCCCGGAGCCTTCCCTTGGCCCCCCCCGGCCCCGGCCCCAGCCCCAGCCCCAGCCCCAGCCCCGGGCCTCTCCCACCCGCTGGTTTTAGCCGTGCCTCCGCTCTGTGGTGCTGCGGGTGCTGGGGAGCACCCGAGCTGCTGCTGCTGCACCGCCGGTGGTTTCGCACCTCCCAGCCCGGGTCACCGCCTGCCCCACCGCCCCTGCACTGCAGCAGCCCGCGGGGCCGGAGTATTTACGTAACGCCAAGTCCTCCCGCGAAATGTGAAGCAATTAATTTATTGGCGAGGTGGGTCAGTAACACACAAGGTCTGTCTTTCCGGCCGTGGAGCTGCAGCGGAGCCCCTTCGCGGCCCTTTCCCCTCTTCTCCCCGCCCTGGAGCGCAGACCCGAGGAGCGCTCCGCAGGAGCTGGCGCACGCGGGCACCGCTCGCGGCCCGGTGACTCAGTTTGGTGCCTTTTCTGTTGCAAGCGTTTACCTAGCCCCGAGAGTTTTATGACACACCACCGTGGCACAAAGCGCTGCCTTCTCGCAGGCTTTCTCAGCTGCCCTGGGGAGGTGAGTTCCTCATCCAGCAGCACTCTGCAGGTTACAGCTAAAGCAGCGTTGCATGGCCAAACCCAGAGGCTTGAGGCTGTTGGGCACAGCGGAAAGCGTACGGCAAAGCTGTCAGATCCCCCCCTCTGCCTCGGTTGGGCACGACCCCTGATGCCCAGCCCGGGGAACTGGGCGCAGCACCGGGACAAAGTGGCCACGAAGCCTGGGAAGGTGGCAGCGGTTCTGCAGTGCCCGCGCTGGGCTCCTGGGGCGCTTTCGTTGTCCTCTTCCATCAAAACTGTCGTGACGCTTACGTGGTTATGTGGGCTGTGGGGTCACAGAGCCTCGTCGTCCTTCCTGAGGCTTCTGCTCCTGACCTGGTCCTGCCCCTGCTCAACAGTTCAGGGCCGAAAAGCCCTGGAGGAGCTCACCGCCGGTGCCGTGTGCTTTGTTTCAGGACCTGCTGGGGAGAAGTCTGCGTTTCCCCCTGGGTTCTTCACTTCTGGCTTTATCGCACTGGTTACTTTTCCTCTTCTTTGCTCTCTGCGCCATACAGCATTTGGCTGCAACAAGACTGGAGCAGAGGCAAATGAAGGAGGGGGACAGGCAGGGGAGGTTTTCTGGGCCGCTCTCCCTTTCTGTGCTGTTTTGTTTTTTTTTTTTTTTTTTTTTTCTTGGAATAGGGGATGCTGTGGAAAAGGCTGAAAAGACTGCAGGTCTAATTCTTCTGCCACAGGCAGGAATGCAAACTAAAAATAATGTTACTGCAGGCAATGCGATTACACCAGTGTAAAACTGGTCTTAGAGGCAGCTGAATTGGTACCCACTGCTGTTAACATCTGCATGGTATTGACAAAGCTGTTCGTGTCACTGAACCAATTTAACTGGGAATCTTTTGTCATCCACAGTACATTATGCTGAGATGAGACCAAGGTGACAGGTGCAGTAAAATAAACACTCCGATACTATGGTGATGGAGGCCGTATAAATACCTAGATAGGAAAAAACAACAAAGCTGCACTACAATAGATAAGCAAAATAACCCCCGTGTCTCCTAATGTGAGGAAAGGACGAGAAAATATGATCAAGATTTCAGCTTTTCCAGAATCACTGAATCATGCAGTAGGATCTGTTATTGCTTTTGCAGATTTAGGAGCTGTATGGGTATAATGGAATAATGGAGCCCCTATTATTTTTAACTCTTTTCTCGCCTCTTCCGAAGCGTTCTCTGTAGCTGGCTGATTTATTGCTCTGTAGATGAAAAGAGCTGAGCGCAGCTATCAGGGACCCTTGGAGATGATTTAGTTCTGAACAGGAGCCAGCAGACACATTTGTATTCATGATGGACACGTATAATTTTGGGTGGCCCGGGGTGCTCCCCCCGGGGACCAGAAGCCCTGGCTCTCCGGTGCCCTTGGCCAGTTGTCCAGTGCAGAGGTGCAGTCCGTAAATATTCCGTCTGTCCAAAGCCAACCTTTGTGTAAGCACAGCAGAGCTACAAATGCGTAAAGGACATTTTTAAAGTGGACAAATCTCTTTAATCCCAGGAGCCAGAGCCCTGGGGAGCAGGGAGTGGAAGCTTTCTCTCCTGTTTTGAAGCCTGCTGTACACAAACCATTCTCCTGTGGGGAACGCTGATTCCGCAGTTAAGTCTCCTCTGTGCAGTGGGAGCAATATGATCCATTATGGGATGGAGACAGCTTTGCAATGGGAAACAGTAATGGGTAGACTTCACCGGGCAAGAAACCCAGCTCCTCCTGTTTGTGCCTGCAGGTGCTGGGCAGCCGAGCCGCTGGCTGTGCCTCCGAGGCCCCCGGGGCCACCCCCTGCAGCCCCACTCCTGGCTGCACCCCCAGCCCCGGCGTGCTTAGGGCAGGACACAGCAGTGGAGTGAGGCTGTTTTTTAATATCAGGGCTTGTTTTTTGGGGGCGGGGGGGCACAGCAAGGACAGGACCTCTGGTCACATGACAGCACCGCTGTCCGCGTGGGTGCCGCGGGAGCAGGGTGCTTCCCAAAGCCCTTCGCCTTGTGCAGCCAGACGAGACGCCTGAAATGAGCACGCACCTCTGAGCTGCTCCGTGGTTAAGTCTGGAGAATATATGCAAAATTTTTCCTTTTTCTAATGCCTTCAAAAATTTACAGATCTCATTAGAACAGCCTGAGCATGGTGTGTAGCTAGTGCAAACGCGCTGTTTGTGAGGCAGAGTATTCCCTCCTGTAGCAGACAAACACTTTGGACTGGAGTTCTGAAATTTGCTGCATTTTGCTGCAGTCTTTCTTTGCAGATCTCTCCCTCTCTGTTTCTCTCCCTCTCTCACTCACACATTCGATCTCTCTCCTTTTTTCCTTCCCTTTCTTTTGTTCTTCCCATCTCAAAAGTCAGTTTCCTTCTAAATTGCCTGACATTTACAGCCAGCGAGAATGAAGAGTGTGTTCTCCGTACTAGTATGTCTCAGTGATGCTATAGAGACATAGGTCCTTTCATTGCAAATAATTAATTTAGCTATATATTGCATAACATCCTAAAAAGCTTTCTAGGGCAATCTCATGCTAGCTGGATGCACAGCTCCTATCAATATTACATTACATTTGGGTACAACAGTTATGAAGTTTCATTAAAAATTTAATTTGTGGTTTAAAACTGCAGCATTCCCTTAAAAGTGTAGCAGAGAAACCATTTTGGCTGCTTGAGGACTGATCTTGCATTAGCCAAAATTGCAGGGAGAGCTGCAGAAGGGGCTCGGGTTCCGGGTGATGCTCCCTGCGCAGGACGCGACGGGCTGGAAGAGGAGCAGTGCTCACACTTGGCGTCTGCCAATACCGGGCTCCTGCTGGGCTCCTGCCAGCTGCGAGAGGCTTCTTTGGAGAGCAGAACTGAGCATTAACCTGTGCCTCTGGTTAGCAGCCACAAATGAGACAAAAAGGGGCCAGGTTCCCAGGTTCTCCGCTCTCACGGCACCCCATTTACCGATCCGGGGTCTGGTTCGTGCGGGAGGAAGGCGGTAACGCCCGAGGAGCGCGGTCAGAAATGCGTGCTGTGCCCCGGGGCTCTGGGACAGGAGCTGGTCTGTGTCTTGTGCAGGCTGCCGGGGAATTAGCTGGGAGCCCGGGAGTCCCTAAGGAGAGGATGCCGATGCCTTTGCAGAGATCACAGACAGCCTTCTCCACCGCCTTACGCTGGCGCAAATTAAAAATCTCTTTACCGTCAGCGGAGCTGTCCTGCAGCAGGAACTGGGGGACGGGAGGAGGACTAGGGCCCGGCATCGTGTTTTGTTAATGAAGTTTTGTTGCGACTCTTCAGCAGCGGATTTGAATGGAGGCAGGTTTGAAACATCCCACATCCGCCTCTCAGTTTCGGAATTGATTTGTACAGTAATTTCCAGCCCTATCCGCACATACGCGCACGCATCAGAAGAACCACCAGCTCTTCCTCCAAGACCATCCCTCAAGTCGTTTCTGGCTTTTCTGGCATTTACCTGCTGCAGGAGGCAGCGGGTGATGGACGCGGCTCCGTGGCCGCACATGGAGCTCCCGGCCCCGGCGGGCTCTGGCCCTGCTGCTGCCGCCTGGGGGGCGCGGGGCTGCCGGCAGGGACAAACCGTGACTCCGTTTCTCATAAGAAACCGCACTCGTGATTTTTTTTTCTCTGTCCAAAAAAGGAGGAGAAATTCCTAACCATCATGGGGTGTTTCAGAAGCCAGCACAGTCCTGGTGTTTGCTTGAGGTCTCTGCAAAAGATCGCTTCCCTCCCACTACAGAGAGGATAATAATGGGGAGTGGGTTCCTAAATCCCTTAAGCTGCTTTGATAGCTTCAATATTTAGCTGTAATCCTGCTGCCGCCTCCGTCCAGAAACAGCCCCATGTCCCCGTGGCTCCGGGGCTTCGTCCCACCTTGCAGCGCTCCATTTTCACAGGAGAAATTTTGCACAGGTGGGGCAGGGTGCGAGGAAAACATCAAAAGCCAGAGACACTGTTGTGCCCCAGTTTTTTGTGTGATTATTTATTATTTTTCGCAGTCTCCTGCTCTCTTTCTCCCACGCTTTCTGCTTTATTATGTTAATGTGTGTGGAGGCTGGGCATGCCTCCGTGTGCGCCTTCGGGAGGGATTTGAAGGGCGGATGGACAGACAGCAGGATGGCTCTGGAGGGGCTTCCAAGTGCACGGGGCGCAGAGGGGCAGCCTGTCGGAGTCGTGCGGGTCTGTGTGCAGGCACGGGTACACGCCAGCCCTGGAGCAGGGAGCTCTGCCCAGGCGCCTGCTCGTGCCCTGGGAGAAGCTGGGCACTCCCTCGGTGGTGGGCGAGGGAACAGGCTGCCGGTGCCAAAGTCAATTTGTGTTGGTCGGTGATGGTTCGGTTAAAACACAGCAAGGTTTTAAAGGCAGCAGAGAGAAAAAGGCTCTAATGCAATAGGAATTCATCGCATTTGCCTGCTGCGAGGCATGACCCTCACCTAAAATGTAGCTTTTAGTGGAGAGAGGAGCTCTCATGACATTGAAGATTCTCTGCTGGCAAGGATGCCATTAGGGCTGGGTACGTTATTGATTCCTCTTCCAAGATTTAAGCAGCAGATAGTAAGTGTAACTGGAATGACACAGAAGCTGCTTCCAGGCAGTAAGTGGAGCTGGAGACGTTTTGGCCGGTAAGCAGAGCTGGCGCTTCTTAAGCTGAAGGTGCAGCGAGTGGCAGGGGCCCAGTGAAGGCTACAACCAGCACTGGGATAGGCAGCAGAAGCAGGATCTTTTGGAGGTGAAAGACTTGCAAAACTCTGGGCTCCAGGACACCTGGAGGGGTGCGCGTTTCTTTTAGCGTCTGTTACAGTACTTTGCACTTTGCTTCTAGAGCTGAATGCCATCCGAACTTGGGAACGTCAGCAATGCCCGGCTTTGGCTTGTGCGCAGTAATAGTGTTGTCAGTATGTGGTCTGTGGGTCTGGTTGCCTCGCTTCTGAGGGCTTTTCTGCATGAGAAATCTAAAATAAGTTAAATTGTGAACCCAGAATACGCTAGCTGTGCTGCACTGCTTCCAAGGACAGAAACTCTTGGCATGGTCTCTGGAAGAGGAGTAAGCTTCTCGTGCTTGCCACATCCTGACTGTTCAATCAGCAGTTTAATGGGAAGTCATTAGCGTACTATAAATTCACACATTAGATTTATGTACTGCTTATTTTACCATGTTGAAAAGCCTTTACTTTCCTGCTGTATGGATGTTCCCCAGTGTAAATGAGAAGTTCGTGTATATATTCATCTTGTTTCCATTAATTATGATAAGTCTGGTCACATTATTTCTCTGAAACCTGCTGGAATTTCAGCAGCTAGCATATCAGCCATGAAGCCCACCAGGACTTAGAAAATAAATGCTGATCGTTGTGTCACTCTGTATCAGAAATCTGAGTCTGAAATATCCTAGGCATAAGGAAAAGTTCTCAGATTGTTTATTTCATGGGAATGGTAAAAAGAGGACTAGGGAAGCATGCTGCTTCCATGGACAGTTACATTTCTTGGGTGTAGGAAGAGATTTTTGGATTTCCCCATTTAAAAGGACATCAGTGGTAAACATTGCATGGGACAGCCCAGGCTGTATGTTCCGTTCAGGGTTTGTTTTGGTTGCTTCCAAGTCTCTTGGTTGTTGCCTCTTCTTCGCTCATCATAAAACCAGACCCTTGTGGCTCTGATTCTGAAGCAATCTCTGCATCATTGTGCTGGGCATTTCCAAAGGCTGCTCCGTGAAAGAGCTCTCCAATTCCCACGTTCAGGAAGACGGTACAAGAATTTCTCAGCAATGTGCAGTAAAATGCTGAGTTACTCCTTGTTAGCCAGCTCAGTTCTGGTTCAGGAGACCGCGGAGCCCAGCCTGCCCGCTGTGGGAAGGTGCGCTTGCTGGAAGGTACGCTGGAAAATGGGACGTCTGCTCTGAATGCTTTTGACAGGCTCAGAAGGGTCCAGCAGAATTCACTGGCTTCTATTTCTAGTGTATTGGCTTTGTTTTGTCGCTGAGTCAGAGCTGATATGGATCTATACCTGCTACAGAGTGTTTAAGGAAAGATTTCTGCTCTTAAGACTGAGAAAAGCAGTGACTGTCTGCTGAGGTTACATCTATCATGTGTTTTTAAACACACATAGCCTGATAACCTAGCAAATTATACAGATTGTGAAGAGACAAAGAAAGATAATGATAACAAATGAGCTTACATTTATATAACGCCTTTCATTGAGATGGATAGTGAAGTGCTTTGAGAACTCTATTAACGGATTCTGCAAACTATCTAATCTATTGTATCCCCAAACGTATTGAGTGCAGCTTCACTCAGGCTTTATGAGAAAAACATCTCCATTAAGCAACCAATTTTTGTCCGTCTTCGGAGTGGTCGTTTAAGTCTCCACAGTGCAAGCAGGAATGCAGAAATCTTTACATTTGTCAGTGAACTGAAGCCACCTTTGGGGTGAAATGCAGCTATTGCTTCACAGTCCAAATTACTTCTAACGTCTTCACTACCTTGTATCCAAGGATGTCAAATACACTCATTAACTAAACTCTACAGCTACTAATTCATCAGGAAACTTGCCCTTTTGTAGCTTAGTGGTGGCAAAGAGTTAAAACAGAACTCCC
Organism: Anser anser; assembly: GCF_964211835.1. Lineage (NCBI taxonomy): Eukaryota > Metazoa > Chordata > Aves > Anseriformes > Anatidae > Anser > Anser anser. Next base: position 14,644,558 of record NC_139740.1, on the reverse strand, counting down.
AAATTTTCTGCTATGGTCGCTGCATCACCTCTTCTCTCTCCCCTCTTCCTTGGTGAGATATTTCCCCTGATGGCAAACCGTTTCTTCCACTAAAAGGGCAAGGAGAGATTTTTGACCTAGTATTTATTCTGGCCTTTTCAAGGGAAGAGAAGAATCCCGTCACACTCCTAATGGGGCACCCCTGACTAAGACACAGTTTACGCCCATTTTCTGTCTCCCATAATCTCAAGGCCACCTGAGTGGCTTCACACCAGCACATTGCTGCAGCATCAGGGGTGGGGGACGTGGGAACGACCAGCAGGTGAAGTGCTGCAGCCACCACCCCCAGCCCTCCCCACGTCCCCTCTGTGTCTCCTCCAACAGGCTGCTGCCTCCCGGGTGTCAGCCCTGGGATGCTCAGAGGCTGATGAGAGCGGATTTCCAGAAGGAAATCTGTCCTCAGAGTGCTGAAAGGGTTCCTGTGCTGCAGGAACCGAGTCCGTGCAGAGCAGGGCTGCGTGGCCGCGTGTGTGGATCTGGATTTGCTCGCTGAGAGCAGCATGAGACGGTGAGACTCAGTTTGCCTCTGCTTTTCAGTGGTGGTTTCCTCTGCTCCTGGTTGGATTCGTGTTCTGCCCTCGGTTTTCTCCCCCCATTTCTTGTCTTGGCAGGGGAAAGCTTCAGGTTTGCTGTTCTCCCGAGACACCACTGTGAGTCCTGTGTTGTAGGTAAGCTGCTTGGAAAGCAGGCCTTGCAGCAACAGTGGTGACAGGAGGGCATTTTGTACTACAGGGCCTTTGGCAGGAAGGCAGGAGGGTACTTTGCGACACCAAATCTGGCAGGTTTGATACCACAGCTTGTTCTCAACAGCACCGGGACATTTCTCTGCCCCTGTGCATGTGTATCCAGAGAAGCAAGTGAGGAAGAGCATGCCCGTGGTGGGAATATACCCCCCGGTTCTCTTCCTTGCAGGGGGAGGTCACTGGGATTCTTTTACAAGATGAAGAGTCAATCTGATGAATCATTTTTTTGATGTGTATCATTTTTTTGTGATTTGGCACATAACAGCAACCACCCCTTTCTCACCTGCCTCCTGATCCCGTCCTCCCCAGGCTCCAATTTCCGCTCCCAGCCTCAAGGCTCTGACTCACATTTACTGCAAGGAGGGAAGCGGGGAAGTCTATGTGCTGCACATGCATAAATAATAGAAATGAAATCATGCTTAGTTAAAAATAGATATTCTTCCTAATAAATATTTTACCTGCTGTCTCCAGGATATAAAGCTTCCCTGACTAAAGTGTTAAAACAAACCTTGTTGTTAGCCCCTAAATGCTTAAAACAGCCCTGGCTGTGGCTGTACAAATAACACTTGGCTGAGAGTCCACGCATGGGGAAGGGATGTCTTCTCACGCGTAAGGACACAGGCATACGCTTACTCTTGGAGCCTTAAAACGGATAGACCTTTAGCTCAGGGCGCAGACCTTTGAATCTGACTTTGACTCATTTGGTGACCTGCGAATGTGACTAATGAAAATTAAAGATAAAATCTCTCTTGATATTTATGAATAGTTCTTCTTTACATATCTTTCTTTCTTCCCGCCCAAGAGTGGAATTAGAAGTAGCTGGCTGAACAGGGCAAAACAATGGACGCTGACAGGGACCAAGATAGGAGGATTTTTCATTAAAAAGAGCGGCAGGTGGAAGAATTTGTCAAAGTGTGTTTCCAGAAGATAATCCTGCATTTTGGTCTTTAGGACTTCAGTTAATGTGCCTTACTCGACGTGACATTTCCATTCCCTAGATTCCCTAGGAACAAGGGTTTTCCTATGCTGCCCTAATCAAGAACAGATTTGCTAAACAAGGGCTCAGTTTTGTAAAAGATAAAACTGGGGCTGAAGCACACAGCAATCTGAAATGCAGCGAGACCCCAGCGTGAAGCACAGCAAGCGAGGTTTTGCCTGTGAGCACGAGCGTGTGCATGTTTTAGGGGGGGTGCAAACTCAGCGAAGCAATAAGTAAGTGCCACAAAGAATTCAAAGGGAAAAACTCAGCCTGCGGGCAGGCAGATGTTTGACTGTGGGACTCCCAGTTGTATTTTCAGAGCACTGAAACATAATTGGCATTCCAGACTGAGTATAGGCATGTTTTCCTTCATTAAGCAGGCAGAGACCCAGTCGATACAGCCAACCAAGCTCAGGACACAGCTCGCTTCACCCGGCGCTCGTGCTGATGAATTGCACTGCCAGGCTCTATCGACTGGCTCGACTGGACCTCGGTCTGCTCTCGCAGAGGCCTCGCTGCCTTGCTCCGACACAGACACCCACCTGGCCGCCCCCCGAAATCACGCGGCGCGCAGGGGTCAAGCAAATGCAGCGTAGATGAAATCCCAGCGAGCTGGCTGTTTGATCGCCAGGCAGGCTGGATGCGTGGTGCGAGTTACCGGGGCCACGCTGCCTCCAGGGGAGGAGCGGGGTGTTCCAGGGATCCGCCGGGGGCTGGCAGCTGCCTGGGTAACATCCACGGCTGGCTTGGCTGTGCGGCCGGGAAGCTGCGCAGCAGATTTTCAGGCCGAAGCTGAGCATGCCTCAAGCATGTCAGAGGATGGGACTTGAATTAAGAAAGGTCTGGGCAAACCGGAGACACCCAGAAAGATTTTGTTTCGCTTCATTACGGAAAAATGCAATGTTCCTCACTCAGTGTGTGGTAACACGAATGAATGGTGCAGAAGAGAGAACAGGTTGCAGTACCTCCAGGACAATGGTGACAAAGAATCAGGGGATTACTGAGGATCAGCCGCTGCATATGAGTCAACAATGCTATCCTGATTCAAAAAGAGCTACTACCCTACTGGGGTGTGTAAGTAGGCAGGCAGTAAAACACATAATCGCCCCCTGCCCACAAGGCTGTGCCCAGAATGGTGCGAGCAGCCCGGGAACAGCTCAGGAAAGCTGTGAAACGACTGGGGAGAGTCCAGAGAGGAGCAGCAGGGTGAGAGGTCTAGACATGGGATCCGAAAACAAAGACGAAAAGGATCGTTTAGTGTGGAGAAGAAGTAACTGAGATGACTTGAAAACAGCTTTCATATACATAAGAGAGGGTGGAAGAGGATAAATTGTTCTCTCTGTCTACTAAAGGTAGGAACGAAGCACCCGCTTTAATTTTAAGATGGAAAATTGCTGTCGAGCACATAGCTGGAGAAGGTAAGCAGACTCGATCACGGGAGGTCTTAAGAGTAGAAGTATGAACTAAACATTATAAATAAATAAGTCAGGACATTAAGAAAGCCCACACGTAGCCCAGCAGGATAAGCACGTACGTAGCCTAGATTATGTACTCTAGTGGCGTGGGGCATGCCATGGGCTATCGAAGTTGAGAAATATTTTGTCTGAGTAAAAGCTGCAGAATTTTCTCCAGATTGAGGGAAACCAGGACCTGACACTGGACTATGGAGTGAAATGAAAGAAGCCCAGGGAAAGGCATCACTTCTAATAACTATTTTTTATGGAGATATAAATGGAAGATTATTTATGTCTCCCTCCGGTCCTTGCCCTATGGAGACTGAAATAAGGTGAGTAGCTTTGATTAAAGCATATAGCTGCGAATGATCAAAGAGAGCCCATGACCACTGTCCTGGAGATTTGCATTATCAGAGAGCAGATGCCACCAGGGCCAACTGCTTGGCAGTGCTATATTTGAATAAATCAACTCATTCTGATTTCCATCAAAACTTGAAAAATTAGGAATTCAAATGGAGACTGATCCCTGCTGACCTGCAGCATGTGTCCTTTAAAAAAAAAAAAAAAAGGATATTTGTGAGGCTTATTCAGAGATCTGATAAAGTGCAGATACATTTTTTCATTTGATATTTATGGGCTCTGGTCAGTTTGCAAATTTCTAGTTGCGGCTTTGCTGAAACTAAATGTTATGCCCTTTTCATCGTGCCTTAAAAAATAACATGTATTTAGCATGGAGATTGTATCATCCCACCCCCATCTCAGAAACTGTCAGCCCCAGTGATAAAATCCACATCCTCGTGGTAGCAAAGGCTCCATCCTGCCTGAATCACTGCACAAAGCCCGGAGGACTATTTGTTGTGAAAACTGCGAGGAGAGCCGTGATGTGCAGTTGTTCCCGGAACGGGAATGTGGCCGGGCTGCAGAGGCCACGGGGCCTGCCCTGGTCATACAGCCAGAGGCTGGATGGATCCTGCGTGTGCCTGCACCCATGGGCACCCCTGTAAACAAGGCTGGATTTATTCTTGTCTGGAAGGTTGTATACAGCTTCACCTGGCACGGTGTGGACATAAAGGCATAAAGGGCTGCTAAGCCGGCATTCTGTGCTTCTTTATCGCGCAGGTATAAAGAACTGGTGACATGCAGGGCCCTCCTATCAGCCTGTTATTCTAAGGCAAGAAGATCTTGTCATCTATCAATTTAATCTTTTTTTTTCTTTTTTTTTTTTTTTCCTTTTTTTTTCTCAGAATCAGCCTGAGGGCTTACTCTGCAAGGAAATGGGGAATCCTGATGGTTGTGACATGCATCACATGCTGCTTTCAGCATGGAGAAACTGGCAGCATGAGGAATCCTGGCCAGCAATGACAAGAAAGGATGCGATTAGGGAGGGCAGAGTGGATCTGCAAGCGGAGCAGCGAGGTGGAGAGGCACAGCTCAGGCCTGAGGTCTGCCTGGAAGCTGCACAGGAGCGCTGCGCGTCAGAGCAGCCGCAGCCAGGGATCGCACAGCCTGCGCTCACCCCCTGGTCCTTGTCCCCCTGGCCCAGCCGTCGCTGCAGCTCTGCTCTCCAGCATCCTCCTCCTGCCACCTTCCCTGTCCCTGTTCGAGTGGAACAGAGCAGAAGCGCTGGTGTGGGTGGGATGGCAGAATGGGGAGCACTGGGAACCTTGGGAGCAGGGCAGGGGTTTGGAGGAGTCCCTGAAATAAAGGGGAAAGATGTGTCTGTGCAGGAATGGGAGTACGGACACAGCTTTTCTGGCACAGGCCATGGACTTTGCCTGGGCACTGTGAGAACACACGGCCCGTGTCTTAACCAGCCACTGCTTTAAAGCTTTGTCTGTGTGAAGAGCGGCACATCTGTGCTCGCTGCCCTCTGCCAGCTGTGTCCTTCAGAGGTATTTGTGGCTTCCAGTGCTGCCGAGCAGCACGTTGCGGCGGGGCAGGCGCCGGCCCCGGCACACGCTCCCTAATGCTGTCGGGAGCCGGGATTAGCGACCGGCGCTGCCCGTGCGAGGACCCATCTGTGCCGTGCGGCTGCTGGCAGCGCTGCAGGTAGCGTGCTGGGACTGCGGCTCCCATTTTGCGCGGCTGCCGTTGGCATTAGGAATTCACTCAAGGTGAGCAGAACCACGGCCACAAGCGCTTGGCGTAAAGCACCCGTCAAACGGTGAACCGGCTCAGCCAGCCGAGCAAATGAGCAAAGCAAACGTTGCTGCGCCAGGATCAGAGCCTTCACGGAGCAGCCTCTTCCCGTCTGGAGAAAGGTCTTTGGAGTACGCATTGTCGCATGGATGTACACACACTGACAATGTTAGTCATTAATACGATTCTATAAATCAAATTATACGTGCATTCTTTGATCTATGCTTTGAAATACTTTTTTTTTCGCCTTTAAAACACTATGTATAGTTGTGAATGTGTATGTATAGATACGAATGCAGTTGGACTTGACTACTGCTAAGAGCAAACACTCAGAGGACCTTCAGGAGCAGCGCTGTTTGATCTTAATTAACCTCCGGTTTATTTGACAGCGAGGAGGGTAATTTCTGTTCCTCGGATGTAGGGGAAGCAGCCCCAGCTCCGTGGGACCCCGTCTCACCCTTCCCCGGCTCTTCCCCCCAGCGCCTCCGGGCCGCTCTCGGCTCGGCCCCGCGGCCGAGCGCACCTTGAGCGATGTCCCCTCAGGGACGGAGCCGGGAGAGCCGGGGCCCTCCCGCCGGGTGCACGGCCGCCCTCCCGGGGCAGCCCGGCGGGCTCTGAGCCTCCGCCGCCCGGTGTCTGTGTGTGTGTGTGGGGGGCTCCCCTCAGCGACCCGCGGGCAGCTCCCGGGGCCTGCCCCGGGCCGGGCCCCGCCGTAACCATGGCGACCGCGGGCGGCCCGGCGCGGCGCGGCGTGTCCCGCGCGGCGGCCCGTAGCGCGGTGCATCGTGGGCCGAGGCAAGATGGCCGCCCCCTGGCCGCGGTGCTGAGCCGAGGCGGGTGCCGGTGCCGCGGGACGCGTCGCCCCTTCGCCCCCTCCGCTCCCCCCCCCCGCCGCGCCGCCCGCTCCGCCGATCCGCCCGCGGCCGCCGGTGTGCGAGAGGCGCGGGGCCGCCATGGGCCGGGCGCGGCTCCCTCCGCAGCGAACGCGGGGCCCGCGGGGCTAGAGGCGGCGAGGGGAGGCCCGGGCCGGGCCCCGCCGCTGCTCGGCCCGCCGAGGGGCCGGGAGGCGCCGCCGACCCCCGCGTCCTGACGGGGCGGCTGCCCGCGGGCCGGAGGCGCGGAGCCGCCGGGCGTGAGGCGCCGCTCGCCCCGGGCGCGTCCTTGGCGCGGAGCGGGGCCGCCCGCTGCCCTTGCCCGTCCTCGGCCCCCGGGGCCGCCGGGCGCTTGTTGGCCGCCGCCGCCGCCCCGATGGAGTCCGAGATGCTGCAGTCGCCTCTGCTGGGGCTGGGGGAGGAGGATGAGTCCGACCTGACGGACTGGAACCTGCCCCTGGCCTTTATGAAGAAGAGGCACTGCGAGAAGATCGAAGGCTCCAAGTCCTTGGCGCAGAGCTGGAGGATGAAGGACCGGGTGAGGCTGAGGGGCAGGAGGCGCTGGGGGGGAAGGAGTCGGTGCTCTGAGGGCTGCCGCGCTCCCATCTGCGGGCTGCGTTCAGGGGAAGGACCCGCGTGGGATCTGATAGCCTAACGTGCCTTCGGCCTGTGTGCTCCTCATGTGCATGAGGGATGCAGACGGGTCCCAAACGTGGGGCTTGAAGATCCTCAAAGGTCCCTTCCAGCTCGGGGTATTGTGTGGAAAATGCTAATTCCAAGTTCACCGTAATATACTCTGTGAATAGCTCCCTCATTTAAGCCCTTGAAATGGAATTGGTACTTGGTGTTCTTCAGTGCAGGCAATAAAATTAATGAGGTCTTAAGCAGCGCTCTGGATCAGCAGGTAACGATGCCAGCACAAGGCGCAGGGAATGCCATTACAGGTGGCTGGTGGTGAAGGTGCACGGAAGCTTTGTGGTTTCGAAGTTCGCCACCAGCATGTTATGTGGAATATAAAATTAAGGTGTTCTTTGAGCGTGTGACTCAGTCTGAGAGGAAACTGAGATTATATGATTTTGGAGGCAGAAAATAATTAGTGGATGAAGCACTTAGTGTGTGCTATAGCAAGGCGATGCTCTTGTATTTGAATGCGTGCTGTATATTACACGGGTAAAGTCAAGAATGCCAAGCGAAGATCTGTTCCAGGGCGTCTTGAACCCTGTGCTATGTTTGTGTCCTGGCTTAGTTAGCCTAAGCTAAAATAAATATACAAGCAAACACCTAAGAAACATTGTGGATAATCAGCTCCACGCCTTCCAGTTTTGGAATTGGCTTTCGGTTGTTACCGGATTCCCGAGGTCTCAGAGTCACGTCCGTGTACCTGTGTGCGTGATTTTTTTGTGTGACCGAATTCCTGTTACGTTTATGATCCCGTTTGTAACGCTGTGACCTAAACTTGGGAACCGCTGGTGAAACTCCTTCCTCTGAGTTCTTTCCAAAGGCACCATGAGCAGGGACGGGGGGGCTGTGTGTTAATCTAAATGTTCCCGGGGGTGTTCACCCCAATGGTTACTGTGCTCAGAAGCGCTGGGGAAGGCTCGGGCAGAGCCAGAATTGTCTGAGTAGAGCCATGTAGTAAGGATCTGACTTGGCAAATCGTTAATGGACTGAATTGAGTTTTTTGGTTTAGGATCCAATTTAAATGAGCCGTAGAACAGAGTGTCTTGTGGTGTGCCTTCTTTAAAGGGTTTTGGCAAAAAAGTGACTTTACTAGACTGTGGAGGTGTGATGAGCTCGCTTGTCTATTTTAGTGATCCCTCCGCCTTCCCGTGAAGCTTCCTATTTGCTTACTTGATGATCTGCAAGCTGTCTTTTTCTAAATCGGGAGCGACTTTGCCTTGATGATCAATAGGTTACAGCATAAACGTGAGTACGGGGCTGGTAGTAACCAGCTGCCTTCTCTCTATTGTAGCACGTTTCACGTGCCTGTTAGAGTAAAAGGGAATCGTTTTAATGAGGAGAGCGGTGGCTACAGCAGTCGTCATGGCTCAGCAAAATCTGGCCCTGAGTGAATTCATTCTCAAAGACACTGAGTTTTATTTCTGTAAATGAAGAAAATGGAATAAACTGAAGACTTCACATTTGCTTCTTTCTGTTTTCACTGTTAGCTCGAAGCAAGTAACTTTAGAGCAAGATGAGTCGTGCCGATCATATCGTTGTGCGTTTGGACAGCTTTATTGCTATTGTTTGGTCAAACGTGCCATTATGTATAATTACATTCTGCTTGAAGAACAAGATTTTTTTTTTCCCCTCCTGATTTCACTTAACTTGAGGTGTGCTCTCTTGCTTTATAAATAATTCCTCTCGTTTTGTTGTTTTAGCTGACTTCAGAAACTCTCCTCTTTCGTTTTCTCTTTCTCTAGAGCACTGTTCCCCACCGACCCAAATTTTGTGTTGCAGCCGTGCTTGTTTTGGTCAGCATTCAAGGCCTCTGATACCTTTCTGTAGCCGCTAATCAAATTAAAAACAGGTAGTCGTTCCCCTTCAGCCTCCATCTGACTGCTGGTTTGTCGTGCTCCCCAACTGACTTCAGCTTCCTTTACTTGTCTGCTGCTGCCTTACTCCAGAAGCCGTGCCTGATTGCCCCAGGTGGGCGTCCTTCTCTTCCAGGTGCTGTCGAAAGATTTTCTTGAGGGCTGGAGGGGGTGTAACTCTCATCTCTTGGTATGATTTGAGAGCGTGGAAAGCGTTTACTTAGTTCCAATTTGATAAATTTGCTTGTCACAGCATAGGCTGAGCCTATATCTAAACTAAGAAATTCTTAAAGGTCTACCAACCAAAACCTGTATTTGCTAGAGATGCAGATAAGTCTGTGGCATTTTTTCCCTGTGAATCATGGAAAAAACACAGGCTGGGGCTGGTTTTGCCCTTGTACATCATCCTGAGCACTCCCTGCGAAGGGGTGACCCTAACTTCACTGTAGCTGTAGGAAGTGATTCCACTGAGGTTTGGGAATGGGATGACTTTTGGAATGACTTTTTTTTTTTTCCATTGCTCTAAAAAACCCAGAGTTTATAGGAAATTGAAGATTCTTTAGAAAGCAGAAATGTAACGAGGGAAAAATCAAATAAGAAAAGTAATCAGCGGTAAATCTAGGTAAAGTAACTGAACATTCACTTGCCCCCTTTCATCTGGAGGGACTGCTCTGAAGACATTTAATCTTTCGTCTCCTGCTTCGCTGGACTACATATGCCATCAAAGTGACACTGCTTTGATCTATTATTTATTTAAAGTATATTTTTAACACAGGAGGTTTGGAATTATGCTTTGTATATTGAATTAAATCTCCCAGCCTCAGTAGCAGTCAAGTCGTGAAACTTGATTTAAATAAAAAGGTTTCAAAGATACCAGGTTTTACTGACAAGTTGCTGCTAAATGCAGAATATTTAAATGAAGCCATGCCGTACTTACATTGATTTCTAAAATAAGTGGAGAGCAAGAGAGGTAGTTGTAATAGTTTTACTGTAGCATTTTTTTCTTGCTGCCTCGTAACTTGCTGAGTGAGAATTAAATCCTCTTTTTATGAGAAGAGGAATGCACGATCAGGTTTCTATGGAAATGTAGATTAAAACAGCGCCGCATACGAATGCGCTTAGTTCGGAGAAGCGGAGCTTACCTGCCTGCGTGGCACAAGTTTCGTACAGCAAAGGGAGTTAACAAAGGTGGTAACGCTGGAAGCTTGCGCACATTATTTCAGCTTCGGGCGGTTGTTTCGGACTCCCCAAGCAGACCTGTGCTGGAAGCAGCTTGGCCGCTTGGGCTGCAGCGGCGCTGCCCGCTGGTCTCCCCCCTTTCACCCAGGGCCAGGTCAGCGGGCGGCTGTGAGCCGAGGGAGCCTCCTCGGGTGCGAGGTCACGTTTTGGTGGCAGCCTTTGCTTCGGTTCTGCTTATTGCAGCCTAAGTGTTTGTCTTCTGTTTGCTTATGCGTTTTCACAGACCGTCAGCCGTGGTCGTGTTGAAGAAGCTCATAACCTGGGAATCCGCCTGGGGTCTAAACCAAAGGACGTGTGCTTTCTGCTCCTCCCCCGGTGTGTGGAGGAGCTCCTGGTGCGGCTGGCAGGGAGCGCTTTGCTCCTTTGCCGTGGAGTGGCCCCAGGAGCCGGGGGTGTTGTGACTCCGTCTCCCTCCCAGGCTGCGGCTGGAATCCGCGCTAGCTCGACCGCTACTCCAAGGGGCAGCAGCTGCCCCGCGAGGTGTGCGAGTTGAGTGCCAGTGTAGGGCACCTGCTGGTTTACAAATGTCTTCCGAAATAAAAAACCAAAACAAAGCAGCTCAGCTTCTCCCACCGCTGAACCCCCTGCTGTAAGTAATGAGCGCTGTCATCCAGGTTATGGGTTTGTATCGTCTCTTACCCAGAGCAGGGTTCGTTGTGAATTAAGATCGTTGGGTATCGATTGGATCGAGTTGGGAAGCTCGCGCTACATCTGTCTACAGACACTTTTATGTCTAAGGAGAGAGGGCTTGAACAGCTCTGAAGAGTTCTGCAGACTTCTTGCAAGATGATACGTAACTTTTTGTGATGGTTGAACATCGAGTAAATGTGTAATGAGGGGTACATTTGTCAAATCAAGCTTTATTTTATTTATTTTTTTAAACAGACCGAAGGCAACATTTGAACTCTTATTTCAGTTTAAATTAATGCTGGTAGAGAGATGTCTATGTGGTGGAGGTAATCGTTCACTCATATCAGTTACACTTGTGTTCCTGGTAAGCTTAGATTAAAACCTGGAGATGTTCTGCTACATCCCAAATTCAAATGTTTTTTCCTCTGTAATTTAAGATACAAAGTTTTTAGAGATGCTCACTGGCATAAGGCTTTATTAGCAAAGGTAACTTGTGGGATGTGAATGACTACAGAATAAAAATATACTTTGCTGTATGTTTCTTTAGTCATCTGGATTTAATCAGTCTGCTCTTTCCCTAGAGGATTCCAAGACCAGGGACTCTGTAAGGAATTTGCTCCTGTCCCTTAGGAACTGGGAAGCAAGTCAGTTCTTGCTCTATGCATTGGCTGAAGTCCATCTTTAACAATGAGAACAGGCAGTGCACATTAAGCACCACAAGGCTCTGGTTTTGGTATTTCTACCTTTACCAGCTACGTGGAAAGGAAAATAATTTTTTCAAATCTAAAAATTTAATGTCTTAGTACACAAAAATGTCCAGGAGTCTTATTCCCTTAAATAGCTCCGTGAGAGTGCTTCATTATAATTACGTTTGCAATGTGAGTAATAAGTGACAGAAATGCAGTGTAACGTGTTGGGAAGGAGCTGACAACGTTATCAGTAGCAGAGATAATTTTAGAGTGGGGAGAGACGACTTCATCATCAAGTGGAACGATGGAAAACAGCGAGCTGTGTTCTCCATTCAGAAAAGTGCAAGGAGAGGATTCGTGTTTTTGTAACGTGCTTAGTTTTGGTTTTTGCCAGGGAGACCAGGACAGTCGCGGAGACGTGTTGCTGCACTACTGAGCGTATGGTACCTGGAGAGGAGTTGGACGATTGCTGCGCTAACATCACGGTGTACGTGCGGGGGGCTGATCCCTGCCCGTCTGTAGAAATCTGAAAGGCCTGTGAATAGAAGGCAAGGGGGCAGTACCCGCCTCGAGATCCGTCTGTAAGTGCTGGGCTGTTATTGCAAATGGCACACTTTAATTACAAATACTTAGCACGCTGCAAGGCTTTTCCTCCAACTTTCCGCGCGTGGCAGTGTTACCAAGGACGGGCAGACGCCTCGTGCCGCGGGAGGTGACCGGGCGGCAGTGGGCTGCTTCGCACGAGGCTCTCGTGGGGAGCGCTGCGGAGCATCTCTTGTGCTGGCAGCTCCCGCTCCTGGGCTGCGGCTCCCTGCGCGCTCCGGTAGCTCAGAGGCGGAGGGTTACGTGAACCTTTTGGAGAGGCTTTGTTAAGGCTTTTCTGGTTCTCACGCTTCTCTCTGCCTTTGTGCGGGTAGAGAAATCCAAGGAGAGCAGCCTTCCTTGGAGCGTCATTTGTGTTTTTCTCCGTGGGTCTCTCTTTTCTGGAGAGGTCTGGGGGTGTTCTCGTTTCTTCTCTGCTGCCTCGTTGTAATCGGCTTGCTGCTGAGCTGATCTTCTACTCGTGAATGTTTGCGAAGGTGACTTAGCACAGGAAGGCCGCTGATAACCGAGGGAGATCATTGATCGTTCCTTGTGTCTCAGTTTTGAGACAGACTTGTCTGGAAAGGAGAATGAGGGGCTCTTTAGCCAAAATACGTTCAGTAGCGTTATCCTGATCATCTTAGGTAGCTGGGCTCTTCAGAAAGCCGCTGTGTGCTCTCAGTCCTCAGGTTTTCTGCCCTATTTTGATGCTTTGCTACCGCGGTGAATCAGCCAGCTTCGTAGCTTTTAATCGTAAGAGCAGTTCTGCCCCGCGCGGTCACCTCCAGTCCCTGGGGGCACCTCGGGGAGCTGGGGGCGCTGGGCCGTGGCGCCGACTGACGGCGTTCCCCTGCCGGGTGCTGTTCTCAGGGCAGGTGAACAGCCCGTGTGTTTGTACGTCCTGGGTGTCGGCTGACAGGGACAGTTAGTCTCTGGGCGTAAGAAGGGCTAATAAAGTAAGCAGTGAAGCGGGCAGCGGAGGCCTGCTTTGTGGAGCTGTGCTGGCAGCACTGGCTGCTCTTCAGCTCCAACGTGCTGGGCAGCGCGAAGCTCGGAAGAGATTTCGTAGTGTTGGTGGGGGAGACGGGGGCTAGAAAAGGGAAACAAACGCGAAGGAGGAGTTGAACTAGGAATCTGGTGCGTGCTGTCACAGCAAGCACCGACCTTTTGGACTACAGATGGCGGAGGCTGCCTGCAGAGGTGTTGCATTATTAACGTTACCTTGAAGTTTTTCTTTGCCTTCTGCTATTTTTGTCGCCGTGGAGAAGCACGCTGATGTTTTTTCATAACGGCGCATTTCTCGTAAACTTTATATAAAAGCTTCCTTGCAGCAGAAAGCTCTCGGTGAAGCTGTGTCACCGCGTAAACGCTACAAATGAGCTGGAGAGGTTGCAGCAGGACTGGTGCCCCTCTTGTGTCTCGGTAGCTGGGTGCTGGAAGGGAAGGTCCGTTCAAAAAAGGGACGAGTAGGGATCGATCCCCAGTCCTCGCTGAGTGGCACCGAGTCGCAGCCTGGCGGGCCAGGTGCCCGCGTGGCAGGCAGCGCGTCCAGCGGGGCTCTGCGCTCCTGCGCCCGCTCGCCGCGCGTGAGCGGGACGTGTCCCCTCCGAGCCCCTGCCCTCAGCATCCCTCGCGGTCACGCGCTTGTGTGCGGCTGGGTGAGGAGGGTCACGGCTTCGTCTGCCTCTCCCAAACAGTTGGTATTTCGCAGCTACCTGTGAAGCGACGTGCCAGGTGCCGGGCAGCTGCCGTCCTGGGGAAACTGCTTAAAAACCCGCCCCTAGGTTAAAACTGGAGCCTTGGGCTGTCCTGTGAGAGTCGCTGCATGCTTTGGGGCAGGTCGGTGCCTGACTTGGATGGGGAGTAACTTTTTTTTTGTAGCAGAGTTTTCTCCTTGAGGTCACCTGTGCCTGTTACATTTGTGAACGTATCGTTGGCTTTTTTGTTGCAGCTCTTGTAGCAGAGTTTTTATTGGGCTCCTCATTGTCCTGACCCACCAGGCAGACCTCTGTGCGGGGTTCAGTGCCGCAGCTGCCCTCTATCCCGATGAAACTACTTTCCAAACAAAGCCAAGAGCGAGGGGGATGGAGGGCAAGGCGCACGTGAGCGACGTGAAAGGGATCGACACCGAGTTGCTGGCACAGCTCCTTTTTGAGTAAAGCTTTGGCGTTGATAAACTAAGTGGGGGAAAGAGAGAGGGGAAGAGGTGAAGGTGGAAGGTAAGAGAAGCAGATAGAGAGGAGGAGGATGGCAGAGACGTCGCGGGGGAGAGGACTGAGTCGGCTTGGCTGTCAGCGCAGATGTCCGTTCTCCACCTGGAGACCCCGGGCTTGGCCGCAGACCTCTGGGTCTCGGTGGTTCTGCAGGGCTGCCCGACCGCTGCTAACGCTGGGGGACCGAGCGGCACCTTGCAGCTGGACCCCACGTTGCCTGGAACTGGACCTCTGGGTGTCGTTCCTGGTTTCCATCAAGTACCCGTCATGCGTGTGTACTCTGTGCCGAATTTCAGCCGTGGGCTTTTTCGCCTGATCCTTGTGTGCTCCTTTGGGAGCCCTTCTGTGACACCCTGAGGCAACCTCCGCCGAGACTCTTGTGTTCGTCTGTGTTCTGGGAAGTGCCGCTTAGCCCTTGTCAGGGCAGCGTGGGGACGAGCGGCTCGCCTGTGACTGCAGGGCTGTGTTGTCAGGAGCACGGTTTGGGATGAAGCCGTTAGCTGGCTCTCTTGCTAATTTTCTACTCCAGAATCCCCATCAGGCTGCAGAACTCCTGTGCTGATGTGGAGCCTTTTCCCTTTCTCTGTGTGAATAGTGCCTCTCTGCTCCAGTTTCTGCTTTCTTTATAAATTATAAATTCCTGTGGCTCTAGCTCTTGGATTTTTTTTCCTGCTGTTCTGAATTGTAACGAGCACCCTGGGGAAGCAAGATGCGGGGGGCTTTGCTTCAGACAAGCGAGAGCCGAACGCTCGATGGAAGTACAGTGAGCCATGCTACTTCTTTTGTTTTCCTTCTTGGTATCAGGATCTAGGCTTGTATCGGTGTATTGGTATTGGGCTGAAGGAGTTTAGAGAAGAGAATGAAGCAGCCAAATAATGTAAATTATATTTGATCGTGCTGGGTTTGCGTACATCCTTGCAGGGAGGTTGATTTAAAGGACGATGAAGTGGCAGTTAGTGCAATGCTGGGGGCCACGTAATAAACGTAGTTAGAGGTGGATTAATGTTGTCAGAAATACTAGTTAGAGCTTTCAGCTTTGGTAGCTGCTCCGGGGTTTGCCAATATTTAAGGTGAATTGAAGGGGAAACTTTTGATTAGAAGCTTCAAGATAACACGTTTTCCATACGACTGTGGACCATTTGCGTGGGGTATACGTACCTGGAGTTCTAAACACCACTTTCTTTGTCTACCAAAACATCTCCTGCTGCAGAATTTTAGAAAAATGAATAAAAGGTGGAAAAATACAGGATGGCTTCTGAATGTGGCAATATGAAAAAAAAAAATTAAAAAAAAGTGAAACCCAAATCCTTAGTCTCTTCTTCAGATAATTATAAGCACCTTAGCAGGGTTCCGGTCTCTAGTGAACTGTGTCATTTCAGAGGTCTGCAAGATGTATCCAGGTTAGCTAAATGTGAAGGAAACAAAAAATAAGGACTAAACATTTGGTTATGGTTTAGTTAGTCACTTGGATGTTTTTCCTTTTATTGCTTTTGGTTTCAATATTAGAAAGGACATACTATATCTGAATATTGATCAGGAACCCTGAATAGCATATTCCCATATTTTAATAATACATTTCAGTTGGACAGTGACTAATTTAAGATGCATAGAAGTCCAATGATATCCATTTCCATGCTGTATAAAAGAAGAATGAGCTGTGGAAATAATAATAAAAATAGTAATGTAAAATCTCTAAGTACTGTTCTATTAAAAAAAATGAAAAATGTAATCGGTCATGCCTTGCTTAAAATAGTTTGTGTTAAAGAGCAGATAACGAAGCTTAGTTGAAACCCTTCAAAAGTTATAGTAGTGGTAAGACTTCAACACAAATAAAAATTATTTAGCTTCTACACTAAGTAAGCATTTTATTGTGTTTCCTTTCCAGATGAAGACTGTTAGTGTTGCCTTAGTTTTGTGCCTAAATGTCGGTGTGGACCCTCCTGACGTGGTGAAAACAACTCCCTGTGCCCGTCTGGAGTGTTGGATAGGTAAGTCTTGAATCTTCCAAGCTCCGGATAACTGCATTAGTCTTACAAATACTGAGGTATAGCATATATGGTAATTGCAAAGTTGTCGGTTTCCTGGACTTAAAACTAGGGTGAACAAAAGGAAATCTGGTTTATGATTTTTCCGTGTCTGTACGAGTTAATTAAGTGTCCAGCAGTATCAGCTGCCATAGGTCATCTTTCCTGCTTTATTCTAAAATGAGATAGTATGGAGGAAAAAAGGCTGCTAATGAGCTACTTATTTTTTTATATTTTTAATTTCTGTAGATTTATAAGTATCTGAGGAAACCTCTGAGCGGTTACATCCTTAGAGTGCTCTGCAAAGGTTTGAAATAACCCTGCATCATACAGTCGAGAAATAGGTCTTTAACACGCATGGACTTTGCAGCGGTTCGAGGTGACTGCTCTGAGGCTATTTGACTTGGGTACATAAATTCAGAAAACCTGGAATTATTCCCAAGAATGTCTTGCTAGCAGTGCTAACACATGGGCTTGATACTTTGATGCAGCATTGGATTAAATTTCTATTTTTTTCATTAGGAAGTGAAAAGTTTCCTTGGTTTTGGAGATTTTCAAGATGAGATAAATCTGAAATAATATTAAAAGGAATTGCCTTGTGTAAGAAAACTAAGAGATTTGGGTTTTATCTAGGAATTGAAAATGTTCAGTCTTCAGCGAGTAAGACGCAAAGCCCTGTAATCCTAAACACTGAGCCTTATAATGGGCTACAGTAGCAAATTAATCATTGTATGAACTGAACTTCTTAAAAAAACAACTTTCAGAACATTTCGTTTCTAACCTGCTTTATGAATCGGCAGCGTCTCATTTTGTTTTTTAAACCAAAAAATGCTGATGACTTTAAAGCAATTAAAAAGCCATGAGCATGCAGTAACAAATACGTCTTTTCAGTGGAGAGAACAGCTCGCATTTCTCACTGATCCATGGGTAGAGAGCAAAGAGAACGAGGAGTATTGCAGAGTCATTAAAGTTATTAGTGATTATCATCAACAAAGAGAATTTTGAATGCAGTTTTTAAATTAAATTTTGTGTGTATATACACAAGCACTCATTTCCATTTCTACTGTTTTCAGAAATGTAAAGTTGTGTAATCTGCAAAAACACCCACTGGTTTTTCTTCTGTACAAGAGTCTTAAGAGAAGCTGATGGTGTGTGCTGTGGGAGCACAGTGTCTCTGCCAGATGCAGAAGTGGAAAGCATTTTGCTGTTATTTAAGACTGAGCTGAGCTCACCAAACTCTGCTAACAAACGGCCATCGCTCTCTCTGTCAAAAGCCAGCCGCCGTTCTCACCGTGCCTCCCAGATGTGCCCTGTTAACATCCGAAGTGCTTTGTTTTCTCCTCCCAGATGTGCCCTGTTAACATCCGAAGTGCTTTGTTTTCTCCGGGATTAGGCCCTGGCTGGCACGGGTGCAGCACTGACAGGCCGAAGGCAGCGCGGCCTCTGTCTTCAGGCCTTCGCCAGCCTCGTGTACACGCTCGGGAAGGAGCTGGAAGCTCACACAATGACTGGTGGCACGAGCTATGCTTAGGACAATCTTTAGTTTCCATTGTTTGCCTCTTGGAGAGGCACCAGCGTACTTTGTTGTAGCAGGAAGGGCATTGTTTCGTGCTCAGTGCTCCGAAGGCACTCCCAAGTCCACTAACTGTATTCCTCTGCTGTCAGAGTGGATCTGAAATATTTTACGTTTCTTTTTTAACGTTCAGCTTGGTCCTTTTGAAGGACTCAAATACATCAGGCTTATTTATTTATTATGCTGCATTTTTGTTATTTGAGCGGTAGCTAATGGCATACGAACTAACAAAAGGTCTTAGGAGGCAGTGTGAACCCTTCTAGTAGTATCAGTGCGAATGCTGCTGTCCTGCAGCTCAAGGGTCTCGGGAACCTTGCCTTAAATAGCAAGGGGACTGCTGCAGTTTGGAGTGACAAAGATTACTGCAGTATGTAGAAACATTTCTGAAACGTATGTCAGCGAGTGCTGAAACTGCAGGCTCTGCAGAGAGGACCGGAGAACTCATTTTCTTCTGGTGATGCTTCTGTCTAGACTCGTGGAGCAACAGCTGAAGCTAAGCTGAAGGAAATAGATAGGCTTCTCGAAGTCGGAGCAGACAATTTACTACTGCTGGTTATTTGTTTTCAGTCTGTCTGGAAAAATGTGAATGATATATTACCTTAAATCATTCTACAAAAGAATACTGTAACTTCAACAAAATCCTGGTTTTTATGTATTCGAGAAAAATAACTCATAAAATCCTGCTTTCATCATGCTTTATTAGGTTTTGTTTCTAACAGTATAAGGTAGAATATTCATAAAGTTGATTTTAAAAACTTCATTGAATCTGTTAATTGCTTTAAAAAATAATTTGTATTAAATTGCAAAATATTAGCTCCTAGACTTTTTTGAAACTGAAGTGTCAATTATAAGGCCATGCTTTTTTGAATGAGCACATAAGCTGAAATTATATTGCTATGGATTGTGATAATTATCTAGTGATACAATTAACTTATTAAAATGGTTATATTTGATGATAAACATTTTTTCCTGATAAAAGCAAAATCTTGCTTCATTTACTACCATTGCTTACTGCTTCAGAGACTATACACCATTTGTAATTTTTGTGTAAGCTATTTCAATTGTTGTTATTTACTACAGAAACATTTTTTTTCAGTATTAAAAGACACAAATGTTAAGCCTTTCCTCCTCTCTTTCAAAACAACTGTATTTATTACCTTAGTGAGAGAAATCTTCTTCCAACTTTGACAGGTTCTAATGGTTTTTAATTTATATCCGAGTGAAGAGTTTGAGGATAATTTTTGGGTGTTACACCTAAGTAACTTCCATGAAGAATGTAACGTTTATGAATTTTAAATTGAGTGCAGGAAAGGAATCTGCGCTAAGTTATCACTAAATGCCCTCTCTTGCATGCAGAACACTGGAGAGGAACGGTGCAGAAAGCTTTGATGCTTTTGTTCTGCAAGGTGTGTTGTTGTTCTTGCTCCGTAGACTTTGGTCTCCAAGGTTGTAGATCCGGATTTTACAGAAACATAATGCGAAAGTAGCTAAAGTTTTAAATGCACATGGGTAACTGGAAGTAATTTCGTCCTCTTGGCAAGCTGAATGGCTCGGTTGTGGTCAAAAAGACTCATTTGTATTTTGTTTCTTAGATCCTCTATCAATGGGTCCTCAAAAAGCTCTGGAAACCATTGGTGCGAACTTACAGAAGCAGTATGAAAACTGGCAGCCAAGAGTAAGTATTCTTTGTGCTTCCCCTCGGCAGCTGTAGACGTGATACTCCTTCATGGTAGACTTTCAACTTAGACAGAAAACTGAGGTGTGTACTATTGTGTGGCACGGTGCTCTTGCAGCATTTGTTGCTTCTGTCATCCATCAGGATGAATACATTCTTGCAGGCTGTCAAAATATCAAGTTTTCTAGCGGTTGCTTCTTGGCTAGCACTTTCTTCAGTCATGTGTGGGATGGTTTAGATATTAAATTCTACAGCTGAGTTCTTAATTAATATTCTCCCGTCTTTATTTTTGAGATGTTCTCAGGTTTTTCATTCTGAGTTTGTGGCTTCATCTGTAATAAAAGTGTTTGGCCTCAGCTAGTTTAAAAGTATGTGTCCCAGCACTCATCCGTACTTCCTTAATCTTGTGACTGGAAAAAGTAACTGTTGTATGGTCAGTAGCCAAGGAAGGCTTTTGGTTTGGTTGTAAAATGTAACTTGAGAACTTTGGTAACTGCTAAGTCTATCTATATAGAACTAATATAATGTGTATATAAGTTTTTGAAAGTGACTGTTTTGGATAATAGTAACAAAGCAGAAGTTAAACAAACATGCTCCTTACTGGCTATTTATTTTCTGCTTTGTAACGTCTCAGTCTCACTTCTGGGGGAAGTATGTTACTGCTGGGTATTTCAATATCCATAGTTTTGTATGTCTTAGTAAATAAGCTACATAAAGATCTAAAGAAGAAAATTTGAAGTCTGCAGCATTTTTCAAATAGGTACAAAAACCAAACTGTAGAATCATCTTCCCTATTAACATTTCCCGGTGTGTCCTTGTCCTTATCTGCGTGTTGTAGGGTATACAGATAAATACTGCTCTTCAAAGTACCTACACTATTGGCTACTAAAGCATAAATTTATGATAAGTAATGTGTAACCCAAACAGAAACAATAACTTCACTGAATGAACCTACCTGTAGATTTGCCTTTATTTTTTTTCTCCTTATGATGCGCCAATACGAAGCTGATCTTCATTTGAGGGAGATGTTTTAGAGGGGACACTGTTTGATCTCTTCATTTTACATTGACTTCAGTAATAATAAGCATTTTTTTCAGCACTGGGACTACATTTTCTGCTTCTAACGTTGCTCGCTACCTTATTTAATGTATGACTAACTGACTTTCTGCGTAATGTTTGTTGGTGTATGGTTTAAGAGTGTGGTCTGCAACTGGCAAAGTTATTCCCACGTTCCTGTCCTCAGTATAGGAAGAGTGGTTGAGAAGGCGCTGGTGTTAGCAGTGCCCGTAGGTATTTTTAACCGATCTTTCTATTTAAACTGTGATGGGTTATGTTTGTTTACTGGTTTCTTTGTAATTTATAAAATCAATAAGGATAGATTGCTGCTGCCAATGCTTTGTTTGAACGCGGAACTTACCAGCTCCGAGTGTCTCTGTTCTTGCGGGGAGCTGGGAGGGTTGGCGATGTTTTCTTTCCCCACGTCTTCCATTCCTTCATAAAGGACCAGTACTTTCAGAGAAAAGACAAACGGCTTTGGGATTATCTTTGCAACAGTAAACAATTTTTTCTTTTGCCAGATGCTGAGAATATTTTTCACCAAAAAAGAATTATTGGTGTGTGTGGTTTATAAAGGATGCTGGTGAAGGACTTCATTGTATGCATTCTGAGTCCCTCTTCTGCTTTTTAACTCAAACTTGTTGGAAATAACATACGCAGAGCAGTTTGAACAGAAATACATGTAATACAGGTTCTTGTATTTCTTGCCTGTGTGTGATACTTCTCTACCCCCTTGTTCAGGGTTGGCTGATGAGAACTGAGTTCATTGTTCAGTGAAGGCTGGCTGTGTTACCTGAAGGAGACTTGCTGTATGTAGCGGCGAGATGTTTACGTTACTAAATCTGTGGGCAGTTTTCTACATAACACTTCAAACGTGAATGTTCGGTGGATATGCTTTTTTTCAGAAGTGTTTGGAAGTATACTTATGTAAGAAGGATTTGTCTTGAGGCGTGTAAGTAAGGTATATATTTAAGACAGAAGAATTTGCTTTGGTGTTTTTCCTTTTGGTGCATTGGCAATTTTTTTAATCTATCTGGCAGCCCAAAGATTTGGCAGAAATTACAAAGAGTGCCTGCAACCGAATAGGAGAAGTAAAACATCTTGATGCAAAGGTGACAACAAACCTTTCTCGGCTCTTTAATAACAGAGTCCATGTTAGTGAGGATGAGGGACAGGCAGCGAGGAGCAGCAGGTACTCTGCGTGTGGGCTGACCTCACGCTGCCTTGTAGAGTTTGCACAAAACATGAGGCAATTACTGAACTCAGATGTTTGTGTGCAAGGTGCCTGGTTCTTAGCAGTAAATCACAGCCCTTTGAAACATTGCAAAGCTAAACACGTACCGTTTTATTGCACTCTACAGGGCTCTTGAGTTTTCTGCAGTAATAAAGAGAAGTTGATGTGCCATCTGCAATAAAACAATAGGAACATTATTGAATTTCCTAGACCTTTCATATAAATACTAATACATCTAGTTTTGTCTATTTCTCAGTGTTTTGGAATGGTTGAAGAATTGATGGGAAGAAGACAATTCTGGGAAAGCTAGGCAGTCTGGAAAAAGACCAAATCATTAAAATCTTCTGAACTAGCGGGTGTTACTGGCTTGTTACTGTGGGTCCTTAAGCTAGGAAGTGCCTGCCATCAATATCTTATTGTGAATGCACAAATAGTGGTAACCTCTGGTAAATGGATTGTCAGTCCTTCCAGTACTGTCCCTATAATAAATGCTGTGTGAAAAGTCCTTTAACATCACTACCAGTGCAGCTCTAGTCTGCTTGTAATTGTAAGATGATGTTTGAATAAATGCCCATTTTTGCTAAATACAAATAGCTTAGGTGAAAAAGCCTTAGAAGGGACAATGATGGAAATTCTTTGTTTCTGGGAGCTCCCAGGCTGCACAGCTGATGCCAATTTCCCTCTAGGTCTTATTGAGCCCCTTTCTAAATAATTTATCAGCTTGCCATTGCTTGAAGTATTTCTTCTGATTAAATTTAAGACTTTGCTTTATTGTTGTGTAGCTACATAAATTTGTGTGCTGCAGGAGTAAGAAACACTTCAGCCATTCTTTCATCTGCAAAATACTGCAGTTAAACAATATCCAGTCATTTCACTGCAATTCTCAAATGAAAATGTTACTGGGGGAAGCAAGGAGGAGATGACAAAGCTGCAGGCATACAATGAAGAATTTATCTCTGAAGATTTTTTTCTGAACAAGTAAGAGGTTTTGCAATTCGGTGCAAAGATAATTTAGGTGCTAGTGAAAAAGTGGGGAGAAAAAACTGAGAGCCCTTCTCCAGTATTGCCATGTGCCATGGGCTTTGAGTTCCGCTGGGTGCAGAAGGGGTTAAACCTGAGGGTAATCTGGAAAGGAGGCTCGGTTACAGGGCATAAGTTACAGGGCATAAGGGAGGCTGCCTAAGAAGCTGAGAATGAAAGGAGGAAAAGGTAGGGAAGGCTAGGAGCACAGGACCCCATAGTGCAGGTCCAGGGAAAGCCTTCCCTGCAGCTGCTCTTCGGGTGTTTGGGGGAATCTGCGGGCTGATGGATTAGGGAATGGCTGGAGGAGCTGAGCAGAACTGGGGCTAGCCAGTTACAGGACCCAGGTTAAGGGTTTCGGCAGGCAGTGCCAGGAGAACACCGTGGAAGAGGAGAGCCTTTAGCTAGACAACGCGTTCCGTCACTTTAATTGCCTACAATGAAATGTGTGTTAAGATTCGTTTGGAGATTCTTCATGCGCTCAGTACTTAAAGTATTTAGATAAGATATTGATCGCATGGAAATGGTATTTCTCTGCTTCTGGTCTTCTGTTACCCTTTGCAGAGTTCTGCTTGGGTCAGGTGCAGTGCTGTAGCGAACGACCGGCAAGAGCGCTGCTTTGCCCGTGCTGGCAGTGAGGAACAGATATTTCCCGTGGTGTTTGTGTGCACGTTTAGTTTTGGCAACATCACGTGTTGCACCATTCAAAAAGCAGGGACTTTCCTTTTTCAAAGCCTGTTGACTTTTAACTGAGGAATAATACTCTGAATTCAGAGTGCTGCTGCAGTGGCGCAGTAGCTAGCGTGGGTTTTCGTGAGCAGAAGCTGTTGCTGAAGTCCCAGTTCACATCCGTTTGTGGGACGTGAGTTCTTTGCTGTGGGGTTCTGCAGAGCTGGAGCAGAGGGGTTAGGATGAAGGTGCTGCTCGGCTTTCTGCTGTTCCTGCAGACTGGTTTGAGAGAATTTTTTCTGCGTCCTCTTGGCTGGAGCTCTCTGAACCAGGCTGCAGTACCTCTGTATGAAAAGCCCCGATTACCCCGTGTAAATGTGTACAATGCTACCAGATGAGGTTGGCCTGTGATTTCCGGCTCATTCTTAGAAGGGTGCCAGACAATTTTTTTTCCCCCTTCTAGTAATAAAAGTCTCATTACTTGGCTTTCTAGCTTTCCAGGGACATTACTTCCCTTTGTTTCCATTCCTGTGTATTTACCTTTGAATGAGAGCGGGGCTGTGCAGCCAAAGGCAGAATTGCAGGTTGAATGATGCGCGCTTTACATAATTCAGGATCTGGTATGAAGTAGTCTGGAGCATATGCTCATTAAATTTGCATGGAACTCCAGCTTTATTTTTTGTCAGCTATGGCTTTTGACCATTTTTTTAACTCAAAACTGCCCAGAAAATTCACAGGGTGTTTTTTTCCCTTATCACATTCAATTTTGACACTTCTGTTGTGATTTCTACTAGTCCAAAGGAATCCCAGCGGCCCTCCTGCACCAGATGCTTTTTACGACACTGTTCTTTATTCTCTGACAGAAACTTTCCCAGTCCTGCCACTGGAAGGTCAAAAATGCTGTTCATGGTCCTTCCTGAGCAGAGGTTAGGTTAAGAAAGCTATCTCAGAGACGCTTATATTCCTCCGTCGCTTGTGAAGTGCTGCCTTAACACTGGGGGCAGGGGGGCTTGTTTCAACTAAAATCGGTGTGTTCCATTTTTATAAAACCTTTCTTTTCCGGAGAGTTTGTGCCGTGTGGTTGTCTTTGCACAGCTAGGTGTGAGACAAATGAGGGATGGATGTTTGTGTCTCCCACAGGTGTGGTTCGGGAAGGCTTTAATTCCGTTTTTAATGGTACTGTCGCAGCACACGGGAGCGCCGCTGATGGAGGAAGGCTCGCTTAGGCAAGGTGCTGTACAGATGAAATGGAAGCGCTGCTGCACAGCTTGTGGTCTGAAATAGATTCGGAGAGTCATAGAATGCTTTGGGCTGGAAAGGACCTGAACGGCTGTCCGACTCCAACCCCCTGCCATGGGCACCAGCCCAGGCTGCCCGCAGCCGCGAGCACTTCAGGCATGGGGCACCCGCAGCCGCTCTGGGCAGCCTCCGCCGGTGCCTCGCCGCCCTCTGAATAAAGAATTTCTTCCAACAGGACTGAGGTAGGCAAATAGGAGAGTACAGAGGGACCGTAAAATAAAAAATAACAGCAATCAATGTGATGGGGTCTTAGCGTACCAGAAGCCTAAGTCTGTGTGCTGGGAGATGTTGCAGCACGGTGTGATACAGGAACAAGCAGCAAGGGCTTCCAGGGGAGCTTTGAGGATGTGATGAGCAGATGGAAGAGAATGTACTGAGGGAAATGGGTTTGGAACAGCCTGGAGCGTAAGGCTGTAGGTCAGCTCTGTTGGTATATGAGATTACTGAAAGAAATAAGATTTGGAGGGCACAAAGAAGAGGAGCACTAGTAGAGCTTTTTGTAATTCTTAACAAAAATTGGGGAGCAAGTAAGAGTCTTCTGAAATGCTCAAGAAGTAATTTTAAATGAGTTCTGGACCATTAGCTAGCAAAATGACCTCAGGAGGGATTTTGGTGAGAGAAATTACAGCCGAGTGGGAAGAGCAAAAGTTAGGTCAGAGGAGGTCCAGCGTGAGCAGGGAGAGGACACCTGGGGAGCAGTTACAGACGGCGCTTTGTGGGGCTGGACAACGTGAAATTGGCACGCTCACGGCGTCCAGCAGCGACCCTCGCTGCCAAGCACAGCAGAGGACTGGTGTGGAGCTAACCTGGTAGCCTCTGAAGCTGCTCCGTCAGAGGGAATGAAGCTTCATTACGGCATGCAGCAGCGGAGGCCCACGAGTGGGTAGGAGGAAGAGGAAAGCTACGTTTTCCTGCTGTATTTTGATTTTATGCTTGGGCAGATGTCGTCTTTTGATGTGTACGGAGTGTGCAGTGGAGGCCCTTGTACCTACGTGGGTATTTGGCGTTGTGCAACCACACCAGACAACAAAGTGGCAGCGTCTTCAAAAGCCCTCTCGGTGCAGAGGGAGCGGGCACTGGCCCCGGGCTGCGAGAATTCGGAAATGAGCTGGTGGTGACGGTGCGAAGACGTGAAGTGCTCTGAGCTGCTCCGAGACTGCTTCTGTGGGCTCCTGCTTTTGTATAGAGACCTCTACTTCAAGCTGAAGGTCAATTCTTCTGTGTCTTCTATGGAAGCTGGGATTTTTACACCCTCTGATAAGTCACTTAATGGAGCACGAGAGGTCTGTACCTCTCTGTAGGATGTAACCACAGCAAGGTGGTTTGCCATGTTTGGCATCCGGGTTACATCTATTTCCCCCCTTCCCCCTCCTGTCCTTTAAGGCCTGAAGCTCTGGGGCTTCTTTACTTTGCAATAACCAACACCAGCAAAGCCAAAGAGCTTTAAATGTTAAGTCCCAAAGAATGTTTTTTCTCCCAACCACTTGCCTAAATAAAACAAAGGAAGAGTCGGTCAATTACAGTATTGATTTTTTTCTAATTCAGGTGCTACATTGTTGTCTCTTTCTTCTCTACAGTTCCTCTTTTTTTTTTTCCTTCCAAAGACAATCATCTCCAGTAATGCTGTGTTTTGATTGTCTAATGGGATTTCTTGTTAGTATTCCCCTATAGCTCCACCTGAATGGACCTCACTGGAGTGAAGGAGAGTGCCCTGTGATGGGGAATGAAAATACCCGATAGGGGAAGGGCTAGAGAGATCTAGAAGGCCAGACTAAATGTATTTCTAGTTAACTTTGGGAGAGATTGGCTTGAAGACAGGTATTGATAATTGAGAATTTCCGCATCCGTAGTGTCCCTAGCACTGAGGACAGTGTGTAAATAAACATTGCGGGCACTGTCACACAGCAAGCTTGCTTCTGTGCCTTATGCAGTTGTCTTATTGATGCTCCATAACTTAGATTAACATCGCGTATCAAAAGGCAGGCAGTAACATATCTGAACTCATTAGTCTGGCAGATCTAGGTATGTTCTAGTTGTTTCCACGCCGTTAGTTTATGGGGCTGCACCCATTTTTCCCTCAGTTCGAAGAGGTGCCGTAACTGAGCGACTGCAGCGATCTTGCATTGAAGCGACGGCGCGGGAGGTTGGCCTGCGGGAACGACGAACTCGGTACCGGTCCCCAGAGGGCATGCCTTTCCCTTTCTCATGCAGCATTAACAGAAGTGGTAGCAGAGCTATGGCTATATCATCTTTTTCTTCTGTGTTGTTGGTGTCTCTTAGCGGTACGTACGTCCCATTGTGCTTAACTGTGCAGGTTTTCAGATAGTTTTTTTTTTTTTCCCCCAAATGGGTATCATGTGGTGTGTGTTGCCTCTTGCAGCTTGCATCCACCAGTGAGTGGCGATCTCTGAGGAAACATCTCACAGAATAGAGAGGAATTATATATATATATTTTTTCTGGCAAGTCTTCAAGGAAACTGATGCTTTTCTGATCAAACAAGGCTTCTTCCTTCTTTCTTCTGGTCTGCTTCCCAACAGTTTTGTCTTAATTTAAAAGGAAGCGCAGCCAAGATACTTGAAGATCATTTGAAGCGTCTACCTCCTTGTGCATGTTTTCTGTTGTTGATGCTGTTGTTTCCCTCATTAGATATCTCTGGGCTTTGATACGGTTTCTGAGGTTTCATTCCTTGCATTGCTTCCTTCTGCCTAATTAATTGGTAGGTTGCCTGCTGCACATCAAAGGTTGAGCATTTCCTAAAGAGTAACTACTTAAGCATGAAAACTAATTGGACACATGACCTAATTATTGGTCTCTCTCTGAGTCATACTTTTCCTTTATTTCTGTGGGGTTTTTCTTGTTAAACAACAACAAATACTAATTGCTCCTGTAAAAGAAATATTCCAGAATTCCAAAGGGGGAAGTGGAAAAATGTCTACTTGGTCTCCTTATTCAGTAGACATAGGAAAAGGTAACAAAAACTGAAGAAGGAAAAAGGGAAAGAAACCCAACATCGTGACCTTGTTTAACAAAAGTAGGTTTTCCTAGGAGGGCTATGTTTGTTGTGTTTATTTCCCAAGAGCCGCTTGAGTTTGGCAGCTATTTTGGGCTCTGCGAAATTTTGCTGTATCAATCCTTTGCTGTCTTGTTAAAGATCAACCGTCTTCAGCAAAAACTAGCATTTTTTTCAAAAAAAAAAAAAAAAGTTTGTCAGAGAACAGGGGTCAACAAGTATAACTGCCAAAAGCAGTTCTCATTCCATCTGAAAAGTTGTTGTGGTATCGTTCTGAGTTTGTTAGCTCTGTGCTGATTTCGTAAAATACTTCCTTTAGAAGAATGGGTAGTTTAGCCAGAAAAAATACAAATTGTGAGCGTGCTAAATAGGGAGAGCCACCTTCTTATGTCTTGTGAATATGAAAAGTTGGGGCAAATTCTAGTAAAAGAAGATTTAGAGGAAAAAACAAACCAACAGCCCAGACCTACCTGTGTACCTTCCAGTCCAGTCTCCAGGCCGTATTTAGCTTGTAATCTTCCTTTTGGTGGTTCTCTGACAGCAGTCTGCAGGCTCCTGGGGTTCACGAGCAGTCTCTGCGGATCCACGAAAGGTTTCTAAGAAACGCCTCGGAGGGGAGGAGGGGAGGACTCAACGTGTCGGTGCCGAGGGCCCCACCTGCACCAGAAATCTTTCCGTAACCCACTGAAGCAAAAAGTTTGGCAGTGCAGTTTACTGTCTGCTGAAACACTGCTGTCTGCTCACTGTGCATTTACAAAACATGTTGTGCTTAGAAATAAACCATGGGCAGTGGTTTTTGCCGACTTGTTGTAGATAAGTGTACCTGAGGACCATTTCCTGAGTAAAACTGAGGGATGATACGCCACGCAGCAGGCTTTCGTGTTTAAAGCCGATAGCTACTAGACTGTGTTAAAAGTAGCGGCCGTGTCAAACTCCATCAGATCTTGACATAAGGATGTGAATTGCCACCGACCCAACCGTCCGCTCTGCCTCTCCTCTGGAAGGTGCTGCCCCAAAGCGGAGCTCGGCAGGAGGGGACCCAGGACCCGGGGCTCAGTTTCAGCCATCAACAAAGATGCATCGGGTTGCAGCTACCCCTTCCCGTGCTTTTACAAAAAAAAAAAAATACTGAACAGGGCCACCCCTTTTCTTCTGCACTGAGAGGAGGTCCCGATGAACAAGTATGGAGATCTTAGCACTGTAAGTAAGGTCTGCTGGGCAAGGGAACTGCTGGGGGCACAAGGACAAGCAGCAGGCTCTTATTTCACCTGCTCCCTTCCCCTCCCATACACGTCATTCGGGGCAGCATTGGCCCTCCTTGCCAGGGTGGGACTTCCAGACGCTGCCTCTGAAATGCTTTTCAGGTGCTGGGGGTACTGTCCAGGACCTCCTAGCACTTTCAAAATCCTTTATTTGAATGCAAGAGTTCAGCAACCAGGCTTTCTCTTGTTTCGCTTTCCGTAGTCTTCTGACAACAAGATCCATCCACGAGCTGTGTATTTCCTCTCTGTTTTGTTTTGTATTTTGTCATCAAAACGAGGCCAGAATTGGCGGAGAAGCAAGACTTTTGTATGCTGGAGTATTTCCATATGACCATTGTGCTCTTAATGTCTGTTTGTCCTAAGATGTGAAGAAAGGCCTGATATTAGCAAGGCTTCTTGACAGAGATAAGCAGCTCTGCCTGCTCAAATCTGATTAACGTTTTTCTGTAATTACCACCCAGCCTCTGCATGACCTATTTAAAAATACCTTGTCTTTGTGTTCCCGGGAGAGTGGTGAATCACTGGCGGTTACAGACGCGGGGAGCTTTCTGCAGGTCCACTGGCATTGACCCTGGTGCTCTTTATCTGGTAAATAACACTGGCATCCGCTGGACGAGGATTCTGTCATTGCAAACTTGAACATGCAAATGGTGCTTTACTAGGCAACTTAAGCTTTTTACTGCGTAAACATCTGTTTTGGACAAAACTTAGAGTGTTGAGAAAACTATTTACGTTTGTATTCTTGTTTGTAGCTCAGGCAGAATGAGAAAAGCCTAACTCTTTTAATTCCTCTCTTACTGATCTTAAAACGTAGACCTCTGGATGATTGTTTTTCCTTCTCCTAACCCATTAAGATGTTCCTTAATCTGAATATCACTTCATGAAGCAATTGCTTTTTAATCAGAGGAAAACCTGGAATTACTAAATTATTATTTGGTCTTGAGAAGATCAACCTCTCATCCCCGCAAGAATGCAGGATAGCAGAACGTCCCGTTGAACGTCCTGTTGAGGACGATGCACGCTGGCCAGAATATGAAACCGGCCGGTTTGAGGTTTCACTCACACACCCGACTGCGGTCCTGCAGCCAAAACTGGGCTCAGCGTTACGCCCCGGTTTTATATTTAAGAAACAAGAAGAGACAGAGCCTGAAACTTTAAAGAGCTCTTAAAATAGAGGTTGTAAAGATGGAATAGCACTAAAATGACACTGTTGCTTAGGCGTTCTGTTGACTAAGTAGGTTTTAAAGATGTGTCCTGGTCTGTACTTAGAATCCCGTTAGCGTATTTTGTGGTGTGACCTGTCAGAGCCACCAAACTACCTCCAGACTGAGGAAAGGCATCTGGCCTGAGCAGCAGACTGAAGTTTTCACCAATTCCTGTTGTTCATAAACACACAATTATTTGCACAGCCATCTCAAACTGTTTATTTTATCTGAATAAAAAGGGAGGGCTTCTTCCCATACCGTGTAGGCTGGTAGGTAAATTTTTTGTATGTCCTGGAGCAAGCTGGTGGTATGTAGCTGCTCGTAACTGCCGAGGAACACACCTGCCTCTCCTGAATCTATTGCGGCAGATATTCAAGGTTAGCACTCCTGGTTTTTGTCTTCCCTGTCAACATCAGTTCTTCTGAACAGACTGCTCAAAGGTATTTTTTGGGAGCATTATTGAATACCGAATCCACACAACGTGGATGAGGTCCTTTAGAATTCATTTCACATTGGACTTAAAAGCAAGGTCAAAGACTCTGCAGAGGAAAGGTAAAGGCGCTACAGTGCTGACTCCAGTCAAGTGAATAAATGTTCCACCCGTACAGCTTAGCTCTAGTAATGCATTTTGTCCTAGACATCTAGCAAATTAAGCTGTTTAAGTCTCGGCTGCTTGCAAATATATTATGTTCTAGGAGATTGAGATGGATTTTTAAAATGCAGCCAGATATCTACAGAGGGCTTCCCTAAGACTTCGAAGAGTCTTTCTTGTGGCTTAGTTTAGCTTTTAAATTTAAGTATCCATAAGTAAAGGTATTTCTTCACTGTAATTAGTATTTTTTCAAGCTACCAATAACTAATAATCAGAAAGAAAATAATCTTTTGTATTAACCAAGTTAAGCTGTTGTTTTTAACATCAGTTTGGGATTTCCAGTACAATCTCTTCTACTTACAACAAAAAACTGCATGTAGCTCTCTGATTATCCTCATGAATTTACATAAAGGTAACTTCATGTGCCCACAACCTAAAATAAAAGATGTTTTTATTATTTAAAAAAGCCTGGAATCTGTGGATACGGTTCAACATAACTTGTATTTGCATGCGTGTATCTGATGTAAGAGTTACTGTGGCCATACCAGGTTGTTCTTGCAGGCAATTCAATGTCTGATCGATGGATAGTAGGTGTACATTTGAGATCACTTATTGCGTTGCTGAATCGATCTCTGATGTTATTCCATCGCGTGCTCCTGCAGCGGTTTGCTTCTCTCCCACCTGCTTTGTGCGCTCTGGGCTGGCGCTCATGTTTGCAAGCAGGAGGAAACGAACAGCGAAGTTGCATCAGTGCAAATGTTGTGAAATTCCAAAAATCCTCCGTGAGGCTGCGGGCTTCCTGCCAGGCTTCCTGCCAAGCTCCCTGCTAGGCAGACTTTGCCGGATAGTTTGGGACAAACTTGTCGTACCAGAAGCCTTCCCGGGCTCTGTGTAAACTGTGGGTGACTGCGAGGTCTCGTGGTGCCTGTCGGGGATTTGTCTTACGAAGGTTTTGCTGCTGTTTCCCTGTCCGGGGCGGACGTGGAAAACAGCTGCATGAGTACATGGGTTTGGGATAAACTGTCAGAGATCCTTTAGGGAAAGGGATCCAGATTTATTACAAGGCGTACTTTCTACTGATGTAGCAAGGGTTATTTCAAACAAATGCATGTAATGGGGTAGTGCTGAACATGCTGCTAATGAATTCCAAGAAGTGACTGTATTCCTGACAGATTTCCAGAGGAAGGCAAGGTTTTACAACCACGCAGCGTGTGGTTGTGTCTTGCATCTACTACGTAGCCCAGCAACCCTGACGCATCACACGCAATTTCTTTCTTGAGGATTGAAAATTCAGAATTTAAGTTAATGTCCTAAACATTTTGTGAAAATAGCTGCCTGGAGAGACCGCTGCTTGTTACCTGCTGCTTGTTACCTTCTCGGTCACCGAGGGAGCCGGCTGCAGTCTGGGCCCGGCTCTTACCCAACATTAACAGCTGCTTATGGGGAGGGAGGAGAGAACACCACCAACACCCGAACCTCCAGGAAGAGACTGCACCTGGTTAGATGGTACAGAAATCCCAAAATGAGCACCAGAGTCAAGGAAGGTTGGTTTTGTTTCTCATGAAAGAATTCTTTCCCACACAGATTGCTTATTTATCGTGAAATTGTGCAAAAAAAAATACAGTATTCTTGTACAGTTCTAAACTTGTTGGCTCTTTGATGCGTTTCCGAAGACGGTGTAAATTGAGGATCTTAAATCTTTCTTTGATGCAAGGGAAAACGTGTTTTAATCGGTATTACAATTAAATTGCTGTAAATCACAGGACTGGGGTATTAATCACAGTTTTGAAGTAACCAAGGAGTAGAGTATTTTTGCTAGGAATGAGGCGTGTGGCTTGTTGCTGAAAGTGCTCCAGCATCGCACAACTTGGGAGTTTGCCAGCTCAGCGTCAGAGAGCGAGGGGAAAAGCCTAGAAATTACCGGATCAGAGTCCATAGTAACGAAGGTAGCTTTAAGGAAATTAATGGGTGTAAAACAATTAGTAGTGGAGGTTATTAGGAACATCAACTGCTAGGGTGTTTTGAAAGACTTTGTGGAAGAAGTGAGGAGGCAGAGATTACCTGCGGTTTACCCGATCTTCAGATAACTTCCCCAGCGCTGTGTGTGCACGAACTTGCTGGCACGCTCAGGCTCATTTTGGAGTTCTAGGATTTTTTCCTTTCTTGTTCCTACTCGTCATCAGGAAGTTCCCTAACAAAAAGGACTGGAACTGATTACAAAGAATTTGTGAATATTCAGAGAAGGAATCTAACTTGACGTTTAGAAAAACGGAAACCGGGGGGAGGTTGAGCATCCAGTCAAGAACAATAAAATTGAAGTTCCAGTCCTTAAAAAGACCAAAAAAATGGCACAAGGCGAGCTTCCTTTCTACTTCACCAGTACATTGCTTAAGCCTCTTGAAAAGCTTACTGAGTTTTTGATCCCTTCTTATTTCCCTACATATTATTACATTATGATTTTATAGAATGATTTTAAAATAAGTAAATAAAAATGTGAATACTGTAGTCTTCTAATTTATCTAAGCTATTCCTATTGTATTTGTTAATACGCAAGTATAAATCCTTCTACTCCCCTGCTCCTGCTTTAAGCGTGGATTTAAGGAACGCTTTAAAATAAAACAAAAGCTTATCTATACTTAAGATGCCCTGCCTTCATTTTGCTCTATAAATACTACTATAATATAAAACTACTACTATAAATACTAAAATAGCATTTTTTTCCTAATTTTTGCTCTTAATCAGTGGAAGAATTTCTTTGGGGTCACGTAAGCAAGGATCTGAAAGAGTTCCCCGCCATGCAAGTTAAATGCACGTTCCCTTCCACTCTCGGTTCGTTTTTTGGCCTGCCCGGGGGTGGCCGGGGAGCGCCGCGGGTTGCGGCTGCCGGGAGCTGGGAGCTGGCCGCAGCCTGGCTGGCCGCGTCCCGCGCGCTCAGCCGCCGCTGGCGGGAGGCAGACATGTGATTTGGATATACATAGAAGTTATTATCTCTATTTCTGTCAGTGGCGCGGAGGGTAATTTTTCTCTAGGCTTATCTGCTCTATATTTTTGCTGTCCTTATGAAGAGTTTTTCATGCAAGTCTTTTAATAAGCCTTCAGAAAGGCCGATGGTAACGAAATGTTCCCAGCCCATCACCGTAAAAACCCAGTGCTCTTGCAGATTTGGGGTCACATTGGTGGTGGTTTTTTTTTTTTTTTAGGTTCTCCTGAGCCACTTTGTTATCCTGTATTACTGGTGTGCTAGTTACCACGCTGATATTCCTGACGTAGTAACTAAAGCCTAGAGCAACGCTGAAAGATTAGAATTGCTTTTTCCTGTACCGTAATTCAGGGTCAGACTGTAACATACTGGCCAATGAACTAAAAAGGACTCCTTTCAGTTTTTCATGTATGTAGCTGTTTAATTCTACACTGTGAAATTCACAGGATAAGAACAGCATGTATCAAGAGCCTTTATTTAGTGCCTGTTACATTAACAACTTTGCAGATGCGCGTGTTGTGTGTGTATGGTACGCCCAGG
Source organism: Anser anser (assembly GCF_964211835.1). Taxonomy (NCBI): domain Eukaryota; kingdom Metazoa; phylum Chordata; class Aves; order Anseriformes; family Anatidae; genus Anser; species Anser anser. Next base: position 14,610,305 of record NC_139740.1, on the reverse strand, counting down.
CTGTTCGAACTGTTCCTGTATCTTAAAGCTAACAGACAAAAACCCTGCCCGTACTTAGCACGGCACAGAGGTTTTGATTTTGTAGTTTGACTTGTGTATGTCAGCATATGCGGCACTGAGTGTTGTGCCTAAACGCAGTAAATGCGTTGGTGCTCCTTAATTGGTTGTTATAATCTAAAAAATATATAAAAATAAACAATGGGACACAGATCGAGATTTTTTGATTTCATCACCAGTTAAACTAATTACTGGCAAAATAAAGGTACGTTGAGGTAGTCTTTGTAGCAATTAGCTCTGAAGTACTAAAAAGAGGAGATATTCCTTGTCTTGCCACTTTGCTTTTGTAATGGAGATGCAGGTTGGCAGAATTTTTATGCAAGCCTGTAAATCAAGCCAAAAGCACGTGCATGTAGGGGTGCTATTGGCTTAGATGTCTGGTAATCTCCTGTATTTTCACCATAATTTGTCTCCTTACACACGCATGCATGCACGTTCTTCTTGTTGGCCCTTTTCATTTTCCAAACTGTTATAGTACTCAACATTTTTTTTTATATTAAGCTAACTAAAAAATGTTTTGCCATCATTTTCGTAATCTTCTTTTTCATTGTTTTATACACTTCCAGTGTGTTAAATAGTTTTTTATTAAAAACTCAAAAACCACCACAACAACCTGTAAGTAACATGTCAGTTGTGCTGCTTTGCTTTGTGGCATAACGGCCATCCAATTCATCTGGCTGTGAACGCGCTTGACAGATACGGGCCTGTTTTACGTCTGAGCCAGTTTGTTCCCGACGCTTGGAGAACATGTTGCATCAAACTGACAGCTGCCCCGTAAAACCTGCAGTCCGGATTCATTCAGTTCTGCTCCTTACACTTTAAGGAAAACTAAATCCGGTATTTTTAGTGTTCATCATTAGCAGGTCTCCAAACGTCTCAGGTTGCAGGTGGTTTGGTTTTGTTTTTTTGTTTTTTGGTTTTTTTTGGTTATCTCCAAATTGTCTTGCCCAGTTTGATAAAGCCCGAGTCCCAAAGTTTAGCAGCAATTTTCCTGTCACTTCAGACCCTGCTGTTATGTCTCCCCCTGTTTTTTTTTGTCCCGCTGTCCTTACAGGCAGTGTGAGCGGAACCAGCTCGTGCAACAGCAGGGACCGAGCCGCAGCCTTCATCTCTTGAGCAGCACCAGTGGGGCTGAGCGCCTGGGCAGGGGGCTGTGCACCCTCACCCCCAAAGCTGCTGGTTTCCTTACTCTCATTTCTTAGCAACTTCTTCCTTTGTAACTTCTTTCTTTGTGAAGCATTTTATATTTGTCTTTTTCAAATTTGGGCATTGTTCCAGAAACATTCTCTTGGAATAATTAGATCGCTTTGATTCCTTTTAATTAAATCATGTTAAGTAGGCTGGCTGTGTGCACGGCGAAGTCTCAGGTTTAATGTATTTTCTGCATTTGGAAACTGGCATTCGCGTCTGATCCAAGTCACAGTGCGGCAGCTGCGCGACACCCTGCCATGCCCCATTTATGCAGAGGTTCACCTTGAACAGCAGAGCTGCCTTGAAGAATAGCGTAGAAAAGATGATTATAAATTGGTATAAGCAAGAATTAGGCTATGTTAGGAAAAAAACATTTCTTATAGCAAGGGACGTGCAGCAAATACTGTGATTTTGGGGCATTAGCCGTGGGAAGCCTTTAACGTGGGATAGGTGGGCAATCGCCAGGAAGGGTGTGGGTGGAATTGGTCCCGCATCAGGCGGGCAGGAGGGCACTCGAAGGCTTCGTGGAACCCAGCCTGGCTTTCTGCAGCTGTGCCGGACTGAGCAGTGAGATGGCAAGGTGTGGAAACCCCCGGCTCTTTGTATTATGCATACCCTGCATATTGACTGACAGCTTTATAGTGAACCCTAAAACCCCCAGTGCCACGACTGCACTGGTTGTAGTTTGTTTATTTTACCTGTAGCAGGAACTCTGGCACTGAATCACGCGCAGACGCGTGGTGCGGTCTCCGTGGTGTGGAGTCTTTCTGGAACCAAGACTGAGCTCCGAGGCTGCAAGGAAATGAAAGATCAGGACTTGAATTTTGTAACTTTGATGGGAAATAAATTTACCCTTTTTGGGTTTTTTAAGGAGGAAAAAAATTAATCTCCCTAATGGAAAATGCCACAGTGCTTCAGCATGCATCACGTATGGTAAGCACATCAGCAGCTTAAACCGCTCTCGAGCTGTCAGCCTTAGGTCTCTCTGTTCCTTCCTGTAGAGGACCGAAGCCTGAGGTGAGTCCTGAACTCAGCACCGGGCAGCGTTCAGCACGCCGGTGTTTGCGGGGCAGATACTGAGTCAGGTCCTAGTTTCTGAAACGATGGCAAAAGCACCGTGTCACAAACGCCTTGAGCCTCTGCAGCTCCTGCTCTGTCAGGCATACCTTGCTGATACCCTGGGAAAGGGGCCTCCGACTTTGGCTTTTCATCATCGTTTGATTTGTTTTCGTCCCATTCAAGGTAAAAGAAAAACCCGTAATTAGGCAAAGGTTCCAAGGCAGAGCCATTCATTTAAGCACAAAATCCATAGAACTGTGGGAATCACTTTACGCAGCCAATACATACTGACGTTTCCCGCTGGGACAGCAGTTGATGAACGCGGTGAATTGGTTTTTCCTCTCCAGCCAGACTCATCTTGGGGAGGGTACCGTTACCGCGTGCTAACCAGTGAACGTGTGGGTGTTTTATTTATCCTTTGAAAGAGCTGAATCCTTCCTGAAACAGATGGGACAAGGGTGGGAGAAGCGAAAAAGCTTGTGCTTTAGTGCCGCTGCTTTTAATGTTGGGTTTGAGCCGTGGTGCTGGCAGTGGGGGCCAGGTTAGGACCTGGCTGGCTCTTCAGTTGGGCTGGTGCTTTCCAGCCCCCGACTGCTTTCCCCTGCTGTTTTCCCAGGCCCGATGGTACCGGCGGTGGCAGTCCTGCGCTGCTGGCACCTCGCTCGCGTGTCGCGTTGAAAACAAGATGGAGCTGGTGTAGGTCCTAACAGTACTTCTGAAACCCTAAATGCACCCTGAACGTTGCTCTTGCCTCGAATAAGGGAAATATGTGGCTCCCGTAGATCCCGTCTGTAGAGGATGCCTGTTTCGTCTCTTAAAGATGGATCCTATCATGACAAAATTAAAGCACATATGGAAAGTAAATGTGGGAGTGTGTGATCAGCATCACTGCTTTAGAGCAAAACTGTCTCACTTTAAACTTCGGCATTAAGCAGTGGACTGCGTAATGTCCATCGCCAAAACAGCTGGCTAATGCTTCTGGTATTTAGCCCAAACTGTTTGCTTTGCCTGTTTTGCCAGAAGTCCTTTCTGTGAAAACTCCTCCTGTTTCTCACAACTTTGTCAGCGTTTTGTCAGTCCAGGAGTTTGCGGTATATTGGAAATTGCAATATGTTAAAAATACAATTACGACGTTAATTTTTAAACAAGCGTATAGGAAAAAGGCTGGCTAAACCAATGAGCGTTTCATAAAAGACATCACTCAGTCTCTGGTGTGACGAGCTTACATAAGAAAGCAAAACTTTCAATTTTGCTCATGAGTAGAATAATGAGGGTAGCCTGGATCAGGCCTCCACAAAGTTATTGCTTTTGACAGGAGCTCTTCAGCGAGACGCGGAGGTGATTGGAAAATCAAATTCACACCGGAGAGGCGGCCGACATCCCCGTCAGCAGCTCCGTGCCCGGCCATCGCGCTCTCCAGTCAGGCGTTGGCAGCTCTCCCGCTCCGGCTGCAGCAGCAGCTGGGAGCAGCCGCTACAGCTGGGCATCATCTGCAGGGGAATCGAAGTCGGGATTGTCTTGGCTGGTAATTGCGCCAGGAAGCAAGGACTCCTTGCCAGACACCACAAAATCTCTCTCATCGACACGTAATAGAAGGCAGGGAGGGCCAGCACGGCCTCCAGGTGCAGGAACAATCTGGAACTGGTCGATAGCTGGAAAACAAGGGAAAAACGAGGCATAAAGCCTTTTTTTGTGTGTTTGGGGGGGTATCAACAAGTTACAGAGGTTCAGCCCAACACAGCGTTCGGTGGGTTAGGCTTTCTGCTGCCTCCTGCACTAACTGCTTCAAAGCAGCTGTTTGGAAAAGGAAAGGAGGGGACGGCTGCAGCAGAACATCGGCAGGGCATAGCCGTGAATGATGACGGGAGGATGCGGAGGAGGGGGACAACAGGAGGAGATTCAGCACAGGGGCAATGACTCTGAAACGTGGAGTGTGCATATGACAGCTTAAACTGTGTTTGAAAAGGCTTTTCCACCAGGAAAGGTAAATTCCTGGGTCAGCGTCAGCTCGCGGGGGCCGGGATGCTGCAGGGCTGCCGGCAGGAGCGTGCTGGCGAGTGCGGAGGGATGCGTTCTGGTCTGCTTAATCTTAACACTGCCAAAGGTCTAGTAATCTTTCTGTCACTTCCTTTAGCAAATTTTGGAGACGATAATGTGCTTTGGTCAACTGCAGACTGAACGGGATAGTTGGAAAAAGCTGTGCAGGCCCGCTGGAGACGGGCACGTGGAGGTGTGCGGCGCATCCTCCGTGGGGCACAAAGCCAATGGAGGGGCCTGGGCGGAGAGATCTGGAAGAAACTCTCCGAGTCTGGTAGTTTTAAAAGGAAAATATTTTACTTTACTGTAGGGAGGGTTCTACATATTTTAAGGATCCTGGGGTTAGCTATTATTTATTCATTGATATTGATGGCGTTATAAAATATTCTCTAAGTTTTTACTACCCAAAACTCATTAATTAATGATATTAACATCTTCCAGTTAGAAATGTTACACAGTAACATGTTGTCCTTGCTTAGCAGTAAATGACCAACGTTATCTGAATGTGCATCATGCTAAAGACGTCCTTCATTTCCCCCAGGAAAGTAGCCCACTGTCCTTAATCTGTAAGCATTTGTAAAGCCTCTGCTAAATAAAAGATTAAGAATAAAAGCATGGCAGGGAAAAATACTATTTTTGTCATTTTCATGCAAACTGTAGCTTCCTCTCCAAGTTTGCTGTTTAGCCTGCCTTGTCATAAAAAAAATAAAAACACATATATACGTTGCAGGGGAAAAAACGCTCGCGCCTTTTGTGCTACAGATGACTGTGCCTGGAGGTGGGAACTCTCTGGAGTTAATGCTTCTTCAGTCTCTGTTTTCCTGCCTGCCTTCCCCTTTTGAAAGGTTTCCTTCTTGCGAAATAAGCAGGGCTCCTGGCAGTGGAGTTGAGGCTGTCTAGGAACGGGCCTCTCTGCGTTACGTTTTTAACACAGCGCTACGTACAAAGCGTGTGACGACACAGTGGCGGGTTTGTGAAAACAAACAAGCCTTGAGCTGTAATTTTTGGGATGATGTCTTTGGTCTGCGTCTCTGCGAGCTGCCTTTCTGTTGGTAACGTTTAATTCAGCTCTGAAAGGCCCCGGCGCTGGGACGGAGACCTGGCAGCTTGCGCTCGGCCAGCCTGGCGTCCGGCCGGGGCGGTCGGAGGTGGTGGTGGGCACGCAGCAAAGGTTTCCATGCTCTTTCTCTATGTTCTTCTCAGGGACCTTCGGCTTCTGTCATTTTGTTCTGGAAAGACACCTTACGTTGGTTTTTAGCAGTTATTAAAAATAGCACCCTGTCCCACGGAGCGTCAAACAAAATAGTGAGCTGCTCCTCTTCCCCCACAGCCGACATCCCACACCGCCATCAGCTGAACAAACCCTGAGCTTTCCTTGTAATTACAGCATTTACTTGCCTGGTATTTTTTCCATACCAATGAAAAAAGTCTTGAAGATGTTACTTAATAAATAAATAAATAAAATCTGGTCTAGTTTGTTACTCGGTTATCCATTTGTTGTATTATGCATGTGAATGATGCGTAATAAAGTCATGCCTGAAAGTCCTCGGCTGACAGGTCGGTGATTGTCTGCTTATTTACAGGCTCCTTCCTCTCCTTTTCATTCTTCTCAGCCGTGTGTTTCTCAATGTGAAAATGATATGTTTACAGTTTGGGTCTTTAGATCTACAGCCTTTAGTTTTAGGGTATGAATTCACCTCCATTAATTGTGAGCTGCATTTAATATTTATGCTAAAGCAACGTGAGGAGTGTTCCAATGAGCCCGTTCCCCTTAAAAAAAAGGGAACTGAAAAATTGCCAACCACTCCGGTTATAGTGTCTTGTAAAGATGCCAGCAGGCGGACCGTGATTTAAGGTGCACGTTTTTGCACATCAGCACCTTGATAACAACACTGAAAGGCGAGAGAAAGATGGGGGCCGGGGAGGGCTGTGCTAAGATTAATACAGCCTCTTATCTTTACTTAGTGAGCAAGTCCCCAGAAGGAATGAGCGTGTCAGATCACTGCCTCTTTCTTAATATTTTTTCTGCATGTGCTTGCTTTGCTCCATGGCTGTAATCATGTAAATGACACCATTCTTCGTACCCATCTTGCCTATTGACTCGAGATGCCGCATATTAATTGAACAGCATGATATCTATTTTTCAAGCTGCATAGATAAGCAAAACATTTTTATATGAAATAAAGTTATTCATTCTCTTTTACTATCATATTTTAAGACTTTCTTACCTTTGCATGTCATAGAAGAAAACTTAAAAAACGTTGACTTTTGAGACCTTGATTTATAAACAGGCTCTCAATGGCAGGTTTTTGTAGAGGTTTGTGACAGTTGTCCTGCTCTTAAACCTGGTTCTTTATTTAATACATCAGCTTTAATTTTTTAAGCCATTGTGATTCTGGATTCTCAGTCTCCCTCTGCACGTCTGGAGAAGAGAGGGAGAAACAGGCTTTTATCTTTCAAAGGACAGTTGAAAGACTTTTTATTATTTGGCCTTGCTTCAAAAAAATGCACTTTTGAGTATGACAAACTAGCTTACTACAGAAGCATCTTGAACTTAGTTGAGTAAAAATGTTTTTGAAGTATTGGGTTCGTTTAACGGTGTTGTCGCCCCCCCTGCCAAACATAGCGGCGTGCTATGATTTACAAGCTTACAGAGTGGTGTAGTTCGGAACAATATCGGAGCGTCCCCAGCCCAAGCTGTGACAATACCGAGTATCAGCTGCTTCAGAAAGCAAGGGTCAGTTACCAAGGGCTCTCGATCATTTTGCCCTCTTCTTACCCAGCTGTCTGAATAGCAAATTCCTGGAACTTTATGCATTTTCATCTTGACAGTGGTGTTGTCATAAAGTATTAGAGGTGAGATTATGAAATGTAATAGCAATTATATTCATACATCTTCATTAGCGTGGAGGTGCATGCAGTCTGGAATAACCTGGTGCCTGATCTTAACAGCTAATAGTTAAGAAGTTAACTTAAAAATTTCAGTGCTGTGCTAAATTGCATGTGTGTGTACAGGTATACAAGAAAAACAGGTGAGGGTACTGAAGTGTAGAGACTTTATTAAGAGCTTTAGAAATGCTGCGTTACTGTCAGCGCTGCTAACAAGTGAAGAGTGAAGGGAGTGGAAAGCGGAGCTCATTTACATTTTCCTTTTCCGTCTGCTTGAGCCTCGCTGCAGTTTCACTTTCTTTGCCTTCAGGCAGCTCTGCTTAGGGTTGGCGTTGAACTGCTGGGAGGCAAGGAGGAACTGCAGTGCCCGGAACGCCGTTTGGGCTCCTGCGCTCTGCCGTGGGCTCGGTGGCCCCGTCCCCGTCCCCGAGAAGGTTCCTGCCAGGAGCTGTAGCCTCTTGACTGCTGTGGCTCCACCTAGAAATGGCAGAACGCTGCGTAGGTTTAACGTATTTGCTGAGATGTTGGTCGACCTTCTTTTATATCTACCTTTTTAATAAAAGGGGATATATTTATGCCACAGAGCGAGCTAGTCTGGGCTTGGGAAGAGCACGGGGCTGCTGTTATGATTGTTATTCCACACAGGGCAGGTATCTGAGCTTCTCCTCTGCTACTCCCTCTGATCTTTTTGTTCCTTGTAAGGCTCGAAGTGAGAGCCTTGTCCCTTTTCCAGGTGGGACAGAAGGAACAATTTGGTATGAGGCCTGAGGTTCGCAGTGTACCCGACTTAGACGATTTTCTGTCTTTAGGAGTGATTTTTTTTTCAGTTGGAGATGTACAGGGTATGAATGTGATGATTAGAGAATTGCAGAGGGTTATTTTTGAGGCCGACTGATGTTTAAAACATCTCTGACCTTCCCCAAACACCTTGCATGTTGTTTAGCCCCGGGGGAATGGATCGGACCCCAGGTCTGTGATGCGCTCACTCACACACAGCCGTTACTCTGCGTGTGCGTATTCCCACACACCACGTAGCAGGCATATTTTGTGTATTCAGGTTTCCAGTAAATGTGTTTTTTACTTTTTTTTTTTTCCAGCTTACCAATTTATATAAATGCTTCTGCCTTAAGTAAGTACCTGCATCTTAAATAGTTTTGGTTTTACACTTAAAATGATTCTTGTATTTTCTGTTCCTAGGCCAGGTACAAGCAGAGCCTTGATCCTACGGTGGATGAAGTTAAGAAGCTGTGCACGTCTCTGCGTCGGAATGCCAAGGAAGAGCGGGTCCTTTTCCACTACAACGGACATGGCGTCCCCAGGCCAACAGTGAACGGGGAGATCTGGGTCTTCAATAAGGTGCGTCTTTGAGCAGCAGCGTTAAAACCAGCCGAATCTTTTTGATTGCTCTGCAAAGTCTTGCAGTCTTCTGGTAGAGAACGACTGGATTTTCGAGGTTTCCCTGTGTTCACAGGTACTGGGTTCCACGCTGACAGCTGTTTGCTTTCTCCGTGTTCTTGAAGTTCTCAGAGACCAAACGGGCTGTCCCTGCCCTGCGGCGGGGCAGGAGAGGTGTTCTCGCAGGTTCCCCAAGGGTCATTGCAGAACCCTGCAGAGCCAGCTGCTTTCATGCTTCCTCTGCTTTCAGGCGTAGCACCCCGCTGCTGCCATGCCTGGAGCAAGCAGGGAGGGTCCATGATGGACTTGGCTTTGCTGCCTTATGTCACTTAATAATAAGTTCTTACAATGAAGTTTACTTCAAATCTCAACTACCTCTGAATGGCCGTTGTTCCAACCCCATGGGGATAATGCACGAGGACCATCAATAATACAGTTAGTGTAGTTCTGAAGCAAAGAGTACTGAGGAACCTCTAAGTACAATGCAATAGGTATATTTCATTTTTTAAAGACTTTCGCTGCTCCTGCTTAGCCATGATTTGTACAGCCATGTAGAACCCGTGCAACACCTTTCTGGTGCTACCTGGTGTGACGTAAATGTACTTTGCTTTCCCTCTAGTTAAGCTATTTAGTGTCTATTAAGGGTAAGTGATTTAGAACGGAGTCTTAAGAAATTGTGAGGTACTGCTCGTAGCTGAAAAGCCCATCCAGCTGACAGAGGACTTGCACAGATTTGCTCCTATTTTATTTTGGGGACTTGCTGAACTTCTTTTCTCATACTTCCCATGTATTAATTGAATGAGCATTCAATAATACTTTGAAAGGGAAGGGGAGAAAGTGCAAGAGGGCGTCACTTTATTCTGGTGCATCTATATTGGAAACTTGATTAGTATTCAGACCACCATTCTAAATGATTATTTTGAAGCTGAATTTGGTGTTTCAGAACAAATAGGAGCGACCTTCTTCTTACTGAACAACCAGTGGGTAATAAATAAGCCAGTAAGAACGCCGGGCAGAATGTGTTACACATGGAAGAAGAGGAAATTACTGCTCAATGAAGTTGTGTGTTGTGCCAAATGCTTTATTAAGAGCTTACTGGGTATTTGCCAGTTTGCCTGCAGTATCAGCTGGGGGAGTGTGGTGTGGACTCCGCGGGTGATTAGGAGCGGAGGTCTCTCTGGTTTGTCTTACAGGCTGTGGGGAAAAAAAACTAATTGTCATAAAAATTGATGGGTAAGTTTGAGACTTAGTAATTTTTGCAGCATGTTACCAAGTATTTTTTTTTTTTTTAAGAAATTTTAGAATATCAGAAATAGAACTTTTTTCATTTAAGCAAAGAATTAAATTTAAGGAAATAAAGGAAAAATAAAACACCAGTATTCAGAAGTCAGTCCTGAGGAATTCAGTCTCAGGTCTCAGCAGAGGGCCAAATGAGGATCAGTATTACAGCCGTCTTGAATTGAAATAGTGGATGTACTGAGATTTGACTGTGCTGACATTTTAAACATAGATTTAAAATGCTCATGCACGTACTTGAAGTCTCAGATAAAATAGCAGGAAAGCAGACCTGAAAGGGACCTTGAGATCATCTCAGCTAGGGAACAAATAAAAATTTGCAAGCAAATAAAAATTATTGGATTGATTCTGCCTTCCCGTGAGGCTGGGCCGAGCACCTTTCTCACGTTCCCAAAACCTGGGGCACTGGGGCTGGTCGGGCCGATAGCCGGGTCTAGTGCAGGTGCTGCGGGAACGTGTAGGGAAGAGGGACGAAGAGGGTGTAATGTCTGTTTTCGTTCAGTGATGGAAGGCAGCAACAAAACTCCAAGAGCCTGTCCAAACATTTCCATATACTTTTGCTCTCAGTTGGTAGAACTCCTTTTTCCTTTCCTTTTCCCCCCCTAATAATCGTTACAGGCTGATGGCAGGCGATGACAGACTTCTCCCAGAGCCTTCCAGCAGCCAGCGCTGCCTTCCGTGCCCTCCTGCAGCCCGGGCGCGCGCAGCGCCGCGCGGCTCAGCTCCCGGAGGTTTCTGGGGTGTGCGGATTAGCAGACCTGATCCTCTTTCACGCTGGTTTGCCGCGAGGGAAGAACAAGTGAAAGCAGCTTTGCAGTGCCGTTCGTAGCTACCATCAGAGAGCCTAGAAACCTAGAGAAACTGAGTATCAGTGTTCCTCTTTTCACCCTTGTCTCCCCTAACAAACAGACATCTTTGGAAATCCTGCCTCTGCTGTCACAACGCTTAGTTTTATTCCTCATCTTCTGTTGGAGGCTGTGGCTTCCAGCTCTGGTAACGCTCACGGTGCTGTGAGGGTCGCGGTGTTGTCTGAATGCCCCAAGCAAGTCAGGCTGGGGCTGGGGACATCTGTGGCAGCCGGGGGAGGAGGGCATGGCTGCTCATAAGCATCTTTCCTGTAGCACCACAGATTAGTTAAAGCTCCCAACATGTGCGGGCAGTCTGTCAGAGACAGCAAAGAGATGCCGTGGTGTAGGAGCACTTTGCAAAGATGCTGGAGAAAGGTCGCACAGTGTTAGATCTTCATTAATATCTTCTCCATAATTTCTCAAGATTTGGTATTTTAAAATTAATTTAAGCTTCTGCCCCTGCACAGTTGGTTCTCTGGCTGAACTGATGTTTTAAAATGTTAATATATGGAGAATGCTTCTCTCATATGCTTTATTCTCTACTCTTCCGAAAAAGTATCTGCTCGTGGAACTGATTCAGTTAATTGGCACAGGGCCTGGCAGATGGACCGCTGGACTGTCAGAGGTGTCCCAGGAGCACAGCAGCCCGGGTGGGTGCCCCTGCTCTGCGCTGCTGCCTCTCATGTTGCAGTTGCAGCTCTGCCCCAGAATTAATTAGCAGATTGCCTCCTTGCCCTGCCAGAGGAGACCCTGAGTTGCAGCTGATCTCTGTGGATCGTAGGAAGCCTTCCTTGCCTGGCAGAACTGTATTCAGGAGAGGTTAAACAGTACATTCTGATATGTAGATTAAAAAAGATAAAAAACCTTCAGGAAGCGTCGTGTAGTCTGATGCACTTCGGCTTCCCATCCCAGTCCCTTTGTTTAGTTAAACAGAGTTCAAACGCTCCTGGAAAGGAGTGCGAAAGGGGAAGCGGTGCAGTGCGATTTGCATAAGGCACTCGAAAAGCTTGTGGCTGAATTAACTTGGTCTTTAAAAACCAAACCTGCCTTCTCTCCTACAGGCAGGTTTTCACTGAACTCAATTTTTATAGATTTTGACGAGGTTTGCTTTCTGTAGTATAAATACCTTTGTGGTTACCTTCATCTTCCAAGGTTTGCCTAAGAAGTAAGCCAGGGCTTCTGATGTTTAATCTAGCCTGGCAGATGAAGGAGGTAGTGATAAGTAAATAATTTGATACTCATCTGTGTTCATTTTGTTGGAATTTATACCTGATCTTCTCTCTACGTTTTGTAGAAAAAGCCGGTAGCGAGGAGCTCCTCCGGCTGTGTCTCGCTGCTCAGAACATCAGAAAGTGAGGCAGGGCGCCCGCTCCTCTTCCCCGAGCCCTTCCTTCTCCCCTGGAAACCCACGTTCAGAAATGGCCTCAGCTCTGTAAATTCGTGGGGCAAAAGTGTGTGCATCGGCAGACGCAAATTCTGCTGCTGATGTAACGGTATGAGACACAAAGCGTGCATCATCGTTGTCTTCCCATTAAGTCTGCTGGAAATACTCGAAGATCCCTCAGCCTGGCCACAGCTCCGCTGAAACACTGCGTGTTTGGCTGAGCCAGGGCCAGAAGCTGCAGCCTGCCTCCGTGCTGGAGAACGTCGTCCTGGCTCGTGGTTATAAGCCAGCAGCTCCTGTCCCACATTGCCAGCCAGTCCTTACTTACGGAATCGGGTTCTTTTGCTGTAGGTTTCCTGCTCTGCCTTGTTGTACAAAGGAAGGGTTGAGACGGTCCTGGTGAAGGGGTTAATTTGGCATTTTCTGGCGTTTTGCCAGCCTGTGACGGTGCAATAGTGTGTCGTGTTTATTGTGAGTGCTGCTGTGTTAGTAGGGATCAGTGCTCTCTGTAGCTTTGCTTGCTGCTGTTTTCTAACAAAATCCTAGCATGATTGTTGTTTGTTTATTTATTTATTTATTTATTTATTTTAAAAATGAAGGAATCACGAACCACTTCAAACATGTTTATCCTGCAATTCTGGGGAACTTCTCTGCAATTGTGTTAACAGAGCAGAAACTTTTTTTGCTAAAAAATAATCAAAGTCGATGCTGAGGACAAAACGTACAAACAAGTTCTTTGGTACTCACAGCCCCAGCATGGCAGAAGCAAGAACAGGCATCAAAAGATGACCTTGAGCAACCATGCTGGAAAATTATTTCTTTTATCACTCCTTTTTTTCTTCAAACTCTCTGATTTATATATCATTAGCAAATTTGATGAGTTGTATGGGACCCCCGCAGTAAACTTGGAGCATAAAATTCTGCTGGTTTGAAATATCTCAGTATTAGTCAGGGCTATACTCCTTAACTGTAGCAACACGCGTTATAAATTTAAAGTTAAAACAATGTGTGTCCATAAAATCTTAACAGTTACGTATGGCAGAGCAGGTTTTTTATACGCAACTTAGTGTGATTGGAATGGGCTTAAAACTAGCGATGTCCTTAGAAATGGTCCATGGCAATGCGAAGTGTATGCATCTTCCTTTCCTGTAACAATTTGCAAAGCTCCTAACTCCTTAAAACTTTTACAATGATTTTTTCCTATTAATTTTAGTAAAACAACACAAACTTTTATATATGGGCAAAAGTGTATTTTGAAGTGACTTAGTATTTCCTACCTTACCTAACATACAGTTTATGATCACTTCTGTCTTTATATACGCCAATGTGTCCTTGAAAATTTGATTTTTGTAAAAGTTTACTGGTTTTATTACAGCTATTTTAAGTCTCTTGAATTTAAATGGGAGTTATGATCCCATCCATCATCCTGCTGATATTAATAGTAACATCACAGCTTTTACTGTTGGTTTCGGGCAGAGTTTAATGCTGTATGAACATGAACAGGTTGCCCTCTGGCTGCAGATGAGGAGGATTATGCAGTCAGCCACTGTACGTTTGGCAGTGACTATTCATGGGTTTAAATGGCAGAAAAATCCTTTAGTTTATATTTTCAGTTCTGCCACAGAGCTTGGGGTGTGCCCCTTCATAGCTAATTCTAAGCCTGATTTTTGGTCCTCTTTTTAGATAAGAAGCTCTTGCCTCCAGTTATTTGGTTGGGTTGAAGTGGAAGAGAAGGAACAAAATACTTCATATTTACAGAAACTGATTTGTTGGCAATTCACTGTGCTGAAGGCAGGCTTTGTCGGTTTTAATTTTATTGGATAATTCTGAAAGTTGCAGAGAAGTTAAGGGCTGTAATAAAATCATGAAGCATCTCATTAAACTAAGATGGGGCAGCTGCTGATGGGCTACGTAGTCTTAATTATCAGTCTTGATTTATTGATGGAGTATTCAGTTTAAGATGTTCTGTGTTAAATTAAAGACATCTGGTTTACATCCTTTATCAGTGTTGCAGAAATTTGAGATAAAACTGGACTATTAAGTGCTGGTTGGAATTGGTTGCGCGTATCAAAGCACTCCTTGAGTTTTAGAACTTTCTTTTAAACTTTTTAGCATTTCAAACAATGCCGCAATGAAATATGATGTGTATTTTGTATTGGAATTGGATTCATAGTCCTTACTAGTAGGTGTTGACTGGTATTTTTTCTTGATCAATATGCCCTGTGTTCAATCAAGGTTTTATTTCATGGTTTCAGAACTATCATATGTATTTTATTATCTAACCAATGCAAGTGCTGTTGCTTTTCTGTCTGTGTAACTCCAGTGTTTGTTTTTTTTCCTTCTTACAGAATTATACTCAGTATATTCCTCTATCCATCTATGACCTGCAGACTTGGATGGGCAGTCCTTCCATTTTTGTCTACGATTGCTCTAATGCTGGCCTTATTGTCAAGTCATTCAAACAATTTGCACTACAGAGGGAGCAAGAGTTGGAGGTGAGATCACAGTCTATTGCAAGGGATTTTGTTTCTGTTTGTGCTGTAGGGTTAAGTTTAAGCTCGTTTTGCTATACACAGCTGAAAAAATACTTTTAAAACCATGTTGAAAGCCACATTAATTTGCAAATAATTTTGCCACTCCGCTCTTTCTGGTTTGGTTTGCCATCTTATTAAAGTTTGAATTTAATGTTAATAGAATGTTGTAATGTTAACAGAATGAATTAGTGCCCTAATGGCCTTTTCTGCTGAGATAAATGCTGAGGTGAACTAAACATTTTTGTTTTAGATGCAGAAGTCTAGTATCTGGGTATGTATTTCGATGCAGTTGGTGTTTTGTGCTGTGGAGTGAAATGTACGAATGTAAAACCAAATTAGATAAACCTGATGCACAGAGGGGTTGTCACTGATGGTTTCAGTATCAAAGAATTCATAAGCTGAATGTGTTTATAATGGAAAGGTGCCTTTAATTGCAAATGTAATTACTTTTAAATTTATTAAAGTAAATCTGAAATGCAGAGTGGAAGGTAAGAAGTCAGGACTCATTGTGAAGCAACTTGGGGGATGGCAAGATTCTCCAGTGCCAGATACTTCTGCTAGCTCCACTCTGGAGAAAGCACATATTTTAAAGGTTAACTTTTAATGCTCTTGTAGTTTTAAGACATGGAATTTAGAAAAAAAAAAAAAAAACCTTCAAGGAAGAAATATTAATTAATGAGGCAACTGACTGTCATGAGTGTGACCTTCAAGCAGTTACTAATGTCCCTGGCTCTAGTTCCTTTCATTCTAAATTCCAGTTTTTGAAGATGCTTTTGTGGTGACTTTTTGGCGAATAGAAATACTTTTCTGCTGACAGAAACCAGTCTAATAGCCTGAGATATGTAGGTCTTTTCATCAGTCCTTCTCTTTTCAATCAGTGACTTTACTGTACGTTGTAAAGATAAGAATCTTCCCGACGTCTGTGGCTTGGGAAGAACATGAAACTGCTATGCACGGATCGATAGTATTGGTAATAGATGCCTTTTGAAAGTTACAGTCCTTTAAGGTCATCAGAGAAAATGTCTGGTGCTCATATTCTGTTCTCCTTTTTCAAGATTTTCTATCAGCCTACAACTTCCATTCCAATATTTTTTGCAGTCTTTCTCTTCTGTTTGTAAAATTAAGCCCTTTTGGATTTTTCTTTTGTTTTCTCATTCTATTCCTAAGCACGTTAAAAACCTTTACTCTCCCTTTTCCTGCTTGTGGTATGAGTTTCTTTTTCTCCTTGGCTCTTGCTGGACTCCAGAAGGACTGCAGCTGTTCTGGAAGGAAGGCGGCTGCTGGTGGCTGCTGTCTGGCAGATAAATTGCTCAGGTGAAGCTTGTGCAGGAAAAGCTCCCCTCTGTAAGTCAAACAAACCAGGTACAAGGGCAGTTGGTTACAATGAGAAGGATGAGCCCAAGTAATAATGTCAGTCTTTATTCCAACAAAAATAATAAATTTTATTTGCTCAGTTTTTTTATTTTGTCAAAATATGTGAGGTTACATAGGGAAACTGTTCTAGTATTTATTCTCTTTGCAACATAGATTAAAACTACTGGTTAATTTGATTATGAAAATACTTTCAGATTGTATGTCAGCTTTCCATTCTGTGTCTTTAGACTTCATTAGCTACTGAAAACTCACCGAGATAACAGCTTTTTATTAATAGAAAGCAGAAGACTTGGTAACAGAGACAGAAGAGTGCTTGCAGAGTCATACAAAATGTGGATGGCAATGAATTTGGAATGCTGTAAATCATTGCATTGGCCGAATTCATGACAAGTGAAGTAAAGCTGGAAGTGGTACTCAGAGGGGCTGCTAGGGTGATCAAGATAATTGTTAGCCCATCTTACTGAAAGGAGATTAGAGGAGCTTGCTGTTTTCCTAATCTGATAGAGCGGAGGCAGGGGGAAGATGTGGCTGCGTGTACAAATTCATTGAAGCTTACGGGAGGGAGAAGTATTCATAGAATAACGTTGCCACAAGAACAAATAGGTTCTTGTCCGTGAATAAATTTAGTCTGGAAATAGGTAGGCTTCAAAGAAACGAAGGAGGAGGTTCTAGAACAACCTGCTAGCTGGGATGATGCAAACCAGCTATTTCTCGACGTGTAACCGTACACAACCGCGAACATCAGCAGTGTGAGGTGGGTGCTGGTGGCAGCGGGACACCGGCCCTCCCAGTAACCTGGCATAAACAACCCTGTTGCTGCTGGGAATGCCTTGTTGAGTGGTGCTGTATTTAGGGCT
Organism: Anser anser; assembly: GCF_964211835.1. Taxonomy (NCBI): domain Eukaryota; kingdom Metazoa; phylum Chordata; class Aves; order Anseriformes; family Anatidae; genus Anser; species Anser anser. The sequence goes on along the minus strand of NC_139740.1, from coordinate 14,593,384 downwards.
CGGGCGTCCTGCGCGTGTGAAGCCCTCGCTAATTCCGGAACGTGCTGTGGTTCTCACACAGCGCAGCCCCTCTGCCGTAGTAAGCTTCTGCAGTCGTAAGCTGTCAGGAGTAAACTAATTATTCACCAGTCACAACTAATAACTAGTTTTTTAGGTACTGATAGTAATGTGATTCTTCTCAATATCCGTTAGATAGCTAGAAATTAGATGGTAAAGTTAATTAAGGAGGGAGAATGCTATGAAGCATGGAGAATGTGAGGAAGGGATTACAGCTGTAGCAGATGGGTAATCGTGTGACACAACTACCAACAAAGAAATTGAACTTTCAGGTCAAGCACACAAATTTTATTTCATGGCTTTTATAAAATACATATCATACTTAGGACAGTCTGAATTCATATTTTTTCTGTTATTCCGGTAAGTTGGGTTTTGTTTGTTTTTGGATTAAGCATGGTCAAGCAATCTTTAAGCGAGTTTGAGAGACAGGCAGACAACCCACGTATCAGAGACATTCTAGGGAAGTAGTGAGTCTTCATTTTCTGCAAGATTAATGTTTTTATCTTGCAGTGTTACAGTTAACACATACATTGATCAGTTAGGTCTGGTATGTGATCTTCATTTACCAGGCTCAGATCCAGCCATGGGTGTTTATTTTTTATGCATCCCTTTTCTGGCTGGCACAGAGCACTGGCCAGGCACCATCAGATCATATAGTTCCACCAGAAATGTAAAAATTAATTACAACATACTTACAGGTGTGCTTACAGTCCCATTATATTTAGTTTTCATTGTTCACAGAACATAAAGGCTCGTACTCCTTCTTAATGAGAAATCTAAATCTTGTTCATTCTTCAAAGAGAGGAAGCACAAAAAGAAATAAATTATGAGTGACAGGAAAGCAGTTAACACTTCTCCAAGATACCTGAGAAAAGATAATGTTGTAGCACTGGTACATTGTCTTCTTTAGAGAGCTGCCTCCAACATAGCACTTGAATAGTAAAAAATAAAAATAAAATAATAATAATAATAATAAAAAGCCTTTTGTCAAAACTAAGATATTGCTGATCTGTGTGAGCGGAGAGCTGCGCAGATAGAAAGAAGTCTCAGTTCCAGCAGGATGATGATGATGACTTTGGGTACCGGAGGCAGGAATCTGCCATGTCTTATCCCGGTAGGCACATTACGACTGTAAATATTTTTTGTCTTCAGCAAGGCTACTTCTCTGAGGGAGATGAGGGTGAAGGGCAGAAGATGGAGCTCAGTGGCCTGAGGATACCAAAACCAGTACAGATACCACAGTTTTCTGGTGGGATGGGAATGTGTGTATGTGGAGGCAATTGTGTCGCTTGATTATAGCTTCATAACATGTACTTATACTACAACAATTAAGCTAATAAAGTCTACCAATCCTTACCATTCATAATATGTCACAGTGTTTCCAAATTTTAAGATAAATGCCATTGATACAGGGACTGGCGGTCTCCCAGGACTGTGTTAGACTTGGCTGTGTCACAGAAATATCTGCATTTTGTTTGAATTTCCAGCTGTGTGGGCAGTTAAGGTCTTGGTTGAAATCTAGCTAAACAAAAGCACATATTTTGCAAATAAGAAACATCCATTTGGCCGCATGATGTGGATAGTAAGAAGTGGGCTATATTAGTTTAAAAATTAATTTTTCCAGTTGGTCCTGCCCTTTTTGGGGGGCAGTGGGGTGTTGTCCTAAGATTCGTAACAGAGAGCTATTGTTTTCCTTTTCCAAAAGACATTTTTCAGAGCTGGAAACTGACCCCAGCTTTCTGAAACTGAAGTTCCTGCTCTTGCTTTCCTGATTCGTGTCCTGTCTGGCATCAGCGAGCACAGCAGCAGTGCAGCCAGCAGGAGAACTGGTGGCGAAAGAGGGTGCAGAAGCTGTCTCGCAGGGACCTGACTTCCTGCTGCCATAAGAAAACGGCAATAAAATGATATCTACAAGGCTGGCAGAAGCCTGTTTAGAAAACTCTTTGCATATATCTGCCTTTGAACTCTGCTTGTAACCTGTAACGGAAGAGAAGGCAATGGATGCTTTTAATCATCTCATTAGCTAGCTCTGATGATTCTGTGAGTGTCTATAAATACAGTGTAATTCTGGAAAATTAAGCAGGCGTCTTAAGTGTGCTGTGCTAACAGTGATAAAACAGCAGGCTGGTTATTTCTGATTAATTTTCTGTGTAATTGTGACATTGTGTTTCCTCCGACTCAGAGCTGTTCCTTCCAGAAAAGGTCTGTAGTCTTCAGGCCACGTTTGAGATGTACAGAAACGAAAGCGGAAAATGTCTCTTGGATGTGTGCTTTGCTGTAAGAAATGCAACTTTTTGGTTTTCAACTTCGTTGTGTGATTTCTGACAGCGTACCTCATAGCCACGTACTAACTTGTTCTGCGTTTAGCTGAGTGGGAGCTCAGTTTCACGGCGGGAGCGCCTGTTCTTTCTCCCCTCCAGCAGCATGTCTGACTAAATAGTCCGAGTCGGAGCTGAGGAGCTCACAGATTTTATTTTTCTATCTTCAAAATTAATTCTCAAAAAAATTAGCTTAACAACAATACTGCAGACTGTTATCTGGCATTAGCATCATGTCTAGGGGGAGAATTCTTCTAATCCACCATCTGCTGGGAGACGAACAGCTCCTTTTCTGAGTTGCATCAAAATCTTCTGCAGGGGGGAGGATGCTCGCAGCAGGAGTTGTGGGAAGCTAGCAGGTCACCTCTTGAAGTAACAACAGCAGCAAGTGTCTGTGCTGGGTCAGAGTTTCTCCCAGGTTTAACTTAAACATGCCTGTTAATTCAAAAACACCTTTTTTTTTTCCATCAAGTGTTTGCTTCTCAGTGTAACTATATTTACATAAATGTTTTCAGTAACAGTGGTTTAAAACATACGTATTGTTTCCCTTTCTGTTAGTTACGGGCAGTAATACCTGCAAATTCATCAGCTCTTCCTCGTGGCAGAGCACCTGCAAATAGCAAAACTAAGTGCTCCTTACCTTGGGCAGCTTTAATTTGCTTTCAGAACAAATGAGCTACTACCAGCTTACAGGAATGATTTCAGCATGTTTCAGTGTAACCGATAAATGAATATTACCACTACTATTTTGTCTTAAAGGCTGTGGCTTGTCAGTTGCCCTGAAATAACAGCAAGCAACGCAGTAAGTACTTTGTTGATAGTAAGGACATTTTTACTCACAAAGCTTACCCAGGAAAGTATGCATCTCTTTGGTTTGAGATGGCGTTTCTGCTGACAGTTGTGAGTTAGGTCTGGTCTGCTGCAAGATCTATCTACATCTAATTGCTTTCTTCTAGAAACTGTTGACATATGAAAAAACAACTAAAGATTGTAGATAAATACATATTAATTTTGATAACATTTCACATATGGTAGCTTCCCATAGTTTATTTACTGTTCTTGCAGTTGTGAATTAGTATATTTTGTTTTTAACCAATTTGTTTTTAACCTTCTTTAGCCATCTACTTATTCCATGTCTCGCCCTATGAAGAGCTACATTTGTAGGGAACTGAGCAATCTAGAAAATTTGACTTTGGTGGATGTTCTAAGGATGCAAAAATAAAGGTTCCCACTGGGCTTTACCCTCTCTTTCCTTTCACACTTACTTTGTAAAAGACTGTTTCGCTATATCATTATCCCTAGAAATCTGATGGTCTGTAATTGCTAGCTGGTATTGTATGTTCACTTTCTGCTTGTTAATAGTTCATCTCCTAATGGGCAAATATTTACATTGCATGTGTCACAGCTCCTTCAGTTTGTCTTGCTGTGTAGAAGCCACGAGCTGAGCCCGTCTTGGAGTATGAGCTACTTCTGCCTCAGAACAGGGGCACTGCCAGGGCATGACAAATGTCAAGTCTGCAGGGCTTCGCACTACTCAGAAAGCAGAAAATTCATGTAAATGTACTTCCCACCTACGGAGCCCCTTTATGAGGACGTCCAGAGAGCAAGTCTTTCTTTAAGGAATTAATAGCTATAACTAAGCAGGTTGGCTGCTTTATATTTATACATCGGTAAAGAGCTAATGCTTTTTCTCACAGTCTGTCATGCCTCTCTTCAAATAAAAGATCTTTTCATTATTGTGATTATCTTTTTTTTAGTTATTAGCGTACAGATTCAGTTTTATTGAGAAGTGCAGTAAATATCACTAGAGGAGAAGTGATGACTTGAGCATAGGTTCGCTCCCACCGAAGCTATTGCACCAGTCCTCGCTGAAAGCACTGCAGCTCAACTAGGAGCAAGGACGGGTCTTAGCTAATCTGGGCAGGTTGAGAAAGCCGAAGTGTGTCAGTGCTCCCTCTGGGATTAGAATGGAAAAAAGAATATTTAAAGAATCAGAAAAACTAACAGGTTGCAGAACTTGTGAAATATCACCTGAAACTTCTCCGTAGCTTACTCGGGTGCTTTGCTCGACAAGAGGTTTATGCTTGTGCCAGGCTCTGGGTCTGTAACACAAGCATTCTCTTCCCTACAAACCCGGGTGAGACACCGAAGTAATTTCCTCGAGACAGAATTTTGAAGAAGTATGTATGTGTTTTGAAGACAGAACGTGTGAGGATGGTAAAGAATGAGCTTATTAGTCAACTGTATCACCTTACTAGGTTGGCAAAAACACTGAAGTCTTTGAAAGGAATCTACTTCTGTTTGCTCAGGTAACGCAACATAGAGATCACTGTGATAGCTCTTTGTTTTCTAGATCCTGAATGAAAGGGCAGCGAAGGTATTGCATGTGTTAAAATTTCTTTGCCCTATTCATTTAAGAAATCCTGAGCACCACAAATCAAAATTAGGAGGCTGAATTGTTTGTTTTGTTTACCTGTTTCAGAAAGGTGTGGGAAAAATTATTGATGTTTTCCTCTGAATCCAACGATATTGGGCTTTGATAGCTCTTCACTGCTTATTTTTGAAATGGTACAGAAATTTACTTTCCGGGATGACCAAATTCACCAAGTAATTTCTTTGGTCTGTTCAGGTGGCTGCAATTAACCCAAACCATCCACTTGCTCAAATGCCTTTGCCTCCATCCATGAAAAACTGCATTCAGCTGGCAGCATGTGAAGCTAATGAATTGCTACCTATGATCCCCGATCTGCCAGCCGACCTTTTCACATCATGCCTTACTACGCCAATCAAAATTGCTCTGAGATGGTAAGTACCGTCCCCATTATTGAAGGCAAGTGCATAATTTGTGTATTTTGTCTGTTGAAATGATAGATTATTTTTTTTTAAGCCAAATGCTTTATCTAACCTAAATTTTCTCTGCAGTATTCAATTACAGGATTTGAACTATGCATTTGGGATAGCATTTTATTAATCAGAACTAGAAAGGTGAAAAAATTATCTTCTACATATTACATTTTAGATTCCAGCTCAGTATCTAGGTTTGCTCAGATTAAGGGATTTACTGTTCTGGGAGTTAAATATCGGCTTCTTCAGAGAGCCGAAATATTACACAGTACAATACAACTCTTTGCAAATTGCCCTTCATACAAATCATATTCCAAATATTGCTGTTGCAGTAAATAATGCAGTAGCGTTAAATAATGCTGTAGTGAAAGAAATCAAGCGATAAACTAAAGAAAGATGTTACAGAATGGCATACCAAGTTAATTGGGCAGAAAGATACAAAAGCCTGCTGGAGATAGCAGGAGCTTTCAAAGAACAATGTTGTTCCCCGACAACAGGGAGGATCACAAACAGTTGTGGTGCCAGCTGAGGACACGGTGTGAGAAATCCAGTATGTCCCCCCAGGTACATGGCTCCATTGATTCATTCCTATCAGCACATTTCACTTGATCTTCTTAAGGTTATTTGTAGTCCAGAACAAAAAGCTCCAGGTCCCTCGCTAGACTAGGTTAGAACAGGCAGAAGCATACAGACGTCGCAGACAATGGTAAACAGCTGAGTCACTGCATCTTCAAGAGTTCCTTGGCTTTTGGAGATACTCGTAGTAACTTACAATGCTTACGCTTGCTTTGACTTCTACAAACAGAGTTAATTTGACCAGTTTCTGGCGTAGATACATAGTGCCTTTGGACAGGTACCCTTTGCTTGTAAACATTGGCTAAAGTCTTTGATAATAATAAGTCTTTGATAAGTCTTTCATGACTCATGGCAAAAAGCTTCAGAGGCATGAGGAATATCTTAGGGGGAAGGTTTTAAGAGAGCTAATGAGAAAATGGTTTTCCAACCCAGGTGTCAGGGACACGGAGTCTGACGTTATGGGAGGCTAGGCTAGAGTTTGTGCCAGGGAATGACAAACCTCTGAACAAGCTAGGCAGCTATGTACTCCGCTCATAGCTTTACAATCTTTTTCATATTACTTTTTGCTTTTTCTACTGTAAAAATGAATCATGATGTTGTTTTTCTAAAATAGCAGTCCAGTTGCAATACTAGTCACTCATCAAAACTCACAAGTGAGCACCTCCAGACGTGCAAGGGACTGAGCCTGATGAGGCAGAGACATTTAATCTCTCCAAATCCTGAGGGAATGGTGTGCTTCTCCTCTGGGAGAGGGGAAGGGCAGGAGTAGGCTGCCTTCCAATCCAGCTGTTAGCTGACAGCTCTTCACCACCCAGGTGACTGCCGTGACTGGGAGCCTTGCTTGTACGCCCATCTCCACGCTGATGTGCTGGTGGTAGGACAGTCCTGAACTCCGCTGCATGGAAATTCTCGAGCTGCCTGCAAAAATTCTTCTCTTTAGAAGCTGAGGAAATCACTATGCAGCAAAATTCCTTTAGGGGAACTTTTAGAAATGCTGTGTTACGTAACCAGGAAAATACAGTTCTGCTGTGGGACTGCTTTTGTCGTATGGTCACTATCACATCGCTGCTGTCCAAGCAGCGTGGTGTGAAGGAATTACAGGTTTGTTTCTGCTGGTTTTAATCCATGGAGACTTTGAAATCTAAGTGAACGTTCCGCCTGGTTTGTGGAAGGCTAGCCACAGGTGACAGTGAATGCGACTTGGCAAATACAACGGCTGTAGCTTTTTTCTTTAAAGAAAAAAACATTATTTGAATGGAGTGCAAGACCAATAAACAAAAAACAGTGAAGGATCCAGCCTATAGAGGTTTGAGTTCAAGTTCTAGGGAGAATGTTTTCATTGAAACTCCATGGTGATGTGGAGAGAAGAATTAAATGCTATACGGGTTGTCTGAACTGAGGCTTGTAATTATTCTGAATAACTCAGTATTGTGCATGTGAGTTAAATCAGAACCATGAAGATACAGCGTTATTGCTTAATTGTTGTTGTTCTCACTATTTCGTAAATCTTTATGGGAATCCGTAGTATGGGCTGTGATCCTGTTGAAGCTTAACTGGTTTGTAGCAAACCGAAACTTCTTAAGAGTGAGAACTCTTGGCATTGAGACTTCAGTGTCCTCCTTCTCCTGTGATACAGAGCTGTGTTCTGGTTCATGCCATCGTTAACGTGGAAATGCTAAGGCTCTGTAAGGGTTGTTTCTGTTGGAGGGAAGGCTCCTCCAAACATTAAACCTGCTTACGCGACAGTGTTTAATGCACAGTTTATATATATTGAGAAAGGTGTTTTGGATATTATGGTCTGTTCAGGAGGTTTCTGTTGCTTCATCTCCATGGGAACGTGGCTGACGGGTGATCAGGGCAGGCTGCTGAGCAGAGCTACGCCTGGCAGAAGGGTGAGATATTTGGGGTTGTCTCGTTTGCTTGACAGGAAATGTAAAAATGCTGTTCAGGTAAAGGGTTTAAAACTGTTAACCTCAGCTCTTCTTGGTGTTGATGCTGGTGGGTGCCATGCTAACTCCTGCTTAGTGAGACATTTCCTACTACCTAATGATTATGTGTATTACTTATTGCACATAAAAAAAAATTGCTCTTTACTCTGAAGATCACACTCCCTTTATATTCGCTATTGATTGGCATTATTACGGTTGTGTTTTTATCCATGCAAATTCTGTAAATAGGAGCTTGCTTGCAGAGCATTGTTATTCACTGCTGTTAAACGTAATAGAGGCAAAGCCAGACTCCACTCCAACTTTCCAGTTGTTCAGTGCAAACTGTGCACTGAAGCAGGCAGGGAACCAAAAATAAAGATGTACGCCTTTGTCATTAAAACTACTCTTTTAATTCAGTCAGGCCCTTTTATTAAAGTTGATCAAGAACCCTACGGAATTCCGTCTGAAATATAACATTTTTGCAATTCCAGACTGACAGGCTAATGAGGTTTCATATATGGAATTTATGGGCAAATGAAAGCTGGGTGAATAAATTCCTGTACATCCCATTTTGTGTTCTGTATTTTGAGTAAACTGATACACAAAATCACTTATTAAATGGGGTTTTCAGATGCATCCACTTCAGCCTTATTTCAGGGAAAGAAAAATTGATGTCAGCAAGAGAAATGCAGGTCAATTGTGTCCTTCTGAATGTAGTGCACAAAACTCTTAATAAAACCGTCTGACAATTTCAGGAATCTAGTGTATAAGTTCGGGCTAACTTTGTACTGGTTGCCTTCCTGTGTAGTGACTGTTGAGAGCTGATATTCCAAATGTATGTTGCAACTATATATAAGGTAAGCTTAAAGATAAGACATATGGATCATTAATATTGACCGAACTAACCAGGAAGGAGACCCAGCTGTTGCAGAAACAGGCAGAAATTAATATCCAGTTGGTGCATTGTTTTGAGCAGCAGATCTATGTCTCATGCACTGTCTAAAGTAAAAAGGCAACTCTGTTGGGAGCTGTGATCAGCGGTGTGTCATATGCTTATGTTATTGCCAGTCCCTTATCGCATAAACAAGCTGCATGTATATTGTCACAATTTTACACATCGGGGAGAAGGCTGTGCTTGTCTAAATTGTCTGAAGGACCCACTCGTGTAAAGGCTACAGGGCTCCTGAAAAGTGCTGGGACACCCCTCACCCTACCCTCCCCGCCCCCCAAACCAAATATATATATATATATATATATATATAATATATATATATTGGGGGCTCAGACTTAGGAGGTTTAGATATGCAGCTTTGTACATTGGAACCCAAATATAACAAGTTTGTAAATGCCTGGCAAAAAGCTCTTGACTTGTGACAGCTGATTTTATGTTGGGTCAGGTAAACATTTTTTTTCCAGTGCATTTATTTTGCATTTCTGCTTTAACATTTTTGAGGTTAACTGGACTAATCTGTCTCAGAGTTAAAGAAACTAAATTGAGTTTCAAAATATTCCTGTTATCTACACAGAATCTGGTTGAATATTGTTATGTGTATTTCTGCTTTTCTTTATTGCTTGGCATTCATGCAGCTCTAGCATATCTTGCCTGATGATTGTGGTGAGGACACCAACCATTCACTTGAGACATCACGTTTAGAGCCTTGGAGTGTTGAAAGGGGGGTTGCAGATACAGGATGAGGAACATTCTGTTTACAAGTACATTTTCTTGGCAGTTGCTGGTTGCTAGAGAGGAAATGCAGATAGTCTGTTACTGGTTAAATGGGGTTTTAATGAACTAATCTTTTTCAAAATTTTCATAGCAATGGTGGCGATTTTTAAAAGAAATACTCTAGCAGTCAAGTATATACAAAAGCAGTAAGCACTTGCTGCTTCACTCTCATTCAGGTAAATACCAAAGAGATCTGTGGTGAGGGCAGAAAGGGTGCTTTTCACTAAGTCTAATGTGATCTGGTTTTATGTCCTTAACTTTGAGGATCCAAGGGCTTGACCGAAATAGCTGAGATCTAAGCTTATTTACATCTCGCCTACAGTGCAGCTCCCTACGGAAGTGCTAAGTGACAGCTGTGCAACACATTTAGTATGTGAAAATGTCTGTTTATACTTGACCCTCAAAGGTGTGCACATCTCGCTGTTACCAGGCATTTCCTACAATTTCTGCGTTTCTTACGTGTCCTGACTGTCCGTATGTAGGGGGGAAGCTTTCTGCTGCTTAGTCCAACCAGCTGTAATCAAAAGCTTTGTGGTTAGGAGAAATCCTTGCAAAAAGGAAGCAAATGTATTTGTTTGCCCTGTGGCCAATGCACTCTGCTGCCACACAAGATCCTGCTCATCAGTTGTGGGTCTCTTGGTGCGTGGCCCGGAGGAGGCTGGCTGTGCCGCACAGGGCTAGCGAGCTCATCCTTCTTTGACACTGTGTCTTGCAACAGCTTGCAGCTCCATCGTATTAATCTATGAGCTTGTAAAATATTGCTGAGTGAGGTTAGGTCAAATCATAACTCAGATGAGAGGCTTCCAAAGTAAATACAAAATACCGTGTGACATGTTGATAGGTGGAACCGTTCTTTCTTTATAGAAAACAAATGTGTAGCAGTCCAAAGTTGTGCTGGCTCTGTTTTAATCCTTTCAGATATGTCATAATGTAGAAGCATTGAGCAGAAAAGTTAGAAAGTGTTTTGGCATCCACAGTCTACAGGGAGACTCCAATCTGATTCCAATAACCTAATTCTGCTGTGCTGAAATCTGCTTGCAGTTTTTGTTCGGCAGCAGTGTTTCCCTGCGTGGTTCTGTAATGCAATGTCACAAGATTTTTATGTTTTAAAAGATTGTATAGAGGTTTCACTGTAGCATTCATAGATAGTTTTATGACTTTTTTTTTTTTAATTGAGGGATAGCATGTGCATCAGAAAAGCAGCCTAGAGACCACTTAGGTTTTCAGAGCTCATCCCTGTTCTTGGCAATAATGGATATCCTGCAGGCAATGGATACCGCAAGGAGAACTGGAGGGTCCTCAGGGTTTCAAGAATGAGCTATGCACAGCTTGATCTCCAAAGAAGTAATTGCTGTAAATTGTAACCTTTGCCCTTTGCTAGGGAAGAGCCTTTTGGATGAGGATATGGTGGTGAAAGGAGGGACACTTGGTGCAGTAACTCCAGCTGCTGCTGGACGTGGGGAGGTTTACCAGGACATCAACCCCCCCAGTACCGCCCAGCCTGCAGAGCCTTGTGTTCCAGCGCAGGGTGAAGTGTAGGGGTTAAACATCGACTTGTTAGGCTGGTGGGTCGGGTCAGATCTTCCTTAAACAGCAGATAACAGATTTCTGAAACGCTGGGGAAGTGGGCTGGGAACGTAGTGGTATCACCGAGGAAGTCACTTCTCAAATGAATTAGCTGCTTTTTCTTCCCAGAACTATTGCTTTCTGATTCTGCTCCCTGGGCCACAAAGCAAATGCCCAGGAGCTTTGGAGGAGGGAGGCAGGCAGTGGGAAGCCGGGCTGGCGGTCGTGCAGTCTTCCCACGTGTGCCTGGGTTTAGCTGCCGATGGGATTTCTAGTGCAGCAAACGCTCGTGCTAACGGGCTTTGTGTCTTCTGGAGCCGGCGTTTCTGAAGTAGCGGTATTTGCGATGCTGAGGAAGTGGAGTCAGCATTTTTTTTAATTAAATAACTGAGGTGCTTGAACTTGACACATCCCTCTCGGTGTCTGCCTCTCTCGCTTGCCCTGCGTGCCGTGCCAGCCCTCTCCAGGGAAGCCCGGCCCGCACTGATCATTATTCTGGGAGCGTGCTCCTGCCTCCTCAGCGCTGCCGTCCTGCGCTCCCGAGGGACCGTGCTGGGTGACTGTGAACCCTTTTCCCTCCGCTGTGCCGTGGAAAACTTGTCACCGTGACAGTTCCAACGTCCCAGGTTTGACACCTGATGATGGAAATCGTCGCATAATCATGAGTGTGACAAAAATTGAGGGCCTTGTTCGACTCTTATTATGCTGTGGCAAAGTTTTCTACCCAAACGCTATTTTAAAAGCAGAAACACTGTAATAAAGAAACCTCCTTCCACATTCTCTCCGCTGAACCTTGTCATTAAATATTCAATTTGTATGTTTTATTTTTATTCTCTCTTCCACAGGTTTTGTATGCAGAAGAGTGTCAGACTGGTGCCAGGAGTCACACTGGATTTGATAGAGAAGTAAGCCAAATTTTATGATTTTTTTTTTCCTGTTGCTCAATCTCCTGGTTATTTCTAGCATTTCTCCTGTTTGTCTGAGAGGAAATTTCTTCAGAAAGCTTTCCGCAGAGTCCCTCCGTGCCGAATTTGTCATTCCTTGTCCTACCACATGCATTTGGGGCCTAGGCCACAGGGGTGGGCGCTGCGGGGGGGACCGGGGTGCCCGAGCCACGCTGGTCGCAGCTCTCCTGCACTGGGCCCGATCCGGCCTGGGGAATGGGAGCTGTGGGCACGGGTCACGGCCCAGGGGTCCTGTGCTGAGCAGCCACACGTGGCTGGTCCTGGCGTGCTCCAGCCGCAGCTCTGACAGCAAGGATGTGCTCGTGGGCTGTACGCCCCACAGCACCAAACCCAACACAAGCAGAACAACGCTTACCACTTCTCATTTCATCGCAGTGCTGTCCTATTATGCTTTGTCTGATCGTGTTATGTTTCAGACTTAGCACCATTGAAATGTGCTATAATCCTTTTACCCAAACAGTATTTGAGCATAATTACTGGTTCTCAGGCAGCTGAGGCAAACCAATTAGGTAGAAAACTGTTCTTAAATCTACTTCAGTTTATACCAACAAGCTAGCCTTTGAAATAATAATTGCCCACTGTAGTCCCTGCTGGGTTTTAAGATTTTTATTTTTTTAATGGGAAACATGTTCTTAAAGTCAGGGCAGTAGATGCAGGCATTCTAACTCCTTGCAGATTATTTTTTAATATCCTATTCTTGGAACTTTAATAAGCACACACAAACTGGCAGTGATTAATGCAAGATCGTTCAATTTCTGAGGCATTTTGACTCTAGAAATATCATTGTCAAGATTAATTAGAACAGGCCGTATGTCTACACTTCTGACACATGGATGTCCACAGTCCAGTTATCTTTTGTCTGAGATGAAAACTGTAGAATTGAAGGGCATCCTGAAAGGGGTTAGGAGAGCAGGAACCTGGATAATAAGTGTGTACTCAAAACAGAAATACATTATCATACTTTCTTGTTTTTTCTAATAAGCTTCTGTATGGTGTAACGGAGCGCAGCAATCATTCATTGCTCGTGCTGCCAATAGCAAATGATCTCTTACAGAAAATCATGAGGGTAAGGTTGCATTAGCTAAAATTTCTTGTTCAGGTTTTGCTTTAGTAAATCATTCCCTCGAGTAACTTCCATGCTTTACGTTCAGAGGAGGTTAAAGGTGCTTCTCAATGCCATTAGTTCTTCCACAATATGTATTTTGGAGAAGACAGGCTTATCAGTATTATCTAGGTCTTTAATCATGCTGATTTTATGTGTGAAAATGTGATCATCTTATCTCAGTTGGGGAAACTAAGTACTGATTCTTGTAAAACTGCATTTCAGGGCACTAATCTTACCAAAATAAAAATCTTTTTCAACTTTCAAGAATAGACACAAGACTTGTAACAGTGACAAGCAGATGCATAGGTATAGGCGGTATTTATTTCTTGAGTTCAGTTGTTTGTTGCCTTAATGCAGTACCTGGTTATTCAGGCCACGTATCCAGAGGCTGCTGAACTGGGATCTAGATAAAGTTGTTTCCAGGTCCGGGCCAGCATGCTCACAATGACAGATTGTTTTAGAAACCATTTTAGGGAGCTTATTTGAAGAAATAGAGAAGACCTCACCTCATTTTATGTAATAAAAAGGACAATGCACGAAAGTCAGAAATTTCTGTAAACAACTAAACGAATTAATTTATTTCGTTGGAGCTGTTGTGCATTCTCAGTATGCCTCGTATCTTGGGGCTGTGCTGAGTTTTCAGGTTCTTTCTGATTGTCACTGTTAGCTCATCACGGCTTACCCCTCAGTTGTTCCGTGCTTCCAAAGTGTTCAGTGCAGCCCTCGAACTTGTGCAGTCTGTGTGGGGCATAAAAGTCTCTACTGCTTGGTGCTTTCCTCCAAGTTACATTATGCAACTGGCAGAATGAAAAGATGAGAGGTGTTTACATAATCCTCTAGAGCATAAATGAATCTGGAAATACAGGCGTCCTGTAATGCTCCAAAAGCTGGGTGACATGTTGATATATTTCTATGCATCTGTTTTGTTTTCTGATTGTTCCGTGAAAAATAAAGCTGGCATTGCCCACCGCAGCTATCAAAGTGTTAGAGCAGTTTCCAGCTGTGTGTCGGTCTAGGAAAGGGTCCACCACTGGATTTTCTCTGAAAGCCATGAGTGAAAATGCGGTGGCTTTTGTTTGACTGTCTGTCAAGGAGATGAGAAGCAGGAAGGAAGTCCGAGGGCTTGCTTTGCCTGCGTACTCACAGGAATGCTAATGGGGTCTTGTGGTGTGGGAAGGATAAAATGGGCCTGAAGTTAAAAGTGATTTAATGGTAGAAAGGTGTGTGGTTCCCTGACCGTTGCTTAAACGGGCAGAGTGAAGGGGACGTTGTTTTGGGCAGCTCTGGCTGTGGGACACCACGGGTAAGCAGAAGTTCCTCCTGAACCAGTGGGCTCCTTATCAGTGCAGACTGAGGTCGCCTCAGGTCACTGAATAACTGTGTTCTAGAACAATGGCTGTATTGTGTTGATTATAATTAATGCATCGCTACAAGAGTGTATCTAATCAAAGAACATATGGCAAGGGTCAGGGAAAGTCTGAGCCAGGTAGCTCAGGAATCAGCTTCTCAGAACATTTGATGTACTGCTGAGGGTTAAAAGCTCTTTAAATAATAGGCTACTGAAAAAAAATATTCGGGATTCTTGTTGATTATACACAGCACCCATGGATTCTGTAGGATCACAGAATGGTCTAGGTTGGAATAGACCTTCAAAATCACCAAGTCCAAAGCTTTAAAGGCTGTCCTCATGGAAAGACTGCTGGAAATAGGTTCCTGTGGGGTTATCAGATATTTAAACCTCCTCATCATAATCTGCTGCGTATTACCAGTTGTAGAAAGCATGTTTTTTTATTGTCATCCCAAGATAGGCCTAAAATACCTCCTGGATTGCCTGTGTGTATATTGTAATTTATAGTTTAGTTCTCTTTAAAACTGGGGAAAGAGCTTATATTCTAATTAGGCTGCAGACTTTGAGATGAAATTAGTCTGCACCTTCTTTGAACGGCCCAAATTTCTAATTATCTAGGCTAAACCAGCATCCTGATGAATAAATATGTGGTGTATCCTGATGTGCATTTATATTACAGTTCTGCTGAGGTGAAGCCAAAACAATCCCTAATTTAGAAATAAAGGTCTTTGCTGGAGCCAGGCAGTAAAATGTAAAGAAAAAAAGAAGGAAAATTATGTTGGTGGAGTGCTAAGAATTTAGGAAGCTGTGGCTGCCACTTCAAGAGACCGTCTCCTGTGGCAGCACTGATGTCAGGCATGCCTACGGGCTGGGTTGGTCTTTTCTGCTCCATGGCAAGTTGTCTTGTCAGCTGTCTCAGCATAACTTACTGCGTGGCTCCTTAGCGAAAGGAACTGGTGCTCTGTTCTACCTTTAAATTTTTTTTGGAAATATCCTAGGGAGTGGTATAACTTGGTGTAGGGTGGGGATATGAAGCTGGGTACCAAGGATCGGGGTGTACGAGAACACGTTAATCTATATTGCTGCATCAGGCGCTCTCCCATGAAATCACATTCTCAAAAGAGTGAGAGCAGCATAGTATATTGCTTTCCCGGGATTTTTTCCCCAGGCCCATTTGGTACTTGGCAAAGGGAGGGAAATGTTGTCCCTTGCTGTCAGGGTTTTGTTACAAAGGACCTGGTGTGAATGTCAGCTCTGAGTCACGCAGGCAGGAGCAGCGCGGGAGAAACTTGCCTTGCTGCAGCACATGCTGTTGCCTGCTCTGAAAGCAGAGAGCCCATCTTGGGGCTGTCACTCACCAACAGAAAATCCATTTATAAAAATCACTAGAAATAATAAATTTGAGAGTAAAATTAATTTAGGTATTACGGACTGCCATGAACTAAACATTACTGATGTTTTAGTGTCTATCGAGTATCGATGGGTGATTGTTGAGTAGGAGCCAATTTAAAGATGATGTAGGAAAAACAAAATCCCAAAATATCAACAGCAAAAATAATGTAATTGGAGAAAAATGCAGAAATTTTGCTGTAATATAACAAATATCTTCTGTGCATGCCCTCAGAACTTAACTAATCAGTTGCCTTCAGAATGGTAAATTGAGGGCAGGTGATGGAGTGCAGCTGGTTACTATCATATTTTTCCAGGTGATCCCAGCTGATGTGCAATTTGAAATTAGAATTATTTAATTAACCATGCGACAGTCCAAATTCTGAAATACTGCAACCTGTTTTTTAATATTGATTTAATAATTTAAAGTTGATTTTTTTTAATGTGATTTGATTATTACTTGATTTATACTTTGAAATCTAATTCTTAGTTTGCCTTTGGATCGAATTTAGGCAGCTTTCAGCCACTTTTATTTTCTTCTGGAAAATTCAGTGCAAGGCATTAGAGTGCGTATTTCAGAATGTGTTTTGCTAAGTACTGTTTAGTCACAGCGTAACAGGGATAGTGTGCCACGCTACCTGTCTGTCATATGCGGCTTGTTAGTACATGAGTTCAGGGAGAACTTTGCTTTTGAAGATGTTATTCCAAAAAGTTTCTGTTCTTTAATAAATCTGGTTTTATTGAAATGGAGTATTTAATTTTATCACCATTGTTACAGGCTATCAGTCTCTAGTGTAGGCAAAGTCTATTGTGTATACAAACTGAAGATCACACTCAACAGGATGGTTTTCATGGCAACACCTCTTTCATATCTTTATACGGAAAGATGACGGGATTGAAAAGTAGTGTACAAAGCCTTGCAGCCCTCTCAAACAAATGATTTCAGAAGCTCAAATGTTTTGTCTTTCTCAAGTAGTTTGCCAAGGTTTCGGGCGCCCAATCCCAGCACGCCTGTGCCATTTGTGTTATTTGTGACGAGAACGTGTCTTTGAGCACAGTAGCTCTGTTGATCGTTTCTAAGCAGTTCATGCCAGTTCAAGAGATTGCCAAAGCACATATGCCGCGTGCGTTATTGTTTTACAGTTCTCTATGATACAGTCTCCCCTTTTTTTTCCTGAAAGAATGAAAACTGAAATCTACTTACAATTTTTTTCCCAAAATAAATTATGGTGAATGTCTGCAGGTACAAATCAATGCAGATGCATTTTGTTTTCTGAAGTCCAAGTATCGTATTGCGTATCTCAACGTTATATGTATTACATTACAAAAATGGAGGTAACGATGGAGCCCATCCACAGGGAAAATCTGGCATCCTTTGAAGTAAATGCTTCCCCTGTAATTAAAGTGATTCATGGGATTTTGCTAAATTTCTGACAAGGACAGTGATGTTACACCTAGCACAAGCTCTTTAGTGACCCTGACATTTTGTAGTCTTCACTTTTCACAATAGACTGCAGTGATTTAGGTCTTTGTAAAGGCGTCTGTCAGGAAGTTGATGGAAGAAGCAATTGAGAGTCCAGAGATGTTAAATTGAAGCCAGCAGCTGAGACAGCCTGCCCTTTTTTCCTTTTCTTACTCTCCCTCAAAAATAGATTTTACAAATGAAGCCTGCTTTGTCCTTACTGTCAAAGGCTCTCTGGTGATTGTCAAACCGTAATGTGAAAGGCACCAGGAGAAGTGGTACCGAGACATAACAGGGGGAAATACTTTGTGGACCTTTGCAACTTGTGGACCTTTGCAACTTTCTGGCTGTGTAGATGTATGTCCAAATAGAAATTAAAAGAAGCTTTAGTTTAGAATCATAGGACAAGTTCGAAAGAGTTCATTGTGCAAGGGATATATACTTAGTCCCCCAGACGTAATTCATCTGAAAAATGGCATTTTTATAGTGGAACTTAAAACAACCGTAGTAAAGTGACCTCTGCTCTTTAGGAGAGGTATAGCTGATGATTAAATAATAATAATAATAATTTCAAATAATTCCTTATAACTATGGTACAGAAACAGATAGATTGCTGTATTTCTCTCTTGTGATCTTCTAGTATATGTGGTGGGGTTTTTTAATATGCTGTGCTGGAGCTCTCCTAACGCGTGGGAAACCTCAGAGCTTCAGTGCAGGGAGACAGAATTCATCTGATGTGTTCAACCGATGGTCAGCTGATTCATTGTCCTACCATTAGAGTATATTTGCAGCCTGAGAGTTAAGAATCATTCTTCCGTGATCCTTGGAAGTTTAAATTTGTAATGCTCAAAGATGATCAAGATCTACTGTCATTGAATAGCACTGTGTTAAAATCCCCTCCTTCAATCATTCAATTTTTCATCTGAGTAGTACAGGCTGTCCTCTAGTTTCTGGGGTGAGAGTTTGAGTAGTCCAGTCTAGGAACAGAAAACACATTGTATTTATTTTCATCTGCCGATTTATAGTGCTGACTGTTCCAACTTTAATTGATTCCTGTGTGCAGCACAGAGAACAGCAGTGCTGCCAATTTCCTTCTAATGGCTGCTTTCTTGTTCCCGTCCAAAATCTGAAAGCTCTGGTAGGGTTTTGTGCAGTTATTGAAATGTATTGCCTTTCATTCTTGTGTTATTCCTCACTCTCTGTACCCTCACCATTAACACCTAATGCATAGGTTTTTAAAGCACTGAACAGCATTTGTCTTCACACTGCTGGAACCAGGTACCAAATCAGTATCTTCCTGAATATATATATGAGAGCAGAGAGAAAATGAACTCACCTGATGCCACGTAAGATATGCGAATGACATCCTGTTAATTTCTGCTTCTTGACTGCAGTCCCTAGTAGCTAGCTGTATTTTCTACAAATCTTGCAGCCAGTCTTAGAAAGCACAGTTGCATAGTGCAAAAATACCAAATGCATTTTAAAATCCCAAATAAAACCTATGCTATACTAATAGGTAGTCATTTTAATCCTTTCAGTGCAAAAATAAGAAGCATACCTTGTTCCCTAAGAAAGCAGATTATTCTAGTCGCAAGGACTTTCTAAGACTGGGCTGCTAGAAGCAACTTTGGCTCTCAGCCTGTCATTTCTGCTTAGCGTGATCAGTAAGATAAGTATCGATGCACAATTTGCATTTAATAAAGATAATCTAGTATGAACTGAAAGCAGAACTCTCCATCTGGTGTAAAGATTTGAACTCCACCATGAAAACGCAGTTTCTATTTCCACTGAAAACTGGCTTGAAAGTGGCCATCAAAAGGTTTAAGCTCAGCATTTGGCTTGCTAGGAAGTCTCAACAAGGAGTGCTTTGGTTTGTGGTTAATAAAATTCCAACTTAGGAAATGCTGTTATTTTGCTGCAGAGGGTGTTCTGCAATGCAAATATTTGTGTGAAAACCTCATAAGAGCAGTTGTGTGGCCTTGTGTTCCCTCTGCTTGCTCTGGGGGAATCAGTTAACAAACACTGGTTCAGAGATGTGTATTTTTCCTCTGATATCAGGACAGACAGGATTTTTTTTTATAATATGTTAATTTCTAGCTGTTTCAGAAACTGTCTTTATGCCAGGGAATGTGCTGCATGGGAAATAACGCCGCCATACATATCAGACCAATTTACCACAGACAAAGCACTTGCTCTTCATATAGATTGTCTTGATATTTTTAATATATAAAAACTTCTTGTGAGAAGCAAAAAAGCATTAGAAAGCACACCTGAGAAAGTTGCTCGGGATGGAGCCAGAAGCTGCGAGATGCTGAAGTTCACGGCCGCTTTTCTTCCTTTAAGTAACCTTGTGCGTGTGATGATTTTGAATCACGGTGGACTTTTTTGTCTGGTCTCTTAGATCACACAATGAGCGTTGGTCCTGTAGTTCCTTTGGGCCTCTTGTTATGGGTGAGCAAAGACAGTGGGAGTTCAGCGCCTGGATGAAATAAATTTGAGTGACTTTTTTCAGTCTACAAAAGCAAGGACCTCACAAGTGCCAGACCAGGCCGGTGTCTTTCTCTCCTTTGGACGTGAAGCATGCCTAGGCAGTGCCGTACCATGTCGTCAGTTCGTACTGACAAGTGAGCGGCTAATTTTGGCTACTGCAAAAAGCTTTCAGATTAAAATCTGTCTCTCCGGGGACCGCAGGCTAAACCTCTTCAGTTTCTGTCGTGTGTCGCCGGGATGCTGCAGAAGAGGGGCGTGCTGCTCTGCCTGCACTGAACGTGCTCCTGTCAGGCTGCTGTCTCCGGTGCATTGACGCTCGGAGTAAGAAATGTTAAACCCAGCGGGAACGGTCACGTTATCTGCTCTGCCCTTCTGCGTGTTTCAGGCTACAGAATTTACCTGGCTGCCCCTCAGCAGGGCCGAAATAGCTGATGCTCCTCTGAATTATGTATACCTTAAACCTTTGAAAAGCAAAGGGTCAGTTGCTCCCCTTTCTTTTACCAGTTAAACGCTCTTCTTTCTTCATCTGCTAGTGTAAAGTATTTGTTAGCAGCAGGATTTTTCCCTCTTGTGGGTGTTCATCCACAGTGTTCAAGTTGTTCCTTGGCGTAGGAATGACCTTAAATTTCTCAGTGTGACATCAATTTAATGTCGTGGGTTTTTTTTTTAGCGTTTCCTGCACCTGATATATTTTGTATGTCCCATTTTAAATGAATGCCAAAACGTGACTGCTGGGCACAGCATTCTAGTATCAGTCTCAGCAATACCAGGCAAAATCAGCTCTCCTCCGCTGCTCTGTCTTGTCCATCACGACATGCTGCTTGGCGTGCACTGACGCCAGAGATTTTGGAAGAGAGGTTAACAGCTGAACTAGGTTTTCTTAGGATCTTCTTTTAAATGCAAGTCATCTTATAGCCAAAATATGTACGTACATATTCACATATAATAATTCCTTCAAGCACGTGTGTTTTGGTACGTTTCTGAAGAATGAAGGGCCGCTAGCCAGTACAGTCACAGGAAAGGTCTTCACTGTGACACACCAAAATGTTATCTCAGCCCAGTACTACTTGTGTATATTATAATCAGCCTCTGGCTTTAAGGGAGTGTACTTAAAAGTAATTATTTATTAGATGTTCACGCAATATGCAGCTCTTTTATCCCTGTGGAATCAGTAGCTGGTCCTCTGCTTTTGCTTTGAGAACTGTATGAATATTTCAGCTTTTCGCAGGATTTGAGTTATTTTTTATTGCATAAAATCTTAAAAAAAAAAAAACCACGAAAGAACAAAAAAAACCCACCTTGCTCACTTTCAGTGAATGTCCTATGTGTTTGCAGGGACAAGAGTAGATCGCTGTTTGGAAAGCTGCCATCCCGGGTATTGATTAGTGCCACTTTTTTCTACTTTAAAAATATTTAATACAATTAGCCATTGGATTCCTCAGCATTTTTAGTACCTTACTGCACCACAAATAGACTCCAGATATGTACTGCTGACAAGAATTTGGTATTTTTAGCGTTGACACTGCACTCCCTATTTGCAGCCTGGGCCGACAGGCACGCTGACCAGATGGAGGAAGGCCGCACGGTCCCGTGGTGACGGAGCAGCTGGCGGCAGCGCCGACAGTGCCTGCTGCTTGCTTCCCTCGCACGCTGCGCGAACAGTCCTCTGACTCTTCTAGGAGAAGGAATTCATCCTCTTCAGGAGGAAAAGAAAAATAGAGCACAGTAGAAAGAAACAATATTTTCTTATGTTATATCTTTTAGACATGCAGGTACTGCCATGACACAAGTGATTAAATTATAGTGACTATACACAGCATTTAGAGTAGCACTACACTGAAACCTGGGCTAAGTAAATAGTTTTCTCTAAACAGGGACCAAGTCTTGCACATAGCCAGCATGAGGGTAAAATGTGCTGCCTTGGTTTCTGCTGTGGCTTTGCTGTGGGAGGGCTCCAGAATGCAGCATTCAAGCAGCATTTTGCTTTCTTCATTAGGAGGTGCTTGTCAACGGCATCTTTTTCACTCACAGCTCAGTGATGCCTGTTTACAGAGCTCACAAAGAACGTGCCTTTTGCTGGCACCTTTCTGTGAAGCGGTATGTTAACCTTAAATTCAGTTAAGGAACTGGCATTCAGTTGACTGATCTCTGTGAATGCCAAGGTGTTCATCAGAAAGGTCTTAGCTGCAGATAATGTCTCCCATTTGAAATGAAAAGCCGCTGATTATGCTTAATAACTTTATGCTTAACAACCCTTTAATCAAGATACTACGTGTGCATCTGTGTACAGCACTGATGGCCATGCAGTGAATCCCTAGCTAAATTCACAATGTCAAGTTTTCAAGGAGCGTACAGGGTGGCAAACTCTGTGCCTTTGTAGGAAACAGCAAACGTGCCCCCCAGGTCTAGTAATTAATCTTACAAGCCACTTTGTACATAATATATTTTGAAAAAGGACAGTTTGTCTAGCAATATTAATTCTTGCTTTAACTATTTTGATTACGATACTGCTGTTACCTACTTGATCACATTAAATAGGTGCTCTACGAAAGAAGTAGATAAAGATTTCATTTGTTGCAGCATCTCGCTTCAGGAAACCTCTTAAGTGGTAAAAGGTTGGGGGGGGGAACCTTTTGGCACTAGGAGAATTAAAGTTCTGGAATATGGTCTTCCACGTGCCTTGACTGAAGCTTAGAGGTGTGTGTGTGTGTATGTGTATTAAAACAAACAAACAAACAAAAGGTATGTATATTTAAACAAAAAAAAAAAAAAAGGAAACCTGCTTATCCCTCCCTTCCTCTCCTCCCCCGTAGGATTCCTGGAAGACTGAATGACAGGAGAACTCCCCTGGGAGAGCTGAACTGGATCTTCACAGCCATCACAGACACCATTGCGTGGAACGTCTTGCCTAGAGGTAGGACTCAGGCAGGTGAATCAAGTTTTCATCAGCAGTGATCGTTACTTATTCAAAGTAGGATGAAGAATTAGATAAATGAGACACTGAAATAAGGAGAAAATTAAAGCCTGATATTGAAAGAGCAGATCAGATGTGATCTTAAGGCTAGTTAAATTCTTTGTATTCATTCTTCTCTATCAGAAGAATTTTGGTAACATGATGAATAGAAACAGGAAAAGACTTCCCAGTGCTAACATGATTCCTTTACCTTGAATAATTTTCTTACTGTATTTGGAAAGAGCAATCTATTTTCTTCCAGCTTTTGTTAGTATCATGCATAACATTGTTGTTTTTTCCCTCTTTGCTGGTAAGACAGTCTGTCTTTAGCATGAGTAACTTCATCCCGTTTTTCTCCACCTGTTCTGCTCTGAATTCATTCTTCTGGAGCACAAGTGGCCGAATTTGTACTGGAATAAAATATTAACATGTTTTTATCATTGAAGTGATTTTTACTTATTACCTAGAGCACTCAAGTTAAACAGATGTGTATGTAGTAACTCATGCAATCTCTTGACAGACCTTTTCCAGAAGCTCTTCCGGCAAGACCTGCTTGTGGCCAGTTTATTTCGTAACTTTCTCTTGGCAGAAAGAATTATGAGATCTTACAACTGTACCCCGGTCAGCAGCCCTCGTCTACCTCCAACGTACATGCATGCGATGTGGTAAGTCGCACAGCCTTGCTACAAAGGCTGAGTGCCGATGCCTTAAGGAGATTTCAGGAGCTGTACTCAGGAAAGATTGGTACTACTTAAATCTACACAGTGCTTTACTGATTAAGTCACTGGATCAGAAGTGAAAGAGCATGTGGCAGTGTTAATACCCACCTCCAAATGTATGTCTTTGTGCATACATAATTGTAATGTAATTCTGTAATACGGAAGCTTCAGTTCAGCTATATAATCTTTTATTCCAAACAGAAAGGAAGTGGGGCATCTGCTACCTTTATTTTCACAAAGCAAAGCCAGTCACCTGTAATTGCAAAGGGTGGGAAGAGCTGGGGTCCAAGGGAAACATTCTTACCTTCTGTTGTAGAAGAATCTTTTTTTACTGCAGAGTTCATCTACTGTCAGTGTTGCTTTTAAGACGATTAACATAAATGGAGGTGGTGCTGTTATGGAAAACCTCTTAAATGTGGTTTTGGCTATCAAACAAATTAATTAAATGCTTACTTTGATGCTAGAAGAGTACAAAATCTGGCTAGCTACAAACTGGTAGAGTCAAGCTAATGTAGTTCTTGTAGGAGAAAATGATAGCTGTGTAACTTGCTAAAAGGCTAATAAAATGACAGCTATAGGTGAGTGGGCTTAATGTGCCTGTAGTTTCAAAATCCTTTTGATAAGTTTCCTCCATAAAAATGTGGAAGAAAATAAATGTAGAGGAGATATGGAGTGATGACGATCAATACAAAACTGATAGCAACATCACCAATTTAAATGATGTTGAATGTTTTCTCTAAGGAATGTAGGCAAGGTAACAGAGAGCCCCAGTAGCATCTGCAGGTGCAAGCAATCAACGAGGAGGCATTTGCTGGTAATACAAAGTTGTTTTAATAATTGAAAAACATGGAGATGGTAGGATAGACTTTGGATGGATTTCTTTGCAAATTGGATAGCCTTGCTGAATGTGTTGTGTGTTTGTATGTGGCGAAGTTCTTAAGTGCTTTGAATCACCAACTTTTGAGGAAAATCATTTCAGTCACTTATAAATATGGAGAGTTGTTTTATCATTGCGTAGCATGAGGCACTGGGAGATTTGGGAGTGAAAGGAGTAGAAGAAAACCTGAGAGTTCCTTTGGTGTCTTTCAGATAATCTTACAGCTCTACTGGGCAGAGCTTGAGCCATGGAACCGTGCATTCACAGTCGCAGTAGAACAAGACATGTTTTTGCTGAAATTTTGAAATGAATACAGTCAATTTCCTGAGTTATTTTTAGTTTGCTTATTGCCAGCATATTAAAAACCTATGTTTCTGGTTCCTAATGAGCATATAAGTCATGCTTATTGCCAGTGTACTAAAAGCCTGTATTTCTTGTTTCCTATGGAGTATTTGACTTGGTGTTGCTGTCTGGGTGCTGAAACACAGGAATAGAGCTCAGAAGACCTGGATCCCATTCTGTGTCTCTCACGGACCTGCGCGGTAACGTGGTGGATTCTAGAGAGGCATTCTTCTCTCGTCTCGTAGTTCTCCTTGTGAGAAATGGAGATGAAAATACCTTTGTAACGCCCTTCAGACCATACCAGGGGATAATGGCATAGTTGCTGTTTTTTAGGATTTATGGGAAGAAGAAATTACTCAGGAAAGGTCCCATGTGCAAGGCTTTCCTCCTTGTGAATACCAAACACTAGCAAAGGAAAAATCAAGTGCGCAGAGAATCTCCTGATGCATTTTTTTCAGTGTCCTAAAAAAAAGGTGCCATTTGAATCAAATCCAGGAAAGGAGAAAATTCCACTTTTTCAGAGGTGGCTCAGTTCATTATTATGGACGTTCAGAGAAGACAGATTTAGAAACTAATTTAGGCCTCAGTTAAATACTTTCTAAAAATAATCCTCTGCACTTTACCTGTCGCCTTTCATTCAGTACTTTTCTATCGGATTCCAGATCTGAAACCTCCAAACCCATTTTGTTATTTAGATAAACTAAATAATGTGACTGGGAGGAGGGGAGACTTGGCCAGATGGGCGTTGACAAGAACCGAAACTTTGGAGTGATTTGATGATCGCCTTGAAAGTTGCTGCTTTGTTAAGTGCTGGAGACTGCATGGATGATGCAGCAACTTTCTGCAGGTTGTTGTTTTATGGAGACCTTCTCACAGGGATTTTGTCGTGTCCCATCTCACACCCCCCCCCCCTCCGTGTCAGACTGAATATTTTGGGGAGTGAGGTGAGTCCTGGCTGCTGTGTTGTCAGCAGGTTTGATCTGCAAAAGGCAGACAAGAGCCTCCAGGGTTCTCTCCTTCGGCGTTACGGATGCATAATGAATGCAGATACCGTCTCTGCAGAGTGCCAGGCAGTGCTCCTCAAGGACCTGACTTCAGACTTTAAGGGGCTTCCCCACACCTCATCGAGTTCCTCCTCTCTTCTGTGCTTTCTGCGTGGTGTTTGTGTTAGTGCCTCCTATCTTTCACTGCTCCCTTGTAACCCTGATCCTGTGCGCACCGGGTACGTGCTCCTGACTCGGGTTTTGTTTTATTGCTTGCAGCTTAGACGGTGGTTTGAAGTGTAGCTTCTCCAGCACATATTTGCATATATCCGCTCTTCCGTTATCCTCTGGGTGCCAGTCTGGCTTCCCGGACTTTGCTGCTCCATTCGCAGTGTTCGCAGAGCATTGCCAAGTTTCTCTCCTGAGAATAAAAATGGGATCTGCATGTAGACCCGATTCGTGTCCCAGCAGAAGGCTGACTGGAGAAGCAAACTACCATTGTGTTAGTATATTGTTTTGCACCGTGTTTTGCAGCAAAGTCATAAGTCAATGCCAGCGTTGCACTGGAAGCAGTAACACACGGTCTCTTCTGAACTTCCCATATGCTGCCCTGATCTCCCTCCTTACCTCAGGAGCAGCAGTGAGTTTGCCCTCGTGGTGCTCTGCACCGGCCTTGCAGTTCTCGCCGTTACTGGCAGGAGCTATGAAATGTTTTTTTCTGCTTGACTGAAGCATCGATTTGCCTTATGAATAATTATGCCTGCCCCTCTTCTGAAGTTCAATCTGGACCATTTGCTCTATTTTTGCTTACCTTTGGGCTTGTTTGATAATTTTGCCGAAGTCACATGTCTTGAGAGTCTTGCACAGGTGTAATAGTGTCTCTCTTTTTAGTCCTTTTGAAAACAGTTTTTTAAAATTGTGACCAATTAAATCATCATTCTATGCAATTGCTTTGGGAGACCACTGCTGCCTGTTTTGTTAATTGTCCTTTTTACTTAAACAACTGGTGAAAAGTGAAAGCTTAATTTTTGAGGGAAAATTTGACCCACAAATTATCTGTCCTTATATTTCACCAAGAAGGGCATCACATTTAGGAATCAGGAGAGCTGATCTCTGTGACCTGGTCCTGCTCGGTAGGCCCTGACGTGCTGCTTCATTCCTCTGTGTCTGTCCTTGGTTGGCTTGTTCTGTTTTACCTGCTTTAGGTGTAAACCCTTCCAGGCATGGGCTGATTGTATCTGTATGGTGCCTGCTACTGTAGGTTCTGGTATTAATATTAATATATATTGATTGACTGGCTGAGCTATGCAACTTCGAGAGTTGTTTTGTCTGTTGTGCAGTACAAATAGGAGGCCTGATGCTCTGTCAGCATCTTGGTCTCTGTTGTGATGGATTATGGTTTATACATTACTGCTGTTGGCAGCAAGTTATATTCATGGCCTTTGGATAGACCCAATAATGTATTTAGAAATATGTCCTAACATAGGACATATATTAAAAACAAAGTACCTTAATTACACTGTGGAAGAACTATGATTTGTCCATAATAGAAATATTGCAATAGTATATAAACCAAGCATGAAATTCCAGTTGAAAGAAAGTCATAATATACTGCAAATAAAATACACTTGAAATTCTAGCTGAAAGGGAAGTCATAATACAGCAACCCAATTACAGGTGAGAGAGGAACTGGAGTCTTTGTGGGGGAGTTGCCAAGTAGATGCAGGTCTGCTCGCTGATTTCGCAGAGAAATGAGCCTCGGTTTGGCTGCACAGAAAAGTCTTAGCATCTCGGCAAGAATAACGTGGTGGTCTGAAAGGGTATTTGGAACTGTTCGGCATTTGAATAATTAGATTAATTCAGATTACACTGTTGATTTAACCAGGTATTTTGTGTGTCTGTGTTAGTCCACTGGTGGTTCCTAGAAATGTTAAAAACTACAGATAGCTCAATGGAGAGAAATGTAGGACAAACGTAGCAAAGCGTGTGCTTTAAGTTGCAGCTAGAGTGAGGGAATGCACTGGTAGAAGGGTTTTGTAGTTGTGCCAAATATTCATAGCAATAAATATATATGTATTTCAAAAATAGCTGTCTGAGCATCTTCCCAGCTGTCTTCCCCTAAAGCAGGCTTAGGGAGTTCACAGTGTCACTGTGAAGCAGGTGAACTTAGGCTGAAATCTGAAAATTCCATCAAACAGGGTATGTTGTTGAGTTGTACTTGCAGAAAAAACATAGAAAATCTTGTCCGACGTATTTGATACGGCGTGAAATATTTAACAGTTCCAGAAATACAAACTGTGAGCAGTTACCCTGATGCCTGAGCCCCTAGACTACAGATGGCTTCAGCTTCTCCTTAGCTGCTCCTTAGCAGTAAGAAATACTATTTTTCACTAATACTATGTGCAGTGCAATATAATACAAGCTACTCCCAGAAAAAGACAGAATGCCAGAAGATGTCAATAATACTTCATTAAAAAAAAAAAAAGTGACATGGGCGTTAAAAGGATTAGACACTGACTCAGAAAATTTTAGTTGAATGTGAGAAAATCTGCCTTCATGCCCTGCCAGCTAATATAGCACATGTGGGTGAAGAAAGACTAAAGCACATCTCTAACCATGTTTCATTTATGTTGCTGAAGTATTACTGTGGGCTCCCATTTCTGAATGTTTCATGGATTTGCACAATAAAACGGTCATTGAGCAAAGCTGGCGTTCGCGGCCTTCTGTTCCTTGTGTACAAGTCCAAACTTTGCAGCACCCTGGGGGAAACAAAGTGAAGGCAGCTGGATGAATTAGCGTTAAGTTAATAAAAGTTTAAACAGTCCTAGTGTAATGAAGTTGGTATTGGGGAAGGGGGAGAGATGGAGTCTGGGGGCACGCAAAGGGGGACTTTGTGCTGAAGGGCTAAGAAATACTGACGCTGAAATGAAAAGACGTATTTCTATCTTGAAAGGAGAGAGTTAATGACTGGATTCAGAGCTCTCTCCCTGTTTAATTTTTATTGTGGAATTATGAAAGAGTAACGTTTTTTCATTTTTCCTTTTCGTGTATTCAGAAATGCTGTATCCTTTCCCAGGATGATAGCTGGCACCTTGCCTTTTGAGTACCTTGTTGAACAGTGCGGATCGGTGCGGGCATCGCTGGCTTGTGCTCTGTACAGGCTGTTGTCTCTATTGCTCTGCAATGGGGACATGCGGTTGTTGGGAGAGTGCAATAGCGAGGGAGGGAAGGACAACGCTGCGGTATTACCCAGCTCTTGGAGCTAATGTAGTGAAAACAAATCTTCCACAGCACTTTGCAAACAGTAATCTCCACAAAGAAGGAAGAGAGGTAGCAATCTCTTGGGCTGGCTTTCATAAATCACTTCTAGGACACGATGCCACCCATCCTTGTTCCCCTGCTGCTCCCTAATTTATCTCCTGTTTGTGTGCTAAAGCGTAGTATTAGTTCAGAGAGCATATCTACAAATTGCCTACCTTTCTAGTTCCCTTTGGCATATTGAAACAGTCAATCACTTCTCCTACTACCCATCGCCAGCAGGCATTATTTGCACCGTGACTGTATCAAGCAGTTTTCCCCTTCTGTTTTTCTCCACATACTCAGTGGCACCAGTCCTCTACCATTCTTTCGTGGCTTGTTTTGAATCTTTTAATTACTGTAATGCCCATTTAAAAGCAGTCATTTATTCTGCCAATGCAGTGAGTTAGCTGAGTGACAACTCATTCATGAATTATGCAGCCTAAAGTCTAGCAAGCAACGTGTAGCTGTTCTTCTAGGAGTCGGAAATAGCGTGGTGTGTACTTCAGGCAAAACTGTTGTTTACTCATGTGTCTCGTTGGGTGGGCAGGTTTTCTGTCTTGTTTCTTACAGAGAGGAAGCAGAAATGGCATGTTGGGCTACTTTGGAAAGGCTGGAGAATCATTTTAAGCAGTTGAATTGATGAGAGTTTCTTAAGCAGTTGATGTTAATCAGTAGGTCTCTAGACTGTGATGAGCAGTAACGTTAAGGTTTTATGTCGGTGGTTACACTCTTTTAAAAGATTGAATAACATTAGCTATGTGGCCACATTGATTTTTAATGGCCTGTTTTTTGAAGCATAAAAAGAGATTTTGTTTTAATCTGCTAAAAGCTCTTTTTAAATTTTGGTTTGTTCTTTCTGATAACATTTAAAACCTTTGAGAATTGACCTTGCAGGGCTGCTTTAGACATTTTTATAGCAGTATTAGTGCCTCTTACCTAAAATGACTTTGAGGAGCTCAGCATCTTAGTTCCGTGCCTCTGCAGTGTAACGACCCACGCAGAACCCTTTTATAGGCAGCCACTGTAAGACCAGTTGTCTCTGATCTCTAAGCCCTTTTCCTCCCTCCTAGTAAAACTTGCCTCAAAAGGCGGTGTGTATTGGCATATTCTAAAGTCTGAGAGAATTTCTCCAGGTGATACTGCCCATTCCTCCAAGTACCTGAAAGTCAGGAATATCCATTCTTTGCTTGAAGCAAAATTATCTTTATAATTGTACCAATTGACTTCCTCAACGAGGAATGAACATATCTCATCAGTTCTGTGTAAGCATTTTGTCTCCGGTATGGGACTTTACTGAGCACGTGGGAAGCATTTGTTGCCTGCGCTTTGATTGTCTCTTGACTACCTCTTAATTATATTGGCAGCATATTGTCAAGTGGAAGGCAAACGCTGTGAAGCAGAGGGACAAGGTCTGGGACAGCTAAAACGAGCTGCATCTCTTGAATCCATAGAAAAATGCAAGAGCCTTGTAGTTTATTTTTCTATCTAATTGGAGAGGTTGTTTTTAGCTGAGAACAGCTGCCAGTTAGGCTAATGGGATAGATTTCACTCGGTAATTCTGATGGGAGGATTTGTTTGACTTGCAACAGGGTGATTTAAGAACTTACTAGAGCAGGTAACTGAAATGCACTGTATTGATTATCACCTCTGGCCTTATGTCTGCAGGCGTTGCTAGGAGAAGAAAAACGGCTTAGCCTATTGAGGTTAACACATGATGGCCACAAGTCATTAAAGAACAAATGTGTCTGGAGAGTAAATCAGTTTCTTTTGTTTAAGAAACCCACGAGGTGGTGGTTTAACTTGCTAGCCTCTCAGAGTGCATAAATTCATGTGTTAAAATGAAAAGAGCATGGGATGTCTATGGTTAGAGTGGGGATAATGGTTTCTTGGGTAAAAAGTACCCATTTCACATTTTTAGAGGTGTTTCAGGAACTTTGGAGACCAAATCCATTCATTTTAGTTTGGTCCTCTTTTAGTTTGACTGTGAGCATTTTGAAGCAGAGCAGTACCACGTTGCATTTGCACTCAGTCTACCACAACAGCTTCCCTGGCCACTGTACGTAGTTTATGTGCTGTTAGTATTATAGATCACAATACTTTAGCTATTATGTAGTACTGCGGATAAGTGTAAAACCAGAACTCTTCAAACATTTCCTATTCTTCTGGCTTAGTGTACATCCCTCCATCCTTAGGGTGAGTCACATGGAGGAACTTTTTGTAAAGAAGGTTGCCGTGCAAAACCAGCCCAGAGTTAGATTGCTGGAGACTGAGTTCCTTTTCTCAGTGATATGTACAAAGACAGTGCCTGCGTCGAGGATGCTGAAAAGGAGAGTTAGAGCAGCGGTGTAGGTATATCCCCGTGGTACGGGTTGGAGGGCTTGTCAGCAGGACTACATCTTCCCGACCTGTTCTGATGTGACTTGAATACAGAGCAAGCTAGGCCTTGGACGCATACAGGGAGGTGTGTGCTGAAGGATTATGGCTTGGAGCTAATCTAGGATTGAGATCATTTTTCTAATTTAAAAAAAGTCATCCATTTTTGCATGAGAACAGATATATAATAACACTTAATTCACTCGTGCTTCTCCGTGCATTACAGAGAGGAGCAGTTTATGTGAACTTCAGCTAGAGGTATTGTTACCTTGCTCACATTGGTGGGGCAGCATGCCATGATGCTGCACTAGACCTCCTCAGTGCCTCTGAATAGTTTTCATGCATCATAACTGCCTTTAGAAAGGGAATATTAAGCATTGCTAAGCCACTACGACAGCATTGCTTTGTCATTTTCTTGTATGATACTGCTTATGGATAACTAGTAATGACTTTTTCCTCTTTCACTGTTTTGTCTAGGCAAGCATGGGACCTTGCGGTTGATATTTGCCTTTCCCAATTACCTACAATTATAGAGGAAGGAACTGCATTTAGGGTAAGTTACATAATATATTGAAATGTTGTGTCCCGGCATAACCTGTTATTTGAAACCTCAGTTCAGCACTTCACTTTTGCTTTTTTTAATTTGAATTGTTGCAATTTAGTGGTTTATATTTTTGGAAAACTGTAGATCTAGATTCACCTCACTTAGAAGAATAGATTTAAAATAAACTTTAGAATCTTCACTGTTGTATATGTCTGACTTAACCCATACTGAATTCAAGCACCTGTTTCCGTAGGTGCATTTGCATGAAATATATATAGTTTGTGTGTGCCATGATGCCTTTTCAATGTAAAATACCATAAAAAAGACATCTACTAAATGATAGTTTTCTGGTTTTAAAAGTTGGTGAGGAAGAAATTCCTACCAGTAGAAATAGTGTTTGAGACCTGACTTTCAAAATTTCAGAGCACTCAATCACAACTAACAGTATTGCTACACACACACACACACAAAATGCCAGCATGATTTTTGTAATGAAAGACTTCAGCTTCACACAATGCAAAAATTAGGTCTTAGTGAAGGTATTTTCAAGTAAACGTGAAATAGAGGAGATTGAGCATATGTCCAAAGCCTTTTCTTACTCATAGTGCCACTAATATGAGTCACTGTATGGTTTTTTTT
Organism: Anser anser; assembly: GCF_964211835.1. Classification (NCBI taxonomy): domain Eukaryota; kingdom Metazoa; phylum Chordata; class Aves; order Anseriformes; family Anatidae; genus Anser; species Anser anser. The sequence continues at coordinate 14,560,880 of NC_139740.1, read as the reverse complement.
TTCCATTTTATTTGGTAGCAGAGAGCAGAAAGGTAAAGTTTTTAATATTGCATTTGGCTTAAGTTCCTCTAGTCAGTATAGATTTTTCTTGATATTCCTTTGATATTTTATGGATGGAAACCTTTAAATAACAGTTACTGTAGAACCTCAGATGCCTATTCCGCCATGACGTTCTCACAGATTCTGGATTGTGAATTCCATTAAAGTCACTTAAAAAAAATCCATATCCGGATATGGAATATTCATATCCAATTATAGCCAGCGTCCTATCTCCCAGTTTGGATTTGCTGCGGAAAGTGTACCCAAAGAGATTCCATAAATGGCTGACCATCTCCATGTTAACAGGAGCAAAGTTTCAGGGTTTTCTGGAATGCTTTTGTGGTCAAATTGGTTCAGAACTGAAAAAAACCTGCCGTAGCTGGATTTTTATTTTTTTATTTTATTTTTTTTAAAAATGTGTTTTTAAATTGAATTACTATTCCCATTGAAACAACCACCAAAAAGAAAACCAGACGTCTGCTTTGTGTCTTTCTTCACAACCAGCACTTGTATTTTATTTGTTACCAAACTTTAGAAGATTTTCTGGCTGTGATTGCCAGTGGTCTCTGAAGACCGGAGTACAGGAGGAGAACTGTTAACTTCTGCAGTGGTGGGGGGTTGATAAAGATGCCCTTTAATATTCTCACCCCTTTTTTCACCCACCGCATGTGCTATATTTTAATGTATACGTAAATACAACTTTTCCTCTCCTAGCCTGTTGATTTTTATCTCAGGCCTCTGACAGTGTCAGGGAGTACTTTTCTGTTGGTCTTGGACGTCATCTGGATGCTGACTGTTAAGCGAGTTGAAATCAGCAAATGTGTATTTCAGGGGTGAGAGGAGGCGAGTACTAGGGAACAGAGGAGGGATCAGCAAATAGTTATTCTCAACTAGCAACTGACACAAGATGGGGTTGTAATGGTTTATGAAGAGGTTTCTGGTCCTGAAAAATGTAATTTCTCATGTATTTTGACCAGACCTTGAGGTACGTGGGGCTCTCGGTCTGCAGTCACAGCTGGAGGAGCTGGATGCTGCACGTTCCCAAGCTGGCACTAGAAGTAAAGGCAGGAGCAAGTCCTCATCTGTGCTCGGCCTTACACTTCTATTTAAAATCCTGCCTGGTTAATACCGTGTAGCTCTGTGCCGGTTCTATAGAGAACAGTTATTAGCCTGTTGAATGTCTCTCTCTCAGACACCTACCGAACTAGCACGAAACTTGGCTGTTAGGTTGGGAGGGAGTGGAAGGGGCTTAGCTCTGTACTGTGACAAATGGTGGGGGCAGACAGACATCGCACGTCTCTGATCTATTCCTTGTGTTCTAATCAAAATTTCGCCCTCAAACCTCTTGATTTATTCCAGCGGGAGGTGGTGTATATCAGAGGAGGCTAGCTGCTGCCGGCCGGCAGTAATGCGGCGAGGAATGGTTGTTTAATGCCAGGCAGGGGAAGGGGCGCTGTGTTCCCGAGGTTGGTCGGCCTGCTCCCTACCCGGGCTGACAGAAGCGGCCGTGTCTGGGCCCGAAATGCCCGGGGAGTCACAGATCACCCGCGGCCCTTCTCTGGCCCCGCGGGCCTCTCCGGGCTGAGCGTCCAGGCTGGCCCCGAATAAAGCGATTGGTAATCTCTTTAGGGCTGTTTTGTTTCAGCAGCACAATATAAACCACGTGCTCCCGGCTTCTGCTTATTCTCCAGGTGTTCTTTGCCAGTCAGGCCTGGACAATGCGATAACCCGAGGGAGCAGAGCCAGGGGGCTAACGATGGCGGGGTGTTGTGGGCTTCTTGTGGGTTCGGGCGGGTGTAGGCCCCCTCCTCCCGTCTCTTCCTGCCCTCGATTTTTGTTTTCCCCAGCATTTCTAACTGGATGTTAGTACTTTCTAACACCTATTTCGTACTATGGGCTGTGCGAGCTACTTGGCAAAAGGAAAGGGGATGCTGCCTGGCTGACGTGCCCAAAGACACGAGAGCGCGCCGTGGAGCAGAGCTTTGGGAGTGGGTGTTGTGTCATTGACCACTCACCGCCGGTGTTCAGGGAACAGAGGTGTTCTGTGCAACTGGGCAGCCTCCTGGGGCTTGAATAAAACGTGCTGCAGAATGTCAGATCCAAGCAAACTTCCTATTTCATCAGCCAGTGATCGTCTTGTTCGGATTAACGGGTCCGAAGCTCTGAGTGATCGTGGAAACTTGGTTACAGATATTCTAAATATTTTAGGTTTTTTCCGTAGTACCTTTCGTACTATGTCTAAGCACCAAAGCACAGCTGCTAGGTATTAGCTGATGTTGGGAGTTCATCCCACTTCTGATACGTTTTTCTGCTGCCCTACTAAATGTATTAAATACTGCAGCTCTCTGCAGGTTACTTCTCTGTTCATTTACCCAGGATATCTCTGTTAGTGGGTTACCTCCAGGTAAACGTGTGGGTTCAATATTGTAAGTAAACTTACAGGTTTTTTGTTTGTCTTTAAAAATTAATTTTAATGTGCTACGGGGGTCAGAAGTGATGGATAGCTAAATAAAAGGTTTGAATTAAAAAAAAATAGAGACATCTACCTTGCAACCCAAACCAGCACATCTGAATGGCCACCTGTTTGTAGGACAGGTTTATGGCAGCCAAGGAGGAGTGAGATGTGGATGGATTCATTTTTCATTGCTGTTGGACTGCATTCACTGTGGTCTGGGCAGAGGCAGCACTGTGTGCTAAAGAAGTGAAAGTACCTCTGCAGAGCTGATAAATTGACTGCTCTGTTTGCATCTCATGTGGAAAGGGTTACCCAGATTTCCCCGAGAGCTTTTGTGATACCTTTTCCTGTTTCTCTAGTCTTTCCTTCTCCTTTTTCAAACACGTATATTGGAAAATGCAAGTATGTTTAAGGGAAATTGTATCTGATCAGCCCTTGGAAAATTTCTTCATTAAAAAACAGACCAAACAAAAATTAAACAGAATAGTTTTTGGAGACCATAAACCGTGTGAGTCCGTAGGTTCCAAAACTAGCTGCTTCACTTGTTTTAAAGCCAAACCTGCATCCATATTCTTGCTTCAACAGCACAGTCCCTTCTTTGCGGAGCAGCTGACGGCATTCCAGGTGTGGCTGACGATGGGCGTGGAGAACCGCAACCCTCCGGAGCAGCTCCCCATCGTCCTGCAGGTGAGTGCCAGGAGCTCGGCCGCCGTCCCCTCTGCGCGCGCGGCTCTCCCTGCCCGCTGAGTGCTGTGCTGCCAACCAGATGGCGTTTGGGTACAGAAATTACGTGGGCTTCTTCAGGAATAATTAGAGCTGATTGCGTGTTTGCTAGACCTGTGCGGATGAAGATAAAGTGCTTTTCTTCCCCCGTACCTTCGCTCTCTGTTGAGCATGACTTCCTGGTATCGTCCATTTGCAGCTTCAGCAGTGTCAGGCTGTGCTGCCTCCTATTTTGCTGTGAAATAGCAAGACTTTTTCACAGAGTAGCACATCTGTTTTCTCCTGTAGTTTCTCCTCATGTATGCTAGCTCTGTCATGCAGAGACTTTATCTTCTGTATGTTTTCTCAAAGTGGGTATTGCTGCAGTGTAAATGGTTTGGAAATTGCTTCTTTTTCTGTGCTGCTGGTACAGCCTGGTAAGTGTTCCCTTTAATGCGATGGTGAAATTTTGCTGCAAGAACAGAAACAAGTCTCTGAAGACCGTGCCTGGAAGGAACGTAGAGTTCTGGTAGACATTTGCTCAGACTACACAAAGTTCATTTGTAGAAAGAAGAAGTAAATCTAGCAGAAACATAACACCTCATTTCAAATCATGTTTTATAGCAAGGAAAATATGACAGTTGTTCGTCTGCTCTTGCCCTCTCCTCCTCAGATGTTTGTATTGACGGAAATATAAACCCTCATTAAGGTAGCTGTGGTCTCTTTTCTATCAGGCAGCAAAATTTAAATTCTTCCTTTTTAAAGGTACATGGTTCCAGTCATCTCTACAAGGATGTGTGATTTCTTTCACTAAATGTGAGAAGACTCACCTTCCCTCTGTTAGCTACCAACTTGTTTTGTGACTGACAGCACCATCAATCTTTGTGAGACCAAATCTTAATTTCCCTAAGCCTCCCAAGTCTCGAGAGATCAGTTGGATAAATAAATGTAAGGTTTGTCTCTGTCACTGCAATGGGAGAAGGCAGGCTTCTACTCTAGCACCAACTTTGCTGCTTTCCAGAGAATTATTTGGCACCAGAGGGCTCTGCAGGTAGCTTAACCTTGCAGTGGAATTGAGAGGTCACCTGGCGAAGGAATCTGCCTTCCTTCCTGGAGCAAAAATGAGCTAGGACAAGGTAATTATTCTTACAGTTAAGGCATACGTAGTTGTTGAGTGGGATAAGTTGGCTTGTTAACAGTTCGGAGATGCTTCGAATCAGAGAGCGACAGCTTAAGAGAGGAGAGGAACTGTGTTTCAGACCCCCCTTCGAGTGTCTTTTTGCTTTGAGCCCCTGAGAGAGCTTAAACTGCACTGCTGCAGCCTGACAAAGGTTGCTTCTGTTTTCCCATTTTAGATGTGCCCCTGGGGGAAGATAGTACTTGAGTGCCAGGGGCACGGTGCCAGCCATGCAAAGCTTGGCTTTGTCAAGGACACGGAAACGGCCCTTTGTAAATGGCCTTCTGTTGGCTTCAAGAAGTTCCAGATTCCACTTCTTGAAGTTCCAAATTCCATTTCAAATCTTGCTGTGTATGGGGCAGGTCGGACACAGGTGGCCTCCTGGTGCGGGGAGGAGAGAAGTTACGGAAGACAGCAGTCAGCATATTAAAGTGCTCGATGCTTGCGGAGGTGCCTCCTGCCATAGGATTTTTGTATCTTCACCTGGAAATCCTTTTCAGTTACATGCATTTTTTTTCCCAGCTACAATAGAATTTATGACTTTACTTTCTTTCTTTCTCTTTTTTTTTTTCCTGAAGGTCAGATAATAACACCATTGTCAAATCGGTATGCCTCCCATGTCTGCGTAAGCACCCTACATCTAATATGTTCTTTGCTGTCGTTTCAGCTCTGCCCCAGCTTCCACCATGCCCTGGTTTCTATTACTGCTTTAATCTTAAACAGCTGGCCCTGTTATTCCTGTGCTGGGCATCTTTAAAGCACACTGTTAATCGTGCCAAGTTCTGTAGTATGTTTATGGAATAGGCTGGTGCCAACTAGGGCAGGATGACCAAAATGCTTTCTCTTATGACCTATCCTGGGATCTGAGCTCGCATATTCAGAGGTGAAACAATTAGAGCAATTAACACGCCCTCCTGTGTAACCATCTTCTTCATCTGGACTTTCTCTGCACAGCTTTAGCATCTAGTGTCAGTTGTCCATGATATGAGATGTAAGCCAAGTAATTTAGTTATTTTTCAATATTAAACATGAAAAACAATTTAATTTGAATATGCAATGTGGAGAAAACATTGAGAAGGGGATGGAATTGGGGAGCTAAATCAGCGAGCTGCTTTCCCTAAGACCCATGCTGAGGGATGTTACTCATTTTAAACTGAGGATTAAATGTTGCATTCCAATATCTTACATCTGTTAAGGAGATTAAGAACTGAAAGTCTGTCTGTTAATATTTCACACCAGGGTAGGTATAAGCCAGTAAACTACCACCTCATTATCGTTGTCAGACTCCGTTTTAATGAGATTTTTATTAACGACTAATGTGACCTTTTGCTTCCCCCTTAAGTCTCTTATATTGATTTGCCAAGGAAAGCAAAGCCTCTTTTTCTTCTTCTGAGCCGTTTTGAGTACTGGCAGGCTGGTGCTTTTGCTCACCTTTGAGTCCTTCCTGCAAATGCAATCCTGTTTCTGCTTTACCGAGAAAAGGCAGTAAGCTGAGAGTATTTCAAATCTGTAGTGGCTGCTTCCATCTAGCAGGGCTGTGCTGCATAGGTACCATTGCACTTCAGAGAAATATTAACAGGGAGAGCAACTGGAGCAACGACTGGGAGCCGGAGGGTGCCTGTATTCTGTGGAAAACGTTTGCAAGTGTCTGCTGAAACTTCATGGAGGGGAGCATTGCTGGGGGGGAGCAACTCACTGGTGACGCTATTCAGTGGGGTGAAAGCTTTCAGCAGCCAGGGTTTATCCTGCTGCTTTTTCCATTCAAATCATCATTTTTGTCAAAGTTACGTGATGATCCTGAGACCCTCTTATGTTCGCAAAGAGGTTTGTTCTTTCTAGTAATAACTGTTGTCCCTTTCCTCTACAGGTTCTTCTGAGCCAGGTACATCGGCTCCGAGCTCTCGATTTGCTGGGAAGATTTTTGGACCTGGGGCCCTGGGCAGTTAGCTTGGTGCGTTTGTGTTGTGTAATGTCTTGTAAAAGTCAATTAGGCTCTCAGTGTAGGTGATAAATATAAATGGTGATTTATGGAAGGAAGATGTGGAGGATAGTCCACGGATTTGACAAATGACTGTGTTTTCTGTATTCTTCACTCATATGAAATGGAGCGAGCATCCCTAAAAGAAAAGTGGTTTATATTAATCAAGGAGGCCAAATAGCTTTTCATTTGCGTTACTACAAAGAAGAGTTCCTTAGACACGGTTGAGTGTAAAATATTGGAAGCTACAAAACAGGAAGAAATATCCAGGTCAGGTAAGGAGGTTTGTCATGTAAAATAAGTAACAACAAAAAGCACGTATGTTTATCATCCTCTCCTCTCTCAGCTTACTAGCTGCATCATTTTCTTCTCTTTTTTATCTGTTTGGTCTCTGGATTGCATAAGCTTTGTATAAGCTCCTCTGAGAGAAGGCAACTGCCTTCTGCATTTTGGAAAGTGGCTAGCACAATGCAGATAATAAATAAGAATGAAACAGGAGCAGTTAAAAGCGCTCTTGTAAATGGAGCTATTTGTTGATAATGGTGATGAAGACGAACCACCAGCTGGCAGAGAAATGGCTCTATGATGGGTCTTTTTATTGGCCTTCTTTACCTTTCATTTTCGTCTTCAAGACTCCTTCCTGCACCACCTGCAGCTCTTCACAGCCAGCTTATCCCACAGTAGTAAGAGGAAAGTATGCTTTAAAGGTGGTTTTAAGCCCTCTGGATTATAAACTTCAGTGAGGATCAGAACGTAGCTGCGGGTAAGCCACAATGGCCTTTGCCGTGGCTGTTCTGCACTTTGTGCACCACATCGGCCGTGCCACTGTGTGATGCTCAGCTCCAGTGCAGGCTTTCACAGCGCGTGGCGGGGGACCCCCCAGGAGCCCAGCTTTCCTGGCCGCGTGCCTTCCGTGCAGCTGGTACGTCCCCGAGGGAAAGTGCGATCCTTCCCGTACGGGTTCTTTACGTGGCAGTCTGGGAAGGGTGTCTGCAATCACGGTGGGATTCTCGAAGATTTAGCACATTGCGTGTCCTCCTGTGAGCAAAAAGCTTGGTAAGAAGTCTGTGTAAGTGAGAGGCCTGTTTAATTTCCAGTGGGAAGACTGTAATTATCGAGCTTTTGCAATATGTTTACTTGTGAAAGCAAATGGCCCCATCAGAGAAGAACACGACATATCATGAAGCATAAAATAGCACAGGCTGTAACGAGTAGAAGCTAGTGCTAGATTAACTCTGAGTCTCACCGGAGCAAATGAGTCTGAAAATATCTGGTGACATCCAGGATTAAAATGAGCAATAGTCAAATACACAGGGATCCCCAATTTACTAGAAGTGTGTGAAATTGTTTTGTACCAGATTTCTCATCTGTGTCATTAAATGTGCTACATCGTCACAAAACGTTCAGTTCTGCCCCTGTGCAGTGCTGCTTCTGCAAAGCTGAGGAGTTTATGAGGGTTTGCTCTTCTCTCTGGCTCTGCAGGCCCTGTCTGTCGGCATCTTCCCATACGTGCTGAAGCTACTTCAAAGTTCAGCTCGTGAGCTGAGACCACTTCTTGTCTTCATCTGGGCCAAAATTCTCGCAGTGGACAGTGTGAGTACTTCCGAATACGGCTGATCTCCGTGTTTTACAGCACTGTGCCTTTTTCCCGTTTGCTTAATCCAGTTGCTTTACAATTTAGATTTTCTCTTGAGGCACTTCAAAAGGATGCTGTATTATCTGAAGACCAGTGTATTTCTCATTCGATTATCCCACTTGTATGCAAGCTAGCTTCTGAAATCTTGGGAATGTGAAATCCCCATTAAGATACTGGCAGGCTGGACGCTTGGCTGCCCACCCCTTCATACCTGCATGAGGTGCAAGCATGCTTGCTCCATCTGTGTAAGTGCTGCAACGTCACTTTAACATGTTCCAGCTCCTGCTTCCTTCCTTGGTTCTAGGGTGCTCTAGGTGAAAGCCATTAGATCTCACCGACTGCGTCTTTGCTGGGGAAGGTAGCGCTTCTCTTGCTGAAGGAGCTTAAATGCCCCTTCACTCATGTTGGTTTTTAACACTCATATGTTCTGTCACGTCTTCGCAGGTGAGAGAACATGCACACTCTCTCCCATCCCCTCACCGTCCAGATTTGTTCATTTTAAATTGTTATCAAACTTGTTTTGTTCAAGACTGTTCCTGTCAGCTGTCAAAACAGGCTCTGGCTAGTTTTCAGACCCAGATTTTTTCTAAAAATAAAGCGAAACTGATTTTTTTGGTGACTTTAACTTAGGAGTCCTCTTCCAACTCTAATGTGATACTATCTTTGTGCACTGCTGCATTGAACATGGTTGGGGTAGAAGTATTTATCCCCCACAGAAGACAGTTTATTCCTATCACAGGTCCATGGTTCTGGTCTTCTCTACAATATTTTGTCACCTTCAGGTTAAGGTTTAAAAATGAACCCTGTTTTTTTTAAAGGTGGTCTTAACCGGAGCTCTAGCTTTTTGTTGTTGTTAGTGGTGGTTTTTTTTAAATAAATAATTGAGCAGATAAGTAATTATAGATAAAGTTGTATAGCCGTATATATGACTAGAATTTGTGGTTGCAGTTAGTTGAGCGCTTGAAAATTATTAGGAGTGCTGCACACAGTTAATTGTAGGCACAATTATAAGCTGATCTACAAGCAGTTTAGACAGCTTTATAAGTTGGATCTTGCCTATTTTGCTTTTTATTTTTATTATATCTCTTCCATTTCAGTTTGGAGAATAATACTGAATTTGTTGGAATTTTTCCCTACTGCTCATATAGCATTGTCAGGTTTAGTTTTATAAATATATTTTCATTAACATCCTAAGAGGATTTTGGAAAGCAAAGAAAATGAAAACTATTCATCTTAAAGCTACTCTTGAAAATCTTATTTTGATGCATGCCTCTCCATGGCTCACACTTCAGCCCCAGGTATGTTACAGAGTAGGCTCATGTATAATTTACGTGGGTGTCACACCATCCTTCACTGTCTCTGGTGGCAGAGCCAATCTGAGAGCGCTCTCTTCCCCCCTACCCTCTCCTGCCAGCATCAGTATTGCTCCCTTGCTCTGTTTCATTGCCCTGTTGATTTGGTAGGCCACGCTTTAAAAAACAAAACAGCAAAAATGCTTTTAAGTTCTGTGTTGGGGTTTCTTCCCATTGTTTCAATTCCCTGTCTCCCCAGATGAGTGGTGTAAGTGAGACGGGAGGAGAGGGCAGCGGCAGCAGGAAAGGGGAATGGACGTCACCGAGGCAGGGGACAGGCAGCTGCTTGAATTGCTGCACCGTAAAGGGAGCAAATACATCCTAGTGTCGGAGGCTAAAGGACTGCTGTATTGATAGTTGGCAAATGAGAAGAAAGCGGTGTCCTTCCCTCCCCTGCTGACACGAGGTTTGGCCATGTACTTTTGAAACAGTTGCAAAGATTAACAAAAAATGGTATAATCCTGGGCCTGTTTTGTGTTGTGGCCAAGTTCTCTGACATTGCACAGTCTGCTGCATTTCCTCCAGCCCCCTCTTTTCCAGAAGGTAAACACACCTGCACCGAGCGGTACCTGCACCGAGCGGTACCTGCACAGAGCGGTACCTGCACGCTGCAGAGCGAGAGGCAGGCTCCCAGGGGCGGCCACCTCGTAAGCCTCACGAGGGGGATGAAAACCCCAGGGGCATGCTCTGGGAGTGTGAAGGAAGGCAGTCGGGAGCTGGTGCTTTCCCTCGTCCTGCCGGCAGTATTGAGCTGTTAGGCAGCACGCACGCAGGGGTGAGCAGGAGGCTGCGGGGCCGCGGTTCTCACCCTGCCCCGGGCCGCGCTGCCTGGGCCAGCACAGGGTGAGCGGGTGCCACCTCCGTCACCCGGGCAGAAGCCATCGCCCAGCATCAGGGGACGTGTGCGTGTCCAGGCGTTCTGCCAGGTAATCTTCATCCCTGCCGTACCTGAGCAGCGCTGCCTCCTTCATCCACCATCCCCCGTCCGTGCACTGTGTTTGGTTTCAGGAGACCGGAGCTGATGAAATTACTTCCGTTAGGACTGGAGCTGAGCTGATGGCTCATGCCTCTTTGCCGGGGGTATGAGTGAGAACAAGTTATGTAAGACTCATGAGTGCCCTGGAGAGCAGAACATCCTGCTGAGATAATGCTGGATCAGGAAGGTGTTCTGGCGTGAGACAGCAGCGCAGTGTGCCCCACGTCCCTTCAGACAGCACCGTCCCTACTCGTGGTATGCCGTGAGGGGTTGTACCTCAGCATTAAAAACTCACAGGACAAATTAGCCATGTTATAGCAACATCGCATCTCAGAATTGTTTATGTGGTATGTAGGTGTCCTTTATAAACACGGGGGTATCTAGATTAATCTCCTTTAATTCCATGTATAATCAGATGATTTTTCATAGGATATTCATTGAGGACTTTAGTCATCTCTGCCTGAAGCCTGCTGGAGTATTTCTAGACAGTCCACCTGCAGAGCTGCATAACAAGTGATGGTTCAAAGTTGTCTCCTGTAGGTATCTGGCAGGTATAGGTTGGTGTAGGAGTTGTATTATGTGCTGCCACGTGTTATAGATGGCTATAAAACTTGCAAATGCAGTTTAGGTCAAGATTTTGCCACATGCTACATTGATAACATTTGGTAAACAACACCATCGAAATTTGAAATACTTGCATTTAAACAGAAAAAAATCCTTCCTCTTGTAATTAAGGATTATAATCAGAAATTTAAGCAAGACAAAAAAAAATGCAAACCTATGCATAAAACAATGCTGAAAAGAAGTAAATATTACTAAAATGGGATAGCAAAGAAAAACTTCGTAACACCTGAAATAATTGTCTGAAGACAATAGAAAACAAACATTTGTCCTACTTTTTGAAGGAATAGAGTAACACAAATTTTGTAGATGTGACCTTTGGTAGCAGGATTGTGACTACTAACTCATCTCTTATGATTAACACAAATATTCAAGTTAAGTGTTCCATGAAGATGATTTGCTGCCCACGTAGGGCAGTGATCGGGATCCCCACAGCTGTGGCAATGCTGCTGAATTCCAGGAACTTGTGAGATTTCTAGAGACAAGTTACACAGCACACATGTCGTTTCAGGGAGGAAGAAGAAATCTGTGCTCTGTGGCTTGTTTTGGTCATGTTGTGTTGTTATTCACAAGAATCACTGCTTATTCTTTGAAGAGGTGTTACTGATGTTGGCTTTCCATATTGTTCAATAGGATCTAAACAGGGAGGATTTGAGTAAGTGCGTTGGCTTTATTAAAGCTGCTTCTCTCCCTCGAGCCTCAGGTGATGGAGCAACAGTGGCAGCACAATAATGTAGTGTAAAGACGGGCATCTTCTCTTTGCTGGTGTCTGTTTGCCTACATTGCAGCTAAGAGATTTTTTTTTTCTGAGGAGTTAAAAGCGTTCATGCTGAGAATGGAGGGTGGAGGGGGGGAAGCCTATTTTTTGTGCAGCGTTACACAAAAGTCAGGGAAGCCTCTCGTAGCTGCAGCATGGCATCAATTCATTCCCTCTGCTTATTTGGTCTGCCAAAATAGCGTCTTTACTCCCTTCAGCAATAAAATATTCTCTTGCATCTCTGTCTTGCCATCCCCTCTCCTTTCAACAGTTAGTTCCCTCCTTCACCTCCTATGCCTGATAAAAAATACATGATTCTGTCTCTGGCATAAAGCATACAATAGAACCACTGTCACAAGGGAAATTGAATGCCAAGCCAGTTTTTACTCCCTTAAATTTTCACTTTAGTAGTATGCATTCTCTCGGTTTGACCCTGATATGTCATACATGAAGCCTGAGCTGGCATGTTAGCACAAAGAGGCACAGGAAGAAGTTCTTGGTGTACGCTGAGCTGTTGAATCAGGGCCATGTGCTTCACTGCTGATGCTGCCCTAGAAAACCTGCATTCTCCTCCCTGCAGGGCTTACCAGGCAGCGGAGTTACTCTGCAGGCTTCGACTGCGTGTAGCAGGAGATCGTGTTGTTATGTGCTGCTGTTATACCAATGCAGGACACGTCAGCACTTGACCAAATAATGCGGAGATTAGTCGTGTGTGTGCGATGAGTTGAAATCTTCTTGGCAAAACACAGCCTCACCCAGGTGGGGATTGCACAATATAGGGGATGAATAACTCCTTCGCCATCCCCTTGCAGGTTTACTGGTAATAGCTCAGTGACGTGGGTCACTGTAAAAGAAACACGTGCTAGGTTTATTCAGTGCTGCTGTCTCCAAGAGTTGTCCTGCTTGTAAAGACGGTCCTTTAACGTTCACGTAGACACCTCGCATCCTGGCTGCAGGGCTGAACTGGAAGGCTGCACCTTCCATAACTGGGCAGGGGGTGAGGAACACGAGAAGGGTGACATGCCAGACTCACCTCGAAGCTTCCCCGGCTCCGCAGCCCTGTAGATCAGACTGGGGCCAGCCTGGGGGAAGAGGCACCCGGGGGCTTTGGCAGCGTCCCAGTGCTGGGCAGCCAGATGTGCCCACCAAGGCAAACTGCTCGCTGGGACGTTGGTAGCTGGCCTGTAGCCGTAATGTCCTCTGAGAGGCAAGGTCAGGGCCTTTACCCCCGTACCCGGGGACCATTACAGATTTGACCAGGATTTCACACCCGTTATGCAGATATCCAACTGAACAGCTAGAAGAAAGTGAGCAGCAATTAGCAGCAAATCTGATCTGTGGTAAGCCAATTGCCAGGGCATGGGAATGGAAGTCAGGTGGAGAAGTAGACCAGAAGCTTTAGGAAGACCTTGTCCTACAGAATTCTTATTTTGCTATATGTAAAACAAACAAACAAACAAAAAACCCCTACTTTTAATCAGATTCCTCCTTGGTTTTGTCTTTGATGGCTCTCAGACACTGGCATAGGTGTAATGTGGGGCAGAGATGTCAAATTTAACTGTTCCTCGGTAGGTGGTCATACTTTTGGTTACTGTTTCTGTCACTTTTGTGGCTGGCACAAGGCTCCTTGCTGTCGTTACCGCTCTTCCCTGCTGTCCCTTCTGAGGGGCGGTTTGCTCGTGGCCCTGATGGAGGGGGTGCTCTCTCCTTTGCTTCTCACATGAAAACTGGACTTGAGAAAAATGGTTAAGACATGAAATATGCATACATCATTGGAAGAAAAAATACTTTTATGTCAGTGTACTCATTGTTTTTTTTTCCCTTGTCTCTGTCTCATTTTTCAGTCATGCCAAGCTGACCTTGTGAAGGACAACGGTCACAAGTATTTCCTTTCAGTTTTGGCAGATCCTTATATGCCAGTAAGGACAAGTCATCTTTATTCAGACTCTTCTAGCATTTGCTTAGCTTGTCGGGGCTTATATGTCGCTGTTCTGATGCAGCTGGTGCTCAGGTGGGGCTGCCTCCCAGCTCCAGCTGCGGTGAGACCTGCTGCTCTGCTGCAGTCAGAGCTGAGCTGTGGAGTCAGTGACCGGGGAACTAAAAATGCTAGTGCCAAGTTGCATGATGGAGACAGCCAAACCAAACGAGGATTTGCAAACTTGTGTAAAGTTATTTAAGCCCAGATTACTCAGGGGTGAAGATGGGAGATGTGGGCTTCTGGGGGCTAGGTGCAGAGGCAGACCAATTTCACTGTAACTTTCGTAATTCATTCTGCAGAAGTTTTTTTGTGTGGTTTCCTGTAATGAATATTTGTATGCCTCCTCCAGAACAATACACGGAGGTTGGTTGGGAGGATCATATTGGCAGCCTGAGGATACAAGTTTATCAAGTGTCTGAGGTGTATGACAGGGCTGGATGACAAGAAAATTCCAGTTCCCTCTCCTCTCTCTTGCTCTTTTAATGAGATTGTTCTGAGTGCAGTTTCTATCGCATGTTTCAGAAAGTGTGGAATATAGTTGTTCTCTGACCTGTTTTCTAGATAACAATTAGTTGTATATTGTTTTAAGGCTGAACACAGGACAATGACTGCTTTTATTCTGGCTGTAATTGTTAACAACTACAACACAGGACAGGTGAGTCCCAACAACCTTTTTCCTTTCATTGTCTCTCCTATTTGTTCTCTGCACTGTGCCTTTCCTTTGATAAAAATGTCCCGGCTTGCATTAATGCACTGCCCTGAACAGGAGAACTGAAATAGAAGATCGCTTTACATTATTTTTTGGTGGAATAAAAGAAAAATTATCCTGGAGGTGTGACAAACACATTATGGACGCAGCACCTGGAAGCGGAGGTTAAGGACACAAGCCACTGAGCAACCACCCCTCCAGGCAGTACACTGACACGCTGTCAAAGAAATAGTGCCTGGTTCCTGTCGAGTGGAAACTTGATGGCTGTGATAAAGTTCTTGGGAAGAGTGTATGGAATGAGCCATAAACCTTAGGGCTCTGACAGCTGCAAGGAGTATTTCCAAAGAGGAAAAAACAAGCTTTAAATAATACAGAAAGTATTTCTAATGCTGAACTATTTAGCTAGCTATAACAGCGTGTAGTTGACCTTCCCTTCATGCTCCTTCCAAATGGTATTTTGGAACAAAATTAGTATATGACCAAAGAATAATTATTTTCTCTTGCTTTCCTGTCTATTTCAGAAATAATCTTCTTTGTTGATGATGCGATGGGAAGATGTCAACCAAAATAAATTGCATTGATTTGTGTTTTAGGAAGCCTGCCTTCAAGGAAACCTGATTGCTATTTGCCTGGAACAGTTAAACGATCCACATCCTCTTCTGCGTCAATGGGTAGCCATTTGTTTAGGACGTATTTGGCAGAACTTTGACTCAGCCAGGTGGTGTGGTGTGAGAGACAGCGCTCATGAAAAGCTCTACAGTCTCCTCTCTGATCCAATCCCAGAGGTAAAAATCCAACTTTTTAAATAAACACCAGCCAAGTTGTCAGGATTCTGAAAGCAGGCTGCAGAAGTACTCATAAAACCAGGGCCTTCAAGAGCTTCATGATTGTGTCTGGTTCAAAGAAAGATCTTATCTCCCTGTTTCTTCACGATGGTTCAAATCATACAAGCCCTGTGAGAGAAGCAACTAAAGAAATGCAGGGGCTGTTCCTACAGCCCAGAAGTCTCGAAATCTTGGAGCTGGCGATAGGAGACACCACCTTTTTTTGCTTCTTGGCATATCAGAGGCATTTTAAAAATGTGGTCCCAAAGCTCACTGTGTGTTTCAAAAAACCCTCTAATCTTTTTTATCTGAGTATAAAAACTGTTCTCCTCCCGGTATGTGTGAAAGTACATCTTTAATTGAATGTGTTTTACCCTTGTGGCCAACTCTCCAAGAGAGAAGAGATTCTTGTGCGGAGCATGACTGTGATTGACAGAGCCTGTCAGACCCCAGTGAAATTACATTGCGTGTGGGAGAAGTAAGCCTGGAGATAAACGCCATTGCTGACTTGCAGTGATTAAAGATTGGATTCCCTTTTACATTCAGTCTTTCTGTCCTGTATCCTCTATCTCCTTTCTCTTGCCTAATCTTTCCCCCATTTTATAAATCGTATTTATTCAGTGATCACGTTTACCTGTCTTTACAACACATCTGCAGCTCTGTTTGGGGAGCTAGAGTGATCATTTCTGCTTTGTGAAGCACATTCTGCACTCACTGATTATACTGTATCCACACTGTTTTCAGTCTGCCAAGGCAAGCTGTAAGTTTACCAAGCCATCTGATCCCTCTGTTCTTTGTGTGATCTGGCAAAATTTGCCCAGATTTGAGCTGCTATCTTTTCTCTTTTCCCATTTTCTGCTACCTTTTTGTATGCCCTTATCTGAAGACTGTAGTTCAGCGCTGTTATTAAAGAGATCCACATGCCAACAGTAACTCCCAGTGTACCTTATTCCTATTAATTAATATTCTATGCAGTGTCACCTGGAAAAATCACCCAGGGGACGGTCACCGAGTATTCTGGGAAATTAAATGTACTCCTTCATCTGTGAATACTTAAAACTCAGTGCTTTGATGAACCTGTTTTGGTTCTTAGTCTCTGTGGGCGTCCGTTTAGCCCTCACTATTTACCTGACACAGTAGCCTCGGTTTCCAGAGATGCCATTCGTGAGGATAAAACGTCCCAGTGGTTAAGCTCCAGGCTGGAACCAAGAGAAAAATAACAATGAATGTTTGCATCTCGCAGGTTCGCTGTGCTGCAGTCTTTGCACTGGGAACGTTTGTGGGCAACTCAGCTGAGCGGACCGACCACTCCACCACCATCGATCACAACGTGGCTATGATGTTGGCCCAGCTCATCAACGACGGGAGCCCCATGGTTAGAAAGGTAGGGAGGGGGCTGGCGGTGCAGGAGTTTGGTGGATTTGTGCTGATGAGCTCCGCACCATGCTGAATCAGAGTGCATTATTGAATAGACTTTTTATTGAATCAGACTCATTTGGAAGCATCTGGTTCGTTGTGAAGGCTTTTAACTTTGGTTCCTGCTGAGAAGCAACACGCACGCCGACCACACCGGTCGGGCAGCCTGCTCCGTGCAGGATGGCCGCGTGCAGGAGCACGCTGGGATGCTGGCTCATCTGCTTGCCCTTTTTCAGTGCACCATGTACTATGATGTTTCATTTACCATGCAATGTAAGGAGTCCACTGAAAGGAATAATATAACCAGTGTGTATTAAGTCATAGTGTCCAGTAGTTGACAAGATCATCATTCAGATCAAGGTTCTGCTTTTTAACAGTGGACCTCTGATTTAGATCATTTATTCCATTAAGCAAATGTCTAATGCAGCAGTAACAATCTCAGTTTTGTGGGCATTTTTGTATGGTGGTGTTTGTTTGTTCTTTGAATTTAAAGGGAATGCAATAATGGAGATAGGAAGGAGAGGAGTTACACTGAAGTCATTTTCAGGTGAACAAAACCCTGAGAATCCTGGCTAAGCAACTATTCCGTTAAGGCTCTTCTGTTGGTTACTGTTTTGATTGCAAAATCTTACATTACAGGATCTCAGGTTTTAAGTGAAATTGTAATCTGTTGCTAGAAACATGGAGTATGTGACGGTCCTGGGGGGCAAGAGAGGAGGGAAGTAAGAGTGCTGTGGAGAGAACATGAGAGCTTGTAAAAAGATCTGCTTGCTTTTAGAAACCATAAGGAAGGATGACAGAATGGTTCCAAGTAATACTTCAGGTCCTGGAGAATTATTTTCTGACACCATTGTAAAACAGTGGTACATTTGATGTTTTAGGTTGTTTTTGATGGGATGTAGTTTGGTGTCCTAATGCTTGCGTTTGCTTAACTGGAACATGAATACCCCGACAAGCTGTCACCAGCATTATGAGGATTCATTTTTGTTGTCTTTTCCAGCATTTATCAGTTTAATTAAAGAGAGAACCACATGTCACGCTATGTGCTCTTTGAGATTCATAAATCTCTATTTTGGAGATCAGTCCCCTGAACAGAGAACAGCACTGCCAGTTCTTCACCTCTCCTGTTTGCTCTTTCCAAACGCGTAGCAAATGCTATCCATTGGAGGGCCTGAACTTCACCATCTCTACCCTCCCTACCCCAGTAATTCAAGGTTTCTAAGTTGCACTGATGAGAACGAATTGGCTTGATCCTTTGTGGGTACGCAGCATCGTCCTCACGTTAGCTGCTGATATGGCAGGTCATTACAAGGCTGGCTGTGGGATTCAGCTTAGGGCCAAACAGCAAATAGCAATTGCTATTGGTTGTTTCTACATTTTCTTATTATTAGTCTGGATGTCCATCCAATAATATCAGTAATAATGACCATATTGTTCTGCCTTGTCCTTTCGTGTGTTATTTCTGATCTATATAACAACGAAACACCTGTTTTCTTCTGCTCTTTCCATAGGAGCTGGTGGTGGCTTTGAGTCACCTGGTGGTTCAGTATGAGAGCAACTTCTGCACCGTTGCCTTGCAGTTCATGGAAGAAGAGAAGAATTACCCTCTCCCTTCTCCAGCTGCCACAGGTTTGTGGTTTTTGTCTTTATGGGCAGGAAACTTGCAGCCCGTTAGTGCTTGAAAATGTTACTTGAGTACTTTGCCCAACACAGTGAAATTATTGCTGGTGGTGATTGGTCAAACAACACCACTGCTACAAATTTGAATGACATGGTGGGTAGCACTGTAATATATTTGTCTTGGAGAAATGTGTCCTCAGCTAAAAGATACCTATAGCACACTAGAAAGTTGTGGAGACTGAACACCTTGCCAAATTCAAAGAGATTCCCTTCAGATCAAAACTGAAGTATGGTTGGTACACAGGCTTACCAGACTTCTCTCAAATTATGTGTGAAATTTCAGCTTCGTGTTGACCTAACGGGGCTAATAAGAAGCCTTAGCACAGAACAACAAACCAGATGTATTCCTTGCTACTTTAAAGCACCAGATGAGAAGCAGTCAAGAACTTCATGTTTTGTGTCTATGGTCCCAAACTTTTGTTTTGTGTATGGCTTTATATAGGAAATGAAAAGCCCAAGTGAAGTTAATGCTGACTTCATATTTTCCTTATATTAACCTTGAAAATCATCAAAGATAATGGGACTGTTGCAACAGAAGCTTGGAGACGAGCATGTGTTGTCTCTGCAAGGAGTAGTTTAATCTCCACATTGTCTGAATAAATTAAACGTATTAGAAAATGAGCTTCTTCACATTAATCTTTTTTTGCTGCAGGAAATAATCATTATTTATAGTTTACATAGTGCTTTTTCTTATCCAGAAGGATCCCAAAGTACTTTATAAGTAGGATGCACTGGAAGCATTGCCTCAGTACCATAATGCAGCCACCTCCGTATTGAAATGAAATAGCTGTTCTGAAGTCATGATACTGTCTGTGTATTCAGGAATGAAAATGAAAAAGTTTGGGAAATTTTAATTATCCAGGTCATGGATGAAATACAAGTTGAAACCAGGTCTGAAATTTGGTCAGGAAAACAGGATTTTCATAACCCTTTATAATGAAAACATTTTCCAGAGTTTTAATGAGCAGAAGCAAGCAAATGCCATCTTCTAAATGGTGCCTGCTGTAGCAGCCTGTCCGAGCACAGTATCTGGGCAGTGGCCCAGCACCGACCTGGAGAGAAGAGTCATCATGGTCTCTCTGGGTAGCCTGTAGGCACTGGCAAGGCTCGGCTCACCTGGTTTAATTGGATGTAACAAAGTCACAGCCTAAACAACAGAGAAACATGGTCCTTACTGATTATGTTCAGGGAGGAGCCTGTCATACCTCGTTCTGTTTTAACATAATGGGCGATGGCTAAATTCTGTTCGTACTGGTAATACTTGAGTGATTTATTTGCTGGGAATCTGCCAACAGGCTATGATCTCTCTGGTTGCGTTTGTAATTGCTAAATTTTGCATCCGCAGAGGGTGGGAGTTTGACACCAGTGCGAGATGGTCCATGTACACCGAGGCTGCGGTCTGTCAGCTCTTACGGAAACATCCGAGCAGTTACCACAGCCAGGAACCTGAACAAGTCCTTGCAGAACCTCAGCCTGAATGAAGAATGTAAGAGAGATTTGAAAATTCTGTCATTTTCCTATACCACTTCTTTTCTCACCCCCATGTGCTACCGTGCAAGCTACCATGTGCAAACCAATATGAACTGAAACTAACATTTTGGCCCAAATTATCTAGCTGACAGCTCCAAGGGCTTAGATGAGGAGCACTCTCCTATTTCAATTTATTTTTACTTTTTTTGAAGTGTCTGGTGACTAAAAAGGTGTCTTCTGACTTCCTGACATACGTGGATATTTAACTGAATCATTTATGACCCCTTGGTGCTTACTCTATATTTAAATATTCCGTTTTTAAAAGGGGACTTTGTGGATTTACCTACACTTTCACAGAGGGTTGTAGAATTTGCAAATGCTGTTATGCCTGGGTAAAAATTGTTCTCTCCCCAGTTCCTGTTTAAGCATCTGTCCTCTTTTCTTTTGGCAGCGGGAAGTTCTGTTGCATTTTCTCCTGGGAATCTCAGCACCAGCAGCAGTGCTAGCAGCACCTTGGGCAGCCCTGAAAATGAAGAGTATATCCTCTCGTTTGAGACTATTGACAAGATGAGACGAGTCAGCTCTTACTCTTCTCTGAATTCACTGATAGGTGAGTAAAGACTCTCTCATCCTTTGTTCAGTGTCACCTTTCTTTACATGTTTGCACTAGCTTTTGCAGAAGGTTTGGATCTTAACTCCTCCTAGACCTCCAGCAAGACATCTCGTATCAGTAGTAATGCTACTCTTGTGTCTGGGTAAGCTATATGCAGAGAAGAGTCCCTCCTGCTCAGATGGCACTGGAAGTGAGAGCTGTTGGCTTCAGCTGTGTGCCTCACCGTGACAGGCAGCAATCCTCTTAGGAATTTGAGCACAAAAATGTAGCACATACAGGAATTTTACATCCACTGCAATTCAGTTGGATAATCAAAACAAGCACTCCCCATCCCATGGATGTAGCAGCTGGGCTCTCTGGCAATAACCCCTTCCCCTGGTTATTTTTCATGTAGGTTGTATTTCTGTACAGCACAGCCATTTTATTGTGTTACTCATACAAGGAAACCTTACCTAGCTAATTACCATGCACGTTTATATGTAAATTGTTAAAATAGGACTTAATAAAGAAGAAACCCCAGACTGAATCTCAAAGCCAGAGACTAATTATTTCACAGAAATTTGCTTTGGTGCAAAAAGTTCCATGGCTGATCCCACTGCCTCCAGGCCCTGTCCATTATTCCCTCCTGGACAGGTAGCTCTAACATCAGTAATTGCACTGAACTTTTTAACACTACTCAACAGTCCTTTTTCTCTGGGACATCTGACTCTTTGGGTAATGTACAGACCTCTGCAGAGTGAAGTGCTGTAGCACAGAAGGAAGGGAGATTTTAGTTGCATTTATGCAGTGCACAGCTGATTTGCATGTAATGCTTGATTTGCACTTCTGTAGAACAAAGGTGGTATGTTTATATTGAAGTAGTTCATTTTTTGTGTTCGCTTGTTTGTTTTTAGTAACTTTCCCAATCCTGTCTGTTTGCTACAATAGCATTGCTTTAAACTAGCTGGAGGCTGCCATTTTCCAAACAGTCTAAACCATTTTGGGATGGTAACAGACAATGTACAGAAGAGGGTTAGCTTTTGGAAGAGGCTCCTTCCAGGGAGCAGAGGAGGTGGCATGTAGCAGAGAAACAAATGTTGAGGGAAATCTGTATCTTTTTAGTCTATCAGTGTGCCTTGATCGATTCATTTCCTTTTGATTATAGGTAATGAAGTTGGGTCTTCTAAAGCATGAC
Source organism: Anser anser (assembly GCF_964211835.1). NCBI lineage: Eukaryota > Metazoa > Chordata > Aves > Anseriformes > Anatidae > Anser > Anser anser. The sequence continues at coordinate 14,539,323 of NC_139740.1, read as the reverse complement.
TGGAATGTTAGGAAATTTCTCTGTCTTAAGCTAGAGCTTGAGTTTTTCTCATTTCCACTGGTGCAAACTGGCGTCTGCTTGATGGCTTGTGCAAGACTCACAAGAGCTTTCAGCACATTTGAAAAAGAATCTAAAGATGAGCTAGAGGTGAGCGAGGGAAACTTAGGAAAACAAAAAGCAGTTCTCCAAAGCCTCCCTCATTCCTATTCAATCGGAAGAGCTCATATCCAGCTGGAAACAGCAGAGCTTACAGAAGTGTTTAAAATTCATAACTCACAGAGAATCCCATTACTTTCAGCATTTGCTTGCTGAAAGCTGGGCTTTTTTCATTTCTACCGAAGAATCACCATCCTTCAGCCTGTTCTCCCCTGGTCCCCAAGGAAAGAGTTTTCAAAATACCATCAGCTCCAGCCACCCTCAGTAGTGCTGTGGCTGCTGTGCAGCTAGCCTGGGCTCACATTAACCCTGTTGCGGGTATTTTTTTACTTGTAAGTAGCAGCTGCAGCTGGCCTGTAGCCTTCCAGAAGTGCCCTTCTGCCTTGCGGATGAAGTCCTTTCTTCAGGTTTTAGCATGCAATGAATACTGCTGTACTACCAGCAAGAATGGGGTAACTGAGAGAGGAGTCGCCTGGGTGATAGACCTGCCTTGACTGTAGAAATGTTTTGCTCTACTCTTTGTCTTCTGGGAGAATTAATGGCGATTTGGCTCTGAGGTAATGACCGTGCCAAGTATTTGAGACAGGAAGAGCAGTAAAAGGGGTGCATTGGGCACGAGTCGAATCAAACCAAAGCAGAAATCTAGTCTGTAATAATGAAAGGAGAAATTATAAACCACAGTTTAATTCTGTGTTCTGTACACAACATTCTCTAAGTTGATTCACCGATGCTCAGGGCTTTCTTCCCCTCCTGTGATTTTAGGAAGATGGTTCTTTGAAGGGTTATTCCGGATCAGTCTCTCCAGCTTATTGATATTGTGGCGATGTACTTCTTCCCGTAAACCTGAGGAAAACCTCTGGACTCTCTTTTCTGCCACTTTATAAACAACTTCCTAGCTAAGCAGCAAAATGCCGCCTTGTATGCCCCCAGAAAATGCAGCATGTACTTTTAGTCTAGGTGTGCTGTTTTCTGGCAGACCGTTCCTTGGCCAAGCAATCCTGAGTAACCAGAAGACATTTATCTCTGGCCCACGTGTCTCTAAGCTGGCAACGGCCAGTTTTTGGGTAGTCAACAAAAACATCAGTTCGGATTGGAAAATAAGCCTTGCTTCTTTTTCCATAAAACAAGTCATTAATCTTTGCCTCCTGAAATTTAAGTTTCGTTTAGTTTTAGCATAGGAAAAGAAAAGGAATTAAGATGAGGGTTTTGCGTTCCTTGAGGCTGATTATTCATATCTAAATTGCATGATTAAAGTCTTTGTCCTATGGAGACCATCACTGGAAAGATTATATTAAGGAATGATCAAAGGAGGAGGAAAAAAGGATCTTGGAGCAATGAAACGCTGGGGAGTAGTTCTCTTTTCCGGCAGGAGAAGCTGGGGATAGAAAATGTTTGCCATGTCACAGGATCCGTTCTGGAGAGCTACCTCAGAGTAACATTTACAGCCGGAGGTTGCAGTAGGGAGGATGAGGAAGGCGAGAGATGAGGTGGACAGCGAGCCACAGGGAATAAGAGCTCTGGGACAGGCAGAACGTCCTTCTCTATCACTGGGCACCACATTTAAATTCACAGTCATAAAGAGAAGTGATCGGTTAACCAGTGATACTTATAAACAGTAACTCGCATGCCGGCAAAACCCAGGGATCCGAGTGGTTTTTGGGAATGGAAGCTCGACGTGGAGGTTTTCCACCAGTTCACACTATTTGCCCTGCATTATGGAACCAGGGTGGTGGAACCTGGTGCAGCGGCCGGGGCAATGCTGCGTAGCTCAGAAAGGCAGAAAGCAGTTTGCCGTGGTATTGCTGAGGCACTGGGGAAACCAGGACGGGGAGAGAAATGCCAGGGTGTGGCAGCAGGCATCAGAGTAGCAGGGTTGGCTTTTTGTCCTTGGTTTTCTTTCTACCCTGATGTGCCACTGTTCGCCCTGGCCTCACTGACATTCTTTGCAGAAAAGGTAAGGAGATGTGGCGTGGGCTTTCCTGTTTGCTGGGACAGCCCTGGTCCCGGAGAAGTTCCTGCCCTGAGGGAACGTACCTCTTCTTGATGAGCTGCTCCTGGTTTCTGTTAAATCATTAAAAAACTCACGGTTTGCCATTTGAGTTACCACCAGGGATGGCAAGGTGAGGCATTTAAAGTGTTTTTTGCCAGTGCTGTGGATGCCCAGCTCATGTCAGCTAGGGGCTTGGCAAACAAAGGCAATACGTCCCTCCCGCTCCGTGTCACTCCTGCTCTCTCTGAGCCTTCCTCAGGGCCCTGACTTTGCAGGAGATGATTATTATTCACTGGGAGCAGCTCGCAGAAAACCAAACTTCATTGTAGCAAGGAGTAGCGAGGGAACGGCCAGTCTCAGGCTGGCTGCAGTGCTCGGGAACGCTTTTGCATTGCCCCGTGCAAAGAAACCAGCCTGCAGACTGTCAAGTCTGTGCAAGAAATATTAATTTGCCATTCCTCCAGGGAATGAGCTGCTCTTCACATTGTCAAAGTAGAGTTCAGAGAGCCATCAGAATTTCAGATGTTTTCTTCATCTGAGTAGCTCTCGCAGGACCTTTTGTGTCGCTCATGGGAAGAGGAGCGGCTTGTGGGATACAGATTTACAAATCGGGTGGGATTAGCACCGATGGGAAGCAGATAGCCGAGTCCTCAGGTACTGTTCGGTGTGAAATACTTCAGCTGTATGTTCTCATTGCATGCCAGTCCCAAACTTGCTTTTCCCTGCAGGCAGAACGCACAGAAAGCAGACCTGTCTCCGGTCCAAGGCGCGCAGCAGCGCCGGTTCAGCTATTGGTCAGTTTTTGCTGCTGTGCTGGGTGGGGAGCGGACTGCATCTTCTCCGGGAGATCAAGGCTTAAAATCACTGCAGTGATTTTTAAAGGGGATTAGAAAGAGGTCCTGTCAAAACAGAAAGAGTAAATAAAAACATTAGCATTCATTTTTGCATCCCGCGTGGTTCTGGTCTTCGTGTACTCGGTGACCAGGCTGCACGACCTCAGCCGGGTCCCTTCCTCGGGGCCACGGCGTGATGCTGGCTCTTAAATTGGACTAGGCGTTATGCATATGCAAACAAAATCAAAGTCATCGGCGATGAAATGCAATTTATTTTTGACATTCTTTGCTGAGAGAAATCATTTCGTAAATCTATACTGCAAGGTCCATTTAACTGGCTTTGAATCAGTCTGACTAATTACGGAGCTGTCTGCTTAAATTAACACCCCGTCCCCCTTGCTCTGCTCTTTGTTTGCATCTCCTGGCTATTTTTTTCATTTCAGTCCGTTATACGAAATCAAGCTGCTGTTCCTCCTGCCGCCTCTGCTGCCTTCCATTATCCCACTGACTCCGGTGCTCAAGTTTTTACAAGGGGCTGTGTCGGATGTGTCACCCGATTGAATCAGTGTAATGAACAGCCCTAACGTAGGGGGGGTGCAGCAGAAGAAAGGAGCAGTCCTCCGAGCTCCAGCTCTGAGCCTTTGTAGAAATTCCCTCTGTTCTTTTCAAAGGCTGCTGAGCGAATGAGGAATTGCAATGGCGCAGTTCTGTTTTAAATTTGTTTTTCATGACGCTTAGATGTATAAAAAATGTCGCTGGTTTTTTTTCCTTCGTGACTGCGTCATGAGTGAGCTGGTTATCAGAAAAACTGGAAAAACTGATGGGTACCTTCTTTCTCCCCCTTTCTCCCCCTCTCCTTTTACTGTCTTTGAAGGGCTTTAAAGGAAATCAGACCACTCAGATTCCCATCGGTCCTTATGTAACTGCTAGCACTGGACCAAAAGTAGGAGGCAGAGCACCGAACAGACCTCAGATGGCATTACCTGGCTACCGCTTCAGTGGCTGGGACTGTTTTTTTCCTGCCGTAGCTCGTAGCACTGCATGTCTCCTGCTGTCTCTGCTTCCCCCACCCCCTTTTCTTTTCCTTGTAGGAGTAGCTTCCAGGAGGAATGTGGCAATTGCAGAAGTGAAACCCAAATGGTCAGAAGCCCAGAAAGGACAGACAAGTGTTGTATCACCATTCCTTAAGTTTGGGAGGCCTGACCCTCTGCTGAGCAGAAACTTACTTTATTGTGTGTTGACATTTTCAAACATGGATAAAGAAATTCTGAAAAAGATGATGACTTTTGCCAGTTGTGACCAAGGGCAAAGCCTGAGGTTGGATCAGCACTGTTCTGAGTCAGTTCTGTTACCCACCCTCCCACTGTATTCACGTGTTCCTCAATGCAATACACTGTGAGCTCTGTCCCCTATAGCGTAAGCCGCGTATGACAGATCAGTGCCCTTTGACTCTGCTGCATCTGGACAGTTGTTATTGCTTTCTGGGATCATCAACTTCATCATTTTTCCTGGGCAGGTTTAACATTGTCAAGCCCCGTGTCTCACCTGCACAGGAAAGGTTAGGATTAGCTGAAGGAGTCTGTTGTATAGGTAACCCCCAGCAAACGGGCGGCACTGGGGGGTACTGCCATAAATACTTGGCTGTGAGATTTCTGCCTGAAACCCTGTAAGTAGATGCCCCTCGGAAAATTCTTTGGATGTCAGCTGAGTAGGAGAACCTTTGCTTTGCAGGCCAAATGAAGGGATGGAGCTAGATTACTTCCTTTGCGTTTTGCAGGATGCTTTGTCACCTGTTGGGGAATTTTTCTGACAGAAGAAAGATTCAATTGCCTAATGCAGATAGCCGCATGGAAGTACAGCATGCAAGCTGCTGAAGTTTGTAACTGCACGCCACTTGCATTCTTCAGCCAAAGATCAAAACTGAATTCTGTCTATTTTCTGTCGGTTTCAGTATCAGGTTTAGCAGCTATGCAAGGTGCTTGTTGAACAAGGGCCCTTTCTTTGTAACTTAACATTTTATATTTAGATGCCTACAGAAACATGAAAGGAAATGCAGTAACAGCTTGATCTGTCATTTACCATTGATTGTGACTCATCTGAAATCCCTATTTTAGTTCCCTTTTTGTTAGTGCAACCACTTTAATATTGTCCAAATGGCTCAACTCCCAAAAGAGAGTGTTGCAACTATTAAACGTTATAAGGGTTAGAAGAAAGAATAACAAATTAAAGATTCACCTAAAAGCAGCAAAATGCAATGTTCACAGAATTCTGTCGGTTGTTACAATAGCTTATTAATTTGATTTGTACTTCGAATCTGTCAGGCCCTTCTGCTGAAATACCGAACTGCAGACATTCTTATTAAATAACAAATTGGCGATTGAGGAATTGATACAAGTGTTGGTAGAAGAGGCTGAGTTAGACTTGCGGCTTCTCAAAGGTGCAGTTCTTAAAGCTTCATTTTAACATTTAGTAAACTTGTAGGATACACAGAATCCTGAACAGTCAAGCTGAGTATTAATCCTTAAAACAGCAATAAAACTAAGCGTCCGAATATAAGCCAGTAACTGTTTGTTGTTTTTTTTTTTAGCATTTAGTATTTTAGCTCAGGAACTCCATAGACACTATCTGGTCTTCCTTTTGGCCTTTTCAGATTATTTACTTCAAGGGCATAGAAAACCAGCAGTTCGAGGCCTATTTAGGTAGTCTTTATTTTGCTTTCTCCCACCCTCGTTCTACAAACCCTTGCAGAGTTCACAAAGAAAGACAAAATGCCCACGTCGAGTATTTCTGAGATCTTACCTTGATGTTTTCTTAGATGTTATTGTGATGTTCAGAGTTCTAATGAGTTTTCTCACATAAGATGAAAGAGTTTGAGTTGATGGATTGTCATGTGTTCTGGGGCTTTGTTTTTTGTTGTTGTTGTTGTTGTTTTACTATTTTAGGTGTGAGTTTCAACAGTGTTTATACCCAAATTTGGAGAGTACTCCTTCACCTAGCTGCGGACCCCTACCCTGATGTCTCCGACTTGGCTATGAAAGTTCTCAATAGTATTGCCTACAAGGTATGCTCTTCTGCGTGCGTGTCTGTGAGGCTTTTCTCTGTCAGCTCTTTTTATGGCTAGGCAAAGCATAGGTAGACTGAACTAAATAGGTCCATTGGAGGGCTCTGGTAAGTGATCCTAGTTCAGTCTGAATCTGTTTCAGAAGGAACTTTTAATGTTTCAAATGGGGGAGGGCCTGGGGTTGTTTTAGGACATAAATTAGGTATGGGCCTTAGACAGTAGGTCTTGTTTAGAAGCCTACTTGTCTAGATCAGTCCCTGGGAGAAACCTTAAATATACTTCATTAAATTATCCGTTTGCAAACTGATTTAGATTATGCAAGTGGGACTGGCCTGCAGACTGAAGCCACAACGGCTCTCCAATCCAGGTGAACTAGTACATGTGAGTCAGCATGCAGACACCCCTGCCACTACTCACCTCTTCAACCCAGGCCTAATCCGCCTAAACCACCATCCTCATCACATTTCATCCTCCAAGGATGACAAGATGTCCCTGGAGGCTGCCATCACTGCTGATTCAGAATTGCCAGCTTGGGGAGCTGTAGCAGCACCCTCACTTTCCACCTGAAACGAGGCACCAGGCCACCCCAGAACATCTTCTCACCAACTGCCTTCCCCTTGTCCGCCCCAGTCGATGGTGTCAGAAAGCTATCTGAACGCAGTCCTCCCCACATGCTTGGATTCCACCTTTCTAGTTGCTCTAGCATCAATACCATGAGCCATTCCAATGCAAGATGACGTCTCTTACTGATGATTTCTAATGGATAATCCTAAATCTTCAGACTTAGGCTTCTGAGCTAAAGTTGCAGTAAGAGATGCCAGCATTGTGCACTGCCATTTTAATGCGTTAGAGACTTCTTGCTTTGAAATCTGATTTTTCTCTGGAGAAAATAGTTACTTATTTAAACTCTTCCATTTGTTTTAATAATACATGTCAGTGAGTTGGTAAAGTCTGTGTTTTGGGATAGAGAATAATTTTGAGAGTGGGGACAATGAGGTCTGGCCTTCCCTGGTGATACAGATGTACAGCAAATTACTGTCAGGCTGGAGATTCCAAGCTAAGGTGAATAAGAAAAGGAAAAGTTAAAAGATTTCCATCTCTCTGTTCTAGGTGCATGAAGGTGTTTCAGCATTGTGTTTTGGAAGGCTCTTTGCAAAATAAAGTGTTAGTCCAACTATGGGATTAAAAGGGTTACAAAGAGGAAATGGATGTGCTTTTCCTGCCTTAAACTGTTTTTTCAGAACTTACTCCCTTGCTCTAGTGGAAAGAGATGTATAAATATTAATAAAGATGCAGTTGTACCCTGCAGGTGTCTTCACTAGCACCACTGTAGTTCTGCTTAGCCATCAGGAATTTTGATCATTTGTCGTGATGTCCATAGGAATGTTATGACTGGTTTGATAAATTCTGTGTTGATCCTGACATGTCTGGACGTAAATATGTTGGTACAGAAAGGAGTCCAAAAGCTCGGGTGGACAGATATCACGCATCTCATGCTGTGCTACTCAGACAGCTGCTCTCTAAGGCAATGACTTCTCAAATGGTTTTGCAAAATGATAAAAGCATTCCTGTTTATGAAGACTTCTATTTGGGGATGCTTCAGTGAACAAAATTAACTTGTTCTTATTAGCCATATTTGTTCTGTGTTAGCCATAAGGTGCATAAGGAAAGCATCGAAACGTGCAATTTGTCCAGCACTTGGGGCAGATGCATACGTGGGGGCTTAACTGCTGCGCACTTGGTGGTGGCGTGCGTTTGCTGTTGCAAGTATTACCTGGCTTAGGTAGCTTCTAAAATGGTTTCTTTTTGTGAAATGTTATTAACAGCCCACCAAAATGGAATTTAAGGCTTCAGACCGTGGGTTACGACCTGGCCTCTGCTCATTTCATCATGGACAAAGCTCCCGCTGTGAGCAGTGCTGCCAGGATTCACAGCCTGAAATCTGCCTGTCTCTGCTGCTGTGAGCTCAGATAGATTGTAGGAGTTGTCTGTCATGTAATGCAAATTATTAGCAATTAAATTTGTGTTACTTGTACACTGAAATCATTCCTTGGTGTTAATGGTGTGTTGGTTAGACATCAATGGAGCAGCCTGAATGCTTGGCCACAGGCCCACTGCCCCTTCCGAGTAAAGCACATGCAAACAATGTGTTTCTATTTTGTTGTTTGCTTTAGTTTTGAATAGAAACTAAAGTTGATTTTCTTAAAATATGTGTGTTTACATAGAGAGACATACACAGTTTCAGCCTAGGTAAAGAACTTGGATATTTGGGGTTTCATCCTCTTGTTCTAGCTGATACAAAATTTAGGGAAAGAGAGGCTTCATTTCGGACCTTGGACAGCTGAGAGTTTCTTGTATTAACAAAACACTTGCAATTTGTATGGCATTGCCTGTTACTGTTGTTGTTTTTTTTAAGCTGAAAGACCTGAACAAATTAGCCATGGGCTTATACTTCTGAATGGTATCAGAAGTAGTCCATGTTCGTGTTTGGTTAACTAAGTATTTAGCCTCAAAATGTTGCCAAGCTCTGCACTTTAAATCCTTATGATTTTTAAACATATTTTGAACCAGGCAGGTGTCAGTCATGCAACTCAGTTGCCCTGACGGGTGTTCAGACAACACATGGAGAGTGGCGTGGTATGAGAGCGTCAGAAATAAGCATTGCTACACGCTAAGACAGGGCCAGTACTGTGAGTTTGGTGACTGCAAAAGCTCAGGTTAAGAGTCTGAAATTGTAAAATAGGTATTTGCAAGGCACTGTGTGAACTAAAACCAGAATTTTTGTTTTCAAATGAGGCAAGTTCTATTCAGTTGAACGGAGCCATGAATATAGATCTTTATGTACAGGAGAACTCCAGTGGTCTTTAAATAGGGCAATGTCTTTCTGAGCAGCTGGTGAGTAGGTTGCACAGACGTGCACGCTTCCTGGATTTGAAATGTGCAGTTTTATTTCATGGGCTCATTAGACATTGCTGGTTCTCATACAGATTGCTGCTGTGTTGTGATTTATATTTATGGTGCAGATTGGAAGGGTACAACTCTCCTTCCTAGCCTGATCTTTTAAAAAATCAGAACGTGTTTTTTGTCTGTACCAAAGCAAACAAACACAAAGGACCCAGTAAGCAATGTTGGCCTTTTAAGACTTTTTGAAATCAAAATCAATTAAGGAAAGTTTGCTTCCTCCCAGGTTGCTTCATTCAGCTGTTTTTAATGGAAGGCTTGAGGCTGAACTATCCCAGAAGTTACTCCTCCAACATCACTCCTTGGTACAGCCTTTTCTGAGTATGAGCAAGCAATTCTGATGGTGTGCTCTCTCTCCCCCTGCCCCCATCCCCCTTTTTTTCTCTTTTCTTTACCTGGAGTCAATTTGAAAAATTATGGATTATCATTTCCCTTCCTGAAAAGAGATGATTTGACTGGCAGAGGAGCAAATCCCTGGGAAACGGGGAGCTGCAGCCTCAAGCAAAATATGCTGTCATGTCACTGAACTGCAGCCCTCACACGCTGCTCACTGCTTGCAGAAAAGAATATTTTTTCTGTTTTTTCCCAGGAAAAAGGAAGGCTGTCTGCCACATTCATCTCTGTCTACCCCTTCAACAAACTGTCATTAGCTGACCTTGTCCCTCTGCTGTGAAACAAGGTGACCTGACCCATTTCAGGTGACAGAGACCGCAAGGATCTTAAAACCGAGCCTCCTATGACTAATTAAAACTAGTTATGAATAATAATCCGTGACTAGTTGCTAAATTGCTTCTGCTTTCCTCCCGTTCTCGTTGTGTGATCTCCGGTGCCAGCCCCGTGGGGCACCAGCTGCTCACCGGAGACCCCGCGGCAGGCCTGACTCACCGAGCTGAGTGGCCTTAGGGCCCTCCTCACCCCCGTACGGGGCGGAGGAAAAGAACACAAAATCAGTCTGTCTTTAGCAGGAGGCTGGCTCAGGGACCGGCCTGGCTAGCCAGAGGTCGTGGCATTTGCCTTATCAGCCACAGCCAGCCGGTGTTTGCCGTGGTGTGGGTGTGCGGTGCTGTGCCGGGCACCCGCTGCTGCCCCCGGAGCCAAACAAACCGTGGCCAGGAGGGCTCGAATCCTCTTGAAGGCCAGGGAGGGGAAAAACTCCTTGGGTCATTGGAGGAAAGAGGTGTAGGGTGTCTCAGAAGGCCTTTTGGCCCCACAAGGGGCAGGCGGGCTGTGGTCCAGGCGCACACGCCTCCCATTTCGCTCTGCAGCACTATGGTGGGCGTGAAGCGCGGAGGAAATGCTGCTGTTCGCACGTTGTTGCCCTGCCTCGTAAAGGCACGGACGTGTAGAAGGCCTGTTAGCTGCCTGGCTTCCAGGAGACCTCACATGCAGTTTTTTTCTTTCTGTATGCTCGGTGTTTCAGCAGCTGCTAGTCTTACCTTGCCTGGATTAGCTTCAGCTGGAGGCAAGCCCCGGTGTCGGCACCTCAGAGCCTTGCTCAGCTCTTGTGCTGTGGGACGCGGATTTTCTCTAACGCTTGAAGAGATGATAAAAGTCAGCCTGCCTGTGGGATAGCTGTAGTTGTCCCTCCAGGTTTTTTATGCCAGTTTGGGGCTTCCCTTAAGTTATTTCAATATGTATAAAAATTCACAGAAGGCAGGGTGATGTGGAAGAGAAGGAGGGGAATCCACAGCAATGGAAGGTTTCTCCCTTGTCAGAGGGGAGGCTTGTTTGTGCAGCACAAGCAGCGTGCTCAGCCTGGAGAAATGAAAGATGGTGATGGAGCTGTCTGTTCACTCCGTTCCGCCTTTCCCTGGCTTGCATTTGAGGCCTTTCCTAGGAGAAAGGACAATAAATTCGTAAGGCTTTTGCAGAAACAGGTCTCTTGTAGCAGGTGGGAGCGTGCCGTTTTGCAGGAGCCTGGCTGTATTCTGTAGAGCTCGGAGCAACCCAACCTTGCAAACCCCTTGCCTTCCTTATGAGAGCAGATGGGAGCTGGTGTTCCTGGAAAGGGCATCTTCTGATGACCTCCAGAAAAGCTTGGCTCTTGTTAGGAGAGGTGGAGAGGCAATGGGAGGCAGCTTTACGTAGCTGCCGGATTTATGAGAAGAGCTCGGACCCGAACACGAGACCTGGGTCAGAACGGGTGCTGGGGCTGGCGAATTACTGTTGCGGTAAGAAATGCAGCCCTCCATTGCGAGGGAGGAGAGGAAGCCTTGTTGCTGAAGGAGAGCCCCTGGGCTCGGTGTTTGAAAGTTCTGGTCCAGATCTTGGGCTGTGACTGATGCGAGGGAGAGGCTGATGTGTTAGTCAGTTATTTCCCCGTAAGCAACAGAAGGATACTTTCTGGTAAGTGTTGTCAGACTAAAAGAGTAGGAAAATCATCTTACAAGTTGGGAACTGTGCAGTGGCTTTTCATATGCATTTTTAAACACCCACAGACACTGACAGAGAGCTTAACTTCATTTAACCCCAGGTGTGCAATTGTATTGCATAATAAATAACTGCAGTTGGTATTTTGTAGTCCTGGCTGTTCACAACTCTGTTGTTTTTTCCTCTAGGCAACGGTAAATGCTCGCCCCCAGCGCATCCTCGACACCTCCTCGCTGACGCAGTCTGCCCCTGCCAGCCCCACCAACAAGGGCATGCACATCCACCAAGTGGGGTAAGCTCAAGCACTGCTTTCGAGGGCTTTCGCCACAGTGGGGTTAGGTGCTCCCTGTCCCCGCTTGAGCAGCCATCCCCATTAGCTGCAGCAGAGAGAATAAATTCGCAAAGGTCTCGGTAGCTTCTTGTTTTAGTGCTGGTAAGATGTTCAGAAACAAAGGCTCTGGGGAAAGGTGGGGTGTTTCTTCCTGTTATTCTTCTTAGGACAAAGAGTAACAAGCCACACTAATTAGCTGAAGATGAATTGAAAGGGAAATTTAAATGTTGCTGATTTTACTGACACCCTCTGGCCTGACCTGCGAGGTATCCAAATTTCCCATTGAAGTCTGATCTGTTTCTGCATGTTCAGCTGATAAAAGCCAGGGTTATCTGATGATCAGCGAGTGATGCCTAAACTCCAGTGAGATAATGGTACGAGCAATGCTAGGGCTTGAAAATCTGATTGCTTCCTAAAGCATGCTGTCCGAGAGAAAACACCTGGCTTAAGATCTAGCAGCTTCACAATCAGCGTGTACCAGGAATATTCACGGTTGTAAAGGAGAGCCCAGAACTGCACGGTGATGTTTTTAATGTCTTCTGATAGTATTATGCAACCGTGCAATAACAGAAATCTTATTTTACGTGTAAATTAAAATACTTTCCCTTGGGCTGACGGGACTCCCAATCAGCACATTGAAATAAAATTGCTCATCAGTGTGCCTTGGGTCACACACCGTTACCCATGGCTGCGTGACTGTTGGATCTACAGGTTCCCAGAATTTTGACTTTCTTAGCCTGAATCTGGAGTTGGCTCAGTCAAGATTCACTCTTGGGGGCTATATGTGTTTTGGAGGCGGAGGGGAAGGATTGTGTTTGGTTGGTTTTGTGTTCTTTAGTAGAGAAAACACAGCAGGGAAGTATAAATCTTGTAATAAAGAAACAAAGCAAAAAAGTAACCTAATTCACATGCAAGAGTAAAGGCAGTGGAACAGGTAGTGGTAATGTGGCTGGTGTTATCCTCTGCCCTCCATGTTCGGTGGGTCAGCAGTGTTTCTCCTGCGAGAGACCATTGATTTGCCTTCTGCTTGTAGAAAAGCAGGTTGATTCTCAAAGGTGGGACACATGTCAGGATTGCAGTTCGCTGAGACGTGCCAGGTTTCAGGAGGATACCTATCAGAGAGGTTCTGAAAATGAGGGCAAGTCTCATGTCCACTGCTATCTAAATGCTTTTACTCTTTTTCCATTTGTAGAGGGTCACCTCCAACCACTAGTACAAGCAGCTCCAGCTTGACAAATGATGTGACAAAACAACCGGTCAGTCGGGACATCACATCCGTAAGACCTGCCAATGTAGGCAACATGGGGGTTCAGTATACTCCCCACTCCCACCAATTCCCCAGAACAAGAAAAATGTTTGACAAAGGACCAGAACAGGTAAAGAGACTTTCCTTTCAGTTCTATTTCCTTGCTCCACTGGGTTTTGTTACGCATTCTGTTCTTTGTGTTTTATTTCTGCATATCTTTTCTTCTAGCTTCTAGCTCCCTCTTACACCAGGTTAGCTTCCTCTACCCAGGAAAATAAAAATTGATTATTTTTTTCTTCAGAGTAAATTTTGTTTTATGGCTTTGATAGGGCATTACTCACTTCTGCTGCCACCGAGTAGTGTTTAATCTGAGTTGATTGTTTTTTCTTTCATAAACATTTGTCTGCCTGAGTGATAATGCACAGCCAGATCTGTGACCGTCAGATGCTTTTTCTCCAGCCTCAGCAAAGCAGGAATAGAGGATGATAAAGGGGAGATTCCTCTTCCTTTACCATACAGATCAACGTTCCTCTTGAGATACTGGTAGATGCCCTTGCGCCAGAATATTCCCCTTCATTGCAGCAGTCCTGACCCCACTCCGTGCTTGGCAGCCCCTCTTCCCTGTGCACAAGGGCAGGTGTAAGCTCAGACTAGCACTAGGAAGACCAAAGCTTATTACAGGTCACTCTGCTGGAAGACAGCTGATAGCCGAGAGCTGCAGGAGCCTCTGGGAGGAACTGCAGTGGCTCCTTTTTCAGCACGCGGGCCAACGGGGGGGTTGCATCCATTTTAGCATTCCAAAGACAGTCATCGGGTGCTGGGCATTTTTCCACTTACAGAAGCATGAAGGACTGATGTGCTGCCAAGTAGAGCAGTCCTGTAGCATGCACAAAGGAGTCTGAATGTCACCTTCAGATGACTTCAGATGAGTATGGTTGAGTCCAAGCACACTCGTGTGCTTGTGGCCACCACTCAAAGGCAGAGACTGTACTTACCGATGGGCAGCGTTCAGGATTCAGCCATCTGGCAGTAGTTGTGTGTTTACCTCTCTCTCAGAGCATTTCCAGGATTTTTCTGGTGCTTGCTCTGTGAGAGGAAACTGGAAAAGGCAGCAGGTGTGCTCTGCTGTGTCCTAATGCACAAAGTCTGGTGGAGGGGGGACATTGAGCCTCCGTTTCCCCTTCCTGGAACTATAGAAGGGAAAGATGCTCCCATCTGAAGTGGTAAGGGGTGTGAATTGCAATCCACAGGCCAAGTGGGCAGCACAGATTTCAAATGATCTGACTACTGAGAAGTAACACTTCTTTCCTTAAACTGGCATTTCTGCCTTTCTTTAACGAGCAATCTCACAGAAGCTTCTAGAGGCGCAGAGTCGATACTTCTGTGATTACAAGAAAAAACTTGTGGAAGCCTTGGTAGGAACACCTTCAGTTCTAAAGGGTTTGCAGCAGTAGTCGGGATCATAGCTCTGAAGGAACCTGGGTGAAGGGAGTGATACTTCCATTTTCTTTTTGGATGTCTTATGCTTTATAACAGACATTTAATGCATATATGCCCTTGATCTGAAGCTGGGTGCTGTGGTGCTTCATCCTGAATCATCTTCACTGCGCCACGGTTTCTCATGCCACATTCTTGGGAGATCATGAGAAAACTTGTCCCGGGACTTCATTTTTTGATACACTAATGCTTCAGCCCTGATTTATGTGGTAGCCTGATTATGTTGTGTGCTGTGCAGATGAGGTAGTTTGTGCATTCTGAACAGTTAATGTGATGACAGTGATCTTAAAGCTACGTAGAAAATTTCATATCCTTGGCAATGTGTTTGAGCTTTTTTTTTCTGCCCAGGGATCTGTCAAAGGCGATGGGGATATTATTGTGTATACGTTTTGCCCATGTGAGTGGGATGAACATGAGATAACATCCTGTTCTCTTTCTGAACAGACTACTGATGATGCGGATGATACCGTTGGACACAAAAGTTTCATTTCAGCCACAGTGCAGACGGGGTTTTGTGACTGGAGTGCGAAGTATTTTGCTCAGCCAGTCATGAAGGTAATCCTTTCTGGGCATGCTTTCTGAATCGTGGCCCTGCAGCTCTGGAAAGGTTGGGGTGCTGGTGTCCTTACTGTAGGCTGCTGGCTTAATCTATCTGCCTTCCTTTTCCCTTCAGTCTGGGGAGGGAAAGGAATGTGGTGAGCTGCATGGCCAGTCCCTATCAGAGGTAGCTAGAACAGGCAGTGACAGACGGGACAGCAATGTACTACTAGGGAAAGAGCCCAGGGCTAAAACCCTACACCTATGGAATATATTCAAGAACAAATGTAAAAACAAGGAGAGATTTTGTTGCAGGTTGCGTTACAGAGTTGCTTCGTTTTAGACATTAGGCTCGTCTTTCTATTGAAAATGGTATTAAGTTAAAAAAAATTCTCTGATTTTTTGGGTGGCATAAATACTGATTCCTTTACCTTAGAAGGGAGAATATGATAGTTATTGGAAGTCTGCATGACTGTCTGAGAAAAACTTTAGAAGCATCATTATTCTTTTTAAAGTTTAAAAAAAATACTATTACAGCCAAGAATGAGGGTGGTAATGACAAATCTCCACTGAGATCTCTTTCGAAGTGAGTGTGTTCTGATAACTCTAAGGTGGTTTTATGTGAAGTGAGAGATACACTAAAGCCTTGTTCTAGGAAAAAAACCAAAACAATAAAACAAAACAGAGCTCTTCAGAGATGAGCAAAGATCGTCAATGACTGGAAACAGAAACTTAAATTCCCAGAATCTTTTAGCCAAAGATCAGGTTTCAATCTTAAGTATGAAATCAGAACAAGCAGTAAATCTTGCCTTATTATAAGTAAATACAGTGGAACAGACCTGCAGGTACCTTGGGATTCAAGCAGCACAAACTGTAACCAAACTTTCAGCTTAATTTTTTGGAGGTGTTGCAATTTATGTGAAAAATGATGCACAGTCTGTATTAATGCCACTACCTGAGCAACTCAGCAGTGGATGTTTATATGCAGCCACTGATATTTAAATCTTCAGAATATACAAAGAAATTGTACGTTTTATGTGCTGTCTCATCTAAGAATTGCCACTGAGCCATCTGTTACTGCTCCTTCCAGCCTTTGGGTATGTAAATAGTTTGGTGATGAGGTGAGGTAATTGCCCCCAAGTTTGAGGATAGCCGAAAACGATGACATGGCAGCCAGGTCTCTGTGTAGCTTCAATTTCTTTAGAGAAACACCAGAAGGAAAGACTAGATGGTAAAGCGATTGCCTGATGCTTCCTCAGCTGCTACTGAAATTCACTTTCTTCTGATACCATTAGCAGAATAATTCATTAGAAAATACATCTGGCCTGTGGGGCTCGGTCAAGCTTTCCGCTAGGGTTTTCTCTCATCAAGATGAGTTTTGGTGTCTTTATTCAAGTCCAGAAAAGAGTACAAGAAAAGGAGGAGGATGTTGTTCCGTCTCTTAGTTCTTATTAAAAACATTTGTCTACTTTCTAAGGAAAAAGAGGGGTGTCTTTATTAATACGGTAAATCACGGTTGACAGCCAACCAAAATGCAGTCTCAATGCGTAGATGGGGAGCTGTGTGTGTAGATTTAGTACTTGGTGTGCATAAAATTGAGAAAATTACTTTGGGGGAGGAAAGAAAACATATGGAGCGTTCCCATACAAGCCAGGGAGGGGGAATCACGGCGATGGAAACTGCGGGCTTCCCTGCTCCACAGTGAGCCCCGACCAGCTCCGTGCGTCACCGTGAGAATTCAGATGCCCCAGACTACATCTGCATGCCTGCCACGTGTGCAGCGATCTGTCTCTTCAGCTTTCACTACAGCAGCAGGAGTAGTAGCATATGTGACATGAAAGGGTCTCTTAGTTTGCGTAACTGTTTTCGGTTGGTAACATTCCCTGCCTTGGGTTGTGCGTTCTGAGCACAGGCTGTCCTCAACAACAACGTTTTAGGTAAAGTTCGAGCAAAAGTAAAGCTGTGTTTTCTGGTGAAGCAAGGAAGAGAATTGATTTCCCCATTACTTTTGTAAAGCAGCTTTAAGAGGCCAAGTAGAGTTCTTCCTGCTGAAAACCTTGCACGTTACGCTGACTGATAGCGAAATGTGTGCAACTTTGTAATTAGAGTGGGTGGTGTGTGTGCAAGGGACAGGGAGAAGTCCCTCTGCTAGAGCTTTCTTTGTCATTTCTTGATTGCTGCTTATGTAATCAGGCAGGACTGGCCATCCAGTAACTCGTATGCTGGCTGAATTTCCATGGAGTGCTCCTTTCCTAGAATCTGTTCCCGCAGCAATAAGGAACAAATAGCCCTGGCTTGTGGCTGCTGTCTTTGGGGAACTTTAGCCTCATGAAAAAGGCAAAGAGTAAAGTCTACCGAGTCCTGATGGAAAAAGATGACACTGATGTTCAATTTCAATGCTTCATTTGGAGATGCTGCCTCCCATCGTAAACAGGGAAAGACAAGACAACTATTCCTGTAATGAATAAACATAAAATGACTGTGAGTGCATCTTAGTCATATTTAATTTATGAATTTAGTTTTGCTTCATAGACCTTGCTCTGAGAATGCTTTCACTGGAAAGATTGAGGGATTAATTTCCAGTGTAAATCACTGGCTGAGTTTCAAGCCATGATACCGATTTTGATTTATTGATTATCTAATCAAATAAATGGAGAAAGAAAATACTGCATTGTAAATTCTCAGTGTGCCAGGAAAAACAAATACCTACCGCAGCTCCGATTGCTACAGAAGTCGTTCCTCTTCCTAAAAGCCCTTGTGGCAAAAGGCTGTTCTGCTAACCACAGGCGGCCCTGGACCGAGCGGCACAGGAAAGCCTTGTTGCCAGCTGTCAGGAAGCCCTGAGTCAAGGGGAGCGGGAGCCAGCATCTGTTATTTCCAGGACTGGCAGAACATGCAGGCAGGAGCTGGTAAGGAGCCTGGAAGGTGAGAATTACATAAGAAATCCTTCCTGAAAAATCCCAGCCTTCGCTTCAGCGCTCTTACTGCTCTATGTCTTGGCCATCGTTCAAAGTCCTGCTAGAGAGGCGAGCCTTCCTTGCAATTGCTGCAGTCACCTTAAGCAGGGAAAAGCTGCGTTTACTGCTGAAGCGATCTGCTGAATTTTCCCTGCTCCCCTCCCAGCACTGACTTCCATATTGAGAGGGAGAGACAAAGCGTTAAAAACAAACAAACAAACAAAAACTTTGTTAGCCGTCAGATGACACTGCTTGGTGGGAGGTTTCAGAGTTGTATGGGTTTGTGTCTGGGTGGCAGCTCAGAGATGTTGGGAGTCGGTGGCGTGGCGCGATCCTCATGGCAGCGCTGTTTGTGCCTCCCACGTACCTCGGGGAGCTCTGCTTAGAGGAGAGCTGAGCAACAGCCAGAACCAGGCTGTTGTTTACTAAAATGACTTTCTAATGCTTAAATACAAGGTGGAGGGGAGGGGAGACGGAGACATGAATAATGAGCCTAAACAGCTAGCTCTTTTGAATAATTTCTGCTTTTCCAGCCAGCAGCAGCTGGGCTGGAGGTCACTGCTCTCCATTACACACGCGTCCTGCGCGGCTTTGCCACAACAAGTTCCCCTGTGGCTGTTCTGTGGGGTTCATATTCTCATAGATCGTGGCACAGTCCTGACAAGATCATGCATGGGAACAGGAGGAAAGATTTACCTGCATGCTCCAACTCTTCCTGCTCGCTGCAGTGCTGGTCTAAGGGCATGCTAAGGGCCGTCTGCTCCGCTGCTTGCAGGTGTTACGCAGGACACGGCAGGCAAGCCTTTCTGGAACGGAAAGCCCAGTGCTGCCACCAAAACCCCTTCACCAGTTTCCAGCAGCTGCTGTGGCAGATGCTGCCCTAGCGAGGGGCGCGTCTGGGACCGGGCAGTGCAGCGCTCGCTGCTCTCGGAGCGTGGCCTGGCAGCCCCAGCCTGCACCTCTGCCTTTCTGCACTGCTGCTCCTGTTTCTGGGAGCCCGCAGGCTGTCTCCCTCCCATCAGAGGATTTCACAGCGTGGACATTTGCAGTGGGTATGCTTCTGTTTGTGTCGGAGGCTGGTCTTGCCACGTGCAGCCCACTGATGCTGTGGTGCGCAGGCTTAGTGCTCCGGGAGCCACGTGCTGGGAGATCCCGTTACTGGAGGAATCGTTATTACTGAAATCAGATGATAAAGACAGCTTCCAGCTCAGTCTCCTCAGAAAAGTTCTTTTTCTCCACCCGGCAGCTTCTTTAAGCTGATATTCTTTATCTGCTAGAAAATGGAAGAGTTCCTTGCTCAGCTGCACAGCTGTTTCTTAGCCCTAAGCTGGGAAAGCTGCTGAGTGCCTCTGGGAAGATTTGCCATTCTGTTCATGCCCTCTTCTTCCTCTGGCCTTTTAGGTCTGCCTTTAATTTATTCCCAGAGAAGCCAGATTTTCATTAAGGTGTAGGTGTAATCTCGCTACTCTCAAATCTCCTTTGATGTATTTTATCTTAGGTTTGTTTATTGCTTTACATTATTGGTCATTTGTCATCGCCTTTCTAATAAATCTCGTATTCTTGAAAAACTGAAATAGCAGTACTTTTTTTTTTTTTTTCTAGCAGGTATGGTAGGTTTCTTATCTTAAAGAGGCAGCAATTCAGCTCAGTACTAGTTGTTTTCTAAAGCATAGTACATTTTGAAGATAGTACATATAATAGTGGCAGATGATTTAAGTGCTTTCTTGTTCAGGAAAAAAGTGCGTGTTTGTGGGGAAGAGGGAAGGAGCAAAAGACTTGGTCTTTTATGTCTCCTTTCTCCAAGACTTACTCCTTTTGGAACAGACATCATCAAAGGAAGCTAGCTCATCTTCTTAATTGATCCAAGGATGTTTCTAGAGCAGTGACATTACTAGTCCTAGAGATTTTTTTTAAGCATTAAAAAAAAAGACCTGTTATATCTTCCGTAATGGTTTTGGGGATGAAGTCATGTGAGTTTATTCCTTTTGATCCTGTACTTTGGCTAAGGACACAAATAGCCATGATCTCGGTGCAGCATCTTGACTTACCTTGCCTGCCAAGGCCCTGGCAGGAGCTGCCGGGGGTGCCGCTGCCTGCAGAATCCAGCCCCAGCTCTTCTGGCTCGAGGACAGATTTTGCAGGAAAGCCGTGTTAGCAGGCAGAAGCCTGGAGCTATGGAGTGTGAATAAATATAATAAAATAGGTCAGAATGGTTGTATACTGCTCAGGGCCTCTATCCAATTTCAGGTGGAAGAGTGTGTGTAATCAAGCCCAGATCACACAGAGGAATCATTTTCTTGCAAACAGTTCTGGTATGGGAAACTAAAACAGTTGTCGTTACTAGTAAATGTGATGTTGGTAACTTGAGCATCTCAGGGATTCAACAGTAAAGCAATGCATTTTTTGGCCTGCAGCAGTCTGTTAGTAATGAAAGATTTTAAGATGTGTTCCTAGCTTTCTGTCTGCATCAAAGCCGTGTTCCCTCTTTCATCTCAGGATTGCTATGTGATGCTTTCAGCTGAAAAGTTTTATGCAGAGTAATCTGTATTGCACTGAAATTAGACTCTCAACTCCTTCCCTCCCCAAGCAGTGTAATGACTGTGCAGCAGGAGGGGGTTCCTCGCCAACCCATCCTGTGTGCTACGGCGGCAGATGTATGATTTGAATGCGCGTAGCTCTTCAGAAACTCCCTGTCATTCACTGCGGAGAAATGCCTGTGGCTTAAAAACAAAACAAAATATAGGGCAGCAAAAGGAAAGGGGAAGATTTTACAGATGATGGGAAGGTTTAGATCAGAAAGATGCTTAAGTATTTAAAAGCGTAAGATCCCACGAGCTCCTCCACTTACTGCCTGGAGATGCTAAAAATATTTTTTTTGGTCTGACATGCATGCATACGAACCTTTATTAAAAGTAATACGTGGAGCTTTCATTTACTGTTGTTTTGTTTTGTGAACGTATTGATATATTGAAAGATCCCAGAAGAACATGACTTGGAGAGCCAGATTCGCAAAGAGAGAGAGTGGCGGTTTCTGCGCAACGCTCGGGTCAGGAAGCAAGCCCAGAAGATCATCCAGAAGGGTGAGCTTCCCTCTTTCCCGTGCTGCAGGTAGCTTCCTGGGGCTCCTAGCGTAATTCCCATTAATAATGCCTTCACAAGGCAGTGGTTGGGCCAGAATTCTTTTAACGTGGGAATTTATTCCGAGTCACCCCGTGAAGTGCCCTCAGGAGCCTGTGGACCTAAACGATTCCTGCCTGGTGCCTCGAGGGGCGCGGGCTGGGCAGTGGCAGCAGCGCGAGCTCCCCGCATCCTCCCTGGAGGGTTCCCAGGGGGCAGAGCCGTTCGGGTGCCTGGTGGTCCTCCCCTGGGACGCCAGCTGAGGCACACGGAGCTGGAAAAGCAATTTTGCTGAACGAAGTGCTGCTCGAGGCTCAGCCTGCTGGGGGAACCTCGTTCTCCGGAGGTTTGCAGGGCTCAGGTCAGCACAGTGGGCAGCGTAATGTCGCGAAACTGCAGCATATCATAAACCAGAATAGTAAGGAAATGAAACGGGAGCCCAGCAAATGGCTTGGGGGATCTTTCTGAGTACAAAAAAGAGGATAGTTTGTGCTTGCCTGAAGAAGTTAAATTTTTTTTCTAGACAGCGTTCACATTTGGTTGCTTGACCTGAGCAACTGCGATGCCAGTATTCATTTTAAAAAAGGAAATTAGGAAATAGTAAAAAGAATTAAGATAGACTTAGAATCCTTTAATGAAAATTAGATTAAATGGATGCGTTTTGAAACTAACTGGAACTGAGTAAATGTCTCTTGAGCTTGCAGTTTTGTGTGATGAATTCGTGGTGTGCCAAAAATGCAGTTTCAGGGATCCCAAAACTGTTTGTGAATCACAAACTGTTCTGAAGAGGGGGAGGGTAAGGTATTTAGCTATCAGTTTAATGTCTCGGTGGAAAATATATTTTTCATTTGGAAATTAACCTAGCATCTAAAAGAACTGAAGCAAAAGATTAAATAAATAATTTGCAAGCTAAATTGAAATACTTTTAAGTTGAATAAAGTAAGTTTGTTTTGTTTTATTTTTGGAAAAAAAAAAAGGTGGGGGGGGGGTCCAACACAAGCTAGTATTTCTTCGGACTTGGTTGGGCTTGCTCTGTTCTCTTCAATGACCAAAATAAAGGATCCCATGATCTGTCCCCACCGCTTTCAGTTCGTACCTTAAGCTAGGCCACGAGACAACGTGGAGGAGGCAGCGCTGTTGGGTACCGGGAGGCCGAGAAGGCTCCTGCAGGAGGAGGGTGGTGGTGGGCCCTGGTGAGGAGCCCCCGGGAGCAGGAGAGGGCTGGGGGCTGGGGGCTGAGCCTCCTCCGTCCCTGGGGAGCTCCCAGGCGCTGAGCCCTGGCTGCCTCCTGTCCCCTCAGGTATTTCCCGGCTGGACGATCAGATCTTCCTCAACAGGAACCCCGGCGTCCCCTCCGTGGTGAAGTTCCACCCCTTCACGCCCTGCATCGCCGTAGCCGACAAAGACAGCATCTGGTGAGAGCTGCTGGAGAGTTCTGGCAGGCCACGGCAGAACGTGTGCGGCCTGTGGTTACGTGGCACGTGCAGTGTGCGTGGGTTATCTCAGGGAAGGGTTGTGGTCTGTTGTTCTTTTCCCCGCTCCCTTCCGGGGCCAGCCTTCCCTTTCGGAGGGCAGGGAGACGGGGCCGAAGTCCTGGGGGTCAGTGGTGCAGTCGTCAGCGTTGCACCGGGTCCTTTTCTACGGGAGGTGCTGGGCAGGAGGGCTGCAGGTGGGTCCTGACAGTTATAGCCCTTACCAACAACTGGGCTTTTATTCTATTTCTTTTGCAGAAGGTGGACCTCTGTTACTAATAAAATGATGCTGAATACTGAAGGAGGAAAACAAATAGAATTGCTATGCAACGTGGACACTTTTTAGTTTAGCTGCTATGAGTAGATCTCTTCTATAGCTTGCACAAGAACTAACCTGATATTTTTTCTTCCCACAGTTTTTGGGACTGGGAGAAAGGAGAAAAGCTGGACTATTTCCACAACGGGAACCCTCGGTACACCAGAATCACAGCGATGGAGTACCTGAATGGACAGGACTGCTCCTTGCTGCTCACTGCCACAGGTAGGTGATGCATGTTCCCGTGCATCGTGGCAGAATTCAAGTCTGTGTGAGCTGTTCTGGACCTCTTGCTCTCCCCACTTTGAATGTGGCCCAATTCAGCCCTTCCCCTCCACTGTGGCTTGCCTGTGTGGTCTCAACTGAGGAGGCACTTCCAGGATCAAACATGAAAATTGCTTCTGGCAATACTGAAATATCTGAGCCACTTAAGTAAGTGCCGCAAATGCTCTCAATTAACTGAAAAATCAAACACTTGCTGAAACCATTTCCCATCACAGCTCTATTTGTTACGACATTTTGAGTCTCTACCTATCACTGCAAAGTCATGGTAAGCTCCTACACAACAGCTCGGGCAATGTGCTTTTAGTCGGTTAAAAGCTGCTGCCCAGGGCTGAAGCAGAAATCATGCTGCAATCAACATATAAGAAATCAGATTTTGTTACTTGTGCTGTTTTAAGTCTAGAGCAGACAGGGCTTATTTTAAGCACTTCTCAAACAGTTCTGAGCTTCTGGGTGAGTCTCTCTAGTCCTTATATCTCACCCAGGGGACAAAGTTCTCTAGAATGCCCCGTTGCATCATGTAAGGTAGCGTGAAGAGCTCTTTTCCATTCATTGGTCTGTAAAGCTGTGAGTAAGATACGCTTCTCTCCCAAGGAACCATTCTAAACCTGTCAGTCTAAGTGTTTTCAATAGCTTTTCAGACTTCATGCTGAAACGTACAGGTTGGGTATAATTAAGAGAGGTGGAAGAGGATTTGAGAGGGCCTTTAGGACATTTTTCTTTCAATGTATTGATTCTTAGCACAAAAGTTTCACAGGTGGGGAACAAATTGAAAAAAATACATCATGTTCTTGAAAGATTTGCTGCTGATGGGCTGGGCTTTGATTCAGCTTCTTCTGTGGGGTTGTATTTTGTATTTAGGAGGGTATTTTTGTGGAACTTAGTACCAGTAGCAAGGAGGACAGAGAAAAGTCCTAGTTAAAATGTATTGGTCAAAGACATAGAGCAACATCTAATGTCAGGTGTTGTTTGTGGGAAGGAGAAAAGCTCTTCCAGAACAGTTCCCCGTGGAACAATCCTTTAGACTTTATGGATGTAAGATTAAAGAAAAAACAACTCTAATAAAAAGTATTAAATTCAAGCGACACTCTCAGTTTTGGAGTTTGTATGACTCCAATTCTGCTTCTCTTCTTCTCTGTATTGTGCACGAGTAATTATGAGGGTGGCATCAGCGGTGGCATTGCATTGTGTTCTCTTTTCTGTGCTTCCCAAGATGATGGTGCCATCAGAGTATGGAAGAACTTTGCAGACCTGGAAAAGAACCCAGAGATGGTAACTGCTTGGCAGGGGCTGTCAGACATGCTGCCAACTACACGAGGTAGGTCCCCACTAAGATTTCTTGTGGGAGGTGGGGCGGAGGGGTTAAAAACGATTTGTAATGTTAGGGCTTTTTCTAGGGATGGGTAGAGTAAAATGGGTTTCTCAACCTCAGCCACCAGTAACATCCTTGTTTAACAGTCTCTGCCTTTCTGGAATGGCCTTAGGCCAAGTCTTGGTGAGGAATTACTTTTCCAGTTCTCACAAAACGAACCAACAAAACTAAAAGCCCAACACAACAACCTCACATACGTGCTGAAAAACAACCAGAGCAGCCTCTTGCTGGGGAGCAAAAGGGCACGAAGTTCTTGTCCTTCACAAGCTTCACAGCAGCTGTTTTGGCCAAGCGTTCCTCTAGGCTGTTCCTAAGGAGAGAGCTGTAGAACAACGGTGGAACTGGGCACTGTCCTGCTCTGCGCTCATGGTGGTCGGAGGTTACTCCTTCCCTGTCGGTGGGATAGTGGCTCACATACTGCCTCTTTCTTTCTGATGGGCTGCTCAGCCTTTGCACAGCTTTGCATGTCGCACCTCTGACTTCATTTAGCTCAATTTTAGCACTTAATCTCCACTGCTCATTGTGGGTCAGGAGGTGGCAAGAGAACATGCAATCTAGATCTGACGCATACGGGACAGCACAGTTAAACATTGACCAGCTTTGAATGTTAGGAAACGTAGAAAAAGGTGTAAAAAGGGGCACTGGTGTCCAGCCATACACAGGATGAAACCAAAAGACTAGTTTAGGTAACCCTGAAGTCTGTTTTCAAAGACGTTAAAGGAGGTGGTCGTTTTGTCCTCCTGAGACCTGATAATGTACTGATGCTCTAATGGTGATTCTCTGTCACTTGAATATTTTTAATCAAGGCTACAAGTTTTACTAGGTGCACGGTCGTTCAATCAGTGCTTGTGGGATTGATGCAGGAATTGCTGGGTGAGGTTCTCTGGCTTGTGCTGTGCAGGAGGTCAGATGAGATGACCATCATCATTCATTCTGACCTTAAAATCTGACAGTTCTCATTTTGGAGCCTGCGGGGCTCATCACAGGAGTCTGACACAGCTCTTTTAGCTATTCATTGGATTTTACCAGTGCTGCCTTGTTGAGCTCCTATTTGTTGTGTTTTCCTTAATACCTCATGGTCCATCTCTGGTGTTTTAGCAAAGAGAAACTGCATTTGAGGTAATGTTAGGCTTTGTGCCTTGCTGAAATATGTGCACAAAACTGATTAGAAGCTGCTGGAAGTTTGCAGCATACTGTGAAAATTGCCGTGGTCAAAACCTGCTCTTTGCAGCGATGTCAATAAAAGTAGGACGAAAGCAGTGGTAACGCACAGTGCATTCCTCCTTAGGCAGAGAGGAAAGCAATCAGTAGTTATCTCAGGTTGCCCTTTGTAGCGTTCAGTTGGTGAGTATTGCTTTCTTGTCAACTTCGGTTTTCGTGAAGGACGTTGGTTAACGTTTGCCATGCCTGGGTTCAGGATCTTGCTTCCTTGGTGCTGGTAATGGACTCACCCAAACAGCCGATGTCCGGGAATTCCCCCCGACTGCTCTTAGCACATCACCGGCTTCTTGCTGCATCATCACTTGTGGTCAGGGAAGATGCTGACAGCTGTAGACCAAACCTTCAGGCTAATTCTTTTTCCTGCCTTACTTTCTACGTGCACCTTACAGAGGCATAGCATTTGCTGATCTTACCTTACTTTCTACAGGGCTTTAATGTAGAAGAAAGGGTTGTACCAGAGCATCAATGTTTGATGTTGCAAAATAGGTTACCAGCTGAGGCAAGAGCTGATTTAGCTGTAAGAGTTGAATGGTTACACTTGCCAAAACAAGTGTGTTGAAACTTTTAAAGCTGTTCTCTTTCAAATGTTTTTTGCCCTTTTCCTTCTGGTAAGGTCTTAGGAAGTCTGGGCCCTGTTTTCTTTGCCTTTCACCTTCAGAACAATAGAATTAGGTTCAGAAGAAGAAAAGGGCAGGTTTTTTTGTGGAGAGAGAAATAACTGTGCTCACTTCAAAAGAGCTATGTAGACCAAGTCCCCTTGGAAATGAGACGCTCCATTGAACAGTCATCTTTTGCTGCCAAGCCCACAGTTGTGGTCCAGCACTGGCTCATAAAACTGAGGATGCATCTTTGAAGCTGCAGAGCTCAGGAGTTTTAATGGGGTTTGTTTGCTCTCAATATTGATTTCCTTCTCTCTTCTCCCATCCTTTTCTCCCATGTTATGCTCATTTCTGAATTTAATAATCTTCTCGCAACCTGAATACTGACTTTTCTAGGCAGTTGTCCCTCTTATAAAAGGAGGGAGGGATATACAAAGCCCAAGCACATCCTCTGGAAGCTTGAAAAGCGTCACTGGGTTGTCAAAGTAATGGGAAGTGGACAATAACAGACGCTAAGGGGCTGCTGGGTATGGGGGAGTGATCCAAAGTGAGGTACAAAACCTAAACTTACTCTCTTTGGGCCTTGCTTGTGTCACGCAGCTCAAGGTAAGAGAAATGAGCTAATGCAGCGAAGTGAGTGTTAACCCCCGTCTGCACTGCGGGGCTCGCCCAGAAGCAGCTTGGCCCCAGTTCATTGCGCTTTAGTTAACCTGAGACTCAGACCCAGGGTGGGGGAGCCTTTAATTAAACATTGTCAAACTGCTGTGCGGGCACACTTTTTATTTCTCTTCTTTTTCCAATATGAGATCTGTTGATTTTGATCTTAGATCTGCACTGACGGTGCACCAAGAAAGTCTCTTAAAATCAGGATGTTTATGGTATCAACTGCTCTAGCAAAAAGCAGTGTTACGTTTTGTCTCACCTGACAAATATGAGAGAGGGGTGGGGAGAGAAAAAGGCAAAACACATGTTGTTAATTGCCGTAGTGTTTCAAGCCATGATAGATTTTGCAGAGAAGATGTAGGAAAAGGTAAGCATTTTCTAGTGAGCGGTGTAGGAAGAATGTAAATCTGACGTGCTCCAAAGCTGTGATTTCACAGCAGGAAGCTCCTGGAGTTCAGGCAATTCCTATAGAAAGGACGTTGGAAAGCTGCTGTTCCTGTGATGGCGGGAGCTTGCAGGGCAGCACGGTAACCCATCGCCCGGCGCCTGTGTGAGAGCTCAGTTCGGGGTTGCTCTGACTTTGTTCTCTCCAGCTGTCTGCTGCGACAAGCGGTCACACAAGTGCTTCTGCAGGTTTTTTGTGTTGCTTCTTTGTGACAAAGGGAAACGAGGTGTGGTCCCCCAGTCAGGATGGCTTTGCCCTTTGAAGCCCTGCAGCTCTGGAGTTCGGACAAACAGAGAAGTGTAACCGGCTGCTTCCCGACTGCCACGGCCTGCCTCTCGGCTGGGCCCTCCCCAGGTCCCTGCGTGCTGCTTGCTGGGCCGGCGTTGTTTTCCCTTGTGTGGTTCAGCAAGGAGAGCCAGAGCCTCACTCCGCGGGGGCCCAGGAGGGCCGGACACCTCCTCGGGGTCTCCTCCCGAACGCCCGGGCTCCTGTGCTCGGGCTTTCCAGGGCCACCCCGAGCCGCCTCCCATTCCCCGCTGGCTGCAGTGTTCTCTTACTGCCCGGGAGCTGACAGTGGATAGGAACTAACCCGTGTCCGTGGCTCGCTTCCCACGTAAGGGCCGTTTAAATGGAGCTCTTGTAATGTGTGTGTGCCCCGGGTGCTGAAGGAGGTGGAGGAGGGGGCGAAGGAGCCGCGGTACAGCCGCACGAGCCGCCTGCAGCCGGGCCCTTCGTGGCAGCCACTTGGTGTGTGGTGTGTGGTTCGATTTGTGCAGATGCCATGAGCTATTTGGATTTCTGTCTGTCACTTCCTGATACATTTCACTTCAGAACAGGGACCAGATCATACAAAGGAGTCTCCTTGTTCGAGAAGAAATGTCAAATCTGTGCTGTTGTCAGGCAGCCAGAGCGCTCACTGCACACACGACAAGCGCCGCTGTTGATGGCTCCCAGGAAATGCTGTGACTGAACTAATGCCTGCTCTCTGGATGGAGGCATGTGCTGCTCTTGGTGCTTCTGCTTCTCTTTTATGTCCTTTCCTTTGATTTGAGTTGCTTTTTCTAATCCTTTTTTAAGATTTATTTTTGCTCTGGCTGACCAACTTACCCTTAGCGTCAACCCCTTAATCCCTGTCTTCTCACAGGTCTGGCCCGAAGGGTTTCAATCTATCTTGACAGAAGTAAACAGGGAGGTGAGTGCTTTCTTTCCTGTTACCTATGACCAGTTGGGGTGGGAAGGAGCTCCTCGTCTGACGTCTGGTTGGTTGACTGTTGTTTTTTTTGGCATTGTTTTTGAATGATTGCTGGGTCCTTGTGGTTCCTGGAAAGCTTTGCTGCTTCTCCCTCTCCCACTCCTTGCCTTGTGTATGTGTCTGTAACAGCCGTGAGCGGTGCAGGGAGGGTGCCGGTGCTCTCTTGGGAAGCTTAGCCAGCCACCAATGAAAAGGACAAAGATTCGTGTCATTCTTGGAGCTTTCTGCAGCGAGAGGAAGCATGGGTGGGTTTCTGGGATGCAGAGATCTCTATTTCTAGGAAGATCTCAAAGCATCCCTGGACAAAGGAGTTTGACAGGTTCCACATGTGAGCGGCTGTTAAGCTAATGTGGTGCTGGGGTTTATTTGTAATGCACTTTTGCTATAAATATCATCTGAAAAAGAGAAGCTTTTCAAGAATCTTTTACGAATCTTACCCGGGAGGCTTAGAAGAGTGGTCGTAGTCTTTTGGCGAGAATATGCCCAATAAATTGTACAAGTTCTGTTCTTTCATGTGGAAGAAAGGTAAATGAACTCCCCAGCCGCCGGCTTGTAGAAGCCAGGGCTGCGCGGAGCCTGCATCGTTGTGGAGCCTGCCCCCTCCTCTGCTGCCGAGGTCTTTGGGGGAAAGGGATGGCTGATGTGTCAGGGCATCCTTGTGTGCCTGCACCTCCAGGGATGTGAATGTTGACGTAGCCTTCCCGGGCTGTTCATCAGTCATTAATATTTGCTGACTGATAAGAGCTGAATGTGTCTGTAGTGATGAATAGAGCAAAGGTGACTGCGGTGCTGTGCAGTTCGAAGCTCTTCAGCTTGAGGTC
Source organism: Anser anser (assembly GCF_964211835.1). Classification (NCBI taxonomy): domain Eukaryota; kingdom Metazoa; phylum Chordata; class Aves; order Anseriformes; family Anatidae; genus Anser; species Anser anser. Next base: position 14,509,824 of record NC_139740.1, on the reverse strand, counting down.
TTTCCAGATCTCTTACTGTTGGGAGCCTAGGATAGAAATTAGCAAAGCTGATGCGTTGCTTTCAGCATTCTGGCTCTGTATTTCACTCAAAAATCCACTGGCCAATGGAAAGGCTAAAATTACCTCGAGCTGGCTGCGGGGAATTCCCCGCTCCGGTAAAGCAGGCGTCTGAGCAGCTTAAGGAAACACCGGCCACTCCTTCGTGAGATCAGTGCTACTAATGCCGAGCAAGTGCACTCTGTCCCAAGCACACAAATAACTGTGAATCAATATAAAAGGGTCATTAGCATTTTCCGACCAGGCGTTTTCCTAGTGAAATATTCAGCAACAGGATTCCTTCTCCCTCACCAAGGAAGTCTTAAAAACATAGGAGATCAGCCATTTGCTTGGCAGCGGAATAAATCAGCTGTATTCAGTTAAAATGTGCTCATTTTGTCGCTAAAGCACCAAAAATCGGCTCTCACTGCCTAGCCTTCTGTGGGCATTTTGCTGAATGAAAGCTAAGGATCTGTCTCTCCGTTCATGCGTCGCTGGATGCCGGGTGAGGCAGGAGTCACCGGGCGCTGCTGTACCGCAGCTCAGCGGCGCGCTGCAGGAAGACCAAGGGCTCAATAATGGTCCAGGTCGTATCGGGCCACTCCGTGCAAGTCAGCACAGAAATCCCTAAAGTTCACAGTGAGCACAGAGCGAAGCCTGCAGCTGGCAAGTACAGCGTCCCGAAGGCAGCTGAGCCAGCAGGAGTCTCGGGGTGCCTTAGTGTGACCCTCTGCCCGGGCTGCTTCACCTCCTGTTCCGGCAGAGCTCCCTCGGGGTGTCTCAGCACGCCGCTAACCAAATGTGCGGTACGAAGCAGGAGATGTTGTTAACAAGAGGGTGTACATCTGACCTGTGCGCACTTCTATCCATCGCTGCCTCGTGGGGGTTTTTAGTTCTGATGTGTAAACAGCCATAATCTGTCCTACCTCAAGAAAAATTCTACTTATGCCAAGCAGGGAAGAAAAAGCACATAGTTGCCAGTTCCCTGCTTCCTTCCTGCTCCCCCAGGGTTTCCGATACAAAACGAAGACGTCAAATACCTGCTTTGCAGAAAAACAGGACCTTACCCTCTGGAGGCTCTGCTCTGCTTTGAATAATGCTGACTCTTCTGGCAGTCTGTGAGCAATCCAGATGGGAGAGGCTGGAAAGGCAGCCCGAGCATTCTTAGAAATAAAAGTTAGCCTCCTGGTGGGAGGTGCCACGGGGAGCTGCAGGGCTCCTGAGCCACGTGGGGCAGCCTGTGCCAGAGGAGCCTCAGCAGAGGGAAGGCTCTAACCTGCAAGAGGAGCAGATCAAAATCAAACGGAGCTTATGCTGGAGAACAGGAGGGGGAGAGAGAAAGGTAAAGTGAGTCTTCCCACACCTCCCAGGGGCTGCTACCATGTCCTTTAGGAATAAGAAGTTCGGGAGAACCTCTTTAGTTCTGGTCAGATATTTTTACAGAAATAAAATAATTGGAGGAGTTTCAGCTCCAGGGGTTTGTGTTCTTTCAATTGGCTTCCCAGCATCACAGGTACTCTTTCCCCTTGCTGTGCATAGTCCTTGGCAGGAGAAGAGTGACACTTATTGAAAGGATGTTGTAGAAATTAATGAAGAGTGAGGTCACACCACCCTCCCACTGCTTCCTGGAAATTAAAACAGTGATGCGCCTCATTGCTCAACCAGGAGGGCCCGTGATTAAAAAATCATCAGTCAGAATCGGAGATGCTTTTATTCTGTGGTCTGTGTAGGTATTTCTGATCTCATTGAAATGCCCAGTGCAAGTTGGCCACGTTCCAGTCATGATAAAAATAAGTGCAGACACCCAGAATGCAGCTGCTTTCAGCACCACTGTTATTTATTGAAATTTATACAAGGAACTATCCCATTGAGACAAATATTTGATGCTCAGGGGGAATTCTGAGGGAACAGCAATAGAAAGTTACAGCTTCAAGAACGGTTATTGATGTGTTGCTATGTGTATCATCTCGCATCATGCAGAACTGCAAGTATTTGTGTTAAAAGACTCAACAAAAAAAATACTGTTTGTTTTTTTTTCCTGAATTGTGGAAGATTTGTTGCTTGCTATCTGAGAATGTAACATTCCTTATGGGAAAGTGTTAACCTTAATTAATGATGCATTAAAGGAACTGTGTTGTTAGGGTCTTGTCCCTGCAATTCCTCGGCCTCTGGGAGTGCCACGGTCCCACTCCCAGCCTTTGTCAGGCAGGTGCGGAGGTGTCACAGCGCTGCCTCTCGTTGCTCCGCTTCTGTAAGTAGGTGGGTGCTCGGAAATAGGGCAGCAGGTAATACACGAACCTCGTGAGGTGGCTCACACAAGGAGCTGAGCTTGCGTTTGCGGAATACATCATTACCCTTTTGCCACAGTAAGGCTGGGAGGCATCTTACGTGACACCTGCGAGCCAGAACACAGCAGGTGAGCTGCGGTCTCGGTTGGAACATCCTGGAGAAGGACCTCTGTTAATTAAAAAGGAAATGGCAATTAGTAGTATGTCCCCATTTGCTTCTCATCCCAAAATACTAGGAATTTCACATGTAAACATGAGCCAATGCTGTGTCATTTCCACCACGAAAACATTTGCCCTTACCTAGAAATAGTTCAGCTATTTCTGTTCCGTTTCATACCGCGTGTGTCAGCCTCGAATTTAACATTTCGCAGTCAGGAGAAGCCTTCCCCGTTACACGCTGCCGAACAGCTTAGGGGAGTATACAAAGGCTTTTGTTCTTTCCAGACGTTTAATTCCAGTTTAGCATTTCACCCGGCTGCGTGCCAGAGCAGCCTCGGAGGCTCGTGCAGCCCCGGGCTGCAGCCGTGCTCCCCGCAGTCCCCGCAGCCGCTGCGCCGGCACGCGCGCGACCTCTGCAGCCGGAGCCCAGCAGGTCGGGGGCTGCAGGAGAGCTGCTCCCTTCCCACCCTGAGGAAGCCAGGGCTTCTCCGTGCCTGTGCCTTCATGCAAATATCCTGGTATTTCTGTTGCTTGGGGCAATGTGAGCACCCTGTAAGCTGGGGAGAAGCAAGGATGGTATTTTCTTGAGAGAACAAGGCTGGCAAGAGAAGAAGATTGCTTGTTACAGGATGAGCGAAGTGCTCAGAGAGCACTCGCCTCTCCCAGAGCAGAGGTTAGCGTTACACAGGCTCGGTACGTTTTATAAGGGAGGCAGGAGCTGCGTTGTCTCCATGTCAGACCCCGAGCGGCACCACGCACCGATGTGAAGTTTTGGAGCCAGCACAGTGAGAGCTGCCCTGTGTGAATCGCCCCCCTCCTTTCCTCCCGTCAGTTCCTGTTTCAGGGGTAAACCCTTGTCCTTTCTACCCAGTAACCTCTCATGGGAGCTCTCTGTACTGCTTTTACATAAACTGACGCCACTCTGGGGCTTCTTCCCCCAGTGAAATATTTTCAGTGATTACATTCCCCGCAGATGCACCCAGGGAAGCTTAGACAGCGGCAGCGCAAAAGCTGCCACCCCTCGCTCTGAGCTCACCGTCGCTGTCCCCCACCACAGGAGGTGCTGGGACCTCAGCAGGTCGGGGGCTGCTGGCACCCGTCAGACTGAAGGAAATCGTTGTCTTCAAACCGGGGGATGTAACCGGAAAATCGGGAACTTTAAAACTGCCTAAGAGCACGTTGCTTACTTAACTCCATCAGCGATGGTAATGGCGATATCTATCTCAGCCTGCCAGGTTTATCTTGTCGCATGGGCCATAAACAAGATGACAAATGAAAACACTTCAGTGATGTTTATCATCTAAATCACTGCCTGCTTGTTTGCCTCAGCTCTCGAGCAGCCCTCTCTGCTGCCAGGCAATCTGAAGTAACAATCAATTTGACTCGCAAGATAAAGATACAAGCGCTCAGCTTAGCTGGGAGTCCTGAATTTCCTTCAGTAAGATGAAAGACTGTCAATAAATGTCAGTAATCTTCTCAGTGGTATGCAGCGAGATCAGGAAACGGCTTGAATGTGATGCTAAGGAAGGGAATGGGCAAAACGTTTTATTTGGGTCTGTACAAAACAAGGTCATTTCATCATCTTTGGAAAAAAAGCTCAGTGTTCATGACTTGCTTCTGTTGTTTCCACTTGAAAAGGTGCTTGGTGTGGTAAAAAGTGTACTTATGGTCCATAACTGGCCAAAAGCATGTCGTAGTATGTTTTAGTGTCCTGCTAGGGCTAGTTCCTAGGAGTCAATTGTGGCATGATCATGCTTATCCCTTTTGGACAAGCCAGGTGTGCACTTGTCCTTGAAGTATGTGCAGGGAGGGAATAGAGGAATCCCCCTGAAGGCAACCACGAGAGGCTCAGGGCAGGAGCCCTCAGTCCTAACGTATTGCAGAGGGCTCTGGCTCGTGTTGTGTGTGGCTGTCGAGCACTTCCCTCGGCAGCAGAGTCCCAGCTGGGCACGCACAGGACAGCGAGCTGCTGCTTGAGAGGAAACAAGATGCTTCTTCTGCCGAAGGGAGAGCCCTGCCCGAGCAAAGGCAAACAGGCAAAAACTGGAGTTCTCGTCAGGTTCACTCATGTAGTGCTTCTGGTTTTTTTTGTTTCTTTCTTTCTTTTTGTTTTTTACGTATGAATAAAAGTCTCCCTGGAAAACTCGTAGATTTGGGGTCGGTCAGCCTTTGCAGTACGAACAGCAGCAGATAGCTGGTGTGCAGCTCTCTGCTTCAAGCAAAACATTTACGTGCTGGGGAGGCAGCACACAGGTGGTACAAAAGTTCTTCTAATTATTCAAAAATAGTACCTTGGGGATTTCCCCCATCGACTCAGGGGTTTCACTGCCAGTTACTTCCCAGGCACAAATCTCTCTTCTGTTCTGATGGCTGTGTGCTCCATGCTTAGGTGAGGGAGCTCACGCTGTAGCTTTTGGACATTTTATTCCCCCAGCTGGGAAAGGAGGTGAAATACACTTTTCTCTGGAAATTGCCATGCCAGTGAAGTTCATCAGCTCATGCAGTCTACCAACCTGTCTGCAAGCAGATGCCAATGTCAAGTGTTTGGGGGATAGAAAATCCATCCATGCTGCAAGAGAATTACAAGGGGACTTTTTGGTAAACTTCAACGAGCAATCAGTTTATGCCCTTAAAGATGAGGATCAAAAGCTCTAATAAATGTATTTCAGTCAGTATAATTGCAGAATGTTCCCTCCTTATTTGTCAGTGTAGCAAATTAGTTTTTACTCCTACCAAGCTGTTTAATTCAGTATCTTGCAGCAAGGATGTTGCTATTCCTTGTTTAGGAACATCTCAGCCAGATTTCTATTAGAATGAGGAATCATGGCAATCCAAAGACTCTCACCTCTCGCTGTGTGCAATGTCACCAGTTCAGTCCTCATTTAGTCTGGTATCCTGTAAGGTGGTGGGTAACTTACTCGGACTCCCTTAGAAGACCCCAGCAGCTTCGCAAAGTCCCTGGAGCGCTGCATCCCCCTGCCTGTGGAGGCCATCTGCTCCTAGGCTTTTCTGAGCATTTGAGCTAGCAAAGAGGTAAAAGACATATTTTGGACTCAAATCCATGACCAGCTGATTTAATCCTATTTGGAGGATGTATGGATGTGTGTGTATGCGATTGTAAATTTTCTCTAATTATGATAGGATCACGGCCTTGTGCTACAGAAACTGGTGTTGTAATTAGCGCCTGTGCTGATGCTGAGAGTGATTTGCACACCCTGCCTGTGTTTTCTCCTAGGAGCAGGAATGGTGGTCGACTGGGAACAAGAAACCGGGCTCCTCATGACCTCGGGAGACGTGAGGATAATCCGGATCTGGGACACAGATCGGGAAATGAAAGTGCAGGTAACATTTGCATGCTTGTCCCAGTAACCTTTTCTCTCCCAGAGCATCCCACACACCGAGCTAGCTACCCATGCACTGCCAAAGCGTCTGAGACTTGTCTGTGAAGAGCTGACAGGCCCATGGTTCCGGATCCGCTGCTTTCCTGCTTCAGAGTCGTGTTACAAGACAAATAAAAAAGAGCACATGCTTAGTGTCAGGTCTGGAAGCTGCTGCTGTTGCTCTGGATGGTGTGTGGTAACGTCTGGGAAAGGTGAGGCCTCTGAAATCCGGAGGCAGTCACCAGGATGCAGCCAGGATTTCCTATTAGCATGCAGTTGAAATAGCATAAAAATCCTTCAGGAGACTTAGTGGTGAGCTGGCCGGGTGGCAGAGACCACTCGGACCATCCCCACCTCTCTGGAAGCACGCAGCACTGACCAAAGCACAGTGCCGCTCTTGCACCTGTGGGCCGAGGGCCTGCTTCCAGGGAGGCCGCGTTCACTCGGCGCTCACGTACCTTCAGGGTCTGCCCCGAGTGCTCAGCGGGCCAGAAACACCAGCACCCCCTGACCACACGCGGCTCAGATGAAGTCAGGGGGGTTGTTGCCAGCTTCAGCCAGGCTGACTCAGGCCAGAAATGTGCTCGGTGCTGCATCGCCCAGGTACCGAAGCGCGACCGTGTCTCCGAGCCTGCGGGGGGCTGCAGACCCACGCACTGGGGTGCTCAGGGGCTTTCGGAACGGGGCACGGCACCTCTGAAACGAGGCAACACAAACGTGTTGTGTCAGTCAGGCATAAATTTCCATACTGTGTAATGGGGAAAACGCAGTGCGAGCGCTCGTGTCAATTGTAACCAAGTAAAAGGTTCTGAGGAATTACAAGGAGAAGCAGCTGGTCCGTGAGAATGAAGTCACCATGCTGGAGCCAGAAAAAGAAGACCAGTTTTCAAAGCTGCTAGAAATTAATTACCCGTGGATGAACATTAATTATGACACTTTGACCCTGCAATGCCGGATAATTAAGCCTATGTTGATCTTAATTACATTCACATACTGTTTTTTCTATGTAAATTAGGGAACATCAAAATTCAGGAGGTGAAAATCTTTTAAATGACGAGGATTAATGATTGTATTGAAAGTATCTAAAAACACGTTGTTTCTTTTTTAATTACAAAGATTGGTTGTGTTGAAATTCAAGTGATTGAAACTTCCTGACTCAGTAACACTGGGAAACTGAAATTCAGCACAAAGAGCAGCAGGGCTGTGTAATCCAAGCTAATAAAGGTGCCTTCCCACTCTTTGAACTGCAAAAAAGTGAACCTCTGGAAGCACTTTGGATGTAGCTGAAGAAGCAAGTACTTCATTTTCACTTCTGCTGCTTGTTTCTGCTTCAAAGACATGATCTGCTTTTAGGCAGTTAGAATAGCTGTCTGAAAACAGCCCCTGAAGTTTGGTGCCTCCAGCCAACAGCTTCTTCACTCAGCCAAGGCTGTGAATAGCAACTAGGAAAGGTGAATATGCACAGAAGCAAAAATAGGATTGAAGTGTGAAATTAGCTAATGCAGTTCTAACGTGCCTCCTGATTGTCCTCCTACTTTTGCAATATTACTTAGTTTTTACCTATTTCAATTGATTTGTTTTCTTTATACCCATCATAGACATAATTCCAAATAATTCTTTTGTTTATGGCAAGTAGAAAGGGGGAAAGCAGCAAGCATCAGAATAAGAATGTGCAACATGTTCCCAGCACAGCTGTCCATGCAAGCTCCAGTCTTCCTTTTCCATGTTTGTTTGTTTGTTTTTAATGCACACAGTGTCTGGCATCTAATGAGATAACCTGAATCTTCCTCTCACGTGGTCCTAAAGCAAGGATTGATAAGTGGCACAGCACCAGCCAGCTTTATCTTGCGTAAAAGGTTTTGTGGCACCACGTTGTAGCTGGGCAGCTCATTGTGTTGTCAGGCTCTGACGTTCAGGAGCACCAAAGCTGCTGCAGCAGCACTCGCTGCCTTGCTGGGAGGGCAGGGAGGTCACGCTCAGCCAGTCCTGCTGTCTCCTGCTCAACTTGGCCCATTGCAGCAAACACCGGGGTGCTGCAGAGGTGCAGTGATGATCCTAATGGTGAAAGGAGGAAGAGAGCTAAGTGCTAAAAAAAAAATAAAAATTAAAACCTTATTAGACCTGGGTTTATTGCGTAGGAAATATTTCTCTTAAATCAATCATCCGGTCTGTTTTGCATTCTGCTGTTCAGGGTTTTTCTGTAGATTCTTCTACAAGAGACATTAGAATTATTTCCTGAAAGTTGTTTGGGCATTGATTTGGTGCACAAGAAGGGCTGACATTTCATAGCCTTGTTCCTTGAGCAGATTTTTCGTAGATAATATTGCCTTATACCATACTGTGTGCCTGGGTTTATATGTGTTTTTATATGGCATTATGAGTTTTTCCTTTCTACAGGTATATTCATCTTACTTGACTTTTCTCCTCCAAATATTTAGCATCCAGCCTGCCATTCCAGTGGCATTCAAAACTTGTATCCAAAAAAGATGGTTTATGGAGAAATAACTCCTCTGGCCATTTACTTTAACTAATTAGATATTTTTAGTAGAGAATAACATTAACTTCTCCTTCACAAAGCAGACCTTGCCTTGGTTTTGGTTTGTAAACCAGAACCAATAGCTGAGTTTGCTGGAATTCTTTCTCTGGGCTCTTTGGGACGAACTGTGGGCTGCGTGGCTCTGACACAGGACAGCAGCAGTGACCGTCATCCTCAGGGCCACCGCTCCTTCACTTCTGGTCATGTCCAGAGAGCCTGGAGAAAAGCTTTGCACCAGCGCAGATCAGGGTTTAACCCTGGTTTAGTTTTGGACTGATGTACAGAATGGTGCATGGAAGAGGAGGAGGGCGCAGGGAGCGTCTGGCTCCTTGACTCTAGCACCTTTTCTTTGGGGTTGCAGACCTGAAGACACACCGTGGTCTCAACTGGGCTTTTGTGTGCTTTCTCCTTAGGACATCCCCACCGGAGCGGACAGCTGTGTGACCAGCCTTTCGTGTGATTCTCATCGTTCGCTAATCGTGGCAGGGCTGGGTGATGGCTCCATCCGCGTGTTCGACAGGAGGATGGCTCTGAGTGAATGGTAACTTCCCGGGTTCGGTGGGATCCTCGCATTTCCTCCACCTTCCCTTCACAACGTTTCTCCTCTCTGCTTGTTCCCCAGCCGTGTCATGACCTACCGAGAGCACACAGCCTGGGTGGTGAAGGCATACCTACAGAAACATCCTGAAGGCAACATAATGAGTGTCAGGTAAAAGAGCTTTTACTCTTTGAGCGGTTTTCTCTTAAACACAGCTTGCTTTTCTGTTTGAAATCCACCTCTGGTATTTCAGAAGGTAAGAGCGTAAAGCTTTTAGGTTGACATTTGCTTCAGTAATTAACTCCTGCTCAAACGTGGTAGAGAGAAGGCAAAAAAAAAAGTGAAGCTTTCCTTGGAAGCCTGTTGGTTAGGTTTGAGAGTAAACAAGAAGGTATCTGTGCTGAAATCACTATCACGAGGCATGTGAGGGAGGAATCAAGTGAACCAGAAACCTAAGCTAGATATAGCATATCTTATGGTTGTTCTTCTTGATTGTCAGCATCTTTGTGGGGTCATTTGAGATAGAACATGAGAAGGAAGGAGGTTTATGTTGCATCTGTTGGGCATATTGCTGTGCAGGATTACTTTGCTGTTTAGCAATTTTCTACACATAAATCCATTTCTGCTGCCTGGTAAATACTGCATAGAGAGCAGCATATACATATTTAGCCATTAAAGAACAGCAGAATATAATTTATTGTCACAAAACCGCTGTTTGCACACAGAGAGGCCCTTTTTCTTGATTACAAAATGAAAACAAAACAGTTTTCTAGGGTGCAGAACATTCCTGGAGTGGGGGATGGGCCGGCAAAAAATTATTAAGATTTTCAGAAAGGGGCTTAAGTGATGCCGCTGACAGATTTGTCAAGCTCACATATTAGAGTTTTTAATCTTCCTTTCTGTAATCTCTTTCAACAATCCCAGGGGTCAGGCTTGTATACTTGGCCAGCCTGTATCTGAAGGCTCATTTTTTCCCTCTCCTCAGTGCCCTCATGAACAAATGATGCTTTTTCTCAGGATTGACGAAGTATGAGAAAATGTTATACCTCAAAAGGCAGGGCTGGTCCCATCCCAGAGGAACTCTGTTTAAGACAAACCACACCACTCTCAGTTTATCCCGGTTCACTGGCCTTTAGTTGACAGCAAGGTTCAAAAAAAACCCAACAAATGTTAGGATGTAAGAGGGCCTGGCATAACTATTTCCTAAAAAAGAACTTCAAGGCATTGTATTGCTTGTAGAGTAATTCTCTGAATCGTAGAGAAACTTTTCATCCAGACCAGGGATGGGAGTTTGCAAGACAGGCTGGGTGACTCAGACCCGGATTCTGCTTCTCTCCATCATTCAGCAGTGGTTCACCACGCGATGTTTCGCTCAGCCTCTCTGATCTACGTGCTAGTGCCGCCACAGCATTTTCCTGCTCTCCAGCAGTTCACTAGTGACTTCCCCCAAAACACTCGTGGAATAATGGGAGAATTTGGAGCTGGCAAATGTATGGTAGGCTTGTTTCCTAGTTACTGGCAAGCTCTACAACGGCAACACACAATTACGTAGGACATTAGGGCAATGTCTTTCCCCATGTCTCGTTTGGAAGCTACATCTAATTAATCAGCAGTCCTGCTTCTGTCAGGCTGACAGCATTGTCTGAAAAGGTCCTTAAACACCTGAATATCCTGGTTTAGTAGTTAGCTGTTGTTGACTTGTTGATGACTGTTATTGTTCACTTGGGCTGTGCTTTCTTAAAACCATGTTCTCATAAGTAGTCCCCTCACCACAGAATTTCGTTTCCATTTTAAAGCTCTTACATGGTCTTCCGATATATTCCGAACCATTTTCAATCGTATTGAGGTTCAAAGCTTTAAATGAATTTACTGTATATTTGATCTCTCTCAAATAATATTTCTATCCAGTCTTCAGGAATGAAATCAACCCGAAGTTTAATTTGTCTTGGATTTAATTATGTGACAGCTGGAGTTGCAGCTTCTTATAATGATATCAGTAACCCTGTATAACAGCCTTTTGATCACTATTAGATATTCCAGAGGTGAAGAAACTGAAGGCAATATGCTTCTTAATGCTTTCAGATGTTCTTAACTCTGTAGTTGTATATGGTCATCTTGTCATACTACTTGGAGGGAAGAAACGCTTTAAAAGTTGTGGTGCCAAAAGCAAGCCTTACTTCTGCTGCCAGTAGAATAAGGTCAGATGAGTTGACACTGACTTTAGTTTCCGTAAGATTTCTGTGGGTCTTTCCCTACATCAGTCTCTTCTAAGAAGCACGGAAGAGCAGATGTATCATAGCAAAATCCTCAGCCCTCTGTGCCAGGGCTATAGGGGAAGATGCATCCTCTTCACTTTCAACAGATGTGATTCTACTGATGTAATTCAGAGAGATCTCTTAACAACAACGAATCATTTGTGTTTGAAAAGTGCTTCATCTACTAAGTGCAGTATCCTGTCACTGCCATTATTGCTTTCTCCCCTGTCTTTTCCCTGATAAAGTCATTAATAGGATTGACATACCGCCCGAGTGTTAAGCAGCATTTGTTACGCCTGGTCCACAGAGTACTTTGGACAGCAAGAACATGCGTCTGTGTCCAGGCATTTGGCATAATAGATCGTACCAGCAGATCCCATCTGGTTACAGTTCTCTAACACAATTTCCTACTGTGAAAAGGAGAAGGAATTTGGTTCTGACATGTAGCTTAGTGTATTGGGTATGACATAACAGTAAAGGCACTTGCACTCGGTGATGGGCTGTAAGTGATAAAAGTACTAATGGATCGCTCCTGAGGGCAGAGGCAGGCTGTTTGCACAGCTCTTAATGCTTTGTGGATGGTACCAAATAAAAGTGACATCAGTGGAAATTCAGCTGCGCTGATAGAGAAGGCAAGGGTGCGTGTCTTCTCTATCCTAATTTTCTGATGCAGGTGGTCAGCTCGCAGACAGGCATATGGCTCAGTTCCCTGGGCTTTAGGATCTGGTCCGGGTACAGCCTGACATTGTGAAACTCCTGTGTTGGCAGTGTGAACGGAGATGTGCGGTTCTTCGACCCCCGGATGCCAGAGTCCATGAAGGTCCTTCAGATAGTCAAAGGGCTGACGGCTCTTGACATTCACCCACAAGCCAACCTCTTTGCGTGGTAAGTTCCAGTTTCACCTCCTGCATCTCTGGAGTGGAAAGAGAGGACAAATTGTCTCTGCAGACATCATTCGTGGGTTTTTTTGTTGTTGTTTTAACCTCACCATAAAAAATGCAGTTTCATTCCCATGTTTTCAGTTCAGGTATTTTATCCCCGCCATGCCTTAGTGCATCCCACTGCCAGCAGAGTGACGGCATGCTGTCTCTCACTCCCATGTCAGATCCCTGTATAAATTCAGCACGTGTGTGTTTGGGCACGGAGCAGGGGACCGGCACCCGGTCCGCAGCCGTGTGTCCTGGAGGTTGCAGGGGGATCTGCTTCCAGTGAGCGCGTACATCAGCTTTTCATGTCTTCTCTCTCGGTCACACAGTGTAACAGGGGGCTGTGGTTCGAGCCTTTCTGCAAATCTCTCTGTACTGAGGTTGCCATGGTACAGCTGAAGTCGATCTCACTGCTTATAAGAGCTCCTCGCACACTAGCCTGATGAGCTGAGGTCTCCCCAGCTGAAAAAGGGGCTGTGGGTGATAACACCGGTGTTACCACAACACTGTCAATGACATCGTGTTCTCTTAATTCCTTTCCAGTGGCTCAATGAATCAGTTCACTGCAATCTACAATGGAAATGGTGAGCTGATCAACAATATCAAATACTACGATGGTTTTATGGGACAAAGAGTTGGAGCCATCAGCTGCCTGGCTTTCCATCCTCACTGGGTCTGTATTCTCTTTTTGGCTTTTGGAATTTGCATTTCTTAGTTAAAGCTGGTGTTGGATGAGGGAAAGGCACAGAGACTCCCCCAGCACGGAGAGGTGCTGTCCCAGCGTCGTTTTCTGAAGGCCCTTTGAGCCTCCCTTCCAGCCTGGGTCCTTCATTGCTCGTCCTCCAGCCTGTTCCAGGTGCCTACACCGCAGGTGCCACCAGTGCTGCTCGTTTCTGATGTGCAGCTAAGACCAGAACACGACTGCCAGCTGCTGAGCCCTTTTTACCTGTGGGCCAGCTTGGTATACTGTTCCCATCACTCCGGGTCTGCCGCCTGGTGTAGCTCTGTCTCTTGCCACAGAAATCCTCCAAGGTGAATTTGCCTGGAGCTGAGTGGAGAGGTGCAGTCTCTCACTTCCAGCGTGCCAAATGTTGTGTGCTTATTTATTCCGTGCCTCTGTTCTTGTAGACAGTAGGCTCACCCTTGTTGTCTCTGGGGCTGCTTTTACGCTGTTGCTTATGTAAGGCTGTAGGAAGACCTAATGCTGTGCAGTAGAAAAACTGTCAAAAAAAAAAAAGATCTGCAAAACTTAAAGGCATAAGCTGATAAAGTCTAGAATAAAACAGAGTAAAAGGGAAATTTCTGAATATAGCTGAGGTGGCTCTGCAGTCAGTTGTTAGAGAAGCTGCTTGCTACTTAACTAGGAGGCAGGTGCCCATCTGCATTACGGGCTGCTGCTCACACAGAGAAGAGAATAAGAGAAAGGAGATTGAAAGACCGATTGAAAACCAATGTGAATGGGTAGGAAAAACAGGAGAAGAAGGCATTTAGGGAGAGAGTTGTATTGGAAACCTGCCAATCAGAACACAAATACTTCATATGTGATGGGAAACAGCAGTGGGAATGATAAAGGGCCTGGAAGACAGGAGGGAAGAGCTGTGCCACCTTCTGCTGTGGTATTAGCTGGGCAGGCAGAAGGAAAGCTGTTTTTCTGCAAAGGTCACATACGTTTTACATCCTGAGGGTAAAGGGGTTTAAAGGAGAACTTATCTCCTCTTTGGTGTTGAAAAGTCACTCTGCAGAAAGCTCAGCGGTGATTTTGCTGTCCTCCAGTCTGGGAGACAAAGGTGGAAGTGGTGGGTGATTTGAAATGTTTTGTTCTTTAAATAAGTGAGCACACAAAGCCCTATCCAGCCCGGGTCTCCATGGCCGGGGTCGTGCCTGGGCCTCTCAGGAGAGGGAATGTTAATTTTCAGTCCAGGCGACTGTTCCTAACAAGCAGATTTGCAGTCGTTTGGAAAAATTATGCTAGGTGTTGGCAACTAACAGTCACCATCATTTTTTCTGCTGGCTGAAATGGGCACAGAGCTCGCTGCGACAGTGTAGGTCCTGGCAAAATGTCGTCAGGGCTGCGTTGGCAGATGCACTTAAGAGTTTTCCAGCATCTGGGTGTTGCTGCTGAAAATGTCACCCGTTACCATTTTCCCTGCGATGTGCCTCTCATCGCTGCGTAACACCTGTATGTTTATCCCTGATTTGCTCTTTCCACAGCCTCATCTGGCAGTCGGAAGCAATGACTACTACATCTCGGTGTACTCAGTGGAGAAGCGGATCAGATAACGGCTCGTGGCAGCGTCACCAGAGAAGGGAGTCCCAGCGGGCAGGGCCGTGTCTCACCTATAATGTACATAGTGAAATTATCGACTTGAATGTTTAGTGTTGGCTGCTGCTGCAACCCGTAACTTGAACTTTTTTTTTTCCTGACTTAGCTACTGATGATTTTGACAAGGGGAAGAGAGACAATCTCCTATTTTTTTTTCAGCTGTATCCTCTAAAAGCTACAGAAAAGGAACATTTTATTTTTGTTTCCAGTGGTTGGCTTCTCTGTTAGGAACACGGCTCCTGAGCTCTGGACTGGATGAGGCAGTACCCTTGAAAAGGGCTTTTTGTTTTAGTCTTTGTTTCCATGTTTTGCTGGAGCGTAGGTTGCTTTGAGGTCTGAAGTCAGGACTCGCCTACAGCTCTGTGCGTCCGAGCTGACCACGGGACCCCTCCAGCTGCTGCCTACCCCGTGCCAAACAGCAACTCCTCTGGCAGGGCAGCGAGACTCAAGCTGCCCGCCTGCAGAACCGTGCGCCTGCTCCTGCGCTGCCTGAGCATGGGCAGGGGAGGCAGGGACGTGTCTCCTCCGCGTGAACCTTATCCTCTCTGCAGTTTCCCCTCCAGTGGAAGTAGAGACAGAGGACGGCTTGGTGGCAAGGGAAGGCAGGGATCCTGAGGGAAGTGGCTTGAGGAGGTGACGGGAGCAGAGCGGGATTGCCACCGTACCGTAAGGGTGCACACAGAGGAAAGAGGGAAGAAAGAGCGTGAGCATCTCTGTCATCCCAGCACGTCGCTGAAGTAACCACTTTCCACCCAAGCACGTGGTGCTGGTGCAGGCGGGGGTGTCTCTGTCACTGTTACTTCTGCAGTCGCTGTCCTGCCCACAGTGAACTCCGCAAACGCGTTTGATAACCTGGAAACTGCCCAGCCGGCAGGGGAGGCTGCGGGTTCAAGCCACAGGCTTTCATCTCGCTCCAACGTGCTAATATTCAGCAAGGTGATGGACATGAGTATTTGTGCACTTGGTGGCTGTGTGTCTGCAGCTACACACACTGTGTACGTGGCTGTGGCTTGTCCGTGTGTCCCTGCAAGGACTGGGTGTGTAACCAGCCACACGTGATCTGAGCACAAGAGAATCACTAAAGAGAGGGAAGACAGCAGGTCGTCCTGCTTAGAGCAAAACACCTTTATCCCAGCTACCCAGGGGAAAGGCAGCTCCATTATCTGCACCTTCCGAGTCTGTATAATGAATGTTTCTGTCCTTTGAAGTCCATGATGTGTCTGGAGGTCACTGTGGGGAAGAGGTAGGCAAAGCCAAAGGGCAGGTTTCTTTCAAGTGCTGCTGTGGTGCAATTTAAGCTGCCCAAGAACAGAACTTGCGCTTGTGCAAAAATCACTGCATTGACAAAGGTAGGCTTCCTAAATCCAAAAGTCCCCGGTTTTTCTTCTGGCCAATATACTGGGTCTGCAGGCTCCCAGCAAACTGTGCCAGCAACGAGGCTGACGGTGGTGGACATACCAATGAGGGAAGGGCTGAGAAATGTTCTCGTACTGTGCGGATGGCGGCTTTACCTTTGCCACGGCACCTGCAGAGTGGATCTGACCCGCCGCCGCTCCTTGCGTACCAGATAATCCAGGTCCCTGCGCGTTGAGGCAGCTGGGCCATGCAGGGTTAGAGGAACTGGCCCAGTTGCTATTCCAGCGTTGCTGCAGGGAAGCTGAATATGAAATGCTGTATGCACATCTGGATATTCATTTGGTGAGGTTCCATGAACGGTGGAGGCGGAGAGAAGCCAAAAGCCGGGCACTGCGTCCTTACCCTTGAGCACTGCTGCTGTTCCCCCGTAGCAGGGAGGCAGAGGGCCACCAGGATGATGGATCAAAGGCTTTAAACTTAAGGAAATACTACCTAGAAGTCCACTTTTGAGTTACCAAAAGTTAATTATGGTCTAACAGAGCTGTGCCTCTTCCTGACCCACTGAGCTGCTCCTGTGCTGCTCCAGCCTGTCCCAGCGGTACGCGCCCCCAGCCTCCGACCACCCTGCGCGCCCCGCACCGCCGGGGCCAGCAGTGGGCTTCTGGCAGGCGTGGGGGCAGTTTGGGATCTACACGTAACCGATTAACATACACAGCTTAAAAAACAAACGATAGATTTTTAACTTGTATCAGTGTATTTGTCAAAGGAACAAGAAATACCTGGCAAGATGGGGAGGTGCACAGTGGGAAGCTGCTGCTCCTCACCAGCGTTCCCGGGTGCCCCGCCAGCCTGCGCAGCCAGGAGATGGGTTTTTAACTAACTGGGCCTGTTTAGCTTTCATCTAAGCGCGTGTGTGTGGGCTGAATTTTCACAGGTCTGATGCAGAGATTCAATCATGAAGTTTAACCAAGGATCTGGAGAGCATCCTACCTAAAAGTTCACTTATCTCTATTTATTTTACAAAAACAGAAAAATATTAAAAAAAAAACAGAACACAATTGTAATGTGAGAGTAAAACAATTACAAACAAATAAATGGTTAATAAAAAATAAATGCAGAAATACTTCACGGTCTGAGGATCGCTTTCTGGGCCGGAGGTGGGGAGGGGGCAGTGCTGCAGGGTAAGAGGCAGGGAGGGAGAGCTGCGTCCAGCAGCCACGTTCTGTTTTTAGGTGGCACACTGTGTGATTTGGGGCTGTTTGCACACAAAGAGGCCGCTTACACGTCGAGATCCTGGGCAAAAGAGATTTGCACAAGCCCAGGTCACTGCTTATGAGCCGCCGGGGATTTGCCGGTGTAAATCCCTCTCCCTGCAGCTGGGGCTGGTGCTGATGGGGGAGCAGGGGGGCAGCGTTAGGAGGCTTCGGGGGGGCTTTGCTCCTTGCGTTTGAGGGATGCTCACATTGTTGCCTCTGGCTGCTGCTCTGGGTTTGCAGCAGCATGGAAGTGAGAACCAGATCCTAATGGCCTCCAGAGGTGAAAATGTATTTGGGAACGACAGGTGGTGCAGAGCAAGCCGACGGATGATTTGGGGAGAAAAATGCGGCGGTGAAAAAGGGGCGTTTTCTGGTGTGTTGTCTCACAAATCCCAGTGGTCTCAGTGAGCTCAGATCACTTCGGGGAGCGCCGTATCGCAGGCGCCACACGACCAAAACCCGCTGCGGCTGGCGCGGCAGAGGCAGCGCGACACGAGGGGGCTGCACAGCACCAGGCCCCGAGGTGTGCACGCCCCAGGGGCTCTGACATGCAGGGGCCCTGGGATCGGACGTGGTGCCTCAGGGACGCACCGGTGGATCTGCGAGGCTCCGGCACGTGGGGAGGGCGCTGCCTGCTCTGGGACGGAGACGGCCACGGCCGCCGCCTGCGGGACCACCAGCACTTTTCCTGCCCGGCTGCTGGAAGTGAAACACGAAGGAAAACCAGCCCCGTGTCCTGCCCGCACCCAGCACCCAGGGCCAGAGCCCTTCCCGTGCAGACACATCCCAGGTGTGGGGACACGGGAGCGTGGGGACACGGCAGCACCTCCCTGCGGGGGAGAACAGGGATGGGGCCCCCTTTGTCCCCACCCTGGGACCCCCCCACTCTCCCCACAGGGACCCCACAGCTGCCCCTGCCCCAGCACGTCTCCTGTCACGCCCCCAATGCCTTTACTGCCCCATCCTCTGCCCTATACCCCCCATTCCCTGCAGTCCCCCATCCCTTTAGTCCCCATCCCACATAACCCCCTTCCCCACCGCTCCCACACCCCCTACAGCCACCCTCCCCTATACACCCCATCCTCCATAGCCCCCTGTCCCTACAGACCCCCCAGTGCTGCCCCAACCCCTACAGCCTCCCCCATCCCTTCCCCTCCCCTTTACCCCCACCATCCCCTGAATGCTTTGTCCCATAAATCCCCCATACAGGGGGTAACCCTTCTCCTGTAACCCCCCATCCCCTATAGCCACTAACCCTATACCTCCACCCCTATAGCCACTAACCCCTACACCCCCACCCCCTACGGCCACCAACCCCCGTACCCCACCTCTACAACCCCCTTCCTCTTTTATAACCCCCCCTTCCACTCTCCGTCCCCTATACCCCGCCACCCCCTACCCCCCTCCCCAACACCCCCTATTTCCTACAAGCCCCGTACCCCGCTGCCCTATAACTGCCCCATCCCCCCGCCCCACACCCCCCCCCATCCCCATCAGCCCCCCTCACACCCCCAGCCCCTTCCACACCCCAAATTCCCTCTCCCGGCCCCCTCCGCGCCCCGCTACCGCCCCCCCGCGGCCTCCTCGCCCCGCTCTCGCCTTCCGCGGGGCCGGGCCCTGCGCGGCCGCCGTCGGGGGGCGGAGGCCGGGGGGAGGCCGGGCCGGGCCGCCCGGGGCCGGGCCGGGGCCGAACGGCGGCGGGGCCATGGGGAACCTGTTCGGGAGGAAGCGGCGCAGCCGCGTCACGGAGCAGGACAAGGCCGTGCTGGTAACGGGGGCTGGGGGGCGGTGAGGGCCGGTGGGGCCCGGTGGGGCCCGGTGAGGCGGCGGCGGCTGCCCCGGCTGCCCCGGTTGCCCCGGGCCCGGCCGTGACGGCGGCCCCGCTGTGTCCCTGCAGCAGCTGAAGCAGCAGCGCGACAAGCTGAGGCAGTACCAGAAGCGGATCAGCCTCAACCTGGAGCGGGAGCGAGCGCTGGCCCGGCAGCTGCTGAAGGAGGGCAAGAAAGAGTGAGTGGGGCGGCGCCGAGCCCCCGCGGGCCCCGGGCCCTGCTGGCGGGGGGGGGGTCCCCTGAGGCTTCTTTTCCATCCGTCCGCTGCCCTTTGTGGCCGGGCTCGGGTCTGGGTGGCTGCACGACAAACCCCCTAGCACGATAAACCCCCCGTCCCCACCAAGTACACCTGCGTTTCCAGGTGCTAGGTAGCCAGTTTATGCTTGATTAATTGGCTCACCCTTATTGTTCACAGGAACAGCTCAGAGTTCGCATTTAATTTACAATTTTGTTTCTCCTCTTTCGGAAAAAAACGCGAAACGAGAACTGTTTAAACGAGTACCGTCGCCTAAAGCGACCTCTTTAGGCTCATCTGCTCTCTTCTGTGCTGAGTTGTCCTGCTCTTCTTTTCCCCCAGAAAAGCCCTGCTCTTGCTAAAGAAGAAGCGCTACCAAGAGCAGCTCCTGGACAGAACGGATAACCAGATCAGCAACTTGGAGCGGATGGTAAGCGCGAGCTGGGCCTGTCCCTGCGGGCAGCCCGCTGCGTGCGGGGGGAGCGCCGTCCTGGGCCGGGGGTGACTGCCTTGGAGCTGCCACGTCCTGCCGGGGGCAGAGTCCTCTGCCCAACGCGCAGCTCTCTGAGATCAGCCTCGTGCCATGGCTCTTCTCTAAAGAGTCAACGTGAGCTTGGTCTGAGTCCGTATTGCAGGCTCCGTGTTAAATACCTGTTCGGTGAGTTAGTAAAACTTTAGTCGCAGTGCGGGCAGCTGTAGGAGAAACTTCCTCTGGTTTGTCTTGGTGCCTTGGTTTTAGGAACGGATGTATTTGTTCTGGTGTGGTCGGTGAAATTACTGCCTCAGCTTAGATGGTCAGCTGGAGAGCCAGAAAAAGGCCTGCTGGATATACTTTTGCGCCTGCCTGTGTTAAAAGTTTTTGTGTGCGTGTTTCATGCTGCTGGTGTAATTTAGGCTTCTGTTGGGACTCTTGGCTGTCTTCACCTTGCATTTTCTCTGGGAATCTTGGCAGTTTGTA
This sequence comes from Anser anser, assembly GCF_964211835.1. NCBI lineage: Eukaryota > Metazoa > Chordata > Aves > Anseriformes > Anatidae > Anser > Anser anser. The sequence goes on along the minus strand of NC_139740.1, from coordinate 14,489,749 downwards.
CCCGGGCTGTGACAGCCAGTGATGCTTCCCCCTCGCCTTCCTGTTTCAGGTCCAGGATATTGAGTTCACCCAGATCGAAATGAAGGTCATCGAGGGCCTGAAAATAGGCAACGAATGTCTGAACAAGATGCACCAGGTATGTGTGAGCGGCTCAGCTGAGCGTCCTCTTGCCTCGGACTAGGCTGGGCCCTGGGTGTTTGCAGCTGTCTCCCTGCAGGCCTCACTTACGCACGAATTTTGTCTCTTCAGGTTATGTCAATAGAAGAAGTGGAAAGAATAATAGGTGAAACCCAAGATGCTGTGGAGTACCAGAGGGTACGTACTGTGCGCATGAACAGTTGTGAGCAGAGGCAGCCTGCCACGCCGAATTCCTCTGGCGTGCAGTATGTTCCCAGCCTTATTTAACAGGCAATCAGGCTGGGAACTGAATCTTAGTCGCCTGCAGAAAAATTAAGTTTGTTAGTTTTCTGAGTACCCCTTCAGGCTGTGTTTATGTTGATTTCCCACATCCACGTATCCTGCCGTAAGCCACAGAGTTGTTTCTGTGCATTGTTGTTGACTACAGTATGTCTCTTCCTCACTTTTATAGCAAATAGATGAGCTATTGGCTGGCAGCCTGACTGAGGAGGATGAAGATGCCATTCTAGAAGAATTAAACACTATTACTCAGGTAGGATTAATCTGATGTTCTTATAATTATTTGCAGCGTGTGTTTCCAGGAAGCTGTTTGCAGTAGGGGAATGTGTCTTTTTACCACTCGTGACAGCTTTTCTTCTGCTACCTGTTATAGTTATACCTGTTTGTGCCTAATTCCTGTGTCAGCAAAGATTAAGCTAATTGCTCCATACACGGGGGTCATTTAAAATGGGATGATTTTAAGGGTTGTACTTTTATTTGCGAACTGTTACAGTCAGCTGATCTCTGTTCTTACTGGAGAGCTATTCCACTTCAGTAGTTGAAGATCTTGAATGAAAGTCCTGGGTCATGCTCAGATAAACAGAAAGCAGCGTACGTTATCACTCCCACCCATCTCTGTGCTGCCCGTGGCTCCAAACACTGGCTTGGTTTGGCTTCACTTACTGGGCAGTGCTGAAACCCATAGCCCTTCCCGCAGTTCTGGGGGCAGATGTCTGTTTGTCTGTGAAGTCTCTTTTATTACTGTTCTGTTCCCAAACAGCCTTGGCACAAAACTGGGGTGCAAGGGTCTGGGACCGCCGCCTGGCGCGTGGGGTGTGTGTCATGTGTTGTCTTTAATGTCTTGCAGGAACAGCTGGAGCTTCCAGAAGTTCCTTCTGAGCCACTCCCGGAAGAGATCGCAGGTATGCTTTCTTTTCGGTTCTGTGCAATACTTGGAGACCCTCTCCTTACCGTAAGTGCCTCTGACAAACCCCTTTTTGCTGAACCTTTACCTTAAGAGGCCTCAAGGCCCTGGTCCCTTTCTGTTAGTCAGCATCTAGTCATTCCTGGAAGAGTTCCCCCTTGTGTGACTTGCACCTGCCGTTCCCAAGTCACGCTCTGGACCTGCTGGTAGGCTGCCAGCTGCGGTGTGTCACGTTGCGAAGCTCCGCGAGGGATTCCTTCCCTGGCCCTCTGCTTGATCCAAAACTCGACTGGTCCCCAGCATGTCAACACAGCGTGTTGGCGTGCAAGGATGATGTTTGGTTACCACAGATAGGAGCATTCACACTGGGGGAGGGAGGGGAAAGAAGGAGTAAAAAAGGTTTCAGTGAGACTCGTGATGGTTTGAAGCTCTGTTGACCTTCCTGCAGCTGACCACAGTGGTTTTGAGCTGGCTGGGTGAGGGTCGCTCGAGCCCCAGAGCTCCAGGGCTGCTGGAGCGTGGGCTCCGCAGAACCGGTGTGATGCCGTGCTCCCTCCTGCGCGACCCAAAGCCTCAGCAGCAGGGGCTGTGCAGCTGGATGTGAAGGAGGGGGAGAGGGCTCAGAAAGCAGAGTGTTACCGGGCGGCTGTCCCTGCTGAAAAGCTGAAGGCAGGGCCTGCACTGGGGGCAGCGAGGCGGGTGAGCAGAAGCTGGTTTTCAGCCCGGCCTGTGCAACCCAGGGGCTGTCGTTAAGCTGCTTCCTCTGCATGGAATCTGGCCGGGAGAAATCTGGGCTGTGGGAGATGTTTAGTCGTAGTGCTTGTTTAGTAAACACGGATCAGTTGTCATCTCTGCGTGGTGACCGCAGGACGGCCAAATAAAATACGAGCTGCCCTTGCAGCACGCAGCTGGCTGAGCCTGCTTTAGGTTGGCGTTGTCGGGACAAAGGGGAGACAAAGCTTGCCCACCCCCTGCCCTCCGAGCAATCGCTGTTCTAGATCTGTTTCTCTGGGCTGGGAGCTAGCTGAAGTTGTGTCGGGTACATTCTGAAACTGTTTTAATTCTTGAAGTGCTGTGGAAAAGAGGGGCAGACGGGATATGTAGAATTATTTATAATGAACACTTACAACTCAGTAACTTTCCAGGCACTGTGCAAGCATTTGTTGCTCTTTTGAGAAGTGAAATGAGAGTCGTAGTTCTTCCTCGGGAGATGATTCTGGAGATTGTTTGTGTTCTCTGTTTCTGTAACAAGTTTCTTTTTCCTCCACAGAACCAGCACCAGTCAAGAACAGGCCAAAACCAGAGCTTGTGGCAGCATCCTAACTCCCACTTCTGGGGATTCCCCCATAACTTTCACCCAGGACAGTTTCCATCCCAGCCTGTGCTGGGAACAAGCAATGCCTTGGCAGCATCCCAGCTGTGCTGGGCGGATTGCGGAGCAGGATTCCCTGCGCAGGGTGGGGAACCTCAGCTGGTTGATTATTGCTCTTGTATCAAGATTATTTTCTAGTGCTTTCTTTTTTTGTAACTTAAATTCTGAACTCACTCAGCTGCACTGTCTCGGGATTAAATAACAACTCTCAAACTTCCAAAGCCAAATGCTTTCTTAGGTTTGGTTGGTTTGATTTCAGTTGTAAACCTGCCTCTGCTCTGACAGAATCCCCATCAAGCCCTCCCTTGGAGGGCTTGTGGCTGTCTTAGGGCCACCGCGCTTGTGAACCCTCCTGACCTTTCTGGTGTCCGCACACCTCTGTCCCTCTGCTTCTCCTCTTCTGGCTCTGTTTGTGGAAGAGCTGCTGATGTTTCTTGTCCTCACCTAGATCAGGCTGCCTGGGACGAGCAGGGACCCGCGGGGGCCCCGTAGGCAGGGGCTGGGTGCAGGCAGCCCGGGGGAGGCAGCAAAGCCTCCGTGCCGCAGCTGGAAACGGTTCTGGCAGCTCGTGCAAAACCAGCATACGTGAGGGTGCTTCACTGGGGCGAAGCTAGGAGTGATTGCTTGACTTTGCCTGCAGCAGCGCTCGCTGAGAGGGACACAAACCTCTGTGTGAGGTGAGGAGCTGCTCTCCGGGCATGAGTCAGAGGCAGCTGGTAAGGATTCCCGTTCAGATCCCGCTCTGCCTCTGGCAATCCGTGGCACCGAATGCAGAAGTGGAGTTAAGAAATCTGCTGAGCCTCTTAAAATTTATAGCAAGGAGCATTCTGCCGATGTTAGGAGCCAGAAGTCACCCCGTGTTGGCTCAGCACCTTCATCAAAGTCCGAGTTCACCTTTGCAGTGTTCAGGCGGACTGAGCTCGATTCTGCTGCCCGCTGTCAGCTCCTGGTTGGTATTTCCTCGTGTGCAGGAGACAGGAAAGGTCAGGCTGGGTAGGCGAGAGGCTTGTTCTGCACCAGACGTGAAGTTTGAAGTTCTTTAAGTCCGAAGGCTCTGCTCAGTAAGGAGCTAGAGGGGAGGCCGTTTTCTCCTGAGACCTGGCTGCGGAGGACGGTCCGGTGCTCAGCGCGGTGTAGCGGGGCGCCGGGGCTGGCGTGGCTGATGAGCTGCTTGGAGAGCTGCCTGGCCAGCCAGGTGGTGGGCAGGTTTAGCCGTTCTTGGAAGCAAGCGTACTTGCCAGCTTGCAGATGCTCTTCAGGACGCTGCAGATCTCTATTTATTACGGTCTTGAAGCCACAACCCTCAATCCCTGTTTCTGTGACAGAGCGGAAGGACCCAGAGCGCCCTCTGAGACTTTCGGTGGCTGCCTTTGGGGCTCTGTGACCTGGTGCTAGACCACGCTAACTAATCCCGGAGGCTGCTGCCCCCCAGCCTGCAGCGAGGAGTCAGCAGCGACTGGGGGGTGTTGGATTTTTGTTTGTTTGTTGCTGTTCTGTTGCGTTTAAGTCATGCTTTCTGTCTCATCTCCGTTTGTGCTGTTCCAAGGACTGGTGGGGTATCCACGTCGCCCTGCCAGGGGCAGGACGTGGGGCACAAACCCTCGAGCAGCGTGCACTTTGCGGTTGCCCTATTTTCAATCTCACCGCGCTGCCTCTCTCTTAATTAACGTTGCATAACAAAGCCTCTGCCCCACAAGCTACAGACGTGTTTACAAAGCAGTGCAACAGAAAACAACCAACTTTCTCCGAAATTGGCAGAGGGGGGTTTGAAACGATCCCTGTGCCTATGCTGAATGCGCCGGTGACCCCAGGCAGTGTTTGGAACAGCCGCGTTACAGCCGCCTGCCATTCAGCTTTCACAGCTGAAGCTAAAATAGGGCAGAGCTGTGTCTGTTTTACTCTCCTGTGGTGGTTTTTCTCCAGGCAAGGCTCTTGCTGCTGTTACCACCCCGAGTGGCTTGCAGTGCCCGCTTTTTCCACCAGAGAGAGCCTTGTCCTCACCGGCGCGGTGGCGCCTGCAGCACTGGTGGGACGTTTTTCTTCCAGCCCCCTTTGGGCCGTTGCTAGCCTGGTGTCTCCTTGTTTAATCTTCCCCTGTTTAATTTGTGACTCATAGGAATGAATGCTGGACTCTCCCAAGAAGAAGGTCTCGAAGGGACCTCTTGCTGCTAGCGCTCTGAGTAAGCCGTGTTACGCAGGGTTGGCGCACGTCGTCGCGGTCTGCGTGCTCCTTTTCTTTCCCACGAAATTCCCGGCGACCAGGGAGGCACGAGCAAACCATCCCCCTGGGGAAGCTGCGCTGATGCTGTGCCATCAGCCTGTGACTGCAGCCGGGGTGCTGAGCCGCTCCGTCTGTGCCCCCTGCCCCGTGGGAGCTGCATTTGGGCAGTGCTGGAGGGGTTAAGGCTGCTCCCTGCCCCGGTGGGTGCCATGAAGGGGCCGCACGCTGACCTCCCGACAGGAAAGTTGGGAGCAGATCGCCAGCGGCTTCCTCTTCTAATCCCTGTAGCAAACATTGCGCTGTGCCTCCGTGGGAGGAAGAGCCAGGAGCGGTGTGTGACCTCCGTGGTGTGCTGTAACAATAAACGATTTCTAATGGTTTCACCGATTCCTCTTCCAGTCTCGTATTTTCAAAGTAAATGTTTTCAGTGAGTAAGAGTTGCCTTCCTCCCTGCTCAGCTCCCTGCTCCTGGGAGAGGCTTGGGCAGGAAGTTTCCGAACAGGCTCCGTGTGTAAGAGAAAAACAATCCCGTCTGCCTGCCTGTCCCGGGAGCGCTCCTCTCTTGGGTAACGACAGCAGCGGTGCCCTGGCAGACGTGGCACAGGCAAAATAAGGTGAGGTGGGGCTGCATTTCAGGGATACCGTGCATCGTATTATTGCTGCGGTGGTGAAGCTGCTGCTGTGGTGCTCTGCCTGCCCCCTGCTTGGCACGGCGGCTCCCCAGGGTCGGCGCACGAGGCCCAGGGCCGTGCACAGCGCCCGCAGTGCTCGGCTCCCTGGAGAAGGCAAGAGCACCACGAAGGGCTCACGGGAGGCAGCAGCACCGGGGTGGATGTTTGAAAGTCAGCCCTCCTGCCCGTGGAAGCTGGGCTGGGTTTTGCTGGGTTCATTCTGAGATCTTTAAGGAACCGCTCAACAGGCCCAAGCTGGGGCTGTCGGAGCTGCCTGGCCCTTTGCTGGCTCCATGTTATTCCGGATGCAGGTCCCTTTTGGGGGCTGAGGCCGTGGGATGTCTCTGGGTCTCTCCTGCCCCCAACCACCTGGACCCTGTGCTGCTGCTCGGCCCCTCCACCTCCTGCCAGCACAAGGAGTTGCTGCGTCCCTGGGGGTGCAGCTCCACGGTGTTTAATTATCGCTCCCTGCGGCAGCGGGGTGGGAGCCGGCCCCTGGCCGTGCGGGCTGAGCCCAGGGCTGCTCCAGCTGTGCTTTAGCTGCCCAGATGTGCAGCTCCATGAAGGTGTCTTCCCTCGAAGCGCGTCGCTGCGGCAGCCTTGCTGCTGCTAATTAAACCCCGCAGGATGCGGGCGGCCCCGCGCCGCTGCCTCTGCCAGCCCCACGCAGCGCCTGGTGCCCGGGGGGGGGTCAGGCCACCGGGCTGGAGTCACACCAAGCATCCCATCACAGACCCAGCTCATGTAAGGGTGAATTCCAATCCCTTTGTATTTATGGTAGGAGGAGATTCGTCTCTTCTCCTGGAGCCGCTGCCAGTCCCAGTGGCGTTTCCGCGGCACCAAGGGGTGCCCGATCCCGTCCCCGTGGCGTTTAACGGGGCGGGTGGCCATGCGAGACCCCAGCCCCGCACGCGAGCCAGCGACATCCCTGGCGACATCCCTGCGGCCTGGCAGCCTCTCGCCGGCTCGCAGCCGCCCTTCCTCTCCATGCAGCCAGCAGCGACGCCCGCGGAGCCGCGGCAGTTTCTATGCCGACACGGCTGGAGCGCTGCCGGCCGGGGCTGCGCGGGGGGCTGGCAGCTGCGGACCCCGCTAAGGCAAACGTTTCCTGAAGCACCCGTGGAAACCACGGCGAGGGGAAAACCGGAGCGGCCACTGCTCCGCGGGCCTTGCTCCTGCCTTTGCTCTGGCTGCTCCTTGACATCGGTGAGCGCAGGGAGGCGGCTGGGGGTCTGCGCCCACCCTGCGCAGCCCCAGGTCTGCGCCCCTGGGGCAGGGGGTGACCCGCAGCAGTGCCCGGGGGGCCCCCTGGCCACGGCTCTGTGCTCCCACCCTGCTGCTAACACATCTCCTTCATCCTCCACCCTCCTTGGCAGAGACCAAGTCGGGAACAGGCGGTTTTGGGGAGGGTTGTGGGGCATTTCTGTTTTCCTGCTCCCTTCGTCATGCCTCACCCCACGAAGTCTCCCTGCAGCCCGATGCTCCCTGTGCCCAGCTCACACAAGGATGGCGCGGGGGGGGGGGGCACGGTGCTCGGAGGCAGCGCTGGCAGCGGCCGGGTCTGCAGGGGCAGCGTGGCAGCCTCGGCCCCTCGGCGTGCTGAGGACTGTGGGCACAGCCGCTGGCTCCTTCCTTCTCCCTGGTCACCTTTTTTAAGTGGCCGGGTGTCACGCTGTGTCCCCGGCTGGAAGATGGAAGAGCCCTTGGCAGAGAACAAGCCTGGGTTTTGAAAGTTCGACTGTGGGAAAAAAAATCAGTGCAATTTCCTAATTGGAGCAGTGGTGGGGACAAAGCAGATTTGTTAGAGAGCTGCGCACCCGAGCGCAGGAATGTGACCTCTGCGAGCGCTGAGCGCTACCCAGGACCTCTCAGTGCACGGCGGTGCTTGGCAGCGAACAAAATGCTGCCGCAGTGACTGCTCTGATGGAAGGGAGTCGGGATTTCACCCTCTGGGGTCGCCAGGCCCACTTCCAGGCTGGTTTCTGGTTTGGGAGGAGCACTGGGAGGTGACGGCTGGCCCCGGGTCACCCTTCTGCTACTTCCCTGCTCTGCGGAGGAATGCGGTTCCTCAGGTCCTCGGGTCGCGGGTGAAGCTGCGGGCACACACCGTGCCTTTGTACGGCCGTCACGGCAAAGTCACTTATTGTCCCTAGCTGTCAGCTGCCGCCACCCGGCCACCTCCACCCACGGCATCGGCTGCCAGTGAGCGACCGGTGGGGCTGCGCGGTGGGGCTGGTGCGGGCTGCACCCAGGGCTGCGCTGAGTCACGGCCCGCACGGGCACGGTTAGCAGGGGAAGGAACAAGTGGAGACCAGTCCCAGGGATGTGCCTGTGCCGCCGGGTCGGGAAGCGAGAAGGCTCCTGGCACCGACGGGTCCTCGGGCTGGGAGAGCAGCCCCGGCCCCAGAGGGCTCCGCAGCACGCGGTGCCCGGTGACCCCGGCCAAGGCTCCAGGGGAGGCACTGCCCGGTGCAGCAACGTGATGCGAAATCCCATCGTGCCAATTATGCAAATCGCATAAACTATGCCTGCTATTCAGAAGTATCCCCAGAGATCTCCTTAGCGAGCTGTAATTCAGCATTACTCACTCCCGAAACCAGGCGCTGGGGCAAGCCAGGAGCGCGCGGGGCTGTGCCCGGCTCAGCAGCCTGGCGGTGCCGAGGAGCCGGTGCCCCCAGCCCCCTGCATCCCCCCCTGCCGCCCCCCAGCGTCTCCTAGCAGGCCTTGGGGCTGCCGTGGGGCTTTGATCCATCCACCTCTGGGCCTCGGCAGGCAACCTGCTGGGATCTGCTGCTGGCCCCGCACTGCTGCCAGCCCAGGTCCCCCCAAGCCCTGTCCTGCCTCCCCCGGCCCACCCGGCGCCTCCATCCCCGCTGTCCTCCCAGGCCCCAGCACAGCGCTCTCCTTCTCCGCAGAGCTTTGTTCTCCCACCCACTCCCTGCTTTCTTCCGTCACTCCGGCTCCTCCCTGCGCTTGCTCTCCCCCGGCCCCACGGGAGCGGCTGCTCCACGCAGGCTCCCCCGGCTCCTGCTGCCAGCCCGGCACATGTGGCCCCGTGCCGGCACCGCACCACGGCACCGGTGCCACGAGAGCCCTCCGCCAGCACGTCCCCTGCCAGCCCACGCCTGCACCCTGGGCCACTTCTTTAATTTGCCATCAGTGACCCCGGGGACAGGCACTGATCCTGGCAGCGGTGCCCAGCCAAGCCCCGCCGGCCCAGCACCGTGCCCCACCTCTGCCTGCCCCTGCCCTTCAGGCTAACGTGGGGCGAGTTGCGCCGCTCGCTGCGCCTCGCTCCCCTCCCCTGTGAAGTACCAGCGACCTACTTGGTGGCACGGATGGAGTCCTGCTCAGCAAAGTGCTAGACAAGGGCTCGAAAGTGCTGTCACCAGTGTTTTAGCCTCTGTGCTGGATTTCAGCGCCACAGCTTCCACCTAATAAAATAAGAGCCCGAATTGTTCATCCTTTGCTAATCCTCCATAAATGGCTTTACTTGATTTGTGCTTTGGGGGGGGGTTTAACTGGCTGACAGTTGCTGACACACGCAGGGAATCTCCAATTTCATGGCAAATTTTCAGCCCTGACTCTCCAAAACCAAACCCCAAAAATCTCGCGCGTGCAGCGCGCCGGCGGTGGCACAGGGGAGGGACGAGGCTGGGAAGGACACGGGGGTGCCTGCTGCCGTGGTGGGACCAGGGGGCACCCAGCTGGGCACCGAGGACAACCACAGGGCATCACAGCCACCCCGCCAGCATCCCGACACCATCAGTGCTGCTGTGCACTTGTGCAAGGCCCCGGGGATGTTTCCACCTGCCGGAGGGCAGTGACCGGCTCCAGGTGGTGGGGAGAGCCCCACGGAGCCCCCGCGCTGCTGCTGGAGGGGGACGGGAAAGGCAGCAGGCAGGGAGCGCAGCAGCCTGGAGCTCGACGGCACAGGTCAGGGCTCGGGATGCAGCCGCATGCGGACGGGAACCACGCATCGATCAGAAATACCCAGCCAAAGAGGCTGAGCGGGACGAGACGGCCAAGGGAACAGCACATCCTGCACCGGGGGCTCGGGTGGTTTTGCTCAGACCCATTAGGCCTATTCCCCAAAGTGCCACGTCAGACGCCAGGAAAATCATATTAAAATTGCTTTAGAAACAAATAACTGCTGGCAGAGCGTGGAGAGGACCCACAGCAGAATAATGCGCAGCAGCGCACCGGGGCTCTGATGGGGAAGCCATCCGCGTGAGACAAAAAGTCCATAAATTTCCTGTTAATCTCATTAACAAGTTGACACTTGCAGGTGCGCTCCTGCCTCGTGCCACACTGCTCAGAGGGGCTGGAGAAGGAGATTTTCCTTCTGGCTCCTTTCATTTCTGCACGCCGCAAGCAGGGCACTGCTGCTGTCAGACCGACGTGTGGGGAGCAGGGCAGCCCCTGCCACCCACACACCCACGGTCCCAGCCAGGCAAGTCGGCGACAGAGAAGGCTTCTGCCACCTCGCCCAGCCAAGGGAGCCCTGCTCCACGCTGCCAGCAGCCCCCTCCCTCCGTGCCCCCTCTCCTGCCCCTGCCCACCCGGGGCAGAGGCACCACCAGGGCTGCGGAGCCGGGCGGCGAGAGCCGGGTGTCCTCTTGGTAGCGGCTGGGGACACGTCGTGGCCAGAGGTGCGAGGGATCATCACCTGCCTTCAGGTTTTTTTTTTTTTCCTGAGGCCACAAGGACACGGGAACTCCACCAGCACCTTGCAGCATCGCCGTCCCCTCCCCGAGCAGCGATGCAGCCCCGCAGCCACCGCCCCTGGAGGGACTCTGGGTTGCACGGATGGGCGTGCGCCTCTCCACCTCGCCACAAACCCATGGGGGTGCCGGCTGTAACAGAGCCCGAGGCAGCAAGTTTCCACGGGCTAAGCGTGTGGTGCATGAGAGGAACCCCCCAGGCCCCGCTGAGCACCGTCCAACCCCAGTTGTGCCACCGAGCCCCTGCCCTTGGCCACCGCCACCCCAGCGCGGTGCTCGCCCCAGGTGCCGGGGCGCGTGACCCGGCTGGGCGCGCTGGCATGACGCCACGCTGATAATTAGGAAGGAACCTAATGAAACTTCTAAAATAGCACAATTTCCTCCACACACCTGCAGTCGAACTGGGTGGATTACATAAGTTGGTGTTGCCACAGCAACTTCGCTCCACCCAGGGCTGGAGGTGGACGGCGCCGCGTGCGTGGATGCGCCGTCACCCTGGGGAGAGACCGGGCGCAAAGGGGGTTTGGCGACGGGGAGAGCTGGCTCGGCGGCCGGGGCTTGGGTCCGACCTCTGGGGCACGGGAACCCCACTAGTGTCAGAGGTCTCGCGTGGAGGCGAGGTCCCTGCCTCGGGTCCTGCTCCTCCAGCCTGGCCCCCGCTCGGTCCCCGCCTGGCGAAGCAGGAGGCGAGGAGCAGCTGAAGGCGCTGCCGGGATGTAAGCAAACCGAGGGACTCCAACACCATGGTTACCCTGGGCACGCTCCAGCTGCCGCTGCTCCCTGGGGAGTGAATCACGGTAACAAAAAGACAGCTAACAGAAGAAAAGGAGAAACCAAAGCAAATGCTAGGGCACGAGGCGCAGGCAGGTTTTTTTTCCTGCCACGAATTCCCAGGGCGCTGGAGGCAGGCGGTCCCGTGGTGGGATCGGCAGAAACACGGCCAGGGGCACCGACGTGGTGCCCGGCAGCGGGTTTGGACACGGGAAAAGCCAGGGGTAAATGGAGTTTGGTAAATCCTTTCCTTAATGTATGAATAAGAAACCAACAGATGCTTACAGATGAGGATTTGCTTTGGGAGCGAGGGGGTGCGAGGCAGAAAGGCTTTCAGTACTCAGATTTCCTGGGGATAGAGATAAAGAGAAGCAGAAGACAGGAAGAAAGCAGAGCAGTTTGGAGGCTGGGAGCAGGCCTAGATGCGCGAGATTCTCTGAGGGTCGTCCCAAAAGGCCTCTTTTATTACGAGAAATTACAAATCCTTTTATCTTCTTCACCAGAAGAACAGCTTGTTTGAATTGCTGGGCTGTCACACTGGAATTAGATGCAAGAACCCCCCACATTCGTGACGTAGCGAAGAACTTACATAACGCAACTAAAAATAAGGTGATGGAGACGCATATGGAGGCACTCTCCTCCCGGCCGCTTGCTCTGAAATCCATCTCCAGCAGCGGAAAGCCAGCAGCGCCTCGGCCACGGGAGCAGCCCCAAACCTCAGGCAGGAGCAGCCTGGAGCACAAAGCAGTGCATGGGCAGCCCGGGGCCTGCCACCCGTGGGGATGTGCCACCCGTGGCGATGTCCCACCCATGTCGATGTCCCACCCGTGGCGATGTCCCACCCATGGCGATGTCCCACCTCCCCTTCTGTCCCCCAGCCCTAGCAGCAAAGGGTTAACCGGCCATGCCAGAGAACAAGAAAAGCCTGCGCACACGGTCGTAAATTCTTCCCTGTCCCCTGGTGTGGGAAACCTCTGAGAGGCCAAACTGGGAGCCAGGCGTGCCCGGGCTGAGCGGCGCCCCTGGGTGTCCCCCGGCTCCTCGCCTGCGGGAGGTGGAGGGGAGGCAGCAGGGGGGCAGGAGCTGAGCTTTGGGGCCGAGATATTGACTGGCTGGGGCTGCTCCTGCGGCTGCTGCTCGGAATCGATGGAGGAGATGACTGAGAAAGGCACGCGAGGCTGCTTAACTACTTCACTGCTCCCCGTGGCCGAGGGGCAGGAGGGGCAGGAGGGAAATGCTTGCTCCGAGGGCCAGGAGAGGCTGCCCGTGGTGGTTTGCACCCTGGCACCTTCAGCCCCTGGTGTGGCTGCAGGCATGCAGGGACAGGGACAGGGACAGGGACAGGGACAGGGACAGGGACAGGGACAAGCCCCTTGATGCTCTGGTTCAAGCACGGACAGCACCGCAGGGAGCAGCAGGGGACGGCTGCATGGTGGAGACGGCCGTGAGGATGAGGACGGTGCGGTACTGGCCCGGAGGCACAACCACGCTGCTCGCATCCCTCGGGAGCCACACAAAATGCACTGCCATCAATCCGAGGGATGGGAGTGGGGCAGCTCCACAGCTGGGAGGACTGAGGGGATGCTGGAGCACCCCAGTGCTGGTGGGGCGAGGAGGGGAGAGCCCGGGGGGCAGCAGGCAGGGGCTGCCTCCCCTGCCCGGGCCAAGCCCTGCTCCAGGTTGTGCACGGACACCGTGGGCCCCGTGCCCATGACTGCCCGTGGCACTCTCCCGTCCTTTCTGGATGGCATCTGACGTCTGTCCCCATCTAACAGCAACACCGTGCAGCCACCGGCTGCTCCTCACCCGCCCGGCACCGCGCGGGCAGGAGGACGGGGTCAGCATGCAGGGCAGCGAGGGTGTGTGGCACAGCGGGGACTGCAGGGCACGGCGTGGAGTATTGCAGGGGCACAAGATATGGGATGGAGCATCAGGGGCTGTAGGATACGGAAGAGTAGGGGCTATAGGACAGGTTATGGGGTGCAGTGGGGGGTACGGATGGGGAATGGGAATAGGGAATGGGGTGGGAAAGGGGTGCGGGATGGGAATTGGGTATGGGATGGGAGTGGGTTATGGGATGGGAACAGGGAATGGGATGGGAATAGGGTGCAGGATGGGAATGGGGTATGGGACGGGAATGGGGTGCGGGATGGGAACGGGGAATGGGATGAAAATAGGGAATGGGGTACGGGATGGAAATAGGGAACGGGATGGGAATGGGGTACAGGATGGGAATGGGGAATGGGGTTACGGGATGGGAATAGGGAATGGGATGGGAATGGGGAATGGGGAATGGGATGGAAATAGGGAATGGGGTAAGGGATGGGAACGGGGTACAGGACGAGAATAGGGCATGGAATGGGAACGGGGTGTAGGATAGGAGTGCAGCGGGGCACCATGGCACACGCAGGGGGCAGGCATCAGACGGGGCACAGCACGGTGCTGCCCCCCGCCCCGGCCGCCCCCCGCCCCCCGCTCCGCACCCCGCACCCCGCACCCCGCCCGGCCCGGCTCAGCCCGGCTCAGCTCCTCCCTGCGGGCGGGCCGGGGCGGGCCGGGGCGGGCGGTGGCGGCCGGGAGCTGATAAAAGCGGCGGCCCCGCTCCGCTGCCTTGCTCTCCGCTCCGCTCCGCTCCGCACCGCCCGGCCCCGCTCCGCACCGCCCGGCCCCGCACCGCTCCGCACCGCCCGCCCATGGTGCTGCCCGGCCCGCCCGGCATGTCCCGCTCCGAGGAGGTGCACCGCCTCACCGAGAATGTCTACAAGGTGAGCCCGGCAACAGGTTTTTTCCCCACCCCCCCTCTTTTTCTTTTTCCCTTTCCCGTTTTCCTCCCCTCCTCCGCCGGGCGCGGGGGCAGAGCGGGGGCTGCTGCGGGGGCGGCTGGAGGAGGAGGAGAGGAGGAGGAGAGGAGGAGAAGGAGGAGGAGGAGGAGGAGGATGTGCCGCCGCCGCCGGGGGGGCCGAGCCGCCCCCGCTCCCCCCCGCAGCCTGCACGGAGCGCTCCGAGCTCCGCCGGGGGGGGCGCCGCTGCCCGAGCCGCTCCCGGTCCCCCGCACCCCGGGGTGCGTCGAGGTGGGAGCGGGGCCGGGGGAGGGGGGGGGGGCGAGGGGCGGCCCGGGGGGGGCAGGGAGCGGCCCCCGGCCCGGGGGGGACCCGTCCTAACCCCCCTGTCCTGGGTCACCCCGGGCCGGCACGGGCGAGCCCCGCCGGGGCGGTCCCTGGCTTTCCTCGAGCACCCAAAGCAGTTGGTGTCCTGGAGCTGCTGAATCTCCCCATCGCCCGATTTGCCCCTTTTTCCCTCCACCCCCCCCCCCCCCCGTCAGTGGCATGAGAAAAATGAAATGTTTCACGTGCCTTGCTCTCCCCTCGCGAAGGGAGAGCTTTCTGCTCTGCTGGGTGCTGTGGCCGAGCCCGGGTGAACCTTTCTGTCCTGGCGTGCGTGTGGGATGTCAGTCATTAAACCGGGAGGTTTGCGAGGTTTTCTGTGTTGTGAGGGGTCAGATCGAGTTCCTTGTGAGCGTTAAGTGAAAAAAAAACACTGACAGGAAAATTTAGCGTGAAAACCATCGAGGTAGTAAAGTTCTAAAGTCTCCTGCTGGCACCTCGGGCACAGCAGCTGTTCAAGCAGTGCTCGTGGCACCCGAACCTGGTGTGCAGCAGGGCTGCGGCTGGAGCTTTCTGCCTGGGCATCGAGCAGCACGTGGGGTTTGGGCGTCTGTGGGACTCCATTGCACCCTTTAAATGCCGCTGGTCCCCCAGTCCCTGTGCTGTTGTCACACACGGGCAGAGCCCGTCACCCCGGGGGGCTGATTTAATGGCCCCGTGCACCCAAAAGCTGCCCCCTCCTGCGCTCTTATCAGCTGGGCTGGGCGGGAGCCGCTGGAGCAGGGCGAGCACCGCGCTGTGCTTTGCACACCCATGGTGTGCTCGGGCTCCAGGGGCAGCTGCTCGGAAGGGTTTCAGCTGGTGACTCAGGTGTTGTTTGAGGGGTGTTGTCCTTGGTGATCTGCGGTGATGGCAGCTTTGTGCAGCAGGTAACAATTTCTCCAGGAGTCTGTGCGCAGTGAGCGCGCAGGGTGGCTCTCGGGCGGCTTCAAACCCACCTTGGTGTTCGCCTTGGCTGGAGGGGAGTGCTGAGAAGTTCTGCCCCAAAAACAGCTGCACTTAGCGGTGCTGGTCCCCTGAGAACCCAAGGGTGGACATTGGTCGTGCTCTTTGCTTGCCTCCCACCCTCGGCCCCATCGCTCCTGCGCTGTGCGAGCCGCGGGGCTGGGAACTTGGTGAGGAGCTCGCAGCGAGCAGCTGTGCCTGACCTGGCTGAAGGTGGTGTGGGGATGCCCTGGCTTGCTGTGCCCCAAGAGCAGGCAAAGAAACTGTGAAGGTGACAGGCTGCAGTCAGGTCGCACCTGAATCTGTTTGAGGGAGCAGCCAGGGTGCGGAGGGTGAGAGCTTGGAGCTGGAGGCAAGTCTTGTGGCTTTACCCAACAACATCCGAGCTTCTCAGCCCTGGCGACTGAAGGAAGACAGCGATGACTCTATTTGCATTTTCCTCAGTCAATGGAGGTGCCTTTTCTCTGAAGACGACGGTGCTTTTCTTGGCTTCTGGAGGAGTTGCATGGGGTACGTGCAGGAAGCAGGCGTTTGCCTCTTCCTTGGAGGACTCGCGCAGCCTCGTGGGGCGCAGCGCCAGGGCTGGTGGCTTGGGGCACCAATGGCTGCGAGCTCCTGGAGCTCTGGAAGCTTGGGAGTCTCCCAGTCCAAAACCAGCCCCCAGAGCTTCATGTCCCCATTGTCGAAGTGGTTTTTGTCCCATGCTTTTCTGGCCTTTGCTGGAGCCTGAGCACCGCCTGGGGCAAAAACGGGGCCAGGAGGAGCCAAACCGGAGGAAGGGGCCAAGGCGGAGACTGAGTGCTGCCTCCCCTGAACCAGGGCACAGAGTGAGGGTGCAGGTGGGGGTGGCAGCTCCGTGCCTCCCTTCCAGCCTCTGCCATCCTCTCACCAGCTTCCAGCCCCACTGGGGCCGCGCCGCTTCCCCTGTGGTGCCTGGAGCAGCTCTCGCAGTCGCTCCCCGTGCCCGGCACCCTCTCCCCCAGCACAGGCTTTCCTGAGGCGTTCTGCTTGGGAAGCCCATTGTAATTATTTTCCAGAACCAGTGTTCACCCTCGGAGTGACTGTGCTAATGAGATGGTGGAGGAGCTGTCAGCCGCCCCCTTGCCGATGCTGCCACTACAGGCAGCTGCCTACACATGTGTAGTAATTACAGAGGGAGACGGAGGATGCTGGCACCTCCTGCCAATGTAATCCCACCTTCCCCTGGTGCTGATTCACTTGTGTGGACCTTGCTGTAGCAGCACAGCTGCGGGGCTGGCTCCAAGGGCTCTGCAAGTACGGGGCTGGGCAAAGCTCCTCCTGTTGTAGGATCAGGCTCTGGCCACCCTCCCTTGAGCCCGGGCTGCTCCCCGTGCAGCAGCTCCCGAGCCCTGCTTCGTCCTTCGCACATCGCACAGAGCCCTCCTTTGCAGGAAGGAGGGACGATTTCTTCTTCCCCCGAAGACAAATCTGTCTCACTTACGACAGATTAGATTACTGCAGTTTACAGGCCAACCTCCATTTCATTTTAAAGCCATTCCTTTGCGTGGAAGATTGCTTTGCAATGGTGTGTGAATAGCTCTGTGCTTGGAGAAAGGCTTGCTTAAAAACACCCCAAACTCAGAGCCTCGTTGTCTCGCACAAACGCAGACACAATTTCTGATAGTCGCTTGCTCCACATCAGATGTAATAAATGTTATTGCCAGCGTAACAGCCTCTTGCCTCATTATCTCCAAGTCCAGAGGGAAGGGGAGATTCTTGCTCAAGTGAATCAGAAGGGAAATGGTGGGTGGCTTGGTGTGTTTGGCAGCGGAGGGAAAACACGCTGTGGCAGAAGATGAAAGAGCTGGCCCCAGAAGCCAGCCTGTGCCACCCCCAAATTTTGTGCGCTGCACTCTCGGGCCCTCGGAGCACTGGGTGCTTCCTGTACCCAGGCTCTGGGGCTCCGAAGTGAGCCCTGCAGCACCTGCGTGGGTGCCGTGCTGGTGGCCGGGGAGCGGGCTGTGCCGAGCTCCTGCCCAGCAGTGACTGCAGGAGGGTGCAGGGTGGAGACCGGGATCGGTGCCTCTTAGCGAGCAGGGCCCAGGGCTGTGGTGTTTTCGCAGGGACAACCCGCTTCTGCCGAGTTGCACCTCTGTAGGCGGCTTGGCCTTGCGGTGGAGCCGATTTGCAGCTTTGTGCTGATCGGGCGCTTCTGGCGGTGCGGGGCTGCCCTCGCTGCTCCTTCCCCTCCGTGCAGGCACCGCTCTGCCATGGTGTGGAGAGGGGTTCGTGAGCTCTGCTGCACCCCTCAAAACCACTGAAACATGCGGGTTACGAAGTGTTATCCAGAAGGTAGCTCACAAGTTGCCCAAGGTACCCCGAATGCTTCCCATGCCGCTCCCTGGAGCGGTGGCAGCCGCTGGCTTTGCCTTCGGTGGCTTCTTGTGCTGCGCCTGCTCCCAGCTAAGGTTTCGCAGCCCTGCTGCCCACGTTGCAGGGCGTAGGGCAGCTCGCTGCAAACATCCCCCGCGCAGGCACTGGTCTTGCAAAAGCCCTTGGCAGAGCTGAGCCCTTTGGCACAGGGGCTGTGGGAGGAGTGTCCCTGCAGCCCCCAGCTCCCGGTGGCTGTCCCGGCTCACAGCAGAGCCCTGGAGCTGGGGCCGGGTCTGCCCTGTGGTGTTCCTGCTGCTGGGATCCTGCGGGGTGCTCCCAGGGGGTGCCACGAGCCAGCGTGCTGCTGGTGCTCAGCACCCTGCAGGGCTCCAGCTCCCTCCAAGCCTGTACCCAGGCTCCAGCCCAGAAACTTGGGTGCCTTCATCCTCTGACATGGTGCCTAGGTGAAATTAAGTGGCCTAAAGCTTAAAGAAGTGTCCCTGTTCTTCCCTGAAGTCCCTTGCCCCTGAGCATCATCTCCAGTAAAGGCGGTGCTGAGCCCTGACCATGCTGTTGGGCCGTGGGGCAGGGGCTTGTGCTTGCCCTGCCCTGAAGACCACCGCTGAGCCCTTCCCGCTCGATCACAGCGAATTTGGGGAGCTCTTGGCATGGCGGCCTTGCCGCTGGCAAGGGAGCGGTGCGGAACGACAGCCGTCAGCAGCTCTAGTTGGGAAATGCTGCTGCTGTGCTGCGTGTTACGGTATCCGAGACCCCAGGGGCTCGGGATGGTGGGGGAATTCCTGGGGCAGAGCAGCGGGGTGTGTTGGAAGGCGCTGAGCATCCCTGCAGCCAGCACGGCCGGCCCCGCAGCGCCCAGAGCTGGGGCTCGTCCCACCGCCGAGCTCAGGGCAGGGCGCGCGGAGGTGGCGGCAGCAGCGGGGTTTGTTTGGACATTAAATATTAACACAGAAATAATGGAAGGCGTTCCTGAAGCAGGGCTGACCCATTTAGAAGCAAAACTTCCTCGTAGCCGAGCTGCTGGCACAGGGTGGCTGCGCTGTAAGGAGACCCCCGCGGTGCTGCCCCCTCGGAGCTCGGCACGGCCGCGGTGTCCCGCAGGGGTGCTGTGGGGTGCCTTGGAGGTGCAGGGTGGGCTTCGGGGGAGATCATGAAGCCTGTTCTTAATTTTTTTAAAAGACTTCAGGGAGGTGGTGTGAAGGTCTGCCTCCTATGCAAGGGAAACTTGATACAAAGCGAGCCAGCTCCACTTCCAGCTTGTTCTTGGGGAGCACTCTTAATTAACTTTTAATTGTGGGCTGGTTATTATGGCACTGGAACAGCAGGTGAATCCTTGCTGTAGCACAAAGTGGAGCCCACTCGGAGGGGAGAGAAGTTGAGCTTGCTTTCTGTGGACTCTTCTCCCCCCTAATTCACAGGGCTGTGTCCTGGAGACCTCGTGCTTTGCATTAGTTTCGTTTTTGGCAGCTGAAAAAAGCCGTGCCAATCCCAGAGAGCTGAGTGGTATTACCCAGGGAATTTAGCGTAGTGGAACAAAGCAAAGCCCTTTCAACCTTTAGCAGCCAGTTCTTTTTGTCTGTGTTTTTCTAAACTCTGCCCAGGCTGGCATGTGGAAGGCAAACAACTTGGGGGTGGTGCTGATGGAGCAAAATTTGAGGGAGAGTGAGATTTGCTTTCAATGCCAGAATTTTTCCAAATACCAGCTTCACTGTAGTGTCTGGCAAACCCGGCTTCACCTTCCCGGCTCACAGAAGCCGCTGCAGGAGCACACGCAGACACACACAGACTGCTCCCTGCCCTCTCCGCGTGCCTGTCCGGGGGCTGCTGGAGCACCAGTCCCCCCAGCAGGCAGCTGCGGTGCTGTGCCAGCTCTCTTGGGCACGAGAAGCGGTTGCTTGTTGAGCACAGTCCCTGATGTCAACGTGTTTATCTTCCAGTATTTGTTTCTTCCTGGCAGCTGGTAGCTTTCCAGCTTCTCTGTGTTGGGGGATATGGAGGTGTTAGTTCTGGAGCTGGCTTCCTTTCCCACCATGGCAGTGAAAATAAGGGTTGAAAAACTCTATTTTTATCTCTGGAGTGAAGAGTCCTTTATAATGCCCTCATCCTGCGGGGTTATTTATGTTGGAGTCTCGAGGCGATGTCTTAAAGGCATTCACTTTCAGCAAACTTCCTCTTAAGGGTTTCAGGGATTTTATTTGGCCAGCACAAGCCACTTCCCTCCCCTCCCCTTGATTAGCGGGATCCTTTCTGCTGCGCTCTTCCTCTTTATTTGCTGCTTCGAAATGGCTGTGTTAGTCTGTGGCTCTCGTGCCTCGGCCCCCTACCCGGGGAAGATGTGCTGAATTTTGGGAGGGCGTTTCCTCAAATCCGTGCGGCCGTGCCGTGTCCCTGCAGGTCGAGAGAGGAGCTCAGCTGCTTTCGGCCCCGAGCCCTGCTCCCTGGCGCTGCCACCTGCACCAGTGCCCTGCTGCTGAGCCCCCCGGGCTGCTCCCCGGGGATGGTGCTGGGTCCGCAGAGCCCATTCGGGTGCTGGCTCTCTGAGCTTCGTGCTTTGGGGAAGATTTGTTTACTTGGGCACTGCTGCAAAAACTGGTTTATTTATATACACATGCATGCATACATACATAAACACTCACTGCACTTAACCTAGCAAACTGTTTAAAAAATCCTCTCCCTGCAGAACTTCTGCCAATTTTCCTTCTGCACGGGCGCTGCTCAGCCTCAGGTGGCTGGGGCCGAGCTCTGCGTGGCGGTGGCACGCCGTGGCTGTGCTGGCAGCGGGGACGCGTCCGACCGAAGCCAAACGTGACGTGGGAAGGACAGAGCAGCCCTCCCCAGTGCTAATTAGCTCCTGTGCAATTGCCTCCTACAATTATGGAAAACAACTCACTACGTGGCTTGTTGCTACAGGTTCATTTTCTCCTCTCAAGCTGAGCGTGTTCGCTGAACGGCTCTGTGCTGCCCCAGAGGAGCCCTCCTGTGCTGTTGGAGGCTGCGCGGCCTGGCCCACAGCTCCAATTAGCCCTGGAGTCCTCATTAGCCTCGTGCTCGCCACGCCAGATCCCCTTGGGTTGTCTCCTGTCCCTTGCAGGGCTGTGCATCGTGGGCTCTGAGGCTTGGCAGCGTGGCTCGGGGCTGCCCTGGGGCTCTGCCCCCCGTCCCCCAGCTGTTGCTGCGTTATGTGGGGGATTTGGGATCCCCTGCGCCAGCAAACGCCAGCACTGAAGCGATGCCCCTTGGTGTGCTTGGCACGGTCTCTGGGCCGGGGCATCCCACGCAGGTTGCTGCTCACGGAAATTAAATCTGGCTGTTTTGAACCAGGGGAAGGCGACAGCTCGGCCGCCGCAGTCGATCCGTCCTGCACACAGGCACCCGCAGAAGAAAATTAAACCGCCGTACCCTGGAAAGGCCAGGCAGCAGGAACTTGGGATAAAAATGCCTCAGGCAGAAAATGAGCTTTATAGTGTTTGGCCAGCTTCAGATGAGGTGACAGATGCTTAATCAGCTTATTTGACAGAAGTGTCTGTCTGTTGCCTTCCCAGCACAGGGCACTGCCAGCAGCGGTGCGGGGCAGAGCCCCCGTCCCCCGGGCATCGCCACGTGGGGACGTGTGGGCAGCTGCCCACGGGATGGGGCAGGGATGTGGGGCTGGACCCAGGGTTGCTGCAGGCTGGTCTGGAGGGCGCAGTGAGCACGGAGGCGTTGCTGCCTTTTCCCCAGCCCAGCTGGGAGAGTCAGAGCTTTGTTGTAGAGAGGCTGTCGGTGCTGGGAGTCGCTTTGGCAGGAGAGGGTCAGTCGCTGCTGTGACAAACGTACAAAGAGCTGTTCTTGTGTGTGATCCGATTAGTCCTTCTCTGCCTCATGGTTAAATAAGGATCTTAAAGGGAGGGAGGAGGGAAAGCCCAGCAGACTGTCTCTGGTGTGCTGTGTTCCCGTGTCTGCATTTCTGGGCAGCTGGAAAGTGACACCAAGTGCTCGGCCACCGGGGTGCAATTCCTCCCATGGAGCTTTAGCCACAGCTGGCACCAGCTTGCTGGGGATGGTACGCTGCTTGCAGCTGCGTTGGCTTAGCGGTTGCTTTGGATGCTGCCCTCCAGCCCCTCCTGCTTGTCCGTGGTGGACCAGGCTGGTGCTGCCGTGCTGGTCCCAGGAAGGGGCCGTCACCAGCGGTCACCTCGCAGAGCGCCGCTTGGCCTGAGGGCTGTTGGCTGCCCTCTCAGCCAGTTATGGTCATTTACGCCACGTTATGGCCGCTTTTTGCCATATCTGATAACGTTCTGGTCTGAAGCAATTATCTCCTATGTTGTGTGAGGCCGGAGGTCCCAGCTGCTCTCCGACCAGCGCGCTGCGGAGCCGCATTGCCGTGTGCCGTCCGCCCCGCGGGGTTCAAAACCTGGATGTGGCCCTCCCTGGCAGAGCTGCGGGATGGAGGGAGGGTGCTCGGGCTGTCTGCCCACCCCCTGCTGTGCCTGGGCTCTGCCCCTGGTATCAGCGGTCCCTGCTGGAGCCTGCCTGGGGAAGCTGCTCCAGGGGTGGCTGCGCTCAGCAGACTGCGGCGGTGCCCGCAGTGGGGCTGGGCGAGGGATGGCTCGGGTTGTTCCCGGCTGTGTTCAAGAGTTGTCGTGTCAGATTTAGCGTTAGGCTACTTCTGTGCGTTGTCCATTCAGTTACCCACAATGGAAATTACCCCAAGTTACCCCACTTGCCCTTCTGGGCCATTAGGGCCGCTGGTTTGGAGCAAGGCAGGTAGGACGTGGCTGTGCCGGAGGCTTCGGTGTGCAACCAGCGCGCTCAGGGTGTCGGGAGGTTTGTGCTGCGTTACAGGGGGCTTTGCTCTGTTACTGCCTTCACGAGCACGGAGCCGGCCGTTCGGCGTGAGCCCTGAGCTGCCCCCAGCTCCTGTCACCTCTGCTAACGTCTGCTGTCCTCTCTTCCAGACAATCATGGAGCAGTTCAATCCCAGCCTCAGGAATTTCATTTCCATGGGGAAGACCTATGAAAAAGCCTTAGCAAGTAAGTGAAGCCACACTGCTGGTGTGATTATTGCTGAAATGCTGGAGGGTGCAAGCCCTGTGCAGGGTCACACATTTTTGAATCGTTAGAATTATTTAAGTTTTATTTAAGTGTCGCTTAAATATTCACATTGTCCAGAACAATACATTGGAAAAGAAATAAAAAAAAATTGGTGGCAGCTCTCAACTGGGAATATAGGGTTCCATTGGGAGCCACCAGAGAAGAGTAGATTTAACTGAGCGAACTGTGAATCGATGAAAACCAAAACCCAACTGTTTTGAACTGATGACTTTGGATGCCCAGCTCTGCAGCAGCTCTGTGCAGAGCTAGCTTGCTTTGCCTCTGCTCGCTTCAGAAAATTGCACTGCGTGTCTCCTGGATTTTATTTTTTAAATTGGTTCGGTGAAGATGCCTTCAAGGGAGGAGGTTGTCATAATCTTAACTCAGTAGAAAAAATGTTTGTCTGATGTTCTTAAAGGGTGGTGCTTGAAACACGACCTCTGGGAAGGATCTGAGCGTTCCTGCCTCGTGCCTGGAGCGTGTCTTGTTCCCCGCAGCCAGGCCGGGCTCCTGGATGTTTCCGCGGGGGGTCTCGTGGATGCAGGCCCCCTTGGCATCCCTCCGAGCTGTGCTGCCTCCCTGCCCCTTCCCAGCGGTGTTTTTGGAGCCGAGGGGGGTGAAGTGACTGTGGTGGGGGTGCTGTGCTCCTGGGGCACCGTGGGCTGGCACTGCACAGCCCCTAATGATGCTAACGAAGTGAGGCTCGTGCCTTGGGCATGCTGCTGCCACTCAGTCCCCTGCTCAACCTCCAGGCTGGTGCAGGCACTGGGGAAAAGCAGCCGTGGGGGGCAGAGGCTGGCACTCAGAACCTGACTCGTATCTGTTCTGAAATATTACACTGGTGCATGGTGTAACCGCCTGGCTGGCACAGCCTGCTTACAACGTGCCGGGTTTGTCACAGTTTGGAGCTGGGCACGCTGTTACCTCAGTGCGGTGTGGAGAACCGGTGTGATCATTCAGCTCCTGTTTTTCTCACGTCCCTGCTCTGGATGTGCTTTGAAGCCAAGATCTTCCTGTAATCTTTAAATCTTTGTGTCTGGTCATCCTTTATTTGGGATCCTGGAGCTTGTGGGGGCATCTGAAGGAAGCGCACTGATCAGCGAACGATGCTGGAAGAGCTTCGGTGCATGATCCGGTGGCATTGAGCTGGAGCTGTACAACATGTTCTCGTGATTAGAGGAAACCCCCTGCTTATCTGATTAAAGTGAAGTGTGTAGCTGGAATGTCAACAAACAAGACTGAACTCTAATGAATGTCTGTGATAGTCAATTATTCCACAGTGCTTTTTCTGAGCAGCGCTAAGCAGGCTGATGGTTACGCTGGAATGAAAACCACCTAGGTCTTGCACGTACCTTTTTTTATTCCTAAATAGCTCTGTAATCTTGCTGTGCCAGCTTTCTTCCTTGGTGTGTTCTTTCTTCGCTAATTTTGCCTGTTTGTTGTCTCGCCCCTCCCCGTGGGGTTAAGCCCTTTGAAGTAAGAGCTTTTTTGTTTTAGTGTCTAGCACCTATTCAGTGCCATGGAAGTTATAATAGCCATGAAAGAGACTATAACCTGCCTCTTCTTGATGCTCTTAGGTATGACATACGCAGCAAAAGGATACTTTGATGCTCTGGTTAAGATGGGAGAGCTGGCCAGCGAAAGCCAAGGATCCAAGGAACTGGGTAAGTCGCCCGCTCACGGCTCGACGGAGTCAGCCCAGGGCAGGCTGAAAGCGGCGGGGATGGGACCAGCTCTGTGCTGATGGGGATAAGGAGCTGGGTATGGGGCTGATCCTCCTGGTGTAAATGGTGGTTGTGCCTCTATTCACTGTTAATGTAGCTTAAAAAAAAATCCTGCTAATCTTAGTCTCTGGGTTCTGAGAAGTCAGCTGCTTGTGGTGCTGGCAGAGGGGAAGTGTTTGTGCAGAGATGTTCTGCTGGTGCTTTTGTCTTGGTTCAGAGCGGCCCTGGCTCCCCTAGAAGCCTCTGGGGTCTTTGGTCCTGCGAAAGAGCAGGAGGTGGGGATGCCTGGGGACACACAGGTTGGGCGTGCTGAAGCAGGGATCCTGGCAGCATCGTGGCATGTGGGAGCTGCGGTCATACCCAGCACCCTGCTGAGCACAGCAGAGCCAGTGCAAGGGCTGCTCGTGCCCTGTCCGCTGTGTCCCAGCGCGGTGCCACTGGTGACATGCCTGGGCTCATGTCCGAGCTGTGATGTGCTGAGTCCCGCTGCTCTGTGCCCGTTTTCCCCTTCTTGCATTTGCTCTTCGGGGAGCTGCTGTTCCCAGGGCTCTGCCGCAGCTCGTGTTCCCCCTCTGCGGTGCGCAGGCTCCCCTGGGGGTGCTGTGCTCTGTGCCCAGGCTCCCTGTGCAGCCCCAGCTGCGCTCCCACCTGCCACATCGCTGGCCAGATGCTGCACAAGTTGTGCTCGTTACCGTCGTCTGAGGCAGTCAGTTGGCAAGGAGGCTGAGCTGAGGTGGCTGTGAAGGCTCCCCGGGGTGCTGAGCAGCCCCCAGCAGGGCTGGCGTTGGGCTCGCGGTGCTGTGCGGTGCCAGAGCCACGGCCGGATCCAGCTCTGGCTCTGCTGCGCGCGGCTCGTTGGCGTAGTCTGGGTTTTTATGGAGAAGCACGAAGTGTCTATGGAAACCAGCTTTATCGCTCGGACTAAAGCTGCCTATAGCAATCTGTTTCTGTTTAATAAATAAAGCGAGAGCCCTGCCGGCGATGCGTGCAGCAGGCGATGCTGAAGGCTGTGCAGACCTCGTTCAAGGGCTTCCTCTGCCGCTGCTCGCGAGGCTTTCACTGCCTCTTTGGGGCCGCAAGCCGCGGTGGCTTTGTCATCCTGGAAGTGAAAGTCTGGGGAAGGTTCCCCAGAGCGGTTCAGCCGCGCGGGCGGGAGCTGGGGCCACAAACCCGGCTTCCCCTTCGGAGCAGCTGCAGGCTTCGCTCGCCCTGGCATGGCCCCTGGTGGCCCTGCTTCCCAGGGGAACGCAGCCTGAGAGCAGGCTTTGCAAGGGTTCTCCCGGTGTGCGCTTGGTACGTGACCTGGATATTTTGGGGTTGGTTTCAAATGCTCGCAGGTGACTGCGCCTCCCATCCGTGGTGTGCGGTGCGGGGGCTCGGCGGTGGAAGGGGATTTCTGGCAGCTCCTGTTAGCCCCGACCTGTAGCCAGTGGCTGCTCCTCGGCCCTCCTGCTGCGGTGATCTTGCTGATATTTATTGTGGCAGCTGCTCTGTGCAGAAGAAAGTGGAGATAAAATTTCTGGCTGTGGTTCCCTGGAGCTGATAAGAGGCAGGGACGCCACCCCATCCCAATGGGATGTGCGAACGGGCTGAGGAATGCTTCAGCCTGGGCTGTGCTTGCTGCACCAGCCAAAGGTAGGCAGTTCCTGGGAACACCTTTAGCTTATCAGCCCTCTGCTGTGACTGCTGATAGTGCTGGAAGCGAGCCCTGGGGTCTGGGTTGTTTCATGCCTTACCAAAGGCTGTAGCAAATGGGGCTGTTTGTAATGACCGCCCGCATTCATGCCGTGGGCCTGAGCTGATCCCGTTGTGGGTGGATTTCTCCCCAAATGGCAGCACAGGGGATGCTGCTCCAAGATGTCCGGCAGTGGCTCCAAGGAGGAGGACTGGGGATTTGTTTCCTCCTTAACGCTCTTTCCTGAGCATGGGCATTTTTCTGATGCCATTTCTGGGACAAAGCATCAATAGAAAGTAGAATACTGCAGATCCTTTCTGAAAGGTGATGAAAGGCAGCATCTGTCCCAGGTCCCGATGCCTGCCCTGGCTCTGCACCCTCCATGACCAGGGTTGGGGCTGACCCTGCCGTGGCCCCTCCAGCCCAGCTCAATGCTGTAGCAGCACGTGCGGCTCCGAGGAGCTTGTTCTTTAAGCTGGGCACTGGAAAATCACCCACGGGTGGTCCCTGCCTCAGCAAATGCGCTGGGTGTCCGGCACAGGGCAGCCCGCTGGCTGGTTCTGCTTGGCGTTTGCTTTATTTAAAAGCAAATTCCTCCGACTGCAGTGATGCCGCACGCTTACCTTGCTGCAAGCTTTCAGCAGCCTCCCCAGCGCCTGCCAGACCGCTGCCTGCAGCTCGGTTCTGTGCTCACCAGCTGCTTAGCGCTTCACATGTTTCATAAATTCCCCACCAGATTTTCGGAACAGTGTGTAGACGGGATAATCTCACGCAGTAACGGGAAACCTAGCAATAATGAAGCACTTGAGTTGTAATCGGCTCTGTGCCCTGGGTTTTTGGGTGCAGGCGTCTGGTGGGGCTGTAGTGCTGGCAGCCCCACTGCGGGGTTTGGGACGTTCAGAGTCTGGTTTTCTTCAGAGCTAAGGTGATGTCCCGGCTGGGTACGGCATGCAGCTTCCCACGGGCCCTGCACAGCAGCAGGGTGCCCCAAACCAGCTGCTTGAGGCAGCTCCGTGCTGGCTGAGCTGTCCTGTGCCGCCCTGGGAAGCGGCGATGCTGGGGGTTCGGGTGCTGAGCTGGCCTGGGCTGTGTTTTTTATCTCGGGGCTATCAAATGGGTCAACAAAAAAAAACAAGCTCCCAACACTTTAGAAAACATTTGCACTTCGTACTCGTCTGATGACGGTGATGCTCCAGGTCTGTGCTGTGCCTCCCTTGTCACCGGGTTCAGCAGCACCCATCTGCTCCCTGCTCCATCCTCATGGAGGAGCTCAGGGTGGCCGGGGGGGCTCGTGGTGCTGGCAGGTCCTGGGGCTGGGCTGGGTCCTGGCACTGCTGGAAGCTTGGCAGGGATGGATGGATGGAGCCGCCTGCCTTGATCCAGCTTCTGGTACTTTGAGGGTTAGACCCAGGCCCGCAGCCCCTCAGAGGGGCTCCTTGTGCTGTTCGTTGTGTTGTCGGAGGCTGAGGAGGCTTCTGGGGAGCTGAGAAGCTGGAGGCAGTTAACGCTGCCTGTCTGATCAGTGGAAATTTGCTCTGGGCTTGATCTGGGAAGCTCCTAAGGAGCCTGAGTCTGCCCCCAAAGTGCTTGGGTGACTTTGGCCCTTGTGCCACTGCTGCCAGCAGAAGTGCAGCACTGAAGTCACTTGGATGCTGCTCAAAGTGCTTCTTCCAGGGGCTGAACAGCACCTGCAGAGAGCTCCTTCAGGCTGGGGGAGGATTTCGTTTTGGGGCTGCTTTTTCTCCAAGGTCCCCTTGGATCAGAGACTGAGTAAAGCCCGGCGCCACGCAAGGGGAAGGAATGCAGTAATTAGTTTTCCATTGTTCAGCTGCAGCGAGCCTCCCCTAGATAATGGGCCTCTGCCCGGTTTGCCCGATAAAATCGTATCCCGTGGCACCTCTGTGCTCCAGTCCTCTGCTGCAGAGCTACCCAGTGCCAGTCGAGGAGGACACCAGGCTCCAAGAGTGGTGCACGGCTTACGGACCTGGGGTGCTGGACCTGCCTCTTGCAGGCACCCTGTGCCCCAGGAGGGGCTCCGTGGCCCCAGTGGGGGCAGCCCAGAGGTGCTGCTGGTGCAGGTGGGAGCAGCCTGGTGGGACACCCCGGGCTGTCCAGGCACGTCCCAGCTCCTGTTCTCGCTGCGGTGCTGCAGCCTGACCCCAGCTCTCGGTGGCCTTGGCGCGGTGCGGAGGCTTTGTGCTGTTCTCAATCCTCTGGGGAGGTTTATTAATCTGTTAATTGGATTTGCAGCTGTTTTGGGTAGGAGCTTCCTGCAGCAGATATAGATCCCGCAAGTGCCAAAGGTCATCGTAGCAGCAAAGTGTTTCATACGTGAGCCGAAGAGGCCGTGATGTGCTGGAGCAGGCTGGTGGTGGCCGTGGTGCTCGGTGCCTGCTCGTACCCGTGAGAGCAGAGCCTGGGAAACCAGCGCTGCTCCCAGGACATCTCCCCCTGCCATCAGCAGCTTGTGGTGTCCCTGCAAAGTGCCCCTGGGTGGGAGAGCAGTGGGAATCCCGTGGCATCATCCTTCTGAGGTTGGACTTAATGATGCGCTTCAGCAGGTAACAATTTGGCACTGCCAGAAGGACGGGTGCTCTGGAGCCGGGTGCTCCCGCCTGCAATTCTGTTGAAGGCCTCATTTGCCGGAGAAATTGTTCCTGAAATTCAGGACTCTGCCTCCGAGGCTGTTCTTAGCCTTCCCAGGTTGATGCAAGTGCTCCTGGAAAATGGAGCTTGCAGTTTGTGCTCAAGTAAGGGAGGTGCACGTCTTTGCCACAGCAGCCTGTGTCTGGCTGAAGCCCATTCCCCCAGAACAGGCGTTTCCTGGGGATGTCAGTGACACCTCCTGGGGGGGTGCCACCTGCCTGCGCCCCCACTGCTCAGCCCCACAAGGACAAGGCTCCCCAGTGCTGTGTGGTCCTCCCAGAGGTGGGGTGGCCACAAGCCACGTCCAGGCGCTGGCCTCTGCAGTCCAGCAGCAGCAGAGCTGCGAGATCGTGAGTTTTAGGCAGGGGCGCATCCTCCATCTGGAGATGGGGATGTGAGGAGCAGCGCCTTGGTGGCACTTCACATCCTGCTTTACTTTCTGAACATCTGGTGGTGCAGAAAATGAAAGAATTGGACTGGTGTCGGTGAAAGAGGAGGCGCTGAGCAGTGGAGCTCAGCAGAAGTGGATCTTTGCTGTGCCGGGCTGCGCCCTGCTATGCCCACAGCCTGCCACCAGACTAGGGGAGGCCGATCTGCACCCGAGCCATGCACCGGGTGGTTCCATTGCTTGCCCAGACCTGGGTCCTGGAGGTGCTGGGTGTTCATGGGGGTCCGTGCTCTCCTGTGCCCATTTCCTGCTGGAAATGTGCCCTGCACCTCTCTTGAGTCAGGGTGTCTGGGGAAGCCTCTGCCTCTTTCTTTACCTCATCTCAAAAAAAAAAAAAGTCTTAAGCTTTGCCAAGATGGGTTGAAACGCAGGCTGGAAACAGAACTGATCATTATAATGCTGATGAGTTGCTAATATAACATCAACAAATCCTGTGTGATCCTTTTGGGCTGCGATAAATAAATGAAACCTTTTTGAAGAGGAAATAGATGAATCAGTGGGGAGAAGCTGATTGTTTTCCCATACTTGTATCCTTCCCACTGTACATGCACAAATCTTCCTCCACGTTGCCTTGCAATTTAATGTCAGAGCTGATAAAGTCAGGTTCTGGAGCCTTCTTGTCTGAATCAGGGGTTCAGCTGAGAAGTGCTTTTCTCAGTGGCTTAAGGGCTTGTCTGTGGCTTGTGCAGCATCTCATGAGCTCAAATCAAGACGCATTAATATCAGGGAAGAAATAAGATCGTGGAAGCTTTCAGCAGCACACTCCTGCCGTAAATCTGGCTGGATGAGACTTTCAGCAGATCTCTGCGAGCCGCTGGAGCTGTTGCCAGGCTGTGCCTTTTGAGGACAGGTTGGGAAGCATCCGCACGCCAGCTCGGGTGCCGAACTCTGACTGTGGGAGCCCAGGGAGCCAGCCAGGCTCGGTGGTGGGAAACCCGCCCGGGGATGCGTGAAACTGGGCAGCACCGTGGAGGGAACTGGGGTGGGTTTTGCTCTGCCAGGTTCGTAGCAGCACCCTGAAACGATGCTCCTTTCAGAATGGGCACAGACTGACACCTCCCCTTAAATAACTGTTGGAGCCTTGTCCATGGCACACCTTTGGCTGTATGGTTCAGGAGGCAGCACTCGGACAGCTTGCCCTGTTAACTCCCTTCCCTTTTCCCATTTAACAAACTAATTCTCCTTTCTGCCTGCTTGGCTATTTCCATCCCAATGCTGTCACTCTGCCTGGTCCTCCTTAAAGCAGGGGAGGAAGAGCGGTGGGGCTGGGCCCCTGGGCTCCTTGGTTTTGCTTTCCTCTTTGCTCTGGGCTTTTCCTCCCTTTTTGCTCTGTTTGGGAGCCCCTGGAGCGAGAGATCCCGGTGCGGAGTGGTGCTGAGGGGGTCGCGTCCTCTGCGCTCGAGGCGTGAGGAGCGGTGCTCAGCGCTCTTTGCTCTGCCGAGCATCCCCGCTGCGTGCTGCTGGGGCGCTGCCTGGGCAGCTCCTGCATTGTTTGGTGCTTTTATTGAAAACGGCCTGCATGGAGCTCGAAGAGGAAGAGGCTCCCTAGGCTCAGGGCTCAGAAACGGCGCTGCCAGCCGGCTCCTACTGCTCTGCCTTCTGGCCGGGCAGCTGGCTCCTGCAGGGCTTGCGGTGCCCGATTGCAATCTGAGGGATGTGGAACAACCTGTTCTGCTGTTCCTCGCTGGGTGTGGTGGGGAAGGGCCCACAATAGCCCCTATAGTTCTGCGAGAATGATACTGTGAGTCAGACAGATGTAAATAGCAGCTCCCTTTGCCTCCTCAGCCTTCTCGCCCCTGTGCGTGCTCTGCAGCCGTGGCGGTCCCTGCAGGGAGCTGTGCCCAGCCTGGCACGGGCGAAGCCCTCGCGCTGCCCTCCTGCAGTCCCGTTGGGACTTTGCCTGTGACCTTGGGTGAAGCACTTACTTTGGGTTTCTTGACTCGTAGGATGTGTGTTTTGGCACAGAGCTAGCCCGGTGCTCGCGCTCTGTGTGATTCGCAGTGTGACCCACGCCATTTCCCTGTCTGTGGCCTGCTCCACGGCTGTAATTACAGTGTTTAAGCTGCAAACAGCCCTTGTGCATGGTGCTGGCAGCTCGTGGCGTGGGAGGGAGCTCCCGGTGTGGCCCCGTGCTGCCGACACCGCCGCGAGCACCTTGTACCGTGTACCACTGGTGCAGTGCTGCAGATCCTATTCTGAGCCAGGGCTTGAAATATTCAGGCTTCCCAGCCGCGGCTGTATCTCTTAGTCACAGTTTAACTTCTTCCCTGATGCCAAGCTGCGTTAGTCCAAGTGGTGTCAGGGCGAAGCGTCGGTTCGTGCCTCACAAGGTCCGTACCCTTCCTGCAGCGGTGAGGCAGCTCGTGGTGCGAAGGCAGCAGGGTGGCAGAGGTGCTGGGTGTGCCTTCGCACAGCACCAAAGGTGGCTGAAATCCCACTGCCCTGCGTGGGCTCCCGGCTACGGAGGCTGCCATGGGAAACCTGGGGCTGGTTTCTTCGGGACTGGCTGCCCTGTCTCCTCCTGGGGAGGAACCTCAGAGGAAGCCCTTGTGACTCGACGCCGGGCAGGCGTCCAGCAGCCTTCCTGCAACGGAGCCTGGGCGCAGCACGGAGCTCGCCTGGAGCTGCTGCAGGCACCGGGCTGGTCCCGCTGCACCTCCAGCAAATTGGGATGGGAGCAGGGCTGCGGGCTGGGTCCGTGCTGCTGCCTGCTCCCCGTGGGGACGTGCCGGCGGGGCGCTGGGTGCCCTCGGTGTCACACTCAGCACCATGGGTGCTCCTTCCCAGCCTGCCCCCAGCCCTCGAGGCTTCCTGACGCCTGAGCTGGGAAAACAGCAGCGCTGACCCCAGTGCTTGGGAGCACGCCGGGGTGGACCCGGGGCAGCTCGAAGCGGGGCATGCCGTGCCGCCGTGGCTGGGAACAGCTCTGCCCCTGCCCGGTTTGATGTGGGGTGGGTTTCAGCCTGGGCTGAAACTCCCCGTACTCTCACTGCGATAACAGCCAAAGGGGGTGGTGGAGGAGAAAGTATCAGCAGAGATGGTTATCTGTGTCCTGGGAGGCGTCCCAGCCACCTCCCCTGCTGCCGGGAGCCGGCTGCTTTACCCCAGGCGGGGAGCGCAGGGGGCAGAGCCGCAGAGTGCTGGTGCTGCTGCACCTCGCTGCTGGGTCTGGTGGCGCGTGCGTGATTTCTGAGCACCCCGGGCCCTGCTCTGGGAGTGTTCCTTGCACAGCACTGATGGCCAGAGCTCTCCGCCAGCCCTCACCTGGCCCTTTCTGCTGCCCAACTTGGTCAGCTGGGGCTCTGCTTTGGTCAGATGGGAAGGGAAAAGGAGAGGGGATGGCTCGAGCTTTGGAAATAAGGCCACCGATGCACCGATATCCTCTTGGAAAAGGAACCTCGACCCAGCTCCACCATTACGTCATTCTTCTTGCCCTCCTTGTAGTGGGAATTTGTGCACTTCCCATGATTGAGCAGCCGCAGCCCAACCGGAGAGCAATTTCCTGGAGGTCTCGTAGTGGTGACCTTTTGCCCAGGCCTTCCCATTCATGCGTGGAGCTATTCATCCCAGATGTGCGTAATTGCCAGAGCCGCTGCCAGCTCCGCCTCAGCGCTGTGGGCTGCTTTGCTTTGTTCAGCACCTTGCAAAGAGGCCGTAAAAGCTAACTGCCTGCCCGCTGCTGCGCGGATCTCGGTGCCCGGCTCCCCAGTGTGGGAGCGGAGCGGGCTGGTCACCTTGCTCTGTGCATCGCTGCTCCCCGCGGGGCCGAGCAGGGGACGGCTGCTCCACTTCCTGCCCCCTGACTGGCTGAGCACCTTCAGCCCTCGGAGACAAATTTTCCACCTTTCAAAGCACGGAGCCCGCAGCAGAGGGGCTGGCGCCCGCCCAGGACTCAATGGGCTCGGATTTTAATGTTTGCAGAGAGTTTTGAGACACGCTGTGCGGGTGCAAAGTACGAATTGCTTTGGCCCCAGGAGCAAAGGAACGCTGGACCAGGCTGTCCCCAGTTACCCAGCACTGTTGACACTGCTGGAGCACAGCCTGCGTGCCCGAGCACGTGGGGCTCGCTGCTGGGGACGGGGTGACCCGGTGGCAGGCTGGGGCTGGCCCAGTACGCGCCAGCCGTTTTTGTGCCCCAGAGTCTCATGCTGCCGGTGCAGGAGCTCTGGGTGCTCCTCACCCCCAGCCGCTTCTGGGTGGCAGCACCATGGGTCTGAGGCAGGCGCAGCTCTGGCAGATCGCGGCTTTAAACTCTCAAATCGCTCCCTGGAAGCTGCCTGCGAAGCCCCAGCCGCTGTGCTGGGGGTTTGGGCTTCCAAGCTTGGCTTTTACAGACAGCTGACGGCACTTGGCTCTCCCTAAAAGCCGAGAAGGAGCCGCTGCTTTTAGCTGAGCAGTAGCCCTGGCTCCTCTCCTAAAGACGCTCCGTGGGGCCGCCGTCTGGCTCCAGCCGCCGCAGGGTTTTGCTGAGGCAGGATGTGGCCCTTCCTGTCCGGGAAAAGAATCGCGGGAGCACAGCTTGATGGTCTTGCATTTGAAAAGAAAAATTAAAGGAAGAGTGAAAGCAGAGCTGGGGTCCCTCTGCCAGGACAGCCCTTCCTCCTGCAGCCCCGGCTGCTCCGTTCCCAGCCTGGGGACGGGGGTGGCAGGGCAGGGACCGGTGCTGGGCTCACAGCCCTGCGCGCTGTAGCCCAGCCACTGGGGCTGAACGGATCCAGGGGCATCGAGGCAAATGCCCCAGGGTGTAGGTCTGCCTGCAGCGGGCTATGGTGAGCTGGGCTCATAACAGGACTGGATGGTGACCCCGGTGGGGATGCGGAGTTTTGTGTCCTCCCATCTCAGGGCCAGGGGCTGCCAGAGCCGTGGCTGGGGTGTGATGGCGTGTTCGGGCCAGGCTGCTGCACGTTCTCCTTCCTTTTCCCCAGTGCTACAGGAGGCAAACGTTTGTCCAAGTGTCTGAAATGTCTGATCACCTTTGTCTGGAAGGTGGGCACCAGGGGTATCCCGTGCGCTCCTGGAGCCCCACAGTCTGGCTGCAGACCCCTTCCCACCAGTGGGGTGCCCCCAGACCCGGGGTGTCCCCCCCTGCTCAGCACCTCAAGCCCCCTCCCACGTCTTGTCTTTCCAGGAGACGTGCTCTTCCAGATGGCAGAAGTCCACCGGCAGATCCAGAACCAGCTGGAGGAGATGGTGAGCACGCGTTGGTGCTGCAGCACGGGGGCTGCTCCTCAGCCTGGGCTGAGCAACCCCCCCCCAGCTCCTCCGAGCCCCCAGATCTGATCTCAGCCAGCCCCACGTGGATCTGCTCGGGCACAGAGTTCGCTCGTGTCAAAGCCAAGCTGCTGGCGTTGCGGCTGAGCAGTGTCCTGCCGGGTCCCTCTGTCCATCCCTCAGTGCCAGCAGCATCCCCTCCAGCCCCAGACCCCTCCTGCTGCACAACGCAGTGACCGTCACCGCTCTTTGTGCACCTCCCTGGGCCCCCTCGGTTCCCACTGCGGGGATTTTGGGGAGCATTCGGCTGCTGCTGGGCTCAGCAGCCCACACAAACAGCCCCTCTGTTCTTTCTCTGCAGCTCAAGTCCTTCCACAACGAGCTCCTGACGCAGCTGGAGCAGAAGGTGGAGCTGGACTCGCGCTACCTGAGCGTAAGTGACCCCGATGGTTTGCTCCTGCTCCTCCCTGCCCTGCACAGGGCACGGCCGTGCCATGCACGGAGGGGTCCCCAGGCCACCAGACGTGTCACCCACACAGACCGGTGGTTTTTTCCCCCGGTGTTAGGCTGTCACAGCCCTGCTTGTTCTCTCCTTGCCTCCTGGAGGCCAGTGGCTGTGTGCCTGCCCCTGGCTGCACGCTGGGGCCGGGCAGCAGCACTCCAGCAGCTCAGAGCCTTCTCCTCTCGCACCCAGGCTGCGCTGAAGAAATACCAGACAGAGCAAAGGAGCAAGGGCGACTCGCTCGACAAGTGCCAGGCAGAGCTGAAAAAACTCCGCAAGAAAAGCCAAGGAAGCAAAAACCCCCAGAAGTACTCGGACAAGGAGCTGCAGGTAGGAGCCCGTGCCCCCGTGCCTGTCGCCCCCCTGCAGCCTGGGGCTGCTCCGTGCCGCGTGCCAGCGTTTGGATAACGACAGGAGGAGCAGGCAGGGAGGTGTTGGTGCCTGTGATGGATAATGCAGGAGGCGTTAGAGCAGCAGGGCCGGGGGGGGAGGCAGCCCCCAGCAGGTGCTGTGCAGGGCGGTGCGCTGGTGACTAACCCCGCCGAGTCTGCCACGGCTGGCTCTTTTATTCTCCCCCCCCTGCCCGCCCCGCTTAATGAATGAACCCAAAAAGATCATTAGTTTGTTGTGCCAGATCCATCTTCCTCTGGATGGTGTTTTGCTTAAATATTTTCCGTGCCTTCTGACGGGAGTCCCTTCCCCCAGCCCGCCCGGGTGGCGAGCGCGTGCTGGAGGAGGCTGGCGAGTGAATCACGGCAGCGTGACTGCGGTGTGGGCTGCGTGCGCCCCGCGCCGCCTGCTGCGGGAGCTCGGGCTGGGCTGCGCCGGGTCCCTGGGGGCCCCCGCTGCGGCTCCTGGCAGGGAGCGGGTCGGGACCGAGGTCTCGTCGCGGAGCATCCCATGCGCAGCCCGTGCCTGGGTCGTGGGGGGGGGGCTGCGGTGCAGGGTCGCCGAGGCACGTGTGGGATGAGTTCAGGTCTCCTGAAGTCTGACCTGTGGTCTGAGTCGCACCTGGAGCGTGTCCAAACAGAGCATATTTTAATGAGAGATTAATGCATCTGTCTGCAAACCTGCCTGGCTCAGTGCTCCTGCTGCTGCGGGGGGTTAGGGGCGTTCAGTGACTGCAGCCCGACTCGTACCTCGTGGGGTAAAAGGGAAAGGCGAACTCTGAAGCCAGAAATCTCGTGCTCCGGTCTGTAAGCAAGGTGTGAGAAGGTGGTATGTTAGGATCAGAACCTGATACTTCAGGTGCAACGGGCTGATAACACAACCAAAGTGATCCACCTCTGCCAAAGGTGATCTAAACACCGATGGCACTTCACCAGCTGGGGCTGTGCACAGGGTGGCATTTAAGCAATCAGTA
Organism: Anser anser; assembly: GCF_964211835.1. Classification (NCBI taxonomy): domain Eukaryota; kingdom Metazoa; phylum Chordata; class Aves; order Anseriformes; family Anatidae; genus Anser; species Anser anser. The sequence goes on along the minus strand of NC_139740.1, from coordinate 14,453,566 downwards.
GAGAGCTGGGGAAGTGACATTGTTAATTGTACTAAAATTTGGGAAATCAGTCACTCGCCTGGTAGCATGAATCAGGATAATCGCTGAAGGAGAAAAAAAAAAACATTTCAACACTCATCCAGGCGCTGAGTGCAGCTCCTGTGCTGAGCTGGAGTGCTCTGAATCGAGCTCCTGCTAATTTGCAGCCTCCCAGCTCCTGTGACTGTACTGAAGCCGCTTGTGTGAGGCATGGTTAATTTGAGCATCTTCAGAAGGTGTTGCTGCAGAGTGACTTAGGTGTCCTGCGTGCCGCAGCGAAGGCTGGCACTTTCTTGAAAGCTGAGCAGTTTAAACCACTTCGGAGTAGTGGTGTCTCTGCAATCTGTTGCTCCAGATCTCCGCGGAGGGAGAGCAGACCCGTTGAGCAGCGAGGCGGCTCTCAGCAGGGGGACGCTCAGAGCATCAGCACCCGGTTTCTGATCCCCTCACCTGAGGGAGCTGCTGGCAGGGGTGAGCAGAAGTGCTGCCGGGGCCACCTGGCTCCTGCCTGAGTCCCCAGGGCTGCCGTGTTTCTGCAGGGATCCCCTCCATGTAGGGGAGAACCTGCCCCGGCCATCGGCTGCGTACGGCCGAGAGGGGCGATGGTGATGGCTTGCTCCCACCATGGAACGGCGGCAGCAGGGCTGTCGTTCTGCAAGCACCACTTCTTTGGGCAAAGAAAAACAGGATCAGGCTTTCATTCTCTTAATCTTTCAGCAGTAAGTATTTAGGAAGCGCTTATCTCTACAAAAAAAAAAAAGCCTTATGAAGAGCTTTAGCTTAAAGAGCCGTGAAACTGCTCAACTGCTTCCACCCCCCCCCCCCCCAAGCTCAGAGATCAAAATAAGTTAATTTGCAGAATTCAGTCGAGAGGGCGGTTCTCCCTCTGTGCTGGCTAGGATGCTGCTATTGCTTGCTTCAAACAGAAGAGGAGGAAAGCGTTCAGGGCAGCCTTGATGCTGTTCTGGGTTTTGGCAGGTGCCAGCTCCGTCGGCTCCTGTCGGTGCGGGCGCTCGGCCGTGCCGCTGATCCAGGGAGCGATGTGCAGGCTGGGCAGGGGCAGGGAAAATGTGATGTGCTGGGGCAGGGAAAATGCCATGTGCTGGGGCAGGGAAACCAGGAGGAGCTGGGACCAGGCACTTGCAGCAGCTCCGGTACTGGGGGAGCTGCTCGTGTCGCAGCATGGGGTCGTGCTGCATGAAAAAACTTTTCTCTGGCATCTTTGCAGCAGGGAGTTGTGTGCAGCTTTGTTTGCCTGGCACGGAACCATCCCCACGGCCAGTGCTAAAACTCAGCCAGGAGGAGCCTCCTCGGAGGCTGCTGAAGGCACCTCCTGGGCTCACGGGACGCTGGAGTCAGCTTCAAGACGGCGCCTGGGGAGCTGGGCAGAGCCAGCTGGAGCTCTGCTAATGCGGCGCTGAGCATCGCTTTGGCTTGTAGTGGGAGAGGTGCTGCTGGCAGGAACGTCCTGGTAGCTACATAAGTCATCCCATTCAATAAAGCAATAAAATCTTACTCTTCGTTTGAAGACTCATCCACTTAAGATACTGTAGCGCTCAGCAGCCAGGAGGCTGGTGCTCTGTCATCATCTCTGCGCTTCCTGCTGCGGGAAGCAGAATTGTTCCCCTCTGCCTTGCTGCTGCTTGCCGAGTGGCCGCGGTTTGTGCCCCCTGCGAGGGATGTGGTGGGGCCAGCCCCGTGTGGTGGTTCTGGCATCCAGCTCCTGCTGCAAGGGCAGGGCTCTTGGGGCAGGGGGCAGAGGATGGTGCCAGGGCACCAGCCTGGCCCAGGTGCTGCAGCCTGTGCTGAGTTGGTTTAAAAAAAAAAAGCCTTGGATTGTCTCCCCTCCCTCTTCTAAGCAGATTTCCCCCTTTATAAGGTGGAAATAGGCGCTGATGTTCAGCAAGTGCTGCATGTTGCTTATTATCTGGAGGACAGAGCTGGGGGTTGCTCGGGGCAGGCAGCGGGGGCTTCTGCGGGGCTGCAGCAAATGTGGTGCTTGGAGAGGGCATGGGGCTTGGCCCCAGGTCCCATGTCCTGTGGGTGCTGCCTGGTGGAGCTTAATTGACGAGGAAGGGCTTCACAGCGTTAAGATGGTTCTGAACTGAAACACCTTGTGGTTTTCGAGGAAGACGACTCATGTAGCTTAAAAGCAGCTCCAAGCGCAATTAGGCTGCTGTAGCGATTTTTCAGCCTCCAAAGCTTCAGCCTGTCATGGTCAGGAGATGCTGCGGTTACGGGTTGTTACTGCTGAATGTCGCAACAAAGCCAGGGGTTTATTTCTCATGAATCAGTCCAGAGCTGCTGTTGTACGAGAGGAATGAAAGCTTGGACCGCAGTGAGACAGCCACTGCCTCAGATCTCTTGCCCTAATTATGTAGTTGCTGAGATTTTTTTGACCTGTGTTCAAAACTGGGGGAATAAACCAATTCCATTCACTTCACGTCCCTTATAAAGAAGAACGAAAACAAATATGAAGATTAAACAATCATCAAGGAGCCTGAACTGCTGTAACTCCATTAAATGCTGGTTATGGCTGAGGCATGAAATCGAGGTCACGATGGGTTTAGGGCCTTGACTGAATCAGCACGCCAGCAAGGGAGCTACGTTGGTCCAAGCAGCTCATCACCCCCTGGTAGGGCTGTGAGCAATTGGATTGCTTGGTGAGGCCGGTGGAGCAATTGGATTTGTTTGTTTTTTGGGGGGGAGCACGGTGCCCAGCGTTGGGGTAATACGGGGGGCACGGAGCTGCCAGGCACGTGGCCAAGCTCAGCTCCTGCCTGCGCCCCTCCTGCTGTCCCCCTGTGCTCCTGTGGGGATGCTGTAAGCGTTAAACACCCCTGTGCCAAATAGCCCAGAGGTTTTTATAAACTCTTGTAATTGGAACCTCGTTCTGATATTCCCACCAGGAGAAGTAATTTTAGCCATAGGTCAAGAAGCACTAACTGACGAGGAGTTTGTGCAAACCAGGTTACGAGGGCTTATGTAAAAGTCAAATAGGGAAGAATTATGTAAAAGCTCTGGCTCCAGATAACCGGCTCCAGCTTTTCACTAGCTTCCAGCCCAATGAGGCTGAGTCCCAGCGCAGCGGTTACCCGCGTGTGCTCCGTACAGCCCAGCAGCTTTACCTCCTGCAGCTCAGGACCTGGTGGGAGAGCTCGTCCCTTGCAGCATTTTGTCATTTATTCTGTCACTCACTCTGTAATTAGCTGGGAACTCGCGTGCTGGCATGTCGTCCCCTTGCGCCACGTGGCTGTCAGCACTCAGCATCTCGCGAGGCTCGGGGCGCTGGTGTGGTCTCAGCACCGTGCTCTGGGAGGTGCCGGACCCTGTGGCCGTGGTGCCACAAGGGCCGTGCCCTGCGGTGCCTTTTCCAGGCTCTGTGGTCTGTGAGTGCCGATGGCAGGGGCAGCACCAGGGGACGAAAGCCTCCCTCCCTCCCAGGGCTGGCTCTCTCTGCTGCCCTGGCTGCCGTCGGCACCCCTGCTGCCCCCAGGCTTCCTGAGCTGGTCCTACCCATCCTGAAGCAGCTGCTGCAAATCCCCTTAACCGAGGGGTTTTCTGTATAAATGAAGGCTTAAACCACTTTTTCCCTCTCTGGCTGAGAAGCCTCATGCTGCTTCTGGAAGGCTGATCTCCCAGCCCGATGTGCAGGTTGGGGCCGCGCCCGATGCGCATTTCTGCAGCAGATCCCACGCACCAGGGGTCCGTCTGCGGTGTCCCCTGGGCGCGGGGACGTTCGCAGCGGCTGACGAAGCTCTGCATAGCCCGCTGCGGCTCTCGGAGCTCATTCCCTGAACATTTTATGTAACACCACGTGTGCGGCACTGTACAGGAATAGTAGAAGGATGAGGCTGCTGCCCCGCAGAACAGATGTGAGATAGCAAGCGTAACGGGGGAGGACAGCGTGCCTCGGGGAGAGGGACGGGAGGCCAACGGCTGGGGAGCGGGGCGCTTGTTGGCCTCGTGCTCGCAGGACCAGCTGGGCGCGTTTCACCTTGGATAACCGCTGATGCCGTGGCTCTCTGGGCATCTGCTCGCCCAGCGAGCTGGTTCTCGTAGGGAGAATGTAGTTTCTCTTGCTTTGGAAGAGGTCTGCGGGCTCATCGGGGCACGTGAGCAGCTGCTTACAGCAGCCGGTGCTGCTGGGAGCCAGCGTGGGGCTCCGTCTGGGATGGGAAGGGTGAGCTTCCCCAGAGAGCGGGTTGAGGTGTTTCAGTGGTGCCGTGTACCCTCGCATGCTTTTCCTACCTTGTTTCAAGGCAGCAGCTTTGAGCACAGCGTGCAATGCGAGGCCGACCCCTACCTGAGGTGTCGCAGCCTGCAGAGGGGCTGGCACGCGCGTCCCACGCTGCAGGGCACGGCTGGAGGCAGGTTTTACCCAGTTCTGCATAAACCCAGGGCAAGGAGCGTAACTCCCGTGCAGGAACCAAATTCTGGAGACAAGGAAACCCTTTTCCCTCCCCAGGAGCCGAGGGGGTTGAGCACCCCCAGAGCTGTTCTCAACTTTGACCCTGTGCTGTGCTAGGGCTTGAGCTGTGCTTCCTTGAGACTGTGACAGCTTAAAAGCTCTTCCTCTGTTAATCAGCCTAACTTCTTTCCTATTTTATCTCGTTACTTTCTAATTATTCTCCCTTGTGGTTCCTTAAATAAATCCCCATTTCTTGTGTTTACTTCTTCTGGATATTCCAGCCTGCCCGTATCAGGGCAGCACAGCTTGCAGACTCCTCTCCCTTCCCCTCTTCCCTCAGCGTTTTCTCCCTGCTGCCCTGTACTGCCGTGCTCACCTCATCTCATCCCAGGAAAGAGCCCGATTTTGGGGACAGCATGGGGACACGGTCCCCTCCCTGCTCCGCGTTCGGCTCAGGGCCACTCACTGCCCTGAAAAGTGCCCGTAGTGCTTTGACTTTCTGGTCCCTGGGTTTGTTGCCGTGCCCACAGCAGTGAGATGGAGACCTCCTAAGCAGAGCCTGGCTGGCTCCCGCCTGGTTTGGTCCCCGTTGTCCTCGCAGCGGTTCCCTCGCTCAGCCCATTTCACAGACATAGTCAGCGCCCGTTTGCTGATAAAGATCTGTAATGGTTATTTACACAGTGGTGCTCAGTGCTGCGGGGATTAGCATTGTCCTTGGCTTATATTCATAACTAATTTTCATGTTCTTGCCTTGGATAGAATGGCTTGAACTAATTTTTTTCATTACGGCTGTGCTGTTATTAGAGACTCGAGTGAAATTCAGTAACGATGCTGCTGCTGCTGCTTCGCCTGCACTAACTGCACTGATTGCAGCGTGTGCTTGAAGAGAACCCAGGTCCTGACATCTGTTAGCAGCCCTCTCATCTTCACACACCTCCGGCTGTCCGGTTTGAGTCTGCTGGGGGGATGCTGTTAGTCTGAGCAGCGGGGCCCCTGCGTGCCCTGGCTTTTCTGCAGCAGCGAAGGCAGCGGCTGTGTCCCTTTGCAGCGGCTGCTCTGCTTTCATGTTTCCTTGTTCCGAACTGCCTGGCTGGGGGGGTAACTCGGAGCAGCTCCCGTGCACGGACCCTCCGTGGCGCTGCTGGCTGGACCCGCGCCCTGCTCCCCCCTCGCTGCCCTGGGCAGCTGGGTGAGCCCCGGGAGCTGGCTCCTGCCACCTCGCTAACTGGGTCAGCGGAGCTGCTGGAGGTGAGGTGGATGCACTGAGGAGCGGGGGAAGGGGGGGGTTATTTGAGGCCTCTCCAACCTAGAAACCCAGAAAAGCTTTCTGGAGCTGCCGGTGCGTGCGCTGGCTCCTGGCACCACGAGCACCGACCAGGCTGGTGCCATCTCAGGTGGCCCGGCCACAGGTGGGGCTTCTCCCCTTTAAGCTGGGATTTTTATTGAGGCGATGCTTAGCGTCTGAATTTGAGGCTGGCGGCCTAAATCGAGCTCTGAAACTCCACTGTGGAGAGGTGCATGCCGGCAGGCGCCTGTTGGGAAGCGGTGATGGTGTGGCCATGCTGCAGGAGCCCGGGTGTGCACCTCCAGCTTTGAAATGCTTGGCTGGGACGTGGGTCATGGGGTGCCCCCAGGGACCCCCCAGGAACCAGGCTGGGAGGCAGAGGTGTTGCTCCTGCACGTGGCAGCAGGTAACCCTAACGAGAGACGGCGCGCTCTCCTTGACGTACGGTAGCGAGAGCGTACGTTGTGCTCTGCACGTTACTTTTTCCCGTGCGTCTGGCACAGTTAGCGAGGTTTTTATTTAAATTGTGTTTCAGTGCTTTGTTTGAAAGCCCATTTCCATTTGAACAAATCCAAAATGAAAGCTAGCTGGTGAATAAGAGGTGGCGTTCGCCATTTTGTAATGTAATAAAGTGTAAAAATCAGGGCTCTGCATAAATCAATGGCACATCGTGCTTATTTACATAAAGTATATAAAGCAGTGAGAATCCTAAATTTAGAGCACAGGCTCTCTGCTTGCAAATCAACATGTTCTAACTGGCTGCAGCCATTAAGGCAAGCCTTTCTTTAGCTAAATAATTAAAGGTATACTTGCGAAACAAGATTGAAATCAGGGATGTAAATAAGACTGACTTGCACGGTTAAGTCACAATTAAAACTTGAAAGTTTACCATTGCTGGGAGAAGTTCTGCCCGCCCGGCGTGGCAGTGTGCTGTGCACCCGTCCTGAGCTCCTCGCCTTCCTGACGGCTCATTTAGTGAATTAAACCGGCTCAGTTTAGGCTGAGGGTTTGCTCTCCAGGGAGGGTGCTGTGTGTGTGTGTGGGGGTGCTGGGACTCCAGCTCTGCCGCAAACCCCCTTTGAAGTCCGGGACGTCACTTAATCTCACTGCTTTGTTGAGGTTTGTTCCATTTTGTGCCTGCTAATAAATACCGTAGCTTGCTAAAAATAACTGTTAAACATGAAGAAAGAAGAAAAGCTGCTTTGGGCCCTGAATTTCCAGTTTAATTCCCTTCCCGGGGAAGCTCAGACTTCCTGCAGCAGGTTTAGCAGTGCCGGGGCTGCTCGGGGCTCTCCTGCGGCGCTGCCCTTACTGGGACGAGGCGGTGGCAGCCGTGTGTCTCCGTGCTGTGGTGCTGCCCGCCCTGTGTAGGGCAGGACACAGCTCCTTGGTGAGCACGATGCCCCTCGGGGACACTTGGTGGTTGCTTCTCCTGGGCCGCTTCAAGGGCAGCAGCTCCTTGCTGAGGACAAACCAAGGGCAGGGAGCGGGGAGGAAGCGGCTGGTTGAGGGAGATGGGGACATCTCGTGTCCTCCGGTGTGCTGATGGATGTGGCCGTGGAGGGCACCGCGCTGCTCTGAAGCCCTCCCTTGTGCCGCGCTTGCACTGCGTGGCTCTGCCCCACGTGCTGCGTTCCAGCTCCCTACAAAAACCTCCACAAACGTGCCCCGTTCCCGCTGGCACAGCCTGTGCGGGCGCAGCCGAGCTGGCAGAAGTCACGTAGGTAGAGCAGGAGCCGTGCCAGCAGAGGAGCCTCCTTCTGCCGCGTCTGCAGCATCTCAGCCCGCTGCCGGCGCGGGGCTCCAGTGTCGTCTGCGTGGCCCCTGGGGGGGGTGGGGACCAGCATCGAGGAACGGTGCTCAGCGGGCAGGGAGCCCCGTGCTGGTCCCGTGTGCCGGGGGTGATGCTGTGCGCTGGGCTGTGCCAGCCTGCAGCGCTGCCCTGGCTTCGCGTGCTTTGCTTGCACGGGCTGTCCCGGGGGGTGCAGGAGATGGGTGGGGGCTGCGGGAGCTTCTGCTAGCTTGGGATGGGGGGGGGAGGCCTGGGGGCAGCCTCGCCGGCCCCCGCTGGGGCTCAGGCGCCCGTTTGGTGAGAGGGCGGCTGCTCGGGTACAGCTCGTCCTGCCCGCCCGCGCGCTCCCGGCCCCCGTGCTGAGTCAGCGCCTCTGCGTGGGGGGCTCTGATGAGTAAGGGCGGGCTGGGGGGGACGTGCAGGCACACGTGTGTGTGTGTGTCCTGTGCTGGGGGCCTCCCACGGGCACCCCCACCGCTGACCCCGTCCTCGGGATGCTGCGGGTCTCGTCCCCTGCTAACGGGGCTGTGGGCGCTCGCTGGGCGAACGGGAAACCGCAGACCCCCCCCCCCTCTGTGCTTCTCTGCCCCCTCTAGTACATCGAAGCCATCAGCAACAAGCAAGGGGAGCTGGAAAACTACGTCTCGGATGGGTATAAGACGGCTCTGACGGAGGAGAGGAGACGGTTCTGCTTCCTGGTCGAGAAGCAGTGCGCGGTGGCGAAGAGCGCCATCACCTACCACGCCAAGGTGAGTCAGCGGGGCCCCCGCCGCACTCCCTGCGTGCAGCCCCCGTCCGTTAGCACAGGAGCAGGGCCATGCCCTGAGAGCCACGGGTGCAGCAGTGCCCTGGGGCTGGGGGAGCAGAGGGCCCGAGGGGGGGGATGCACCGGCAGTGCCCCCCGTGCTTCCCCACTTGCACGGAACTGCCCTCGGTCTGATGGGTGCGTGTCTCCCCTGGGCGCTGCTCTGTGTTTTGAGGCAGCTTCAGGCTGTGTGGGGTAGATGGGACCAGGGCTGGAGCCCAGCAGGGTGTCCTGTCGCTCTCTGGCTTCTCCTGGGCAGCGCCAGCCATGGCCTGACTCCATCTGTGCGGGGAGGTCACGCAGATTCAGCCCCCCACGCTCCCCCTCCTGTGCACCTTGTGCCCATTGAGCACTCGGTCGCTGCGGTTTGAGGGCTTCACCCGGGTGGGGGCTCACCCAGTTGCTCGTGCACAAGCTCCGGGTTTGCAAAAGCAGAAGAAACGCAAAGCAGCGGCGTTCCTGCTGCGAGTCAGAGCGGAGCTCGGGGCTGTGGGGGGCAGCGGGAGGGCTCCCTCCCATCCTCATCACCCCCTGGCCATCGCAGAGGAGGGAACGGAGCCGAGAGCAGCAGCCCCGGCCGCCCGCCCCCATCCCCTGCACGGGGACTGGGGCCCCTTTCTCTGGGATGCAGCAGCACCGTGCTGGAGCTGAGCCCATACGAGGGCTGGGTGCGCGCGTGGCTCCCGGCAGCCTTGTGCTCCCCTCCTGCTCGCTCCCCGCTGCCGCCCCCCGGCACTCGTGGCACCCATCTGTCACCGCCGCGCCTGGCGCAGGGGAGCAACGGGAAGAGATGGGCTTAGTCAGCACCGTCCCCGGCTGCGGTAGGGGCTGAATCAACCACCAGCGTATGCTAACTCCGGACGAGGTGCAGGAGGGAGAAATCCCCCCTGGGGCAGGTGGGGGGGGGGCGGCAGATGCGGTGGCCCCGGCACCAGCAGCCCCGCTGTGGCCGCAGCGTGGCCAAGCCCAACGCTCGCTGCAGCAGGGCAGGGAAGGCGGCTGCGCAGGAGGGGCTGCGTGGGTGCAGCGTGGGCACCTGGCCCCACGCGGAGGCTTGGCCAGCTGGAAACACCGTGCTGCCACCCTGCCTGGGTGCTGCCACCAGCAGCAGGCGACCGGGCAGCGAGGTCCCTGGTGGATGGCAGGGAAACCTTCTGGGGCTTCTGCACTGGCTTCAGGAGCCTGTTGGGATGCATCGGGATCGATCGTGTCTGTGAGGGCAGCCACAAGGCCGTGTGGGGCTGTAACGTCCCCCCCCTGCAGCTCAGCTCTGCTGCGGGTGTGCATGCGGTGCGTTGCACGGGGGCTGTGTCGTGCGTTTGGCTGGGGAGTGACCGCGGCGTGGTTTTGGACGTCTGCTCCCGGGGAGTCACAAGATGGGATGCGCTGTCCTGAGCCATGGTTGTGTTATCTGGGTAAGGATGAGGCCAGCGCTGCCTCTGCCTGGCTGGGAGCAGCGTGCCGGGTGGCCCCGGGCCCTGAAGCAGCGCTGGAGGCTGTTGGGGCTGAGCAGCCCCGAGCACGAAGCTCATCCCTGGGGGCGTGGGTACCAGCACACAGCATGGGTGTGATCTTTCCACCTCCGTGTGCAGGAAAGGTGTCACGGGCATCTGCCGCCTTGATGTGTCCCTGCGGTTTGTGACGTGAGTGTCCCTGGGCCTCCCGACCCGCAGCTTTATTAGATCAGGGTTTTACTGGTGGGGAACAGGGCCATGGGCACAGAGGCGCTGTGCCGCAGGGACACAGCGATGGTCGTCACCGCATGTGCTGCTCTTGCTGCTTGTCCCATGGCAGAGCCTTCGAGCAGCTTTTATTTCCTTGCATGGCCACTGGCTTCTTGCACAGCCCCGCTCCCTGCAGCTCGTCTGTTCTCGAGCTGCCACACATGGGGGATCTCAGTCAGCTGGGGACCGAGTTACCTTCCCCTTCCCTCTATGTTTTTTTGTGACCGGAGTGATTTTATATTTTTCGGAGCCCGAAAGCAGCAAATCCCCGTGTTTTACCTTGTTTGTGCTGTGTGTGGAGGAGCGCATCAGTCGTGCTGCCCAGACGTGGCCGTTCTCTCATCAGATCCTTCCCTACCAGGGCCGGGTGCTGCCGCGGGTCCCTGCACCCTCACGCCTCGCTCCCTGCACCCTCTCACCTCGCTCTCTCCCTCGCAGGGGAAGGAGATGCTGACGCAGAAGCTCCCCCTGTGGCAGCAGTCGTGCTCCGATCCCAACAAGATCCCGGACCGCGCCATACAGCTGATGCAGCAGATGGCTGCCAGCAGCAATGGCACCATCATGCCCAGCCCTCTGTCTACATCCAAGTCCAACCTCATCATCTCTGACCCCATCCCCGGTGCCAAACCTCTCCCTGTCCCCCCGGAGCTGGCACCTTTTGTCGGAGTAAGTACCCGGGAGGTGGAGGTTGTCCTGCCCTTCCGAGCAAAGCCGGAGGGATGAGCCCAGGCCAGCAGCACCGTGCTCCTCAGCAAGTTGCCTTTGGATGGATGGGCGCAGGCGGGTGCATGGGGTTGGGCAGCCCGGGGTGCGCTGCCCGGGACGCGGGCAGGCTGGGGTTGGATCTGGAGCAGCATCCCTCCTCCGTCCTGCCCGGGGGTGTCGGGGGGCTGCGGGGGGCCCACGGGCTGGGACCGGAGCTGTGGGGCCGTGCTGAGGCACCCTCGGGAGAAGGGTGCTTGGGGTGACCCTCGCGTGATGGAAACGCCCTTCCGAAGGGGGTCTCGTGCCCGATGTCGGGGCGTGAGCTGAGCAGTAGGGCTCGGGAGGGATTTATTGGGTGTGAGCGGTGAGATGCCGTAGAGGTGCCCCTGCTCCTTTCCCCAGCAGTCTGTATCAGGTAGGAAGCTGGAGGCCAAACCCAGCGGGCTCGGGCTCTGGTCTGCCGTCAGCCGCGTTCCCTGGCACTGCGTCCCTGCCCGGGGAGCTGCTGGGGGTGCCCTGCTGATGAAGACATCTCCCGTCTTCCCCCCCCTCCTCTCCTTTCTCCCTAGCGCATGTCGGCACAGGAGGCCATGCCGGTGGTGAACGGAGCCTCAGGCCCAGACAGTGACGATTACAACCACTGGGCTGAGGTGAAGCCAGCACAGCCCAAATCTTTATCTCCTCCCCAGCCTCAGAAGCAGCTGAGCGACTCTTACTCGAACACGCTTCCAGTTCGCAAAAACGTGCCGCCGAAAAACAGCTACGCCTCAGGTGAGGCTCCCCCACCCCCGGGGGGGCTGCGGGTCACCCCGATGGGTGGCGGGGTCCCTTCGTTAGCGGTGAGGTCCCTTCGTTAGCGGTGGGGTGGTGACGAGCAGCGTGCCACTGCCGTGGTGCTCTGCACCTCTGGACATGGTGCTGGGAGCCGAGCAGAGCCAGGTTCTGGCACAGCTCGCTGGAGAGCGGTGTCTTGGCCCCCGGGTGGGATTTCCAGGAGGAAAACGTTGAGGAATGGGGAGGAAGGCAGGCAGGGAAGGCTCCTACAGGGAGGCTGCTCCTTTATGGAGCTGTTGGATGATGCCGAGAACAGCGGCTGGATCCTGAGATGGATCAGAGAGGTGTCAGGGGTGCAAATCAACCACCAGAAGTGGTGTTGGTACTGGGGGCAGGGTAAGGGAGCCAGAGACCCGGCCATGCGGGGCTGTGCCCGGGCACGGTGACGGGTGAAGGACTCGGCGCTTGTTGGTCCTTGTCTCCTGCCAGCCGAAAACAAGACGCTGCCGCGCTCCAGCTCCATGGCCGCAGGGCTTGAGAGGAACGGCAGGACGAGGGTGCAGGCCATTTTCTCTCACGCTGCCGGAGATAACAGCACCCTCCTGAGCTTCAAGGAGGGTGACCTCATCACGCTGCTGGTGCCAGAGGCCAGGGATGGGTGGCACTACGGGGAGAGCGAGAAAACCAAACTGTGAGTGCCGCGGCCGCCCCGAACCCCGCTGCCCCCGGGGCTGGCTCCAGGAGGGCTCAGCCTTCTCTGACACCTCCGTCGATAAGCATCAGGTTGGCTTCATCCCCTGCCTTTTGCCTTTCAGGAGGGGCTGGTTTCCTTTCTCCTACACGCGTGTCCTCGACAACGACGGCAGCGAGCGGGTGCACACGAGGTAGGAGCACCGCGTGCCAGCACCGGGCAGGGCTGCGGGGGCTTTGCGGGACGGGGACCCTCTGCTTCTCCCAGCCCTCTCCAGAGCAGGGTGCTGCCTCAGAACAGGGATATTCTGCTTTGCCCCGCACAGGAGGCATGGGGGAGCAAAGGGGAGCAGGGAGGGAAGGGGTCCCCCACGAAGGGCTCTGTGCATCTCGCGCTCATCCTCGGTGCCACCGGCGGCTTGCTGCCCGAGGTGACTCGGTGGCAGACGTGGGCTGCTGCTGATGGCCCCGCTCTGCCCCCCTTCAGCCTGCAGCAAGGGAAGAGCAGCAGCACGGGCAACCTGCTCGACAAAGACGACATCGCCATCCCGCCGCCCGACTACGGCATGTCCTCGCAAGCCTTCCCGTCGCAGAACGTCAACACCTTCAAGCAGAGGCCGTACAGCGTGGCCGTGCCCGCCTTCTCCCAGGTGAGCCCTGACTGCCCGCACGGCTTTTCCGGTGCTGGGGGGGGATTTTTTAAAAATGGGAGGTGCTTGAGCGAGCCCCAGAGCCTCGATCTCTGCTGGAGCGTGCAGCTTCTTGGTCCTACCCGTGTTTTAAAGCAGAAGGAAACGCGTTAAAGCGTGTGCTTGGTGTTAGCATGGTGTAGAGCGTGTGCCGGTGAATGGGGGGCTCCTCTCCAACAGGCCTGTGTTCGTTGTTTGTAGGACTACCTTATGCCCTATGGTTGTGCAATTAAAGACTATTCCAGTGGCCTCTGCCAACCACCCTCCGCCCACTACAAGCCTTACGCTAGGTCGACAGCTGTAAGTCCGCACGTGCGCAAGGTTGCCATTGGGGCTTGCGGGCAGCTTGTGCCTGGCCCCCTCGTGCCTGGCCGGACCCCGTCCCCTTCTGAGTCTCTTCCCTGGAGGTGAACGGGATGGGGAAGTGGCAGGAGAGAAGGTGGGGACAGGGAGGATGGGCCAGTTGGGCTCGCCTGTGCAGAACAGGCGGGACACGAGGGGCGATGGCACAAAACGGCACCGCGAGCCCCCAATGGCCAACACTTGCCAACTCCGTGGGAGCCTCCCACCAGAAACGAGCTGCTCACAGGGAGCTGGAAGCGTTTTCTCCTGGCCGTGCTGGCTCAGTTGGTGGCTCCAGGGACACGAGTGCCACTGGACACCGGTGACAGTCCCGTGGGGACCTGGGGCTCAGGGTTGGGGCAGACCTGGCCGGGGCTTCCCCCGCCAGCAGTGTCCAAACCCAGCGCAGGGCTTCTTGGATGAGGAGTTAGGGACGGTGCGCGTGGTGACGAGGGCAGTGTAGCCTGGCCGTCTCTGCAGGGGATGGGACAGAAACACAGCCCCAGTCCATGCCAGTGGAGCCAGGGGAAGCCAGGCCAGGGCAGGGTTTACCGATGGATTTGGGGTTTTGTGTTCAGGATCATTCCCGGGGCAGTGGGAACACAAGTGGCAGAGAGCAGCAGCTCGGATCCTTCCTGGAAGGCTCCTGTTTGCCACAGGGAGTGGAGCTGCTCGTGGCCAGACCCTGGGGCATGTCCTCACCTGGAGTGCAGCATCCTCATGGGATCGCCTCCCAGCCCCGTTCCCACACGTCTCGGGGATCACTGCTGCCCTCCAGCCCCCCCAGACCGCCACTGAGCACCAGCTGAAGGGAAAACCGTCCAAAACCCTGTGCGATTTCTGGTGGGAGTTAATACAGCACAAACACCTTCTTCCACAGAGCATTTCACTGATGTTTCTCAGAGTTTTGCTCCCTTTTCAAGTGTCTCGCATCTCGAAAGTCGCTGGAGCTTTGAGCCAAGGTGGGGCAGGGCAGAGCGAGCCGGGATGCTCGGCTGCTGCTTTCCCTTGGCTCTCTCCAAAGAGCGGTGAGACTTCACCCCTGCTGTCTAAATCCCATTTAAGCCATCTCCATCCTCTCCCTTTCATCTCAAAATGCATTGGTCTTGGCCCAAGCATCCCCGGGCGCCGATGCACTTTGGGCTGTTCCCGTGACCCTCCGGTGGCGGCCGAAGGGGCACAACCCAGCTCTCACCACGCTTCCTCTCCTCCCCGCAGGGTCTCGATGACTACGGGACGAGGTCGGTTAGCAGGTAAGATTCCACCTTCCTGCGGCGTTACCCGAAAATGAGTTGTTGGTGTTGGCTTTGGGCGAAGCCGTGTCCCTGGGGGGAGTCTGCGCCCTGCTGCCCGCCAGCCCTGGGGACAGGCGGTGGCGAGGAGGAGGCTGTGCAAGGATGCAGTGCACATCCTGCTGGGGCACAGCACGACCCAGGGCAGGTCCTGGGGCCAGCCCCAGCCATCCCTGACCTCGCACCCCATGGGGTTGGTGCTTCTCTGGAGAGCATCACATCTCCGCAGCCGCCTCTCGGGTTTGAACCTGGGAAGCAAGGCCGCAGCCAACGGCGCTCTCGGGGTTCCCCCGCTCCCTCCTCGGTGCTGGCAGCCCCACGCCATGGGGCCGCCTGTCCCTGGCCCGGAGCCACTTGTGGGTAGGGCAGGATGCGCTCGGTTTTTGGGATAGAAATGAAAACTTTGGGTGGCGAGCGGAGCGGCACCAGCTGGGCTCGGCTGCCGCCCGCGGGGCAGCGTACCGGGCACTCGGGCAGCCTCCTCTGCTTTGTTCCGCAGCGGCAGCAGCAGTCTGGTATCAACGGTGTGAGGACACCGGGCTTGCGGCGGCACCGTGCTGCTCGGAAGAGCTTTCTGCTTCTTTCTCCCCCTTTTTTTCCCCCCCTGTTTCTCTTTCTCTACTTTCGGATTTTAAACTCTCGCGATCTTCAAGGAAACCATGGTGCTTCTCCAC
Source organism: Anser anser (assembly GCF_964211835.1). Taxonomy (NCBI): domain Eukaryota; kingdom Metazoa; phylum Chordata; class Aves; order Anseriformes; family Anatidae; genus Anser; species Anser anser. Next base: position 14,438,365 of record NC_139740.1, on the reverse strand, counting down.
CCCTCCCTGGTGTTCACAGTGCCCTTGTTTCTGAAGCCTTTTCAGAGCAGAAACTGCCGATCGGTCTGTGCTCGCTTTGAAGCAGCCTGGATGCAGTTTACACTTTTAGTGGGACCCAGTTTTTGTACTACTTTGTGAATGTTAGAGATGCACTATCCCTCCTCTGGGGCTTTTCGCACGCCGCGGTGCGCGGGCAGAGCTCCCCGGAACGGAGCCCACATGCATGGCCTCTGGTGTACGTACTGTTACGGGGCAGCCCCGGGGCTGGCCACGAGGTGGGCACGGGTCCCCTCGGCCCCTCGGATCCGCTTCCCCCCAGCCGAGCCGCGAAGGCTGCGTTAGGAGAAGTGGATGGCGCCGAGCCCCCGGCCACGGGGAACGGCTGGTTCTCCGCTGGGGCGGCCGGCAGCCCCCGAGGGGTTCCTCCTTGTTGTTTTATAAATATCTATATTTTTTTGTAGCAAGGTATTGTTACCTCACCTTTAGTGCGGGGGGCCGGGCAGAGCAGTCCCGGGACGTGCTCGCAGCCCCGCGCGGCTCGGCCGTGTCTGTGTGTCCGTCCCAGGCAGGGCTGGGGCTGCCGGCACCGCCAGCGCCCGTCTGCGCTGCAAAGCTCTACACGCTTTCCTTTTTTCTGATGTGATTTTTAAAACCTCTGACATGCCTGTTTACTAGGACATTGCTGGCAATACACACGGACAAGTTTTTGTTTTATATACCAGACTATGGGCATACCGTACCGAGACCCTCCTGCAGCGATGTCATAATTTTGCTAAAGATTTTTAACCCAGGATATTTCATGCTGAGTGACTGAATGTAGAGGGGGGGAAAAAAACCCACCCTAGTAAAACTTGTATGGAGACTGTAAAGTGCTGAAACCTTTTTTAAAAGCCAGAGAGAAATGTGCCCTGTACTGAGTTATTGTTTGAATAAAAGTTTTATTTATTGCATTGAGCTGGGCCTCGGTGTCTTTTTCGGCTGCCGTGCCTGTGCGCTGCCCATCACAGCCTGCATTGCCATGCCATTTTTTTTGTTTCCTTCTCCATCCCTTCATGACAGGGGCCCAAACCAGCCCCTCCATGCCACATGCCTGTGCTCAGTTTGCAAGTCTGCCCGGTTTCTGTTTAAACAGCTTTGCTGAATTAAGTCGCTAAAGCTGTTTAACCGCTCGCTCTCTGCTCTCTCCCCTCTGTGCTGCATCTTGGCTGTCCCCTGAGAGCCTCGCTGCGAGCGCTGCGCTGCATGCGAGCGGGGCTGCCCCCCGCCTGCTTCCTGCTCCCAGGGGTGCTCCTGGTGGGGCCGCAGGAAGGAAGCAGCCCCCTCCCTTCCTCCCTTCCTCCTGCCGCCGTGCCGCCCGCTCCTCTCCGCAGGTTGGCTCCGGCTGTGGCCATGCGTTTCCTTCCCATCCTCGCAGGGCGCATGGTGCCGAGGGGCCGTGCCCGACGCGCTGCCGGACTCGCAGCTCTCAATAAATCCCACTTTTCCTCCCACTTTTAAATCCCACTTTTCCTCCTTTTTTTTCCCTCCTCCTTTCTCTGCCCGGAGATGCGTGCGGCGCAGCCGGTGTCCGCCCGGTTCTTCTCATTAACCACCACCCTTTGTTCCCGTCAAGGCGGCGGAGCGTGCCGGTGTCCTACAACCTGCCTTCTCTTTCCCTTGCAGCCCCGATGTTGAAGTGGCCAGGTTTTGAGATGCCCCTGCCCGTAGTTAGTAAGTTGATGGTCTCCGTGTGCCCCTCGCTGTGCTGGGCGCTGGGCACCTGGTGCCACCGCGGGGCTGTGCGTGGGGACGCTGCCACCGCTCGGCTTCCTGCGCCCACCCTGCACGCCTACGGTGCCGCTTGTCCCCGTGTCCCGGTGACGGGAGCCCCCCATCCAACCCCGCTGCCGCTGCACGGCTCCTCGCATCGCCGGGCACTGCTGGTGTCACGCTGCCTCTGCGGGGGCCCCCGGCTTCTCGCCCCGCTCCTGCCGCTGCCTGCCCTGCTCCTGACCCCGTAACAAATCCCTTTGGTTGTAGGTTGTTGGTGTTCGCTGCCCCAGTGGCACCGCATCACCCCTGGACGCTGCTGCGCTGTCCCCGGGGCAGGGCAGGACCACACGTTGTCACTAATTTGAAGTTTTTTGAGCAGCTTCTTTTTGCTTGTAGATGCCGTTGCCATCCCCAGGCCGGCTCTGGGGACGCAGCTCGGAGCCGCCTTGTTCCAACTCCCCCCCGGGGTCTGCTTGCGCAGTGCCTGGCCCCTGTGGAGCACAGGGGAGCCAGGCGGCAGCCCCTCGCTGCCCCCTGCGAGCCACGCGATGATTTCCCCGTGGTTCTGAGCCGTGGGCTCCTGGCCAAAGTGCTCTTCTCCGCCAGAACAAAACCAGTTAAATAATAACCCCTGGTGACTCATCAAAGCAACCTTTTCTATCCTTTCAGTCTCGAGAATCTATTTTGGCATCCTAGGGGGAAAAGTGATCTAAGAATCTGCATTAATTAGGTGGGGAAATTAATTACCCTATTTTTAAGCAAAAGCCATTTATCTTTTGGGGAAGGCAAAAGCACGTTTCAAAAGGTGAGGCATGGCGAGGGGTTTGGGGGCAGTGCCGGGGGAGCACCAGGCCCCTCCTGCTCCTTCTGCCGATGCCGGAGACGTCTCCCAAGCCGCGGGCTCTGCTCCAGGTGGGGGCAGCTGATAACCACGGCTGCTCCTAGCATCACCTTACCCCATGTTCATGCCTGTCCTGCTAACAGGGTGCCTGCGGCGCCAGCTCAGGCATGGAAGGGCTGGGGGAGCGGGTGTGCAGGGCCCCAGGCGGCTGACAGCTCCCTGCTGCAGGCGTGTGCAGGTTTTGCTGTAGCTGATGCGGCTCCTGGAGAGGGGTGGGCGCAGAGGCTGGGGGCTGGCCAACAACCAGGGGCTGCTTGTGCTCAGGAAGGGATGCAGGGGTTCGTGCTGGGCGTGCAGGATGCGTGCTGGGGCCGTGCGCTGTTGCAGGTGCTGCGTGTGGCGATCTGCCTGCCAGAGACTGTACCTCCATAGCCAGCGAGCGGGAGAGGCTGCGGGATGGCACTGGGACAGCCGGGGTGGAACCGGCTCAGGAGCCTCCCCTCTCTCTGCTCTCTGCCCCTTGGAGGTTTTGTTGCTTCTGAGGTTTCCCGGCCAGCTTGGCCCGGAGCTGCAAGCTCTGCTTTTGCCCGCGGGTCCCAGCACACCTTAGAGCAGACAGGGTGCAGTGAGCCCTACCCCGCGCATGTTGCAGCTGCCTCGGGGCTCCCCTGTACGGGAGGTGCCCGGGGGCTGGAGCAGCTTCTCCTGCTTCTGTGCACCCTGGGCTGAGCACCCCCAGCTCCCTGCACGCGTCCCTGGTTTTTCCCTTTGGAAGAGCCCGGCTTTGTTACTGCTGAAAAGCAAGGTAGGAGAAAATCACGCGTTGACCAACCTCGCCGGCTCGTCGCTTACGTCCACCACGTCTTTAACCGTAAGAGGCATGGAAGAGTGCGGGGACATCTCGGCGAGGGGCTGGGCAGGGCAGAGCAGTTCCAGCCTCACCGCTTCAGAAACGCTGCCCGAGGCCGGGCTGGTGGAGGGGAGCGGGGCTGCAGGTGCCCACGGCTGCAGGGGGTGCGCTGGGCTCCGGCTGCAGCCGTCGGAGCCCGCGGCAGCCTCGCCTCCTCAGCCAGAGCTTTTGGGGTGTCGCCAAGGTCATCGCTCACTGCCCCATCCTCGCAGGCCCCGTTACGTGCACGGTGAGAGCCTCTGCTAAACTCTGCCCTCCTCTCTCCCTGCAGAAACCCCTTTGCCAACGTCCAGCTGAAGCCGACCGTGACGAACGACCGCTCGGCTCCGCTCATCAGCTGAGGCCGGGAGCGCTGCCGCCGTGCCGGGTGGCACACGCCGCCTCCTCATCGCCCGGTGCATGTCTGCCTCCCCAGAACTTCATTTTTAGGCAGAGTTTATTTAATCCTGCTGCTTCGAAAGCCAAAGGCTAAAGCTAGTGCCCTAATTCTCGCCCTTCTCTAGGTCCTTACTCCTCTCGGAGGCAGGGGGTTAAACCGCTGCCCCTGGCCTGACCCCTGCTTGTGCAGAAGGGAGCGCGGCGCTCTCGGCACCTCTCCTGTAGCCAGGTTTGCTTCTAGGATTAGCAGCAGATGGCAGGGCTGGGGAGAACGGCCTCAGCTGGCGGCTCCCCGAGGGCTCCCTGCTCTCCGGGGTGTAGCAGCAATGGCAGAGGGGAGATGGGGCCCCCCCGGCTGGGCGGGAGCCCTCAGGCAGGCAGGAGAGCCCCGGTTCCCCACAAGCCAAGGGGGGGGGGCCGAGCCCCACAGCCAGTGCCCGGCCTCCTGCGGGACCTCGGCCGCTGGTGCCAGCGCTGCAGCCTGGGGACGGGGCCGGCCTCTGCTCCCGGAGCTGCTGCAGCGCCACGGCGGGTGTGCACAGCGGGGTGTCACGGTACTGCTGTAAGATATAAGCTAGGGAAATACTTGAGGAGGGGCGGGCTCCGTGGATGCGTGCCGTGGGGTGCCTGGGGTGGAGGCGGTGCCCAGGCCACGGGGCACCCGGTGTTTGAAGGAGCGCTCCCCTACAGGCTTGCCCCTTGAGCCCTCTTGCTTCGCTGGTTTCCCTTCCTCTCTTCCAAGGTTGCATGAGACCGATATATACACACGTATACTCGCTGAGCTTACTGCTAGGGTGCGCGCCCACGAGCGAGCGCGCTGCACGGCGTTGGCTGCGCAGAGCTGCCGGCAGGAGGGGGCACGCCGCCCCGAGCCCCCTGCCCGGCCCCCACCCTCCTCGCAGGAGGAGCAGGAGCCGCTGTGGGACCGGGGTGTGCTGCCCAAATGGGAATGGGTTTTCCCAGCAGGATCTGCATCTTCGCTGCGCCAGCAGCCGGGTGCCTGCGGCTGGCACCAGCGGGGCACACAGGGCAGTGCCCTGAGGTCCTGCCTCCCGCTCCATTTGCCTTTTTGCACTTTTTAATTGCTAGATCTCAGAGGACCCCCCCCTCGGTGGTTGCTTTGACGGTAGGTTTAGCCCAGGTAGCAGAGACCCGAATGCCTCGGCCGCTGCCTGTGGGGTTCCACATTAAGGCTGCTTCCCAGTTAGGCTCGATGGCTGATTGCTGCTGTGCCCCTCCCGTGGTTTGCGGGAGTGCCCTGGTGGGGAGCATCTTCTCCTGGGACCAGCAGGCCTCCGTCTGCTCCCAAGGGCACGGTTCTCTCCTGGCCGTGGCACGGTGTCCCCAGCACCCCGCTCACCAGAGCTCACCTCCTGCTTCCTCTGCTGCGCATCCCTGGGGCGGTCACCTCCAGCTCCACGGCTGCCACATCGTGCATGGGAAGCTGCCACCGCCTTGGCCCGAAGCGTGTCCAAACCAGTGACACCCCGAAATGCAGTGCCGGGGCTGCGCAGCGCCTGCTGTCCGTGCCCATGCCGCAGGCGGGGGGAGATCAGCCGGGGGCTGGGGGCAGCCGTGCGGTGCCAGCCATCGCCGTGCCTTCTTGGGGTGGGGGGGTCCCACCAGGAGCTAGGGGGGCACCAGCCAGTGTGAGGGCAACAGGCGGACGGGGGCAAGGGGAAGGGGCTCCGCTGGGGCACGGGGCCACAGGATAGGGCTGGGGGCTTGTGGCCAGGCAGGGTTCAGGCCCAGGGTCCACCTCGCCGCCGGCCCCGCGTCGTCCTCTTCCAGCCCCACACCAGGGGCTGCCGCCCCCCGGGGCTTCACTGCACCTCCTGGCTTGGTGGCACCTGCAAGATGTAACCTGAAAGAATTTTTTTATGGAAAAAGTAATTTATGAGCAATAAAATTTACCCCCCCACACACACCACCGGGTACCCCGTGTTTTCCTTAGCCGGGGGGTGGGGGGGGGGGCGGGGGGGCATCTGTGGTGATGGAGCCCTCCAGTGCCGCAGCTCGGAGCTTTCCCACGCCTCATCGTCCAAATCCAGAGCAGCCCCCGGCCCCCCTGCCACCGGCGTGGCCCCTTCCTGCTTGCCGGGGAATGATGCGGGCAGGAAACGGCTTACGATATTTTTAAAAACTTTATTATTGGCCCGATGATGTTTGACACACATGCTGGGAGCTGTATGGAAATCAGCACTGATAAAAAATACAGCAGTTATGACCCGTATTGGTAAAATATACAATGTAATAATAGCCTTTCTATTAAAAAAAATATCCCGCACACAGCTCTGTTCTCATGCTGCCCTCCAGAGGCAGCTGCCTTGCACGCCATAGACCAAACCCTGGGCTGGGGGGACATGGGAGGGCTGGGGGGGGGGGGGGGGGGGGCAGGGGCCCGAGCACCCCCAGCCGCAAAGCAGAGGGCCCAGCGGAGCCACACTGGGGCATGACCGGGGGCAGGGGGCTAGGGCCGGGTTAGAGCTTAAATAAAGCACTTAAATAAAGCACTAATTGAGCTCAGTAAATTAGGAAGGCTGCGGGAGGTGCAGCAGGGAGGGCACGGGGCAGGCGCAGCCTCCCCGGCCTTCGGGGCTGGGGCTGGGGACCCCGCTCGTCCCTTGGGGGGCAAAGACGTGGCACCGGCAGCAGGCACGAGATCAGGGTGGGCTGGCGAAGGTGCGAGGGTGGGCAGGGACGTGGTGCCCGGCGAGGCTGCGCCTCACCCCGTGGCGTTTGCCCCCGCGCCGTGCTGGGGAGTGGGCTCGTGCTGCAGCACCGAGCCACCCCCCCCCCACGCCAAAAGCAGCCCCAGCCCCATCCCATGGCACGCAGCCACACGTGTCTGTGTGTGCACACGCGTGTGTCCGTGCACGAGTGCACTCACCCCACGCACCCACGGGAGCCAGCCCGGGCTGTAGGACACTGGGGGGGGGACGGGGGGGGGACTGGGGGGGGTTATTTCTCACCTCAGGGTTTGGTCTATTGGCCCCAAAGGAAACAGCCCTGATTTCAAGGTTTCGCTCAGCTCCGCTTAGTCCCATTTCCTTCTGGAAGCTGGAATTGCACAATTATCCTAAGCCTTAAATGAATTTAAAAAAACAAAACAAAACAAAAAAAAACCCTGAACAAACAAACCACAAGACCCCCACCCCCCCCACCCCCCCATCCCCCAATGCCTCCACGAACTCTTTACATCTCTTTGGCAACAATAACTTAAAACCGCGTCAATGTGAGTTCTGTCAACAGCAAGTTTTGTTGGTTTTTTTTTTTTTTTTAGTATTTTTTTTTCCTTTTCTTTAAATACAAAAATAGTCGGGTTGGCGCTCCCCCTTCCCAGCTTCTCAGCCCCCCTGGGGGGGTCCCTCACTGGGCCAGGGGCTGCTCCCCAGAAGGGCCAGGCAAAACGCGAGGGCTGGGAGCTCCCCGGCCCCCTCGAGCCGTGCTGCAGGCCCTGTAACCCCCCCCCCCAGCCCCCCCAGCCACCAAGAGCCAGCGCCAGCCCAGGCAGAGAGGGACACGGGGGGGGCATCGAGGTGCATGGCACAGGGGGACGTGGGGACAAACACCGCCTTGGGAGCACATGTGGGCAAGAAGCCAAGGTGGGGGGGGGGGGTTCTTCACTGGGGTGGGGGGGACTCCGCAAATGTTAGCAAGGTCAGGGCACTACCCCTTAAATGCTATAATTTATATATATATATATGTCTATATATATATATATATATATCTATGTATACACGCGCAGCCATCCGCTCGCGCACGCACGGCCGGCACCCACCGCCTCGCCCCGGGCCGTGCCCGGCTCCGACCAGCAGCAGCACCCAAACTCCTTCCGACCAAATCCCCCTAAAAAAAAACGGAGCTCGGTGCCGGGAGCCCGGGCCAGGCCCCACTCCGGCCGCCCCTTGTCCTCCGTGGCCGCCGGCCGGTGCCGGTGCCAAGGGCGCTAGCAGGTGAGCACCCAGGCTGGCTCACTCCCGGTCACCGTCTTCGCTGCTGCCTGGAAAGGAGCGGAGAGGCGGCGTGAGCAGGGCACCGGGCACGGTGCTCGTAGGGACGAGGTGACCCGGGGGTGACTGGTCCCCGAGGGGACACAGGTCACCGAGTGTCCGGGCTGCAGGGGGTGGCACTGTGGAGAGGCGCCCTGCGGGGCAGCAGGGGGTCCCGGATGCTTGGGGAACCCCCCCCAAGGGTGGGCACGCGGCGGGGACTCACCTCCTATGGAGTCCATGTCCGAGTCGGAGACGTGGGTGATGGAGAACCGGGACACCGGGGCAGGCGAGACCGTGAAACGGGAGAATTGGATGGGCAGCACCTGCTTGGGCGCCGGCAGCAGCGCGGGGACGGACGGGTCGGGCTCCGCCGGCGTCCCCGACAGCGAGGACATCAGCGACGGCTTCACCGGCATGAGCGGAAAGTCGTCGTCCCACTCGAAGCCACCGCCTGTGACGCAGAGCGAGGGGGCTGGGGCTGAGCCCACGGGGGGGTGGTCACCCGCCCGGCCCCAAGACCACCCCGCTGCCCCCACCGGCCCCCTTACTCTCTTCTGAGGCGTTGCCGTCCGAGGAGTCGTCGGAGGCGCTCAGCCTGTCCGTGGGGCTGGCGGGGCTCGTGGGGCTCGTGGGGCTGCCGCTGGCCGGGGGCTGCCCTGAAGGATCGGGGGCATCTGGGAAGCTCTGCTCGCCCAGCTCCCGCGTGGGACTTTCCTGAGAAGAAGGAGATGCTGGTGGCTTGCTGGTGGCAAGCCTGGAGCTCAAAATGCCCCCACGCCGTGCCCACCAAGGTGCGCCCTCCCCGGGCCCTGCCCTCACCTGGTCGAAGAGGTAGATGGTGACATCGTCGTAGAAGGACACGGCCTTCTTCTTGCGCTCCAGGTCCTCGCAGAAGGCCTCGGAGAGCAGGCTGGGCATCTTGAGGAGGCTGCGCAGGTTCCTGCTGCTGTGGCTCTCGGCCACCACGATGGGCACGGCCGCCGGCTCCTCCTCACTCTCCTCGCTCTGCTCCTGGATGTTGTAGCAACGCAGCTCCTCGTCCGACTCGTCGCTGTCCTCCGTGTCCTCCTCCTCCTCCTCAGGCTCCTCTCGCCGCTCCGAGGTGGCCGGCCGTGGCTCCCGGGCGGACGGGAGCAGGGAGAGCCCCGGGGGAGAGCGCACTGGTGACTCAGCCCCCAATAGCAGCGTGCTGGGACCTCCTGGCGCGTCCCCTCCGGGGGCGATGCCCACCCCGGTGCCCTCTGGGGACAGCCCCGCTTCCCCCAGCCCTGGCGTGGGGGACACAGTCTGTTTGCCCCCCGCTGCATCCCCCCCCAGTCCGGGGATGCCCTCAGCCACGGGGGTCCCTCTGCCCGACGCTGGCTCCTCGGGGCTCGCTGGCACTGGGGACAAGAAGAAAGTCTTGGGCGGCACAGAGCCTGGAGGGACACCGCAGACCCCTGGTGTGTCTCCATCGGTGCCCAGCCCCGTGCCAGTGACTCTCGGGTCGGTGCCAGCCTCTTGTGCCGTGGGGCCAGCTGGGGCATCCCCAGCCTCTGCCCCCCTCCAGTCCCCTGCAGAGACCCCCATGTCCGGCGCTTCAGATGCCTCTGCTGTGCTGGGTGCTGCCGGGGGGCTCCCGGGGGCTCCTGGGGGGTGCAGCGGGTCCTCGCCCAGCCCGGGGGCTTGTCCCAGGTCCTGTGCATGGGGTTGGGACCCCTCCTTCTCTGCCTCCGGGGTCTCAGACCCGTCACTGTCCTCGTCGTCCTTGGGGCCACGCTCGGCCTCGGTGTCGTAGTCGGAGAAGTAGGCAGAGTCACGGTACGGGTTCTTCTCGGAGAGGCCGTGCAGCTCAGCGCTGAAGGATGCCGAGAGCCGCGTCTCGGGGGCCGGGACGTCACCCTCGCCCCCCGGCAGCCCTGGGGGCGGCTTCCCCAGCTGGCCAAAGGCCTCTGGCTCTCGGGGCTCGTGGGGCTCCTTGAGGACAAACTCGGGGGACTCGTTGTTCTCGGTGTCGTAGCCGCTGTCGAGCGCCTTGGGCTGCCCAGCGGGGGCGAAGGCGGTGGGGCTGAAGACCTCGCAGGAGCTGGCTGTGGAGGGGATGTCCAGGGACTCCAGGGAATCCGGTGTCCCCACCTGCTTTTGCAGGGACTTGAACGCCGGGGCCATGTCCACCCTCTCCATGTAGTCCCCGGAGAAGTCAGTGAAGACGCCGGAGGTCAGCTCTGCCGTGTCCTCGTCGCTCCCGTCGTCCCCACCGGGGAAGCTGGCGCTGGAGAACGTCTTGTCCGGGGTCCTGTCTGTGTCGCTGGCAGGACACGTGCCGCTGTCAGCAGCGGCCTCCCCGGGCACCGGTGCCTCAACAGCCTCCGGCGTAGGCTGGGCACCATCTACACCGGGCTCCGTAGGGGGCCCGGGGTTTGGGGCAGAGGTGCCAGCCATGGGGGCAGCCTCCCCCAGCCCCAGCACAGGGCTGCGGGCAGGGCTGCTCCCCTCCATGCCCTCGGCCGGGCGGGCATCCTGCGGGCACGGCTGGGCCCCGGCTACGGCTGCCGGGGCTGCGCCGGGGCCCCGTGGCGTGCCGGGGCCACCAGCCAGCGCCGCCGCCTGCGAGCGGCCGGAGGCTGATGAGTCACGGCTCTGCCAGGCCTGGCTCCGCGGGGAGGGCGAGCAGCACGGGGAGGAGCCGCCGGCCGTGCTGAGGGCCTGATCCTGCCGCGGGCGGCGGAAATCGAGGCCCGGCGGGGACCCCCCGAGCTGGGGCTGGCCGCGCGGCACGGTGCCCAGCGGCTTGGCCATCAGCCCGCGGAAGGTGATCATGCGGCGGTAGCACCAGCTGTCACCGGGCTCGCGGGCGGCCGGGCTGCTGCTGCCACCGATGTTGTTGTTGGAGGAGCTGTTGGAGGCCCAGGGCTGCTGCAGGGCCGGGGGGCTGCCACCCTCCGGGAGGGGGGCGCCCGGGGGGCTGTCGTCGCCCAGCTCCAGCGCCACGCAGTCCGGCCGGGTCGCGCTCTGCCCCGGGGGCTGCCCGTAGCCCCGGGGGCTGTAGGCGCAGTTCACCGAGGGGGAGACGCCCAGAGGGTCGCCGAAGATGCTGTGCTGGAAGCCAGGGACGGGCCAGTCCTTGCCGCCTGGCTTGGTGTGCTCGTCCTCCAGCAGGTACCGCTCGGCACCGTGGCCGGGGGACGGCTCGTAGCCGCGCTGCTCCTGCCCCGGGCAGGCGTAGGGGTAGTACTCGGCGCACTCCCACGAGCCTTCGCCCGCCGGCGCGTGGCCCAGCAGCGGCTCCATGCTGAGGGAGACGGTGGGGCTGCTGTCGGAGTCGTAGGTGCTGCCGCCCCGCGTGCCCTGGGGTCTCCAGCAGGACGGGGGCCGCGGGGAGCCCCGCTCGCCCTCGGGGCTGTAGGAGCACATGGCGTAGTCCAGCTCGGCGCCGCCCTCGGCCGGCCCCTCGATGCGGATGTAATACTCGCTGCCGAGCGAGGGGCTGTGGGCGCCCAGGATGGGCACCACGCCGGGCGCCGGCAGGCCGGGGCAGCCGGGCTGCTTGCACTCGTAGCAGGAGGGCGAGACCCCCAGGCTCAGGCGCCCCGCGGACGCAGCCGGGTAGTAGAGGTCGTGGTAGCGGGCGGCGCTGCTGGGGCTCAGGGACCCCAGGGGGGCCTGGAAGTGCTCGGTCTTGGTGTGCTCCCACTTGTACTCGAAGTTGAGGCCGTGGCTGGTCTCCATGACAGTGAGGATGTCGTCCCCGTCCGAGGGGAAGCCATCGGCCGAGAAGTGCTCCAGCAGCGGGAAGGAGGAGAGCTCGGCGCCGTGGTGGCTGCCGCTGGCGCTGCTGTTGGGCTTCATGGAGTTCCAGCGCTTCTCGAACTCCTCCTCGGCCTCCGTCGCGCCTTTGGCGCAGAGGTAGGAGAGCAGCAGGTGCACCTCCTCGGCCGTCGGGCGCTGCTCGGGCTGCAGCCAGCAGAACTGCATCACTTCATACCTGCCGCGGCGAAGAGCGGGGCTCAGCACAGCTGCCCTGCTCCGGCTCCAGCAGCTGCTCGCCGTGCCGGAGCCGTGGCACGGGGTGAACCCCGCCGCAGCCCCCTCCCACCCCTGGGAAATAGGGAGAGGAAGGGGGCAGGATGCGGCCGCAGCCCGGCCCGGGCTCCTCACCAGCGCTCCGACAGCGACAGCTTCAGCTGGGGCTTGGGCAGCTTCAGCTGCTGCTCCTTGATGGCGTAGGCGAGCACTTGCCGGTCGGAGTAGTGGTCGTAGGGCTGGCTGCCCAGCTCAAACAGCTCCCAGATGGTGACGCCCAGCGACCTGCGGGCACGGCGGCATGCTGGGCGCACGGGGACCCCCTCTCCCCCCAATCCCACCACCATCCAGCAGCCCCACAAACGATGCACCCTGACGTGTCCTGCTTATGCCAGCAGGTGCCGGCTGCCTCCCTCCGCACCTTTAGACCGAGCCGCGCCGGCAGCAGCACCCCCCCCGGCCCCGTGCCCCCCGCCCTGCTCACCAGACGTTGCTGGCCTTGGTCTGGTCCACGATGAGCAGGTTGCCGTGCACTTCGTCGATGAGCTCGGGGGCGATCCAGCGCAGCGGCACCCACAGCTGGTCGGCCGTCACGAAGTAGTCGTCCTGCCAAGTATGCAGGGTCAGTACGAGAAGAGAACGTCAAACCTACGTGTAAGGGACCGGCCACACCGCCGCGCCAACTGCCCCGGCACCCCCACCCCCCCCCCCAGCCCCGCTGTGCCACCCCATAACCTCACCCCGAGCCCCTCGGCACCTGCTCTGCTCCCTCGCCAGCCCCCAGCCCCACCGTGCCATTCCTCCAGGCTGGCCACCCCCTGCTTTCTGCCTCCTCCCTGTCCTCCTGCTCCCGCCGTCTCCCCGTCCTGAGCCCCCGGCAGACCCCCAGCCTCCCCCCACCGCTCGCCTTCTGCCTCCCAGCCCCAGCCCTTGCAGCTGCCAAGGGGCACATCCAGCCCCGGCAGGGGCACAGGGCACTTGGTGGGAGCAAAGCCCTGTTCGTGCCACGGAGCCTGGGCTGCCTGGGGACGAGCCAACACGGACAGCTCGGTCCTGGGGCGCTGAGCACCGCTCACAGGCTCTGGGGTGGTGGTCTCTGGGGAAGCACCCACCCGCTGCCCCAGCAAAGGGCATGGGCAAGGGGCTGCCCTGGCATGGCAGGGAAGGGTTGGAGCGGTGTGTGTGTGTGTGCAGAGCTGTGTGTGCACACAGCAGGTCCCTGAGCCTCCCCCCCCAGCCGAGCGCTGCCCCCTGCTCACCCAAACCAGCCTTACTTTGTACTTGCAGTGCGAGAGCCCGTAGTCCCCGATCTTGACGGTCAGGTCGGCGGTGAGCAGGCAGTTCCGCAGGGCCAGGTCGCTGCCAAGCAAACCTCGGCGCTGTCACCACCCCCATGGCGGGGCACAGGGCACCCACCGCCCAGGGGCTGCGGGGCCACCACCCGCGGGCACCCCGGGCAGCACCGCGGCTGGCGGTGGGAGTGGGACCAGGGTGGCTGCGCGGCGGCCAAACGCCGGGCGTGCCGATACCCAAGCCACCAAATGCACAGCAGGAATTCCTGCGCGGCGCTCCAGCTGCGCCTCTGTCCATCCGTCCGTCCGTCACGCGCTGAGCCAAGCAGAAAGCAGGTTCCCCGAGCAATGCACGCCCGGGCACTGCCTACCCGTGCTGGCACCAGCCCTGGAGGGGGTGCGTGCAGCTGGGGCGCACAGCAGGACAGTGCGGGTGCGTGGTGGGGAGACCCTGAGTGTAGCAGGACCCACCGAGACCGGGATGCCCGCAGGACCCCCCCTCCAGCACAGCCATGCCGCCCCACGACCCCCCCCCAGCCACAGCATCGCTCGCAGGGATGCACCCGAGCAGCCCGGCTCAGGTGGGGTGGCCCCGACGGCAGCGCTCCCCTTCCTCAACAAAATCACTGATGCTGGAGTCTCCGTGTGCAACTCACTCAGCACCAGGATATTGTTGGGCAGGAGGAGCAGAGGTCTGGGGGGGACGCTGGTGTCCGGTGGGGGGGCTGCCCAACCCACACCCCCCCCCCCACCCCAGGCGGCCTACCTGTGGATGTAGTTGTTCCTGTGCAGGTGCAGGACGCCGCAGGCCACCTCGCACGCCATCCTCTGCAGGGTCAGCGGGTCCGGGGCCATGGTGTCGGCCCCCCGGCAGCTCCGCAGGTATCCCTTCAGGTCACCCTGCGGGGCGGTGCCACCATCACCCCGGTCCCCTCCTGCCCCAAGGTGCTGGCTCTGCTCTCGGCTGAGCCGTGCCAAGCCCGGCAGAGCCGTGCCTCGTGCCTCCCCACCACGATGGCACGCCGTTCGGCAGCTCGAGTGGCCACAGAGGCTAGCCATGGCCCTGCGGCGGCTCCCTGGGGACACGGGGGACTCACCAGTGGGCAGAACTCCATCACCAGCAGGTACGGGGTGACCTCGGCGCACTGGGCCAGGCACTGCAGCAGGTTGGTGTGCTGGAGGGCCCTGCGAGGGGCAGAGCGAGGGGCACGTCAGCACCGCGGGGCCTGCCGCCGAGCCAGCCGGAGCTGGGGGTGGCAGCACCGGCGGGGGGGGGCCCTGGGGCGCGCGGGCTGACGGGAAGGGCCGGGAGCGGGTACCACTGTGTCCCAGCACCCCGGGACACGCCACAAAGGGGCATTTGTTCAGCTCTCACAGGGCACAGGCCAGCTCCGCGCCCCCCCCTCCCTCCGTGCCCATGACCTCAGCGCAGCCGGGGCTGGACACCAGCAGCTCCCCGCACCCCGCAGCCAGCGAGCCCCAGGACGGAGCCGTGCGGCACGGAGAGCTCGGCGAGGCACCCAGCGTCTTCCGTGCGACAGCTCTGCTCAGCCAGATGTGACATGGGGGGGACAGCCCGCAGCCTGGGGGCTCCCCCCCTGCCCCCAGCAGCCCGGTGCCACCACGGAGCGACCCCGCACCTACCTGTAGGGCTGCGCTTCCTCCAGGAACTGCATCTGGTCCTGCACGCTGGCGCTGGCCTTCAGCTCCTTCACCACCACCTGGGTGCTGCTGATGCCCGAGTTCACCTCCCCCAGGAACACCTCGGGGCAAAGGGGCAGACGTGTCCCGCTCCATCCTCACCAGTAATCCCCAGCCCTGACCCCCACATTTGGCGTCCCGACGGGCAAACGCACCCCCTGCAGCCCCCGTCTCGGCGTGGCACGAGAGCTGGAGCAGCCCTGCAGGGACTGGATCCTGCACGCGCCCTGCCCCAGTGCCCCGGTGTCCCGACATCCCACTGCCCCGGTGTCCCACTGCCCCGCCGTCCCCGTGCCTCCACGGCCCCGGCTCTGCACCCCCCCCCGGCAGCGCTCACCTTTCCAAACCAGCCATGCCCGATCTCCTTCAGGTACAGCAGGCTCTGCCGCCCCAGGTCCGCGGACTTGAGGAGCTGCACTGTAAAGGCGCACATCCAGCTGCCCCTGTGCCTGCGCGCCCGTGCGCCCGCGCGCTCAGCCCACCCCCGTTTACCCGCTGGTGCCGGCCGAGTCCCGGTGCCCCCGCTGTGCCGCCCCACGCTGTCCCCGGCTGCTGTCCCCTCAGCACCGGGGGGGGCAGCCCCAGGCACCCCGCAGCCAGGGCGCTCTCCCTGCCGGGCACCCTCTTGGGGCTGTGCTGGCTGGGGGACGTGGGGCACCGGTGTGCCCGGGCACCGTCCCCCACCCCTTCTCCTCCCCAGGGATGGGGAGAGCAGAGCGCAGCCGAGCTGCAGCGCTGGCATTTAGCCCCCCCCTCCCGGCTCCCTCCCGGGGCAGGTCCTGCCCCTCAGGCACCCATGCCAAGGGGTGCAGCAATGGGGCCATTGTTGGGCCGCGCTGCGCCGCCCCGCACCGCGCCGGCCCCATCACACTGCTGCCATTCTCCGAGCCGGGGAGCGCCACAATGGGAGCGAGGGGGCTGTGGCACAGCGGCCCCCCCCCCCCTCCCCCCGGATTCCTCTCCCACTCGCTGCCTTGTTTACGCAGGGCTGGGGCTGGCGGATGGCATGGGACGGGGCACTCCGTGTCCCACTGCACCCCGGTGGGGACGCACGCCGCTCCCCTCGGTGCCAGGCGAGGGTTCAGGGTGCTGGCCAGCAGGGACCTTTGTGCGGAGGGACCTCAGCATCCTGCCCCTGCCCGGGAGCTGCTCTGGCTAAACCCTTAGGCTGGGGTCATCCCTCCTGGACCCTCCCCACAGCATGGTGGTGCAGGGTCAGGTTGCACGGGGGTCCCGGTGCCCACCCCTCGGCTTACCTGAGCGCCCTGGCTGCTTGGCCATGGGCAGCGAGACCTCGGTGAGGGGCAGGATGTAGACCTCGGGGCCATGCTGCGGGGCGGGCGAGCCCTGGGCCGAGAACTCCGTCACGTAGTCGTCCCCCTCGGCGTTCTCAAACTCCTGGGCCGGGGCGGAGGGGGGCGCGCGGGGCGGGGGGGACACACACCGAGCAGAGACAACTGACCCCACGGACTCCCCACAGCCCGTCCCACATCCCCCGCACCCCCTGCACATCACACACCCCCGTGCACGGAGACCCCAGGAAGGTTCCCCCCAGCGGCAGGCGCTGCCCCAGCCCCTAACCCCAATACCTGGTGGCGGCACCCATACAGCGCCCGGCTCCCGAAAGCCGCCTTGGCGAGCAGGTAGGCGAGGGTGAGCATCGCCCTGCCCCAGCCCAGCCGCCTCTCATGGTGCTGCCAACGCCGCCGGCAGCGCTGCCCCCCGGGGTGCTGCGCGCCGCAACCCACCGGGCACGGGCAGTGCCCGGCCGCGGCTCGGCGCCCCTATATAGCCAGCAGGGGGGCACGAGGGGGCTCATTGTTCCCCTGCGGCACGGAGAGGTGCTCCGGACGGTGTGGGATGGTTACACAACAGCCCGGCGTGTCCCCCCCCCCTTGCCTGACCCCCCTCCTGCCGCGGGCGCCACAAGCCTCCACAAAAATCCCAGCAATTAGGGAAAACTGTTTCTCGGCACATTCTGTGCCTGTGAGGTCAGGGTGCCTCCCACCCCGGGGGCGTGCGGGTGGGACTGCGGCGGCCCTTAACCGTGCCATGGCCTGGCCCCGCGGAGCAGGGAGCCTGGCGGGGTCAGGATACGGCCCGCAGTGATGCTGAGCCCTGCGGCATCCCGGCACTGTGCGGCGCAGGGTCAGGATACGGCCTGCCGTGATGCTGAGCCCGTGGCGATGCACGGGGGCTGAGCTCCCCGGAGCGACACCGTCCCGAGCTGGGGCACATCCTGCACTGGTGCACAGCAGCCTGGCCCCGCGCTGGGGGGCTGCACCCCCCCTGCCCACCCCGGCCTCCCCCCGCGCTCACCTTGAAGCCGATGTCTCCCTTCTTGCAGCACAGGCAGGCCAACATGAGGAAGATGAAGGTGAAGAGCCCAGAGAAGGAAACGGCCACGACGGCCAGCGAGGAGGACCAGGAGAGCTCGCTAAGGGGGGTGCCGTCTGCGGGGACATGGGGGGGGCACGGCATGAGGGGAGGGGTCAGGAGATGGACCAGGGGGGCCCTGCCCGGCGTGGGGGCTGTGGATGCACCCTGGGGCTGGGGCAGGCAGGGGCACTGCTCACAGGCTCCCAGCACCGCTGTGCCCCCAGCTCGGGACCAGGACAGGGAGGGGAGCACGGGGGGGGCCCAGGGCCGAGGCAGGACCCCGCAGGCAGCCTGCACGGAGCAGAATCTCCGTGCGTGGTACCTGCACGGTGGCAATGACACCCCATGCAGCGGCTCGGGGGTCCCAGGTCCCCCCCCGCCTTCCCAAACCCCTGCTCCCGCTGACACCGGCGGCTCCCCGCACCCTGCCCAGCTCCGTCGGGGTGAACACCACTGGGCAAGCCACAGCCCCGGCTCCCCAAGCCCCTCACCAGCCCCACACCACATCCCACTGGACACAGGGCTGCTCCTGGCCGGACCCCCCCACACCTCCCGGCACAGAAACCCCAAATCCTGGCGCCCACCCCACGGGGCCAGCCCGCACCACGTCCCCTCAGCCGCCAGCCCCCCGTGCCCCCCGCGGGCAGGCAGCTGCCACATTACCATTCCGCCCAGAGCCTCCCGAACAACCGGCAGATTGTGGCAGGAGGAAGCGAAAGGCCTCCAGCAGGGAGCCGCAGCAGCACCGAGCGCCGGCACCGAGCGCGTCCCCGCGCGCCCGCCTGCACCGGGGAGCTGCACCCGGAGCCGCGGGCAGCAGCGCGGAGCCGTCCCCGCGGCACCGAGGGCAGGGAGGGCAGGGATGCGGGGCCATCCAGCCACGCGCTGGACCCCCTCCCAGCCCCCCAGTCCAGCACCACAGCCACGCTCCAGGCCACCAAGCGCGGCGCTGAGCCGCTCGGAGCTGCTCCCACGCACGCGCCTCGGGGCATCGCCAGCGCCGGGGCTGCGCCATCACCGACCCCAACCCTCCCGCCTGCAGCGGCTCAGCACCACGCTGGGCAGGGAGCAGGGCCGGCACTGCCAGCGCAGCTCTGCCCCCGCACCGCGTGCCCTTGGGAAGCACCTGAAGGGCAGGAGGGCTGGGGATGGCCCCGCTCGCCCCGCACAGCCACCCCGGGGCTGCCCCGTGCCCTCGGAGCGCGGCCGGCCCGGAGCTCGCCCAAGTGTCGGTGCTCGCCGAGGAGCCCCAGAGCCATCTTCTGAGGCTCAGCGATGCACAGCCGAAACCTGGGAGGAGCCGGGGGTGGCATTCTCTCTGCTTTCAGCTCGTTTCCATGGTGAACACACTTTGTACAGCGAATGTCACCATTTTCCTTGGATAGTGGGACAGCAAGAGAGAAAATGACTCACCGAGCAGAGCCTTTTGAACGCCGACAGGGGAGCAGAGCGCGGCGACAGAAGCCCTTCCAGCAGGGACCGTCAGCTGAGCCGCCCCAAGGCCGCGGCTCAGGAAATGGAGCTTTTCCGATGAACCAGTTCCCAAAACAAGGCGCAGCGGGGGCTGCCTGGGCCTGCCTCAGTTTCCCCACCTGCACAACTGGCGGCGTGGGAGCCGTGACCGGCCCCGTTCCCCCCCCGGCCTTGGCACCGCGCAGCCCCTGCACCAAGGCTGGGCACCAGCAGCCTGGGGGGGCAGAGCTGGGGCTGGGGGGGCAGCACCCCAGGGCCGAACCCCAGCACAGCCCCAGACTGGGGCAGGAGGGGGGTCACCAGCACCCCAGGAGGGCGGGGAGCCCTGCACAGCTCTCTCTGACACCTCCATGAGCCCCCCTCCCCGCTCCAGGCCACGGGGGTCCCGCGGGACCCTCCCAGCCGCAGCCCCCCCCCCCAACAGCCCAGCCTCGCCGCGGGGTCATGCCGAGAGCGGCCAGCTCGGTGCATCCCCAGCCTGGCCGGGCAAGGCAGCGGGAACTGCTGCATCACCGGGGGCCAGCCCCCGAGCGGGGATGCTCCAGCGCTGCCCGCAAGGCAGGCAATGCAGAGCCCCGGCCCCAGGCTGGGGGGACAGCAGGGGACAGGGGGGTGGCATTCGGCAGAGACCCCAGGGTGCCACCTGCCCCGGCCCCCGTCCAGCTCCGGCAAACGAGGGCAGAACGGCAAGGCACAGACACCGGCGATGCTGAGCGCAGCGGGGCGCAGCTCTGCCCGCGCTGCCGCCCCCCTGCATCCTGTTGCGTCGCCCACCAGCTCAGGACAACCCTCCCGCCACCCCCAAAAAAATAAATAAATCCCTTTCTTAAAAAAGCACCGGGAAAGGCTGCAGCCCACCCCCCCCCAGAGCCCCGCAGCGAAGGGCTCAGCCCTTCCCGGCTCCTTTGCTGACTCACGTTCGCCGAGCGCCTGCGGCCGCTCCGCCAGCCATCGCACGCCGCCGGGATGCTGCCGCCGCCGCCGCTCGCCTCTGCCCGGCGGGAGCGGGCGAGGAGCGAGCGGGGCTGACGTGTGCGGAAGGGGAGAGCCCGGGGCTCCCCGCAGGGCTCCGCACCGACAGCCGGGTGGGCAGCAGCGGGGTCCTGCCCTGCGGGGTCCTGCCCAAGCGGCCGCCCGCCCTTGGCCCCCCAGCTCCTTCCCTTCCCGCTGGGGCAAACACCCGAGACCCCCCCCCAGCTCCGTCCCCCAGCCCCTTGCTGGAGGTGCCGTTCGAGCCACTTTACCATGCCTCAGTTTCCCCACCCGGCACCTGCAGCACGGAACAAGGACCCGCTGCCCGCAGGATGAGGATGCTCGGGGAGAACAACGGGGACACCCATTGCCCCACGGCACTCAGACCCCTTTTGTCACCCCACCATTGCCCCAGGGACCCTCTCCGGCACCGGTGGCAGCTAGGCGTAAGGGAGTGGGACAAGGAGGGAGCACCCCGGGGGGGTTCCCGCCCTCTGGCATTGCCCCGTCTGTTCCAACGGGGAGCAGGAGCCCATGTGGGAGCGGGCAGGGTGCAGGGTGCAGGGCTGGGTGTGGGCTCGAGCAGGGTGCGGGTGCCGGGGCTGGATTTGGGCAGGGTGCTGGGCTGGGTGTGGGTTTGGGCAGGGTGCAAGGTAAAGGGCTGGGCGTGGGTTTGAGTAGGGTGTGGGATGCGGGGTGCAGGTGCTGGGGCCAGATTCGGGCAGGGTGCAGGGTGCAGGTGCTGGGGCCGGATTCAGGCAGGGTGCTGGGCTGGGTTCAAACTCGCAGGACCCATCGCCACGTCCAGCTGCTCCCAGCAGCTCTCCCGGCGCAAGCACAACCCTGGTAACATTTTAATCCCCGGCCAGACGAAGGGCCCGGATCTGCAGGCAGCTTCCAGGAAAGCAATTTTACACCTCAAAGGATGAGCGCTCTGCTCACCCGGCTGCATCCAGGCAGCAAGAAGCCGCCCGCTGCCATTTAGCACGCCGACACGAGGCTGCTCCTCACAGCCCCGGAGGGAAACTGAGGCACCCGGGCGCACGGTCGGACAGGGTCACCCATGGGGAGCCGGGTCCAGCAGCAGCCACGCAGGAGCCCGCGGGCAGGGCTGTGCTCCCCTGGCACCCAAACCCGGGGTGCGAGGGGGCAGCACCCAGCACTCACAGCCCCGGAGACCTCCTCCCATCAGTGCCACCCCTGCAGCCTCTCCGGGGTTTACCAGATTTTAATTTTAAATGCGAGGCGCGCCTCGATGATCTGCTCTCCGTATGTGTCTTTTAATGCGGGCTGAGTTAACCAGTGCAGAAGGATTTTAAAAGGATTGATTCTTGCCTCTTCGTTCTGATTTTATCATCTTGGGACGAATTAGCAGTAAAAAATAATTAGACGGAAAATAAAAATTAAAAAAAAAAAGATCATCCGTCATTTTCTAACGTGATGAAATAAAAATTAGGGCTGCGATAAGTGCAGGCCAAGCTGCATCATTGTTGTGCACACACCGAGCGCGTCAGCTTGATTAGAAACGAAAAAATCAAGCTCCTCCATCAAAGCCTCTCCCGCTGCAGCCCCGCATTTCAAGTGGGTACACGCCAGCCACGGACAACTCTCACCTTCTTCTAAGAAAACAATAATTAAAAAAAAACCACACGAAGCAATATTAATTGATTATTTAAATCACATTCTCTTGCTTTAAATCAGGCCTGAAGGCAATCACTGTAACGCCTCCCACGCCGCCAGGGACGCTCCGGCTCCGGCTCCATCACAGGAAACCTGTGGCCGTGGCTGAGGCGAAATCCCAGGGGACGGCGCGCGACGAGGGCTCCTCGCGCCTGCACCATGGGCAGCAAGAGAGAGCTCAGCACCCACAGTGCCCCGAGGGAGGAGAGCGCGGGGGGGTGCCCGCTGCCGCCATGCCCTGCGCCCGGAGGGTGCTGCGCTGTGCCGCGAGGGCAGCTGTGCTGGTGGCGGGGGCACCGTGGGCACGGCACCACGGGCATGGCACAACGAGCAGGGCACCGTGGGCACGGCACCACGGGCACAGCACCGTGGGCACGGCACCGTGGGCACGGCACAATGAGCACGGCACCGTGGGCACGGCACCACGGGCACAGCACCGTGGGCACGGCACAATGAGCACGGCACCGTGGGCACGGCACCACGGGCACAGCACCACGGGCACAGCACCACGGGCACAGCACCGTGGGCACGGCACCGTGGGCACGGCACCACGGGCACGGCACCACGGGCACGGCACCACGGGCACAGCACCACGGGCACAGCACCGTGGGCACGGCACCGTGGGCACAGCACCGTGGGCACGGCACAATGAGCACGGCACCATGGGCACGGCACCACGGGCACAGCACCACGGGCACAGCACCACGGGCACAGCGCCGTGAGCACGGCACCACGGGCACAGCACCACGGGCACAGCACCACGGGCACGGCACAATGAGCACGGCACCGTGGGCACGGCACCACGGGCACAGCACCACGGGCACAGCACCACGAGCAAGGCCAGGACCAGACTCCCAGCAGCCGGCGAAGCAGCCTTTACGTAACGGCGGGAGCGAAGCCGCGTGGAGCGGGGCAGCCTATTTTTATCAGAAATGCTCAGCGACGTTATGAAACAAGAAGCTTCAGCTCCAAAAACGGGCGACAGAGGCGAGCAGGGCTCCTGCAAGAGGCTGAAGCCGAGCGCATCCCCACGTGCCTCTGACCTCTGGCTGGGAGCTGGCACCGGGTGGCCCCGATGGCTCGGGATGCCCGGGGATGCCCCGGGGGCAGGCAGAAAGGCAGCGGCTGGGGGCTGGGGCGCACACGGCAGGTCCCTGCCCACCCCCAGCTGCAGGGAAGGGTCCCGCTGATTTTCAGCGCCGATGCCGTGCGCTGTGCCCGGCCCTGGGGAGCTCCCCTTTGCCTGCCCCAGTTTCGGAGCACTCGGCTGCGCGACGCCTTCCCCAGCTCCCCCGGCCCCTTTCCACAGGTCTCCAAACAGCTCCGGCTGCAGCGGGCAGGGGGAAGAGACCCCGAGAATTAACGGGATGGGATTTTAGCAAGCCTTCTTGGCGTGACGGAGCCCCAGGTGCTGGGGCTCTACGTCCATCCACCCGCGGGGTGTCGGGGATGCTGTGAGCAGGAGCAGGACGGCCGCTCGGTGCCAACTGGGGGTGCACAGCCCCCCGCAGCCCTGGCCGCCCCCGGGGTCCCCCTCTCCCCGCACACACCGAGAGCCCGGCCCTGCTGCACCCCACACTCACTGCCTGCCTCTACACCGGAGCTTTCCTTCGCTCCAGCGTTGAAACAAACGCGGCAGCAGGCGGCGAGGGAGGGCACCGGCCACGGCTGGGAGAGGCGAGGGGACGGAAACGGGGCCTCTGGCCCCCGGCGCTCGCTCCCCTCGTCCCTGCCGCAGGCACAGCCACTTGCAGGAAATCCTGAACCTGCTCCTGCTTCCTCTGGCGGCCAACCCCTCGCAGCGCTGCCCAACACAGCCCTGTCCCCTCGACCAGCCCCAGCACCCCCCGAGCCCCCAGCCCCCCTCTGAGCAGCGGCTCCACCAGCCCCCAGCACCCCGTGCCATCCGTGCGGCCGCCCTTTGGGATGGAGACCCCCCCCCCTCCAGGCCGCCCCAAGGAGCCCAACACGCTCAGGCTGGTCCCAGGACCCCCACCTGGCTCCCCGTGGGATTTCTCACCCCGTGGGTGCCGGAGCACTGCGTGGGACCCCAGCCCGACCCAGCGAGCCGGGGGCCAGGCTTGCTGCGCCCCCCGGGCGTTTAACCCCCGCGCTGCTCAGAGACCCGGCTTTGTTCAGAGCTCCGGCGATGGCAAACGCCGTTGGAGCAGTAATTGCCCTACGACAGCCGAGCAGCACGCTCAGCCAACGCTTCCTCAGGGCCTGCGGGGAGATTAATGCCCAGAGGAGATTTGTTCTGCTGTCCCCAGGCACGCTGTGTCAGCGCGGCTTCCCTCCCCTCCGCGTGAGCCCTGGCGCCCTCCGGCCTCCCCGGGGCTGCCCCGTCCAGGAGCTGCTCCAGGCTGCGTCCCGCAGGGTCCCCACGGCTCAGCCTGGCCCCGAAGGGACGGGGCCTTTGTGGGGAAGGGGCAGCCGGAGAGGAGCAGAGACCGCGAGCAGATGAAGGGCACAGCCGGGACCCCCACCCCACTGCTCCCAGCGCCTTCACAAGCTCGGGCTGGGCTTCCAGAGCCACACGGGGTAAGGGCAGGCTCAGCTGTGGGATGAGCACCACAGCCGGGACCTGGGTGCAAGAGGAGCCCGACCTGGCGGGGATTTTCCAGCCCCGGGAATCAGCGAGGGCTCGGAAGGAGCACGGGAAACAAACGAGGCAAAGGCTGGGAAGTGCACGACACCGCTCTGACAGCCCGGCCGCGGGGCAGGACAGGGCACAGCACCAGGCAGGCCCCAGCCAAACGCAGCCCCCCAGCAGGATGCGGCCCCCCCCCAGCTGGAGGCAGCCCCCTTGTACCACTGGGGCCGTGCATGCAGGTGCACGGCTCAGCCCCCCGCACCCCTGCAGCACGGTGCCGGTGCCGGCTCTGCCCCACGTCCCTGGTGCCACTGGGCAGGGCGGGAGCTGCGCTGGTACCTCGCGTCCCCCGGACGGGGAGAGCCGGGCAGGGAGCCCGTGAGTCACCGCCGCGATCGGAGCCCTTTCAACCTCAGCGTATTAATTTCTCCTAATCGGCTTTGACAGGGATCCGTATCGCCATCCAGAACGGAATCACCCGTGCGCGCGGGGCGGGGGAGCAGGGAGGGAGCAGCAAGCCGAGAGAGGGAAGGAGGGGAAAAAAAGGGGGGGGGGGAGAGCAACCGGGCACCCCCGGGGGAGCGGCGCTGCCGGCTGGATCCGTCCTCCCGCAGCGCGGGGCCCAGCTGCCCTGCTGCACTGCGGTGCTGCGCGAACGCCATTTCCAGCGACAGCCCAGCTGCGAGGCTCAGGGAGGGGGGCACGGGGCTCGCTGCCAGCCCCCCACCCCCACAGCCCCTCACCCTGGCCCTGTGGGACCCCCCCTGCCTCCACAGACGGACGGACAGACGGCCCCGTGCCGCTGACACCTTCCACGCACCGGCTCCTGGAGGAGACGTGCAGCCAGGCGGGCGCGCAGCTCCCCACGCTCTGCCGGGCGTTACGCCGCCCCCACAGCAGCCGCCTTCGCCCCACGGCCCAGCTCCCTGCCCCACATCCCCCCGTCGTCCCCAGAGGCACCCATCCTCCTGCCCTCACCCCCCTGCATCGGGCACGGCCAGGGGGGTTTGGGGCTCCTGGTGCCCCTGGGGGCTCGGCCCCTCTGCCACTGCGCTCCCCCCAGCCCCCTGCCACGCAGGGCCCTTGTGACAACTGGGGCAGGGGGCAGCAGCACGTGCCCATGTTTTGGGGGCTGTGGAGAGCCCCCCTCGCTGCCCTGAGCCCTCGCTGCCCTGACATGTGTGGGGTCCAGGAGCGGGACCCCAACCCTGCTCCCCCCAGGCTGCACGGCCACGCTTGGAGCGCCTGCTGAATCCGGCCACTGAACCCCCACCAGGACCAGCCACGCAGGTGGCGTGCGGCTCCCAGCGGGGTGGGGGGCAGACGGAGCCGTCCCAGGGCTCACAAAGTGCCGGGGCACGGCCGTGGGGCACCGATGGTGCCCGCAGCCCCAGGGGCACGGAGCAGCCTGAGCACAGTCCCCGTGCTGCCTGCAGCGTCCCGCTGCCTCCCAGCACACCAGCCGGGGTCTCCCACCCGCACCCAGCGGTTCCGCTTGCTCTTCCGTTATTAAAAAGTCGTCACTGTGTTGCTCGGAAAGAAAAGGGGAAGAAGAAATATGGGCAGGGGAGGAGAGGATGTTTCTCACGATTTCAAAATGTGCTCCTCGGTCTGAGACGGGGAAGTCCAGGGCTGGGAGCCAGGGCACCGGCAGAGCCGGGGGCAGGCGGGGAGCAGGGGGGACATCCTCACGTCACCGCCGGAGCTGCCACAGACTTCACAGCGCGAGGATGGGAGCTTCTTTGGCCTCAGAGCAAACGGGCACGTGGTGGGACATGGCCCGTGAGGACAGGCAGGGGTGCGGCGATGCTCCCGGCCGCGGTGTGGTCACCCTGGTGGGAGCCCAGCTCCAGCACCAGCCCTGACCCAGCTCCCTGCTCACCAGGCGAGGGCATCCCCAGGTCTGGCCTGCGGATGGGTGAAGAGAGATGGGAAACCAGCAGGAGGGGGAACCGGGACCCCTCCCTGAGCCCCCAGCGCTGGGACAAGACGGGGAGCATCCGTCCCCCAGAGCAGCACCGGGCACCCGGCACAGCCTGGCAGGGGCGCAGCCAAGCAGCCTCACCGATGGCACAAGCTGAGGACGGAGCAGGGGCTTCAGCAGCACCTCCACCCCCAGGTGACACCACTGTCCCCGCACTGTCCCCGCACTGTCCCTGCTGGTGGCTCGGCCCTCGGGGCCCTGGCCCTGGCCGCCGTGCCAGGCTCTGCCCCCCAGGCGCTTCCCCGTGCTCCGTGCAGGCACCAGCAAACACCAGGGAAATCAGGGCCGCCGCGCAGACAGGAGGTGCTGCCAAACATCCAAGACCGACAAGCCCGTGAAGCAGAGCATACATTTTCCCCCCTTTAATTTCTTTCCCTGACGGTAATCGTGGGTGTCAGTTGTAGCAGCAGCAGAGTCCCGGATTCGGGAGCGCGCTCCGCAGCATGGCGATAGGCAGCGATAGAAAACCTTCTTGCAGGAGGATTTTTAAATCAAACGTGCCCTGCAAATCCCCAGGTTGACAGGATTAGCATGGCAAATTGGGCGCTTTGAGAAAACCCGGAGAAAAATTATACCGAAGGACGAGGACGGTAAATACATCTTCATTCCCAGCGCTGCCACATTTTAGATGCAAATAAAGAGGTTTCCTCCCTAACACAAATCAATACCGAGCAGGCTGCGAACCAAGTCTCCACCAGCAGAGACCCGGCTGGGTAAATCCCGGGCTGCTGCACGTTGAAATCCCTCCACAGCCCCAGCCCCTGGCGGCCACCAGACCCCGCTCCCGGCGAGCAGCAGCGGCGCAGCGCAAAGGCGAGGAGGGGACGAGGGACCCGGTGCGGCCGGGTTCTGCAGCCCGGCGCTGGCGTCCAGAGCTGAGCTGCGTCCAGCGAGGGGAGCGCTCGGTCTCCGTTGCACGAGGACCTTGCTGGAGGCACGAGGGCACGGGTCGCTCCGCCGGCAGGTGCTCGGTGCCGAGCCCTGGCGCCGCTTCCCCAGCTCCGGCAAACAAAGGGACGGTGCCAAGGCGCTGGCACCCCGCAGAGATGCTCCCCTGCGGGTTCACCGCGCATTTCGGGCGCCGCCACCCCGCCGCCTGCTCCCGGGGGGTCGGATCCCCCGCGCGCGAGGGTGTCCCCGTGCCCCTCGCACGTGCCAGCCGCACCGGGAGGGCCGCGAGGCCAGGGCCGGCTGCCCGCGCGTCCCAGCTACCGGGGCACGGCGCCGCGGCGGCCCCGGGCGCACACAAAAGCCGCAGCCCCGCTCCGCGCCGGGCGGCAGCCTCCCTGCGGAGGCAGCGCGAGCGAGGCCTTACATAACGGCCCCGCACACCCCCCGCGCACCCCGCAGCTCACCGGCCTCCGCCGCCCTCCTAGCGCCAGCGGGGGCTCCTCCCGGTGCCCGCCGCGCACCGATCCGCCACGGCGACGGCTGCGGGCTGAGCCCCGGGCGCCGTCCTCCTCCCTGCGGCGGGCCCCGCCGCGGCCGTGCGGGCGGGAAGGAGCGAGCCCGGTGCCCCCGGAGGAGGCGCGGCCCCGGGGGGGGGGATCCCTGGGTTCGCCCCGGCCCGGGACCGCAACGGCGCCCGGCCGCAGCAGCGGTCGGGGAGCGGCGCCGAGCTGCGCCCCCGCGGAGCGCAGCCCCCGCGGCTCGTTCCCATCCGGCACAGCCCGGGGGGGGCGGGGGGGGTGCGGGGGGGGGCACCGGAGCGACATTCGGCGGCGCGGGAGGCGAGGGAGCGCTTCATTCATCGCCGCCCAGCGGGGCCCCGAGCGGCACCCACCGGGCGGCGGGGACGGGAGGGGGCCGGGGGGGTGCGGGGTGCGGGGTGCTGGGCGCCGGCAAACCGAGCCCGGGGGCTGCGGCGGTGCCCGGGGGGGGGTCGGACCCACGGTGGGAACGGGGGCTGCGGGCAGGGCAGGGGAGCGGGGGGACCCCTGCGAGGATGCGGGGGGGGGGGGCGCGTGAAGGGAGCCGGGGTTGCTCTGGGGGGGGGGATGCGGAGGGGCTGCAGCGGTGCGGGGCGATGCGGGGCGATGCGGGGCGATGCGGGGCGGTGCGGGGAGATGCGGGGCGGTGCGGAGCGGTGCGGAGCGGAGCGCGGCTCCCGGTGCCCCGCGAAGGGCGGGCGGCCCCGGGGGGGGGGGTGGCGGGGGGGGTGCTGCGGCACTCACCGGGATCGAAGTGGGAGCTGAAGGCCAGGCTGGGGCTGAGGAAGGCGGCCGACATGGCAGCGGCGGCGAGGCGGCCCATGGCGCGGCGGCGGCGGCGGGAGCCTCCCGGCCGCCGGCTGCCGCTGGCCCCGCGCTGGGCACGGCGGCGGCTCCTCCTCCATGGCGGCCGCGGCCCCGCGCCCCCTGCCCCGGGGAGGGGCCGCGCCGCCGCCGCCCCCGAGCGGGATTTGGGAGGGATGGAGGGGGGGGGGGGGACACCGTGGGGGGGGGGGGGGGAGGACCGGGGGCGGCGGGGGGGGGGGGGGGCGGCAGGTGGCGGCTTCCCGCAGCCCCCCCCCCGCACGCAGCCGGGGAGGGTCGCGCCTCCGCCGCCCCAGCGTGGCCCGGCCGGAGCCCCCCCGGGGAGGGGAAGACCCCCCAGCAGCCCCCCCCCCCGGGGAAGGGGAAGCCCCCCAGAAGCTCTCCCCCCATCGCCGGCGGAGGCAGCGCCCCCCCCGCGGAGCTGTGCCGGTGCTGACCCACCCGGGACGGGACAGGACGGGACGGGGCACGCTGTGGGTCCGCAGCCCCCCCACCCTGTCCCTACACCCCCCCCATGTCCCCCATCTGCGCCTCGCCACCTGCAGGACCAGGACCCCAGCCCCCCCCCCCCCGCTTGCAGCACGCCCCCCCCCCCCCCAAGCCAGCCCCCCTGTACTGGGGGCTCCCCTCAATCGGGTGCCCCCCGGGCGCAGCCCGGCCTCGGGCGCTCGACGCCGCAGCCCCTGCACGTGGGGCTGCAGCCCCGAAACGTGCCTGCACCACAGGCGGGGGGGGGACAGCCGGCGGCATCGCCCCCACCACGGGCAGCTCCCAGCCTGCGGCCCCACAGCCCCCAGGGGGTCCCGGTCACCGGCACCCCCCGGCCAGCAGCCGGCTGCAGGGACCCCCCAGAAGGGACATCCCAATGGGTCCGTGCTGGGATGGGCCTGCCCTGGCCCCTGAGCCCCCCACGGGGACCGCGGGCTGCGTGCACGGGGCTCTCGCTTCCCCACTATCGGTTTTAATATTTTAAAGCCAAATTTTTTTTTTTTGCGTACACAATTAATTTTTTACAAGACTTCAAGCCTGCAAAGAACACCACGCTGCACATGTCACGTTGCCGCAAATAGATACAGGGCTGGAAAAATTACAGACTTCTCGGCGAATAAACATTCCTCCGTCAGCTGGAGCCAGCTCGCTGCGCCCCAGCCTCCGCGCTCGCTGCTCCGGAGCAGCTCTGACCTGATCTGCACGGCGGGGCAGGGGGCAGCTGCTCCCCCCACCACTCGCTTTGCTTTCAGTGCCTTGTGGCACCAGCATCCCCGTGACCCCCCCACTGCCCTGCCCAGCAGCCCCCCCGGGGGCTCTGCTCCCCCCTGGCTCTGCGCAGGCCACGTCCCCACGCACTGCCTCGGTGCAGCTGGGGGACGCCCCCATGTCCCCCCCATCTGCCCTGCCTGGTCCTCAAAGCAGCTGAGCAACCCCTGTGCTGGCCTTGCATTGTGCCAGGCACCCTTGGGTGACATTTGGGCGCTCTCGAAGCTGCGGTG
The DNA here is from genome assembly GCF_964211835.1 of Anser anser. Classification (NCBI taxonomy): domain Eukaryota; kingdom Metazoa; phylum Chordata; class Aves; order Anseriformes; family Anatidae; genus Anser; species Anser anser. Next base: position 14,408,668 of record NC_139740.1, on the reverse strand, counting down.
GCATCTACACATCCCAGGGGGCCACGTCTGCTCTGGCGCCCCAGGCTGGACCAGCTGCCCCCTCCCCGTGCCGCTGTCCCCCGGGCATGATGCAGTGGCCCCGCTGTCACTCGCGCCGTGCCAGCTCCGGCTCTGCCGCGCGACCGCAGGAGCCGCGCTGGGCTCGCTGGCCAGAGACGCTGGGTTCGAGGCACTGGGATGCGCTGGGGCAGCAGGGTGGTGGCAGGAGCTGGACCCGGGGCCGTGCCGACGGTGCCACGGGGCTCCACGAGCGGCTGCTTCCACGGCTGTCCTGCTCCTCGTGCCGCTGAGCTGGCGCCGGCTGAGTCACAGCAAGGCTGAACCGAACCGGGGGCGGGCGCCTGCGCAGGCACTCGCGCTGGGCACCCACCGGGCTGCACCGGGCACCCGCACCCGTCCCCGCCGGCCTTGGTGAGAGGAAGGGGGCGAAGCGACCCAGCCGTGGCGTTCGGTGCCCTGCATCCATCCCCAGCGGATGTGTGAGCACAGCACAGCCCCTGGATGGGGTGGGATGGGGTGGGGGGGGGAGTGGGGATGGGGTGGGGTGGGAATTGGGGACGGGATGGGATGGGATAGGAATTGGGGACGGGATGGGATGGGAAGTGGGGATGGGATGGGATGAGAAGGGAAGTGGGGACGGGATGGGGTGGGAATTGGGGATGTGATGGGATGGGATAGGAATTGGGGACGGGATGGGATGGGCACAGGATGGTGCACGGGGCCTGCCCAGCGGGGCAGCTCTGCCCCGTGCTCGTCTGCAAGGCTCAGGGCCCCCAGCTCAGCAGTCCCCATGCCCAGGCAGGAGCAGGGCTGAGCCCTTCCCAACCCCAGCACAGGCCTGGGCCCCTCCATGCCCGGTGTCCTGTCCCCCCCCCCCTCATTTCCTTGCAGCTTTCTGCCACCACCATGGGGAAGACGCCAAACGGAGGCCAGAAGCCCTGGTAAGGATCCCGCAGGCAACACCCCCGTGGCGCCTGCCCCCTCCGAGCTCCGTGCTTGGGGCTGTGCTGGCAACAGGCATGGGGCAGAGCCCCCCCAGCGGCCTGAGCAGCGTCCCCCCTGGCCAAGCAGCACGCCCCAATTAGCAGGGGAGATTACCCGATTACCCCGCGTGCATCCTGCCCGCTTGCTCCAGCCCCCCGGCTGATTTGTCTGGGGCCGCGGCTAATCCCTTCCCCGGGCAGACACCAGCTTGAGCCGCGATCTCCGCGCGGCGGCTGCCAAAAGCACCCAGCCCTCCTGACCTCCTTCCCCACCGAGCAGCTCGGCTCGCTTGCAGCTAACGAACGGGCTCCACTGATCCCGGCTAATCCACGGCGGGGTGGGGGGGAGGCTCCTTAATTGGGGAGCTTTGGCAGAGCCGGTGACAGCCTCGCTAAGTCCGCCTGGCAGGGACGGGGACGGGGACGGGGACAGGGCTCGTGCCGCGCAGCCAGCAGCCCTGGCCCTGCTCCCGGGGACCCTGGGCATGGGGGGGTGGGGGGGGAACATGCAGCAGCGGGGCGCAGGCAGCCATCCGGCGAAAATCTGCATCCCTGGTTATGCAACGCCGCTGGTTTATTCATGCCTGAACCGGGCACTGGCCTAGAAACCAGCCTCCGTGATGCCGGGGAGGGGCAGGGCTGGGCACGGGCTGGGGGCCGAGCCCACCGGGGAGGGCTGCGGGCACGGGGCGGGCACGCGGGGCACCAAGGGGACCGGGCACGGGAGCCCACCCGTGGCTACAGGTTGGGGACGGGGATGGGGGCTGCCATCCCCACCGAGTGCCGGGGCCGTGGCAGCAAAGAGGGCCCGGGGCTCTGCAGGGGATGCTGCAAATCCCTCCCTGGGGCAGAGGCACGGCACAGCCCCCCCGGGGGGGCAGGGCTGCGACAGGAGGAACCCCCCTGATCCCCAGCCCCAGGCAGCAACGCTGCCCCAGCAGTGGATGGCACTATAAGGACACGTTAATAATTCCCCCGCGAGCCCCGTGCGCACCGAGCAGCCCCCCGCAGAGCCACGGCATGGCCGGATCCTGGCTCAGGCCCACCAGGTCCTCCTGGGGGGCTTCACCCTCCCCAGCAGAGCCAGGGGGCAGCTCCGTGGCTGTGCTGGGGGGAAACAGAGGCTGGGTGGGGGGAACCGGGTGCTGCAGAGGTGAGGGGCTCCCGGGGCTGCAGTAGCAGGACCAAGGAGGGGAAACGGGGAGGATGCCCCAAAATTTACCCCGGCAGACCTGTCAAGGCTCATCGCACGCCTTGCTTGGGCCCAGCCCTGCCCCAGGGGCTCTCCCCGGGCTTCTTGGAGCCCGCAGAAGGGCAGAGGATGGTTTCCTCCTCCGGCATCTCAGATTCTCACTCAGGTCCCAGCAGCGCTCCCGGCCCGGCTCACCACGGGCACGGCTCACGGCGGCCGCGGGCGTCACGGCCCCTCCGTGCCGGTGTAGAGGCGCAGGAGCCCGCTGCGCTGGAGCCGCTGCCACAGCTGCATCTCCAGCTTCAGGTCGTGGTTGGCGAAGAACTGCACCTGCTTGTGCCTGCGGTCGAAGTAGTGGTCCGAGTACGCCCGGTAGCCCGGCGTCATGAACCCGAAGGCGCTCACCTGCAAGACACGGCGCTGAGCACCCTGCTGCCCGACCCGGGTGCCCGGCGCAGGGGTGAGGGACGCCGCGGCTGCTCCAGGGGTGGCACGAGCAGAGACCACGGTGGGGAGGACGCATGGGTGCAAAACAGCAGAGCCACAGGAGGGAGCAGCTGCGGGCACAGCGCTGTGCCATGTGCCCTGTGTCCTGAGCCGTGGGGCACGGACACCGCAGCGGAGCCGGCACGGGCTGCCCACCTCGTCGCAGGTGTGGATGGCGGCCAGGAGCATCACGGCGCCGGTGGAGGGCCGGTACAGCGGCCAGAGCGGCGTGGCCAAGATATCAGCACGGAGGAACCTGGTGGGAGCCAGCAGGAGCCGTGCTAAGGGACCCGCGCCGTGGCGGCTGCGCCCACCGCCGCGATGTCCTCGCCGCGCGGTGGGAAGGGGGAATCCCCCCGGGGGCTCCTCACCGGTTCCTGAGGTAGCGGATGAAATCCGGGTGGAGCATCCTGAACTTCTCGGCCCGCAGGTCCTGACCGAAGTAATCCTGGGGCCTGCAGGGAGGTGCCGGCGGCTGCTCAGAGGCACAGGGCGGAGGGGACCCACCTGTCCCCCCCTCCCCGAGCCCCCACGCCCACCACGTCCCCGCTCACCAGGCCCCCTTGTCCCGGCCCCTATCCACGCGCTGGCGGGTCAGGGCCGCCCGCAGCAGCAGGTAATCACGGTCGTGGTCCGGGAGGAAGACGTAGCGCGTCTCCTGTTGCAGGGGACGCGGTGAGATTGGCACCGTCCCCAGGCCGGGAGGTGACAAACGGGGCCCTGGCGGTGCCATGCCCGCGGCTTCTCCCCTCCCCGTCCTCGCGCCCCGGTGCGAGCTCCCTCACCGGAGTCTGGGGTGGGTGCTTGAAGCCGTCCGCGGCGTAGCTGCTCAGCGAGTTCATCATGGTGTTGGTGGAGAAGACGTAGAAGGACGTCCTGTTGCCGACGTCCCTCTCGAAGCCCGCCGTGATGGCCCCGTTCACCCTGGCGGAGAAGCGGGGAGGAGGGCAGGCGCTGGCCCCGCCGCAGCCGGGGCCGGGCCGTGCCCCCGCGCGCGCCCTCACCTGAAGACGTGGTGGTGGGCGTCGATGGCGGGCCCCATGCGGGACCCGTTGAGGATGCCGCCGTTGCCCACCACGGCGCAGCGCACGCAGGGCGCCGACGCCTGCCGGCTGTCCGCGAGGAGCCCGCTGGCCGACGTGTTGAGGAGGGACAGGGACGCCTTCAGGACTGGGGGCAGCCCAGGGCTGTGAGCGTGGGGAGGGTGCAGCGGGGGGACCCCCACACCCTGGGGTCCCGCGCCCCCTCCCCGTGGCACAGCAGCCCCCGGGACGCAGCCCCGGTGCCCGCGGTGCCCACCCCTTCATGCAGGGCCCCCCCCGTGCCCCCCGCAGCCCCCCGCACCGTCCCAGCCGACGTTCTTCCAGCCGTGAGCCCCCGCGTATCTGCGGAGCCGCCGGTACTCCTCCTCCCGCGCGTGCTGCGCCCACTGCAGCACCGGGACGGTCGCCAGGAAGGCGGCCCCGAACTCGGTGGCCGCGATCCTCTTCCTGATGCTGCTGGGGCACTCCTGAAATCACGGGTGACGAGTCCCTGCCTGTGACGGCGGCTCGGGGTGCCCCACGCCGGGGGGGACACGGGTGTCTCCTTGTCCCTGCCCCAGCCCCGCAGCGCCCGGGGCTGCGCCGTACCGAGCTGCGGTAGGTCTCATCCCGCCCGTACGCGTCCCCGAGGCTTGGTGGCAGGCTGGGGACAGGAGTCGGGCGCGGTGACCGTGTCACCAGCTCTGGGGCCTCTGTCGTAGGGGCTCTGGGCACCTGCAGGCCGGTGGGGGTCCTGCTGGGAGGAGAGAGGCGGCTGGGGGGGGACACAGGGTGGCGGACACGTGGGTGCCCCATCCCCAACCCCATTCCTGCCCACAAAAGCACCAACGGAGGAGCCCCGGGCAGGCGCAGGAAGTGCTGCTGAGGCTCTGCCGGTGCCATTGGGTCACCGTGGAGGTGACGATGGCCGGTGGTGGCGATGAACACCCCCTCCCTGGCTGCCCCCATCTTGCAAAGCAGAAAGCAGGAGCCGGGGTTGGAGCTGGCCGGAGCTGCCCCTGCCGGACAAGGTCCAAGCCAAGGCCGGGAGCTGCAGCCAGGCACCCGTGGAGAGGGCAAACAGGGATGGACTCGGGGTTAATCATTTCCCAGGGCAAAATGGCTCTGGAAAAAAAAACCCACCCAGGCCAGGGGGCAGCCGCACCACCCACCCCCAGCCCAGCACCACGACCCTCCCAGCCCCACGGTACCTGGAGAGCTCGAGCCCCAGCCTGCGCTGCGCAGCCGGGAGCAGCAGCAGCAGGGCGAGGAGGGCGAGGAGGGCGAGGGCCAGCCCGGCACCGCGGGCACAGCGCCCCGGGCACGGCGCGAGGGCAGCGCGGCAGCAGCCGAGTGCCCCGGGTCTCCTCATGGTGGCTGCTGGCAGAGAGGGGAGAGGAGAACCCGCCCACGGCGCGCGGGGCTCCGGGCAGTTCCTCACCCCTGGCTTCCTCCAGGTGGCCGCAGGACCTCCGCTCGCACGTGGAGGGACGAAGTGCAGCCGCTGCCCGCGAGGCTGGGCAGGAAACCAGGGGACAGCCCCTCCACCGGCTCCGCTCCCAGGCGCCTCCGAGCAGCGGCACCGCCGGCCCCAGCTGCCGAGGCCTCCCGCGTCCCCGCTGCTTTTCCCCAGCACCCAGACCCGCACCGGGCTCCCGGCCCCGCCGCTCGGCCTCGTTGCCTCCCGCGGGCACGGCCTCGCCCCAGCCGGTGCTCTGGGGACCGGGGCGCAGCCGTGCTAACGGGGGCAGCGGGGGCACAGGGCACGGCCGCAGGTGGCCCAGGGCGGAAGCGTGCGAAAGGGAGGTGAAGAAAGGAGCGGGGTCAGGAAGCAGGCGTCAGAAAAGCAACAACGGCAAAAGCAGAGGCTGGGCGCCGGCTCCCCGCGCAGGATGGGGCTGTGCGCTCCTCCGGCACCCTCTGCAGATCGGGTCAGACTCTCAGCCACCAGCAGCCGACACAACGACCGTCCTCCAGCCGCAGGCGTTGGGTCGGGAGCCGCTCGGTCCTCAGAGGAAGCGAGTGGTGGAGGTGCCCCCGGCCACCGGGGCAGCGCGGGTTTTGCCCCCCAGCAGCGGTCCCGGTGCAGGTCCCACTCGGGGCGTGCGGCTGCCTGCTGCTACCAGCGACGCCTTCGCTCCCCGACGGGTGTCACCGCACCGCGGCCACCCGGCATCCGCTAACACCAGCACCAAAAAGCACCAGCACCAAAACGGGGGGAGAGGGAAAGGGGCTGCTGCAGGATCGCTCGGCCCACCTGCACGTTATGGCCACTTGCCTCACAAAATGGAATATTTTACGGCAGGTGAGGCAGCCTCAGCCGGCAAGCACCGGACCCTGGGGGGCTGGGACCCCCCCCTGCCTTGTGCCCCCCGCCCCAGCTCTCAGCAGGCTGCGGCCGGGAGCAGATCAGGATCCACAGAAAGCAGCTGAGCACCTCCACGGCTCCCTGCGTGTACCCCCCAGCCCCGCAGCAGGGCCAGGACCCCCCCCACCCCTGGCAGCCCCCCGGGAGGACAGGGTCCCGGCAGCAAGGCTGTGGGACGTCCCAGCCCACCCAGCCCCACCGGTGTGAGCACCGACCCCGTGGCACAAAGCTGCAGCGGGGCGCAGGGGCTGGCAGGACGGATGAGAAACGCCCCGGGACTCTGAGGACAAATCCTCCGCCAGCCCCGAGCGCCGAGCCCCGGCCTCCTCGGAGAGCAAAGCCTGCACGCAGCCGTCACGCACGCCCTGCCGGGAGGAAACAGATGCCCCGGGCTCGGTCCGGGCGTTTCCCGTTGCTGTCGGGGGGTGCTGAGAGATTTGCAGGTAGCAGGGGCTGTGGGATCACATCCTGCCCCGGCGTCACCTCCCCCCATCAGCCCAGCTTCTCTTCCCATCGCGTCCCCCCCGGTATTTCATTTTAAAAGCAAAAACAAGGTGCAGAGAAGGGAGCTGGGCACAGCCAGACCCACACCCGCGTGCGCTGCACTGCTCGGCCTCCACCCTCCAGCCGTGCCCCAACCCGGCCCGGTCGCAGCCAGGTGGGAACAGCAGAGGTGCTGAGCTCCTGCCGCACAGAAGGGGCTCCTCTCCCCCAGCCCTGCCTCCGTGGCTCAGCCCCACAGCTCCAACCACGAGGCTCAGGACCCAGGACCGTGAGCGAACGCAGCTCCTGCCCCGACGCCACCCCGCAGGGGAGGGACAAACGCATCAGTGAAGAATAAATTAAAAAAAAAAAGCCAAGGGTGCCAACAGCACCGAGGCTTCCCTCTGCCCCCCCTCCCCCCCCGGCCACAAATCAAACAGAAACGGCTGTAGAAACCAGCACAGCTTTTACTGGTAAAACGTAACAGAAAGCTGAGCGTTGCTGATGTGTAAAAAAATAAAAATAAAAAATAAAATCCTGGGGGTGGGTGCCCGCCGAGCGCCCCGGGCGTTATTTGGCTGCCAGCAGCTGCTGGCGCTGCTGCTCCAGGAGGGCCTCCAGGTGGTCGGCTCTCTGCACCGCCGCCTGCAAGAGCACGCGGGGACGGTGAGCTGTGCCCGGGGAAGGGCTGCAGCAGCAGGGCAGGGGCAGCCCACCGCAGCTCCCCCTCGCTCACCTCGTACTGCTTCCGAAGGCTGCTCACGTTCTCCTCCTTCCTCGCCACGGCCGTCTTCACCCTGAGCAGGAGGACGGAGAGGGGCTGAGCCCGGTTCCAGGCGCCCAGCCCCAGCACCCGGCTTGCCCCGGGCCTCAGGGCGGTGATTTCGGCACAGCTCAAGGCAGCCCGAGGATGCGCAGCCCCTCTCCTCTGCATCCCCCCCCCCAGCAATGCTGCGGCAAGCCCGGAGCAGGGCTTGGGGTGCCAGGGCATCCTATAAATGCCTTCATTCATTTGGGGAGCGTTACGTAGTTTGCATCGAGGCCTCTGCAGGAAGAAGGGGACATCAGCCTCACCAGACTGAATTAACAAGGTCACAGGGACGTATATTCCTGTTTCCCACACCCACGGTCGCTGCCTCATGGCCAGACGCTCCCACGGCTCTCAGAGCACCAGACCTTCCCCATTTTGCCAGGCTGTACGCAAGGGACTGAAGGCAAAGGGGAACCCCGCTAGCTGACACTCGAGGTGTGACTCAGAGGGAATGGGAATCGCTCGGCTGGCTCTGGGAAAGCCGCTGAGCTTCACGTGCCGATGCAAAACTCTCCCACTACAGCTGGAGGCAAACATCTCCGTGCAGGCACTGGCAGCAGGGACGGGTCTGGATGTACCGCCAGGGCAGCCGGCACAGCGCTCGGCCCCACGCGGAAAGCGCGCCTGCAGCAGGCGATGCCTTCCCAGCGAGATAAAATTCCTCCCCCGCAGGCGGACGGGGAGGGAAGCGAGGAAGCGCTGCGCTGGCTGCTTGATGCTGAGCCCGGCGCCGGCTCCTGCTGGTGCTGAGCCCCCCCGCAGCACAGCCCCGCGGTGCCAGAGCCCTGCTGGAGAGGCGAGCGCAGCCCCTGCCCGCTGCGAGCCCGGTGCCTGGGTGCCGTGCAGCCGGCAGCCTGCGGCGCTGGGGCGCTCCCGGGGATCATCTGCCTGGCCCCTTCAGAGCAGCAAGCCTGCAGGGCAGGGCGACACCGCACGTGGCACAGGCTGCCTGCAGCAGAGCCCAGAGCAGGGGACAGAGAGTGCAGAGTGCTCGGGCGCTCACACCCGGAGCTGCACACCATGGGCCTCCCCTGGCAGGAGCCACGCAGCCCGGCACCGCTGTCCCGCAGGCACACAAGGCAGCAGCAACCCTGGGGAGTGGATGACACCGAGGAGCCCAGCAGGCACCGCAAGGAGCAGAGGATTTGTGGTGGCCAGCCGGGGTGAGCGCTGCCCGTTTGGTGCCGGCAGGACGGGAAGCCATGCCCGAGGATGCAGCACTGCAGACAAGCTCCTCGCAACGCACCCTGAACCAGGGTGCACCCTGCACCCAGCTGCGAGCCCACAAAGCCCGGCCAGGCTGCCTCACCTCCTGTGCACCTCCTCCAGCTCTCTGTCCTTCTCCCGCACCACCCTGTCCAGCTCCAGGCGCTGCCGGGCTCGCATCTCCACCATCTCCGCCTTCAGCCTCTTGTTCTCCTCCTCCGTGCCCACCAGCCTGTCGGCGAACTCCTGCCGGATCACGTCCGCCAGGCTGCTCCGCTCCTGGGCCAGCTGGTCCCGCACCTGCGGGGGGCCAGAGGGGTGACCCCGGGGTGCTGGAGGCCCGGGATGATGCCGGGGTGCCGGAGCAGGAGCCCCCGGTTGTGCTCTCCGCTCACCTTCCGTATCTCCTCCACCTCCTGCTCCCTGTGCTTCAGCAGGCCCTGCAGGCGGATGCTCTCCCCCTCCAGCTCAGCCAGCCGCCCCTTCAGCTCGTTGCAGCGCTCCTGCAGCTCCCGCTCCGACCTCTCCAGCTCCTGCAGCTCCACCTCGTACTTGTCCCGGATCCTCTTAATCCTGGAGGAGAGGACAGAGAGCTCAGCCTGGCGCTGCAGCCCCGCCGGGAGCATCCCCAGCCCCCTCCAGGCTGCAGCAGCGACCACGACACCGCAGCCGGCGCAGGATCAGCCCCACGGAAGGTGCAGGATGTTTTCTGGCCGTGTTCAGAGTGGTTTCACTGCCACTTCCCAGTCCAGATGTTTGCCTAGGGGAAGGCTGCCCATTGCCACATCGCTCCGACATCCCCAGGGATGCCTCACCAGCTGGGGCGAGCAGGGGCGCACACCCTGCGGCGTGCCAGGGGAGGGGAGGACGTTTGTCCCCGCCAGCTGCTCCGTCCCGAGCTCGTGCTGCGGGCATCTGCGAGCTGCAGCGCTCTGCACAACGCCGTGCACGCTCCCCCTGCCCTCACACACGCAGCAGGCAGCGGCAGGATACACACAGAGGTGGCTCAGGAGGCCACGCAGGTGGTGCCTGGGCAGCACAGCCCCACAGCGTGTCTGGAGCTCGTGTGGGAGGCACGAGGCCAAGGGAAAAGAGAACTGGGAACGAGGGCTCAGCGGGCTCACGTCTCCCTCCCCACCTGTTCTCCGCCGCCCTCTCGCACTCCTCCTTGGCGGAGGACATGTCGGCCTCCAGGCGCTGGATCACCAGCTCGATCTCCTTGTCTCTCTCCTTCCTCACCTCCTCCCTCAGCTCCCGCTCCCGGGAGAGCAGCCAGGCTTCCTGGGGACGGCGACAAAGATGCCAAATGCCGCTTCAAGCCCTCTCGGAGCTCAACGGCAGACACCTTCCGAGGAGAGCAGCCCATTGCCTTACCTCCTTCTTCACGTAGTTTGCCTCCCAGGCCTGCTTCTCCATCTCCAGTCGCTCCTTCAGCGCCTTCACTTCTGCCTGCAGAGAGACCAGAGAACTGCTCGCCTCCGGTGCTGCCTCCACGGTGCTCAGCAGTGCCAGCAGGCAGCGCCTCGCTCACCCCAGTGGGGTCGGGGGGGGACAGCAGCGACAGACCTGATGCCGCCTCTCCCGCTCCTCCTTCTCCTTCGCGTACTCCTCCTTGAGCGCGGCGGTGACGGCCGAGCTGCTCGCCTCCAGCTGCCTCCGCAGCTCCTCCGCCTCCGCTCTCTGCCTGCCCACGGACACAGCGCAGCTCGCAGCGCCCCGAGGGAGCCTCAACGAGGGCCACCAGCCGAGGGCGACCAGCCCCGGGGCTTCCAGGCGTGGGGCTGCCGGTGGTGCTGCTCTCACCTGGCCGCTTGCTGGCTGAGCCTCTCCTTCTCCTCGGCGACCTCCGCGTAGAGCCGGCGCCGCTGCTGCTGCAGCGCCTGCTCCTCCTGCTCCAGCTGCTTCTCACACCTGGGGGTGGGGGGGACCGGCCTCAGGGAGCTGCCAGGCTCGGAGCGCTCCTTCCCTGGCGCTCTGGAGCAGGGCAGCGCAGCGCCGCACAGCTTTCCCTGCGCCCTGCCCCTTCCCACCCCTCGTGCAGCCAAGCTGGGCGCTGCTGCAGCTCGGGAGGACGCGCCTGGCTGAGCGACACCTCGCACGGGGCCGTTCCACGTGGATGTTAATTGCTGCTAACCCGTTAACACCAGGAATCCGCCCAAACACCGGTTCTGGCCACCACCCCCGTGCCGTGGTGCGCGTACCGCTGCCGGGCCAGCTCCCTCTCCCGCTGGCCCTGCTCCTCCTTCTCGCGCAGCAGCAGGCTCCGCAGCTCCTCGGCCTGCCGGCAGTACTGCCGGGCCGCCCGCTCGTCCGACTGCAGCAGCTCGGCCTCGTGCAGCATCTTCAGCTTCCGTATGTCCTGCCTGTGCTTGGCGATCAGCTTCTGGATCTCCGGCTCCAGGCCTGGGGCGGCGGGGGAGGACGGTTAGCGCAGCCTCGGGGCTGGCCGGGGGCGAAGCCAGCGGATTTGGGGCCAGCGCAGGTGCCCCCGGCCCCGGCCAGCTGGTGGGGAAGCTGCGAGAGTTGACTCGGCAAGGACAGGCTTGTAAGGAAAGGGGAGAGCAGGCGTGCACTGGCTTTGTACCTTTCACGGTGATCTCCTTGATCTTTTTGGTTTTCTCATCAATCCACTTCTCCCGCCGGATTTTCTCTGTTGCGCTCATCAGTTCCTTCAGCTTCTTGATCTCCTGGTTGGAAGCAAATGGGAACACGTCAGAGAGAAGCCAGGGAAGAGATCCCTCGCTAGCCTGGGAGCCCAGCTGCAGAAAAGCAAGGCGGGAGCCGACGACCCCAGCCACACACAGCACGCTGCCCCACCACAGCACCAGTTACACACTCTCCCAGTGCCCCCAGCCCCTTGCAGGATGGGGCTGCTGCTGCCTGCAGACCTCCAGCACGGGGGGAAAGCACCTGCTGGTGTGACTGGGAGGGGGCCTCCCACACAGCCAGAGCAAACCTCTGGAGGTGACACGAATTTACTGTGCCCAGCTCCCCAAAAAACAAGCGGCTGGGGCTCCCCGAGGCGAGACCAAAGTGCCCGGGGCAGAGGCCCCAGGTGAGCCCCCCGGGGTTCCAAGTCAGCTCCCCGCACCCCGCCGGCCCCGTCCCTCACCAGCTCGTGCTGCTCCTGCATCTGGCTGATCTTCTTGCTGTACTTCTGGTCCACCTGCTTCAGCTCGGCTACCACAGCCTCACACCTCTCGCTCAGCACCTTCTTATCCTCAATGAGCTGGGGGGGGGGAAAGGGAAGGCGTGAGGCAGCCAGGAGGGCGCAGCCGCCTCCAGCCCGGCCCTCGGCCTTCTCGCTGCAGGAGCACCAGCGATGCCCCACCTGGTCGATGAAGGCCAGGTGCCGCTGTATGGCCGCCTCGTACTGCTCCCTCTGCAGCCTCAGCTGGTGGCCGAGCTCCTTCTCGGTCTGTTTGACGTGCCGGACAGTCAGTTCCCTCTGCTGGGCCTTGTGGGTGCAGGAAAGAAACGGCAACGTGAGGTGAGAAGTCACACCAGCCCAGCCCACGTACAGGAGATCGAACATGATGGATCAAAAACGGAAAGCGCTGTTGGGTCAGATCACCCAGAACAGCTCAACCCAAACCCCTGGTCCCCAAAGCTCCCGCCCCGCCGTCAGCAGGGCCGCCCAAACCCCCAGCGACGGAGGAAGGGAAAGGATTTAGCACAGCTCTGCGCTGAGCACTGGCCGGGCGCCTGCCGAGGCGGTTTTCAAACCACGAGGCAGCGAGGAGAAAGCTGAGAGAAAGCCCACAACGGAGGGGAAGGACCTCGGGGATCCTTCCCCTGCTAACAGCAACTGAGAGCGCTGCGTGACCCAGCACCCCCCGGACCTCCAGCTCCCCCGACGGCTCTGGGAGCACTGCGGGACTTGGCCCTGCCGGAGCACGGATGGGAAGCCCAATCCGCACTGCCGTGATCCCGCGGCTCCAAAGCCTCTGCTCCAAGGAGCGGGTGCTGAGGGCTCTTCTCCTTCGCTCCCCAGCAAGCAGGAGAAGCTGAGCCACCCACCAGCGCTGTCTGCAGCAGGCTGATGGCCCGCTTCTTCTCCTCCACTTCCAGCTTCAGCCTCACGATGGAGCTCGTCACCTCCGTGGCAACAGCCGACGCCTGCTCCAAGTGCGCCAGCTCCTCCTCAGAGAGGAGCCCCTGGGACGTGGGGAAAGAAAAATAAATTAAAAAAAAAAAGGAGTAAGAGGAGCTGGAGGCCACCTGGGCCCTGGAGCAGGGGGGAGAGGTCTCAGCACCCCGGCAGCACAAGGTGCTCAGCGCTCACCTCCCGCTGCGTGGCCGAGGCGGCGGAGCGGGGCCTCTCCTGCTCGGACTTCTCCATCTCGTCCAGGAAGCTGATGATGCTTTGGAGTTTGGCCTCTGAGAGCAGCGCCCCGTCCTCAGGGACCCCGGGGGAATGGTTCAGCTTCCCGAACTTCTCCAAGTTGTCAGCGGTCAGGGAGTTGGAGCTGGGCTCCTGCCAGGCAGACGGAGCTGCTGAGGAGGGCGGCGAGCCCCAGCGGTGCCCAGGCTGGTGCCGACTGCTCCCGGTCCCCCCGGTGCACCCCGGTAGGCAGCCTCATCCTCTGTGCTCAGCCCTCACGCGGTTTTGCTCCTCCACGGGGATGCCCCAGCTGCACCCAACTCCTCCGCTGCCTCCTCTGGCGTTCCCAGGGCAGGGAAGCAGCTCCTCAGCCTTTTCTTGCCCTCCACAACCCAGCGAGCCCCGGAAGGAGGCAGCCCGCAGGGGGGCCCTGCCTTCACCAGGCTCTCGCTCTGCTCACCCCGTCTATCCAGGCGTATTTGTCCTTCTTGAAGAGCTTCGGGGGGGGCAGCAGCTCTGGCTCTTCCTCCAGCAGCCTGAGGGTGTCCAGCAGCTCGGTGAGGGTGACCTTGGACTGAGCCCTGCTGACGGCCGTCACCACGGTCTCCAGGTCCTCGCCTCCCGTCTCCCTGGAGCTCACATCCTAGAGGAGAGGAAGACGCACCTTGCAGTAAAACGGCTTGCCCGGTCTCCAGAAAAACGAACCCAAGCTCCAAAGCCACCCCAGCAGAAAATCTGGTGCCGGCAGCACCTCGAACCGACGCCAGACCCACCTGCGGCTTGTCCTCTGCCCCCTGATCCTGCGAGGGCACGGAGCTGAGCCCTGCAGGGCCGCTTGCTTCTGGCTCTGCAGCTACGGCGCGGAAATTGGCATCTGCGGGGACCAGACCGCTCTCACCTGCTCGCAGCAACCCGCTCCCCGGGGTGAGAGCTGCCCTCCACCACCCTCCTGCCCCCGGCCCACGCCGCTGCAGGCGCAGGGGGGACCCGCAGGGGGACGCACCAGCGTTGTTGGCTTTGAGGCCGCCGCTGGCTGGGCTGCCGTTCCTTGCAGCAGCAGGCTTGGCAGGCTTTTTCTTTGCTACCCTTCTGCTCTCCTTCACCAGCGCAAGCTCCTCTTCCGCCGAGCACTTCGCGTCGGAAGCCTTTTGGGCCCTCTTCTGGTGCAGCTCCTGTAGGGTGGAGAAGCCGTCGGCGCGCGCTGAGTGTGTCTGTGCTGCTCCGAGGGCTAAAACAGGCCCCGGAGGCAGCATCGAGGCACGCTCAGCCGCTGCAGGGCTAACCGGGACGACCCTGCTCCGAGGAAGGGGAAGCGCAAGGCCAACAGCTCTGCTCTGCTGCGGTGAGCAGGGGGCCGTGGTGGCCGGGTCCCACCAGCTCTGCGCGCACACGAGGGCTGCGCACCGGCCCGGCACAGCGCTGCGGCTCGCAGCTTGAGGGCCAAGCACCATACAGCAGGGGGACACCGCCGTGCCCGGGGTGGGGGCTGCCTTGGGAGAGTTCTGGGAAATCACTCCAGGGACACGCACGTTTACGAGGCTGCTGCAGCGTTTCGCCACCCTCCTCCAGCTGTTCGGTGCCGTGCCTCCCGCCAGCACCCCCGCTGAAACATGACTCCATTTGGGCCAAAGAGAAACTGGGGCTCTTAAAAACCCTTTCCACTACATTGCAAGCCAGCACGCAACTCCCTGTCCTCCACCACAGGCCCAGCCCCTCAGCTTGGCCCCAGGAGCACCCATCCTGCCCCAAGGAGCTGCAGCAGCGTGGCAGGGGCGGTGAGGTGCCTCCTGGAGGCACGGCCCGCGGGCACGGAGGGGCACGCAGCCACCCTGCGGGGACCTGGGCCCTGTCCCCTCCTGGGACCAGTCCCATCCCTGGCCGCGCTGAGGAGCTGCAGTTTCCCAGTTCCCAGTCGCCCTTTCCCCGAGAACTAGCTCGAAACCAGCTCCGGGGGAGCTGCCAAGCCTTGGCAGGAGCACAAAGGCAAACTGCTCTGTGGCACCTCCGTCTCCACGGGGAGCACTCCCTTTCCAAGGCTCTCTCAAATTCCTCTTCGTGGAAAGCCCCCAGAGAGGCAGAGCGGCCCTGCCACTGCCTCCCGGAGCTGCCACTGCCTCCCGGAGCCGGGCAGCCAAGTGGCCAGGGGCAGGCACGGCGCCCGGGCCCTGTCCCTACCTGGATGGCAGCACGCCGTGCCAGGCGCGCCTTCTCCTCTCGGATCTTCCTGCGGTCCTCGTCCCTCCGCTCCTGCAAGCCCAGGATGTTCCCCTCCTCCGTCCGCCGCTGCCTTTCCTGCCAGGAAAAAAGGTCAAGGCTGAGCGAGAGCTCCCCGCGCCCACCGCCCGCGGCAGATAAGTGGGGAACGAGGCACCCCAAGCGCCCCCCACCCCGGCTTGCTGCACCCCCGGCCATCCCCTCCCGCAGGTAAAGAGCCGTCGGGAAAGCTCTGCTGATTTTCTCGGGGCACTAAATGCAACCATCAGTCATCCGGGGCTGAAACCACCAAGGAGACGAGGCTTAAAAATAGAAGCTCACATGCCAAGAGCCGCGGCGCTCGCTGTTGTTTGGATAAATAATTAAACGCAAAGCACCACAAATAGCTGCGGATGCCACGGCGCTCTCCAAGGAGCCGACCATCGCGGCTCTGCAGCGAGCCGAGGGAGGGTTTTCCCTCCTCTGACCACGAGGGCGTCTGGGATGGGGAGAATTCAGCAGGATTTGTGCCGCTGCCGCCAACGGCCTGCAGCCAGAGGGGAGGGAAGGGACAGGCTGCAGGGCTCCCAGATCCCTCTGGCACCCCAGCAGCACTGCCCACTGCACTGGGGGATGGGGCCAGGACCCTCCCCACCCCGCTGCGAAGGGCAGAGCCCCCAGCTCCGACAGCTCGGGTCCCGGCTGGCAGGTCTGCGGGCTCTGGGAACGCATGGTGCCCATCAGCAGGACGGGGGCACCCCGGCGGGGTTTGTGCCACAGCCCCGGGGACAAACCTCCCGCCTGGAAGCCAGCAGGCGCCCCAGAGCCGCTGCTCCTGCCTTGTGCCGCTGCGAGTGGCGTCGGTACCAGCGCTGGATGGTCACGGCGGCGAGGTTCACCTGCTGGATGAACCTGCAAAAAGGGAGGCAGCGTCAGCCCCGCGGCCCCCCGACTCCCCCCGGCACCACCACACAGCCGCAGCACGGCCACGACGGCACCCCCAGCCTCGCTCCCTGGCTCGGCAAGGCCATTTCGGGGGAGGACTCGTTCCTCTGACCACAACTCGGGAGCGCAGAGCTGAGTCGGGGGCAGGGAAAGCCAAACACAACCCCTCAGCGGCTGCCTCGGCCCTTTCTGAACCCGGAGCCCCACGGGACACGGCCCGGCCCGCGCTCAGCCCCACGCCCTGCTCCTGCCCCTTTCCCTCAGCCTCCCGTGCCGCCTCACCTCTCTGCCTCCTCCTCGGTCACCTCCTTCCTGCGGGGCAGGCCGCCGTTGTTGTTGCGGGCCGTGATGTTGTTGCTGGAGAAATTCTTCTGAGACTTCACCAAGCTGCTGCTGCTTTCGCCGTCCTCGTTCGCGGTGGCTTTGACGACGTTGCTAGGGCAGAAAATAAAGCCCTGGGGCTCCAGCCTGCCCTGCCCCACGCCTGCACGGCACGCAGGGGGGGCCCAGCACCGACCTGGGGGCAGCGCAGCCCCCGGGCCGCGTCCTCCCCGGCACTTACTTGAGGGAGCTGGGCGCCTGGTTGGAGCTTTTGGGCGCGGGGCCCTTGTCGGCGGTGTAGTTGTTGTGCACCATGGTGGTGACGCAGTTCCCCATCGCGCCCTTGTTGCTCCTTTTTTTTTTTGCAGAGGGGAGACAACCCGTCAGGGCTTGCCGGATCCACGGGGACAGCACGTGCCCTGCACTCCCCCTCTGCGTGGTGGCCGCCCCTTGGCCGTGGTGCCTCGGGCACCCCTCAGGGCAAGGAGCAGGGGAGGCCTGGAAGGCACCCCCAGACCCGAGCTGGCTCCTTGGGGCCGGCGCCAGACAGACAGACCGGCAGACAGACAGACAGACACAGCCCGAGCAGACCCAACAGCCCGCTGGTCGCGCTCAAACTCCTGGCCCTGAGGTTGTCACCCCTTAGCGCTCCCTTTCCTGGCCTCTCCCAGACCCGAACCAGCCTCCCCCGAACGCCCAGCCGCGCCGGCACGCTGCCATCGGCCCAGCCCCAGCCCCACCTCTCGTGCCCGGGTATTTTCAGTTGGTTTCCTCCCAGCACCAGCCCTGCGGGCTCCCGGGGGGTGGGGGGGGCTGCCCCCTTACCTGTTGTTGGCGGTGAAGTTGGCCGCCAGCAGCACGGCCGCTTCCTTCTTCCTCATGCCCGCCGGCGGCTCGGCGGCGCAGGAGCCCGATGGGCCCGGGAACGCTCGCGGCTGATCGTCCTGCGTGGGGCCAAATACCAGGGTCAGACGGCACCGACCCAGCCTCCCCCACGCCCCGTCCCTCCTGCGGAGCCGATTTCTGCCCCGCACCACAGAGGTTTCTGCCCCGCAGCCCTGCAGGGCTTTGCCCGCACCGCTGCCTGCCTCCGTCGGAAGCCAGGAGCGTGGAGCCGGTGGCCAAAACCCCTGGGCTAGGGGCAGCAACACACGGCCACGGCAGGCCAGGGGACGTTCACGCCACGCCAGCTTGGCTGCAGGCTGAGGATGAGCGGCACGACCGCGCCCTGGCTCGAGGAGAAACCCCCCGCCCAGCCACCAAACTCCCGGCTCCTCGCACGAGGAGCCGGCTCCCCTGCGTCCCCGCCGAGCCCTGCCCTCACCAGGACGTTCCACGTGGTTTTCTGCTCCGGCGAGGCCGTGCTCAGGGTCGCCGCTTTCTTTCTCCCACCAGAACTGCTCTCGAAGAAGGCCAGGAAGTCTCCCGTCTGCTCCGAGCTGCAGCCCAGGGAAGGCAGAGAGAAGGATGCGCGCGCTGGGGTTAACGCCGAGCTGACAAACGGCGACGAGGCAGCAGGAGCGGGGTTCCCGTCCCGCTCGGGGTGCAGCGCCCCAGCAGGCGGCTCTGATCTCGGCAGAGCAGCGGCAGCAGCGCGGCAGGGGCCTGACGAAGCCGCGGCATGCCCGGTGCCTCTTGTCCGGCCCCAGGGGAGAAAAGGGGCAGAGAATCGTTACACGGTCAGGAATCTAGGAAGGGTTTGTTACAGAGAGCCTTGCGCTTCTGTAGGACGCGTGCGAACAGAGCGCTGTAAGGGCAGCAAGAACTGAAGGTCAGAGCTCAAAGGCAGCCTCCAGGAGATCCCTGGAGACGGAAGGAGAAGTTTTGTCTCCTAACACAGCCTGGCGGGCCCGCGAGGGGCTGTTCTAAGCGGAGGGTCCTGTCCTCATTTCCCCAAACGCCACCCACGTGCCCTCCCCTGCAAAAAAAACGCGCCGTGCCTTTCCGAAGCCCAGCCGTAGCCCCGTGTGTCGGACAGAACTTCCTAATGCCCAGCTCCGGCAGGCCCCGCTGTCCCCGTGGGGCAGGGGAGGGCGCGCGGAGCGGGGGGTTCCTCGCGGTCCCATCCCGGCGCGGTGCCGGGGGAGCCGTACCTGCGCCCGCTGCTCGCCCGCTGGGCGACCTGGGTGGTGCTGTTGGACCTCCGGAGGTTGTTGATGGCCCGGGAGCCCGCATCCTCCTGCGGGGGAGAAAGCTCAGCTCAGCTCAGCGGAGGTTTCGCAAGGGCAGGGCTGGGATGCCCGGAGCAGGGAACGAGCGCGAGGGAAGCTGCCGAGGCAGCGGGGATTACTCAGCATAAAGCACAAAGATCCCGTGCTGCTGGAAAGACCTGGGGCTCCCTGCCAACGCCAGCGCAGTTAAAACCAGCCCCGCTGCGAGACACCGGGACGCCCCAGCGCCTGCCGGCCGTGAGCAGAGGGAGCTCCACGAGGCACGGCGCTGGGAGCACCCGGCAGGAGCCCCCGGGACCCCAAAACTTCCCAGAGGGAAAGCACCGAAGGGAGATGAAGGGCGGGGGAGGCCCAACGCTGCCTGCCCTCGCTGCCTGCCCTCAGGCACATGGAAGAGCCGAGAAGGGACCCAGCGAGCAGGAGCTCGCAGGGGATGAGGTTTGGGAGCACGGCGCCGCAGCGCCCAGATCCCGCAGCGGCTCTGCTCATCCCGAAGAGAGCAGGGGGCAAGGCAGGGGGGGTACGCGAAGCCCCCTGGGACCCCCACCCAGCCCCGGCAGCCCCTCGGGGGCTCAGACACCGGGCAGGAGGGCGCAGGAGCACCCCAGGGCTCCCCCCGCAGCACCCACCAGGGCGTTCCTCTTCGGCTTGCCATCGGCGACGACGGAGAGGGAGCGACCGACGTGCTTGGCGGGGGAGGCGCTGCTCGGGCGCCGCACCACGGGCACGGGCAGCCCCGTCAGGCTCAGGTCCACGGCCACGCCGCCGCAGCCGGCGCCACGGCACGAGGAGCTGCTCCGGGCGCTCCTCATCCTGCGCGGGGAGAGGGCAGATGGGTGCCAAGGAGGTAGATCGCAGCACGATCCCAACGCGAGCCCAAAGGGGACCCAAGGGAGACCCAAAGGGGACCCAATGTGGACCCAACAAGGACCCAATGTGGATTGCAGCGCAAACCCAACGTGGACCCAAAGGGGACCCAAGGGAGACCCAAAATGGACCCACAGGAGACCCAACGCAAACCTAAAGGGGACCCAAGGGATACCCAACACAGACCCAAAGAGAACCCAATGTGAAGCCAACGTAAACCCAAAGGGGACCCAAACGCAGACCCAAAGGGGATCCAAGGGGGACCCAAAACAGACCCAATGTGATCCCAAAGTGGCCCCAGCTCAAACCCAACACAGACCCGATGTGGATCGCGGTGCGAACCCAGCGCAGACCCAAAAGGGGACCCATCGTGAACCCACCATAGACCCAAAGGGGATCCAGAAGGGACCCAACGCGGACCCTAAAGGGGTCCCAAGGGAGACCCAGTGTGGACCCAAAGGGGTCCCATTGCGAACCCAACTCAAACCCAGCACGGACCCAAAAAGGACCCTAGGGAGACCCAGTACAGACCCAACGTGATCCCAAAGGGGCCCCAAAGGGGCCCCAACTCAAACCCAACACAGACCCTAGGTGGATCGCGGTGTGAACCCAGTGCATCCCCAGAGGAGACCCAGAGGGGACCCAGTGTGGACCCAAAGAGGACACAACACGAACCTGCCATGGACCCAAAAGGGTCCCAGAGGGACCCAATGCGGACCTTAATGGGGTCCCAAAGGAGACCCAGTGCGGACCCAAAGGGGTCCCAAGGGAAACCCAGCATGGACCCAAAAGGGACCCAGAGGGGACCCAACGCGGACCCTAAAGGGGTCCCAAGGGAAACCCAGCGCGGACCCTGCGGGATCCCATCGCGAACCCGACTCGAACCCAGCACGGACCCAATAAGGACCCAAAAAGAACCCAAAGGAGACCCAGCGCGGACCCAAAAAGGACCCAGAGGGGTCCCCCCTCGGCCCCCCCGCAGGCCGCGTCCCTCGGGGCCGCCCCCCCCCGCCCCGTGCCCGCGGCCGAGCCCCCCCCGGCCCCCCCACCGCGGGGCCGCCCCTCACCCGGCCGGGCCTCCGCCGCCGCAGCCCCGCACCGCCCCGGGGCCCCGCCCCCCCGCCGCCATTGGTGGGTGCCAGGCGGGCGGCGGCCGCCCCATTGGCTGAGGAGGCTGCCGGTCAGGGGAGGGGAGGGGCGGGGAGCGGGGTTGGTGGATTCTAAAAGGGGGCGGGGCGATAGAAAGGAGGCGTGGTCTGGTGGTCAGGGGGCGTGGCCACATGGCCAGGTGGGCGGAGCCTGGGTCCGGAGAACCGCGGGTTCGAGTCCCCGCGCCGCCCGGTGCCCGCCGCTGCCCGGGGGTTACCGGCGGCCGCTTGACCCCAGAGCGGCCGGGCGGAGAACCCCAAGGCAGCCCCGTGGCCCGCAGCCCCTCGCGGAGCTCAGCCCGGTGCCCCAGCCCCACCCTCCCACCGGCCCCAGGCCAACGGGGAGCCACAGTTGCCCGCAGCCCGGCTCCCGGCCCTACGGTGCCCGGACGTCGCTCGCCCCGCGGGGCACAAAAAGGGACAGGAGGGACGCGACCAAATCATTGAGCTCTGGCACCAGCCCCTGGCACAACCCCCATCTCCCCTCGGCCGCCCGCAGGTCCCTGCCGAAGCCCCGTTTCGCTCGCCCCTGCAGGGCTGCTCCTTTATTTCCCCCCCCGGTACCAGGGGGGGAGCCAAGGCACGCGCCCCCCCCCAGCAGCCCCCGACAGCGTGGAGGGGCTGCGGGGCTGCCCAGGGCCGGGCGTCACAGCAGCTACACGTTGAGGAAGGAGAAGGCAGAAGGCTCCCGGCCGCCCTCGGCCTCGCTCTGACCGGGACCAGCCCCGTCCTCGGGCTGGGGCAGCGTCCGCGGCTCCGCGGGGGGAGAGAGTGGGGCGAGCACCGTGCCCGGCCGCGCCACCAGCTCCATGCCGGCAAAGAGGGACAGGCTGCGGGGGGGAGCAGCCGCGGCGGACATGTCCCCATGCAGTCTGCTTGCTGCCTCCTGCTCGCGCGGGCTGGCTGCTGCCGTGGGGCCGGGCTGCCCCCGGGGCTCCCTTTCCAGCCGGGGCTCTCCCCCGGAGGCCGGAGCAGCAGCGGGGAGCGGGGCGGCGCTCAGGGGCTGGAGGATGCCCTCGCTGGGCAGGGGGGGGACGTCCGTCAGCAGGTCTGCAGCGCACGGGGACGAGGCTTCGGCGAGGACGGAGGACGCGTGAGAGCTCTTTGGGGACGAGCGGCCTCTGCACAGAGCCTCGAACTGCCGCAGGAGCTGGGAGGAAGAGGCGGGACAGGGCGCTGAGCTCCTGGGGCAGCGGCACAGAGCGGGCAAACAATTCCTGCCCGCCTGCGACACCCAGAACCGCTCCCAAGGGGCTGGCAGCGAGGGGGGCTGCTAGGGACGGGCAGACCAGTCCCTGGGAGCGCCGCGCGCCGGGAAGGGGCCACGGGGGAGTCCCGGCGGTCACCTTGGTGGCTCGGTTGGCCACAGGGCCCGGGCTGCCTTGGCTGAGCTGCTGCAGGTGCTGCTGCGTCACGGCGAAGATCTGGTCCAGGGCCAGCAGGTCGGAGCACATGAGGGACGAGATGGCGCACATGGACCGCTGCGGGGGGGAGGGAGTTGAGCCGGGCGGGCACTGAACCCCCCCCCTGGGGGGGGAGCGAGCTCCTTCCCCTGCTCCTGCGGCCCCTTGGGGCTGGCGCAAGCAGCGCAGGCACACTCACCATGCGGACGCTGTCACTGGGGTCGTGCAGGGCCCGGCTGAGCAGCTCCAGCACCACCTCGCAGTTCAGGAGCCCGCACCTGGCACAGGGGCAGGGGTCACCCCCTGGGAACCCCCTGGGAGCCCCCCCGGCCGAGGGAGCGGGGCTCACGCAGCCCCCACAAGCCCCCGGCCCACCACGTCCCCCTGTGCTCGTGGGGAGCACCCGTTTGGGGCACTTACTCCTTGAGGAAGTGCTGCGCCTCCTCCCTGCTCAGGAAGACCCGGGCGCCCTGGGTCAGCGCCGCCACCAGGCTCACCTCCCGCAGGCAGTCGCCCAGGCTGTCAGCGTCCGCCCTGCACGGGGAGAACGGGATCGCGGCTTGGTGGGGACAGACGCCGAAGGGAACACAGCCCGGCAGAGCCGCGGTACGGGAAAAGAGGGCGCCGCGCAGAGGACGGAGCCACCCCGGAAGGATACGGGGGAAGGGGAGCCCCCCCTCCCTCCCCCCAGGCCCCCGTTCTCACCTCTCGGCCACGTTTGCCAGGTCCCTGCTGGCCCCGGAGTGGCTGTCGCTGCCCGACTTGCTGTAGGAGTCGGAGGCTCGGCTCAGGTCACCGTTGTCCTGCGAGGAGTCCTGCGAGCTGTGCCCGCTGTCCGCCTCCTCCCAGCCGCCCCCGGCCAGCCCCGGCTGGTGGCTCACTGCGGGGACGGCAACGGCAAACCGGGGAGTGACAGCTTGGCCCCTGAGGTGGGGGGGGGGAGCCCAAACTGCCCCGGAACGCGGCAGGAAACCCTGCCGGACCCCCCCGGCAGCCAGCAGCCGCCCTAGCTGAGGTGGAGAGGGACTCACCTCGGGCGCTGCGAGCTGCGGGGGCTGCTGGAGGCCTGGTGGAGCTGGCCGAGCTCCTGGAGGGAGAGGGAGCGGTCACGGGCTGGTAGGCGTCTTCGTGGAGCTCCCTGCAGGGAGGCCGGGGCGCCTCCGGGGACGGGAGCACGGCGTTGGCCACCGCTTCGGCCGCTCGCTGGATGGTGCTGAGCAGGGCTTCACCTGCTGAGGCTGGGGAAGAGCCTTGGGAAGCCGAGAGCCTGCACCGAAGGCTGGGGCTTCGCAGAGGCAGGCAGGGCAGCGCCCGCACGGGGGGGAGAGCAGAGCCCGGCGAGCAGCCAGCACTTACCGGAGCCGCTCCTCTCACTGCTGAAGCCGAATCCTTGCAAGGAGCCGCAGGGGCTGGGCTTGGAACCCATACCTGGGGGGGTACAGGGCACGTTCAGAGAGAGCACAGGCACGTCAGGGTCCCCCCAGTTGCTTCTCCTCCCCCCAGGAGGCACAGGGGAGTGTCTGGGGCAGCCTGGAGGAGCTGGGACCCAGGGCAGGGCACTCAGAGGGCGCTCAGGGCAGCCTGTCCCTGCTCCCCCCGGGCACGTTTCTCCATCAGCCTGCTCCAGAGCTGGGGACATTCTGCCCCTGCTGCAGCAGCGGGCAGCCCCTGGCCTCACCCCCCGCAGCCCCCCGCCGGCGGGACCCTCAGCTCCCAGCACGGGGGCCGTGGGGGGCGGCCGAGCCCTGCGCTTACCCGCGGGAGGCAGGGGACGGGCAGGCAGCGCGGCGGGCGTCGGGAGCGCAGCATCCGAGAAGAGAACGCTGGCCAGATCCTGCCGGGAGAGACGGGGGAAGGGGTGGAGGGGGCTGGGGAGCACCGGAGCTGCCCCAAGGCCCCGAGCGGTGCCCCAGGCGCAGCAGGGATGGGGCCGGCACTCACCTGTGCAGCCGCCCGGACCTTCTGGTTCAAGCTGTTGCCGTGGAGGGGGTCCGGGGGCCCAGCGAACGCTGCGAGGCACGGGGTGAGATTTCGGGGAGACGTTCAGCTCCCAGGATGGGGCAGAAGCTCAGATTCGGGCAGAGCTCGGCCTCCGGAGCAGCCACGGTGCTGGGCTCTCCGCAGGGCCGGGCTGAGCCTGCCAGCACCCCGCAGAGCCGCTCGCTGCCCTCCCGTCCCCGCCACCCCGCTCCTCGCCCCGTTACCTGCAGCCTCCCGGATGAAGGCGGCGTTCCTCTTCAGCTGCAGGAGGAACTGGGGGGAGCCCTGGGCGCATGTGTGCAGCAGGATCTTCAGCACCTGCCCGCGGGGGGCTGGGGGTCAGGCGGCCGCACCGCAGCCCTCCCGTGGGGCTGGGGCTGCCCCACGGAGCCCTGTGCAGCCCCACAGAGCCCCGAAGAGCCCCGTGCAGTCCCGCACAGCCCTGCAGAGCCTCGCACAGCCCCACGCAGCCCCACAGAGCCCCGTGCAGCCCCGCAGAGCCCAGCACAACCACACACAGCCCCATACAGCCCCACAGAGCCCCGTGCAGCCCTGCAGAGCCTCGCACAGCCCCATGCAGCCCCATGCAGCCCCGCAGAGCCCCGTGCAGCCCCACACGGCCCCACGCAGCCCCATACCTTCAGCTTGACGTGGCAGGAGTTGCTCTGCAGCCGCTTCAGCAGGTACTCCAGCAGGCACTGGCTGCTGCCGGGCGACTCGCGGGAGATCTCTGGGCCGCGCGTTAGGGATCGTGCTCCACTCTGCTCCGCCGGCCCCGGCCCCGAGCCCCCCGCTGACCCCCGAGCCCCCCCCCGGCCCCGAGCCCCCCCCCCGGCTCCCCCCAGTTCCCCCCGGATACTGGCGATCTCCTCCAGCACGTACCCGGGGCAGGGCCCGTCCTCGTCCGCCGTGCCCCGCAGCAGCACCGGGAGCTGGGGGGGGAGGGAAGGGGGGGGGGTGTCAGGGCCCGGCTCCGGGAGGCGGCACCGGGACCCCCCCCCCCGCTGACGTCACGGCCCTCTCGCCGTGACGTCACGGACGGCGGGGTGACGTCACGCCCCGTCGCGGACCCCCTCCCCCCGCCCGGCCCGGCCCGGCCCCGTACCCGGCTCAGGAAGCACAGCCGGTCCCGCAGCGGCGCCGCCATGACAGCCCCGGTGCAGGCCCTGCCCGGCCCCGGCGCGGCCTCGGGGCTCCGCCCCCCGGAAGGAGCCGCTCGCCAATGAGAGCGCGAGGCGCCGCGGCTCAGCCAGTCAGCAGCGAGAGGAGGCGGGGCTCCGGGCGGAAGCTGCCCCCGAGGCTGACGCCGGCATCAGCGGGGCAGGGAGGCCGGAAGTAAACAACAGAACTCTCCACCAATCAGAGCCACCCGCGACGGCTGACCAATCCGAGCACGCCTCGGGAACCACCAATCAGCGTTCCACTACCCGCAGCTCTCCACCTATCACGACACCGAGGAGGCGGGCTCCCTCCTTCCCCCAACGCGAGGGCGCGGCGGCGTGACGGACAGCTCGGGCGCCCAATGAGCGCCGCGCCAACATGGCGGCGCACAGCCCGTGACGGGACGACGGCGGCGGCGATGTCGGGCCGCGGCGTGTGGCTGCGGGCGAGGGCGCGGCTGCGGCGCTTCCCGGCGCTGCTGGGGGGCTGCGGGGAGCAGGTGAGGGCCGGGAGGGGCCCCACAGCCCCCCCGGTACCTCCCGGGCACCCCCCGGTACCTCCCCGGTATCCCCCAGTGCCCCCTCGGCATCCCCCCGGTACCCCCCGGCGCTTCCCCGATACCCCAAAGCCCCCCCCCCCCGGTACCCCCCGATACCCCCCGTACCCCCCGGTGTCCCCTAGTGTCCCCCCGACACCCCCCCGGTACCCTCCGGTACCCCCCCGGCACTCCCCGGTACCCCCCCGGTACCCCACAGCCCCCCCCGGTACTCCCCCAGTGTCCCCCCGGTACACCCCCGGTACCCCACAGCCCCCCCCCGGTGTCCCCCCCGTACCCTCCGGTACCCTCCCCGTACCCTACAGCCCCCCCTGGCACCCCCCCCGCTATCCCCCGGCACCCCCACAGTATCCCCCAGTACCCCCCGGTGCCCCCCCCGCCTTTTAACCCCCGTTCTCCTCCGCCCCGTTCCCCGCAGGCCGCCGCCTACGGGCGCTGCGTGGCCGCGGCGGCGGCGGGCGGCGGGGAGGTGCGGCGGGACGGCTGCCTGCGGGAGTTCCGGGCGCTGCGGGACTGCTTCGCCCGCGCGGTACGTCTTGGGGGGGGGGGGGGGGGTAACGGGGCTGATAACGGGGCTGATAACTGGGGGGGACCGGTTGGTGCAGCGCACGGTGACCGGCGGTGTCTCGGTTCTCTCTGCAGGCGGCGGCAAGAATGTAACGGCGGCGACAGTCACGACATGACGATAGTCACGACATCGACAACGACAAGGCGGGGGGAAGGAGCCCCGGGGGCCGGGGCCGGCCATTCCGGCCGGCCCCGGCCCCCGGGCTCCTTCCCCCCGCCCAAGGCACACCGATTAATTTAAAAAAATAAAGATTCGGGTAAAAATGCTTCAGCTTCTTTTATTGATGTGCAGCACAGCTCGGCCCCCCCCCCCCCCCCGCTAAGAGCAGTCCCCGGCGGGGTTGGGTTGGGTTCTTCTCCTGCCGGCGCTGAGGAACGTCGGGAGCTTCTTTGGTCCTTCGCGGTCACCCCGAAAACATCAACGAGTCCCTGAAAACGCCAGCGAGTCTCCAAAAATGCCAACGAGTCCTTGAAAACGCCAGCGAGTCCTCAAAAACGCCAGCAAGTCTCCGAAAACGCCAATGAGTCCCCAAAAACGTCAACAAGTCCCCAAAAACATCAATGAGTCCCCGAAAACGCCGAGTCCCCAAAAACGTCAACAAGTCCTCAAAAACGCCAACGAGTCCTTGAAAACGCCAGCAAGTCCTTGAAAACGCCAGCAAGTCCTCAAAAACACCAAGTCCCCAAAAATGCCACCGAGTCCCCGAAAACACCGAGTCCTTGGAAACGCCAATGAGTCCCCAAAAATGCCAACGAGTCCCCAGAAATGCCAACGAGTCCCCAAAAACGCCAACGAGTCCCCGTCAGCGCTGCGGGTAGGGCAGGAGCCTGTCCTCTCCCTGCTGTGGGGTGCCCGGGATGGTGCCGGCGCTCAGCGGGGCGCAAGGAGTTCCCCCTCAAAAAAAAGTGCAAAAAAGTTCCCCTTTTTGCTGTAAAAAAGGCTCCTCGGTGCTGCAGGAGGGGACGAAGCACAAACCCGTCCCCCACGCTTGCGGGGTCGTGCTCGGGATGGTGCTCGGGAGGCTGCTGCCTGCCCCGGCCCCGCCAAAATCCGGGCACGGGGTGCCCGCGGCTCAGGGCTCCCCGCCGCGGGGTTCGCGCTTTCGGGCAGCGCGATGGGGAAGCTCGCTGGCACCGTGAGGTCCCGGGGGTTAAGGCTACGACTGTCCCGACCGAGACACACGCGCGCGCGGGGTGGGGGGGTCCCGGTGGAGAAGCGGGGCTCAATCCGCAGCCGTCGCCCCGCGGCTCTGCCGTTTTAAGCAGGGGCTGAGGAGGATTCCCTTCGAGCAACGGGCACGCGGGGCAGAGCCGGCCCCGCTCCCAGAGCCGCCGCGACGGTTCCACGGGGCTGAGAACCCGGCCCCGGCTCCGCCAGGGCCCGCCGGGCACGAACCGAGCGAGGCTCCGCTTACCGAAGACGCGTTGAGCTACGGATATAAAAACCGCCACAGTGATGAGGTCTGTAGGCTCCGGGCTGGGAAGTTTCAGCCGTTCTAGCGAGAGCTTTGGGATTTTATTTCTTACATTCGCAAGTCAGGCTGTAAAAATAAACAACGATGGGATGAATCACCGCCTGGGAGCCCGGGACAAGCCGGGGCTCTGAGAGCAGCTCTTCCTTTCCTTGCTCGTAAAACACGGGGGGCAGAGAACTGACACGTAGGGGTGCAAAACACGGCACAGAACGAGGCTGGGAAGAACACACGAAACAAACGGCTCCATCGAGTCAGAGAAGAGGTAGGTTTGCTTGAGCCGAGCCCCCCAGTCTGCCCTTTTTTTTTTTTTTTTTGCTCCTAAATTAGTCAATTCTTGCAGAAAAATCAAGTTGGGGGGGGGGGCAGTCTGCAGTCCCCGGGCTGAGCTTTGTAATGCACTTTGGCCGGGAGAAACGAAGCTTGAAAAGAGATGAGAGTGCG
Organism: Anser anser; assembly: GCF_964211835.1. Taxonomy (NCBI): domain Eukaryota; kingdom Metazoa; phylum Chordata; class Aves; order Anseriformes; family Anatidae; genus Anser; species Anser anser. Next base: position 14,380,544 of record NC_139740.1, on the reverse strand, counting down.
AGCATCCAGAGGGTGGAGGGCGCCAAGCTCGCCGTTATTGCTAGCGCGTGGCCGACCGGCTGAATCCCTGGGAGTAGAGGCAGCACAACAGCAGCCGTTGTGCCCGTTTAAGGCAGCGTTTCTACTGAACTGGGTTCCCAAACCACAGCCATCTCCTAAACACGCAGGGCTGGCAGCTCCCGTTTCAGGAGGGACACCGAACACTCGGCTAAGCCCGTCCTCGAGGCAGCCTGGCCTGGTGCTGCTCCCGAAGGAAACCTCCCCGAGGCAGAAATCTCCCCCCCCGGCTGCCCCAGAGCGGGGTGGGGGCCGGGTGGGGGGACCCCAGCACACCAGGGAATCCTCTCCGGGCAGGGGAACCTCGCGGACAAGCCCCTCGGTTCTGAAAGGGGGAGCTGCGAGCCGGGGGGAGAAGGCGATTTGATAGGAAGGAGATGCGAGAACGATTTGAGAGGAAGGAGATGCGAAAAGGGCCCTCGAGAGCCGCCCGGGCAGGGAGCCCGGCTCGGTGGCAGCCCCCGAGAGGCAGCGGGCAGCCTTTGGGCGCTCTCCTCCCTCGGCCGCCACCCCCGCAGCCGCCCGGGGCAGAGCGCTGGCACCCCCGCAGAGCCCGCGGCTCCCCGCAGAGCACCGGCGGCTCCGAGGGTCCCGCAACGTGCCGCGGGCTCAGAGGCACCGCTGCCCGCCTCGAGCCTTCCCCGCAGAGCCCCGCCGCCCCCCCCCGCGCCGCTCACACGCTGCCGCCCGCCTCGGCCAGCTGCCTGAGCCGCCGGCTGCGCACCACTTGCTGCGCCCCCTCCGCCACCTGGCTCAGGCGCGTCTCCAGCGCGCTGCGGAGGTCGTTCACTTTCACGTCGGGGAGGGGGTTCAGGCCGATGAAGACCCCCGCCCCCTGCGCCGCCGCCGCCTCCTCCTCTTCCTCCTCCTCCTCCTCTTCCTCCTCGGGGGGCAGCAGGTCCCGTCTCCGGCGGCGCAGGTCGAGGTCCGCCTGCAGCTTGAGGTCCCGGTTGGGTTTGAGGTCGTGGTCCTGCCGGCGGTCGCCGTGGGTGGCCGCTCCTCTCTCGGGCTTCTCGGCGGCGTTCTCAGGGCTCAGTTTCTTCTCAGCTTCGTTCACGAGCCTCCCTTCCACCTGCCTCTGCTTGCTCCGGAGGCTTCCCTGAGGGTCCTGGGCCGCGTCCGCCGCGTTCTCCCCAGGATCTTCTTCCTTCCCCTGCCCTTTGCTAGCCACGTGCCCCTGCGAGGCCTGCTGCTGCCTGCCGGCCCCCTCGGCCCCCTCGCTGTCTGCGGCTCTCTGCTGCTCCCGTCGGCGCTGCTCACTCCCTGCCACGTTCAATTTGCTCGAGGAGTCCGGCGCAACTGCCAGGTCTTTGGGCTCCACCTGACTCAGAGCTTTGGCTTTCAGGTCTGCTCCCGAGTCTCTTTCCAGGCCCTTTCCTGCTACTCTCTGAACTTTGGCAGCCCCCAGCTGTTCTCTTTGGACGGGAGCTGTGGCCGCTTCCACAGCTTTCAGGGAATTCTTCTCGTGGACGTCTCTTCCAGCTTTGGCTTCGTGACCTCCTCCTAAATCCTCCGCCAAGGGCTTCTTTTCGAGGTGGTTTCTGGCTGCCGGCGCATCTTGGGCATCCCTGCGGTGGGGATCCCGGTTCTCCGCGGCGTTTTTAACAGCTCTGCCGTTCTCCTGTTGCAGCACCTTCCGCTCCTTGGGAGGAACCCCAGGCACCTCGCGCCTGTGCCCAGCCTCTTCCAGCTTTCCTGCCGTGCCCCTGCGCTGCTCGGCTGACTCCGCAGGCTGCCTGCCCAGCCCCGGCACGGGGGGCTCCGGGGGCTCCTTACCCGGTGCCTTCGCTGCAGCTTCTTGTTTAGCTCCCGGGATCTCTTCCTCCTTGCTCTTGGAGAGAGGCGCGGCGGGCTCCTGTTGCGTTTCTGCTGCGGAAGAAAAACCGACAATGAAACCTTTTCCTTACAACAAGCGATGGGTTCCCTTCTCCTGCCACCACATTCTGCGCAAGGGGACGGGGGAAGAGGCCACCAACAGCAGCCAGGGGAGAAAACGAGGAGGGACGTGGAGAGGAGCGTTATTAACCCCACACGGCAGCGCAGGGGCTCCCCGCCTCGGAGCCCGGGGTCAGCCACAGGCAGGAAGGGTTTTGCAGAGCGGATTCTGCTGCGTGCCAAAGGGCCTCGGGTCTCTCCCAGCCCGATTTTAGAGCTGCTCTGAGCAGCGACCACTGCTCGTGCCCCTCCGTGTCCTCCTTACCTTGCTTTGGCTTCTCCTCTCCTCCCTCCTCCTGCCTTTGCTGGTGGATCTCCTTGTGCTGCTCTTCAATTACAGCCAGCAGCTTTGCCTGCTGGTCAAGTAGCTGCTTCTGCTGCACTTGCTGTTCTTTGATCACCTGCAGCAGCACAGCGTGATCGAGCAGTTTCGCCTGCCCAGCATCTAGGGGAAAAAAAAAAAAGGATAAAAAAAAAAAATCCATGACCCCAAATCCTCGCTAATCATCTCTGAGCGCTCGAGGGGCTGCGGTGGCTTTCCTCAGCAGGAAAGTCCTGCCCTGCAAACGCTGCCAGTTCTGCAGGGGAGTTCTCCCAGCTGCCATCGCTGTGACTGCTCGGGGAGCAGGGGCACGGAGGAGTGGGCTCGGGGGGTGTCTGCGCATGAAAAGACGAGTCTGCTTGGCCTGAGCTGCGAGGGGAGCAGGCTGGCAGCAGTCAAGGGCGCCTCCGGGACCCCCGCACTGCAGCGCCGCAGCTCTCCATCAGGCTTCTCGAGCACGTCATCGCTTTGAACGCGCTGCAGAGGCTTCGTCCCAGCAGAGCTGAGCCAGGATGGGGCACAGAAAGCAAACGGAGGCAATCGAGGGGCTGACCGAGGGCGCGGCGAGCGCTGCCTGCACCTCCCGCTGCAGCACCACGACCCCACGCGCCAGGTATCACGGAAATTCCTGCCCGTCGCAGGCGGGGGAGGCCCCGCAGGGCGGGTTGCACAGAGCAGACGGGGCCGTTTCAGGCCGAGCAGAAGTGACTCAGGCTGATTCACTTGCTGCAAGCCCCGCGTCACGCACAAAGTATGAGCCCCGGGTCTGCACGGAAACGTTGCTGCCTTCTCTCCTCCTGGACAGAAGAGTCGGACGTAGCCCAGCTGAGGGAAGGGGCCGCTGTCACTCGCCTCCCACACCAACAGCTCGAGGCGTCTCGAGACCATCGTGCCCCAAAGGAAATCACGTCCAAACTAAGAGCCCGTAAAATGCCTTTTAAATTAACAAGGGATGCTGCGTGTCAACCCCTTCCCGGCACACGCTGCCTCCCCCGCCCCGCTAATAACCACAGAGAAGTATTTCCAGTCCCCATTGCGGCGCTGTTAGCCAAGGGCCTCTGGAATTCCCCTCTCGCCGCACCGCAGAGAGCTGGGCGAGGAGGGGGAATTGGGGCCTTTCCGAGAGCAATTGACTTCTCAAGATCTGTTTATTTTTCGCACTTTGCTCAGGATAAACAATGAAAACAGAAGTCGCTTCTCTATCTCGTTTTTTCAGGCCCGCGGGTCCCAGCTCAGCATGGGAATGTTTGGGCCGGGCGCGCAGCGAAGGTTTCAGCCAAATCAAAGAATTTCACGGCACAGGTTTCAGCCAAATCAAAGAATTTCTCACCGAGAGCTTCGCAAACATGTGTGAGTGTTTGTGCGCGCGCGTGACACACCTCTTCCAGGCAAACAAAAGGCTGCGCTCACTCCCAGCTCTTCTTTTGATCTCGGGCTGGATTTGAACAGGCGCTCTTCATAAAAAACATCCGCAACGATCACCCAGCGGAAGCACTCGGGCCCACACCGCCCCGGGCAGCTGCAGCCACGGCTCCGAGGAGCAGCCCCAAGGCAGCTGCTCGCAGGGAGCACCCGTGGCAGGGAGCGCCCGTGGCCGGAGCCTTCCCACCCTACGCAACCTCTCGGCCTCCCCGTAGGAAGCTCAGCTCTGAGCGAGGAGCAGAACAAGCCCAAGGCACCTTTTGGTGATGTCCTCGTGGGAGAGCTCCCCGGCACGTCCCCCATGCAGAGACGGGAGCCCCCCCCAGAGACTCAGACCCCCTAATCCTTGAAACGTGCAGCCCTCACAGCCCGTACCTGCTACAAGCTTTTTACGCTCAGCTTTTTCAGCTCCGTTGCAATGCAAAAAGGCAAGAAATGAGTTAAAAACCAGGACGTGGCCACCAAACAAGGAGGGCAGCAGGCACCCCATGAGCACAGCCTGCTGGCTGCAATGCCCGTGGACGTCCCATCAGGTCCGGAGCAGAGCACACCAGGGCATCACACGGAGGCAATCGCACGGCCCAGGGACGGTGCTGTGAGCCACCCTGGCTCCAAACCCCCGCGGCACTGCAAGGTCAGGGTCACGGCAGCGTGCCAGCCAGCCAGGAGCAGCGGCAGCACCCCGAGGACGGGGCAGGCCGGGTTCCCCACTCCCCGGCCGTGCCCAGGTCTCCCCGTGCCAACAGCCCCGGGGCTGCGGGGCGATGCCCACGCACCTCCCCCTGCCGCCGGGCCCCATGTTTTGCAGAACCCAAACGGTTTGAGGCTGGCCGCGCTCCGGTTGAGTCAGCAGCGCTGGCACTCGAGCAGGAAGCCGGGGCTGGCCTCCAGTGGCTCACGTCCCGGAGCCGGCCTCGCCTTGCCAGGGACCTCTCCAGGAGCGTGCCAGCCTCCGCCGGAGGCGTTAGCCCGCTGCAGACAGGCACCGATCGCCGCGCCGCCGCGGTGACGCTGGCCCAAAGCTATGTGCTCCCGAGAGCCAGGATGGGCAGCGCTGGCACGTCCCTCCCGCAGAGGAATCCGGTGCTCGCAGCCCAGGTCCCGGGTCCCGGGGCCAAGCACTCACCCTCCAGCTTGCTCTCCGCGTTCTCGGGTTGCTTCTCCTCCGCGTTCCTGCTCTCCCTCGGCTCCGGCTGCTGGGGCTGGGCCGGGGCCGCTCGGTCCGGGAGGGGCAGCTCCGGCTTCTCACCTGCAGGAGAACAGAACAGGCCCCGGCGCTCAGCAAGGGGGCTCCAGCAGAGGTTCTCTGCAACGACTCCACGCCGTGCCGGCCCTGCCCTGCCCTGCCCGAGCAGCGCCGTTTATGTTCAACCCGACGGCTGCAAAGGGAAGTAATAAAAAATAAATAAATAAATTAACCGTCTTATAGAGCGGTGGCAGCGAGCCAGCGCTAACTACCTCGGCCAATTAAAATGCGAGAGGGGTTCCGAGCAGCTTTTAGACGGGCACTTAGCAATGTGTTACCTGTCAAGATCTCCCGGCTCCGTGTCCCCAGCGAGCTCGGAGACGCACGAGAACAGCACGGCACCTGACATTTAGTAGGCTAGCAAACAACTGTTTGACAGATATCGCAGTAGCTGTCAAAGCCACCAGATTCCTCCCTTTCCCCAGCAGCTGCTGGAGGGGCCGCGCACGCTCGCAGCCTGATCTCGTGCAACGGAAAGGAAACGCTGGGACGCAGGTAAGAGTAACCGCGTCGCCCAGTCACCGGGGCCAGATTACAGGGCGAGAGGAATCCGTTCGGATGAGCCACTGCGGCGGGAGCTTACCGGGCTCGGCTTCCTCCTCTGCAGCCTTCGCGGCCTCCTCCGCTTTCCTGGGAGGCTGCAGCTTTGCTTTCTCCCCAGCCTCAGCTTTCCTGTCACCATCTGGCAGGGCGGCCTGCGCCTTGGCGCCCAGCGCTTGTTTGTCCGGCTGCTGCTCCTTGTAGGGCGGCCTGCCGCCCTGCTGCACCTCCGCCTCCAGGCCGTGCTTCGGATTCTTCGCTGGCTCGTCAGTCCCTGCCCGCGGCCGGTTCTCGGCCATCGCCTCCTTCCCTTGTTTCGGGCCAAGCGCCTCTTCCTGGGGATTCGGGTCGGCGGGCTCCTGCAGCGCGTTGCCTTTGGCTCCCCCGAGCGCGAGCTTGCTCTCGTCGGACTCCTCCCGCTCCCGCCCCGTGTCCACCAGCACCTCGTCGCGCGGCACGGGCGGCTCGTGGCGGTGCGCTTCCCCCACGGGCAGGGCGATCCCTAGGGCAGACGTTGGGCAGGGTTAGGGAGGGGGGGGCTCGGTACCGGCGGGGAGAGAAAATAACAGCCGGCAGGCACCCAGCACGCGCAGCCGTGCCCGGTACCTGCCGCCCTTCTGCCTCCTCACCGAGAGGCTGCGCTCCTAACGAGCCCCGAGAGCACCGAACGCTAAATCGCCTTCGGCCCACGAGGCAGCCAGCTGAGATCGGGACCTTTACCTGACCGAAGCGCTCTAACACACGCCTCCCAACCCCAAAGCTGGCGCCCCTGCCCCGAATTCCTCCTTACCTTGGTCGGGCCGGTCAAGCTGCACCTTCTCCTCCAGCTTCCCTCTCTCCTCATCTCTCTTGGGTACCTCCATGGGCACCTTGATCTGCGGCTGCTCCATCTCTTCCTTCTCGTCCAGCAGCTTCGGTTTATCGCGGTCATCCTCCGCCTCCTCGGCTGCGGGGTTCTGCTCTGTGAACGCACGGTTCGTGGCGCCGGGTTACGCACGGCTGCACCGCCGGGACCGAGGCGAGCCGTGCCCGCCGCGACCCCCTTTCACCGGCACGAGCCTGCAGCTATTTCTCTCCCGGCGTCGGCACCGAGGGGCTGCGGGGGGCTTTGTTCTGCCCCGAGGGGCTGCGGGGGGCTTTGTTCCGCTCGCCGTTTGCTCTCCCAGCAGCCGTTTGCCAAAGCCACGAGCGCGGAGCCGCTGCCGCTGCGAGCCCGTGCCGCCAGATGGTAGCATCCGCCCGGCTGCCCGCCAGCACAGGGAGCCCCCCGGGGTGGGGGGGCCCCCAGCAGGAGCCCCCAGCACCCACCCGCACCGCAGAGCAGCTCCGCGCATTTTTTATTAATTTTATTTGATTTTTTCCCCCCCCCTTTTTTTTTTTTCCCCCAAGAGCGGTCCCGCAGCCCTCCCGACAACGCAAGGAGCAGCAGGGAGGGGAGCTGCGCGACCCCGGGGAAGGCGGCACGCTGCCAGGGGCGCAACGAAGCAGCCCTCAGGACGCGGTCCCGAGGGACGCGGGGCTCCCGTCACCCCTCCCCAGAGGGATGGGGGGCTCCTGGGACACGGGGCCCAGCACCGGAGCGGCCCCGTGGGAGCCCCTGGGGTCCGAGCGGGCCCTGCTGGCCCCCAGACCTGCGCCGCGCGAGCGCGGGGCTCGCTCTCCCCTACAAGGGCAGCAGAGGAGGAAACGTAATTGTTTCCCAGCACTGAAGTTGTACTGCACTTTTTTTTTTTTCCATCATCCAACAAACAGAAAAAAAAAACGCGTCTTCTGTAAGAAAAAATTCCCAACTCTCCCCCCGTTTGCCCTCCTCCCCACCCCCCCCGTGATTTCCTTTGGGGAATTAATTCTATAAACATCTTTCAGTTTTCTCCTCCCCCTCCGCGGGGCTGGTGCGATTTATTACGAGATGAACTCATGGGAAAGAGGAGATTGCCACAACTTCAGCTGCGTGGGCCTTACCCAAGTTGGGAAAAGCAAAAAAAAAAAAAGAAAAAAAAAAAGGAATGAATCGTGGCCCAGAGGGAGCCGCGCCAGGAACACCCCGGGCTCCTTGGCCCCGAGCTCGGCCCCGGGTGCGAAGGGCCGTGTGCCGGCGCTGGCTGGCGCTCAGCGCCTCCCTGCCTCGGCGCTGCCGGTGGGAGGGGGGAAAAAAAAAAAAAAGGCCTCGGGTTTTCTGCAAAACCCCCAGCCTGGTGCTCAGGGGTCTGTCCCTCTCCATCGAGGGACTGCGCGGAGTTCAGCAAGCCAGGGCAGGACGCTTCTCCTTCCAGGAAAAAAAAAAAGCGACCGCGGGAAGCGGTGCCCGCTGCTGGCCGGGGGCCCTGGGAAGCAGGACGCGGGGCCGGGCGCTGCTCCCGCGGATGTTCGCAGCGTGGTGCTGGCCTCGCGGCACGGCGTTACGTACCCAAGAGGAGGGAGGCTGTCCTTACATGGTTCAACGGAGCGGGGAGAGCGGGGGAAATCGCCTCGCGTCTGCCCCCAGCGTGCTGTGGCGCGGAGCCGGAGTCAGGAGCGGAGGCAGCCGTGAAGCAGGAGGGCGGTCAAGGGGAAAAATAATAAAAAAAAAAAAAACAAAAAACGGGGGGGGGGGGGAACAGGAGAGGAAGGTTTCCACGCAAACGGAGGAGTTGGAGCCGGAGCGAGCCCCGCGTTGGGCACAGGGCGAGCGCGGGTGCGCGGCGCTGCGGCAGGTGACGGTGCCAGCGCCGCCCGGGGAGGCCCCGCGGCCGCGAGGAGCGCCAGCCGTAAATCACGGGCGGGCTTTCGCGGCCCGGCAAACAATGGGAGAAGAGGCGAAACCCAAACAGCGACGAAAACAAAAAGCCTCCACGCCATAATAAGACAAAGTTGCCTCGAAGCCGTCATTCGCTCAGCGGGAAACAAAATTAAGTTCATCATCGGGGCGCGAATTAACGACCTCTCGCGCTGCATGGAAACCTAGAAGGGGCCGTATGCGGTTTGCAGAGAACAATTTTGCTCAGGGTGTGTAATAATCGCTCTAACCGTCTCGTCGCCCTCCAGGTCCCTTTGGAGCGCGTTACAGTAATGCTGCGCCTCTTAATGTTTTATGAGCGGCGCTGGACTTTACAGGCAGGGGCTGAGAGGCCGTAAAAGCTTCTTGGCTTACAACAACAAAACCCCGGCGCTCGCCCCGCCGAGGGCTCGCCGCTCCCGGGGCTCCGCTCGCCTTCAGGCGGGGGGCGGCGGGGGGGGGAGCCGGGGCTTGCTGCAGCTGATTTGCGCGCGCGTGTGCGCGCCCCTGTGTTGTGGTTTGCCAGCAGCCTCTCCAGGCTGCAATAAAATTTCACGATCAGCAACCTAAAAGCTTCCCTCCCCGCCTCGCTGCCGGGTCGGGTAGCAGCGGCAGCGGTCCCGGGGAGGCATTAAAGTCCCCCCTCCCCGCGGGGTTCTCGCGGCGCTCTGCCCACCGCAGCCCTGCCCGCGCCGAATCCTGCGGCCACGCATCAAGGCCGAGCTTCGACCGCTTGAGCCCGCTGAAATGGAGCGACCCCGTTTTGTGAGGCATACGGGAGGGGCACCCCCGTTACAGAAAGCGAGGGGAAGGGACGGGGGCACGCCACACACCCCCCCAAAACCCCCGGGGAAGGCCGGGCTGCCCCACGCGGCTACCCCCCCGGGGACACGGAGAGAGCCCCCCCAGCCCGAGCGGCGCCTCCGGGAGCTCCCCCCCGGCGGCCGCGACGGTTCCAGATTTCACAAGGTTATCGAATGGCATCCCTGAAATTAGTTCACAGTTGTCTCCTGACGCACCAGCAGTAAAAACGAACCCAAATTACCGGAGGCTGCCGGTTCCCTTTTCTGTGTCACAGGCGCTATTAAAAGCTGGCTCGCGCAGAGCACCGGGGAGAGCTGCGGCAGCGCCAAGCTGGTCCCGCGGCCGTCGGGAACCGGGCAGAGCCCGCGGCTCGCACGCGTCCGGGGCTGCTCCGGTGCGGCCCTTAATAAATAGAAAAATAACCCACGGGCACGCCGCCCGCAGCCGAGAGGGTCTCTTCTCGGGGTTAACACGCGCCCGAGGCTTCGTGCCCGCGGAGCAGCTGAATGGGGACCCCGGCGTCACCTGCGCCCGGGGGACCCCGCGGCCACGGCCACGGCACGAGGGCTTCCCGCGGCGGCGGGCGCTCTTGCATAACGGCGTGAATCGGGTCTTTGTTAGCCGGGATTGCACAACGCCAGGGAAGGGAAAGGAACCGGCAACCAGCGAGTAAGGAGCTGAAAAATATTACAAAATCTTAATCCGCCCCGTGAGACCCTCTAGGGTGCTTTCAAATACGGAGAGAAATTGCCTAATTAGCTTTTTTTTTTTTTTTTAAACGGATAATTGCCTTCGTGAGCTTTCACAGGCAGCTTAGCAACCTTTTAACGTACGTGCGCGCGGCGTGGAGCAGCCGAAGGGTTCTGAAAGGGGTTTTATACCTTTCCCGAGGAGCTGCCGACAGTAAACCTCAAGCAACACAGGCTGGGGCTGCAACGGGCGCTCGGGTGTCGTTAGGAAAAAAAACCCGACTCGGAGCTCGCTGGTCAATCCGTGCGCGCGTAAAAGGGCGATGCTCTAATATTCATAATCCCCGGGCCCAGGGGGCAGGGTTTTAATGAAAGTCTGCACGGTTCTGCCCCGCGCACCATCAAAGAGGCCAATAAACGCCGAGCGCGCGCCACCGAGCGCTGCAGGGGAGAGGGCTCAGCACCGCCCGGGGCTGCCCTGGCCGGGCTGAGCCGCGCACCCCCTGCGCCCCCACCCCTGCCCCGTGCCAGCCGCAGGACCAGACCCGGGCTGCCCCGGAGCGCAGGATGCAGCTGCCACAGCATTTATCCAGGCCGCGGGCTCGTAGCTCTGCAGAAGGCTCCGGGGGGAGCAGCAGCACGAAGAAGGGCGTCATTTCGTGCCCCTCACTGCTGGTCAGGCCCACAGCCCGGGGGGGCGCAGGGAGGCTCGGCCCCAAGGAGCAGCACGCAGCACCCCCCCGGCACCGCTTCTCCTCCCGTCCTCCTCCTCCGGCACCACGGGGACACCCCGGGGGCGAAGCTGAGCCTCCACGGGGAGCCCAGCCCCGGGGCTTGGCCCAGGGGAGCTTTAGGAAGCGAGAAGGCCCCAAAGGGATCCCTCCCGGGTAGGGGTACTTGGTCCAGCAGCGAGCACCCCACGGTGAGGACGCTGATGAGCTCCAGGGGTGCGCAGCGGGCACAGCAGGGCAGCCCCTGAGCCAAGCCTCCTGCGCCGCCACCCCAGCTCACGTGGAGGAGAAGCGGAGAAGAGATGCAGCAAACTCCAGGGGACACCGCCGTTTGGGGGCCTTTTTTTCTTTTTTTTTTTTTTTTTATTATTTTCCCAGCCACGAGCACACGTGGCGTTAGCGGCTCCTCCCGAAACGAGCAGCTGTTTCTTTGGCCATCACCGCTCCCAAATTAACCAAGACGGAAGAATTCAATCGCAGCCCCCCTCCCGGCCCTGCCGAGCGCGCACGATTAAGGGATCGAGAGCAGCTTCTGCGCGGAGCTCGCGGGCGCCCCGGCGCCTGGGAAGGCATACGCCTTGTGGGGTGAGCTGCTAGGGGGAAGGCAGAAAAAAAACCTCGGCGCTGGCAGGGCCGGCGCGGCCCCGACTGAATGTTATCGGCGGCAGCACCGGTGTCGAGGAGACACTCGGAGCCGCTCGGCAGGAACCCGGCCAACGAGCAGGAGGGAGGACGGATAATCTCCAGGAGAGGCGGCCCTCCTCTCGCTTCCGCCCTCAATCTCCGCGAGGATATTTCAAGGCCCCCGAAGAACAAAAAAAGCACGAGGAGAAGCAAAGCAAAATAAACTAAAGGAACAGGACGCAGCCGAGGGGGAGCGCGGGGTCAGGCGACACCTGCTAGCGATGGCCTTGCGAGGCGAGCCTGCAGCTGGGGAAGGGAGGGAGCGGCCGTAATTCCATCAACGGCCGCAGTAAACAAATAATAAATAACGCGAACCGGTAAACAAAGCCCAGGCATAATCACGGGCTTTGTCAGAGCTCAAACCGAACCCAAATTTATATCCTCACCACCAAAAAAAAAAAAAGGCAGTGCCCGTAAATTTACATACCTCTGAACGTGATGAATGGGGGTTGCTGGAACCGTGGGCAACGCGCTGGCAGCTGGGAGCTGCCCTGTTCGGCCACTCAGCCCTCGCACAGGTGGCCGCTGCTGAGCTGTCCCCAGGCTCACTGCCCCTACGGGGAGGGGACATCCGTGCCCCGTCCCCAGCCCCGCACCCTGCCTCTCCTCTCCCTCCCCTTCCCCAAAGAACAACCCCAAAGGGTCCCAGTGGAGCTCCCGCAAGGCGTTTCCAGGAAGCACAGCCTCTCCTGGGAGAAATCTCCAGGACGCTGCAAAGATCTGCCTGGAAATCACCCTGCACCCAACCACACCTTAAAAAGAAAACAATTTAATAAGCGGAGCTGGAAGCAGGGCTGGGGAGACGACTCGAGCAGACACGTACCCGGGATTTTGACAGGGCCCTGGTCCATTCTGCTCTCCTCTCTTTCCAGGTGCTCCAAGCCCACCGCTTCTGTCTTCACTGGGGCGTCCTCGGTCGCAGACAAGGTGGTGTACGTGCTAATAACCAGCATTCCCAGGCCGATCCACAGGATGATCTGCACGGATCAGAGCTTGGGTTAGCACAGCAAAACAAACGGGACCGCACGGTGTTTTCCGTGCAAAGCGTCCCCAACCAATTCAGAGCTCGGTGCAACCACACGTGTCAATAAGACGGGAGAGAAGGGTGAGAGGCAAAGAAGTCGCATTTGGACGCAGAGACACAAAGCGAGAGCTTCAGACGCTGGAAGCTGCAGGAAAGACAACTCCTGTATCAGAGGGAAGCGGACAGGCCGCAGGAATAGAAAAACGCACGGAGTGCACAGGAGTCCAGCTGCAGGGGCTCGGTGCCTGCTGCTTCCAGCAGCCACTTTGGAGCACCACGAAATCCGGCCCGGCTGAGAGCAGAGGTGCCCGACCCGCGCACAGGCTAGGAAGGTTTCCAGTAAACCCTTTTAAATGTCCTATTTTTGAGTAAGACCTCCGCACACAAGCCCTGGCGGCGAATGCCCCAGGAATATGGCGAAGGCGAGGAGGAAGCCGATCAGAAGCAAACCACCGAGTCCCAAAAGGCTGGGACCAAACGGGGGAAACGCAGCAAGGCGGAACCTGGGTCCTGGGCAGGGAAGGGCTCCAAGAACTTCTCTGACTCGAAAAGGAGACACTGAACACCACCACCGAGGAAATGCCTACAGCTAACGTTATTATCTAACGACTTGGCCAGCAGAGAAACACCTCCCTCCCCTAGGAGCCGGGGTCTCCCCACAAATCCTTTTCACCAAGGCGCACAGCAGGCCACAGGAGCAGCAGGAAAAAAGCGTATGCAAAGCAAAACGCCTCCGCAACGCTGGAACTTTGCAGCGAGTTGTGTTTATTATGCGGCAACGCTCCGCACACGCCTTTTTTTTTTTTTTAAAAAAAAACGTCAATCCTGTTGTCTGAAGCGCTGGGGACCCGGCTCATTCCTGCTGCTCTGCCCAGCAGCCGAACTCCAAGACAGGACTGCAACCCTGCACAAACCGCATCACTGCGTCCGCCCCTCGCGGCCGCTGCGGGTTCCCCACCTCCAGCTCCCACCCCAGCCCCGGCCGCAGGCTCCCCGGGGCGAGGACGCCGCTTTTTCCACCGCACGCCTAACCGCAACAGCTTGCTTCAAGCAGGCAACCGGGTCGAAGCCTCCGTCTGCCGAGGAATCCTGCTCCCCGGGCGCCGACCCCTGCTCTGTCCCGCAGGGGCCACGCGAGCCGCCCGGCCCTTCGCAGAGCCCAGGTAAATCCCATCCCTGCTGCCGCGCCAGCAGCTCACGAGGGGATCGTGAGAGTCCTGGGGGATTCGTGCTCTGCCTCGCCCCCCCCCCAGAATCCTCGCCCCGCAGCACGATTAACAACAGGCACAGCGAAAGGAGGCGGCTCAGCGCGAGAAGAAACCAGCAGCAGCCGCTGGGGACCGTTAACACAACCGGGAGCTGCCGTGGGCTACCGGGGGGAGGCAGAAGGTGGAAAATAAAGAGTGGGGGGGGGGGGGGGACAGCAACTGAAAGGCAAAGTCCAAGCAGGGACACCCCCGAGGGAAGGACGGGGCCGGTGCTTTGCTCCCCTCCTCGCTGTGCTGCCCAGGAGTGGGGGGTCAGAGCCCCGGGAGCCCGCGGCCCCCCCGCCACGGAGACGCCTTGGGAAGGAAGGGGCCGGCAGGACGCGGAGCAGCTCCGGACCGGGGACCGGCAGCGCGGTCAGGGAGCAGAGGGCAGATCTTAGAGACTCTGGAAAGGAAACAGAAGCGCAGCCTGCCGCCTGCCTCGCCGCGCGGCTGCACAAAGAGCAGACATCCTGCCAGCCTAACCCCGGGCGGCGCAGCCAGCGGGTCCCTGCCCTCGGCGCGGGGCTCCTCCGCTTCCTCCCCCTGCACGGCCCGCAGAAAGGCGTTCAGCGGCTGTGCCGGCCCCTTCCAGAAACAACAGCAGAGAGGAAGAGCGTTTCCACAAAGGGGATCTATTCTGGTGCCACAGGAACTGGGAGCAATGTGGGAGAAAAGGGAACCGTAGGAAACGGCTGAGAACACCGAACGTTCCCAAAGGGGGGTTGTTGTTTCTCGCCTTAGCAGGGAAGCCAGGGGCTCGAAGGCCTTGGACTCGAACCCCTCTGATTGTTTAACATTTGGAGTTCACCTGCGAGCTTCCCAGGGCGCTGGGTACGGGCACACGTGGCAGGGGAAGCCAGGCTGGGCTGCCCGTGGAGCCGCAGCCGTCCCGCAGCCATCCCGCGCCTCCAGCCTGCCTCCGTGCCCAGCCGCCCCGGGAGCAGCGCAGGAGCTGGAGGAGGAGGTCCGTGCTTTGGACCAAGCCCACAGAGATGCCCGCGGCACACAAAACCAGGCCCTTTGTACTCAGCAGGACCCTAGGGGAAACCTCTGGCAATCAGGGGACCAAGAGCCGCGAGGCCTCGGTGGCCCCAGGAGCCGGACACAGCACAGGAACCACCCCAAGCAGCCGGAGCGGAGAACCGGGAGCGAGAGGGGGCAGCACTGCAGGGCTGCTGCGAGCCGTGTCTGGTCCCATGGGAAGAATCCGACCCCCACGTGCGAGAAGGGGGCCTGCCGAGAGCAGAGAGCCCTCTCCACGAGGGCTCCTTAACGGGCAGGTCAGCACAGCAGGAGTCCCCCGAGAGCAGCGCTCCGGGCCCGGCCGGGAGCTCACAGGAGGAAGTTTACGCGTCCGTTTCCTCTGCTGGTTGCTTTCCCTCGGCCGTCCTTCCTCCCAGAAGGCGGCTCGAACTTTGTACAGCGGTGTCATTAACCAAACCCTCTAACCACGCCTGAGCCGCCAGCGGGACGCGACAAGTGCATTCGTCTCCCCTGGGCTGCTCCGGGCACCGAGGGGCAGCGTAAGCGCGAAGGAACGCAGAGCCCCGGGTCCCTCGTCGAGGGGAGGTGCTCAGGGTGCTGGGCTCAGGGCGCTGGACGGACCCAGAGGGCCCACGGCGAGGGGAGGCTCGGGGCACCCTTCCCAGCTGCACTTCCCGACCCCGAGCAGCCTCCCTGTGGCTCCTCTGCCCCAAGCAGGACAACAGCAGCGCCGGGCTCCCGCGGAGGGGCCTCCCGGACACGCTTTGTGTCAGCACCAGGAGCCAGCACCTTGCTGCCGGGAGCCGAGCGCCGTTTGCAGACCTCACAGCACGACCTTCCGCAGGGCTCTGCCAAACCTCGCCCGGCCCCGGGGGGCAGCAGGATACGGAGCTGGAGCTGCACCTTTCGGGAAGGCGCAGGGAGGGGACGCTCCTCCCCAGCCCTGCTGCCTGGCTTTCAGCTTTCAGCCTCCCCGAGCTGCTCCGACGCGTGCCTTGGAAAGACGGCGTGCCACCCCCCGGCCAACCGCAGCCCCCTGCCCCAGCCCGACCAGCGGCCGTGCTAATTAACAACTCTAATTAACAACTCGCTGGCAGAAGCCCGGGCTCCCTGCTGGCCAGCAAAGATCTGGGACTGTCCCCGTCCCTCCCCCTGGAGCACCGCTGTGGGTGCAGCTCCCGTCCCGTAGCCCGAGCTCCATCCACCCAGCTCTGAAACGAAGGCGCACGGAACAGAGGCAGCCCCATAAAGGCAGCGCTGCGAGAGCCCCGGTAACTCAGGCAAGCAACAGAGCCGGATCTGAGGAGGCCTGCTGCTCTGGGAGAGAGCTGAGGGCGGTGGAGGCAGGAGGGGAACACGCACGTGCGTTGTTTAGGCAGGGAGGGACGGCCGGGCCCGGGGCTGGCTCCTTCTCCCCCCGACTGCCACTCCTCACAGGAGCAGGTTTTGCTGGAGCGCAGCGCCTGATCAAAGGAAGCAGGAATGAAGGAGGAGAGCAAAGACAGAGCTCCAGGGAAAGAATAAATGAGTCTCCGCAGAAGACCCGGGGGAAGGAGGAGAGGGTGGGCCCCGCGCTCAGCTCCCGGAGAGGAGGCAGGGAGGTGCCGAGCAGCTCTGAGGACAGGTGTGCCCTCGCAGCAGCACTCCGGAGCATCGGTCAAAGCAAGTATGCAAACCTGACAGGCCATGGATCATTCGGGAGAAGGCCGGACAGCTTGCTGCCAGCCCCCTGAAATGCCAGGGGAACCTGGGGGCTGATGCTTTCGATAAGCCCTCAGTCCTTTGTGGGGTTTCTGCGGGACGAACACCCCCAGCAGCCTCGGGAGCAGCATTTCGGGTCACAAACTGTGAGCGCCCCGGTGCTCAACCCCTGATAGTTGCCTCTGGGCAGGCGGCCTCAGAGCTCAGCACACCCTAAGTGCAGTTTCAAGGCCCCGCAGAGAAACGCTCTGGCTCGGCCGGAACAGAAAGCAATTCCTGAAAGTGCTCTTTGTTTCCCTGAAAAACCCAGGCTGGCATTCAGGCTCCTGCTCGGGGTTTCAGTCGAAGAAGTTAGGACCGAAGTGTCGGAATTCCGAGTGAAAGCTGGAAAGTTGGACTGTTTCCTTGTGTCAGAGAAAGCGTGGGGAAAGAAAAAAAAATACGCCCTGCTTAAAAACTTCATGGACGTTTGCAAAGCCGCAAGTCATTAAATGCAGAAAAAGGCATTAGTTCTGTAGGACCCACAAAAATGTCCTGCTCTCCCCCTGCTGACTCTGCAGTTTGCTGAAAACCTTATTCCCAGACCAGCACTGTCGTGACTGGTAATGCTGGAGCAGAGGCCTGCTAAAAGGCAGCGGGATTAAGTTATTGTTAGAAAAAAACAAAACATGCTAATTTCGACCCCATAAAAGCACGCTATTTGCAGAACCAGAGAGATCAAGCCCAGCAGAGAGCCACTTTGTTCCAGTCCCCGAGGAGGCCAATTCAAACGGGAGCAGGAGGAAAACCTAAACTCCTAGCAGCCTCTGAGCGACCCCGATCTCTTCAAAATCGATTCCTGGAGCAACACCTCTACGTGTGTGTTCCTTTTTATTATTATTTTGGTTGAAACCAGAAAGCTAAGGGTCAGCAGCAAGAACCGCATCGCTGGGAAACCTTGTTTATTTTACCCAGCCCGGGCAGGTTGAGACGTAAGGCCCGGGCAGGTTTTATAGGCTGCCTGGATTTCCCAGTCTGTGGCTACAGACCCTGAAGCCCACCAGAAGGCGGACTGGAAGCGGCATTTTACGCACCGAATGAATGCTTCGCTTGCTGCCGGAGGGACAAAAAGAGCCGGTGTTCCAGCCCGGGGCAGGCCGCGCGCTGAGCCGGCCCCTCTGCTGCTGCCTGCGTGCCCGCGAGCGGTGCCGTGCGGAGCAGCCGACCACGACAGCTCCCACCTGCAGCAGGGAGGCTGCAGGGGGGTGCCGGAGGAGGTGCTGAGCATTCTCCCTCCTGCAGCCCACCTAACTACGTTCCCAGGCTCTGCAGGGGGCTTCGGGGGATGTCAAGCAGCATCACCACTGACCTGTGAGCAAAGCGCATTCTTGTGGATCTTCTTGTAGATCAGAGCCGGGCAGATGAAGCAAATGAGGCTTCCCATCGTAGCACCTGTCAGGCCCAGGACTGTTTCCACTGGCAAAGAAGAACGAGAGGAGTCAGCAGAGCCTTCCTCCTCCAGGAGCATGGCACAGCAGCACCGGGCGGCTGCCTGAGCCCCCGCAGGCTGCGGCACGAGCCCAGCGATCCTGCCCGGCGGCCCTCGCCCGCGGCTCCTCGCTCACCGTTGGGGATCATGATGCCTCCGATCATGGTGCCAAACACAACGGCCAGCGTCAGGGCTTTAAAGCGGAGCGGGGGCATGTAGCCCCCCGCAGCGAAGGTGCCGTCTTTCTGCTGGAAGAGAAACATCGGGAGGGGGAGAGAATGAAGTGAGCCCCCCTCCTACACACCCGCACGGCTCCAGGGCAGCTCTGCCAGGGGGGGACGAGGGGGGCGCGGGGGGACCGAACAGGGGCAGTTTCATCAGCTCAGCGCTGTGCTCTCTGCGGGGTGGGGGCAGTTAGACGTGGCTGAGTGGTTTTAACATGCAACTGCGCTGGAACCTTCAGAACAAGACTGATGGGAGGCAAGGAGCCAAATCTGCCGTTTCCATCCTGCCCCAAATGTGAACCGTACAGCTGTATCCGAATCCCTCTGCCAGTGCTGCTGCTGCTGCTCGGCCTCTGCGAGCGGCCCCAAGGCCAAGGGCATGAGAAAGAGGCGCAGCTGGGAAGGCAGGGGGGAGGACGGGCACGGGGGGAAGAGCTCCGGCTTCGCTACCCCACGGCAGGCTCCAGGAGCAGGGCTATTCCCAGCACGGTGCAGCGCGTGGGGCGGCTCCTCCGGTGTGACGGGAGCCGCCCCGGCCGGGCTGCAGGGCGCTGCGGGGGAGCTGCTGGGGCTGGAGGGCTTCCAGACGCCCCCCGTTTCCCGTCCCGTCCCACACTCCCCGAGCAGGAGGCGTGGAAGGAAAGCGCGGGATGCCACGAACCCGCGGGCCCTAGGGAACCGGCAGGTCCCCGCGCTCCCGGCCGCAGGGGTGGGAGACAAAAGCGAAGCGACGCGTTGGGGACCCGGGGGAGAACCCAGGCTTCCCGAGAGCCGCGCTCCTCCACGCCTGCTGGCTTTCGCCAGCAGCCTTCCCTCACCCTCAGACCCTCCCAACGTGAGAAAAGAGCCGGGGGCTTCTCACAGGCAGAAGTGGCAGGATTTAGAGCTATAAATTGCTCGAGTTTTATTTCCTGCCCTAAGAGGTTTCTATTTATGCAGATACACAAAGGCCTCAGAACATTCCCACAATCTCTTACTGTTATTTACTGAATACCATCGGCATGCTTAGTGCTGTACAATACACAGAGGAGAACACGCTACTGCCACAAGGGACTTACAGTCTAAATCAGACAGACCAACTATAGTCACAAAGGCTGTCTGAAGATCTGACCCTGGGAAAGGTGAACGTGTGGGAGAGGGGCGCGCTCCGCCGCACGGTTCTGCACCACGTCGGCACCAAACAGCCCGCGAGGCACCGGCGGAAGGGGGCATCTGAACCCGGAGAGGAGAAGGCTGCTCAGGGAGCTATTGACAGAGGTGGAAAGATGAGAATAATAATAATAAAAGAGCAGAAATGAGCAGGCACGCAGAGAAGAAACGAGGCTGGGCTCTGAGGCCAGGAACAGAAGCTTGAGCTAAATGCAAAGCAAGATTGAGTTGGCCAGCAAAAGGATGCCAGCTGGAGCAGCAGGAAATAAGGAGGCTCCTCTGTTTCCAAAAGCACATTTCTCCCTCTTTGCGAGGGGGAGAACCGCTCAGCTCTGAACTGTGCAACACTTCTACGTGAGAGCTGAAATCACCGGCAGAGCAGGGCAGCAGCCGCCACGTGAGCTGGGGCGCAGCAGAGCAGTAGCGGGCTTCAGACTCGCAACCCTGGCACTTCTGCCCACGCAATTCCTCCGCAGGGAGGAAAAGAAACCTCGGAGTGCCACGGATTAACCGTTCTGCAGAGCGGAGTTTAGGGACTGCCACAGGCCTCCTGCTGCACAAATACCACAGGCCAGGCACTTAGGATTTCACCGTGACTGAGGGTTTGTCCCCCGGGACAGCGAGCACCCCTCACGACTCAGGAACACGTGGCTGTGCGTGGAGCCTCACAGACCCAAGGCAGCAGCCAGCAGCAGAAGGCAAGCAGCCACAGTAGCCCTCCAAAAAAGCAAGTTTCAAAGGCGCACACCAAGGCAGAGAGCTGCTCCTGGCCGCACAAGAGGATCTTACCTGCTGCTCAAAGAGAAGGGTGTTCAGCGCCTGTCTGCACGGGAGAATCATCATCGGAAACCCCACGGCTACCGACATCATGAATCCCACGCGAATCATCTCCGTCACGAGGTTGGAAGGGAAGTTCATTAGGACGTTCCCAGCAATGGCTTCAGTGTAACTCACGTAGCCAAAGAACCCCACCTGTCCAGCAGGAGGGGAGGTGAGCAGAGGCGGGGGTTTGACTCCAAAGCACATTCACACCCGCTCGATATAAAGGGGGGGGGGTTGGTGACCTTCCAGGAGCTAGGAGCAGCCGGGGAGGGAGCGTGGGGCCAAGGAGGGAGCGTGGGGCCACCTCCTCGGGCACCCTTCCAGGGCCCTGGCTGCAACGCTCCCCAATGCTGAGGCAGGTGGTTAAAGAACAGCGGGCCCTCCCTACAAGCAGAGGCGAGTTTCTCGCCAAGCACAGGGGGTTTTCGTGGAGAGCGCTGCAGAGGGAAAGCTGTCAGGGCCCCTGACGTGGGGCAGCAACGCGCTGCCTGCTGCCAGCCCCTCTCCAACAAAGGACGGGCCGTGAGGATTTCCTGCAGCAGGCTACCTCGCATGGGGGGGCTGCTCTCAGGAATTACTAACTCGGTTTTACGAAGCGGTGCTTTACGAAGCGCAGCTTCCTCCGCATCTTTCCCACCGCAAGAGGCTGAAAGAAGCTCTCCTAAACTCAGGGCCGCCTTCAGGCTGTGCCCTGGAAGGCAGGCAGCAGGCTGATGCTGCACGGAGGAGCTGCGTCCCCGCTGTCTCCACCCAAGGCAGCGTGCCGGGCTGAGAACCGGGGCCCTCCAAACGCCTCCTGCACCGTTCCCTGCACCATTCTCCCATTTCACTTTGCTTTCGGCAAACGTGAAATATCTTTCAGAATAAATCCAGCTAAGCAGAAACCAGCCCCAGCTGCAGATAAACCATGGTCCCTGCTGCCCCTCCGGAGCACGGCTTCTGGCAAGGAAAGAGAAGGGGAAGTTTCTTACCGTAATGTAAAAGGTGGTGACCACGTTTAGGGAAGAAGCAAATATGGAGCTCATGATTTTAACAGACGGCTCATCCAAGCTATCATAGGTAGGCAAGACCTGACTGTAGAAAAGGGCAAGTTACTTGAGGAAACTTTCTACAGAGAGAGAAAAAACGAACTCGAGCACGTTCCCTGCCTCAGCCCAGCAGCAAAGCCTCCCTGACACCTTCCCCCTATGGAGCATAAACACTCGCTGCTATTCCACAATTTATACTGCCAATGCCAAGAGATTTCGGAACACTCATAACTTTAAGTGTTGCAAAAATATTCCTGCTCTCCCCACCCCACCACGTGGAGCTCAACGTGTGATGTAAACATTTTGGTTCAAAAGTGTTGCAAAATGAATGACCATTTGTTCCACTGAAACACCAGTGGCACCAGGCCAGGCAGCGCACTGCGATTATTGTTCTTGGAGCTGGCTGTGCTGATAATTAAAGCAACGCCGTGTTTACAGAGTAAAAGCAGGAAGAAGGTTAGAGCATCACACTGTCTAAAAGAAAAGTTAAACAAACAAAGCTAAATGCAGCGCCTGTCACGTTTCAGCGCTGCTGCTAGGGCTCGGTTCATAGAAAGCTGGGAGCGCCAATTACACGGATTTGGGGTATTTACAGACTTGGAAAGCACGTGGAATGCACTTTGTGACATCAGGTGCATATTTTAGCAACTCATTAAGCTCTTGTTACTCGAATTCAAGGGGCTCCATCCTGGCTTCGCGTTCCCCCAAGTCGCTCTCAGGAGGAGGGGGGAGCATCCAGCTAGAGGGGAAGGGGCATCCCCAGCTCCAGTGGGCAAAAAGCCATTAACCGAGAGCCTGTCGAGCCGAGGCCAAACAGAAAAACCCTTAACCCTTAATCCCTTAATTTGAAAGGGCTCTGCACAAAGGGAGCTGAGCAGCAGCTCGAGGAAGCGATGAGACGCAGCCGGGCTCGCGGCGCAGCCACCGGCAGGGACTGAAGCTTCCCGGGCAGCCGCGTGGTTTCGGCTCCTTCCCAGTCTGGTGCTCAGCGACCTCAGCTGGGTCACCTGCCTGCAGACGTTCGGTTTTCCTTAGTTTGGAGAAACTGCTCGGGGTCCCTCGAGGCCCAGCAGCACGCCATGGGGCCCTCCTGACCGCCAAAGCCTCTCCAGGCAAAGCAAGAGGAGAGGGAGCATGCAGCAGGCAGCGCGTGCTGGCGCGCCCAGGGTTTGCTTTTAAGCAGAAGGAGAGCGCTGGAGGCAGCGAAGCATCGGGGACTCCCGCCTGATGAGCACGCCACACGTTATCTGTTCTAACAGCAGCACCTCAAAGAGGGTGCGAGCGGATGTCCTCTCCTCCTGAGCAAGGGCAGGCAAGCCAGCAGAAGCACCAAGACCTGACTCGGAGAAGACGGCCTTGCTTTGGAGAGGGCCGGAGCCGCCGTGCTGTCCTTGCCCCGGTGTCGTGGCCGCCTTGCAGCTCCTCCCTGAACACAGCGCTACCCCTGCCTGCAGGGAGCTGATGCTCACGGAGGCAACGAACCCCCTGACTCGCGTTACTCCTGCAAATTCAGCACTCAGCGGGCTCAGCGACTCGCCCGAGGTCACGCAGGGAGGCTGCAGCAGAGGGGAGCCCCGAGCCCTCACGCTCCCTGTTCTCAGCCCCGCAGCACACCTCCGTGCTGCACAACTGCAGAGGAGCGACCTACTTTGCAAGTTCAGCCCCAACAGGATCGCTTTTAAAGAGCAAAAGGCATCAAACCCTCAAGCAAATCGCCAGTTTCTCAAGGTTTATTTTTCCTTACTGGATGCTGCATTTACGTGCTGGAGGAGAGGGATTTTTGTTTTAAGTTGGAATTATTTATTTTTTAAAAGGTGGTTCAGAAGTTAGCGAAATTAAGCCGTGAGAATAACATGCTTATAAAGAGTGCCTGGGCTGGGGACAGGTTATTGCCCTGATGCTTGGACAAAACACACAGCTTTAGGTTTGGCTTGCCACGCGAGAGCTGTGATGGAGCCTGTATTTAGGTACGTGCGCACTGGTCCAGAGCAAATGATTTCCCCGTGTTCCCAACTCCCAGCAAAACCGTGCTGGGTGCCGTGTAGCTACCACGAGAAAAAATTTGGAATTTAAAAATTCTAAGATGTTAACAAGGTAAAGCTGTAAAAGAATACAACTCCCTTCGCCGGTTGTAATGGAGACATTAAACAGCAAGACTGGAGCGTGCTCGGGTAGGAACCAAGCTGCCAAGAGAGCCGATAAGTGGAAAATGATGATTTGGATCCTGCGTGTGGGTGTAAACACAGCAGTCTGAACAAATTTTATCTGTCACATTCATTTACTGCTGGCATGCTACCCATTTGCTAGAACTACAGGGGGGAAAGCCCAACTCTGCCAGCCTTCCAAATGAGGATGGTCTTTTCCGTGTCCACGTTTGGATTTACACTTCTATTTAAAGTCTGTTACTATTCTGGCCAAGCACGTATTGCTCACTTGCCATTTTGGTGCAGAAGGTAATGCCGTTAGAAGCACGAAAATAGCCTGCTCTGCCACCAGGGCCTCCCGCGTGCCAGCGGAAACCCTCACTGAAAGCAGGTAACTGCGAACACGCAAACAGCTATCCCAGGTCAGCGGCTCTGGGATCTGCTGAGTGTTCTCAAAGATTGAGGGGGGCAGAGAGCAGCCGCAAGCGCACGCTGCCCCGCACGGGGCCCTGTGGCCGTCAGGAGCCCCGCAGCCCCGCCGCCTTCCCTGGCACTAAGTCATTTCCTCCAAGGAATGGGGGAAATTCACCACTTATGTGGCTGCACCAGAAGCAACGTGCGTTACCGAGGACCCGTGCGCTGCACTGAGGATCCGTTTGGCCCAAACGTTCTTACGTTGCCCAAGCACAGTAACTCCCACGTGAAATCCAACTCCCTCCCCCGCCCAGGGAACAGAAGGGTCACGACCGAATGAGATGCTGAACTTCAGTGGGCTGTAAGATATTTTGATCGAAATAAAAAAAGAAAACCGGACGGCATCTATCCCTCACGACCCCCCTGCCCTCACAAAGACGCATCACACACCGCAGCTGCCAGAAGGGAAGGGCAGGTACTTACGACTGGCAGGCAAAAGACATGCCGAAGATGGGGATGCAGCGGAAGATGCCCTCCCAGCGCGTGTAGCTAACTCGCTGCAGCCACTGCCCGCTGAAGAGGCCGTGCTTGAAGGACGACAGCACGATCTGCAGCCGAGAGAAAGAGAAGGGGTCAAGGAAAGAAAAGGGGTTAAGCTCCAGCCCCAGACTGGCAGAAAACGCCAGCGCTGGGATAAAAGGCAGCACGTGGCAGCTCGGGGAGAACAGCTCGCGCTGCCTACCACGGCCTGAGCTCTGTCGGACAAATTCCCCAGCCCCCTGCCCCTCCCACCCGCTTGAATAACTCTCACGGCAGCCTCAGTAGGCCCCTTGCCACCACGGATCCTGGGTGTATTTTACAAGATATATGGCAATCCCCCCCCGTTTGATGCCATCAGACATGACAGCACGCACCAGGGTAGGACGATTTCCACTGACACATCTAGCTGTGAGAGTTATTGTTCCCAGCATTTCTTTTGCACTTTATTTTTTAATAAAAAAACAAAACGGTTTTTTAAATCCAAACGAGAAGCAACGTTTGCCTTGGAGATCCTGTACAACAGGGAGAGACGAAAGTTCCTTAAAAAGGACCCCACCTGCCCAGCGCTACTCCAGAACCACTTAACACCACCGGTTTACTGAAGACAAGGATAAATTTCACGGAAAAAGGGGAGTGAGGCACCCAGTTGAGGCCAGGGGAGCTCTTTGGCCATTGACAGGGAAGCTGGCAGGCATTGGGTTGCACAGGAAACAGAAGGTAAATATGTCTGAATGCCTGTTTATAATATCGCCTGAATGGGGGTTTTCTAATCCCCAGAGATTATGTTTTAGTGCAGCCAAGTCTCATGAAATGTTGTGGTTTTCTTAAAGGCACAGCTTCTGGAACACAGTAGTTTTGTACAACACTCATTTACAGTTTCCAGACTCGTTACAGAGGCAAACTCAGAAGTGTGACACAGCCCAGCCCACTAAAAAAAAAAAAAATACAAGGAATTTCCACTCCTTCCTATTTCTTTCTTTTGTTTCAGCTCTTCCAGGACTGAAATTTGGGGCAGATCGGGCTGGGGCTCCAAGATCAAGCTGCATGAGCACCCACGGAGCGCGAACTGAAGTCATTACAAGGCACGTAAAGTCCCCACCTCTCAGTAAATGCTGCTGCATAACGAAGCTTGGCCAAGCCAAACAGAGCGAGCTTTGGATAACCCTCCACTTACTCTACTTGATCTAAATGGTCAAGAATCCATTTATCTCAGTAAAGGAGAATGCTTCTAGAAAAATCCATGAACGGATATACGCCCATGTACCAGGGCTGAGAGTTTACGAAGCTTTCAGTGCACAAGAAACAGAAGTGGTGGTGTTTAACAAAGTCACGACCCTCAGCTGCAAAAAGCTTGAAGGCCATGCGTTTGTTCCTAACGGGAACTGCCCTCCTGCGACAGATTACAAGCGCTGAGATTTCAAGGCAAAACACTAACATTCGATAAAAGCCCTCCTGCTTCCAGGCGCTTTTCCCCCCCCACATCTCCCATCCTCCCATTTAAACTTCAGAGCCCTAAACTACGCGATACCAACAGGAGAACAAACCACAGTTCGGTTTGGTCACCGCAATCCATAGGGCTTGTAAGCACGCGGAGCTGCTGGCCAGCTCCTGCTCGGTGTGCTCCTGCCCTCACGAGCCCAAGTGACGCGGCCCGGTCGTTACGCCGGGCGCTCTCAGCGCTATTTATCAGGAAGGACACGTTAAACTTGAGCCCTGCACCTGCAGGCTGTCCCAGCAGGGCTCGACCGGGAACATCTGCGGTAGCCCGCTGGGAAAACAGCATTCCCAGCACCGATACCCACCACGAACATGAACACGGTGTAGAAGATGAGCGCCATGGCGCTGAACGACTGGATGGAGGCCATCATGTTCCTCTGCAGGCTCAGGGGAAGCACAATGCACAAGGAGACGGCGAAGAGCAGGACTATGCGGAAGCTGCCAGACACCTGGAAAGGGACCAGCGGGAAGAACTGAAGCACGCTCGAAATACCCCACCGCAGCAGCAAAGTAACTCCCGCCCGTGATTCTGCAGGGGTTTAAAGATCTGATGCTGAACGCCTGCCCCTTCCACAGCCAGGTCTGTGATGAGCTCGCGCAGTCACTGGGTGACACTGTTGCTCCACACCGTGCGTGACAGGTCCACCCCGAAGTGGAAATACGGGGAGGGGGGAGCTTTAAATGCTAATCCAGCGCAAGCCATTTGAGCAATTTCGTGCAATTAAATAAAAACGGAACTTACTCGGGAACTAGGAGATTGAAGTCTTGAAAATTCTGATCCAGAAAATTAATCAAAACCTCACAGTGGTATTTATTATAGCAGAACGCTCTGAAACGCTCGGAAATATTTAATACCTAATTTGGCCGCAGCCACAACGCATCTTTTTAACTTCACAGCCCCTTAATCAGAGCTTAGCAGCAGCAGGCGGAGCAGATAACGGCCCCGCCAAAGCCCCGCTCCGCTCCCCCACACAGCCCTTACGCCGGCCCTGGGGGCTGCTCGAGCCTCCAGCACCAACACCGGGGCTGCCCCAGGGCAGATTTCATCTCCGAGAGCAGGCAGGTGCTCCGTGGCTTTGGCCATTGAAACATCGAGGGAAAAGGGCAAAAATTCCTCTTGAAGCAGGGGGCTGCAAAGGGGTGAGCACAGACGGAGGAACTGGCTGTCACCGCCTGGTAGGGGCGAGAATTGGGGCAGGGGGAGTTATCTCCTTCACGAACCTGCTTCAGAATTAAGAGGTAGCAATGCTAAAAGGATTCATTTTGTTGGCAGTGCCTTACTGGGGGGTTGGCACATCTGACTGCCATACGCCTGAGCTTCCAGGACCTCACAGAGCAAAACGGTCAGACTTGATGATCCTAAGAGGTCTTTTCCAACCAACATGATCCTAAGGAAACGCTCTGCTCACAAGGTGTGCCGCTACAGCCTGCCGGGAGATGACCCCACAGCAGCCCGTGGCCTGCTGAGCGCGCACGGCTCGGTGCGAGGGAGCCGGGCCCGCCGCCTGCACAGGAGAGGCAGCGCAGCGAGGGTTTATTTACCTGGAATCCGAGCAGCCGAGCAAAGAAGTTGGACCCCAAGTCACCAATGACAACATAGAAAGCAATGCAAGTTCCCAGCATCAGCCCGATCATGCTGCAAAACAACAGGACGGAGGTTAGGAGGCTGAAGCAGGAGCCCTGGAGTGCAGCTCCGGCACAGGCGAGGTCTCGGGGGCCTCGCTCTGCGCCCAACCACGACAGCCGCAGGTGGCTCAAAACCCTCCCACGCTCTCCCAAGAAGCTTCCGGAGGATTTACAGGGAAACAGCAAACAGAGAACCTGTAAAGTGCCTTAAAATCCGTGCAGCCGGTTGCTCGCTTGTCTCCAGTGGGGAAGCAGCCTCAGCGTGCCTTGCTCTGAAGCACGTCCACGCCCAAACTCAACTCAACTTTCCGGCACGTAAATGGAGATAACCCCCAAATTTTGCTGAACCCACCCTGAAAACGCGTTTGGCAACCAGCAGTGCAGCAGCTTCTCCATCCACAGGGACGCAGGGGGCTGCGCGCTGCCTCTCACGGCCGCACGAGCGGTGTGTGCATCGGGGGGAGCCCTGCGGCTGCCGGAGCGGAGGGAGCACGGCAATTTACCCTCGGGTTCGTGAGGGGCAGGCCACCCGCTGCTGGCATCCCCAGCGAAACAAACCCAACTCCATCCACCTACACGACATCCCTGGGGCAATTACAGCAACTGCCTGCGTGGACGAGCAACATTTGAGAAAGATTCTGCGTATTTTTAGTGCTCTGCAGCAGGGATCAGAGGAAGAGAGGGCACCAGAGCCCGGCCAGAGCGCAAGATGCCTCCACCAGAGAAACTCTTCTGGAAAAAGCAGCACGGTAACAACACCCCATCGCCTGACGGGGCTGCTGAACAACACCTGAGAGGGATTTCCTGCTGCATGGGATTTCCTGGGGTCGATTTTTTGTCGGGGTCGTCCGGGGGGGGGCCCCCTACCGCAGGGCACTTCCCAGCACCCAGGGCCCCGCGGGGCAAGGCGGCACCGCTGCGAGGAGCGGGCGGCTCCGGGAAGCCAGAGGGAGGATCCGAGGTAGCAAACCCTCCTGCTAGCTCACGGCAATCTTGGCAAGGATCTCAGCCCTGGAAAACAGCCACGAGCGACGTGCCCGTGATTTCCCAGCCCGCAGCAGAGCAGGGGAGGAGCTCACAAGCTCAGGAGCGGGTGCAACACACTGAGGGCGAAGCACACGGGCCGTGCTCGGGCACCTCGCTTACTTTCTTGTCCAAGTTCTAGCTGCCAAGGAGGACTTCTGGGAGCAGGGGAGGCAGCAGCACGGGAAACGAGCACAGCGAGGCCACGGGAGGCATGGGAGCGTGCTTCAGGAAAGAGAGCCGAGCCGTTCAAACTTTAATTAACAGATTACCTTGTTTCCACCAACATTTTTCCTGCTTTTCCATAGGCGTGAAATGCTGGCATAAGAGGAAGAAAAAAAAAAGTTGCAGTTAATGCAGGGAAGGTCCAGAACACGGCACACATCGGTCAGAAATTCAGCAATAACAGTGACAGAGGGCAGCAACCCGCCAGGGTTGGGTTTTGGGGCTAGTTTGCCTTGCCCACCCTCCCATTTTCCTTCTCAGACATGCCCTCCACAAATCGAAAACCACATCAGACGGGGAAAAAAGACGAGGGGAAGGCAGAAAGCAGGTTATTTTTCCTTATTTTTTCCCTTCCCCATTCTATTTTTAAAAAAAGGAGCGCGAAGCAGCACTCACACATGGCAACCATTAAAGGGAAGTCAGCGCGGCGGAGAAAATGCGCACGTCGAAGATGCTGTGTGGCGAGAAGCGACTGCAGTGCAAAATTTCAATCAAACTCCCCGTTTTATTTTTATCTTCCCACTCTAACCGAGCCGCCTGACGCTGCTGGATGGGAGAGCTGATTTCGGTGCCCAGAACGTTCAACCCCACGCCCAGAACACCCTGCGCTCGCAGCCCACACCAAAGGGCTGCTGCCAACACTTCGCTCCCCCTCCCATACTGGGGCCGTAGCAGAAAACGATCCCTGCTCTTCAAACCATTGTTTTTTTTCTTAAAAAGAAAAAGCCAAGAAACCTCCGCACGTATTTTTAGATCTATCTCACTGGGTAGAATGGGAATTGAGGCCTCCGGTTCCAAGCGGAGACCGCACTGCCCGCCCGTGTCACTGCAGAGGCCCAGCGCGAGCCCCCCCCTGGGTTCCCCTTTGTCTCCCCCAAGGTGCAGAGCGGATCCCCAGCGCCCGCCAGAACGCAACTTCATTCGCTCCTGGAAGCGCCCCCTGTTATTTTAAACATTAACTTACAATCGATGGTTTCTCCGGACTCGGCTCGAGTTAAAAATTCAGGAGACAACATGTTCCCCCGCAGGAGGAGAAAAAAAAAAAAAAAAGAAAAAAAAGAAAAGGCTCAGCAGGAGAGCGCAGCAGAAAAACAAAGCGGAGCCGCCGCGAGGGGCGGCGCTGGAAATAGGCGACAGCGCGAGGCGAGGCGGGGCGGCACGGCCACCACCGGGGCACGAGGAGCAGCCCCCGGCTCCCGTCGCCTCCAGGAGCTCGCAGCAACAGCGACCAGCTCCGCGGGGCTGGCGCGAGGGAGAGGAAGCAGCAGGAGATGAAACGTCCCCCCCGGGGGCCGGTGCAGATTCCAGAGCGCCTGCTGCTGCGGCACTGATCCCCGGGGCTCCTTTCTCACGGCTCCCAAACTCGGGTACCTCTGGGCAACAACCACGGCTGCCGGCCACAGCCCGGGCTCGCTGCTGGGAGCAGCCAACCTGCCTCCTCTCCTCGGCGCTGTGACGAGGGCAGGCCTTCAGCCGCTCGGTCAGACGTCCCCGTTTGGGGGCAACGGAAGAATTGGGCCCTTTATCTTCTCAGAGAGGACGGAGACGGCAGCTATAAAATATGTTCACAGAATCACAGAATCGTCTTGGTTGGAAGAGACCTCCAAGATCACCCAGTCCAACCTCTGACCTAACACAACAAACCCTCCACTAAACCATATCACCGAGCTCTACATCTAAACGTCTTTTGAGGACCTCCAGGGATGGTGACTCCACCACCTCCCCGGGCAGCCTATCCCAACACCTCACAACCCTTTCAGTAAAGAAGTTCTCTCTAATATCCAACCTAAACCTCCCCTGGTGCAGCTTTAGCCCATTCCCCCTTGTCCTGTCACCGGGCACGTGGGAGAACAAACCCCCACCTCGCTGCAGCCTCCTTTGAGGTACCTACAGAGAGCGATAAGGTTGCCCCCGAGCCGCCTCTTCTCCGGGCTGAAGGTGCTGTAAGGTCACGCATCCTCGGGCTGGGATCTCTGTGCCCGACAAGCCGGGCAGAGCCGAACCCGCTCGGTAATCAGAGAAACCCCTTTTTTAATTGTGGTCGCTGCAACGAGCAACCTGCATTCGGGCACTCGGTGCTGCGGGGAGCTGCCCAAGCTGCTTCTCCTCCTCCCAGCCGGCCCAGCGCGGCAGCGATGCGGGGTGAGGACGCCCGGGCTCGGCACCAGCCCGGCTCCTTTGTGGCCGTACCCCGGCTCCCAGCGCTCCTCCGGAAGGGCCTGAGCGCCCGACGTTCATCTGCAAAAACTTCTCCTCCATCCCTCGGCGCTGCCAAAGCCTCCCACGGAATCGGCCGCGGGGGCTGCCAGGACCTCTCGCAGCTGTACCGGGGCGCGGGCGGGCGGTGACAAAGGCCGCCTGTGTGGAGCTGCCCGGCCTCGGCGCATTAGGATGCGGCGCAGGAGCGCTGCCTTTTCCTCCCGGCACCATCCCTCCCCCCCTGCCCGCGCCCCGTGGCACCTCTCCCAGCGCGCGGGGAGGGAGGCGAGGCGCTTCTTTCAGCCTGCCAGGAGGTGCCAGGAAGCTCGGAAGCGTCGCCGGCCTCCCCGTACCCGAGCCCCTTGGCTCTGAAAGCGCCGAGGATCCCTTCTTCTTCTGGGAGAGGCTCCAAGGCGCAGGGGACTCGCTGTGCTCGGGCGAGGGGAAGCGGCGCACAAAGGCTGGCCGCGCGGAGGCGGCGCGGGCTGGGCTACCTGAGGGCCCCGCGCTGGCTGGGCTTTCCCTCCGCGACCAGAGGCACGGCCTTGGAGGCCACGGCGGTTTTTAACCTGTTTGGTTCCCAGCAGATAAAGCCCGGCAGAAGCCAGGCACGTCGGGCACCCCGAGCCACGCAGCTCGTTAACTCTTTCCCCATCGGCACTGCCACCCAGCTCTCTACTCCCCCCCGCCCCCCCCCCCCCAAAAAAAAAAACAACGAGAAACCAAGTAAAAGAACGTTTTTCCTGCGGTTTTACACCGGCCGAGAGGGCTCCGACCCAACCACCCCCTCCTGCCCCCCGCGTCAAGGCAGAGAGGCCACAACCAGAGGCTGGCGCTGGCGCCGGCGCAGAGGAGCCGAGGCACAGAGGGCTGGCGGGCGCTGCCAACCTCCCCCCCCACAAACCCTGCAGATGTTTCTATTTTCTCGGCCACTTGGAAGCTCGCACGGTTCCTCCCCTCCCAACCCCCCCGGCTCCCCCTGCGCTGCCACAAACGCTCCCAGCGCAGAGCCGGGCGGCCGGAGCTCCGTGCCAGGCGCGCTGCTGGCAGGACCCGATGTCCTCGGCCGCGTGCTGGGGGGGGGGAGCTCGCGGCTTTTGTGTCGAGACCGAAAAATTGACAGCAGGCACCCGCTGCGCCGGCTCCCGAAAAACTTGGGTTTTGATCAGTCAGCGCCGTGTCCCCCCACCCCCTTCCCCCCCCCCCTGCCCCGCCGAGTCAAAACAATTCGGTGCCCGTCAACCTCGCTGCCAGGAGCGGGATTAAACCCTCGTATTGCCCCCTCGGGGACAGAGGCCGATGGGAGGAACAAAACGCAGACTGGAAAACTACCCCGGGAACCCGTCTGGCGTGCCAACGGCACCAGGCCGAGAGCTGCAAACGAGGGGGTCAAAGTAAAACCACAGTTTAAACAAAAAATAAAAATAAAATAAATAAGTAAGTAAAAGCCAAGCCCCGAAGCCGCCAGCTCTCACCGAGGCCGGGGTAGGTCCTGCGCTTGCTGAGGTTGGCCGATTTCACCAGGAACATGCAGGACTGGTGGGTCATCCACGAGCAGAACACCAGCAGCAGGGCTCCCAGGACGATGCCGCACTGAAAGGGCAGGGGTTGGGGGGGGGGGGGAACAAGCAGAGATGGAAAAAGTTCAGCGACGGCTTCAGGCAGACCCCAGCCACCTCCAGACCCCCCCCCCCGGACGCCTCCAGCCCCGCTCCTGCCCTGCCCCGGGGGCTCCCCTCGGCCAGCCCCGGGCCCCATTTGCCTTCCCGCAGCCCGAGGGCGACGCGGCCGCCTGCCCACCTGCTCCCGGGGCACCCAGCCAGGCCGACCACGGCCCCGAGGCCCCCCCCAGGTCCTCCCGGTGACCCCCCAGAGATCCGTGAGACCTCCCGGTGCTCCGCGGGTCTCACGAGTCCCTGCAAAGCACCGGGGTCGCTGCAGGTCCCGGGGCCCGGCCTCTGCCCCGCGGTTACCTGTCGGCCCCCCTCGCACCGCGGGCACGGTGCCCGGCCCGGTGCCAAGCCGCCCACCCCCGCCGTGCCCGCCTGCAGCCCAACGGGGGGGCACCGGGGCGGGGTGGGGGACGGGGGTTCCGTTACCCACCGGTTTTTAACGGGAGGCTCAAGACAGATCCAGGCTCACCACCGGCTGCCCACGGGCTGGGTCAGTCCCGGTGCAGCTCCCCCCCCACCCCCCCCGCGGGGCTCAGCCGGCACCTGCAGGCCCGGCCCGGGGCCTCCCCCAGCGCTACCACCGGGGGCAGGGCCCGGCCCCTCCCCGCCGCCCGGTACCGGCGGCCCGGCGGGCGGCTCACCGACCTGGCGGAAGCAGAAGGGCACGGTGAGCACGCTGACGCCCACGATGCTGTTCACCACGTTCATGATCAGGCCCCAGTTGGAGCCCGGCGCCGCCGCCGCCGCCATGGCCCGCACCGGGACCCCTCCCCCCCTCCCCGTCCGGTAGGGCCCGGTACCGGAGCTGCCGCCCCCGCAGGGCCCCGCGCTGCCCCTCCCCTCCCCGCCCCCCCGCAGGGCCCGGCCCGTCCCGGCCCCGCCGCCCGCCCTCAGCCGCCCGCCATGGCGGCAGCGCCCCCGCCCCGCCCCACCGCCGGCACCGGCCACAGCGGCACTTCCGGCTTCCGCTGCTCCGCTGGCGCTTCCGGCGGCGCTCTAGCCGCCTCGGAGGACCGAGCACGCTGCTCCTGGGAGGACTCGGAGGGGCGGTGAGACCCCCCTGAGCCCCCCCCGAGCCGCCCCCGGCCAAGGGCCCGATCCTGGGCGTGCTGGGGGCTGTGTGAGGCCGTCCCGGGGCTGCCCCTTCCTCCCCCTGCCCCAAAATGCAGAAGTCAATGCGGAGCCGGGGGGAAAAGGGGGGGCCGTGACCCCCCCCCGGTCTGTGGGACCCCAAAGGGCACCGGGACGGGACGGGACGGGACCCCCGCAGCCCCTGCAGAGCCCCAGGCGGAGGGCAGCGGGCTGGGGACCCCCCCATCAGGCCCCAGCCTGGGGCAAAGCCCCACCAGTGTCACCCCAAGGGATAGGGGGGACAAGAAGGGGGGGGGCCTGCCCCGGGCTGGCACCTGAGAGCCTCACACAGGGGGTTAAATGCGTGCACATGCATGCACACGAGTGTACACGCATGCACGTGTGTGCACACACCCGCACACCCATGCACACACCCAAGCGTGCACACCTGCACACGTGCGTGCACACCCATGCGCACACACACACAAATACACATGTGCACACCCCCCCTGCACACACACACCCCTGCACCCCCCCGTGCACACACACACACACCCCTGCACACCCATGCAGCAACACCCCAAGCGCTGCCTTTGCCCGGCCCCTGCCCTCCTCGTGTGCTCGTGCACACACACGTGTGCACACCTGGGCGTGCACCTGCCCGTCGTGTGCCCCATGCGCACAGCAGGGCTGGCGCTCAGATCCAGGCCAACGCTCCCCACCGAGGGCAGCCCCGTGGCCGGGACCCCCAAACCCCCCCCCCCGGGGTTCGCAGGGGCTCGCAGGGGCTGGGGGCACACCCGGAGCCCCCCCCAAAGCCCCCAAAGCCCCAGGGTGGGCCCTCGGAGAGGGGGAAAACCGAAGGGACGCCCCCGCAGCGGGCGGCCTCGCGCCCGCAGGAGCGGTGGCAGGTCAGAGCGGCGCGAGCCAACGTTCCCATGGAACCGAGCGCGCGGCGCTCGTATAATTTGCAGCAATTGCAATGGGTAACCGCAAGAATTTGCTCTACAAAAGGTTCGCGGGGAGGTGGAGCGCGCCTGCCTAATTCCCTCCAGGTGCTACCGGGGCTGGAGCCCCAGTGCCGGCTGCGTTTTCGGTGCCTGCTGCTGCCTGAGGCAGCGCCGGGTCCTGGGCAGGACTTTTTTTTGGGGGGGGGGATCGGGGTTGTCGCTGTCCGTGCTGCCAGCGGGGTCCTGGGGCTGTGCCAGGGCAGGGGCCAGCGGTGTCGTGGGGCTGGGGCACTGTGGGGCTGGGGATCCGTGGGGCTGGGGCACCGTGGGGCTGGGTGCAGGGAGGCCTGGTGTCCCCGCAGCTCCACGCCGTCCCCAAGGCATCGGCTCAGCCCCACGGGGCCAGGAACACCCACGGGAGATGCGGGGCCAGCGAAGGTCCCAGCAGCACCGTGGGGTTGCCCCTCTCCACGTCCCCAGCGTCCTGCTCTGGTTTAAGGCTGCCGGGCGGGGAGGGGACCCGACGGGACGGGTCCCCTGCGTCCCCTCTCCCTACGGTGCCGAGGGCTTGGCTTGGGGTCACGGGGGGGGGGCTGCAGCACCCAGACGTGGGACGTGGGACCTGGATGTGGGATGTGGGATCTGCGTATGAGGTGTGGTACAGGGAAATGGGACGTGGGACCTGGACATGGGATGTGGTACAGGGACATGGGATATGGGATTTGGACATGGGACGTGGGACCGGGATGTGGGACCTGCATATGGGATGTGGTACAGGAACACGGGACATGATACAAGGATGTGGGACATGCTACAGGGACATGGGGTGTGTGACCTGAATATGGGACGTGGTACAGGGACATGGGATGAGGGACCTGGACGTGGGACCCCCGCTTCCCAAACCGTCTCCACCCCTCTGGGAGCAGAAGCGCCGCCGTGGCCCCGGCTCTGGGGGATTCCCGTCCCCCCCTGTCCCCAGGCGTGGGGCTGGCACCAGGCATCCCCCACCCGAGCGGGCACAGCACCCACCGGGGGGCACAGCACCCACCGGGGGGCACAGCCCCCCCCCCAGGCACCCGCAGCAGCCTCCCGCCTGCCTGGGAAGGGGAGCTCACCTTGTTCCTGCGCCGAGGAGACATCTGCAGCGAGTTAGAGGGGAAATCATGTTTATCCAATTAGTTTTACACGGCCCCTAACTCAACGCTGGCAGAAAAAAGGGCTCAGGTGGCTCCTCCGCCTGCTGAACGGCCGCCGGCAGCCACGAGCACGGCGAGCGCCGAACACCGGCCGCCCGCGAGCCCCCGCGCTGCGGGACGGGGACGGGGACCCCACGGGACGGGGACCCCACGGGGACCCTGACCCATCCCAGCAATGCCCCACCCGTGTCACTGTTGTCCCTGTCACTGGTGTCCCCGTCCCCCCTGTCCCCATCCCCAGGCGGGACCCGCGGGGCACCGGGACGTCCTGGTGGGCCCTGGGGGGAGCATTGGGAGGCTCAGCTCCGTCCCCACGCTGTGTCCATCCCTGGGGTGCTGGGCGAGCTGAGCCCCTGGCCCTGGGGGCTTTCTGGGGGGGGGTTCAGGGCGCTGATGGCCCTGGGTGCTTCCATCTCTCCTGCCCCTTTCCGTGTTTCTCTTTTCTCCCTGATTTTTTTCCTCTCTTTTCTCCTTGATTTTTGCTTTGCAAAGCAGCCCC
Source organism: Anser anser (assembly GCF_964211835.1). NCBI lineage: Eukaryota > Metazoa > Chordata > Aves > Anseriformes > Anatidae > Anser > Anser anser. The sequence continues at coordinate 14,344,652 of NC_139740.1, read as the reverse complement.
TCCTGAGGCGAGTTTTAAAGCCCAGCTGAGGCCCAGAACTCCATTCTCCCTCCTAGCAAAAGGGGCAGAGCAGAGGGCACGGCCACACCGGCACCGCTCGCTCACCACCCCGGGGCGCAGCGGCTCGGCCGCGGGGTGCAGGATGTGGCCCCGGCCGCTCACCCAGGGCTCACCCGCCCCCCCGGCCCCCAGGACGACATGTTTCCAGTCGCCGTGTCCCCGACCCCGCTGGGATCCCACCGCCTGCAGCCGCTCACCTGCGACCCGTCAGCGCCCGGCTACCGAACGGCGGGGGCTGGCGGGGGCCACCGGCAGCTCCCGGAGCTGCTCCTCCCCTGCGTCCTTGCATGCTTTGGTGGGGGGACGAGGGCGACCACCCCAAAATCTACAGGGTGCCGTGCAGCAAGCAGAAAAGGGCTGCGGAGGTGAAATAAAGCGGACAAACATGGAATAAAAGGGAGCGAAGCCGAGGGGGCCGCTGTGCAGGGGGCTCGGCGGGGCCGCCCCGTGAAGGGCAATTACCGCCGGCCCAGAGGTCTCCGATATATTTATGGCTCACAATAACCGCCCGATATTGCAGTGGCCGCCGCGTGCTGCTGCTCCTTCCTCCTCTGCCGCCTTTTATTTATTTGTCCTGCCCCAAGCAGCGCCTGCCCCATCCTCTCCCCATCCCCTCCTGCAGCCTTTGTGCCCATCCGGGGCAGAAAGCGCTGAAGCCGTTTGTCACCGCACCGGGAGCAGGCTGGGACGTCCCCAACACGGGGACAGGGACAGGGGGGTGGCACTGGGGACCCCCCAGCCTCATGCTGCCTCCCCAGGGGCTGGCACCGTGGGCACGGCTCCGAGCAGCAGGAGGGAGGCCCGGGGAGAGCCTGGGAGCTGAGCCCACGGCTCCGTCCCCGGGGGGGATCTGCCGGGCCCCTGCAGCCCCCATCCCTCCCACCAGGAGAATAATCAGGTCCCGGGGGGCTGCCGGCAGCTGCAATTACCCTCATTAGTAAAGGCAGCTCAGGGCAGCTCGGGATCTCGCTCTGGTTTTGTGAGAGGACAAAAATCCCCGGGAGGTCCCGAGCTGCTGGCGGGGCAGGGGCAGAGCCTTTGTCCTGCGCCGCTCAGTGCGGGGCGCGCGCGGCCCCGTGCACACGCGTGTGTTTGCATGTGCACACGCGTGCTTGTGCCAAGAGGCAGCTCTGACGTTGCAGTCGGTGATGTTGCCCCAGGAACACGGCTCCTGTCGCCTTCCCCGGTGCGATGCGGGGGCAGCAGCTCCCCACAGCTGCCCTGGTCCCCGTCCTCGTGGCTGGTGCTGGTCTGGGCACAAAGTCCCCCGGTGCTGGTCTTGGTCCCCTCGCTGGCAGCTCTGCGTCCAGCTCTGGCCTCCCCCAGCCCAGCTCCCTCTGCAGCACCTCCTCCAGGGGGTTCCTGCCCTCCAGGGCCAGATCCTGCCCCGTCTCCCAGCCCGGGCACCTTCCGCAGGACGAGGAGCAGAACGCGGGGCACGGACGGGGTGGGGATCCCAGTGCAGGGTCCTGGGGGTCCTCAATGGTGCGGGACTGGGAGCCCCTTCCCAGGCCGCTGGGTTTTGCTGCGGCGGGGGAACAGCGGCGCGGGGCCCATCGGTGCCCGCAGTCCGGGGCAGACACACGCGGGGACACCCTGGTCCCATCCCCAGCACCACGGAGCAGCCAGGGCCGCCTGCTCCTCGCGACCGTGTCCACCCCGAAGACAGATGCTTGGCAGAGCCCGGGAAGAAGACGGCAAGTATTTAAAAACATAAATTAAAACAAATTGCGTTTTTATATGCAAATAAGGGCAGTTTTATCGGTTTTATTGCATAACAACCATTAATGAAGTGCAGTTTCAGGCACCTTAATTGCTCGGAGACTAAAGTTCAATCCATATCTCCGGCGCGGGCTGGAAGACGCCGTGTGTCATGCGAGTACCTGGCAGCTTGGAAATGTAAATAAATTTATGGGCACCATTAGGAAAACGGAGGAGAGGGACCCCATTTATCCAGGCTATTTATCCGGGAGGGAAGCGGCGCGAGTCCAACAGCGCAAACCGGCCGGGGAGGGGGGCAGCGAGGCTGCAGCATCCCCATGGGGTCACCCCGATGTCCCCCCGCTGTCACCCCAACATCCCTCCAGCGTCATCCCGACGTCCCCCCGTGTCACCCCGATGTCCCCACCGGGGGGACCCCACCAGGACCGGGGCGAGCGAAGGCTGCGGGGAGCTTGGGCGCCGGCGGGCTCCGGTGCGTGGGGGCCTTGCTGCGTGGGGGCGGCAGCACCGGGAGGCTGCGGGCGGGGCTGGGGAAAGGAAACCCCGGCACCGGGCCGAGCCCCGCGCGTGGGGCCGCGCCTGCTGCACGCGTGGGTCTGAGCGCTGCCCGCGGCCACCCACGCGCGTCCGTGCGAGACCCGCGGGCGCCCTTGGGGCACCCCCGCGGCAGCGATCGGGGGGCGAGCACGCGCGTGGGGCGACGGGGCGCGCACCCGCGTGAGCGCGGCCACGCTCGCTCCCGCGCGGCGCGTGCACGACCCCCGGCCACGCGCCCCCGCCCCGCACGAGGCGCAGCACCCACGGACCCCCTCCCCCCCGTAAGCCTCCCCCCACCCCACGGGACCCCCACTCCACGCGGGACCCCCCCCCCCACGCGCGCCCCCACCTGGCCACGGGCCCCGCCGGGCCCCGCCCCCCCGCAGCGCGCGCCGCGCTGGGCCCGCCCCCGCCCCGCGCGCATGAATGGGCGCGCGCCGCCCCGCCCCGCCCCGCTCCTTTTAAGGCACGCGGCGAGGGGGAGGGGCGGGGCTTGCCCCAGCCCTGGCCCCGCCCGCCCCCGCCGCGGCCCCGCCAATGAGGGCGGCGCGCGGAGCCCCCGCGGGCGCCGGCCTTTGTTTGTGCGGGGCGCCGGGGCCAATGGGAGCGCGGGAGGGGGCAGCGCGGGCCAATGGGCGCGCGGGGGGAGGGGCGGCGCGGGGCGGCCGGGGATGCCCCGGCCCGGCCACGTGCGCGCGGCGCCGCCACCGCGGGGCAGGGCCGGGGGCGGCGGCGGGGAGCGGGGCCGGGGCCGGGGCGGGGCCGCCCTTGGTCCCCGTGCCCCCCCCCCCCCCCCCCCCCCCCCCCCCCGGGGTCCTGCCCGGGTCAGGCCGCCCCCGGGCTGTGCTCGTACCGAGGACGGGGCCGGCACCGGGGCTGCGCCGCGCTCCGATAACGGCCCCGCCGAGCATCCCTCGGGACCGGGCGAGGGTCCCCTCGGGGTTCCCAGTGCACGCTGGGGTTACCCGGGGGCTGCCGGCCCCGAGCACCGCGGGGCTGCTCGCAGAGAGCCCCCCCCCCCGGTACCGGCAGGTCGCCGCCACCCGCCCCCTTGCTGGCGGCTCCCGGCTGCCCCCGGGGCTGCGGGGTCACGGCGGGGGCTCCCCCCCTCCCCCCCCCCGCGGCCCCAACCGGAGCCCTGCGGCCCGCTCCCGGGAGCCGCGCGGGCAGCGGAGCAGGGGCAGCCCCGGGGGGGCGGCGGGGAAGCACCGGTGCGTTCCCCCGGCCGGGAGCGAGAACAAAGGAGGCGGCTCCGTGGGGGGAGGCGCCGCTCCCGGGGTGCCGTGCCCCGGCCCCGGTGTGCGCGGGGCTGTGGAGGGGCCCGGGTGTTCCCCCCCCGGCCCGTGCCGTACCGAGAAGTCTCCCGGTAATGACTTTGGTCACCGGAGCCGTTACCACACCGGGACCCGCACCTCCAAACGGGACGTTAACGGGATGCTCCGAGACATTTCCAGCGGGATTTTCGCATCGCAGCAGCGACTGCGTGAGGAAACCCGGTTATTCCCGCGTCCGGTAAAACAGGGCGCTTAACAGGAGGAAAGTCGCTTCCTTTTTTTCCCGGGAGCCCGGGGCAGGCCGCCCTCCGCTCCCCGCCGGCTGCCAGCACCTCCCGGGCAGCAACGGGGCTGGGCCGGGCCCCCGGTGGGGGCAGGGGACACCCGGCCTGGCTCCGGGACAGGGACAGGGCGCTGGTCCCAGGCAGCTCCGGCCCCAGCGGGTGCCCCCTGTCCTCCCGTCCTCCTCCCCACCGTGGTACCGGGGGACACCCGCACGCCCCAGCCCCGCAGCACTCGCGGTGCTGCTGCCGTGCCACCACCGTGGTGGCCCCGTGACCCCCGCCACCGACTGTGACACCCTCGGGTGCCGCTTGCGCAGAGCGGCGTGAGCCCACGGAGGAGTCTGCGGAGCCACCGGGAGCCCGCGGGGGCTGCTCTGGGCGGGGGGCTTGGTGACAAGGGCCCTCCAGCGGCAGCGTCCCCAGGCCGGTAGCAACAACGTCCCCATGCCCGGGGCACAGCGGGGCCGCTCACCTGGGATGGGGCTGGAGCCAGGCAGGGCGCGGCGGGCACCGTGCCCGCAGGCTGGCAATGCCGTGGGTGTCGTCACCGGCGGTGTAGGTCAGGCACCCACGGGATTACGGCGCGGCAGGGGCACCCCTCGGGCACGGGGCCGGTCCCACGGCACCAGCCCGGCAGCGCGGAGCTGCTCACAGCCTCCACGCCTGCGAAGCTGCCCCTCGGTCGCACAGAGCTGCAAAGCCCTGGGCAGCTGAAGGGGGGGGGTTCCAGCCGGGGGAAAAAAAAAAAAACCTCCAGAAAAACAAAACGAAAAGCAAAACACAAATAAAAAAAAATAAAAATAAATAAGAAAAACAAAAAGACAACAACAATTTTTTTTTTTTTAAAAAAAAGAACACCAAACACCCGAACACCCACAGCAGGCGCCTGCTCCTGGCCGACCGCACGGCTCGAGCGGGGCAGGCAGCACGGCCGCAGGCTGCCGTGCCGGGAGAAGGGCGCGAGGCCGGGGCGGCTGCCAGAGGAGCCACGAGGCCGCACCGGGGCCCCGGGGCCAACGCAGGCACCGCAGCTCCCTGGCTGCCCCCGATGTCTGTTCCCGGGGTGCCCCTGCCGCACAGCCCCACGCAGCACCCTTGGGTGCTCGGGGTGGCTCCGCATGGCCACGGCCACGCACACCATGGGGGAGCAGCCTGGGCCCTGCACCCCCCCGGCCGTGCTGAGCCCCCCAGGACGCACAGCACCGCGTGCTGCGGGTGGGACTGAGGACAAAGGAGCTGGGTCCCGGTGCATCCCGTTCTGTCCCGTTCCGTGCCGGTGCTGAGCCCCCAGCCCCACGCTTTCCCCACCTGGAGCTGGGTGAGTGTGGGCCGGGGGGGTCACCCTGGGGCTGCCCCCTTTGTTCCCGTGGGGCAGGGAGCGCGGGGCCGCCCGGCCCGGTTCGGCTCGGCCCCAACAAAGGGCAGCCCCGCCAGGCCCCCTCCCGCCGCCCTTTGTCTCCGGTGCCCGCGGGGCCACCCCGGGTGCGGACAAAGGCGGGGGCGAGGAGGGGGGGTCCCAGGCCCTGAGCCATGCAGGGGGCACCGGGAGGGATGCGCGGGGCTGGTGCCCATTATTAAAACCCCTTTAATTAACCGGGCCGGGTTCGTTTCATTGCTGACCTCGCCGGTACGAGAGCACAGGGGCTGCTCGGCGGCACGTCCCCGACCTTGGTGCGGGGAGCCCCCCGGCGCCGCTGGGAGCCCGGCCATCGCGTTTGGGATTTTTTTCCTTCATTTTTAATTTTTTCCCAGCCGATAAATCGGTGGTAACTCACCCCACGGCGAGGGGCGGCCGGGACAATGGGACGGCCCCGAACAACCGCGCTGCTCGCGGGCACCCGGTGCTCCGGTACCCGGCCCCGGCGCTGCTCCCGGTGGCCGTGCCCGGTGCTGTCCGTGCCGCTCCTCCCGGCCGGGCCCTTCCCAGGCGGGGACGATCCCGGTGGCGGCGGCAGCCCAGCGCGGGGCCGGCAGGATGAGGCCCGGCCCCGTCCTGCAGCGTCCTGCGGGGCTCCGGCAGCGGCACTGCGGGGCAGAAACAGCCGAGAAGGAAACAAAAAATCTGCTTTTTGTGGTTTTTTTTTTTTTCCTTTTTTTTCTATTTTCTTTTTTTAATGGGATAACAGCGTGCAGGGAAGAGAAAGGACCCCAAGACCCTGCCCGGGGGGCTCCCAGCGCGTCCCCCCGCCCGGCTGGAGGAGCGAGCCCGGGGCTCCCCGCACCGGGAGCTGCCGGGGCCGCGTGCGCTGCCCGTGCCCGTGCCCGTGCCCGTTCCCCCGGCGGGTTTCGCTCCTGCGGCCCCGGTGCGCGGCCCCGCGGCATCGCCCCGTGCCCCGTCTGCGGGTCCCCGTGTCCGGCGGTCCCCGTTACGGTGCCGGTGCCCGGGTCCTGGCCGTGCCGCACTCCGTCCCGACGCGATCTCCGCCCGGTAGCCCCGAGCCGCGGCATCCCGGCGCATCCCGGCGCTCTCCCGGCGCATCCCGGCGCTCTCGGCCAGCTCCGTCCTTTTACTCTCAGCAGCAGCCCCGAGCCCCACCGAGCCCCAACCCCGAACCCCACCGAGCCCCAGCCCCGAGCCCCAGCCCCGAGCCCCAGCCCCGAGCCCCAGCCCCGAGCCCCACCGCCGCGCACCGGCCCCGCCGCCTACCCGAGCGCTCCCGCCACGCTCCCTCCGCCGCCCAACCCGGCGGGAAGGACCCGGCCCCGGTACCCCCGGCAGCTCCCTCCTGCCCTCCCCCCCCCCCCCGCAGACCTGCGGCTCCCGGCGCGGCCCCGGCCCGCTCCCCGCTCCCGCCGCCTTTGATCTCCCCGCGCCGCTCCCGGGGCCGCGGGGTCCGCCCGGGAGCGGGGAGGGGAGGGGAGGGGTGGCGGTGGGGGGGGGGGGGAGTGGGGAAGAGGGAGGGGGGGGGGCCTGGAAACCGCCGCCGCCTCCTTCCCCTTTCATGGCGCGGCCGCGGGGGGCCTTGAAACGGCGCGGCCAGTGAGCGCGGCGGGCGGGCGGCGCGGTGCGGGCTGGCGCGCGGCCAATCGGCGCCTTGTTTACACTGCGTGATTGGCAGCGGGCTGGCGGGCGGCCAGCCAATCAGCGGCCACCCCGCCGGCGCGGGGAGCGCGGGGTGGCGGGGGGGGGGGGTGGCGGCAGAGCGCGCGCGCGCGCGCCCCGGTCCCCGCGCCGGCGCGCGCGCGCGCGCGTCCGAGCGGGGAAAGGGAGGGGGCGGTGGAGTGGAGGGGGGAGGGGAAAACGGCGGGGTTAACCCTTGGAGTGCCGGGGCGGGGGAGCAGAAAGGGAGAGGGGACGGGAGGGGGGTGGGCACGGGTGGGGGCGGGGTCTGGGCCGGGGGGAGGGGGTCGTGAGGGTGAGGGGGGGTCCCCGCGCGGCCTTGGGGTGGGCTGGGGAGCCCCTGGGGGCGGGGGGAGCAATGCGGGGGGGGGGGGCTGGGGGGTGTTGGAGGGGGTTTGGGGGGGGTTGAGAGGGGCTCCCCGACCCCCCCCCCCCCCGGGGGCGCCGTGCGCAGCGCGGGGGATGGCAGGAAGGGGGGGGTGCGGGGGGGCTGGGGGGGGCCGCGTTTCGCAGCGCCGCGGGTGGGGGCGCTGCAGCGGGGGGGGGGGGTCGCACCGCACCTCTGCTGCAACGCAGCCCCACGCCGCGCCGCACGGCGCACGCGCGGGAGCGCACGGAGCGGGGAGGGGAGGGGAGGGCGAGGAGGCGGGCAAGCGCGCGCGCGCGCGCCGGCCGGGAGGCCGAGCGCGCCGGCGCGCCCCCTGGAGCGCGCGCGCGCGCGCGCGCGCCCCGGCGCGCGGCCCCCCATTCATCCGCCGGGGCTTGAATTCGGCGCCGCCGGGCCGCGTCGCAACCCCCGCCGCGCCCTGATTGGCAGGCGGCTGGCGCCCCGCCAGCCTATTGGGAGGCGGCGCTGCCGGCGCGGCGGGGGCGGGGGCGGAGAGGAAGGGGGGGGGGAGGGAAGGGAGGAGGGAGGGGGGAGGCCGGCGGGGCGCGAGCGCCGCGCGGCGGCCAATCAGGGGGCGCGCGCGCGGCACGCGCTTATTAGCATGCGGGGCGCGTCGCGCGGCGGAGTGCGCGGCGGGCGGGGAGGCGCGGCGGGGCCCCCGCTCCCTTTCTGCAGGCGCAGCCGGTGCATGGGCAGTGCGCGGGGACCGGCGGAGCTCCGCCGCCGCCGCCGCCGTGCGCACCCCGCCGGGGCCGCCCCGCGCCGCTCTCGCCGTGCCCTCGGCGCGCGGAACGCCCCTCCGGTAAGTGCCGTGCAGTTGGGTCGCGGAGCGGTTTTTTGTTTGCGCTGCCGGGGGGTGGTGGTTGGAGGGGGGGGGGGGGGGGGGAGCGGGTTTGATCTGATCTGATTTTTTTTTTAATTATTATTTTTTTGCGCTTCTCGGGGTTTATTTTTTATTTTTTCGCGTTAAAAAAAATGCGATTTTTTTCGTGTTTGTTTTTTTTTATTTTATAATTTTTCTCTTTTTTTTTTTTTTTTTAATTTTAACAAAAAAAAAACACACACGCACGCAAAATAAAAAAATACAAACAAACAAACCTCTGCCGCCCGGGGGCTGCGCGCTCGCTCCTCTCTCCGGCGCTCCGGCCGGGGGCCGCCCGCGGACAATGCCGCCCGGAGCCCCGCAGCGCTCCCGCAGCACGGCGCCGGCCCGGCTCGGTGGCACCGGGAGGGGCCGCGGGCCCCCGGCCGCGCTCCTCGCTCCGCTCCCCTTTGTTCGCCGCGGCCCGGCCCCGGCCCCGGCCCCGGAGAAGGCGGCGGCGGCGGCGGGCACCCCGCGCCGGATCGGGCCCGCCGGTCCCGGCGCTGCCGAGAACAATGCCCCCGCGGGCCCGGCGCACCGGGCGGCCTCCGCCGCCGCTTTGTGCGGCCTCTCCGGCGGCCGGGAGAACGGGGCCCGGGCGGCGGCGGCGGCTGCCGGGGGAAGGAAGGAGGCGGCGGGGGGAGGACGGGAAACGGAGCCCCGGCGGCGGGGAAGGAGGCGGAGGGCGGCCGGGGCCCGAGCACCGGGGGCCGTGCCCGGGACGCGGAGGGCGGCCGGGCCGTGCAGCGGGGGGAGCCGGGGCCGCGCGTCGGGACAGCGGCGGTGCCGGCGGCCGCGCACCGGGAGCCGCGGGGAGAACGGGGCCGGGCACCGGGGGTTGCGGCGGGGAAGCGAGCGGCCGGGCACCGGGAGCGGCAGGAAAACGGGAGGAAGGAGCGGGTTGGCGGCCGGGCACCGGCGCGGAGCGGGGCCGGGGAACCGCGCGGCGGCCGCGCACCGGGAGCGGCGGCGGCGGCGGAACCGCGGCGCCGAGCGGGGAAACGGGAGCGGAACGGAGGGGAGCGAGCACCGGGAGGAGCGGGCGCCGCGGAACCGGGGGCACGGTGCGTGGGGAAACCGGGGGACCGTGCACCGGGGGTGATGCGAAAAAAAAAAAAATAAAAAAAAAAATAAAAGGGGGACCCGGTGCCGGGGGACCGGGGGGGTTACCGGGGCTGCCGCGGGGCCTGGCCGCGCTCTCACGCTCTGCTTTTCTCTCCCGTGCTCCAGGAGCGGACGATGAGCCGGCAGCCCCGGCCCCGAGCGCGGCACGCCGCCCGGCCCGGCCCGCCGCGGCGCTGAGGATCGCCGAGCAGCCGCCGGGACCCCCCCGGGCGGGCTCCTGCCCCCGGCCCCGGCATGGACGGCCGCGACTTCGCGCCCCCGCCGCGGCTGCTGGCGGAGCGGGGCGGCCTCGGGCACCGGCACGGCGCGGGGCGCGTCTCGGGCTCGGCGCACGGCACCGTGCAGCCCCCCGGCCACTTCCAGCCCGCCAAGTTCTTCCCCGCGCCCATCTCCATGGCCACGCACTCAGGTCAGCGGCACCGGGCTGGGGGGCTGAGGGGGGGGGCGGGGGGGGCCGGGGGGGTGCATCCTGCGTGGGGGGGTGGGCTCCGGGTGGAGGCATTGGGGTCGCTCGCACGGCGGCGTCTCCCGGGGACCCCCCGCCCCGTGCCAGCGCTGCTCCCCCGCCGGGCCGAGGCAGCGCGCTCGGGGCGAACAACGGCGCCGTTATGTGCAGCGAAAAAAAAAAAATAAATAAAAATAAAATAAAACCCGGTCCTGCACCCGCGTCTCGGGGGGGAGGACGGCTTTGCAGCTCCCACCTTCCCGTTACCGGCTGCAGCCGGTGCCCGGGACCGGAGCCGGGCTCGGCGCATCCCCGGTGCGGCCCCGCCGGCTGCCACGGCTTTGTGTGCGGTGCTGAGCGCTCGGCCGCGGCCGTGCGGGGCTGCAGGGGGGGGCTGCAAAGCAGGGGGGGTCCCAGCGGGGTGCGTGGAGCGGGGCCGGGTTCGGGGGCACGAAGCTGGGGCCGGATCCGGCGCTCAGCCGGTGCCGCCCGGGGCCTCCCGCTCCCCGCCGGCGTTTTTCTCTCCGTCGCACGGCGGCAGCGCCTTGATGAGCTGTGAATACTAATAAAATTATATCTGCTTTAATGGGATTACAATTAGTGCATGGATTAGGGCGGGGGGCACGGCCGGGCCGCGACGGGTGCGAGGGCGGGGGGGGGGCGGCTCGGGTTCCTGCGAGGAGATGGAAAACGGGGGGCACGGGGGTGCCGGGAGGCGGTGCAGGATTGGGCCCGAGGCCGGGGCGGTTTCGCTTTGTGCCGGCAGCCCCCGGGGGGGCAGCCCCGGGCTGGGTCCCCCCCTGGCTGCCGTTAAGCGGGAGGGGCTCCCCGGCGGGGACGGGGCCGCACGGGTTCCCGCAGCTCGGCGGCCCCTCGCGCCCGCCGCCGGGGTCTGGGCGACACATGGGAGCCCGAAAGCAAAGGAGGCTGTTAAAATAACATGGATCGGGCTAAAAATACCCCTGCAGAAACTCGCCTTTTTTTTTTTTTTTAAAAAAAAAAAAAAAAAAAAAGGAGAAGCCAAACCCAACAACAGAAAGAGCTAAAAATATTCCGGGCTTTGGCAGGGCCGCCGCAGCCGGAGACGTTCCCGGCGACCGCGCTCGGAGGCTCCCGCGCCTACGGGAACGGCGCTCGGGCAAACCCGACCGGGGCCGGGACCCGGCGGCCGCGCCACGGGGCTGGGAGCCGTGCGGCGGTAATTACCGCCGATGATTGATAATTTTGATAATTACCCCGCCCAGCACCGGGAGCCAGCCCGCGGTTCGCCGGGCGGCGGCGGAGGGGCCGTGCGGCACGCGGCCGCCCCGGGGCACGGCGCCGGCTCGGGGGGGTGGGGGGGGCCCCCCCAGTCCCGCTCCCCAAATGGCTCCCGGCCGGACTACACCTCCCAGGAGCCTTTGCTGAGCGCTCGGGGCTTGGAAGTAGCCCTGAGAAAAGGGAGATAAAAAATGTTTAGCTTTATTTTATTAAAGCCATAATTCAGGGCTGCGCAGTTATTACAAACAAATGCTTCGGGTTGCATCTGTTTTTGGCACCGGGACCATGCAAATGACGGCGCGAGACGGCGCTGGGGGCCCGAGCGCGGAGGAGCCGCGGCCCTGCCCGGCGCCGGGGGGCTCAGGGGGGCCCTGCCCCGCTGCCGGGGGGGGGGTCGGCGGGACGGGGCCCCCCCCTGCCCGGTGCCGCGCTCCAGGGGTGCCGCAGGGCAGGGAGCGGGGTTCCCGGCGTGCCTGCGGTGCCCCCCGTGCCGCAGCGGGGGGGGGGGGTTTGCCGAGCCTGGGGGGCGACCGGAGGGTGGGAAACTCGGCCAAACAGGTTCTGCCGACTGCCGGCTTCACCCAGGGCCTCCATTTCTGCCCTTCTGACGTTTTTATGGAGTAAAATATAGCTGAGAGCGCGCCGGGCTGTTTGTCACCGCGCCGAGCCCTCGGCGCGCTGCGATGGCTCGCGGCACCGGGGGGGGGGCTCGCACCGGCACGGCGCTGCGCCGGGAGCCCCGGGGTGCTGCCGGTGCTGCTCCTGCTCTGCGGCACGGTGCCGGCGTGCGGCACGGTGCCGGCGTGCAGCCCGGCCGTGGCACGGTGCCGGCGTGCTGCCCGGTGCCGGTGCGCGGTGCCGCGGTGCGGCCCGGAGGCTGCTCCCCGCTGGCGGCCGCTCTCGGCGCGCAGCCGGGCTGGGCTCCCCGCAGCTGTCCTCCCCCGGTGGATTAAATTCCAGGCCGAGCGCTGCATTTTTTCACCCCGGCGTTGCTGGGGCAGGGACGGGCCATAAAACAGGTGGGGCCTCGGGGGGCTCCCGCTCGGCCTCGTGGCCTCCATCCCCGGGCTGGGGGGGGGGGGAACGCGGCGCTCCCCATCCAGCCCCGGCGCTGGCGCCGCTGCACCTCGGCCGCCGGCTCGCTGCTCGCGCAGGATTTAATCCGGGTGAGGGGCTGGGAGGCGGCGGCGGCGGCACAGCCGCAGTGCTCGGGCTCCTCCGCGGCTCGCCGGCCTCCCTGCAACGCGCTCCGAGTTTTTATTAAAAAAAAAAAAAGGGGGGGGGAAAAAAAAAGTAGGTGTCAAAGTTAAAACAGATTTTGAGATTAACTTGTCTACTCCTTATTAGTGACACTTCTGCTGCAGATTACTGGGGGAGGGGGGAGGCGGGAGGTAAACGCACATGTGTCAGGGAGAAAAAAAGCAGAATACTGAGAAACCCAAATCTTGTGGAATTACAGCTGAGTGGTTTCATCTGTTCATTAGTTATTATTTGGAGCCGCGCAGAGCCGCGGCTGTGCGCGTGTGCCGGGGGAGGCAGAGAGCCGCAGCACCGCCGCTCGATGCCGCGATCGCCCCAAAGCGGGGGCGGGCGCCCGGCCCCTTCCCTCCTTTGTCCTCCTGAGCTCGGGGCTGCGACCCCCGGCCGTGGGTTGGGGGTCCCGGCGGGGCTGGGGGTGGGCGGCCCCCGGGAGGGACACGTGGGCAGCGATGCCTCCGGGCTCCACGGAGCTGCGGGGGCAAAGCACTGGTGTGCGTGGGGGTCTCGGGGCTGACCCCACCACGAGGGGCCGAAGGGGGGACGGTGGTAAATGGGTTCGTGTGGGCGCCCCCCCGGTTCCCCCTTTGCTTCCCCGGCTCCTCGGCCCTGTCCCTGGCCCCGGAGCTGCCCCCGCGCAGCCGCTTCATCTCCCCGCGCAGGGCCGGGCGCTGATGGCAGCGCTACGCGACAGCCGAGCTGGTAATTATAGCAGAAAATAAAAATAGCAGGATTTGGCTATTCAGTGACTTTGCAAAGATTCACACGGGCTTTGAACTGCGGCCCCTCCCTCCCGCCCGCGATAGCGGGTAAATAAACACTCACCCAATAATCTCATTCTTGGAGTTCTTCTTTATCCGCTCCGTAAAACGAAACAGATGGGCACAGCGCTGCGCGCGCCTCCCTGCCCGGCCCCGCCGCGCGGCCGCACCGCCAGCGCCCGACCCCAGCGGGGTCCCCGTGCTGGGCATTGGGGTGTCCTGGTGCTGGGGGGGGGGAGCCTGGGGGGGGGGCACAGCACCGCAGCCCCTCGGGGTTCGCTCCCTTCCCCTCCCGCTGGGTGCACGGGGACCCCCATGTGCGCACGGGGTGAAGGCTGAAGGCGCTTTGAGGGTGCGGAGCTTTGCACGGGGGCTGGGTGGGAGACGGGGACCCCCGTGGGGCTGCGGGGTGAGGGACCGGGACCCCTGGGCCCTTCCTGGCTGCTCCACGGCCCCATCCTGTGCAGGGCCGGCGGCTGCTCCCAAAATGGCCTCTGGGCTGTGCAAGCTGCCTGTGGCGGGGGTGCACAGCCCGCGGCGGCCGTGCAAGCAGCAGGCGCGGAGCGGCGTGCACCGGCTGCTGGCCGTGCAAGAGCCCCCCCCCCAGCAGTCGTGCAAGGGGTGCGCGCGGAGCCGCGTGCGTCGGGCGTGCAAGGGGCCCGCGCCGAGCTGCAGGCTCCGGCCGCGCGAGCGGCGTGGGTGCGCTGCCCTCGCAAGCGGCGTGCAGCAGCCGTGTGAGCCGCGTGCACCCAGCAGCGTGCACCCAGCAGCGTGTGGCACACGCGGCCCCGCTGCGGCGCGCAGCCCCTGCTCCGCTCCAGCCTCCCCTTCCCTCCGTCAAAAGCCGACAGATTGCAAGTGGCACTTAGCACGGAGAGCCGAGCTTGTGATTACCCATCGGATAACATTTTAATTGTACTTCTGGCACTCTGTCAAGCTAATTTGAACTGCATTTCAATATTACAGCATTTATTTAGTGCCATAACAATATGGATTAATCTTAAATTATAACACCGAGGAAATTATATTACACTTATTTCCTATTTGCCCAATATTTAAAGGGGCCACGTTGGGTTAAAAAGCGCGACGAGGCGTGCGGGGCCGGGGCCGGGAGGGAGCTTGGGGGGGGGGCCCAGCAGCCCCAGCGCCTCCCCCCCGAGGGGGTTCCCGGGGCCGGGGGCCGCATCCTGCACCGTGCCTGGGAGGAGCAGGGACCGGAGGTGGCACGTCCAGGGGAGCAGCTGGCGGACGCGGGGCGGGGGGGGAGGTTATTAACGACCGCGGATGTCGTTATTGTGCTGGGCCGAGGATGTGGTCGCGCCCAGGGCTGGGGGTCCCCGGGCAGGGCTGGGGGGGTCCGGGGCTCTGCTGCGTCCTCGGCCCCGTGTGCCGCCGTGCGCCCCGCGTGCCGCCGGCTGCTGCCGGCCCGCGGTGCCAGGAGGGTCCCCGCCAGCTCCGGCGGCTCCGCGTGCGGCCTCGGCCCCGCTAGGAATGTTCCAGCCCCGAAATAGCCGAGGCAGTAACTCTACCCAGCGCCCCGCGCACGTCCCGGCCGCCCGCCTCCCCCCCCTGCGCGGCCGCCCCTCCCGGGACAGCCCTGGGGACGGCCGTGGTGACGTGGGGACCCGTGCCTGGCCTGGGCCGCGTGCCCGGGCCGCAGCGGGGACCGCAGCGTGGCTGGGGGGCCATCGCCCCTCTTCCCAACCCCAGCCACTCACTGGCTGCTCCGTGTCCCCGTCGCGCGTCCCCGGGGTGGGGGGGGGGGGAGGCTGGAGCAGGGTGCTTAAAAAGGAGCCCCCCAAATCGCGGGGGGTGGCCCAGGGAGGGGGCACGGCAGGGGTTGGGAGCAGCGGGGCCGTGGGGCGCGGGAAGAGCCGGGGCCTTCCCGGAGAGGGAGGGAGGGAGGCAGGGAGGGAGGCAGGGAGGATGCTGCGTGGGAGCGGGGCCGGGGACCCCCTCCCTTTCCCGGCAGCGCTGCCTTGGTCGGGCGCCCGTGGCCCCGCGCCCCGCTCCGGGCGGGCGCCCAGAACGCGGCTCGGCCCGAGCAGATGTGGCCGGAGCGCTCCCGCGGCCCCGCTCGCCGCCGGGGGAAACTTTCCGTCTTCCCAGCACATTCCCATCTGCGCCGGGCCCGGCGCGGGGGCGAAGAGCGGCCCTGGGGGGGGGCTCACGCCCTGCTCTGCCCCGCGGCCCCCCCCCCCGGGTCCCACCGGTGCCCGTCACTGCGGTCGTCGCTGAGACCTGGCGGGCTCGGCACTGCTGTGACCCCGGTGGGTTTAGGGCCGGGGCTGCCCTGGCAAAAAGCCCCCGAGCTCCCCCCCCCCCCCCATCCCGCCCCGGGCTTCCCGGGCCCCCGCGGTTTGGCAGGGGATCAGAACAAAACGCAGCTCGCTTCGCTTTTAACCCCTTCCTCCGGCCGTGCGCCTCCTTCCCAGCCCCGTTTGGGGGAGTCCCGGGGTGCTGCGAGCGCCCACACCCACCCGCACGGCCCCGCCGCCTCCCGTGCCTCAGTTTCCCTGTCCAGGCCAGCTCGGCTCGGGGGGGGGGGGGAGCAGGACACGAGCGGCTGTGGGGTGGCCGGGCCGGCCCGGTGCCCGCGTGGCCGTGCGGGAGCTCCCAGCACAGGCGCGAGCGACGACCGGCGGCAGAACCCCGCGGTCCCCAAAACACGGCTGCAGTCGATCCCCTCCGTGCTGGCTCCCAGCGGGGGGATTTTCTGCCCGGCCGGGCCGGTGCCGGAGCCGGGAGCGGTGCCCAGCGGGGCTGAGTCACGGCGCTGGCCCCCGGGTGCAAGGAGCAGGGCCGGGGAGTTCCCAGGCGGGCGCTGCCGAGGGGCTGCGGGGGGGCAGGATGGGACCCACGGCACTGCGCCCTCCCCGGTGCCGTTCCTCCGTCGCCGCGTGCTCGGGGGCGAGCCGAGTTCTGCGCGGCCTCAGGACCCCCCCCAAGTCCTCGCCTGCTGGGGGGGCCGCCTGCATCCCACAGCCCCCGCGGTGGGGAGAGCCGGGGCCGTGGGAAGGGGGCGCGGAGCCGAGCTGGGGCCAGAGCGTGCGAGCGGCCGGGGCGAGCGTGCGTGCGGGCGTGCGAGCAGGGTGGGAACGGCGCGGGGGCCAGCGTGCGCCTGGGGACCCGGCCGTGCCAGGGGGCGTGAGTCAGCGGCTGGGACGGGACGTGGGAGGGGGGGGAGAGGAGAGTGTGCGAGCGAGCGGCGCGGGGCCCGGCCGCTGCCATGGGGCCGTGCGCGCGCGGGTTTTCGTACGGCCCCGTTGCGCAGCTTCCAGAAAAGGCTCCTTCTGGAAACCTCGGCTTCCTGCCGAGCTCACGCCGCCCGGCCCCGTTCCGGGCTCCGCGGGGCGCCCCGTGCCCTGCCGGGGTCCCCCCTTGCTCCGTCCTCCCGGCCGGTGCCCGGGGGGCGATGCCGCGTCCTGTCCCGCGCGTGGTGCCGGTTCCCAGGGCCGCGGGCAGGGTGCGGCCGTGCCCCCAACCCACGCGGTCCCGGCCCGGGTTCGGCCCCCGGCCGGCCAGCGCAGGAAGGAGCGAGCTGCCTGAAACCACATCCCCGACACTCATCCCAGAGGCATCCCGGCGGGATTAGCCGGGGAGCGTGGGCCGGCTTAGAGAGCAAAGCATCACTTCCTGCCCCGGCCGGGCGGCCGGCCAGCCCCGGGCTCCGCTGTGCCATGCCGAGCCGTGCCGAGCCGTGCCGTGCCGTGCCGCGGAGGGGCCAGGAGGCCGTGGTCCCCGCCAGCCCACGTCGGCAAACACATGCAGGCGGGGAGCGAGGCCAAGCGCAGAGGGGCGGCCGTGCTCCCCCCCCTGCTCCCGCCCGGCCGCTGGCTACCGGCTGCGATGTTTCCACCATGATCTCACGGCTCGGCCCGCCCGGCCCTGCGGGGTGGGGGCGTCCCCGGCGGGGAGCTCCGTGGCCCCCCCCCAGGTGCAGGGGAGGGCCGGGCGGGGGCTGCCCCCCTGCCCTTTTTGTGGTGTGCCCTCCCTTGTGCTGTTCTCCGTGCATAAGCGTGCACGCACGCACATTTGTGCACACGTGTGCGCGGCACCCCCTGGCGCGCTCGCCCCCGCAGGGCGTTGCTCCGGGAAGCCGCTGCCCCGGTCACAGACGGCTGTCCCTGTGTCCCCAGCCTCCTGCCACCGCCCCTGGGCACTGGCAGGGCTCCGGCTGCTGCAGCTGGCAGCTGCCCCCGCTGGGAGCGGGATGCCCCGGCGCGCCCCGGCCACCTGGCGTGGCACAGCGTGGCACGGCACGGCACGGGCCCTGGGGGCAGCCGGTGTCCTGCAGCCGCTCAGGGCCAGGGGCAGAGCAGCAGTGCGGGGAGGCGCACGCGTGTGCAAAGCCTCCCACGTGCTGGCACACGCGTGTCCCTGGGATGTGCACGTGGGGTCAGGGCAGGACACGGGTGCTCCCTCCCCGCGCGTCTCTGCTGCTCCTCGCACGCCCCAGCGTGTGTGCAGGTGGGGCTGGGGGGGGGGGGCACGAGGGGCACGATCACGTGGGGTGTGCGTGTACTCGAGCGTGCACGTGCCAGCGGTGTGTGCGCACAAGCGGTGTGTGTGCACAAGCAGCGTGCGTGCACAAAGGATGTGTGCGCACAAGCGGTGTGTGCAAAGGGATGCGCGGGCACGCCTGGCACGCGTGCACCAGGGACGTCGTGCTGCGCGCGGCCCTCCTGCACGTGTCCGTGCACGGGCGTGCGAGCGCACGGCGAGCGAGTGTGCCGGTGCGGCGGGGGTGGGAGCGTGTGCGTGGTGGGGGGCCGGGGGCTCCCCCTGACTCTCTCCTCTCGCCCCGCAGCAGGGAGCGGACTGATGGGGAGCGCGCCCGCCTCGTCCTTCATGGGGAGCTTCCTGAGCAGCAGCCTGGGCTCGGGGGCCCCCAGCCACCCCTCGGGCCCCGCCGCGTCCCCCCCGGAGCCAGCTTTCCGCGGGCCTCACTCCGGCACCTCCCAGATCTGGTTCTCGCACTCCCACGAAGGTGAGTGGGCGCCGGGGAAGGGCCGGGAAGGAGCCCCCCCCCCGGGGTGGGCCGGGCGTCGCGGACACCCCCACGGCATCGGGGTGGCCGGGCTGCACGGGGGGGGATGTCCACGGCACGCGGGTGGTCGCAGCGGGCAGGCAGCACGTGGCGAGCTTCGGGGTGGCAGCGGGGTGGGCAGCGCATCCCACAGACACCCCCCCATCCCCAGCACGGGGCGGGGGGGCATCCGCGAGGACAAGGCTGCAGCCCCCCGTGCCGGCTCATGCTGCCGGGTGCGGGGCGTCCCCGGGATGCCCTGTTAACCAGACACCGCTTCCCCATCGCACCGGGCTGCGGCGGGGGGGGGCAGCCCCGGCAGTGCCCCCCCGCGGCACGCCGCCGCCGTCCCCGTCCCCACCTGAGCGGGGGCCGACAGAGTTAAGGAGCGGGGCGGTGGTGTTGGCGCGGGGCCCTGGCAGCCGGCCCAGCTGGTAGTTTGACCGGCTGCCAGTTGGCTCCCGGCGTGCCGGGGCCTGCGCGCCGCGCCGGGGGGCGGGGGGGGGGGGAATACGGGGTGGGGGGGGACGGGGGGGACACGGGGACAGGCGGGGGGGAGCGGGCAGCAGCGCACGCGGCTCCGGCAGCGCAGCGCTCGCTGCTGACGGACGGCTCGCACGGGTGGGGAGCCCTGCGAGCGCTGTGCCGAGCCCCCCCTCGCCGTTCATGGGGGCGCAGCGGGGGGGGCTCACGGCCCCGGCGTGGCGAGAGGAGGGCAGATATCGCGTGGCCAGGAGGCGCGTGGCGTGCACAATGCGTGTGCGTGGTGCGATGGGGCGAGCGAGCCACCCGGCCCCGGCCCCCTGACCGCTGTTTGCCCCCCCCCCAGCCCCGGGGTACCCCCGCTTCTCCGGGAGCCTGGCGTCCACCTTCCTGCCCATGAGCCACCTGGATCATCACGGGAACAGCAACGTCCTCTACAGCCAGCACCGCTTCTACGAGAGCCAGAAAGGCAGGTACCAGGGCCGGCACCGCGCCGGGTGCCCACGGCGGGGGGGGGGGGACACGTCCCCAGCGCGCGTGGGGGGCAGAGAGGAGGCTGCCGGGCACGGCGGCGCTGCCGGGGGGCTCGGTGCCCGTCCCCGGCGCCCATCCCCTGCGGTGGGTCCCCGCCACGAGGGGCTGGCGATGGAGCAGGTGCCGGGTCCCCGGGGATGGCGCGGGGTCGCGGGCACCCGGCCCAGCCGCCGCCGCTGTCGCTTTTCACAATATTGTGGCGGGCGCTTAATAGGGAACATTGTTTGGGTGGGAAATGGAGCTAATTAGGCCGTGCCTTCCCCCGCGCTCCTCCCCTCATTAGCGGGGAGCTGGCGCTTGGCACGGACGCGGCCCCGGGCGCCTCGAACGCGCCTTTGTTCGGCGCGGGGCTGTGGGTGGGGTGCTGGGTTTGCTGGGGGGGGGGTCTGACCCGCTCGCCCTCCCCTCCAGATAACTTCTACCTGCGCAACCTGCCCGCCCAGCCCGCCCTGCTCTCCGCCGGCCACGGCTTCCCCGGCATCGCCCGCGCCGCCCCCGGGCCCCCCGCCGGCTCCTGCAGCCGGGAGCGCGATGCCGGGCCCCTGCCCAAGACCCCCAAGGACTACGACCGCTTCCTGGCGGCCAAGGAGAAGGCGAGCAAGGCGGACGGCAAGGAGCGGCCGCCGGAGGACGACGCCAAGGAGAGGCACCGGGCGGTGCTGCCGGTGCCGCCCGAGGGGCACTGCAAGGAGGGGCTCCCCCCCCGGGTGGCGGGCGACGGCCGCCCCAAGCACCTCGCCTCCTGCCTGCTGGGCGCCAAGGGGCTGGAGGGCGAAGGCGGCCGCGCCGCGCTGCCCAGCTGTGCCGGCAGCGCCCTGCCCCGCGCCGGCCGCTGCGCCAAGGAGCCGTGCCGCGGCGAGAGGGAGCCGGGAGCCCCCGAGGCTCCGCCGCCCTACGGCGAGTGCCTGGAGCGGCGGCAGATGCTGCACCACGCCGTCTCCTACGCCGTGCCCACCGGGCCGGCCCCGCTCGGTGCCGCCGCCGCCGCCGGCTCCTTCCCCTGCCTGCAGCTGCACGCCGGCCCCGACGTGCTGTGCCCGCTGCCGGACAAAGCCGGGAGGGAGCTGAAGCTGAGCGGGGCCACGTTCGTGCCTTCGGTGGGACACCTGGCGGACAAGAGCCGCTCCTTCCAGGTGGCGGCCGAGAGCTGCGGGCTGGAGCGCGCCGAGGGCAAGGAGCGGCACGGCGAGGTGGGCGCCGAGCCCCCGGCCGCCTACGGCACCTCCTTCCACCACCACGCCAAGGCGGAGGGCAAGGCGGAGCGGCGGCTCGAGTGGGGCGGCCCCGGCGCCCGGCTGAAGGGGCTGGAGTACCTGGGGGGCGGCGGGGCGGCTGAGGGGCCCCCCTTCGCCGGCCTCGGCCCCCCGCCCAAGGGCGGCCTGGAGAAGGGCTATTTCGAGGTGCCGCCGGCCCCGGACTGCTCCCGCGCCCCGCACGCCGACCCGCTGGGCGCCAAGGTGGGCCCGTCCTGCTGCACTTTAGAGAAGGGCCCCAAGGAGCCCCCCGGGCAGACCCCGCAGAAGGTGGCGCGGATCCGGCACCAGCAGCACGGCGGCCCCGAGGCGGAGCCGGCCGGCGGCGGCCCCGAGGGCAAGCGGAAGGCCCTGGAGCTGAACTCCCTGGGCTACAACGGGCCCCCCCTGCCCCCCTGGGGCGTGCAGGGCCAGGCCCCCCCCATGGCCATGGCGGAGGAGAGGAAGGGCTCCTACCTGGACCCCTTCAGCACGAGTCTGCAGCAGGCTGCGTTGATGACTCAGGGCTCGGTGCTGAGCCAGGACATGCCGACCCCCCCGGACGAGGTCTCGGCCATGAAGAACCTTCTCAAGTACAGCAACCAAGCACTTATCGTGGGCCAGAAGGCTCCCTTCGTGGGGCTGGGCGGCATCAAGGGCAGCTGCGCCCACCAGGACGCCAAATTCCCCCCGGGCAAGGGGCAGCCGGAGCTGGAGCGGCCGGATTGCGCCCGCAGCCGGGAGCACGAGCTGGGCCACGGCGAGGGCGAGGTGCGGCAGCCCCCCGTGGGCATCGCCGTGGCCGTGGCGCGGCAGAAGGACACGCTCAGCCGCCCCGAGCCCTCCTACGGCAGCGGCTCCGGTCGGCAGGGCCGGGCGGCCGCCGGCATCAAAGGTAGGGGGCCGGGGGGGCTGCGGGGGGCGGCGGGGGGCCCGGGGTGCCGGCGGCGCCGCGCTCACTGCGCCGTCCTCTCGCCCCGCGCAGCCGGCACGGCGCGGCCCATGCACGTCATCGACCTGGAGGCAGAGGAGGAGCGGGGCCGGCTCTGCGAGGAGCGCCTGGGGCTGCCGGGGCGAGAGCTCCTTCTCCAGTAAGTGCCGTGGTGGTGGGGGGGGGGGCGGGGGACACACACACACACACGCGTGGGGGCCCCGTCCCCGTGCCGCCGCCTTGGGCAGGTGGCGGTGCCCCACGGCGCCCCTCTCTCCGCAGGGACAACAAGGAGCTGGTGGAGTTCGCGCGGATGCACCCCTCGGGGGGGTGCCCCGGGGACCTCACCCCCCACCTGATGATCGCGGGGGGCTCCTCGCTGCCGGCGGGCCAGCTCGGGGGGGACCCGGCCGCCCACGCGCACCCGGCGCACACGCACTGGCTGCCCCGCACCCGCAGCCCCTCCATCTGGATGGGGGGACACTCCTACGGTCGGTGCCGGCGGCGGGGGGGGGGGCTGCGGGTGCAGGGGGGGGCTGCCCCCCCTCCCCTCCCCGCCCCGGCGCTGACGGACCCCCCCCTTTTTGCCCTCCCCCCCCCCCCCCACAGGCATCGGCCACCCCGCGCTGCACCAGAACCTGCCGCCCGCCTTCCCCGCCTCCATGCCCAGCACCATGCAGCCCGTCTTCCCCCTCTCCCAGGAGCCCCCCGCCCAGCTCGTCATCCTGCCCACCGAGCCCCCCGCCCACGGCACCCCCCACACGCTGGGTAAGACTGGGGGGGGGGGGGGGCGGGGGCTGGCTGGGGGGCACCCACGGCTTGTTGTGCTGCTGGGGTGGGAAATGGGGGTCCCTACAGGTGGTGCTGAGGGGGTGGAGGGGGAAATGGGGTCCTGGGGTTGCTGGGGCACAGGGATGGGAGATGGGGGGGTCCCTACAGGTGATGCTGAGGGTGCAGGGGTGGGAGATGGGGGGGTCCCTTTGGGTGCTGCCGGGCTGCAGGGGTGGGAAACGGGATCCTGGGGGTGCAGGGCTGGGGGACCACTGCTTGGATCTGCGGGGTGACCCCACCACGGGTCCCCCGCTGACCCCCCCCCGCTGCCGACAGCCGACGTGATGGACCAGGCGTCGCTGTGGCCCCCGATGTACCCGGGCCGGGGTCCCGGCGCCCACCTGCAGCACACGGGGCAGCTGCCCGTGTACTCGCGCTCGCAGTTCCTGCGGCAGCAGGAGCTCTACGCCCTGCAGCAGCAGCGGGCGGCACAGGCCCTCGAGATCCAGCGGCAGGCGCACGTCCAGGTGCCCGCGGGGCTGGGGGTGGGAGGGGGGGGGGCAGGACGTGGGGCTGGGATGCGGGGTGGGAAGGGGGGGGCGTGGGGCTGGGCTGGGGCTGTGGTGCGAGATGGTGCTGGGTGGGATGCGGGGCAGTGGGATGTGGGGCTGGGTGCGGGGCTGGATGCGGGGCTGGGGGCTGGGGGGCAATGGGATGGGGGGAAGTTCGATGGGGGGCAGTGGGATATGGGGCTGGATGTGGGGCAGGGGGACACAGGGCAGTGGGATGCGGGGCTGGATTTGGGGCTGGATGGGGGGCAGCGGGATGCGGGGCAGGGGGATGGGGGGCAGGGGGATGGGGGGCAGTGGGATGCAGGGCTGGATTTGGGGCTGGATGCGGGGCAGGGGCCGTGCTGTGGTGCTGACGTGTGCCGACCCCGGTGTCCCCCCCCCGCAGCGCAAGCCGGAGGAGCAGCCCCTGGAGCTGGAGGACGTGTGTCCCGAGAAGCCCCTCAAGCCCTCCCACAAAGCAGTTGCCTTAAACCCCCCGGCCAAGGGCATGTCCTCGGCGGCCCCCGGGCCCCCCAAGCTGTCCCCTTGCTGCCACTCCCCGGCCCTGCGGCACCCGGCCAAGTGCCCCGTGGCGCTCCCCGCGGCCCCCTGCACTTTACCCGTCTGCCCCGCCGCCAGCTCTGCTGTCGCCCCCCGCTCCCCGGCCGACAGCCCCGTCCCCGTCCAGAGCAAGGGCAGCGACGGCGAGGACAAGCGCGGGGAGGGGCAGCCGCCCCGCGACTACCCCAAGTCCCTGGAGCCAGGTAGGGTCGCGGCGGCGAGGAGGAGGAGGGTGGCTGTGGGGTGCCGGGGTCTCCCCGCTGAGCATCACCCCCTTCCCCGCAGACCTGCCCCCGGGCTACAGCTACCCCGCGGCCAGCATGGGCTTCTCGGAGGCGCACTCGGCCGAGCCGGCCGACCCCGACACGATGCACGCGGGCTCCCCGCCGGCCGAGCCCGAGCAGTCGCGGACCTTCAGCCCCGCCGAGGATGTGCTGAGGGAGCCTGGCCCCGTGCGGGAGCCGCCGGCCGGGGGGGCTGCAGCCGAGGGTCCCGGCGCGTTGCTGCACCGCCACCACCTCCTCCTCGCCCCGGGGCCGGCCCCGGCCGCGGTGGCCACCGAGGAGCCCTTCGGGGTGCGCCGCGAGGCGGCTCCGGCAGTGCTGGAGCAGAGCTCGGTGGAGCAGCAGCGCCCGGTGCCCACGGTGGGGTCCTCACCGCTGGTCCCCCCCGGCGGCGAGGAGGAGGAGGAGGAGGAGGAGGACGAAGAGGAGGAGGAGGAGGGCGACAGCGAAGGCTCGGGGCCGGAGGGCAGCTGCGACGAGGAGGAGGGCGATGGCCCCAGCCACGCGCCCAGCGGGCGGCAGGGCTGCCCGGGCGGGCTGGAGGCGCTCATCGCCGCCGGCATCGACCTGGGGGAGCTGCCGGCGCTGGGGTCCCCCGAGGAGCCCCCCCCGGCCCCCCCCTCGCCCGCCCCCTGCGCCGCGGGGCTGCCCGGCATCGCGCTGCTCAGCGAGCTGGCCGACCTGGAGCTCCGCCGGCGCCGCTGCGACCTGGCCCTGGAAGGTGAGCGGCCCCCGCGCCCCCCGCCCCGCGGTGCCTCCCGTCCCCTGCCCGTGCGCCCCGGTGTTCCCTGCCCTGTTGTCACACCCCTCGGTGCCCTCGGGGGCGTGCAGCACGTGCAACGCAGAGGTCGTGCATTGTGCGTGCAGCAGAGGGGCTGCACCATGCGCGCAGGGGCTGGGCCGGGCAGAGCACGTGTTGTGCAGCAGAGGGGGGGGCTGTGTGCACGCTTGCAGCGTGCCTTTGCAGTGCAGGGCTGCGTGCATGCCGGCAGCGCAGGGCTCTGTGCGTGTTCACAGCATGGGCCTGCGTGCATGTTTGCACCGCGAGGGGCCGTGCGCATTTCTAGTGGGTATTTACAGTGCGGGGTCGCGTGCCTGCTTCCGCTGCAGCGCTGCGTGCGCGTTTGCACCACATCTTTGCAGCGCAGGGCTGGGTGCACACATGCGCTGCACACTTGCAGTGCAGGACTGTGCGCGTTTGCGCCGGATATTTGCGATGCAGAGCTGCGTGCATGTTCGTGACATGTGCAACGCAGGGCTGCGTTCATGTGCGTGACATACGTGCAATGCAGAACTGCATGCATGGGTGTGATGTACAACTGCAACGCAGAGCTGTGCATGTTGGCGATGTACAGGTGCAACGCAGAGCTGTGCATGCTGCTGATGTACAGGTGCAATGCCGGGCTGTGCACGTTTGCACCCTCTATTTGCAGCGCAGGGCTCGCACGCACGCGTGCGCTGTACGTCTGCAGCGCGGGGCTGTGTGCGTTTGCAGCGCGGTGCCCGGCTGCAGGGCCCTGCTCGCAGCCCGGGGCCGTCTCCGGGGCTCTGCTCCAGCGCTGGCTCCAGGCAGGCGCCGGGATTCCCTCCCGGCTCGGCTTCCCCAGGGAATCCCGGGGGCCCCGGCAGGGAAGGCCCTGGCGCCTCCCCAGCGCTGCTGCGGGCGGGCGCAGGGCCCCGCGTGCTCGCTGCCGCCGCCGGCCGAGCCCCGCTGCGTGCGGCGGTGCCGTGCGGGGGCCGTGGGGCCCCGTTCCCCGGGGGGGGGGGAGGGGGGCCGCTCCCCCCGCCGCAGCCCCCGCGGATGGGGCGGCCGGATGGGGCGCGTCACCGCGTCCCTCCCCGCCCCGGCCTTGGCTCTGCGCCCCGATGAGTTCATCGCCGGCCGCCGCGGCCCCGCGGCACCCTGGGGACACCGGGCGTGCCGTGCACGCAGCACCCTGCGTGCCGTCCCTGTGCCCCACGGGCACCCTGTGCGTGCTGCCCCATCTCGTGCAGCACCCCATGCGCGACCCCACTGACCCCTTTTTGCCCCGCGTGGCCCCGGGGTGCCCAGCCCCACCCAGGGGTGCTGCTCACAAGTGCACGTGCAGGGCTATGGCACGGAAGTGCCGGGGCTCAGGGGTGGCACGGGGGTCCTGGCGCGTCCCCGCTGACCTGCGGTCTCGGCAGGGGAGGACGAGGACCTGCTGGCCTTCAACCTGCAGAACCTGGCCACGGTGGCGGCCGCCTGGTCGCTGGTGGAGGCGGCCAGCCGGGAGGGCAGCCCGCCGGCGCTCAGCCCCCTGCCCACCTCGCCACCACCCCGCGCCCGCGTGCCCCGCCGCAAGTACACCTGGACGCCCAAAACCAAGGCCGTGAGTAGTCCCCCTCGCCCCGTGCCGCCGTGGCCAGCGGGGTCGAGCCGTGCCCGGTGCGAGCGGCCCGTCCCCGTCCCCGTCCCCCAGGTGTGCCCCCTGAAGGCGGCCATCGAGCAGCTCAACACGCAGGAGGTGGAGGTGCGGATGCGGCTGGCCGAGCTGCAGCGGCGCTACAAGGAGAAGCAGCGCGAGCTGGTGAAGCTGCAGAGGCGGCACGACCACGAGTACGTCCCCGTCCTCCTGGGGGGCACGCAGCCGGGCTGGGGGGGTGCGGGTCGGGTCGGTGGTGGCGGTAAGGGGGGAAGGGGTGTCAGCGGTGCGCTGAGTTTGGGGCCGTGCTCAGCCCTCGGTCTCAGGCTGCCCCCGGTCTTGCCGCGGCTGCAGGCGCGACGAGAGCTCGCGGAGCCCGGCGCGGCGCGGGCCGGGGCGGCCGAGGAAGCGCAAGCACTCCAGCACGCTGGGCAGGGCCGAGAGCCGCAAGGTCAAGTGAGTGACCGGGGGGCGCGCGCCCGCCCGTCCCCGTGCCGGAGGGGGGGGGGGTTAGGGGTGGCGGGGCCGTCCCGGCCTCTCCCCGGCGCTGCGGCGGCGGCTGCGGGGGCTCCGTCCCGGGGCCGCCCCCCCCTGCCCGGCCGCGGGTGCAGCGTTGCATAAAAGCCTCTTTATCCGCGCTGTATAAAGTCATTGGTCACGCTGCAGTGGTGTTCATTGCTGCTGGCGCTTTATTATTATCCATTAGCCGCCCGGCGCAGTCGTTTTCACACTCACGGGCCCTGTATAATTGTCCTTCTCTGCTACAAATTGCCTCTCCCGACAGGCCCATTTGCATAAATCCTCCGAGCTAGTCCAAACACGATTGGAGTGTGTGTGCGCGCGCGGCATCAGGCCCGATGATTTGGTAATAATAGTTAAATCTGCACTAAATGGTTCCTTCAATTAAGACAGAGAGAGGAAAAAAAAAAAAAAAAATTTAATCTCTAGGTTTTATGTCACAAAACATTAGCGAGCGAGTGAAGGTTACAGGGAAAAAAAAAAATAAAAAAATAAAAGAGAGGGGAGCCGAGGGGGGGGTGTGTGGGGGGGGCGGCCGGCGGCGGGCGGGAGCAGCCCCGCGCCGTGCCCACGCCGCGCTCCCCGCAGGGCGGTGAAGAGCAGCCTGTCCCTGCTGTGCGCCGGGCTGCGCGCCGAGCCCCAGCCCAAGAAGAAGCGGAGCAAGCTGGCCCAGGAGGCGTACGGAGGCATCAAGGGCCCCCCCCCGGTGAGTGCTGCCCCCCCGGGTGGCTGGGCGCTGGTGGGGGGCCGGCTCCTGGCCGAGCCTCCCCGTGCCCCCCAGGACAAGGTGCGGTGCAAGAAGAGCGGCTCGCAGAGCAAGCTGTCCTGCAAGGTGGCCCACAAGGTGTCGCAGCTGAAGCAGAAGGTGAAGAGCAAGGGGCTGCCCGCCGGCATCAGCCCCTTCCGACGGAAAGACCCCAACCCCGGGGGCCGCATCCAGAAGAAGCTGTCCCGCGCCAAGAGCTCCAAGGGCGGCGCCGCCAAGTACCAGCCGCAGGACCCCGACCCCCGCGAGCTGCCCGGCTTCAAAGGCAAGGCCAGCACGGGGCTGGGGGCTGCGGTGTGCCGGGGCGGGGGGGCAGGGTAGTGTGCTGGGGGGGCTGCAGCGACGGGAGGATGCTGCAATGGGGGGGGTTGCAGCGTGGGGGGCTGCAGCAATGGGGAGGTGCTGCAGGGGGGCTGCACAAACAGCTCGGGAGCAGCTTGTGCCTGGGGGGCCCCCGGGGACACTCAGCTCTGTCCCCCCCCCTCACAGATGGGCACGACGAGGACTCGGACAGCGAGGACGGTGACGACGAGCCGGGCTTGGCCCTGCTGCCCTCGGTGCCCGTGGCCGTGCTGGGACCCTCGCCGTCCTCCGTGGTGAAGATGGAGGCCAACGAGAAGGCGAAGAAGAAGAAAGAAAGGCAGGGGCTGCTTGGTAAGGGGCTCCCCGTGAGGGAGGGGGTGTGGGGGGGGGGGGGGCTGCCCTGGCACAAACGTGGGGCCCCCTCCGCGTGCCCACGGGGCTCTGAGCCTCCGTCCCGTCCCGTCCCCCCCCCACAGGTCCCTGCCGCCTTGGCAGCCCCGAGGGCGAGGTGAAGATCAAGCGGCGGCCGGTGAAGCCGGGAGCCGGCAAGCTGGAGAAGGTGCCGGCGCGGAGGAAGGCGGGCGCCTGCGAGGACGGCGGCAAGAAGAAGCTGAAGGCGAAGCCCAAGGAGAGCCTCAGGGCGCCGGCCCCGAGCGGCCCCAGCGCCCCGGCCCCCACCAACAGCCTCTTCGGGGGCGCCGACCCCCGGCACTTCGGGGCGCGGGACGACGGCGCCCGCCTGGCCAGCGAGCGGCTCAAGAAGGCGACGCGCAAGAGCAAGGTGCTGCAGTCAGCCCTGAGGGTGAGTGGGGGGTGGGGGGGACTGGGGGGGGGCCGTGGGGTGTGGGGGTTCGGGGTGGTGGAGGGGTTGGGGACGCCAAAGGGACCCTGGGGTGCAGGGGATGGGTGCGGGGCTTGCAGAGGCTGCGGGTGCTGGTGAGGTGTGGGGGTTGCTGATGGGACCAGGGGGCTTGGGGATGTTGTAGGACTGGGGGGGGCGGGGGATGAGCCCCCAGAAATGGGTCCGAGCCCCCTCTCCCCACACCGCAGCGGAAGAACGGGGCGCTCTCGCTGGCCCTCTCGCCCCGGAGCGCCAAGACCATCCTGAGCAAGGGCAAGAAG
Organism: Anser anser; assembly: GCF_964211835.1. NCBI lineage: Eukaryota > Metazoa > Chordata > Aves > Anseriformes > Anatidae > Anser > Anser anser. Next base: position 14,316,143 of record NC_139740.1, on the reverse strand, counting down.
CTGGCCAAGGTGAAGAGCAAAGTGGCCACCAAGCAGGTGAGCGGCCGAGCCCCCCGCCCCCCGGCGAGTCCCCCCCTCCCACCGGGACCCCCCCCACCCTGAGCTCCCTGTCCCGCAGTGCAAGGGCCGGGCGGTCAGCAAGCTGCTGGAGAGCTTCACGGTGGAGGACGACTTCGACTTCGACGACAACAGCAGCTTCTCGGAGGAGGAGGAGGACGGCGGGGGCTGCGCGGGCGGGCGCCGCTCCCCCCTGCCCCACACCTGCGCCATCCAGAAGGAGGACCTGCGGGACGGGCTGCACATCCTCATCCCCAAGGAGGACAGCCTGCTCTACGCCGGCAGCGTCCGCACCATCCAGCCCCCCGACATGTGAGCGGGGCCGGGGGGGCACGGGGCGGGGGGGTTGCTGGGGGGGCACGGGGCAGGTGCTGAGCTCCTCCTGTCCCTGCAGTTACAGCATCATCATCGAGGGCGAGCGGGGGAACCGGCAGCGCATCTACTCGCAGGAGCAGCTGCTGCAGGAGGCGGTGAGCGGGTGGCGGGGATGGGGTGGGATGGGGTGGGATGGGGACATGGATAGGGACGGGATGGGATGTAAGGGGATGGGATGGGATGGGACAGGACAGGATGGGCTGGGATGGGACGGGATTGGGATGTGGATAGGGACGGGATGGGACGGGACAGGACGGGATGGGGATGTGGACAGGGACAGGGACAGGAAGTAGAGCAGAGTAGAGTAGAGTAGGGTAGAGCAGGGTAGAGAAGAGTAGGGTAGAGTAGAGAAGAGTAGAGTAGAGTAGGGTAGAGTAGAGTAGGGTAGAGTAGGGTAGGGTAGAATAGGGTAGGCTAGAGTAGAGTAGGGTAGAGTAGGGTAGGGTAGAGTAGAGTAGAGTAGAGTAGAGTAGAGTAGAGTAGAGTAGAGTAGAGTAGAGTAGAGTAGAGTAGAGTAGAGTAATTCAGTTGGAAGGCACCTTCAAAGTTCATCTTGTCCAACTGCTGATGTTCTCAGGTGCAACGAAAAGTTAAAGGGATGGGGATGGGGACAGGAATAGGGAAAAGGATGGGGATGGGGATAGGGGCAAGGATGGGGACGGGCATGTGGACAAAGATGGGGACGAGGACAGGGACGGGGCCCAGCATGGCGCTTCTCCGCAGGTGCTGGATGTGCGGCCGCAGTCGAGGCGCAGCCTGCCACCCGGCACCCGCGTCTGCGCCTACTGGAGCCAGAAGTCGCGGTGCCTCTACCCGGGGAACGTGGTGCGAGGTGAGGGGCGGCGGGGGGGCGGCGGCGGCGGGGGGGCGGCGGGCTCCCGGCCCTGCCCCAGCCCCACGCCCTGCCCGTGCCGCAGGCTCCTCCAGCGACGAGGAGGAGGACGACCCCGAGGCGGTGATGGTGGAGTTTGATGACGGGGACACGGGGCACATCGCCGTGTCCAACATCCGCCTGCTGCCGCCCGACTTCAAGATCCAGTGTGAGTGGGGCGGGGATGGGGGCGGCGGGGGGGGGGGGGGCCGGGGGCGGTGGGGATGGTGCTGACCCCCCCCGGCTCTGCCCGCAGGCACGGAGCCGTCCCCGGCGCTTCTGGTCTCCAGCTCGTGCCGGCGGACGAAGCGGTCGTGCGGCGACGTGCCCCCGCCCGGCGAGCTGCCCCCCAGCCTCTGCCCGGACCGGCACGACGGCCCCGAGACCCCCAAGAACTCAGGCAAGAAGGCGGCCGGCAAGGAGAAAAGTGGTACGTTGGGGTGGGGGGGGGGCACCAGTCACCTGGCGGCAGGACGCTGCCCCGAGGGAGGTGGCACCAGCAGGGATGGCGTGAGGGGTGGGGGGAGGCGGGGGGAGACACGGGGAAGGATGCGGGGAAGGATTTGGAGAGGGATGCGGGGAAGGATGCGGGGAAGGAAGCAGGGAAGGATGCGGGGAAGGATTTGGGGAGGGAGGATGGAAGGAAGGAGGTAGGGAAGGATGTGGGGAAGGACGCGGGGAAGGATGCAGGGAAGGATGCGGGGATGCAGGCACGGGGCTGGACAGCGGGGTGCCAGAGCTGGTAGGATGCAGGGAGAGGGCACAGAGGAAGGGTGCAAGGATGCAGGAACAGGAGGCAGGGATGTGGGCAAGGAGAGGGGCTGCAGGGAGGGCAGGAGGCAGGGATGCGGGCAGGGAGAGGGCTGCAGGGAGGATGCAGGGACACGGGCACGGGGAGGGGATGGAGGGAAACAGAGGGAAGCCGGGATGAGGGCAGGCAGCAGGGAAGCAGCGGGGTCAGCAGCGTGCTCCTGGGCTCCGCCGGTCCCCCCCCCGGCCCCCCCTGACCCCCATCTTCCCCCCACCCCCCCAGGCAAAGCCGCGGAGGTGCTGTCGGGCGGGAAGGCGCCGGTGCTGAGCGACCCGTTCGTGGGGCGGCGCGGCGGGCCGCTGCTCAGCTGGTCGGCGGTGGCGCAGACGAAGCGGAAGGCGGCGAGCAAGGGGACGGCCGTGCTGCAGAACCTCTTCCAGGTCAACGGCAGCGCCAAGAAGCTGCGGGCCAAAGAGGCGCTCTTCCCCGTGCACCACCACGTCGCCGCGCCCGTCTTCGGCAACGGCTTCGGGGCCGACTCCTTCAGCCGCATCGCCAGCTCCTACGCGTCCTTCGGGGCCGGGGCTGGGCTGGTGCTGCCGGCTGCCCAGAAACTCCTGCGCTCCAAGAAGGCCGAGCGGCTGGAGGCAGAAGTGGGCAAAGGCGGCCGGAGAAAGGCAGGCAGTGAGTACCTGGTCAAGCTGGACCACGAAGGGGTGACGTCCCCCAAGAACAAGAACTGCAAGGCCCTGCTGCTGGGTGAGAAGGACTTTGGGGCCAAGCTGGAGCGGCCCCTGGCCAGCCACGGCTATGCCCACGCGGCCCTGGCGGGCAAGGATAGGAAGGGGCGGGCGCCCGTGCACCAGCTGCCCATGGGGCTGGCGCTGCGGAAGTACTCGGGCCAGGCCGAGTTCACCCTGAACTGCGACAGCGACTGCCACAGCTCCTACTCGGACATGGACGAGGACGAGGAGGCGGGCGGGCTGGGCGCCGACGTGCCCTCGCGCTTTATGACCCGCCTCTCGGTTTCCTCCTCTTCCTCGGGCTCTTCCACCTCCTCCAGCTCCGGCTCCATCTCCACGTCCAGCCTCTGCTCCTCCGACAACGAGGACTCCTCCTACAGCTCCGAGGACGAGGACTCCACGCTGCTGCTCCAGACCTGCCTCTCGCACCCGGTGCCGGCGCTGCTGGCGCAGCCGGAGGCCCTGCGCTCCAAGAGCAGCGCGCCGCAGCGCTGCTTCCTCACCAAGGCCGCCGCCGCCGGCCCCAAGGCCAAGATCAAGCGCAAGGAGGCCCTCAGCTTCTCCAAAGCCAAAGAGTTCTCCCGGAGGCAGCGCCTGCCCTCGGTGGAAAACCGGCCAAAGATCTCCGCCTTCCTGCCCGCGCGCCAGCTCTGGCGGTGGTCCGGGAACCCCACGCAGGTACCTGCGAGGCCGGGGGGGACCTGGCAGGGGGCAGGGGGCGTGGGGCAGGATCTGGGGAGTGTGGGGTGTGAGGCGGGATCCATGGGTGCAGGGTAGGGTGCATGGAGCAGGGTGCATGGAGTATGAGGTAGGACCTGAGGCAGAACCCATGGGTGCAAGGCAGGGTGCATGGGGCATGGTACATGATGCATGGGGCAGGATCCAGGGGTGCAGGGTGCATGGAGCATGGGGTAGGATATGTGGCAGGATCCATGGGTGCAAGGCAGGGTGCATAGGTGCATGGTGCAGGATCTGTGGGTGCAGGGTGCGTGGGGAATGGGGTAGGGCATGAAGGATGGAAGCAGGGCATGGTGCATGGAGCAGGGTGCATGGAGCAGGATCTGTGGGTGCAGGGTGCAGGGCATGAAGGATGGATGCAGGGCAGGGGGCGTGGCGCACGGTGCAGGTAGCAGGACGCATAGGTTGGGTACTTGCACCCACGTAGGGTGCAGGGTCTCACGGTGCAAGGTGCGCATGAGCCACACTCCCTTGGGTGCAGGGGGCAGGGTGCCCCAGGGTGCCGTGTGCTTGGCACTGGGCATGGGGCCGGGGTCCCCGCGCCGCCCCCTGACCCCGCTCTCCCTCCCCGCAGCGGCGGGGCATGAAGGGGAAGGCGCGGAAGCTGTTCTACAAGGCCATCGTGCGGGGCAAGGAGACGCTGCGCATCGGGGACTGCGCCGTCTTCCTCTCGGCCGGGCGGCCCAACCTGCCCTACATCGGGCGCATCGAGAGCATGTGGGAGTCGTGGGGCAGCAACATGGTGGTGAAGGTGAAGTGGTTCTACCACCCCGAGGAGACCAAGCTGGGCAAGCGCCAGAGCGACGGCAAGGTGAGGGACGGGACGGGGATGGGGACGGGATGGGGACAGGGATGGGGACGAGGACAGGGATGGGGACGGGGATGGGGATGGGGATGGGGATGGGGACGGGGATGGGGACGAGGACAGGGATGGGGACGGGGATGGGGATGGAAACAGGGTTGGGGATGGGGATGGGGATGGGATGGGGATAGGGATGGAAACAAGGTTGGGGATGGGGATGGAGATGGGGATGGGATGGGGATGGGGATGGGGATGGGGATGGGGATGGGGACGAGGACAGGGATGGGGACGGGGATGGGGATGGAAACGGTTGGGGATGGGATGGGATGGGGACGGGGGTGGGGATGGGGTTGGGGATGTAGACGGGGGTGGGGATGGGGATAGGAACAGGGGTGGGAACTGGAACAGGAATGAGAATGGGCTGGGTGCGGGGATGGGGATGGGGATGGGGATGTGGTTGGGGACAGGGACGGGGATGGGGACAGGGATGGGGACGGGGCTGGAGATGGGGATGGGGATGGGGACAGGGCCATGCATTGACGCCGTGCCGTTTCCCCCCCGCCCCCCCGCAGAACGCGCTGTACCAGTCGTGCCACGAGGACGAGAACGACGTGCAGACCATCTCCCACAAGTGCCAGGTGGTGGGCCGGGAGCACTACGAGCAGATGACGCGCAGCAGGAAGTACCAGGACCGCCAGGACCTCTACTACCTGGCGGGCACCTACGACCCCACCACGGGCCGGCTGGTGACCGCCGACGGGGTGCCCATCCTCTGCTGACCCACGGGGACGGGGACGGGGACGGGGACGGGCAGCCCGCCGCGCGCCCCCTGCCCCCCCGGCCACGGGACCCCTTCCCGGCCATTATGCAAAGCCCCGGGGCCGCGGCGGTAGGCGGCCGGGGTGGGGGGCGCGCGGGGCGCGGGGGGGGGGGGGAGGCCCCCCGTACAAGCCATACTTTCCCTAGTACCTCTGACTGTTTGCCAGCAGGTAAAGCAGAAATCAGGTGTGTTGTTCTATTTATTTTGCGTGTAAATATTGTATTTCTTCCGGGAAGTTTTACGGAAAACAGGCGATCCACCAACAGCGACGAGGACAAAATAAATAAATAAATAAATAAATAAATAATATGGGCGGGGGGGGGGTCGGGGGGGGGGGGAGTCGGGGTTGGGGGGGGTTTTGGGGCGCGTTTCCGTTTCATGCACTGTTTCCCCCAGCCTGGCTGGGACGAGGACAGCGGGGAGCTCTGTACAGAGGGGGCCGCGGCGGGCAGGGCGGGGGGCTCGGGGGGGGGGGCTCGGGGGGGGGGGTCCCAAATCTGCCCCCCCCCGTCCCCCCCTCCCCGTCCCGGTGCAATAGCGGGGGGGTCGGGGTGGCGGCGGACGCTGGCCCGTCCCGCCGAGCCCTGCCCGCCGCGGCCCCGCTGCCCCGCGCTGTAAATGTGTACAGGCGGGGCGGGGGGGGCTTTTCCAGTGTAAACACTAAAAAAAAAAAAAAAAAAAAAAAAAAACACCACACACACAAAAAAAGGAAAAAAAAATAAAACGCGCAGACGCGGAGCAAACATTAAAAAAAAAACTGACAAAAAAAAGAAAAAAATGGAAAAAAAAAGGATTAAAAACACAAAGGTTTTATGAACAGCAAACTCTATGTAAAGGCCTTTTAGTATGGAACTTTTTTTATCGACCCCTTGGCTTATGAATAAATAAATAATAAATAAATAATAAATAAATAAATGATTATATTTGGACACCCCCTCCCCCCCCCCGCCTGCCCCCAAGGGTGGGGGCACCTGGGGGTGATGGGGCACCCAGAGGGGGGGGGATGGGGGGCACCCAGAGGAGGATGGGGGCACCCGGAGGGGGGAATGGGGCACCCAAAATGGGGGGGGGGGAGGGGGAGGTATGGGGCTACCCGGGGGGGGATGAGGGCACCCCATGGAGGGGGGATGGGGGAGATGGAGGCACCCAAAGGGGGGGATGGGGGCACCCAGGGGGAGATGGGGGGGATGGGGGCAGCCAAAGGGGGGGGGATGGGGGCACCCAGGTGGGCATGGGGGCACCTAAAGGGGGGGGGAGGGATGGGGGGGCGGGGGCACCCATGGGGGGGGTATGGGGGGGGATAAGGGCTCCTGGGGGGGATGGGGGCACCCAAAGGGACGGGATGGGGGGAGTATGGGGGGCACCCAGGGGGAGATGGGGGCACCGAGTTGGGGGGGCAGCCAAAGGTGGGGCTGGGGGCACCCGGGGGGGGGCTGGGGGAGGCAGGAGCCCTGCAGGGGGGCAGGATGGGGGGTGCGGGGCGCGGTGGGACCCAGCCAGGCCCCCCCCAGCCCCTCCCCGCCCCCCCCAGCCGCGGGGGGCGGGGGGGGAGGGGCGGGGGGGGCGGGGGAGGGGCGGGGGGGGCGCAGGGAGCAGGGCCCGCAGCGCTCCCCGCCCCACGTGGGGGCAGACGGACAGGCGGCGCCCGCACGCCATTGGCCGCGCCGCAGCCAACCAGAGGCGGGTCGGGACGCAGAGCCCGGCGCTCATTGGCTGGCGGGGAGCCCTTTTGTTCTCGCCACCCGGGCGCGGTTAACCCCCGCGCTGCCGGCAGAAAATGGGCAATGAATGGGGGGGGCAATGAATGGGCGCGGGGGGGGGATGGGGGCGGGGGGGGGCTCAACGCGGAGGGGGGCACGGGGGGGGCGAGGGGGGGCGGGGGGGGGAAGGGGGACACCGGGTGGTGCGGGGGGGGGGAGGGGGGTGGGGGGAGCACGAGGAGGGCGCACAAAAGGGGATGGGTGGGTAAATGGGGGGGGGGCAATGAATGGGGGCGGGGGGGGCTGCATGGGGGGGGACAGGGGGGCAAGGGGCTTGCGGGGGGGGCGGGGGGGGCGCAAGGGAGGGCGGGGGGGCGGGGGGGGTCTTGGGGGGGGTCTTGGGGGGGTGACTCGGGGCTGGGGGGGGCAGCGGGGGTCGGGGGTGTCCCGGGGGGGGGCCGGGGTGGGGGGGGCGCCGAGCTGGGGCCGAGCCAAGCCGCGGTGCGGCGGAGCGGCGCTGCCCCCTCGCGGCCGCCCGGGGGGGGGGGGAGCGGACAGACGGACGGACAGAGGGGACGGACAGACGGACGGGCAGCTGGGGAGGGGGCTGGCGGCAGGGGTGGGGAGGGGCAGGGGGGACAAAAGGCCGGGGGGGTGGGGGAAGGGGAATGGGGGGGGGGCTGGCCGCAGGGACAGCCGGACGGACAGACGGACAGCTGGGCGCAGGGAAGGCGGGACGGACGGACGGACAGACGGACGGATGCAGGGAGGGGTGGGCGGACAGGTGGCTGCCGGGGGGGGGGGGGGCGGACGGACAGACGGCCGGGCAGATGGACAGACGGAGGTCTGGGCGGGCAGCTGGACGGACAGACGGCTGCGGGTAAGGCCGGACAGATGGACGGGCAGAAGGGCTGCGAGGAGACGGCTGGACGGACAGATGGACACGGGGGGGGGGGGGCGGACAAATGGGCAGCTCGAGGGGTGCAGGAACAGCAGGGCTGGACAGACAGACAGCCCTGTGCCCGGCCGGGGGCAGCACTGCCTGACGCCGGGCAGCCTCATTAACTGGTTAATTAGCAGGGAACAGAACGGGGGCAGAGCTCAGCAGGAGCCCCTGGGAGTCCCCAGCACCAAACCCCCACCGTGCGGGGGTGGGGCACAGCAGCAGGTGACCCCCCCCACCTATGCAGCCACCCCCTCCCCGACCCCCTTTTAACACCCCCCTACCTCAACTCCCACCCTTTTTTTTTTTTAATCAACCCCCCCTTGAAGCCCCCCCATCACACCACTCGCATGCCCATGGGGGGGGGATGTGGGGGGGACATTTACTGCAGCGCTTTTTTTTTGTTTATTTTCCTTACACAATGACGTGTTGTCGGGCGTTTACAATTTTCTCAACTTTCGGATGACTTACAAATTTTGGTTTCCTACTGTCATGTGAGAGAGAACATTAAGGCAACGTACAAAAAAAATCTTACATAAATTAAACAATGCATAAATTTACAGGTGTAAATGCAAAGTTTCAGCAACTCAAAGTTGAGTAACTTCAGCCCCGTGATGGTTACTGGGAGACAGGGGGGAGGAAGATGCGGACTGGTTCGTAAGGCTCGGATGCGATATGTTTCCCAACCTTGCTAGAACGGCAGCAACAGAAGTGGATTCTCGGATGGACTCCTACCAGCCTCGACACGAAATCTGGAATGCTCCGCACTGGGCGGACTGGAAGCCTGGCTCCCAATACCCTGTACACATCTGTCCGCCCGCGGTGCCGCTGTCAGTATCGGGGGAGCCGCGCCAGGCTCCCCGCAAGGCGGCCGCCGCGGCCCCGCTGTCACGCGAGCGCAGCAGCGCCCAGCCCTGGGCTGGAGCAGATCTGTACAGGGTATTGTTTTCGCTCAAGGTGGACACCGAGGGAACAGAGAACTTGGCTACAAAGGTCAAATCAAGCGGCAGCTCGGCCATCCGGTGCCGACACTGGTCTAAACATCAGGTACAGACTTTCCAAGGGCAAGTTTTCTTTTGAAAGAAGGCTTATTCCAGTTTTATGAGGCTAGCATGAGGTGTATAGATTTGCCTGGGCAAACATATACTAGTGAGACGACTCATGCAGCAGATGCGGCGCACCTGCTAGCAGTCCATTTAGAAGCATTTACGGTGGACGATGGACGGGCCGGACTCGTCGTATTCCTGCTTGCTGATCCACATCTGCTGGAAGGTCGATAGCGAGGCCAGGATGGAGCCGCCGATCCAGACCGAGTACTTGCGCTCCGGCGGGGCGATGATCTGCAGGGGGAGAGCTGTCAGAGCCGCCTGGCCTTGCCCCGCTCCTCCCACCCAGCCCGGAGCTCCCCCCCCTGCCGCGGGAGGGACAGGGGCGCAGTTTTCCCTACCTTGATCTTCATCGTGCTGGGCGCCAGGGCTGTGATCTCCTTCTGCATCCTGTCGGCGATGCCGGGGTACATGGTGGTGCCGCCGGACAGCACCGTGTTGGCGTACAGGTCCTTCCTGATATCCACATCACACTTCATGATGGAGTTGAAGGTGGTCTCGTGGATGCCGCAGGACTCCATGCCTAGGGAGGAGGAGGCGGCGGGGGCAGGTCAGCAACCACGCAGCACATCACAGCCACACCAACCCCACGCCTCCCCCCCCAGCACGCAGCCAGAGCACGGCGAGTCCCCACCGCGGCAGCACGGTGTCTGCAGGGCTGCTCCGGCCCCTACCTACCCAGGAAGGATGGCTGGAAGAGGGCTTCTGGACACCTGAACCGCTCGTTGCCGATGGTGATCACCTGCCCGTCGGGCAGCTCGTAGCTCTTCTCCAGGGAGGAGGAAGAGGCAGCGGTGGCCATCTCCTGCTCGAAGTCCAGGGCGACGTAGCACAGCTTCTCCTTGATGTCACGGACGATTTCCCTCTCGGCCGTGGTGGTGAAGCTGTAGCCTCTCTCTGTCAGGATCTTCATGAGGTAGTCTGTCAGGTCGCGGCCAGCCAAGTCCAGGCGCAGGATGGCATGGGGCAGAGCGTAGCCCTCATAGATGGGCACGGTGTGGGTGACACCGTCCCCGGAGTCCATAACAATACCGGTGGTACGGCCAGAGGCGTACAGCGACAGCACGGCCTGGATGGCCACGTACATGGCCGGGGTGTTGAAGGTCTCAAACATGATCTGAGAGGCAGGGAGAGAAGAGATCTCGGATTAATGCCAGATTAAGGAGCCAGGCCGGTCACACCCGTGTTAGAACACACATGCTGACATGCAAAAAAACCTGGTGTGTGAAGGAAAAAGCAAGGAAAGCAGGCAGAAAACACAAACGAAAGAAACCTGAGACGTCAGGGAAGAAATGCCAGGAGTACAGAACCCTGAAAATGGTAGGAGAAAAAAAAATAAACTCAGATTTAAGATGCCAGAATAACAAAAAGAGGGCCTGCGGAGGTGATCGGTGACTGGGGGGGGGGGGGGGGGGGAGGAATGGGCTACCTGCGTCATCTTCTCGCGGTTGGCCTTGGGGTTGAGGGGCGCCTCGGTGAGCAGCACCGGGTGCTCCTCGGGGGCCACGCGCAGCTCGTTGTAGAAGGTGTGGTGCCAGATCTTCTCCATGTCGTCCCAGTTGGTGACGATGCCGTGCTCGATGGGGTACTTGAGGGTCAGGATGCCGCGCTTGCTCTGCGCCTCATCGCCCACGTAGCTGTCCTTCTGCCCCATGCCCACCATCACGCCCTGCGGGGGGACAACAACGCCCGGTCAGCGCCCGGTGACCCCCCCCAACGACCCCCGAGACCCCCCCCCCAATGCCGGTACCCCGCCCCCAGCCCCCCCATCCGCCTACCTGGTGCCGGGGGCGGCCGACGATGGACGGGAACACGGCGCGGGGGCGTCGTCCCCGGCGAAGCCGGCCTTGCACATGCCGGAGCCGTTGTCGATGACGAGCGCGGCGATCTCCTCTTCCATGGCGGTGGCTGCGGGCACGGCGCGCCGTTAACACCGGCACCGGGACACCCCCCCCCCCCCCCTTCCGCGTTCGAATCTCCCGCGCCGTGACGTCACCCTCCCCCCCGCAGCCAATCAGCGCCGCGCCCCTCTGCCCCCCCCACCCCAGCCCAACGGCGGGCTCCGCTGGGCGAGACCATTCCCACACCCGGCGGGGGGGGGGTCCCGCTGCACCCCCCCACCCCCCCTCCCGGTTTCTCCCCCCTCCCCCCCCCCGCAATGTCCTGCAGCAGATGAGCCCCGCGGGACGGGGGGGGGGGGCACTGAGGCCCAGCAGCTACCGGGGCCCGGCCCGGGCCGTACCTGCGGGATGCTGCTGGCGGAGCTGGGGATCGCGGTGCCGCCTGTTCCGCTGCCGCCGGCCGAGTGAGACCGCCCGGCTGCCAGCCCCGCGCTTTTATACCCAGGGGGCGGAGGCCCCTCCCCCCCGGCCGAGAACATCGCCATATATGGAGATCTTTCCGAAACACGCGCTCCCATTGGCTGGCGCCCGCCCGGCCACGTGGGGCGCCTGGCGGGGCTGCCCCCGCCCCGCGGCACCCCGGAACCTGCATGGGGCATAACGGGGGGGGGGGGGGCGGCGGCGACCCCGGCCCGGCCGCGGCGACCCCGGAGGCTCCGGGCACGGGGGGGGTGCGGCCGGGACCGGGACCGGGGGGGCTGCGGCGGTGCCGGGCCCCGGGGCTGCTCCGGCAGAGCTGGGGGCAATGGGCACCGCCGGGGGTCGGCCCGGTGTGGGGGGGGGGGACCCCTGCGGGACACCCCCTGGGGGGGCACCCCCAGACCATGGGGGTACCCTATGGAGACACCCGCACCCTATGGGGACACCCGCACCCCATGGGGACACCGTATGTGGACACCCTGTGGGGGCACCCACAACGTATAGGGACACACACACCCCGTGGGGACACCCTGTGGGGGCACCCACACCCCATAGGGACACCCTATAGGGACGCCCTGTGGGGGCACCCGCTCCCTATAGGGACACCCTATGGGGACACCCTATGGGGACACCCACACTCTATGGGAACACCCACACCCTATAGGCACCCCCTATGGGGACACCCTGTGGGGGCACCGACACACTGTCTGGACACCCTCGTAGGACACCCACACCCTATAGCGACACCCTATAGGGACACTTACACCTTATAGGGACACCCTGTAGGGACACCCGCACCCTATAGCGACAACCTATAGCGACATCCTCCAGGGACACCCACAACCTACAGGGGGGCACCCACGCCCCGTAGGGACACCCTATGGGGACACCCTGTGGGGGCACTGACACCCCATGGGGACACCCACACCCTACAGTGACACCCTACAGGGACACCCACACCCCGTAGGGACACCCGACAGCCCCACCCCAGGCACCCCGCAGCCGGCCCCGCTTGCCCACCCGCTCTGGCCAGGCCGTGCCGTGTCCCCCCCGTGTCTGGCACTGTCACACCCCAAGGCCCGGCGCTGCCCCCCCCCCGTCACCGCCACCTGGGGACGGTGCCACCCCCGGGCAGCCCCCCCTGGGCCGTGCCCGAGCCCCCCGCACGTTGCCGGGGGTGCCGTGGGCTGGGCACCGCTGGGGACCGGGGCCTGCCCCACGCAGGGCAGCGTGCTGAGCCCCCAGGGATGGGGCTGAGCCCCCAGGGGTGGTGCTGAGCCCCCAGGGGTGGCGCTGAGCCCCCAGGGACGGTGCTGAGCCCCCAGGGATCGTGCCGAGCCCCACAGACCACACTGGGCCCCACGCATGGTGCTGAGCCCCCCCGGCCCGTGCCAGGCCCCAAGGACCAGGCCGCAGCGTTGCCCCCGGCCCCTCCGTGCGGGCAGAGCGGTGCCAGCGGTGCCGGTGCCGGTGCTCGGCGCCTTTCCCGGGGGGTTCCCAGCACCGCTCGGTGCCGGGAGGCTCCGGCACCTTCCCCGGGCCCTGCCGGAGCCGGAGGGTGGAGGCCGGGGCCCGACGGCACGGGCGGCGTGGCTGGAGCACCGTGCTGGGTGCCGGGGCGCGGAGCGGTGCCGGCACCTTGGGGACCCCCAGAGGGATGGGATTTGGGGTGCTTGGGGCGGGGGGGTCGTGTCCGTAAAGGCGGCAGCAGGGACGGCGGGACGGTGTCCCCGGGGGGCTGCGGGGCGCGGGGCTGGGGGGGGGGGGGGTCTCGTGTCTCGGTCATTGGGGTGTCGGGGCTGGGGAGGCGGTGGGCACGCAGGGGGCTCGGTGGGGCAGGGGGCCCGGGGGGGGCCGGGGGAAGTTTCCCCGAGCAGGAAGCGAGGGCTGCCGGGCTGCCGGGCTGCGGGAAGGCGGGGACCGCGCCCGGCACCGCGCCCCGCGGCCGTGGGGCTGGCGGCACCCACGGGGCACCCACGGGGCACCCAAGGGTGCTGCCTCCTGCCCAAAGAAGGAGCTGCTGCCGGGCACCCGGGGCGGAACCGGGGGCGGGGGGGGGGGGCCGTGCCCGGTGTCCCCGGCCCGCGGCGGGCGGGGCGCGGCAGGTACCGGCGGGGGGGGGATGGGGGGGCGGGGGGGGCGCGGCCGCGCCCCGCACCGAAACCGCCCCCGCGGGGACCTTCGCCCGGGGAGGGGGGGGGCGGAGGGAGGAGGAGGAGGAGGAGGAAGGCGCACAGCGCGCTGTGCGCCTTCCTCCTCCTCCTCCTCCTCCTCCTCCTCCCTTCCCCCCCCCCGCCCCGGGCGAAGGTCCCCGCGGTGGTGATGCGGTGCCCCCCCCCCAGCCTGTGCGCCAGGCTCTGTCGCCGTGGTGACAGCGACAGCCCCCCCCCCCCCGTTGTCACGGTGACGGCGGGGTGCTGCGCAAGATGTCGCCCCCCCCCCCTCCATCCGCAGCCCCCCCCCCCCCGGGGTGCCCGTGGGGCAGGACCCCACCACCCCATGGGCGCAATATTTGGGGAGGGGGGGGGACACCCGTGTGTGCAAACGCAGCTCCCGGCTCCTGCACCAGGCACTCGCGGGGAGCCAGCAGCACCCTGGGGTGCCCCCCCCCGAGCCCCCGCTGCCCCCATCCCCGCAGGACCCTGACCCACTTCCCCCCCCCCCCCCCCCCCCCAGAAAGCCAACCCGTCTCCGTTTCGGTGGGGGTCAGTTACAGCGCGCCGGGCAGCTCGGGTAACGCAACACAGCGGCTGGGGGCCGCCAGCCTGCCCCCCCCTCCACCCCCGGCCCCCCCCCCCCGCACCCCGCCATGAAAAAGTCATGAGGCAAACAATCCCCGGGACCTATTTTCGGGAACAATAACTCGCCGCCGCCGCGCTGACACCGGAGCCGGGGGGGGGGGGGGGGAAGGAGGCCGCGGCAGCGCGGTGCCGGTGCGCAGCCGACAGCGGGTGCCGGGGACCGAGCATCCCACCCCGAAGGGTACTGAGCCCGTCCCCAGGTCCCTTTGGTGGCAGCGGGCAGGGGGGCTCCCCACGCCCTGTCCCCTCTCCTGTCCCCCCCCCCACCCCCCAAGGCAGCCCACGGACCCCCGGCACCGGAGGGCCCCGCACCCCGCGTGTTGCAGGGGGTCCCCACGAGCCCCCTCTGGCCCCTTCCCATCGCAACCACGCGGGGCTGCGTGACCCCACGGCCGCGGGAGGGATTTGGGGCCACAGGACAGATGGAGGCCAAGGGCCCCAAAGCAGGATAAAAGGTTTAAACTAATCAAAATGCCCGGCTAATTGTAAGGCGCTTAGGGGCTGGCTGGGAGGCGGCGCGGCTGGAGGTGACCCGCTGCTGAATCAGAGAGCCCGGTAACCTTAGCCCGCGGGGAACGGATCCGCCGGCCCGCGCCCGGATCGGGTTCCCACCCAAGTTTTCCACCCGCAGCGGGACACCGGGGCCGTGGTGCTGGAGGGCGGCGTGGCCGCGCACCCCGGGAACCGGCCGGGGGCTGCTGGGGCGCCCGCTCCCCTGGGCTGGAAGCGAAAGCCCCGCTCTAGGTTATCCCGGCCTCGGCGCCCGCTGCGATCTGGCCGGGCTTTGTAATCCTACCTGCGCCTAATTCAACGGGCCGCGGCCCCCGGCCCACCCCCGGACCCCCCCGCTGTGCCGCGCCGTGCCGTGCCGAGCTGTGCCGAGCCGCGGGGCCAGTGCGGCAGCGGCAGCCGGCAGCGCAGACGTCCCCGCCGCGACGCCCGGGGAGCCCCCGGCAGCCCCCTTGGGGCCGCCCCCAGCCCCCAGCCGCCAGCGGAAGATGCCAACGAATGGGATCCACCAGGTCCTGAAGATCCAGTTTGGGCTGATCAACTGCGAGAGCCGGTACCTGACGGCGGAGAGCTTCGGCTACAAGGTGAACGCCTCGGCGCCCAGCCTGAAGCGCAAGCAGATCTGGACGCTGGAGCAGGACGAAGCCGACAGCTCCGTCGTCTTCCTCAAGAGCCACCTGGGCCGCTACCTGGGGGCCGACAAGGACGGCAAGGTGCGCTGCGAGGCCGAGCAGCCGGGCCGCGATGAGCGCTTCAGCATCGTCACGCAGTCGGACGGGCGCTGGGCGCTGCAGTCGGAGCCGCACCGGCGCTTCTTCGGGGGCCGGGAGGACCGGCTGTCCTGCTTCGCGCCCAGCGTCACCGAGGGCGAGCTCTGGACCGTGCACCTGGCCATGCACCCCCAGGCCAACCTGCTGAGCGTCAGCCGCCGCCGCTACGCCCACCTCAGCGCCCACGAGGACGAGATCGCCACCGACAGCAACCTGCCCTGGGGGGTGGACGCCCTCATCACCCTCTGCTTCCAGGACAAGAAGTACAGCCTGCGCACCGCCGACGAGCGCTACCTGCGCTGTGACGGCACCCTGGTGCCCGAGCCCGGCGCCCGCACCGGCTACACCCTCGAGTTCAAGGCGGGCAAGCTGGCCTTCAAGGACTGCGACGGCAAGTACCTGGCGCCCACGGGGCCCACCGGCACCCTCAAGTCCGGCCGCAGCTCCAAGCCGGGCAAAGACGAACTCTTCGACCTGGAGGAGAGCCACCCCCAGGTGGTTTTCACGGCGGCCAACGGCAGATTCGTCTCCATCCGGCAGGGTAAGCGCTGCCCCGGCCTCGGCACGGGGGGGGGGGGGGATCGGCTCAGCCAAAAGCACCCCCGGCCCTGCAGGGACGCCCCTGCTGTGGGAGGAGACCCTACAAAAACACCCCCACGGTGCTGCCCCTGTCTGGGGGCTGCCCCGCAGCAGCTGGTGGGGGTCTGGCTGCTCCCACCCCGGGGACACGATGGACCTGCGGCTGTCGAGGGGTGCGGGGCCCTGCCCGGGGGGGACGCCGTGCCCATCGGGGCTGGGTGGGCTCAGCGACGGTGCTGTGCGGGGCTCTGTGCGGTGTGCGTGTTACACGCAGCCCATGCGTGTGCAATGCTGAGTGCCCGTGCGCTCAGGCGTGCACGGCTCCGCACGGCCCAAACGCATGTGCACGCACCCAGCTCTGCAGCCCATGCGTGTGCTCAGGGCTCTTTGCACGTGTGCGCATGTGTGTGCACGCGTGTTTGTGTGCACAGCTCTGCAGCGTGACACGCGTGCAGGGCCGAGCTCAGCACCATGTGCGGGGGGGGGCTCTGTGCAATGCAGGGGGGCTCTGCACAGCACTTGGGGGGCGCACCCACACCCCACGATGAGGCACTGCCCCGAGCTGCTGCGGGTGCCCATCCCTGGAGGCGCCCAGGGCCAGGCTGAGGGGGCTTGGGGGCGGCGCGACGCAGTGGGATGGGGGCAGCTTTCAGCTCCCTCCCCTCCCAAACCCCTCTGTGACGGATTTGCACTCGCAGCCCCGTGCCTGCCCCCTGGCCCTACGCGTCCCCGTGCAGACCTGGGACACCGGGGACGTGGGATGGGACCGGGGCCTCCGGCACCCGCGGGGGTCCCCAGGGGTGGCCCTGGCTGCCCCCTGTTCCCGCGACACCGGGAGCGCCTGCCCCCGTGCCAAGCGGCTTAGGGCCGGGTGACGGCGGCGGGGGGCTATAAATAGGGGCCGTGCGCCGCGGCGCTGACCAGATGGACGCGGCCCCAATCAGATTAACCAGCCCAATTAGCGCGATTGTTTGCAGAGGGATTTACCCTGGGAGGGGCGGGGGGGGGGGGAACGCACCCGGGGATCATCCACGCACGTGGCCACCATTTGGGGGGGGGGGTCCCGGCCCCGCACCGAGAGCTGCCCCCACCCGCAGGCGTCAACGTCTCGGCGAACCAGGACGAGGAGCTGCACCACGAGACCTTCCAGCTCCAGATCGACCGCGACACCAACAAGTGCAGCCTGCACACCAACGCCGGCAGCTACTGGACCCTGGTGGCCCACGGGGGCATCCAGGCCGTGGCCACCGAAGTGTGAGTGGGGGCTGGGGGGGGGGGGGAGGGAATGGGGGGGGGGGGGGGGCAGGGGCCACCCCTGCTGACGCTCTCGCCCCGCCGCCAGCGGTGCCAACACCATGTTCGACATCGAGTGGCGCGGGCGGCGCGTGGCCCTGCGCGCCAGCAACGGCCGCTACGTCTGCACCAAGAGGAACGGGCAGCTGGCGGCCGTCAGCGACGCCGTGGGTGAGTGCCGGCTTTTTTTTGGGGGGTGGGGAGGCACGGTGGGGCTGGGGGTGCCCCCACCCCGCTGACACCAGCTCCGCGCAGGGGAGGACGAGGAGTTCACCCTGAAGCTGATCAACCGGCCCATGCTGGTGCTGCGGGGCGAGCACGGCTTCGTCTGCTACCACCGCGGCTCCAACCTGCTCGACTCCAACCGCTCCGTCTACGACGTCTTCCACGTCGGCTTCAGCGACGGCGCCTACCAGATCCGAGGTGGGTGGCGGGTCAGGGCGGGCAAGGGGCTGCCCCGGGGCTCAGCCGGACCCCCGGTGACGGCCCCGGGGCTCTCCGCAGGCCAGGGGGGCAAGTTCTGGTACGTGGCGAGCAGCGGGGCGGTCTGCAGCGACGGGGACCTCTCCGAGGATTTCTTCTTCGAGTTCCGGGAGCGCGGGCGCGTGGCCATCAAAGGGAAGAACGGGCGGTACCTGCGCGGGGACCCGGCTGGCACCCTGCGGGCCGACAGCGACTCGGTGCTGCGGGCCACGCTCTGGGAGTACTGAGCCACCGGCTGCTGGGGACGGGGTGGGGGGGGCGCCGGGGCACTGGCACCGCGGTGGCCCCGAGCCCGCCCTGCTCCCGGCACCGGGGCGGCCAGGAAGACCCAGGCAGGCGGAGGATGGTGGCAGAGCCGGCGGTGGCATCGCCTACGGCAGCCGTGTCCCCGACCCCCCCCCCTCTACTCGAGGCATTAAAGCGCGTCTGGATTGCACCGGGGCCAGGCCTCTTCCTTCGCCGCCTGCGGCAAGGGCGCGGCGGGTCGGGATCCTGCCTCCGCCCCGTCCCAGTGACCCCGTAACTGGGGGAGCGCTGCCCTGGGGGAGCCCCAGTGCCCCCGTGAAGGGCTGAGCCTGCCCCGGCTGCAGGGCACGGGGACCTGGGGTTGCTGCAGGGGGGGCTGCTGGCGGCGTGCAGGGACGGTGGCCGAGCAGACCCGCACCGACGGGAGCGGTGCTCGGGGTGCCGAGGGGGGCTGCAGGGCTCTGCAGAGCTGTCCCCCCCAGCCCCCCGAGCGCTCCCAGGGACGCAGGAGGGGGCTGCAGCCCCGAGGCAGGCAGTGTGTGTGTGTGTGTGGGGGGGGGTTGTCCGGCGGTGGCAGCCCCCCCGCCCCAGGGGCTGTGGGATGGGGAGACGGAAAGGAACAGAGGCGGGCAACTGGCTGAGCGGCACGACCGTTTTCATGGCAGACGACAGATTTACAGACACCGGAGCAGCGCGGGGAAGGCCTGGGCCAAAACACGCCACGCCGCCGCAGAGAGACGAGCTCATTTATAGAAACGACGGGGGAGCGGAAACCTCCCCCCCCCCAGCCCCCCCCCAACCCCACCCCCTCCCCTGCCCAGCAGAAAACGGGGGCTCCCCCGGGTGCGGGCGCCCGCCGGGCACCCTGGCGCAGCACCCTGCTCCTCCTCGCTCCCGAAAAGGCGGCGCGGGGCTGGGGGTGGGGGGTTGGGGGGGGCACAGCCCACAGCTGGCGCAGCCGCCGGGAGAGCGCTAAAACTACCACGGCTAAAACGACCCCACAAGAGACAGCACCGGCCCCGGGGCTCCCTGGGGAGGGGTTTGGGGGGGGGGGGCGGCAGGGCCGGGCCGGGCCAGCCCAGAAGCCCCCGCTCTGCCGCCGGGCGGCCCCCCCGGGGGGGGGGAAGCCACGCCGCAGCCCCGCGCCCTCGGCGCTGCCCGCAACACGACCACGAAACACGCACACACACAAACCGCCCGCGCGCACCGCGCCCTGCCCGGCCGTCCCACCAGGGGCTGCTGCTTCCCCCCCAAACCCCCTTTTGGGGGGGGCTCCCCTCCTGTCCCTGGGGTGGGGGGGAGTCCGGGGGTGCTCTGGGTGCCGCGCTGCTCACAGCAGAACGAGGCTGGGGTTGCGCAGCTGCCTGTAGACGTGCAGGAGCTTCTCCGCCGTCACCGCGCCCTCCTCGCCGAGGGGCGGCCGGTCGCGCAGGGACTGCGCCTCCTTCAGCAGCATCTGCGGGGGGGGAACAAGGAGGTGGGGGGGGCGTGCAAGGCCGTGGGGGGCAGGGGGGGAAAGGAGGCGTCGCGGGCTCACCTCGTGGTTGGCCTGGATCTGGCGCAGGTACTGCATGCGGAGGTCGGGGGGTCCCGAGCCCTGCGCCGCCTGCTCCAGCACCAGCGCCTGCGGGGAGCGGGGTTCTGCTGGGGGGGGGCGGCTCCGGGTGCAAACAGCCCCAGGCAGGAGGGAGCTGCCTCCCCTGCCCTGCTCTGCCCAGGCCCCGCGTGGCACTTGCCAGCACCGGAGCAGCAGCAGGGCCGCGCTGAACCTAAGGGAACCCGTAACGGGGGCACGGGGCACGACCCCACAGGTGCCAGCCGGGGATTCACGGCACCGACCCCGCGGCTTGGGCAAGGAACAGGGTCCGCGGCGGTGCCGATCCTCAGCCCTGCGTGACACCGGGCCCCGCCGAGCTCGTCTGCCACACGGTGGTGCCAGAGAAACCGTCCCCAGGCACCCAGCCGGGCCCCGAGCGTTTGGCCCCGGGGCATTGACGTACGTGGGGACCCGGGGCCGTGTCCGGCGGGGGCCGGGGGGCACGAGGGGGAGCGGCACGGCCCCGCAGCAGCGTACCTGGATGCGCCGGATGACGGCGTGGTGCATCCTGCACATGTCGGCCAGCGACGGGCTCTCCATGAAGATCTCCACCGCCTGGATGGGGCCCGCCGGGCTCAGGTCGTTCATGGCCACCTGGGGGAGAAGCAAATCCTCGCTGGGCACGGCAGCGCCGGGGAAGGGGGCAGCCCCAGGACCCCACAGGCAACAGGGCTGGGACAGCGACACCGGGCTGGGCCCCAAGCAGCAGCTGCCGTTCCTCCTGCCCCTGCTCTCTGCACGCCCCTCAGTTGCTCTCCAGACCCGTAGGAGCAAACGCAGCAGCAGCCGGAGAAGCTGCCAGCCCTGCTGAGCGCAGCAGAGACCTTGCCCAGCCCCTCCGAGGGGTGCTCGCCCGGCTCCGGTGCCCGCTGGGTCCCAGCTGAGCCCTCGGGTGCCCCCTCAGCCCTGCTGGGACCGGCGCTGGATGCGGGTGACCCGACGCCCGTTCCCCAATGGGATGCGGGCTGCCGCCCCAGCAGATTGAACCCGGCAGCAGGCTTAGCCCAAGCAGAATTAATGCTGTCGCTGATCACGCTGGCAATATTAGTGCTCTCGAGTGTGAATCAGCCTGAGCCAGGTCGCTGCCGGCACGCAGGGGCCCCTCGCCGGAGGGCTGTCCGGCCGCGGCGGAGAGCCGGGTAGCAGCTAGAGCTTTTCCTTTACACTTTGAGGCGGATTTTTGCATTAGAGGGGGGAAAACTTGCAGCAGATCAGATTTACGCCCAGAATCCGTGCTCTCCCCCTCGCTTTGCAGGCGCAGCACAGCACAGCAGCCCGAAGGAGCCTTGGGGAAGGGTTGGGAAGAGGGGGAGCAGCAGCACAGCCCTTCCAGCCCGGCGCGCACCCATGTGCCCGGCCCCACGGGATGTCGGCCAGGCCAGGCATCACCCCGCTCCCCCCGCGGGAGCCGGGGGCTGTGGGACGGGGCCCGGGGCGTTTCTCTGCAGGGCTAACCCCGTCCTTGCCTCTCGCACAAGCAGCTGCACCTCGCCTCCATCCGGAGCCGCGCCGCGCACCGACGCCACCTCCCCGCTGCTCAGCGCCTCGGCCCCGGCGTTCTCAGCCAGCAGCCAGCGCAGCGTGGCACAGCTCAGCGGGACATCTGGGGGACAAGAGGAGAGAAAGCGGAGCTCGTTACGCCTCTGCTCGCCCTCCCTCGGGCGCTCAGCAGCCCGGCTGAGGCCAGGGCGCCGCAGGCAGCGTGGAGCGGGGAGTGGCGCGTGCCTGGTGCGGCCCGCGCCTGCAGCTGCTGCCACGCCGGGGGGGCTTGGGGACGTTCCCCCCCCACCCTGCCAAGCTCGGCCATGCAGCTGCCACCACGGCCACGCGCCAGCCCGGGAGCTGCCACGTGCTCCCACGCCCAGGGAAGGGGCTGGGGACAGCCCCGGCTCCACGGAGCTGACGTTGCCCTCCTGGAAGGCGAGCGCGCCTCCCCGAGGGCCTGCCCGGCACCAACCCCGACAGCTCCCTGCAGGCAGCACCCACCTGAGCCGGAGGTTTTCAGCGCGGCTTTCAGCAGCTCCGAGGACACCCTGATGGAGGCCGCCGAGGGCGGCAGGCTCCCCTCTCCCGCGGCTTTCGGCTCGCCGGGCTCAGTCTGCTCCCCGGAGGCTTTCAGGAAGGTCTCCACGGGGTCTGGGGGCGCGGGGAGCGCTGCCGCCGGGGGGGAGGCGTCTGGCCCGGGGGGGCTGCTCTCGAAACGCAGGCACTGGAGCATGTCGATGGTGCATTCGCTGAGGGGCAGGCAGATCCCCTCTCTGTCCGGGGACAGGATGGGCGAGTCGTCGGGGAGGAGGTCGTCCAGGGCCTCGGAGGAGTCGGAGCCGCTGCCCAGGATGTCCCGCAAACTGTAGTAGAGGGCACAGGAGATGGTCAGAGGCAGGTCCAGCTTGGCGTCCGCGGCAGAGCCGAGGGGCAGCGTCAGCTCCCTCTTGTTCCCCGGGAGGAGCTGGTCGATGGGGAAGGTGAAGGTGGTGGCTGAATCCGCGGACTCCTCCTCTAAGGCACAGGGGCTGGCCAGGAGCTGAACGCACAGGGTCCAGCCCTGCTCCAGGCTGTACTCGCTGCAGTTCTCCAGCAGGCAGGAGATGGTTACGGCATCTCGGAGCAGGAGGCAGCTCCAGTTGGCAGTGACAGTGCAAGCAATGGGCTTCTGGCCTTCTTGGCTGGACAGCAAAGCCGCGCTCACGTTCATCACCTGGTTCAGGCTGGCCAGAGCTCGGTTCTTCTGGTCCACCGCCTTCTTCAGGAAGGAAACTCTGCAAGGACAAAGTGCCAGGGCTGAGACGGCGAGAGGGACGGAGGCTGGGACGCCGGGTGGGCAAAACTGGGGGGGGGGCAAGGCCGGGACAAACACCCACACCAGCCCAGCAGACCCTGACGTGGGGCTGTGGCCGGTGAGACCCCAAAAACGGCCCCTGGGCCGCGGCTCCCTGCAATGGGAAGCGTCAGGGCAGCGCGCGGTGGGCGACAGATCTCGCTCGGAGCTTGGGGAATCCCCCTGCGAGGAAGGGGGGGGCCGGGGGGGCCTCGTCTGCGCCTCCTCCCCACGCACAGATGGCCGCAGAGGTCTGAGGCACGCGGCTGCCCTGCCTGCGGCTGCGGACTTGGCAGGGGCCGCGGGGCGTCTGGGCGCGCTGGCACCCTGCCTCCGCCACCTTCTGGCGCCGAGGCCGTAAGCACCAGCCCGCCCGCGGCGGCGCGGAGCTGCCTGCGCCGAGAGCAACGAGGGCAGGAGGCAGGGCTCCGGCGAACCGTTCTCGCTCTACCGAGGCTGGGGGCTTCCCAGCCAGCCTCCCGCAGAAACCGCCCGGGGAAAAGGTAAATGTTGGGGCTGCTTCCGCAGGGCACTTGGTGAGCAACCCTAGAGCCAGGAGCTGACGCACAAAAACCCAGCGGGGAGGAGCCCAGAGAGGGGCTAAGGAAGTGTCAGCGGGGGGGGCGCAGCACCAAGCGGCCCTGCCCCGTACCTCTCCGAGGTGTTGCCGATCCCGGACAGCAGCTCCTTGATCCTCCGGCCGATTTCGGCGGGCGTCAGCTCCACGTCGGCGTCCTCGGGGCTGCACAAGTCGCAGGTCATGAGGCGGCCTTTGGCGGACAGGGCCAGCAGCTCCGATTCCCCTGCGGGACAGAGGCGGGCACGGCTCAGGGGCTGAGGGGGCAGGAGGAGGCCGGAGAGGCAGCAGCGGGTTCCCCACAGGCTGGCGGGACGCGACCCGTCACCGCCTGCCCCGGGGGGCAACTGAGAGCCCCCTCTGCACACCAGACAGCAAGGGGAAAAGCCACCACGGCCCCTCCTCGTGAGGGTGCAGCCCCAGCCCCGTGCTGCCGGGGGGAGAAGCGGGAGCAGCCGCCCACGGGTGGGCGCGACGGAGAGGGGATGGGGACCCCAAGAGTGCCCCAAAAATACATGGCTCCAGGGGCAGGATTTCATTCTCTCCTGCCTGCCCCGTCCCCACCGCGCTGCCCGGGGCCCAGCCGTGCTTCCCAGCGTCCCCGCAAGTGGCTGCAGGAGGCGCCGGGCGCTCGGGGCTGGCGCTGCCACGCAGGTTCCTGGTGGCAGAGCCATGCGGCTCCGCGAGGTGCCTGGAAAATCCTCGCTCGCTCGCCTGTCCTGGCCCTGCTCGCTCCCCGTGCTGCCCGAGGCACTCGCCGCGCTCGGAGGCGGAGGCCAAGGCGAGCACCACGCTTTGCTCCGTGCCCAGGCTGCGGTCGGGCACCGTGCGCTGCCCGCACCCCGGGGTGGCAGCGCAGAAGCCACGGGGCCGAGGAGGAGCAGTGCAGGCAGGCTCTGAGCAGCTGCGCCTCCAGCCCCTTTGGGTCTCCCCACGTTCCCCTCCGCGCAGGGACCCAACGGGGACAGCCGGGGCCCCGCAGAACCCTGCACGGGCTGGCGGCCTCCTGCAGCCCCACGGCGGCGCGGAGCCTCGCACGAGAGGAACCACGACCAGGCGGGGAGCAGAGGCCGCTCCGAGCACACCTCGCGTTCAGCCCGAGGTGGAAACGACTTACAAAAACCAGGGGGGTCAACAAGAACGGGCGGAGGACGGAGCCCGACCTGGCCCGCGACGAGGGGTGAGGGGCAGGCGGAGCGGGCAGCTACCCGGCCCTGTCCCGCCCCGAGACCCGGCGCGCTCCCCGCTGCCGGCAGTACCTTCTGACGCCCGAGATGACAAGGAAAGGGCCACGACGCTACAGATACTTAAACTGGCCGGAGACAGGACGGGAGGCAGGACGCCGGCGGGGCTCTCGGCGTCCTCGGGGTCAGAGGACTCGCCGACCCAGTCCAGGTCGACGGCGGAGATGTCCGAGTGCGTGCTGTAATACATGCGGCTGCCACTGCCGCAGGCGGCGCAGAGGATGGGCCCGCGCAAGGAGTACTCCCTGAGCTCCGGCACCGTCGCCTCCTGGCGCTGGTCCGCCTTGACGGCCACCATCTTGCCGTAGTGGCCCACGGCCACCACGCAGTCACAGCCGGCGGCGCCGAAGAGCGGCTCGTCCTCAGCCTCCTCCTCCTCCTCCTCTTCCTCCGCCGCCCTCCGCTCCGTTCTCAAGGCGCCGATGAAGACGATGGGCTCCTCCAAATGGTGGAGGATCTTCACCGGGGGGTCTCGGCTCGAAACGTCGTGGCAGCCGTCGGCAGCCGGCGAGGAGCTGAGGGCTTTGAGCGGCACCGAGCAGAGCTGTCCGTCCGGGAAGCCGCAGAGGATCATCGGCGACTCCAGCATGGCCGCGTCGATCCCGAAGAGCAAGCTGAAGAGGGGCTCTTCCAGCACAAAGCCCCCCGAGCACCACGGCCCCTCCCCGGAGCCCGCCGTGCCCGGGGAGGAGGCGCAGCAGAGGACGGGCAGGAAGCGCGACGGCGGGCCGTCCCCCTGGGCCACGGGCGGGGGGCCGGGGCAGAAGCCCACCTCGCTGACCTGCCGGTACGGGGGGCTCTCCTCCTGCTCGGGGCGCGGCAGCTCGTGCAGCTTCATCCACCACTTGCCGTGGGCCTGGGACAGGGTGATGACGAAGGTGTTGAGCAGCGTGAACATGCACAGGCTGGAGTCCGGGAAGATGCAGGCGTCCGAGTCGACGGGGAAGACGCCGGAAGGGCGCTCGCTTTCTTGGCCGTCGCCGTCCGTCTGCTCCGGTAACCTTCGAGCGAGCAGGCAGAGGCGCTCAGCCAAGGCGCGGGGCGAAGCCAGCGCCGCTCTTGGCCGCCTCTCGCCCCGGCCCTTGGAACGAGCTCCCCGCAGCGAGGCTTTTAGCGCCTGCCGTGACAGCAGAGGCCTGGAGGGAGCCGAGGGGGCACAGCTAAAAGAGCTCCGAACCGTGCCCGGGGGGCTCGCGGCCGCCCCGCGGTGCCCGCCTCACCTGCTCTGCTGCTCCAGGGCCACGCAGTAGATCCCGCTGTGGGCGCAGAGGATGTAGAGCTGCCTGGGCTGGGGCAGCAGCTCCACGTGCCACACCTGGTCGGGGCACCTGTACACGGCCTGCGGGGAGAAGCGAAGGCGGAGGTCACCTCCTGCAGCGCCCGGCTGGGGCGCAGCAGAGGGACCCGGCAGGATAGGGCCCCCACGTGCCCACAGAGGGGGTGGTGGCGAGGGAACCGCGGTGCCCACCCGGCCGGGTGCCCTGCTCGTGGGCCGTGTTTCCTCCCGAGCAGCCCCAAATTGCAAATTAAAGCAGGGATCTCCTGCACGTGCAAATCACGGGCAATTTCCAGGAAATTTTTGCCTGCCACGAGGCAGCGGGGTCGGGGGGCTGCGCGCAGGGGCAGGGCATCGCCTGCTCTCCCCGAGGGGAAGGGGAGGAAAATCGAAATGTAGAGCCTGCGTGTGATCTGCTTTCCGGGGAAGGAGCACGGTGTAGGAGGCAAACCCTGATCTTACCGCGATGGCTTGCTTAGAACAGAGAATAAGAACAAAATAAAAAAAAGCAGCCGCGTATAACTCGACACGCCGACCGCCGTTAGTCACGGCGGAGACAATAGCGGAGAACTCTGGG
The DNA here is from genome assembly GCF_964211835.1 of Anser anser. Taxonomy (NCBI): domain Eukaryota; kingdom Metazoa; phylum Chordata; class Aves; order Anseriformes; family Anatidae; genus Anser; species Anser anser. Next base: position 14,290,145 of record NC_139740.1, on the reverse strand, counting down.
GATGGGAAATGGAAGAGACGTCGCTTCGCCCGAGGAAGAGGAGGAAAGCGCCTCCCGCTTCGATAAACGTTTGTCTCGCAGGAGCAGGGAGAGCGCAGACCCCCCTACCCCTGGAAGGGCCTCGGTGCTGGGTAAGGAGGGCCGAGGGGCTCCAGAAATTCGTTTGCCCCCCTCAAAAACAGGGTCTGGGGTGGAGGAGCCCCGGCGGGGGTCCCTGGGGGGGGCAGAACCGGGGTCCCCGCAGCCGTGCCGGGGCACGGGGAGCCTCCTGGCCCCGGGGGCGGCCTCACCTTGAGCACCTTCCCCTCCTGGTCGTAGACGTAGACGAACTCGGTGCCGTTGGAGAGGTAGATCTCGTTCTCGTGGCACAGCACGCGGGGCTTGCCCGCCACCAGCCCCCCCACCGGGCAGCAGAAGCCGGCCAGGTAATCCACCCGGTGGCACACGTGCGCCATGGTGCTGCGAGCGACCGCGGCCGGCCTGGGGCACGCGGGGACGGCGCTCAGGGGGGGGAGCTGGCGGGGACGTGCCCCCCTCCGCCCCCCCCCCAGGGACACAGCGCCCCCGAGCCCCATCCCCCACGGCCCCCATGGCCCAAAATCCCCCCCAGCTCCCCCCAGTCGCAGCACGGCCCCCCCCAGATCCAAAGACCCCCATGCCAATTCCATCTCCCCCCCCATCCTCACCCCCCAGCCCCAAATTCCCCCAACACCAGCCCCATCCCCCCTGCCCCAAACCCCCCCAGCCCCAAATCCCCCCTACAGCAGCCCCATCTCCCCCCCATCCTGACCTTGCAGCCCCAGCCCCCCCATCACAGCATGCCCCCCCAGCCCCAAAACCCCCCATGCCAGTCCCATCTCCCCCCCCATCTTCACCTTGCAGCCCCCAGCCCCAAATCCCCCCCAGACCCCCCACCCCATCACAGCACGCCCCCCCCCACCCCAAATACCCCCTTGCCAGCCCCATCTCCCCCCCCCATCCTCACCTCGCAGCCCCCAGCCCCAAATCCCCCTAGGACCAGCTCCAGCACCCCCAGCCCCAACCCCCCCCACCCCATCTCCCCCTTCCCCCCCCACCCTCCAGCCCCCAACCCCAAATCCCTCCAGACCCCCCCTCCATCACAGCACGGCCCCCATGACCCCAAATCCCCCCATTCTCAGCCCCCCCAGCCCCAAATCCCCCCAGCCCCCCCCAATCACAGCACGGCCCCCCCCCAACCCCCCCCCCACCCCAAAATCCCCCCCCATCCCCAAATCCCCCCCCCATCACCCCCCCCGGCCCCAAATCCCATCCCCAACACCCCCCCCATCACCCCCCCGACCCCAAATCCCCCCCCATTCCACCCCCGCCCCAACCCCCCCCATCACCCCCCCATCCCCAAATCCCCCCCCCATCACCCCCCCGGCCCCAAACACCCCCCCCATCCCCAAATCCCCCCCATCAGCCCCCATCAGCCCCCATCAGCCCCCCCATCCCCAAACACCCCCCCCATCACCCCCATCACCCCCCCATCACCCCCCCCATCCCCAAATCCCCCCCCATCACCCCCCCGGCCCCAAACACCCCCCCCATCCCCATCACCCCCCCCGTCCCCCCCCGCCCCCCACCTCGTCCCCCCCCCGCCCCCCGGCGCCTCCCGGCGGGGCTGCGGGTACCGGGCGGGGGGCGCGGGCGGCTCCGCTTTACGGCTGCGCGGCGCCCGCCGCAATGGGCGGGGAGTTTGCGACAGCGGCCGTAAAGCGACGATGGGCGGGATCCCCCCCGGGGGGGGGGGTCACCGGGGGGGGGGGGTTACGGTACCGGTACCGGGGGGCCGGGGGCAGGCGCAGGGAGCCGGGACGCGAGGCTGGAGGCAGCGGCTTTATTGAAGGGGGGGCGGCCTGAGAGCCCACCCCGAACAGGGAACCGGAGTCCCCCCGGTGCCCCCCCCCCTCACCCAACCGGGGGTCGGTGCCCCCCCCCCCGCGCAGCCGGGCCCCGGACCCCCCCCCCCCAGCATCCCGGTGCCCCCACCCGCTGTCCCCCCCAGCACCCTGGGGACACCTCGGTGTGTCCCCCCCCCCCAATCGGGCCCCGACCCCCCCCCAGCATCCCGGTGACCCCCACCCCATCCCCGTGCCCCCCCCATGTGTCCCACCCAGCACCCCGGGGGCACCCCAGTGCCCCCCAGTGCTCCCCCCAGTACCCCGGTTCCCCCCCCGGCACCTCGGTGCCCCCCCCATGCATCCCACCCAGCACCCTGGGGACACCCCAGTGCCCCCAGGTGACCCCCCAATACCTCGGTGCCCCCCCCCATGCGTCCCACCCAGCACCCAGGGGGCACCCCAGTGTCCCCCGGTGCCCCCCCAATACCCCAGTCCCCCCCCCCCCCAGCACCTCGGTGCCCCCCCCATGCATCCCACCCAGCACCCTGGGGACACCCCAGTGCCTCCCAGTGCCTCCCCCAGTCCCCCCCCACCCCCCCAGCACCCTGGGGACACCCCGGTGTCCCCCACCACCCCCACTGACCCCCCCACACTCAACCGAGCCCGGCTCCCCCCCCCCCCGGTGCCCCCCGGCGCTATTTGGGGGCTGGCTGCACCCCCCTTCTCCTCGGGGGCCCGCCGGTGCCCGGTGCGCGCCCGCGGGCGAGCTGCTCCACGAAGGCCTCCACCTCGGCGAAGCGCCCCGAGAGCCGCCCCAGCTGCTCCTTCAGGGCGCTGAACTCCTCGTAGAGCCCGTCCAGCGCCCCCGACAGCGAGCGGATCCTGCGGGGGGGGACGAAGATGGGACACACACACACGCACACACACACACACACACACGTGGGCTGAGGGACCCCCACCGTGCCCCCGTCCCCGTCCCCCCCAGGCCCCGGGGCCGCGTCCCGCTGCCCCTCACCGGCCGTAGTCGGGCAGCACGGTGTGGTGGTCGACCAGCAGCAGGTTGCGCAGCTGCGAGGTGATGGCGAACCTCCAGTTGTCCAGGATCACCGTCAGGTTGGCGCAGCCCTTGGGGCCCGGCGCCCTCGCGGCTGCGGGGAGGGCACAAGGGGGGGGGGGGGGCCTTGGCTGGGGATGGACCCCCCCCCCAGCCGGCCCCAAAAGCCCTGAGGGGGTCGGGGAAGGCTGTGCTCGGCCCCCGGCCCAAACCCGGGTGGGGGTCCCCCCGGGGGGTTACCGTCGGCTCGCTCGTCCCACGCCGCCGGCCGCCGCTTCGGCTTGGCGGCGCAGCCCAGAGCCGCCAGGAGCAGGAGGGGGAGAAGTCGCGACATGGCGCTGTGTGGGGACGGGGCCGTGAGGAGGGCCCCGATGGGGGCAGCCAGGGGCGAGCGGCCCCGTGGCCACCCCACAGCCCGGTGGGGGCCCAGCCCCGCTGCGGCTCCTGGTCCGGGATGTCCCTGCTGGCCCCAAACCCACGGGGACAGGGCAGCGGCGTCCCCAGGGCGACGTCCCCACGGGGAACCGTCCCCAGGGCGCGCGGGAACCACGGCAGCCCCGCGATTCCCCTGCCCCGAGCTGGGCCTCGCAGCTCCCCGTCCCCCGAGCGGTGAGAGAGGCGCCAGCCCCGCTCCCGCTGCCAGCGCCACGTCCCCCAACACCCCCAAACCGGGGGACGCCCGGGCCGCGGTGGAGGTGTCGCGCCCCCGAGAGCCGGGCTCGGCACGTGGGACCCGCGGCTCGAGGGGCCGCCCTGCCTCCTACCTGCGCCCCGTCCCCGCCGGCGGACGAGGCGGCCGCTCGGCTCCGCGGGCTCTGGCTCGGCGCGGCTCCGGCCTCCCCCTTTTCTTTTTTTAACCGCGGGGGCTGGCGCGGGGCCCGGCCGCACGCGGCTCGGCGCCGATTGCAAACGGCCGGCCCCGAGCCACGGCACGCCGGCGGACCCGCAGGAGGCACGGCGCTGGCTCTACGTTTCAGGTGCTTTTTTATTCAACGTTAACTCGCCCGACCCTGCCTTCCGGGTCGTTCAGTCCAGGCACCGCACACCGCTGCAAACCCCCCCGCCTCCCCCCCCCAACACCGAGAAACCCAGGGGAAAAGCAAACCGCGGCCCCGCGGCAGGGACGGGGCTGGTGGCCGCTCAGCGCGGCGGGACCGAGCCTTGGGCAGCCTCCGCAGAGCCCGCAGGCAGCAGCGAGGGGCTGGGGAGGCCTCCGGGGGGGGGTCCCCACACCACGCCGCCCACCCGTCCCGCTGCCCCCTGCCCAGGTGGAGAAGGCGGGGGTGACGCCGTCCGGGGACAGGATGGGGGCTTCGTGCCTCCCTCGGTGGGGTGGCGCAGGATGGTGCCGACACCGGTGCCCCGGGAACCGAGCCGAGGCCCCAAATCCCAGAGAGAGCCCTGTGAGAGGGGGGGGGGCCAGGCCCACGGGGCACTGCCAGCACCCGCCTGCCCCGTCCCGGCCCCCCAGCAGCCCCAGCCAGGGGCTAAAGGGAGAGCGAGCAGCGAGAGGCCCCCCCCGAGCACGCCGCCAGGGGAGGATGCGCTCAAACACCGGGGCTGGGGCAGGAGCCGGCTGCAGGGAAGGCTCCGCTCCCCTGCCGAGTGGGGGCAGGCAGAAACCCAAATTACACGGCCCCCCCAGCACGGCTTTGCCCCCCAGGAGGGGACGAGCTCCCCTGGGGGCTCACCACACGGCCGTGGGTGTCGTGGGGGAGTTGGGGGGGGGGCAAAAAGCTCCCATCCTGCCGCCCCCGGGAGGATGCCGGCAGCCGAAGCAGCTCCGCAGCGCGCGGAGGTGCCGCGGGGGCAATGCCAAGCGGCGAGCTGGCACGTGCCCGCCCCCCGCCCGGTGCCAGGGGGCCGCATCCTGCTGCGGGCGCGGTGCCAGCGCGGGGCCCAGCCCGGCGGAGCTGCTCTCGCAGGCGCACGCCGGGCCCTTAGCGGGAAGCTGGCGGGAGGGCGGGGAAGGCTGCCCGGGAGCCCAAGGCTGGCAGCAGCGAGCCGCAGGGGAAGGGGCGCAAAGCTGGGGGGCAGGGAGGTGCCACCACCCCCCCTGTCACCTCCGCAGCCTGGGGGACACCTCGGGAAGGGGAGCAGGGGCCCCGGAGCGGCCCCAAGCCCCCAGCGCTCACCAGGAGCAGGCGAACGCTGCGCTGGGGACGCCGGAGAGCGCGGCCCCGGGGCGCCCAGCTCCTGCCACGGGGATGGGGCAGCCCCCCAAAAAGCGAGGGGGGAGCAGGGCCAGAGCCACCCCCCTCCCCTGGCCGGCTCCCGGCCCCAGGGTGCGGGAAGCAGGGGGGGGAGGCCGGGGAGGGGACGAGCACCACGGCTGCTGCTGCTGGAGGGTTGGCTCTGTATTGGAGGCTGCGGCCGCGCCGCCGGGGCTAGGTGCGGGGCAGGCTGCACATCTCACAGTGGTCCGTGCCCGGCTGGTTCATGAAGGTGCAGTGCTGGCAGGCCCACATGGCCGCCGAGACGGCGTGCGTCGAGCCGCCCACGGCACCGTACTCGTGCAGTCCGGGGAGCTGGACGCCGACTGTGCCTGCAGGAGAAAGAACCCAGTCAGAGCAGGGCAGAGGGGCTGCGAGCAGCTCGGGGGCTGCTTTCACCTCGAGGCTGGCACCGGGGGGCTGCTCCCAAGCGGGCGCAGGGCTCACCACCCCAAAGACCCCCCCCAAAGACCCCCCAAAGGCCCCAGCCCAGCCCCGCTCACCCGGCCCCACTTGGAGCAGCGCCCTGGCAGAGATGCTGCCCACGGCCCCTTCCCACCGCTCTCCATGTGGCCAGGCAGCTGGTGCTGCACAGGATCAGCTTTCCTCGTGCCCGAGGCTCCGCAGGCAGCTGGAGAGCAGCACCGAGCCCTCACCAGCCTGCTGAGCCCAGCCCCTGCCCCGAAGGACGAGGGAGCGCGGCCCCGAGCCCCCTTCTTACTGCAGAGCTGCTCGATGGTGGCCCACTGCTCTGATTTCTTCCAGGTCTGCGCAAGCTCCTCGTTCTTGGTTCTCACGGCTTCCAGCAACAAGCTGATGCTGTCCTGGAAGCCACAAAAGGGGAAAAATCAGCACCGGGCACTCCTGCGGCGATCAGACTGGAGCCAAGCGAGAGCCTCCCTGCCCTCCTCCACCACTCACACCAAGCCAGAGCTGTGAGGGAGCCGTCGCCCTCTCCTAAAAGGTCTTTGGAGTTGCACAAGTGATGGTTGTTGGCAGGGAGTAAGATGGAGATTATCCCCTCTGCTCCCCCCCGCGTGCAGACGTCCCCCTACAACCCGAATCCTTCACTCCCCTCCGCTGGGAGGCTGCGGGCTGAGCCCAAATCCCAGCAGGGTGCAAACTTTTCCAAAGCAGCCGCCCCGGAGAGCTCCGTGCCCGGCCCCAGCCCCCCTCGCGGCCCCAGCCTGATCTCCAGCTGCCCAGGGTCAGCCCAGCTGCCCTGCACATGCTCGGTCCCCGGCGCCCACGAGGCCTCCGGCAAACACGCGGCCCGTTTCGCTGGCTCCAAACAGGAAGGTTTGGAGGGTGCAGATGTGAACCGGGGGGCCTGGGCAGGCGCCCAGCCACCGGTGCCAGGCCAAGAGAACAGAGCCGCACGGAGAGGGAGCTGCGGGCCTCGCAGAGATGTGGGGGCTCTGATCTCGTTACCGTTACAACAGGGATTTCTGATTCTGAGATTTTTTTTATTATTTTTTAAACGTTTCCAGCTCTCTGAGCCGCGGCCAAGTTGGCTCTGTCCAGCCTGTGACCGTGCGAACAGCCACCACCCCCTCGCTGCTCCGAGCGGTGCTCGGAGAGCTCTCGGGCCAGCCGGGGGCTTCGGTTTCACTTTTTAAACACTCTGCTGAAAGGTCACAGCCTGGAAGAACAGGCATGGGGCCAGCTGCACGTCCTGCGTGGCTGCAGGCGCCCGGCCTGGGGCCGTGCCCGGGGCTGCGGCGGTGTCCTCGGAGCACCGAGGGACACCGAGGGACACGGAGGGCAGGGCCGGCGGCGCTGACACGGCCGTTTCCTCCCATTACGTACCCGCAGAGGCATGACCTCGTTCGTGACCAGGAAGAGGAGCAGATGGAAATCGGAAATGATGTCTAGGAAAACGGAGGAAGTGTTCTGGGACAGGTACGTGGCCAAGCTGTGGAAGTCCTACGGAGACAGGAAAGTAATAAAAAAGTCACTTTCCCCCCACGTCATAACTCTGTTTTCCGATTCAGATCCACCAACAGACGCTGCAACATTCCTCTTTTGAGCACCATCTGCAATGTGCAGACCATCCCCAGGTCACATCCCGGGCCGGCTGGCTGGGTTTCAGCTAAGAGCTTCCAAGGAAGAGGGCCTTCGGGTCCGCGCTGCCTCTCCGACCCAAGCACCGAACAACCCCAGCCCCAGGAAGCGCCGGGCAGAGGCTGTCAGCTCAACGCAAAGCCCAGTCCCCGAGGAAAAAAAAAAAAAGAGGCGGATGGGGGCAAAGCAGCCCCTTCTTCCCCAGCCTCCTCCTCTCTGCCGTCGAACACGGGCCACCCCCAAACGAGGGCGACGAACAGCCGACCTCTCCCAGCCTGTCAGCGCCGCGACGGGCAGCGGCCCTCCTTCTGCGATTACTTTTGGAGGAAGTCTTTGACATCTCTGGCACAGGCTCTTAAGAGAAACTAGCTGTTGCTGCTTTAAAGCAACTCCGGCCTTCTGTGCGCTGGCAAAACCCCGCACACGCCTCGGGCTGTCCAGCAGCTGCCTCTGCTCAACGCTACGGGCCTCCTTCGGCAAAAGGTCGCTGCGTTTTCAGCAGCGGTGCAGGAAGGGAAGACAGCTCTGTCGGAGCTGCAGCAGCAGCAGCCCCTCGTCCCGCTCCTGTCGCCAGCGGGTCCTGTCCCGTCCGTGGGGCTGGAGCCCAGCCGGATCGCTCCCTGCAGCTCCCCGGGTTATCTGGCAGAGCACGCAGGCAGGCCTGGAGCTCGTCGCCGGGCAGGCGGGGAGCAGCGCGCCCGGCCCCTCATCTGCACGCAGACGCCGCGCAGCGCAGGAAGGTGTTTGGCAAACGCCGGGCTGAGGCGTGGAGGGGTGATCTCAGGGCACGGCCGCAGCTGTCCTCCTGGAGCCGTTAGGAAGGGAAAGGGGAACAGACGACGCCTCCGCGTGAGACGGCTTCGGCGTCAAGCGCTTACCTGAGTTTCTCCCAGCACATCGCGGTTCTCGATGGGAAATGGGTTTTGAGAAATAGAAAAAGTGTAGACTGGATCCTTGGGGAAAGTCGTGGTGATCTGAAAATCCAAGAAAGGACGATCAGAGCGCTGACAGCAGGAGAGGCAAAAGGGACACGGGAAGAAAGGCTGCTGAGAGCAGGCACGGCTCAGCCGGGAAGGCAATCACAGCACGGATCTTCTGATGGCTTTTACCATGTAAAGCAGTATTCCAACCAGCACAGCCCCAGCTCCTGGGGGTCGCTTTTAATGGAGCTGAGGGAAATGCACCGAGCTCCAAACAGCACGAAATGGTGCCGCAGAGAGTGTCCCCTTTGCAAAGGTCCCGGGGACGCAGCAGCTCCCACCGCAGCTCTGCCCCGCGCCAGGGAGCCGCTGCTTGGGGTCACCCCGGGGGTCTCCTTAGCACCTGGGGGGGGGCACAGCGTGGCCCCTGCCCTGACCGGGACGGGGAGCCAGGGCTGTGCCCTGCTCCGGGCTGGACTGGGTGCTCAGAGAGCAGCCCTGTGCTTCATTTAACAGGCTGTGCCCCTGCTCAGGGTGCACCGATCCTGCCTCCTGTCGGCACCCTGTTCCCAGCGCTTACACCACCTCGCGCCCTCCTTCCTCCAGGGGTGCCTGGGCGCAGCAGCCAGCGACTGACATTTACACCGGTCCTCATTCTGGGGGGCTTCAAAGCTCTGCTGTCAGTTACTCTGCCCTGACAGAGGCTCTCTGTAGGCAGAAATACCTGCCAGTGCAGTATGAACTTGAATAATGCCCTTTTTTTTTTAAAAAAAAAAAAAAAGACAAAACAAGATGCTTCAGAAATGCAGCTTTCCAGACTGCTCCTAACTGCATGTTCCGTCAATCTGTTTTCGTCTTAATTACACCCCAGGTAGCCCCGAAGCAGATGCCTTTACTACTTGAGCAATAAGTGCGTTCCGGCACTGCTGACTGGCACGGGGCGTCGGGGGGCCCCGCACAACGGGCCCCTTGTCCTGAACACGGCGTTTCCCCGAGCAAGGGGCGCATCGCCGTGCCAGCCCGAGGGCCGATAAGCGGCTCGCACACCGGGCACTTTGTGTGCTCGAAGCAAGAGCAAGAGGAAGCCTCTGGGCTGCCAGCTTCCCCGTGCCGTGGGGCAGCTGGACCAGAGCAGTTGCTTCGGGAGGATTTAATAGTTGTTGGCACCGCCTCCAGCTCCGGCAGTATCATCTGTCATCTGAATTATTTGCTTTCCTGCCTTCCACACACCGTAACAGTTCCCTTTCAAGCCAAAGGGCAGAGCCGTGCCGCGGTGCCTGGCAGGGCTTGCTCGCGGGCAGGCGGTGGCCCTGCTCCAGCCAAGCCCCGTGCTCCGTCTTGTCCTCCCTCCCCCAGGAAAAGGCATTTTTGGAGCACCAACCCGGCCTGCTGAGTCACTACGAGGAGCTGGATTCTTAATTGCTGCTAAGACAGACAATGGGAGCTTTCTAATGAGCTCCCCGTCAGGTGGTGCCCAGCACACGTGTCCGTGGGGCTGGCTGCTTCCCCTGCCGTATGGCTCCGTGCCACCTCCGCGCGGCGATAAGACGCCAGGCAGGGCCTTCCCAGGAAGCAAACGTGTGCCCTGGCACCGCCGCACGCGGCTCCCCCGCTCCGGGAGCACTGCAGTCACCCCGGGGCACACCGCCGCCTGCGCCTCTGCGCTAGGAATGCCTGCGCGCAGAGGCGAAAGAGGAGAGGAACAGAGCCCGTCCCACGAACCGGCTCCGGTGTGAATTCCAGAGGTGGGTTAGGATCCGCACTTTGCCCCGACCACCTCCGCTGGCTGCCATCGGAGCGCACCGACTACTTACATCTATGATCAGGTACTCGACTGGGAGCGGGCGAGCCAGCTGGGTGATCTCGTTGCCAAACTTGTCTATGTCCTGGAAGGAGAAGAGGATCGTTAGCCCCTGGTGCAGAACGGGGTGAAGCAGGAGGGGCGCTGCCCCGGGACACTCGTGTTGGAGCTCGGGGATTCCTCAGGATGCGGGGAAGAACCCGCTGGCACGACGCCGGGTGCTGGGGCCAGGGCAGAGCTGCCCAAATCCCTGCAGCTCCCTGAGGTTTGAGCCCTCTGCAGCTCTAAGCCACCCTTAGTTCCCTCTAAGCTCCCTTGCGAGCCAAGGGAGTGTTTTGTGACAGTCACAGCACCTTGGTCTTGTTTGCCTCTGTCATCGCCACCAGAGAGATGGCCAGCGTTATCCGAGCAGAGTAAAGGCCACTTAAGACGCAGAGTTGTCTGAAAAGGGAGGGATAGCTCCACATCTGCGTTCTCAGCCAGGGCAAGCCCGGCTTTCTGCAGGTCTGGCCACGAGTCCCTGCTCTGGCCACTCGTTTCTGCTCAGGAACTGGAAACCCAGGCACTCCCTCATACGCAGACCTGAAGAGCCAGCGTATCACAGGGCGTAAACTTGTTTTGCTTTGCCAGGCGAACTGAACATAAAGTTTAATTATGGAGAAAAATGGCCAGCATATGTTCATTAATCATAAAATGACAATTAGACATGATTTATGTCAAACACGCCGAGTTCAAACACAGCTTCAGAAATAAATTCATAAGAAGTGACACTTTTCATTAAAGATTCTGTAAGAGGGGGTTGTATTTTCTCCCTAAATCATCACTTAACATGTTATAAATCATTCATTGAGCCCCATGTAAATTACACGCCCATAATTCCCAACCAGAGACCCTATGTAAAAGTTTGCGTCGAGCGAGCGGGGTCCCAGCGGCCGGAGGCAGACCCGAGGCTGCTGCACACGGACACCCCGGCACCTCGGGGGCTTTTGGGGAGCCCTGTGAGAGGCCGAGAGCTGCGGATTTGGGGCAGTGCTCCTCGGGCTGAGCCGGCGAGCCATGGAGTCGCGCGCTTTGGGACGAGCCGCCCGTGGCTGACAGCCCCCCCCGCGAGCCGTGTTTTTCCCCGTGAGCGCGCCACTCCCCCGCTACCAAGCATTTCTCAGCTCCGCTGGTATTTACGCGGCTCGAGCGCGCGCTGCAGCAGCCAGCACCCTGCTCTCGCGCCCCGCTCTCCCGGTGCACCCGGACGGACATCGCCCGAGCAGGCTCCGGCTCGCTGCCCTGCTCCAGGCAACAGCCCCCCTTCCGCGAGCCCCCTCCCCACCTCCACCCCCAGCACCCCCCGTCCCCAGGAACGGCTCCCTTTGTAAGAATCTACCTTCCAGCCTTTGAAGCTCCTTTTAAAAGCAATCCCGATAAGGATCTCTCCTCCTTGAACATGACAGGTTGTTGGCCCCGTGGTTATTTCAGCAACAAGCCTGGTGGCTTGTGGCCTCAGATCTCTCCGGCTCTGACAGGAGCAGCAGGAGACGTGGAGCCTTTTCAGAGAGATCACAGGGCCTGAAAGCTAACCTGCTCCTAGATCGCAGCGATACCGCAAGAGTCAGGAATCAAATCCAATCAAACCAAATCAGCTTCCCCAACACAATCCTGCCCCTGCAAGAAAGGACCTGCAACAACTCACACGTAATTAGCCCATCTGGAATTCATTTTCAAATCTAATTAAGTTCTAATATGCAGAAACATTTTTCCAGCACCTGTTCTCTTTAATCTCCGCCTCTGGGGATTTCCATGTTAAATGCCTCCTTTTTAATGTCACGCTGCCGAGGCCTTCGAGACGTGCACGGCACAGTCAGCACCACGCTGGAACCTCGCTGCAGCCGGCTCAGAGGACGTGTCCAGACCCTGCAGCTCCCCAGCCACAAACCCCCCCCCCCGCCCATGCCGGCACTCTCCTGCAGCCCCCATGCACCGTTTTATTAGGCGATTACATCTTAGAAGCCCTAACAAATGTCAAACCGGGAGAATCGCTAGGAGGAAGACATCCTCAGCCCGCACTTGGCCGCGGAGCACGAGGTGCTGTGCTGCCGAGGCCTCGCAGCCCCCCCCGGCCTCCCCCCCAGCCACAAACGCGCTCCGTGCGGCGTCGGCGGCCCCGAGCGGAGGGCAGGAAGCGGTTAACGGAGGCACAGCCATTTGGCACCTGGACAGAAATCAGGCAGCACACGGCCCCCCCGGAGGATCTGGACAATGAATCATCCCGAAGACAGGAGCAAACTGCAGATTGCATCAGGCGCTGCGATGGGAGCCTTCGAAACCACCGTTCGGAGGCAGAAGCTGCAAAGCCGTGAGGTCAGGGAGAGAACGGCGGGATCGGGCAGAGGTGGTCCTGGGGGGCTTCAGCATCTCCAAGAGGAGGGCGATGGCAGCCGGCACGGAGACGAGCAGCCCTGGCTCTGGGTGCTAAGGGAGCCCGGAGCCGCCTTTCCCTCTGCTGCTGTCCGGGAGCCGCACCGGGCTCACCCTCACACCGACAGGCAGCCGACGTACAGAAACGAAGCGACTTTTCCACGGGTAAGCAACAGGTCAGGGAGAGTTGAAGCCCTTCTCAGGAGACTCCCCGAGAGCTAATCGAGCATCCTCCTCCCCGGAGCAGCTGGGACATTTAAGGCTAGGAAGGTTTTTCCAGCCCAGCACAAGCGCTGGGCGGAGGCCAGGCAGGGGAAGTCCGTCGCTGCTGGTGAGAGCTCCCTGCAGAAGTCTCCGCACAGCCCGGCTATCGAGTCCTGCCTGGGAGGAGGATTTCAAAGTGCAGGGGCAGAAGCGACGCGTGCCACGGGGGGTGGGGGGACAGCGTGGCTGAGAGCAGCTGGGGGTCCGTGTCCCATCCGGTCTCTGCCCGGGCCAGATGGGAGCACATTTGTTCAAGAAGATGTCTCGTCGGACACAGGTTCAACTGTTGTAAAGCAAAATGCTCTTGCCGGACCCTGTGGGGGCAAAGGGCTCTTTCACAACACTGGTGCCATTGTGGAGGGTTCCTGTCTTACACCATCCCGAAGAAACGTTGGGGAATAGCGAGGCAGCTGTAAAATGCAACTCACTGCATGGATGTCGTCTTCGTGTTTGCACTACTAAGCTGAGGTAAACAACTGCGGGAAGAGCCAAAGCCACCCAGTCCCCAAATCCGATTGTTGAGGCATTTCAAAGGGTCTGTAAAACACAGCAATCCTCCCCCCTGCGCTGTTTGGGCCGTGGGGAGCAGAGTTTGGCCCTGCTGCAGCTGCGGACCCGGCAGAGTGGGAGCTGGGAGCACGCGGGCAGCGTGCTGCTGGGCGCAGGCAGCCTGAGGGGAAGGATCAGACCCGACTGAGGCACTGAGCAACCAATTTCAGCTCTGGATAACCATCCCTCAGTTTGGAAGTTACATTCTTGGCAAAATCGAAATCAATATGGCTGTTTTTTTAGAAGCAGAAAGACGAAGGAGGTAACTGCTCAAGGGCAGAAGGCACAGGAAGCGTCCGCGTGTCACATTCAGCTGGGCAACAAGGTGAAGCGGTCACTGCAACATCGTCGTCTTCGCCTGCAAGCAGAGGGCTGCCCCAACTTCTGCGCCTTGACAACAGCGGCTCCTTCGTGAGCCTCCTCGCGCTGAGCGCGCCCGGCAGCACGTGCTGGCTGTGCAGCGTTCAGACCGGGAACAGCGCTGCACCGTGACGCTTCGCAGGCAACCTGGGAGGCGAGGGGGATGTTTTCTTCCTTCTGGCTAATCTTACCTGGAGAGGCATCTCAGAGGGAAGCAGCTTGTACTCGCGGTCCCCAAAGCCCTCGACTTTCACGCTAGAGCAGAGCTCCAGCCTTCCCAAGCCAGGAAAGCAAAGGCTGCGTGCAGAAAGCACACGCTGCCAGTTCCACTGGGGTGGTTCCTCCGAGCAGCAGGGCTAGCGGCCAACGTAAAGAGAATGGTAAAGACATACAGAAATCACAAGGCTAGAGGCTCAGGAAAAATGCCTCATCCTGGCAGGACAAAGCTGGTGCCATCAGTTTTCCTGTTTCCATGGGAGAAAAGCCCACCTCTGCTACCAGGCCGCCGAGTCACGTTCAGCAGGAATGGCTGCAGCCCCGGGGTCGTGGAGGCCCCCCGCTTCCACTCTGCAAGCAGAAAGTGGTGCAAAACACACAGAAATGGCTCGCTGCCTGAAGATCGACGTCCTTCTCTTTCCAGGCAGCTGTGTGCGTGCACTGCAGTGGGTCCTCACCCCCTTCCCATGCCTGCAGCATTACCCATCGGGGTGCATTTCCTAGCAGTCATTGCTCGAGTAACAACACCTACTGCGAGCGGAGGCACGAGACATCTCCGAGCGGCGTGACTGAGGCACTGCTGCTAGCGTGCACTTCACTGCGCAGGCATCAGCACCTCTGCTATCTGCAGGAGTGGAGGTGAATCTGCTCCCTTGCCCTGCTGTACACGAGTTCAATAGATTTTTCTTCTTGCATCTGGACGCAAAGTTGTTCTATAAATATATCCGTGCTAGACCAGCGCTGACCTTCTGGTTTGCATCCAATTATAATAAATTTGTACAGCCCCTTTCATCCTAAAAGGCTTTTCAGAATGAATACTTGCACGTTACATAGAAATGTATCTGTGGATTTTTCTCTCTACCAGTGGTAGCTTCTCAGCCCGAGACAAAACGCAGCAACTAACCGAAAGCGCAGCTTTCTGCCCAAAGCCAGATGTGGGGAGACAGCGCAGGGGGGAACCCCCACATCAAGGACTGGGGAGAAAGCTGCTCAGCTCCTGCAGTTTTGACAGAGAAAAGGGAAGAAAGGTGCTGCACCACGAACCAGATGTCCGTAACCATGCAGCCAAGCACTGGACTCCTGCTCCTCGTCCTGTATTTAACCAGTGCTTTGACACCATCGCTGTCACCAACCCAGTAACTATGAGGTAGTGTCTCTGACCTCAAGCCTTGTACATTTAATGAGACCCCGAAGGTTTTCAAAGCCAGGAGTGACTAAGCTTTCCATTGATTTAAGAACATTCCAAAAAAAAAAAAAATTAAGAGATCCTACAGCCAAACACGTTTAAGGCTGGAGGACAATCCCACCCGCCAGAGCAGTCCTCAGGCCCTCCTCGAGCACATCATGAAAGAGGCAATTACGGAGAGAAGTTATAAAACACATGAAATAAGCTGCAGCCCGACCCAGTGAATCAGTGGTTCATGGAAATTTCCAGAGAAGGCTGGAGCCATCAGTTCGCGTTTTGTTTATCTCCCTGCTTCAGATTACGAATCGGAGGGAAGACCTTGCGGGAACACCCACCGGCTTCCTGCTGCTCCCAACACCCGGGGTGGCCCACATGTGGGACCCAGACCTACGGGACCTCCTGCGGGGCTGCACCCCGATGTGGCACGGCGCGGGCTCCTGCGGAGCGGGACCACGGCACGCCAGGAGGTGAAGTCATCTCCGTGCTCGAGGCCAACCATTGCACAACCGAGCTCCGCTGTATCTCAAACGGACCTGGCTTATCAGCTCCTAATAGCAAGCTGTCCGCGTGCTAAGGGAAAAGGTGAGGATTTTAGCTGCTTTTCCCCAGAGTACAGATTGCTCTCGAACGCTGAATTTAGCCAAAAGGTCTCCCTCGTTTTCAGGCGGGGTTAAAACAACCCAACAGCACAGCATCGAGGGGTAGAGGGGGTAGAGTCTCATCAGTCTCGGGTTCGGGCAGTGCAAGAGCGTCCTGACAAGCTCCTTTTCTGCTGCTGGCGTACAGCGTGCTCGTTTCAGTTGTCTCGAACAATGGTAGCTCTGCATATCCTGTACTCCTCAGCGGACAGCTTTAATACAGATGGCAGGAGTGCTGCAGGCTGAGCAGGCTTTGAATATCAGACACAGACAAGAATGAGATAACTAACTGGGGTGATGGATGGCTAATTAGCTGGCAAGCAGTGCCATTAATTAATTCCCCTGTCCTTGCTCACAGGGCACCAACATACACAAGTTTGAGAAGCGGTGCCATTAGCCTCCACAGAGATCCTGTCCCCTAGTTTCTAACTCAGCCCCGCAGATACCGGAGGTCTGAAGATCTGCAGAAACAACTGCCAAGTGGATGATGACAGTCCATTCATCACGAAAACTGCACTGAGAACTGCAGCAGGCCAGATACCAGCAGGGCTCTAGCATGACACTTCAATAAGAGCGTTCTGGATCCACGCTGGACGCAGGTATCCCTCCCTGCTCCTCGGGACCACTTCTTGGAGTTTGTGGTCTGACTCGAGCACAAGACCCGGGCGCAGGCAGGAGCCCCAGTGCTAGGGAGGAATACCAGGGACGCCCTCCTGCCCTGCCACTGCTCTGACAGCCTTCGAACCCTCCTTTTGTTGCAGAGAAGCACGCACAAGGCTGTCTCTCCTCTTGCTGCGTGAGCTACACTAACTTTTGTTGCATCTGTTAACCCGGTCGGTGCCTGTCAGCGTGTCACACACGAGCAAATCCGCAGCACTGCATAAGGAACCCGCTGCTTCCACTGCGCCGTTTGTGCTAGCGCACATCACACAACTGTGGAGGAAGGTGAACTCAGCTGGGGATTAAAACCAACAGAGAGCCACGGCAGATTCAGCCAACAAATACAGAAGAGGAGGTGAATTCAGAGCACTTGCTGTGGGCTCTCAGTGGATCGCTGCAGACCTTATTTAGAGGCCGGATAGCCAATGGCTACTGCAGCGCTGGAAACCCTACCAGCACTTTTACGAGGGGGAAATGGAGCTTATGCAATTACTTTGCAGACATGTGGTGAACGGTTACTACTGAAAATAGTTCAGACCTCAAAGACATCCTTTCCCGAGCTGGCCACGCCGATTTCCAGGCACGCAGCAGAGCTGTTTTTGCAGCTCCCCCACCCACAAGCACGCAGTGCTTACCTTATAGAACACATCAGGCACATACTGCTCGCTGCTGGACTCCTTAGCGTAGCCCAGCTCCGGTGCATCTCGGCAGGGCAGCAGACACTCATCCCGAACCAGCGCCATGCACTGGTTGGAGACCTGGTACCCCTCGAAGTGAACCTGGTTGTCGGGACCACCTGCAAGAGAAGAGCCCGGGTCAGAGCTACACAGGAGAGAGATTCACCTGGCGTAGCTCAGAGAGGCACGGCTCAAAGGGCACTGTAAGACACAGAGGTCCTTCCAGCAGCGAAGAACGGTGAGAAGACAGTGCCTGTGCTGCTGCACAGGGAGCGTTTCTAGTCAAGAGTCCCCCTCCAAGGTCTCCATTTAGTTAGCAACGTGCACTTCTCAGCACTATTTTCACACCTAGCCTAATGGGGCAGAGTCCTGGAGTGACAGCGAGAGCACTTTGCCAGGAGCTTAAACGAAGCCAAGCTGCCCTTTCGGAAGGCTCCCGACAGCGTCCACCCCAGCACCCCGCAGGTATCCTCTCTCTTCCAAAACATAAACCAGGCACAAATCTCCTGCAAGCCTGTTTTATTTCCAGCGTACCACGAGCTGCGGATTCAGGGTTTGTCACCTAGTAATGTCAGGCATAAGAAGAAAAAGCGTTTTCTCAGCCCATAATGGATGGCTCGGTGGAAATCTGACATGGAAAGTGGAAATTAAGACCCTGGCTCACTGATAGATCACATGTTTGGCGCTTTAATTTGGATAATGTAAGCAACATCGGGTCGTATGTCATTAGAATACAACTGGAAAGAGAAGATACAGACAGATGGTAGGAAAACATTACTATTTCCAAACCTAGGAATTCAGGAGGGGAGAGGAATTAATCCATGTAGAGGATTTAAAGGCAAAGTTGATGCAAACTATCCAATTATATTTATACTGCACAAAAGGAAGGAATCAAGTGTTTAAATAGAAACCTGATGGGCTGATATAACAGAAGAGAATGAAATTATCTGGAACAGAAAAGAGGAAATATTCGTTTTCTTCCCTTTGATCTCTAACCTCAATCACTCACTGCTCCAGAACAAACACTCCTAGAAATTAAACATAGACCAAGACATGGGGGAAGGCCTAAACAAAGCTAGCCATCATTTTCTCAGTCAAACACCCTTGTTTAAAATTTAAAAAAATAAAATTAAATTAAAAAGAGTGAGCGAGACGCACATTTATTTATAATGAAAGATTGATGTGTTTAGCACTCTGGAATGCAGGGGCAGCTGTCTGATTGCACGAGCTTGTTAACTGAAAGAGAGCGTTTTTGCTGAAAAACGCTCCAACAACACTTACAAAACCTGGGCTCAGAAAGGCAGCACAATATCACACTTTCAGTTTTTATATTGGATGCTATTTGGAAGTCATGTTTTTTGTTGTTTTTTTTTTTTTTTTCATTGTGCTAAATAGACCCAGAACCCAGCGTATCTGCTCCAGGGAAATTTTAAATGAATACACGTGTCATCCCATGAAGAACAGCAGATTGAACTCCTAATGCTACAACTCTCCCAGCATGTGCCAGCATCGCCCCTCGCGGCCCAGGCAGCACAAACTATTCCACAGTGCCTCTGGAGACTTGCTGTGCAAATGGCTAAAATCAGAGGTGACAAAGCAAAGCATTGTGCGGGCTTCTCTGTTTTATTCAGGCAAACAAAAAAGGCTTCCATGCACGGCAGAGCAGAGAATCCTCCGTGAGGGTTTCCCTGACAGCAGCACAAGGGAGATAAAGGACCCTCCTTTATGCCGAACCAGCCAGAGTAACTTTCAGGATCTGGATCGCCGTGGTTCTGCGCTGCCGCTTTCAGGAAACAGAATTTGGAACTTAAAGATTTGAAACAGAAAAGCAATCTACAGCTACTCCCCTGGCTGCAGGCAAAAAATACTTTCTGTATCAGAGAGGTGGGTGCTCCAGGTATGAGCATCAACTAAATTTCCTGCAGGGGACAGGGTAAATAGTTGAAGAGGAGACTTCACAAGGAACAGAACAAAAAAAAAAGCATTTTACTTGATGGAACAAGGCAAAACCCTCATTAAATAGGACAGATGGGGACCAGGACGTTCAACTTCCTCTAGCAGAGCTGCGTATTCTCCTTCTATTAACAAAAGATAATTCGAGTGTAATCAAGAGACCCGGGCGAGCTGAGGCCGGTTTATACCTGTAGCCACAACTGTGACAAACTTGGATCCAAAATGACCATCTGGAGAAAGGCGACAGATGTTGGGCTGCTGGTTCTGAAAGTTTCCAGCTGTGATGCACTCTTCTGCACTCAGATAATACGTGTCCTGAGGGAAGAGCAGAAATGTCAATAGAAAGGACAACACGATGTAGCCGAGACCTATTTCCCTGGTCTGCGGCCAAAGAAAACTACCAACACCCCAGTAAAACGTGCTTTCGTAGAAAGCTGCTGCAGAGACCGGGAAAAGAATGTGACTTATCAGCCCTCCAGCCCTGAGCGTGGCTTTCGCCAGAAGGACTGTCCCGCTTTCAGTTCCCCCCACCTTCACACACTCGCTTTGTTACAGGGTTTCGTCTTCTAAAGGGACGCCGCCAATTTTAGAATTACAGGAAACTGCGAGGAGGTCAAAGCCCGAGCACCCAAACCACGCACCTCGCAAAGCCCAGCCCACAGGAACATCCTCTTACTGAATCACTTTTGCTCGCTGAACTTGCATCTCACACAAACCCATTCTCTCCACTCTACTAACTTTTCTTAAACCACGAGCACAATTTTCTTAAAAGCAGAGTGGGTGAAGGGCTGCAGGCAGCTTTGCCTGCTATCCAAACAGCTTCAAGCCCCCTAACAGTGCTCTTGGAGCTCCAGCTCCTTCTCCTTCGACAGCTTCTAAAAATTCACATTTCACAAAAATTCCGGTCCCAGTGTCACCTCCAGCCCTGTGCTGCCCTGGCTCGCTCAGTGCCCCGTTTGGCAGAATCAGCATTTAGGTGATTACACAAACCCTCGGTATCAGCAGCAGCAACTGGGGACACACTTGAGTCTCACCTTGTTCCTGCTGTATCGAACAGTCCCTTTCCGTGTGTCTTCAGAGACCAGATCAGTAAATATCCAGCCAACCTATAAAGCAGTGTTATGGAGAAAGTTGCTTTAAGAAAAAAAAAAAAAAAGAAGAAAAACCCCAAACCCACAGAAGAGAGCTTATACATTTTCTCCTAGCAGGACAAGATGTTCTTGGCTCCTCGCACAGCCCTGCGAGGGCCTGCTGCATGCTGCCTGAAGGAAATGGCTCTCCCAGCTGTGCCGGGCTCATTTGAATACGATTTCCAGGAGCAGCATGCCAGCTGGCCGGCCGGGGGCACCTGCAGCTTTATGTTTCACTATGGAATATTTTTTCATGGAAAGATCTGGAGGCTGCAAGAGGCCTCTCAGCCGCTACTCCTCCCACCCACAGCAAAAAGCATTTCCTATTGAGCATTCAGAGCAAAGCGGCATCCGAAGCGCCAGCAGATGACAAAGCAGCTCACATGATCTCATTTTGAAGCTCGCAGTCACTAGCTAAGATAAAGCTCGTGTGCTCCCACTGGAGTATGATTCATTCCAAATCAGTCTGCTCCGTTCCAAAAAACACATTCCTGCTTTTTGCATTGTTTGCACATATGAGCAGAGATGTGTACACACACACACACACACACCGCTGCATGAACCCTTCTCCACACACGTGCTAAAAACAGCTCTCATCAGCCTCCTCGTGACCAGCTCCCGGAGCATTAACCCTTCAGAGGGAGAACTGCTGATTCAGGTTCCTAGCGGAGCCCAGAGAGACAAAAATCTGCAACCGGCAGTCAGCTGCACGTTAAATCACTCTGATGAAAAATGTCTGATGTGAGAAGCAAAGGGAAAGCGTGGAAATAAATAACACACACAGAAGCTTTGCTCCAGACACTGGCAAAAGGCTGAAGATCTTATCTTCGGAGAACAAAAGATCTCACCACAGATGTTTATAGTCTACTGTACGGAGTCTTTTCTGATTTGTGTTTTCTCTAGCAAGTCAATTCTTGTTTGTGTACGTCTCATTCCTGGCATTCACATGATACCAAAAGATTTCCCAAACCAGAAAAACATCAGTACAGGTTTGAGAGATGTCAGCAAACCGAGATCCCAGCGCCCATACATCCTGATTGGGCTACTGACAGGCTGTGGGCACAAGGAGAAGGGAGGAATGAGGCTCAGCTGCTGGGGGAGCTGCACCTCTAATCGAGGTACAAATCAACTCCCCACCGCCTGCCTGAGCAGCAACACGAGGCGGGACCCGCAGACGGGAACCAAAATCAAGCAGGAGCCTCTGCTCCTGGAAGTGGAGCACAGATTCTGTCAAAAGGAAGAACAAACTCAGAAGGCAACTTCAGCTACATCTGTGCCCAATTAGCACTCCTTGGGAAGATGCTACCAGGAATGGCTCCTATCAGAGGAGAAATAAAGGGAAAATTGTGTTTCTATTTCTTTGCTATTCCCTTTGATGTCATTCATGACAGAGGACTGCTGACTGCAGCTGAACAGCTCTGTTGTACGCTCATGCTCAGTAAAATGCTCTTTTATTTTTTTTTAATACCCGAAAGCATACGAGCTACTGACACTTATGCTAGATTTCAAATGTGCCCAAACGATCTCGAATAACCCTGTGGAGCTGAAGAGAACTGCCAGCGACTTTCTTCATATGCAAAAACGTGTGACACCCAACAGCATCCTAACCTTTCTCAGTCCAAGCTTGGCAGCAATCTCATCCACAACCTCTGCTTTTGGATCTTCCAGGATCTCCAGGCTGTTCTGTGTACCAATCTGCAGAAAAAAAAATAAATTCTTGCTAGTAAAACAGAACAGGAAAAGCCACAGCACCCTTAGCCATCACCAGGAGTGAGGCAGAGGGTGGAAGCAGGGTTACGGGTTTTCCCTTCAGCACTAGCACTGACTTTCACCCCAGAGACCTCCTTTATTCACAGACCCATCCTGCAGGAGCTCTTCAGATAAGTCTGCAAACGGTGCTGGGGTTTATGAATGAAAGACCCTTGCTCAGCACTTCCAAACAGGCTAGCGCTGTTTCTGAGCACTTTGGAAAAGGCGAGAGATTATATAATGTTCCAAAGCTCTGTTCAACCTGCCAGTTCTGTACTCCTGCTTTGTTTGTTTGAGTCTTTGAGCCGCACCGAGGCAGAAGTCCAGTGAATCCCAGAGCCCACACCCAGGCCTTCCCCCCACGTTCTGGAAAACACGACTCCATCTGGGTGCGTTTCAGAGGCAAGCTTTCTCGTGTGGGGAGATGCTCTGCCAAGAAGCACAGCAGAGACTGCTTGCCAGGAGAGCAAAAGCTTCCTTGCTTTTACTGTGCGCAACGAAAACATACGAACTTCCAAAGCACGGGCTTAACAGAGATACTGAAACACAGAGGGCATGGCCGTGCTGGTATTTGAAATAAATGGAAGAGTCCGTAAAAGGTTTGCAGTTCTGCTCTCAAACACACAGTCCTGAGGATCCACGTATTGTTTCTACGGACAAATTTTTGCGTTTTACTCTAGCAATCTTGCAGAAACCAAGAGGAAGAAAACACACAATCCACAGAATCCCCACCACAATACATTCACATACCGAGGGTCTGCACCTCCTAAAGTGACTCTGCTCAGCAGAGAAGAAGCCAATAGGCAAGCTCAGACTCAAACCAAGCCCTGAGTTATGGGCAGAGCAGCTTTTCACGTTTGCCAGCTCCATTTTCAGCTCCGTAACTCCGAGTTCAGCTTTCTGGCTTGCTGCGAGGCCAGGCACCGGGGGACCAGCTCTCGCTGGAGCCCGCGGGACGGGCTTGGCGGATCCTGAGCGCGGCGCCGCGCGGTGCCTTGCACCATCTAGCGGGGACTCGCGGCCGCTCCTGCCCGCCCCGGAGCCGGGAGCAGACAGCTCCGAGGTCTCCAATCCTATCCTCCACCCCTCAATCAAAGTGGCAGACTTTATTTGTCTAATTAAGCTGCTTTAAGTATTCCCGGACAGCTGATAAGAAATCAAAGCAAGGGCCAACAATTTTTTTTTTTCCTATTGTAGAATTTGTTTTAAGGACTGTTCCGTACCATAACCTTGGAAACCCAGTAATCAAGGAAAACATAACAAGTGAAACCCACTGTTTTCACGTCTCCCGAGCTTTAAATCATCTGACCACAGAGTAACGTAAAAGAAAATATAAGAGTAATAAAAAGCTAATCTGGGTTTTAAAACTCTTTCAGAGGCAATAACCAACAGTGACGACAGCGCACAGCAAGACGTAAATCACAACATCTTTTTCACGGGACTGTTTTCCTTACGGAGCTGCAGTTGGAAATAACTCAAGAGGTTTCCCAAACAGAAAAGTGTTTCTGTGTTCCCCGATTATGAGTCAACAGTGAGGCCAGGGCACACGGCTTGTATTACCTGCGGGGGTTCGTAGATGGCAGCAACCTCCGCCCGGATCCCCAGAGGGATGTCTTTGTGCTCTGTGTACCGGCCATACAAATACCCAAGATGTTGGTTTCCTGTCTTCCTCCAGAAGTCTAGGAAGCGATCTGCAATTGTGTGGTTCTCAAACATGATGTTGTCAACGTGCCTGTATTTCTGTTTGACAAAGTCCAAGCGTCAGGCCATCCTCAACTAGGTCGGGTTCCTTTGCCCACCGCCAAACCCTTCCCCCGAAGCCCCCAGCAGCCTAGGATGCTCGCCAACCCTCACAGCTGAACCCTGCCACCGCAGGAGCAGGGAACGCCGGCTCCCTCCCCGTCCCGCACCACTCTGCTTCAGCTTCCCCGTCCAGCACCACCCCCTGCCCAACACGCAGAACTCAGCGCAGGCTGGGCTGTGCGGAAGCGCTGCGCATCCCCCGAACCCCCTGAGCTTGGCGTCTTTACTCGGGCCCTTATCCCACGAGCTTTTGCAGCTAGAAGGGACAGGGAAATTTGAGAGGAAACAAGAAGAAGCAGCGGGTGGGCCTTTGGATCCCATGAGGAAAGAGAGTGGAGATTCTTTGCTAGTGGTGCCAGCTCAGATGTCCTTCCCATCAAGAGGAAACTGCTGAACCAGATAGATTCTGGAGTCCTTTTCTGCAAGGACTGAAGACCTTAACAGCCATTTCCCCAACAACTGCCAATACGCAAAGGCTTCCCGCTCCAAGTTGGCTGTTCTTGAAGTCATCTCTCCAAAAATAAAAGTCAAGACTCTTCCCAGCTTTAAGCTCAAGGGCCCCTGCAAGCACTGTCTCACCTGCCTATTGAGAGTGATGGCACTTGGCTGACACTTCGTACAAATGCCTTCTGGCCAAGGAGGGTGCCCTTCACAGCCCGATTTGATCTTGCAGCTGATGTTTTCCAGGGCAACAAATTTCCCCCTGCAAGAAGGAGAAGAGAAGGCTGCTGTTACCCACGGTAAATGCTTCTGGGTCTCAAAAAAAAAAAAAAAAAGGCAAAAAATCATTGAGGAAGCAGGACAGAGGAGACACGGTGACACCGACGTTTTGCATCTTCTGAGGATCTCAAAGCGCCCCTGCAAACTCCTTGGGGATGCAGGAATTCTGCAAGTCCCCAGGTAACCTCTGCTGCCCACTTAGTGAGGCAGGTCAAGAGGCCGACACGTGCTCCCCAGCCCACCTCCTAATCAGGTACTCAAGCAAGAGAAGACAAAGAAAACTCATGGGATCCAGCTTAAATAATTGATGCAGCGCACGGCAAGTAATAGATTATATTGCTAGGGCAAATTAAAGCTCCTTTCATGTGCGCAAAGCTTCCTGTAAAGGGAAGTTCCTTTCAAATCAAAGTATTATGGGCTTGAGCTACATCTCATGAAAACATTAAAAAATTCCCAACAGCATTTAGGAATGGGAGGGAGAAGGTTACATCCCCACATAATTTATTTAAAGGAGCTGCATTTCAGAAAAGGGTGGGTTCGCCAATATCACCAAAGGAGACTTCAGATCCTTCACAGAACACGTGTGCCACACTGAGGCATCAGAGGCTGAAACAAATACTTGTTTCTGTGCCTCCTCTTTGTTCAGTGCTTCACCACAGCATCCTCAACCCCATTAAGAGGCAGGGATGCCTTCTTTTCCCATTAGGAGGTGGTGATCCATGGCACCACAAGAAAGGGTTTCTGAGAGCACGTGGAGCATGGTACATAACAGAATCAGGCCCTGAGGAACGTTAGGCTCGTCCTTCTGCCCTACTCGTATTTGAAGATATGAAAAGTGGTTGGTGAATAAAAGCTCCCCAGCTCCAGCAGTCTCAATGCCTCTCCGCAAGGTTGAGACCCAGGCTTGGAGCTTGGTGTAATTAGGGAACCTCTTACCTTCCATCTGGCCTTCCCTCCCCATCAGTAGTGTTCCTGGAAGCAATTAGTTTGCCACACACACACAAAAAAATCCACAACCAAAAAACTTATTTAAAAGAAGAAAAAAAAAAGTGTTTTCTCCTCAGTTTGACATTCATAAGCTGTGTCCAACATTACTCCAGTGAGAACCGTGTGGGATTTATTTTTTTAAAAAACAAACAAACAAAAAAAAACCCTACAACTATATTCCCTTAAACACTGAGATTTTCTTACTTGTCTGCCCCTCCGGTCAGCTTCCTGATGTAGGCATGGAACGACATATGCTTCACAGGAGGTTCCAGATGGTTTAAATAATCCTCATCAAAAGGCTGCCAAAAACACCACACAAAGAAAAGCCAGGTCAGACACCTGTCTGATAATACATTGATCGCTAAACAAATGGATGTTCTAGATTCAGCCCCACCGGCTCTCAATGTGGAAACAATCAAGAAAATTTAGGCTCTTTTTCAAGGCAGCTACTACTGTGACAGGAACAGTGGGACTTTACAACAGCGAGTTTTATTATCGCCTCCTACTTTTATAACAGATTGGCTCCACAAATCAAGAGTGAGCCTCAAAGGCAAAACGTTTTTTCCTTTCAATATGTAACAACAAACAAAAAGCCCAGCTGCTCAAATAAGGCCAAAGAACTTCCAGAGCACACGGCAGGGAAGCAGGGGAACAGCCATCCTGGCTCGCAGAGGCTTTTCAGGGATCACCGCTTCGTGCCATAAATTACACAGCTTAGCACGTTTGTAGGCGTCGCTGAAGCTGCCTTCAACCTGAATAATGTGTGGTTAAACTGGGAAGTGCTGGGCTGCGTGAAGAGAGGGGCTGAAACAAGAAGACCCAGGCGAGAGCGAAGAGGGAGGAAAATTGGAGCTCCGCTAAAGCACCTTCTGTTAAAACCATTACCGCAGAAAAACAGAGCGTTAACCAGGACAGACCCAGGGTCACGAAGGCCTGGAGCTTCAGCTGTCCTGGACGTGAGCCGGCACCTTTGCCTGCGCACGGCGGGACTCTGACTCAGAGCTGCCATCTCCGTGTGGGCAGCGCCATGAGGAAAAGCGTTCAGACTGAGAGCTGCGGGTGACACGCTCCCGCGCGCCTTTCTGGGGGACCTTCTCGGGGCTCTTACCTCTAGCGGTACACAATGCACGCATTTACCCAGGGGGCCGTGGCGACACCTACGCAAAGAGGAACAGAATTAGCACAAGTCTCGTCTGAGAATGGAAAAGTTACTCTGCGTGACCTCCACAGTTTAACAGCTCCGGCGTAGAAGCTCAGTAAAATCCCATTACCCTGGGCAACCCCCCCCACCTATTAAGGGACATTACGGAGCGGTCATCACAAAATAATTTCGTGCAAGGAGACAGCAATAGCTTGAGTTTAAATGTGAGAGTCCCAGGTCAAGATCAAACCCTCCCGCGGTCTGTGCCACTGGCAAACAACTCTGCTCTGAACAGCCACGTGAACCAAGGGCAGATCACAGCTTCTCAAGTTTTACAACCCCACGTTGAGGTTGTATTTCAATTCAAAGCATTTTAAAGGCGTGTCACAGGGCCGGCCTGTGTAAATTCAACAAAAAGGCAACCAAAACATTCATCCTTTATCAGTCACTGAGGATGGTCTGGAACAAACAGAGGAGCATGTGCTTATCGGGCAGATAAAGACCTGCTGGGTGAAGTTACAAAACAGCGGGGAAAACATCTCCTCCTGAGGCGATCAATTTAAAACCAAAAAAAAAAAAACAACCACCAAACAGCCACCATGAAACCGTGCACCTCTGCCCCAGCACTCGGAACAGGTCAGTGCTAGTTTTCCAAAGAAGGCCTCTAGAGAGCAGTATGGATGTTGGCTCTTCTGAAGACGAAATGGATGGGATCCAGTTGCAGCGTTGCTTTTAACAAAGTACTGTGGCAGATAATGTACATAAAGGACCACTAAAGGCTGCTAATGCACTGCGCCGAACGCCAGCATCCCTTCACGTTTAGATTGATATGCACTCACAAATACAGGAACAAGCCCAGACACACGCTTTTTATCATAAATATCCGCCACTGGGCTTTGGCTCCCTGCTAAGAACAATACCTTCACTTATTCTTTTGAAAAATGTGGTCAAGTTAAAGACGATGTTTTTGCCACGGAGTGGTGGGTTTCGCCTTTATTGTTTCAATAACGCGACGTTTCCCTCATTTATCATCAGCCTGAAAAGGTTAGATAGGATTTTCCCCGTAAAGGCTACGTCCCTCCAAACTCCCTTGCTGCTGCAGCACCAAAGATAAACCATATGGAAGACGACACAATGGGGCAGGGTGAGCTCTTCTGTCTTAGAAAGAATTCCTGGTTGCCTTTAAAATTTTTACGCAAGCCCTTTCAGGAGCTGCTTTGCAGAGGGGCCTAGCCCCAAGCCAACAACCAGTACAGCCGTCAGGCCAGGAGCCAACTGAGACGTTGTTAACAATGAGCCACAAAAAACAACCATGCAGACAGAGGACATTTTAGCAGCATCGGTGCAGATTTATGGGGGTATTAAGTCACCATTGTATTATTGCTTGCACAAAAATACAAGCTGCTTTGTTTATCTAAGCCTCTCGCAGCGAAGTTTTGGCAAAGTTACACTTTGCTGCGTTTCTGCGAGCAAAATGGACTCCCCGGTTTCACGGAAAGGTTAAGAAAGGCACGTGACGGAAAGGAAGCCAAAAACTAAGAGGAGGCAGGGACCCGAGTCCAAATTCCACATCTCTGACACTGGATGAGGCTTCCACTCATTCCCCTCACTTCTTTAGCTTTTCCTTTATAGGGAGTGGCTGGGTGTGAAGACACAGAAGGGCTCCCGCTCGGGACACCCTTGGCGACGTGCCTCACGCACAGCTCAGCGCTGCGCGGGGCCGCCTCGGCTGCCCCAGCAGGGAGAGGTGCGGGGCAGCCGGGGAAGGCACGAGAGCTCCGAGCTCTGCTCTGGCAGAGGAGCCGCCGGCGATTCACAAACCAAACCCAGCCTCGATGCTTTATCGCCTCTCACGCGAGGTGGGGACCTGGCCCTGCTGCTCCACACGCCTGTCACCTCGGGACCAGCTAGCGGGGAGCCGCATGTTGGGACCAGATGGGACAGAAGCTACCAGGGCCTTGCGAAGCAGCGTGCCACACACGCAGCACGAGCCGGCGCTTCCCCACGGCACCAGCTGCCAGGACATCCCGGGGAAGAATTCAAAGTATTCCTTTTAATCTGGAGCTCCAAATGTTTCGAGAGCACAAAATATACGATCGCAAGTCCCCTAACAGGGGCCACCTTGATCAAAACAATAGATGCTCTGAATGAGTCCTTCCTGGCAAAGACCCTGGAGTTTTGGTATCTGCTTCCTTCCTCAGCTCGCCAGAGCCTCAGTTTAACCTTGCAGGACAATGGCGAGAGCTGTTTTCCCTTGCGAACGTTTCAAAGGCAGCGAGGGATAAAGCAACGGCTCGGGCGGCAGTTCCCAGAGCGCGCTTCCTGGCGAGATGTCACTGCCTGGGGAGGCGCAGATGCGCCGGCAGCAAAGCAGCCCGCAGTACTTACAGCTGCTGGTCTCGATTTCGGTAAATCTTCCCGTCCTGTTTGATCAGATACTGGTCGATGTCATCTTCCACCACCTGGGGGGCCCCCACAGGCCGCGGGCTTTGCGAGACAGAGGTGTCCATGGTCTCTGAGGAAGAGCCCGCTGGGCTTGAGGGGTAGAGAAACAGCATATCGCCATGCCTGTGGGTGCGCAAGAACAACACGCGGGCGTCAGTCAGGCACAGGCTTTGCCTCCAACCAGACTGGGGTGGGAACCCAGGCGAGAAGCCACGCGCTGTGCTCTGGCAGCTGGAAAGGCTCACGCTCCGCCCTCTCCACCATCCCCTTTCACCAGGGACTGAGCTACGCCAGATCTT
Organism: Anser anser; assembly: GCF_964211835.1. Classification (NCBI taxonomy): domain Eukaryota; kingdom Metazoa; phylum Chordata; class Aves; order Anseriformes; family Anatidae; genus Anser; species Anser anser. The sequence continues at coordinate 14,261,042 of NC_139740.1, read as the reverse complement.
CACCCTGACCACCTGCAGGAATCGGCCCCTTTGCGCTACGCAGCGCGGGAAACGCTGCGTGCTTGGCTTGCTGCACGTTGCAAACCACATCCGTGTCCACGCACAGCCTCAGTGCCTGCTTCTGGGCAGCAAAGCCCCCGAACCACGGAGCAGCGCGTGACTTATCGCGGGCTGCAGACTAGCAAATGTGGCTCTCCTAAGCCCTTCCATGAGCTACCTTTCTCCCGCTTCAGGCATTTGCACAACGACAACTTTCCATCGGCAAAGGCCAAGAGAAAAGGACGAAGGAAAAAGTGGAAGGAGCCCACGGAGAGAGGCAACAGCTCCACCAGGGAAAGGGGCTAACGTGGATCCTGCGCACGTCATCACAGCCCTCCCAGGGCAGCTGCCAGTGCTGCCACGCTCAAGTGAGAAGCTGCACACGGCAGTAACAGCTCTGATATTTTAAGTCGGTTTAACATCGTTCTTGATATTAACAGAACAAAGGCATTCCCAACCAAACACAAGGGGCGTGCACCACGTGGCACCTCCGACCTCCCTAGGGACCTGGCTATGACAGGAGCAGAACGGGAACCCTGGCTTCTGCGCAGGGGGTTATCAGACCGGCACTGAGGCAGGAAAAAAAAAAAACCAAAGCGTAGCGTGAGCGAGGGCAGGGACGAGGGAGCTCGCTGCGGACTGCGAAAGAGCAAACAGGAGGCCTGGTGCTGCCTCCCCACCAGCAAGCAGAAGGCAAGAAGAGAGCTAAGAAACGGCTGCCACGGCCCAACGCCTCGTCAGTTTGCTCACCCCCCGTCTCTGCACGTCAGCCAAGCTCGCCTCTTCGAGTAGCTGCTGAGCGACTTCTGAAAGCTGAGGCCTGCTGTAAGGTGATAGCGCCTGCTGCTGCCCAGCTCGGGGGGGGGGGGAGTTCAGACAGGCTGAGAGCAGAGGCACCCTGTTGTACAAAGCTCCCCCTTCACCCCCAGCACTCCCTGTCAGGACTCACTTGATTTTCAGTAAGTTGAGGGATTTGTTTTGTGATGCTGTGATCTCTCCTGTCCTGTTTCTATTGGTGTAGACAGAAAACCCATTATTCCTGAAACCAAATTCTTTTGCAACCTGAAAGAGAAAGAATGGCAAAGTTTAAGATACCTCGCACCCCAGGTCAGATGCTGAAAGCTGCTCAGAGCAAGCGCTAAGTCCGGGGAACTTCTATTGCAAAAGCTTAGCTGAATTCATCCTCATTGCTGAAGAGCACAGGGAAACTGAGAAAAACAGAAACACTTTGTAACACAAGCAATTCGTCAAAAAAGCAACTTAAACAGAAAGTGTATCTCGCTCCTACGACGTGAATACAGTGTAATACCTAAATCTGGGCAAGCGCTGTAACAACCTGGGGGGAGCCATCCTCTCTGTCACCCCAGTGCTCTCACTCCAGCCTTGCCAGCACGCACCGCACTCTGCTCTCGTCTTCCTACGACCAGGATTTCCTGGCCCAGACCTTTGTCTCCGATGAGATGGCAGACTTCACCGGCGCTTTTGGACGAGACAAATCTCACAGCACTTTAACAAAAGGCTCCAGCTCCCAGCTCGACACTAACCACGGCGTACCTGAGAGCTTACACTTTTATTATCCAATAGGGCGTGCTCCAAAAGACAAAGAACCACGATCAAGGAGCCCCTCAGTTTGAAATGTGCCTTTCTGCACACTTCAACAATGTCAGGAAAGCTGTACAGCAAGAGGACAGCGGGCTCCGGGACTAAAGCTCTGCCAAAGATTAGCAAATGTTGCCCTGCGAGGAAAGCTGCACTCGCAGAAGGACCCACCCGAGCCACCCTCCCACCGCCAGAATGTGTCTGTGAGTTTCCCTGCAGCCATCCAGGAGGAGATCCGAGCTGACTGCAAGCACGGAAGCAGCAACGTAACGCCTCTTTAACTGCAGCTATCCAGCTAAAAGTGAAATCCACCGTACCGATTCATATTTCAGCGTTAAAATCCACGGCTATTAACGTGCACAGACCTTCTGTGATGAAAGAGAAAAGCTGCGAACCCCGTATCAGGAAAGAAACCCAAGCATTTCTTTTATTCAGCTCTGCGTGAGGATGCACGTCTCCCCGGATCAGCAGACAATTTTAGTGAGGGCCGATGCTTTTGTTCCAACGGTCGCTGCAAGCACAACTGTTCCCTGCTCCCTCCGGTAACAGGAGCCCCTGAAACCGAGCAGCGCGTTCTGCGCAGGTTCCAGAGGATTTGAAAGCACAAAAACTTTCTCCTTGGGTGGGACTGTTCAGAGTGCAGCGGGTATCTCTGACCCAGCCCCAAAAGCCATCAGGATTTTGCTTGGTGAGGAGGGGATGGCTGCTGTGGTCTGGGCCCAAGCGTCAAACAAATCAAGTGACCTAAAAACAGAATGTCTCGGTCTGCTCCCCTTCCTCCTTGCAGGGGGAAAGCTGACCAGGATGGCCCTTCTCTTACGAAGGAAAGAAATCCTCACTTCGGGGTTTCAGGAGGGGAGGAAATGGAGAGCTGCTTGCTCCCAAACAGCAAACCTTACACAGCGAGCAGCTGCGGCAAACCGGAGAGCGAGCTGCGGCCACCTCCCAGCCTGACAGCCCCAACCCTCGCCGTGCTCCTCACGCCTCGGGGTGGAAACCTTCCCCAGAAGGTCCCGGAGGCCCTCAGATCGCTTCACAAACTCGCCTTAATCACCTGCCTGCTCTCTCCAGAACGATAACGGGACCCCAGTGGCACGCAGAACGCACCCGAATGGCACTCAAAGCACAAACCACGCAGCTGAATCGCAACTGGGATCACGCCAAGGAGGCCGACCCCTCGCAGCAGGGTTCGGTTATCAAACAGCCTCCCTGGGCTGCTCTCAGCCTGGGCTCCCCCAGCCGCCGTGCCTCTGGGGGAACACGAAACGCCCATCCCGCCCCAGGAAAGCTCCCACCCCAAGGATCCCAACTGAAAAGCCGATACGTTTCCTTCTTTAAATTGGTTATTTATCCCTCTGGATACACTCCGAGGAATCTAGTTTCAGCTCTATCAATAAAAACAGGTTTTTTTTCCCCGGCCCGGCCGGAATGCGGCGAGGGCTCGGCTACCTTCTTGAGGAACGTGGCCACGGTCTCGCGCTTGGTGGCCGTGATGCGCTTCACCCCTTCTGGCGACTGCACGCGGATGATCTGCGGGGAGAAGAGGACAGCCCCCGTTAGCTGCGGGGACACGGAGCCCGCCCCGTGCTCGCGGCTCGCTCCAGCGCGGTGAATTCCCCCCGCCCGGGCTTCTAACGCCGCTCCCCATCAGAGCGCAACAACGCAGGGAAGTCATTCCGCCCGGGTGGCGCTGCACGGCCAGGGGCTGCACGCCGAAGGATTAATTACCCTCATGGACGAGGTCCAGCGAGAAGCTGGCAGTGGAAAAAAAAACGCTAACGCTGCTTTTTTTTTGGTCAGAGCTCTGCCCTCGGACGCCGAACTGAACTTTCAGAAGAAAGGTGAATCAGAGCTTCTCCGGGAGGGACTCACCCAGCGCCACACACACCGGCCGGACCGGTGCTGACGGGCGCCCGCGAGGTCGTTACGCCTCAGCCCTCGTTAGTGGCATGCAAATTGCACGGCTAACGAAGGGACGCAGAGAGTTAACATCTCATATTGCCTTCTAACGAAGAGACACAAAGCCAGGAAACATTCTGCGTTGTTTTTGGTGAAGCGTTAAGTCGGAAGTGGGGAAAAACGGCAACTTTGGGGGGTAAAAAATGGAAATATAAACAAAAATTGGGCATGGGAGCGGTAAAAAGGGGGAAGCAGCGAACGTAAACACTGCTGTCCTCACGCTCCCTGCTGAAGTTTAAAGTCCGAGGTGGGGAGAAAATGGCAACTTTGGAGGGGAGAAATATAAAAATATAAATAAAAACTGGGCACGGGAGGTGGTAAAAAGGGCCGGGGAAGCAGCGAAAGTAAACACCGGTGTCCTCACGCTCCCTACTGCAGTCTGAAGTCAGAAGTGGGGGGAAAATGGCAACTTTGGAGGGGAGAAATATAAAAATATAAATAAAAACCGGGCACGGAAGGTGGTAAAAAGGGCCGGGGAAGCAGCGAACGTAAACACTGTCTCCCTGGGACCGGGTGAGGGCCCGAGGGAGCAGCGAGGCGTGCCGACGTCCTGCCAGAAGCCCCCCCGGGGGTGCTGACAGGAGGCAGAGGAAGGCCTGAGGTGCCGGGGGGGGGGGGGTTAAAAAACCAACACCCAACACTTTGGCGGGGGGGGGGGAAGCAGGGGGAAGGCGTCCAAAGCACCGCGGAGCGGTGCTTTGGACGCCTTCCCCCTGCTTCCCCCCCCCCCAAGCTAGACCGTGTGCTGCCCCCCCCCAACACCCCCCCGGGCCTGCCCCGCCGCCCCCCCCCCGGATTCTGCTGCCTCATCGCCCCTCCCCCGCCGCCGCCGCCGGGCCCCACTCACGATCGTCTCCGCCATCTCGCCGCCCTTCCGAGCCCCCTCGGCGCTGCCCGGTGCTGCCCAAACGCGTCCCCCCCCACCCCCACCTCGTTGAGGCCCAGCTCGGTTCCGTTCCCCCCCCCCCCTCCTCCCCCTCCGCTGCCGCCGCCGCCACCCCCAGGGCCCGGTCCCGGCCCCGCCGCCGCTGCCCGAGCGCTTCAGGCCGCCGGGTGGGCCCCGGAACCCGGCCCTCGCGTTCCGGTGCACAAAGGTTCCTAGGCGGGGCGGTCCGCCGCGGCACCGTTCCCCCACGGATGTGCGGTGCAACGGCGTAACCCGCCCCGCTCAACCGCAGCGCTTGTTTTTATGTTCCGGATACAAACAGTCCCCCCTTCCTCCTCTTCCTCCTCTTCCTCCTCCTCCTCATCTTCCTACTCCTCTTCCCTCTTCCTCCCCCCACACGTGGGGGGAGCCCCCACGGGGCTCAGAAAACCATGGGGTGGGCTCAGCTGGGGCGTGGGTCCTTGTCCCCTCCTCACCCCCACTGCCCCTCTAATGGTGGCTCCGGATCCATCCTGCCAAGCCTTCATCACCCGTCAGTGTGGGGGCTGCATGGGGGGGTCTTGAGTGGGCCCAGCTGTGGTGCTGGGAGCCGCGGCCCTATTTAAGGCCCGGCCGCAGCCTCTCACATGATGGGAGTGTGACTGCAGCAGCCCCGGGGAGCATGATGGCGCCGCTCAGGGAACGGCTGTCCTGGCTCCTCAGACCCTGCAGGGCGGTTGGCAGCGGGGAGAGCAGCCGGCTGCTGCCCCAGGTAACCTGCGGGACCCCGCTGCTGACCCCTGTAGGGTCCTTGGGGTGGCCCTGTGTCCTGGCCCTGGGGGGGCTGGGTGCTTCCTGGGCACCTCTGGGTCCCCAGGGTGCCTACATCCCTGGGGGTCCCCATAGGGATGAGCTGGGGGTCCCTATAAGAGGTAGGGTCTCTGGCAGAGCTCCCCCCATGGCTCCCCATCTGTACAGACCCGGGGGGGTGGACGCAGGGTGCCCCATGCCCAGCTCACCCACATCACATCGGGGCACGGGGTGGCTCTGGGAGCCCCCAGCTGCCTTGTGCTGGTGTACACGGGGGGTGTGAGGGCTGGGGGCCATTACGGGGGTGTTTCTGGGGGTCCGCAGGCCCTGCAGCTGCCACGGGGGCTGTGGCTTGTCTGTCCCACGCAGGCATCCAGGCTGGCGGAGCTGCCCTACCCCTCTGATGATGACAATGATGAAGGCTTGCTGGTGGAGGACACGCACCTTCCTGCGGCCGAGCAGCACCCCGAGGAGTGGTGCCCCGTGCCCCCCAAGCCGGGCGCCTTCAGCCACTGCGTGCGGTACCTGGCCTTCCTCTGGAACCTCCTCTTCCTCCTGCTGGGCCTGCTGGCCCTAGGAGTCGGGGTGTGGGGGCTGCTGGCCAAGGGCTCGCTGCAGCACGAGCGCCTGGCCCTGCTGGGCTCCGACCCCATGCTGCTCTTCGTGCTGGCGGGGCTGGGGGCCAGCGCCGTGTCCCTGGCCGGCTGCCTGGGGGCCCTCCGCTCCAGCGCCTGCCTCCTGCGCTTCTTCGTGGGGGCCGTGCTGGCCTTCGTGGGGCTGGAGGTGCTGGGGGGGCTGCTGCTGTTCGCGGCGCGGCGCCGGCTGCGCGACGCCCTGCGTGCCGCCCTGCTGCTCTGCCTGCTGCACTACCAGCAGGAGCCCGACCTAAGGCTCCTGGTGGACGAGGTACAGCGCGCCCTGAGCTGCTGCGGGCTCGGCTCCTACCGAGACTGGGAGAGCAACCCGTGAGTTGGGGCTTGGGGGGGGGCACAGGGGGGGCCTCCCCGCTGCAGGAGGGCGGCGGGGACTCAGTGATTTCTCCTGGTTCCTCCCGCAGGTACTTCAACTGCAGCGCCCCGGGGGTGCAAGCCTGCAGCGTGCCTGCCTCCTGCTGCCTGGACCCGCTGCAGAACGGCTCCGTCACCAATGACCAGTGCGCCCTGGGGGTCCTGCGCCTCGGGGACATGGAGGCGGCCGGCGTTGTGCACCTGGGGGGCTGCGTGGTGCAGCTCGGAGCCTGGCTCCGCGGCCAGGCCGGCAGCATCGCAACCGGCGCGGCTGTGCTGGTGCTGCTGGAGGCTGCTGGGCTGCTCATGGCGCTGAAGGTGCTCGCGGACATCGCGCCCGGTGGGGTGTGGGGCTGATGGGGGGCTGGCTGCCACCCCGGGGGGGACACTGCGGGGTTGGGGGTGATGCTGAGCATGGCTGGGGCACCCTGTGCTCTCCATCTGCCCTCCTTTGTTGCAGACCAGGCTGATGCAACCCAGAATAAACCTCTGCAGAAGCTGAGCCCCAACCGTGTCCGTATCCCATCATTACATCCCCTCCCTGCACCCGTGGCATGAGGAGACGCCTTCCAGCCCCGTCCCTGCCAACCCCAGACCATGACACCAGGCTCCTGCACTCATTTTGGGTTTTAATGAGTATTTTTCCAGGCTGTGCCCTGCTACGCAAATGGGGCAGCTCCTAAACGAGCAGCGCTATGGGGCGGGTGGGCTGCGGTGGCCGTGGCCGGCCTAGATGATGCCGTACTGAGCCAGCTCGTGCAGCTCCAGGTGGCTGAAGGCTTCCCAAGGGCAGATCACGGTGATATCTGCGGAGAAGAGAGGCTGCGTCAGCACAACCCCCAGCCCGGCTGCGGCGGCTGTCCCCACAGGGCACCCTGCTGCCGCAGCAGATTTGGGATAGGGACCCCATACCTGTTCCCAGCCCTTCCATGCCCGGGATGTCATCGCCAAACCTGCAAGGGAAGCGAAGGTCTGTCCCCACCGCACGGCAGCCTGACCTGTGCCACACTGGCACCCCCGTCTGTGACCCCCCATGGGGTCCAGCTGCTCGGCCCCACTCACCCCTGCACCCCCTTCTTGGGTGGCTTGCTCTTGAACTGCCTCGTCTGCCTCTGCTTGAATTTCGGTGGTCCTTTCCGGGGGGTGGCGGGTCCCCCGGTCACCCTCGTGGCCGACTTGATCTCCGGTTTGTGGGGCTCCAGGCTCATGGCTGTGCCGGGGCCAGCAGCCTGCCCCGGGTGGTGGCTGTCCCTGCGGCTCCGGCGCGGGACGGCTCCTCGGACCTGCCGGAGGGGAGATGTGGGGTACGGGGGGGCTCCGGCTGCAGCCCCCTTACCCAGCCCAACCAGCGTGGGGGATGTGCTGTGCCCACCTGGTGCTGGGTGCCCCCACTCCCACCCTGCCCTGAGCCCCCCATCCGCTGCTGATCGGCTTTCTGTGCTGCCCTGGGGGAGAGCCCCCTCCCTCCCCGCAACCTGGAATTAGCCCAGCTCAGAGCCCGCTAATCCCCTTACCCCAAAGGCAACGAAGGGCAGGCTGAGCCCCTGCGCTCGTTGGGCAGTGCCCGCGGTCCTTGCCCTCACCCCGGGGTGGATGTGGCACCCCGGGACCCCTCGCTGGCACCACTCCCGGGGGCTGCGCCAAGCCAGGTGTTGAAGGTGCCACCAAGAGCTGGCGGTGGCGCAGCCACCCGCAGGGACCGAGGTGTCCCTCGGGGCTTGCGTGCAGCGGGACGGCGTTCAAGGACGGCGCAGACCCTGGGCTGGCCACGGGGCGTTGGGCAGCCGTGGTTGCGGGGCGGGGGGCTGCAGCCGAGCCAGAAATCCCAGGGCAGCTCCATCTCACGCCGTGCCTCCTGCGGGCACGGCAGCCCCGAGACGTGCCGAGTGCCGAAGATTTTCAGCACCAAGTCCGCTCCAGCTGCGGGCTTGATGGGACCCAGCACGGAGCTGCGGGGTTTGGCTGCGAATTCCGAGCACGGGAGGCAAACGCGGGCTCTGTCTGAGCACCGAGCGACGCAGCCCGAGTGCCAGCATGTCCGGGTGCCCCAGGCAGCAGAGCCGTCACTTACGCAGGGGTTGAAGTCCCCAAGGCCAGCGCTGCTCCGCAGGACTCCCTCCGCTTGCTGCCGCGTGTCCTATGGGTGCTCTGCGTGGCGGCTGGGGGCCGGCAGATTTTATCCTGCCCCGGGGTAATAGGATTAAGTCCCTTCTCCTCAAAGGGGTAATCTGCTGTCCTCCCCCCTGCTCTGCGCCGGGGGGGCTGGCAGTGTGCGTGTGGGGAGGGGGTGCCGGGATTACCGGTGTGGGGACGGGCCGTGTGTCGGCACGGCTGCTCCGGCACGGCCCCGGCCCTGCGGTTTGGGGCAGGAAAAGGCAGCAAAGAGCCCACGGGGGGGGTCCTGCCTCTGCCTTGTGAGCCACCCATGCCTTGAGCCATGGGGACGGTGGCTCAGTCCTGCAGAGCATGCTTGGGATGGCACTTGGGGACATGGGCACCAAACGTCCCAGCAGGGCAAGGCCACGGTGCAGCTGCAGAACCGCGCGGCCAAAACCCATCCAGCACGGTGCTGGCACCGAGCACAGCGTGCCGATGGCAGCAGGGGCTGCGGGGTGCTGCTGGGGGGCTCCTGCCATCCCCGTCCCCATCCCCGTCCCCGTCCCCATCCCGTCAGCTGCACCAAACACGAGGGCCACCACTTAATCCCAGGTGTCACCGCGGACGTCTTGAGCGTGGGGACAGCCCGAGCACCGCCCGGCCGCGGGCACCCCAGGACAACCGCTCTGATCCTGAGCCCAAAACCCGGGGGAAAGAGGGGCCGGGAGCCCCTGCCCACCCGGCCCTGCAGCTCGGGAGTATCACTCCAAAGCCCGCCGTAATCCCGGCACTAAAGCAATTACAAAAAGGTATAATCTCAGCACACTTTAATTGAACGCCAGCCCCTTCCACCGCTGGCAATTAGCTAGACTTCACCAAATAGGATTACACGGATCCAGGAGCGTTTCACACGGAGCTGGCGGAACCAGTCACCTCTCCAGCAAAGGCCAGGGCCCTGCTGGTAATTACCGCTTCCAGACCGAGCTTCGTTAGCGCTGAGCCTCTCTCGGGGGCAGGCAGTGCCCTTGGCGAGCTCGTCCGGGCGGGACGGGGCCGGATCCTGCCCGGCTCCTGCCGAGGCCACGCGTCAGCGGGCTGAGTCCCTGCTCATCCCGGCGGGATTTAGGGAGGTGACGCCTCAAGGTGAAGTTTAAGGGGTTTTAAGGCAGAGACGAGCGAGGAGGAAGAGGCACCGATACGCACCACGGCGCCGGGCGCGCCGCCCTTGCGGGGCCCACGTGCCCGGGCCGCACGCTGCAAAATCCCGCGGCGGGGGGAGACGGGCACGGAGAGGCCCCCGGGGGGGGGGGGGGGGGATGCCTGCCCCCAGCCCTCGGTGCCGAGAAGCCCCTAAGAGGCTTAGCGGGGCGGTGTGACACCGCGCCACGGCCACCACCGCGCTCCTCTCACGCCACCCGAGGCGCTTACGGTTCCGCCGCAAGGACGAGGCAAGGGGAAAATCCCCGCCCTCGGTGTGGGGGAAGTGAAGTCCGGTGGCATTTTTTTTTTTTTTTTTAAATAAATTTGGTTGGAAACAGAAGTGCTGAGGTGCTAACGGGTCATCTTCTGTTCCTACCCCTGCCGTCAGGGCGGTTCCAGAGTGTTTTATCAATATGGTGACAGGCGCTTGATATATAAATATAAATACACACACACATATACATATAAATATATATATATATAAGTATATATAAGTGTGTACGTATATATATATTTATATATATATAAAAGGCTTGAGGGAGCAAAAGCAGCTGGCCCCAGGGGGCACCACGCAGCGTCCCCCCCCCGCGTCAGCCCCCACAAGCGAGCACCCCGAAGAAACCGGGCCCCGACCCCACAAACCGGGCGCCCCAAAGCGGCTCCCGGAGCAGAGCGGGGAGGTTCCGCCGGGGCTCAGTCCTTCTTCGCGCGCAGCCTGATCTCCGTCCGCAGGATCATTTTGATGCTCTCGTCCTGCACGTGCCTCTCGACGGCCGCCAGCGCCCGCTCGCCCCCGTCCCCGTAGTGCTGCAGCAGCCGCTCCACGTGCTCGATCCAGACGCAGTTGGCGCAGCCGCTCATGCAGCAGTTCGTGGGCGGTTCGAGGTCGGGGGGGTGGGAAAAGGGGGGCTCTGCCCCCTCGTCCCCTGGGGTCTCTGCCCGGTGGTTGCTTTCCGGGGGGTCCGAGCCCCCCTTGCTGCCGCTGTCCGTTCCCGGGGTGTCCGAGCGCTTCCGACGGCTGCAGGCGGTGGCGGTGCCCGGGTGGGGGGCTCCGGGGTGCTCCTGCGGGGGGCAGCCCCGTGGTGGTGGTGGCAGAGGCCGGGGGCTGCCCCCCAAAATCCCCCCAGCACCCCCTGACTCAACCAGTAAGCCCTCCTTGGTGCCCCCAGCCCCACCCCCAAACCCCCCTCACCCCCAGACCGTCCCTGCCTTCACACATGGGGTCCTCCTCAGAGCCCCCAGACCCCCGGTGTAGGCACAGCAACCCCAGTGCAGCCCCCAGACCTCCGTGTACAGCCCCCAGACCCCCATGTGCAGCCCTCAGGGGCCTCTGATGCAGCCCCGTGACCCCATGTACAGCCCCCAGACCCTCTTGTGGTACCCCCTGAGCCCCATGCGCAGCCCCCAGACCCCATGTGCTGCCCCTAGACCCCCATGTACAGCCCCCAGAGCCCCCAGTGAGGCTACTGATGCCCCCAGAGCCCCCAGACCCCCGTGTACAACCCTCAGGGGCCTCTGATACAGCCCCCAGACCCCATGTGCAGCCCCCTGACCCCCCCTGTACAGCCCCAAGCCCCCATGTGCAGCCCCAAGCCCCCACGTGGAGTCCCTAGACCCCCAAGTGCATCCCCCAGAGCCCCCAGTGCAGCTCCCAAAGCCCCCGTTGCTCCTCCAGACCCCCCGGTGCAGCCCACTGACCCCCATATGCAACCCCCAGACCCCCATATGGAGCCTCCTGACCCCGTATAGAGCACTCAGACCCCCACGTACAGCCCCCAGAGTCCCCGATGCAGCTCCCAAGTCCCTCGTTGCACCCCCAGACCTCCATATGCAGCCCCCAGACCCCATACAGAGCCCCCAGGCCCCCCTGTCCAGCCCCCAGAGCCCCCAATGCAGCCCCCAGAGCCCCCATTGCTCCCCCAGACCCCCCAGTGCAGCCCCCTGACCCCCATATGCAACCCCCAGAGCTCATGTGGAGCCCCCAGACCCCCCTGTACAGCCCCCAGACCCTCATGTACAGCCCCAAGCCCCCCCCTACGGAGCTCCCAGACCCCATGTGGAGCCCCCAGACCCCCAAGTGCAGCACCCAGAGCCCCCGTTGCTCCCCCAGACCCCCCGGTGCAGCCCCCTGACCCCCATATGCAACCCCCAGACCCCATGTGGTGTCCTCAGACCCCCATATGGAGCCCCCTGACCCCGTATAGAGCCCTCAGACCCCCACGTACAGCCCCCAGAGCCCCCAGTGCAGCTCCCAAGCCCCTCGTTGCTCCCCCAGACCCCCATATGCAGCCCCCAGACCCCCCTGTGCAGCTCCCAAAGCCCCCAGAGCCCCCGTTTCTCCCCCAGACCCCCCCATGCAGCCCCCAGACCCCCAGACCCCGATATGCAGCTCCCAAAGCCCCCAGAGCCCCCGTTTCTCCCCCAGACCCCCCCCATGCAGCCCCCCTGCCCCCCCCCCAGCCCCCTTATCCCCCCCCCGGCGCAGCCCCCGCCCCTCCGCCCTCCGCCCAAGCCCCGCCCCCGCCCCTTAAGCCCCGCCCCTTTCAGCCCCGCCCCGTTAAGCCCCGCCCCCGCTCACCCCCCGGCGCCCCCCCGCCAGGCCGCGCGCCCCCCGCGCCCCCCGCAGCCACATCCCGCCGCCGCCGCTCCCCGGCAACGGCCCCGCCCCCTCCCCCGCCCGGAGCGGCAGCTCTCGCGCCCAATGGCAGCTCGGCCTCCAAGCGCGGCCGGCCAATGGGATGCGCGGCGGCTGGGCGCTGCCAATGGGGAGCGGGGGGCGGGACCGGGGCGGGAGGGCAGCGGGAAGTGGCGGCGGGGTCAGGCCGCGTGCGGGCCGCCATGGGACGGGGACCGAGAGCGGGACCGGGAGCGGGACGGGGGCGCGGAACGGAGAGAGGGGCCGGGACCGGGACCCGGACCCGGACCGGGACCGGGACCGGGATCAGGACCGGGACCGGGAAGGGACGGGGACACAGACCGGCACCGGCCCCGGTCCCGGCCGCCGGCCCGCCCCGCGGCAGGTCAGTGCGGGCGGGGCTGGATGGATGCGGGGCGGGGCCCGGGGCCGGCCAGGGTCTGGATGTGGCCGTGCGTCCCGGTGTCCCCGCGTCCCCATGTCTCGGTGTGCCGGTGTCTTCCCGTCCCGGTGTCCCCTTGTCCCGGTGCCCTGCCATCCCGGTGTCCCCATGTCCCGGGCTGCCAGTGTCCCCGTGTCCCGGTGCCCCCCCAAGTCCCGGTGTCCCGGGGTGACAGTGTCCCCATGTCCCAGTGACCCCGTGTCCCCGTGCCCACATGTCCCGGTGCGACAGGGTGTGCCGGTGCCCTGCCATCCCGGTGTCCCCATATCCCGGGGTGCCGGTGCCCCGATGTCCCGGTGTCCCAGTGTGCCGGTGTCCCCCTACCCCGGTGTCCCGGGGTGCCGATGACCCCATGTCCCAGTGTCCCCATATCCCGGTGTGCCATTGTGTACCGGTGCCCCCCCATGTCCCGGTGTGCCGGTGTCCCCATGCCCTGGCGTCCCGGGGTGCCGGTGACCCCGTGCGACCCCATGTCTAGGTGTCCCCATGTCCCGGGGTGCCGGTGACTCCATGTCCTCGTGTCCCTGTGCCCCAGGGTGTCGGTGACGCCGAGTGCCGGTGCCCAGGGATGCCGGTGTCCCGGTGCCCCTCCATGCCCACCTCTCCGCCCACCCCGCGGTGCCCCCTGCTCTGGTTTCGCTGCTCCCCCACGCCCTGCCATCACCGGGCTCCGTTGTCCCGGGGCCGTTCTCTCCCAGGAAGCAGAAGGCAGGGGCCAACATGAAGCCCAAGGACCCCGACGAGCAGGAGATCCCCTTCCGCCTGCGGGAGCTCATCCGGAGCCGCGAGGCCATGAAGCACCCCAAAGCCAGGAAGAGGCGGGCGGCAGGTGGGGCGCGGGGGGCTCCAGGCTGCGGAACGGCGCAGGGTCTGCCCCCCCCGGGGTCCCCCGTTCCGGCCTGCCCTAACCCCCCCTGCCCGTCTCTCGTAGGGAAGCAGCAGCAGCAGCAGCAGCGCAAGGCGCAGGCGCCCGGAGACATCGCAGTGCCCAAGTTCAGGCGGGGCAAGGGGGAGTCGGAGCACTCCTACATCTGCCGCATGGAGCAGGAGGTGCAGCGCATCCTCTTCCTCACCAAGAACCAGGTGCAGCGGGAGCCCGAGAAGGAGGCGGCGGCGCCGCAGAAGTCCAGGAGAAAGAAAGAGTGAGGGCACGGCCACACGGCACGGCGGGGGCGGCGGGGACGAGCCCCGGCCCGGTGCTTTGCCGGGGCCGCGCTGAGTGCCTGGGGGTGGGGCTGCAGGAGGGTGCAAAGGGCTCTGAGGTCTCGGCTCGGCGGGCTGAGCCTCTGAAAGCAGCCCTGGGGCCTGCTTCACCCTCCTGCTGCTGGGCTGCGGGGAGCCTGGTGCCAGGGCAGGGAGGGGAGAGCTGTGGGGGGGGTGCCCAGCTTTTGGGGAGATCCGGTGGGGTACAAGGTCCCTCACCTGCCCCGCTGTCCGCTCACGAGCCCGGGTCGTAATGCGGCTCCCCAGGTTTCAGAACAAGAAGCTGGACAAAGCCCGCAAGAAGAAGGAGGAGAAGAAGGAGGCTTTGCTGGAGAAGAGCCTGTTCCAAGGTGGGGCTGGGGGTGGCACTGGAGGCACGGGGGGAGGTGGGAGCGGGCGGCAGCGGCGTTCCCCTGCCTGACGTCGGGCCCTGCTCCTCCCTCAGACACGGTGGCGTTCGGCGAGGTGGTGACGGAGCCGCCCACCCTCACCTCGCGGCCCCAGCGCGGGGGCCCCGCAGAGCAGGTGAGCTGTGGGCTGTGGCGCCGAACGCGGCCGGGGCTCCTGCCCCGCGGCCGTGCCCTCGCACCGCTCCGGCCTCCCTGAGCTGCCCCGTCTCTGCCCGCAGGCTGGACGCAAGCGGCTCCTGCTGACGCCTCGCCTGGGCCGGGTGCCCCCGGCAGCGCCGGTGTCGCTGGCTCGCCAGCGCATCGTGCAGGAGGAGAGGGCACGCGTCATCCAGGCCTATCGCGACATCCAAAGGCGCAAACAGCAGCAGAGGGAGGCCCAGGCAGCCCGCGGGGTGCCCGGCTGAGCCCTCCCTGTCCTCCTCCGTCCCGGCGAGGGGGCACAAGAGCCCCCTGGACCCTCATGTGGAGCTGCAGTGGGGTGACAGCCAGCTGGGTGTGCAGCACGGGGGACACGGAAGCCCAGGACTTGAGGGGGGGCGGTTGTCTCAACCCCGTGCTGCTGCCCCGACAGCACCCTGGGGCTCACAAGAGCCGTGCAACCTTTCTGGCACCTGCGCCGGAGCCAGGAGGCTCTGGTGCCACGGACCCGTTTGTAGTAAAATGCCATTTTCTGATGGTGCGAGCACGTCTCTGCTTCCCAAACCTTCCTGGCACCGGGGTCCCAGCTGCACTTCCTTCCCGCGCGGCGGCCGGGAAGGGACAGCGCTGTGCCCGCTGCGTGCCGTGCCGGCAGATGGCAGTCCCCGTGCGTGTCACTGCCGTCACCGCGGGCTGGCAGCGCTGGCACCGTGTGCCCTCTGCTTGGGGCAGGGCCCTCGGCTGGGGCCGTTGTGCCTGGACGTTGCCCATCTGCCTCCCACCCTGGTGCCAGGGAGCGAGCTGAGCCCGGGGACGTGAAGCATCCCGTAGGCTGAGGCCAGGCTCACCTGCACGGTGTCACCGTCCCCTGCTGTCACCCCTTGGGGACACAGCTGAGCCCTCAGTCCTCAGCCATGCTCCCCCTGCCCTCAGCGTCACCACCCCACTCCACATCCCCGCCGTTCCCTGGGCAGGATCGCTGCCACAGCCCCGGCTCCGCACCCAAACCGACCCCACACCGGGGTTGACGGCCCCCCCCGGTGTCCCCCCGGCTCCCACCCTGAGGACCGGGGACCGCTCCCAGCACGGCGCAGCCCACGTGCGCCTGCGGCCGCTTCACCTGCGCGGCACAAAGGCAGCGCTGTTCGGCCGCCCCGCGCCGCAGCCCCGGCACAAAGCGCTGCCTGTTGCAGCGGGGCCGCCCCGGGCCCTGCGGCTGGCGGCGGCCGGGGGCTCCCGTGGTGCCAAAGGGGTCGGGGCCACCGGTGGCACCGGGGATGGCACGGCTCAAACCAGCCCCGGTGTCCTTGCGCAGGGCTGAGTGGGGACAGCGTCCGTGCGCCCTGGTTTTGGGGTGGCTGCTGCTCCCAGGGCTGTCTCCTCTGCATCCCCCCCAGCAAGGCGGTGCTGTACCACTGCTGGGTGCGTGCTGGGGACGCCGGTGCCCCGTGCGGGTGACCCGGGGACGGCTGCTGCGTGCCCAGCCTGGCTCCAAGCCCTGCTTGCAGGTGGCTGTGCCCCACGGGGGACACGCCGCGTGCCGCGCGGTGCCGGCGGCAGGGAGGAGGGCACGCTGCGGCGGTGACGGCCCTGGGGACCTTGAGCGCCTGGCGCTGCCTGGAGACGTCCCCGCTGCCTGCTGGCGCCAGGTAAACACGGGTGACGCAGCGCGGCCCCGGGGGCGCCGGCAGCTCCCGCAGCAGGGCTGGGCGCCCGCTCCAGCTGCGCACCCCGGTAGCACCCGTGGATGTCCCCGGCCTTTGGGTGCCGACCCCTGCCGGGGCTGTGCCACGTCCCCGCAGCCGGTGGCGTTCCCAATAGCAGGAGGGAAGGCGCTGGCAGGGCCGGGACACGGCGTGTGCGTGCCAAACTCCCGTGCGGGCACGGTGCTCTCAAGGAGAGCGGGTCACCCGCCTCCCCCAGCCACCGCCACGGAGCCATTTGAGGCCCTGAATAATTCATGGCGCTGCCGCTCGCTCGGCCACAGGCTTCCTGCCTGGCAGGAGAAATCGCTGCGGAGGGGAAAGGCAATCCGAGCAGGAGAAACCGCCCCCGACCTTGGCACGTCCTCCGTGCCGTGCCGCTTCCCGCCGGGCAGCCCATCTGCCCGCGGGCTGCCGGTCCGTGCCACCCACCCTGCGCGGTGCCGAGCCTGCCAGCTCCTGGCACGGCCGCCCCGTCTGCAGCCTGGCCCCGGCGCAGGCACCCTGGGGTGCCCAGGGAACGTGATCCCGGCCGGGGCCTTGCCTTATTCCCTTGGGGGCTGCGGGGCTGAGCGCAATGGCACAAAGGTGGAAGCCCTTGGCCACGGCACGGCCGGTGATGGAGCAGCGCAGCCGGGCACCCCTCGTCCCCATCGTGTGCCACCTGCTACAGCACCGCGTAGGAAAACTCAACTTTAATAGGTCTGACCTGAAAAAAGGGGAGAGGAAGAACCAACGAGGGAGCCAGGAGGAGGGAGGGGGCCCAGCTCCGTCGATGCCCCCCCGAGGGTGATCCCCGAGCCCGGCGCGGGGAGAAGGGCGGAGGGGGAAGGCACCGAGAAGGCGGCCGGAGCCGCGGGGGGAGGCCACCGGGTGCCGGGACCCAGAGCGTCCCCCCCATCCCCTGGTGAAGGGGGAACTGAGGCACAGCGGGGTCAGCACTGGGAGAGCTCGGGGACGGCTCGAGGTCCAGCACGAAGGGGTGCAGCGCCCAGTCCGTGCCGTGGGCTCACCTGCGCTCGGCTCAGCGCCTGGTGAGGCTCGTGGGGGGGCAGCAAGAAACCGGGGCTCAGCGCCGGGGCAGCCGCCCCGTGCCCCTGGCTGTCCGGCAGCAGTGTCCCTGGCCCCGAGGGGACGGGAGTCTTGTGAAGGCAGCAGTGGGGTGGCTCGGGGTGGCCCTGCAGGAGCCGGTCCTCGCGGCGGGGTGGGCGGCGGGGATGAGGGGAGCCGGGCAGAGCAGGCAGCTTGCGGGTGCCACGGCCGGGCGGCAGGGCGCTGGCTCCGGGGCCACATCCAGGCGTCCCCAGCTCAGGAACCAGCTCTGACGGGGGGCGGATGTACGAGGCGGGGAGGGACGAGACCTCAGAGGATCGGGACGGCGGGGCCGTGGCTGTGCTGGCGTTGCGGGACCCGGGCTTCACCACCGGTTCCTGCTATACGGGGACTGCACCTACGGGCAGAACAGGACGGTGCCGGGCAGGCGTGACGGCACGGCACGCAGCGGCATCACCCTGGTGCCTGTCATCCCCACCCCTGCCCTCCCACGGGAGACGTCAAGGCACGGAAAGACTTTGTACCTGGGCGGGAGCCCAACCCTGCTGCCCCCCTCCCCGGCTCTCGTTGCTCATTAACCCACCTGGCCGCTCCTCCCGTCCCGCTGCGCCGCGGCGTGCCGGGCCTGCACGGCGAAGGCGTCCTCAGCTCGCAGCGTGGAGCTGGCGCTGCCCGCGGCAGGGCTGGCGGCGGTGGCGCGGGGCAGGATCATGTCGTAGGGACCTTCGCTCTGCGGGGGAAAATGGGTCCGTGGGGGCACCGGGAGCACCCCCAGCCCCGCGGGCGCACTCCCTGTGGGGTCCTGGGGAGCAGCATGGCATGGGGGGGACCCTCCCCAGCGCCCCATTACCAGCACCTGGGGGGGATCCTCCCCAGCGCCCCATTACCAGCACCTGGAGGGGACCCTCCCCAGCGCCCCATTACAGCACCCCTGGGCAGCCCATCCCGGCACAGTGCTCAGGTTCCCCCCATGCCCCGCATCCTGGCCCCATCCCAGCTGCCTGTTATCGACCGGCCCGGTAAAAGCCATCGGCTACGGGGAAGCGGCCGCCTCCGGAGAGGCGAGGGCTCTTACCGGCCCCTTGTGCATCAGAGCCATCTCCGTGGGCTGGTAGACGCTGGTCAGCAGCTGCCCGTTGTAGCCGCTGTACGGGGACACCGGCTTCTTGGCTGCAAAGAGACGGGGACGGTGAAAACGGGGGGCTCACGCCCCTGCCACCGCCCCCACCCCACCCGCGGCCTCGTTAGCAGGTTTAATGAGCAGCCAGCTGCTCTGCGCCCTTCCCGGGGGGCGGGAGGGACGTCCCCGGGGTTTGCATCACTGCAGGGTGGGGGGCACCGCCCCGTGTTATTGTAGGGTCTCCCGAGCGCCGCTGGCTCGGCGACACATCCTCCTTTAGGAAGAAGCGCGGCGCAGCGCCCGCCCCGGGGCGGAGGGCCGGGAGCCGCGGGCACCCCACGCCGGGGAGGGGAGCACCCCTGGAGCGGGTGAGCTCAGCCTAAACTGGTAAACCCAGCCCGGCGTGTTTTTGGGAGCCACAACAATCGCAGGCATCGTTCCCAGCCGCCCGGGCGCGTCGCAGCAGACGTCTCGCGGCCCCGCGTCGCACCCGGTGCCTACCGAAGGAGGGCTCGTCCATGGAGAAGGCTTTGTTCTCCACAAACATGCTCTGCGACTTCTGCTCCTTCAGGATGGTCTCGTAGCCCACCCCGCGCGTGGGGTAGCTGTCATCCTCGTAGGCTTGCTCAGGGCCCCGCCGCGTCACGTGCGTCACCTCGGGGATGACGTAGAGGAGGATGAAGGCGCAGGCGTTGGCCACCAGCGCGATGGCCAGCGTGGGGTCGTCCCAGCCGGGCTTTTTGCCTACATGCTGGTTCCCGTAGAGGTACATGGCCGTCCACGCCACCCAGATGGCCATGGAGAAGCCGGTGGTGGCCAGGATGAAGGCGCCATGCTTCCTCCAGCGCGTGTAGCGGCCGCAGAGCGCCGGCCAGGCAGTGCCGAAGGCGGCCACCAGCAGCACCATGACGTAGATGAGCGCCAGGACGAAGTCGGCGTCCGCCAGCACGCAGGGGTCCGCGGGGCCGCCCTCCCGCCGCGCCACGGTGATGGTGAGCCACTCGGCGTTGATGATGACCTCCACCAGGGCGAGGAGCAGGGCCACCGCCAGCGTCACCCAGCCCCGCGGGCCCCGGTTCCTCCGCGCCAGGAAGTTGAGGGCGACGGCGTGCGCCAGCAGGCAGGAGAAGCAGATGCCGAAGAGGACGCCGAAGAGGAAGCGGCGGGAGGCGCAGGTGGAGAAGTTCGGCCCCACGATGAAGTCAAACGTCAGGCAGAACAGCCCAAACGTGCCCAGCATGAAGAAGACCTGCGTGGCCACCAGGCTCTTCTTCTGAGGGTCCTGCACGAAGGGCAGGCTGGCCACCAGCACGATGGTGAGCACGAAGCTGGTCACCACGCCGAGGCTGGCCACGGCCTCCACCGCGATGCCCCAGGCCGCCGAGAGGTCGCAGAGGTTGTAGTAGAGGGAGGAGAGGTCCTTGCCGCAGCCCGCCGGTGGGGTGCTCTGGGCACGGCCCGCGGGCAGCAGGGCCAGCAGGACGCAGGCGGCCGCGGGCAGCACCGCCGCAGCACCCATCCTGCACCGCGGGGCGGGCGCTGAGCGGGGCGTCCACGGACCCTGCGGGAAAGAGGAGGCGTTACGGGGCGCTGCCTGTGCCATCTCCGGGAGTTGGAGCACCCTGCCCACAGTCCCCGGTCAGGCATCTCCTGCTGGACCGTGGCTGGCGATGGGGTCCCGGTGAGCCCGGTCTGTGCCAGCACCACGCCGCAGCCCCGAGCAGCTCCGGGTGCCCCCGGACGGACGCACACCTCCCAGCCCTCCTTGCCTGGACGCAGCACCGTGCCCGCTGGCTTCCCGGGAGCACCGAGTGCGGGCCGGGGCCAGCCGCAGAGGTACCGCTCGGGGACGGGTCGGTCCCCTTGGCACGGCACTGCGCGCCGCACGTTCCCCTTTCCACTTCTCCTGTCCCACTTCCCTCCTGTGGCTCCGGGCACTGACCCAGCACAGGTCCCGTGTTTGGCCCCACTCAGCAGAGCTCCCCGCCGCACGCAGCCGCAGCCTGGCACGGCCCGGCACGGTGCGGCACGGCACGGCATGGCACGGCCCCCTGGGCACGGGGGTCCCTGGCCCTGCTGCCAGCCCCAAGGAGCGTGGGGTGCCCGTGGGAAGGAGGAAGGCGAGGGGAAAGCTGCAGCCCCCTGCGCTCCCCCCAGCCAGAGGGAGGAAACCGGGCAGGAAACCTGCGACAAGGTCACCTCGGGGCTGGGACGGGGGCGGTCGGGGGCCCCACGTCGCTGCCCCCATCTCTGCGCCCCCCCAAGCCCCCTCCGCTCCCCTCCTGGGGCCAGGCACCCCCCGGTGTCCGGGCTCTGCTCAGCCCCACCAAGCCGGAGCCACCCCATGAGATGGGGACGGGGCACCGGTACCGGCGGGGAGTGGGAAACAGCCCCTGCCGCCCCCGGCCCGGCCGGTGCCCCCCGCCCCTCGCAGTCCCCCCGCGCCCCCGAGCGGTGCCGGCCCCAAACTCGCCCGGAGCCTCCCCAACTTTGCGGCCAGGAGAGCCCCCGGGTGGACGGGTCCCGGTGCCGGTCCCGGTGCCGGTCCCATTTTCGCTCCCGGTGCCGGTCCCGGTCCCATTTGTGCTCCCGGTCCCGGTCCCGGTGCCGGTCCCATTTGCTCTCCTGGTCCCGGTGCCGGTGCCGGTCCCATTTCCCCTCCTGGTGCCGGTGCCGGTGCCGGTCCCATTTCCCCTCCCGGTGCCCGTCCCGGTGCCGCTCCCGGTTGCGCTCCCGGTCCCGTTTACGCCCCCGGTGCCGGTTCCCGTCCCGTTCGGGTCCATCCCGGTGCCGGTGCCGCCCAGCCCCGCAGGTTTCACCCCCTCCCTGCCCCTCTCACCGGCTCCAGCGCCCGGTGTCCCGGCGGCTCCGCTCCGCTCCGCGCCGAGCCCCGAGCCCGCAGCCCCGTGCGCGCCTGCCCGGCCCGGCCCGGCCCCTCCCCGAGGTGCGCCGCTGCCGGGGGGGCGCGTCCGGGACCTGCCCCAGCGCACCGGGCTGGGGAGGGGAGGGGGGCACCCACCGGGGGCTGGGGTGGGGGCACCCACCGGGGGCTGTCCCCAAACGGAGGGGACAGAACCGGGGCGAGGGGGCAGAGCTGGGTGGGAGCCCCCCCCCTCCCCGAGCACCGGTGCGATGAGCGTGCGGGGGCTCAGCCCCCGGGGGCTCCTTGGGGTGACGGGGCCAGAACCGGGGTGGCCTCACCGACCGGGGGGGGCTCTGCACCGGGCGCTCGCTGCGGTGCTGGGCCCCGTAACCGAAGGCGAGCAGCCCCGCGGCGGGGGCCCGAGGGGCCTCCCGGAGGAATGTCAGCTGGCGGCTGAGCCCTTGGCAGGGCTCGGCGGCCCCGGGAGAGGCCTGCAGCCGGCGAGGGGCTGGGGGCCGGGGCAGCCCCATCCCGGGGGGGTCGGTGGTCCCGGGAGCGGGGCTGGGAGTGGGGCTGACCCAGCACCCACGGCTCGGCCAGGGCACCCCGCAGCCACCGCGTCCCCTGGGGCTCGGGGATGGGGAAGAGCCGTGGGAGGCTCGGGGCACCCCGGGGACCTGTGGCCCTGCTGGCCCCGGAGGAGGTTTCCAGGCAGGCGCTGCTATTTTGGGAGGGTGAAGCAAGAGGGTGAAGGATGCAGCCCAAAGTTCAGCGCGCCGCTGCCGGGTCCTCCCCCAGCCTGGGCTGGGACGAAAACAATCCGAGCAGACGGGGAGGCAGAGCCGGGGCTGGCAGCACCGTGGCACGGGGGGTGGCACCGCGGGGACGGGGTAGCACATCGGGGATGGGTGCTGCACCCACAGCCACCGTCCCTCCTGCCCTCTTTTTCCCTAAAGAGCGCTTGGCTGCAGTGCCACACCGGGGCAGGCTCGTCCCTGCCTGCGGGGGGGGCACGCACCCCCTGTGTGCCCTCGCACGGGCACAGGAGCAGGGCTGCGGGGCCGCACAACGGGGCTCCGCTGCCTCCCCGCCTCTCCCCCCCCCCCCCGTGGCCTCTTTGTGCCTCAGTTTCCCCAGGGAGTCGGGTTCAGCCTTGGCTCAGCGGCGCCGAGAGCGTGGGCCGGCTTCCCCAGCGCCCCCGCTGCCCCCGACCCGTGCTGCAGAGAGGCCAGGCTGCACGCGGCTTCCTGCCGCGCTTCCTTCCGCTCACGGCGCGTTCCCGGCGGCTGCCTGGCCCGAGCCCCCACTCCCCCCCTCTCCTCTGAGGCCGCCGGCCAGCATCCATCCTGCCGAGGCCACCCCGTGGTGCCCGGTGCTGGCCCACATGTGCCCACCACGTCGGGTTGTTGCCCCCCCCCACCCCCCGTCCCCAAGCTTTCCACCCCCGGTTTCTCAGGAGGGGTTTTTGTAGGTCCTACAGGAACACCCCGCTGGGGAGGCAGCCGGGGGGGGGTAAGTTGGGTGCGATGCTGCCATGTGCCGGCAGCGTTGCAGGGCCGGTCCCGTGGCGTTGGGCACCCGGCACAGCCCTTTCGGTGCCCTGGCCGGGCTGGGGGGCGACGTCCCCGGTGGCAGGGCTGGCGGAGCCGGACCCTGGCGGCACAGCAGCCGCGGCGAGGGGCTGGGGGGCAGCGCGGCACAGCCAGGGAGCCGCGCCAGGCTTCCTTGCGGGGAGAGCTTCCGAAAACATCGCCACGCCGGGCGCATTTTTTCCAGGCTTACCTCTCCTCCAGAGCCACGGGGCCAGGCGGCGGCACGGCGAGCCCAGGCCCAGCTCGGCGGCGGCTCCCGCTCGGCCTCACCTTGGCGAAGGTGAGGGCCCTACCTGGGGGGCCGGGGGGGGGGCCTCGTGCTCGCCCTCCCCGGCTGCCTCCCTGCCGCTGCTGTTTACGCCGGGGCTGGGGAGCTGTTTTCCATCCGAGCCGGTTCTGTCCAGCAGCGAGCCCCTCTCCGCAGGCGGACGCGGTTAGCACGTTTCCACCTCCCTCTCCAAGTAAATAAGCGCTGCCGAGGGGGGGCTGGCGGCCGCCCTGGCCTCCGCACGCGGGGCTGGAGCTGGGGCCCAACGCTGCCCCAACGCTGCCCTTCCCGAGCAAGCCCCCCCCCCGCCCCGTGCCCCCCAGCAGCCCCCGGGTGGGCTGTGGGGTGGGAAATCCTGCGGGAGGGCGCGGGGCGGGTGGGAGGCGCTCGCTGCTCGAGTTAATGTCTAATCTGGTCCCGGTCCTGAAATGCCAGAATTAATGGAGCGAGCACCTCCCAGGTACCACCCGCCCCGGCGCGGTTGAGGTTTAACCCTGTCGGCAGGACCGGGGCAGCGGGGGCCGGATCACCCCCGGTGTAAGCGGGTCGGTCTGCCTGGGGGGGGGCTGGAAGGTGCTGGGGGCTGATCCTGCCACAGGGTGCTGGGTGCACGGCGCTGGGTGTGCGGTGGTGCCCGTGTGGGTCAGCCCCACATCATGGAGCCGCTTTGGGCTCATTTTACGAGCAATGAGGGCCAAGGCAGGCAGGGGCCCCGCTGCCCCCCGTCCCGCCCCGCTCCTGGGCTCAGCCGGGTGGGCACGGGGCAGCCCAAATCCCCCCGGGGCCGGCTGAGCCCCCGCCACCGGGACAGCCCCATGGGTGCCGGTTTATGGGGAATTACAGCGGAAAGGCCGGGATTTTGGGGGGATTACGCTAAGGACTTTATGGGGGAATTAGGGAGGAATGTGGGGCCGCAGGGCTGGCGCTCCGAACCCGGCCGTGCCGGCTGAGCCCGCAGGGTGCTGGGTGCCAGGGTGCTGGGTGCCAGCTCCGCCGGGCGTCCTGTCCCTGCCCTCTGGTGGCAGCTGGGGACAGGCAGGCTGGCACGGTCACACCGGGAGGGTGGCACCTCGTGGGTCTGGGGGGGATCACAGGATGGGACCTGGCCCCACAGAGCACCCGGGGTGCACTGGGCTGGGCAGGGGGACCCCACGCTCAGGGGGTGCTGTGCCCCCGTCCCAGGCAGCCGCACGGAGCTGGACTCAGGCAGATTTTGGTGTGAGCACAGACGTTTATGGGGGCAGGAGCAGCCCCATTACGCCTTGGCGGGGCTGCAGAGCTCACCGGCACCCGGCCCCCCAGGCCAGCTGCGGTTCCTGGGGGCTTCGGAGGCAGCCCCGAGCCCCCCCCAACCCCACCAGCACCGCACAGGGTGGGCGCAGCCGGGCAGTGTCCCACGGGCAGGGTCTCCCAGGGTGCTGGGTGCGATGCCAGGGGCTGGGCGAGCACCGGGGGTCCCCGGCTGGTGGCAGCCCCCGGCTCAGAGCGCCGTGCCGGCCAGCAGCTCCGGGGGTTTCAGGGCCGGGGGTGGGATGCGGGGGTTTGCGGGGCAGGGGCCGTGCCGGGGGTGGGCCCGGAGCACCTCGCCCACCGCGCGGCGGAAGGTCTGGCTGACGAAGCAGTAGAGGAAGAAGTTGAGGGTGGTGCTGAGCATGGCCACCATGTTGGCCACGTCCAAGGCCAGGTGCACGCGCCAGTCCCTCCTGACCGAGGCCACGTAGAGGTGGCACATCATGACGACGGCGCGGGGCGCCCAGAGCACCACGAAGACGGCGGTGACGGCCAGGAGGAGTGCCGTGCTCTTGCTCAGGAGGGGCCGGCGACCCCCCGGGCGCCCCCGCCGCTTCAGCTTGCGGATGACGACCGAGTTGGTGGCCAGGAAGATGCCGCAGGGCAAGAAGTAGCTGGTGACGCAGTGCGCCCACTTGAGCGCCCTGTCCAGGGCCGTGGGGGGGTCGGCGTCGCGCCACGCGTCCAGCCACCAGTAGAAGGGGATGCCGGTGGCCAGCGCGGCGGTGAAGACGGCGGCGATGATCCTGCGGGTGCGCCGCGGGTAGGAGAGGGCGCGGTAGCGCAGTGGGTGGCACAGGGCCACGTAGCGGTCCACGGTCAGCAGGACGGTGACCCAGGTGGACGCGTGGTTGGCCGCGAACTCCAGCACGGTGACGGCGTGGGTGAAGGCGCTGGGCAGCGCCCGCGCCAGGATGGCCGTCTGCAGGATGAAGCCCACGAAGATGATGAAGACCTGGGTGAGGATGTCGGAGGTGGCCAGGGCCAGCAGGTACCAGTACGACGACTTCTTGGTCCTTGTGGCCAGGCGGGACAGGGCCACGGCGCTCAGCACGTTCACTGGAGGGGGGGGGGGGGGGAGCGGCGCCCGGCGGTGAGACCCCCGCGGCTCACGGCCCCCCCCTGGCGCCGGGCTCAGCCCCGTGGCCCTGGTGGGGGCGCAGCGGGGGGGGCGGGGGCTATAAATATCGCAGCGCTGGGGGGGGATTTGCTGAGCTGATTAATCTCTTCCGTGTGTCAGCCCCAGCGAGGCAAATGCCATCTGTCCCCACCGCTGGGGCACCCGCCGTGCGGGGCGGGGGTCTGCAGCTTGGTGCCGGCCCCGAGGCGGGGGGCACCGTGGGGGCAGGTCGGGACCCCCCCCACCTCACCTCCCCAAAAAGGGCCGGGAAGGGAGCTGGAAGCAGAGGGCAGTGGTTGAGCTGCGGGTGCACGGCTCAGTGCCGTTTGCGGGCGAGGCAGGATGGGTGCTGTGCCCCCCCCCCCCCCCGGCAGCCCCCAGCCCCTCACCTGGCAGCCCCAGGCCCAGCAGGACGCTGTAGTACACCACGGGGAAGATGCCGACCATGCAGGGTGACCGCTCCGGCTCTGGCCGCGCCGATTCACCGGCCCACGTCGCCGCCGTGCTGTTGGGCACCGGGACCATCGCCCCCCGGCACGCACCGGCTGCGAGGGGACACGGGGGGCGTCGGGGGGACGAGGGCACCGCGGCGGGGGCTCAGCCCGGGGGGGGATCACGGGGGGGCTCGGCTCACCCCATGTCCAATGGGGCGTTTTGGAGCTGCCCACCGCGGGACGTGGGGACCCGGGATCCCCGCAGGAACACGGGGGTGACTGCCCCCTGTCCCCAGCCCCACGGCGGAAGGCGCCCCCTCGTTATTTGCCGCTCTGACCCTTTTTATGGACTTGACAAAAATTGGCTGAAACCAAGATGTTCTTGGCAGCTGCTGAGGGGCTGGGGCTGGGGCTGGCGGCCACGGCGTGGGGCCGGCGGCTGGGAGGTGGAGGGAGGTGGAGGGAGGTGGAGGGGACTGGGGGGGACTGGGGGGGACTGGGGGGGATTGGGGGGTCCTGGGGGGCCCTGGGGGGCCCTGGTGCCCGGTTGTGCCCCCGCGCAGGATGCGGCCCCGCGCCCCGGCCCATTCACAAATCCCTGCCCCACGCCCTGCGCTCCTATTGGCTGGGGGGGGGCAGGCTGCAGCCAATCAGAGAGGCGCCCTCCAAGTGTGTGTTTGGGGGGGGGAAACCCGAGATCTGCGTTCTGATTGGTCAGAATCCCCCCAAATTAGCATCCCCTGAGTGAGGCGCGGGGGGGGATCCCAATCCCAATCCCAATCCCAATCCCAATCCCAATCCCAATCCCAATCCCAATCCCAATCCCGTCCCTGTCCCAGCACAACCCCCGCTGCCCCCCGCCCCTGTCCCACTGCCCCCTGCCGGGGGTTTGGGGGGGGGGGGGGTCCCAGCCCCGCTGCCCCCCCCCAGGCCCAGCTGAGCCGAGCCCCGAGGCCAGCGGAGGATCCGCGCCCCTGCCCCGGGACTGTCCCCAGCCCCCCCCCAGGGCAGGGGGGTCCCCGTGTGTCCCTCCCTGCGAGCTGGGGGGGGGGGGTTTGGCCCCTTGTCCCAGGGGATGGAAGCACCGAGCCGGGCAGCCCCCCCCTGCCCCCAGCTGGCGGGGTGGGAGAGGGGAGAGATGTCAATTAACTGCAAATTAGATCTGGGTGATCAGCAGGCCCGGGTCCTTTGTGTCCCCGGGGGACGTGGGCATCGATTGGTGGCAGCTGCAGCACGATCGCGTTAACCCTTCCCCAGCCCTGACCCCATTTGTTCTGCGGGGGGGGTGGCCCCCACCCGAGGGGGGGCTCTCACCTCGGTGGCCCCTCTGCCACCCGCCGGGTGTGCGGCGGCACCGTCAGGGGGTGCCTGTCCCCACCGGTGGCTGTGTCCCCAGGGCCGGTGCCCGCAGCATGGCACAGCCTCCCGATGGGTGGGGGGACACGGGGTGTGGGGGGGGACATCCCCGGGGACAGGGCTGGGGGCCATGGGGAGGCTGAGCCAGCCCCGAGCGAGGGTGACAGAGCTCGGCCCCATGCCAGCACTGAGGGGATGGCGGCCTGGGGTCCCCAGGGTACCCCAAGGGCCGTGTCACCACGGGGGCGCACAGGGCTTTGCTCACCCACTCGACTCCCCCCCCCCCCCCGGAGGGTGGAGGGGACCCGGGGGGGCTCAGGGCTGACACTTTGCTGTCCCCTCCCCAGCGCGGGTCCCCGGGGCCTTACCTCCAGGACAGACGGACACGGCCTCACCCCTGCGCCGGGGCCAGGTTTGTCTGGGCGCAACGTGAGCGTGTGCGCGAGTGTGCCTGCGCCCCGTGCGCCTGCATCCACGTCTGCCTCGGCGCGCAGGGGGCAGGCTGGAGGGAAAAGCCTGCCCGTGCCTCAGTTTCCCCAGCAGCGTGGGGACGTGGGGGCTGACTCCCACCCTCCCCAGCACCCCCCCCCCCCGTGAGCACCCCCGTGGGGCTTGCAGGAGCCGCCTGGCACGGGTCGCTATGGTGAGCCAACCCTCCCCGCAATTAACAGGGCCGGCGCCGCTACTTTCTGCAGCTCCCTGGGGTTTGGGGGGGGGGCCGAAGGCAGCACCCCCAGCGCCAGCCCCTTGGCACCCCATATCCCTGACCCCCCCAGCACCCTGCCCCGTGGCCAGCTGATGGGGGACAGCTCCCTGGGGGGGGGACGTGGAGGGTCCCCGGCCCCGCGGGACGGAGCCCGGGCTGGCACGGTGCCGGCGGCCGCTGGGCGCACGCTCCCGGCAGGCTGTTGCTGTGCAGGCGCTGGTTAAATGAGGCGGCGGTGGATGTGGTGAGCCATTAACCCGCCGTGCCGCCGCGGGGGGCCCCGAGCCCCCCGCCGGTCCAAGCCCCGTGGGAGGACAGGAGCACTCTCCCGGGGTGTTCGCTCTCTCTGCACCGTGCGCTTTGGGTCCCCTGCCCCATAGGCTGCAGAGCTGCTGGCCGGGCACAGCCAAGGGGCTGGGTGCTCTGCACCCCCCTGTCCCCCTCCTGGAGCTCTCCCTGTCCCCACCAGCCCCCACGAGGAGCTGGGCAGCGTCTTCCCTCCCCACCTCCTCCGAGCGGGGCCAGATGGGCACCCCCCCGGAGCTGCGGCCGCATCTGCCCACACCCAACATCTGGAGACCCCGGCTAAGCCCCTGCTCCTCGCTCATCCCCTTGGACCACGGCACGGCCAGGCTGTGCTGGGGGATGGCGCTCCTCACCCCCGCGTCCCCATCCTCCTCCAGACGCTCTGGATCCGGCCCCTGTCCTCGAGTCCCCTCGCCGGCACGGGAATCCCCCAGCCGCGGCGGCACGGTGCCAGGACCCGGCAGCCCAACGCAGAGGGGCAGATGGGCTGAGCCCCCCGCTGCTCGGATGGAGCCCCCCTTCCCCTCCACGGCCATCCTGCCCCACCACACACCCCCACAGCTCCCGTAGCACCCCCCTGTCCCTCCGACAGCATCCCTCCTGCTGCCGGGTGTCCGCCGCCGGCGCTGGCACGAGCGTGAACGGCGCGGGTGCCTCGCCGGGTTTGCGCCTCGCCCAGCGGCTTAGCGCCGGCGCTGCCATAACGCGGGTGCCGGCGCTAATCCCATCAGCTCGGAGCCGCTCGGTGACCGGGAACTGGCTAATGTGCGGCTGCAGCCCGAGCGGGGCACGCTGCTGTCACACGCTGAAGGTCACAGCATCGCGCGGCAGCGTCCCCGGGAGAGGGGGGGGGGTGACCCTCAGTGCCCCCGCCTAACGAAGGCGTTAACGTCCCGCAGGGGTCCTGCTGCACCCGGGGGGGACCTTGCGTAGAGGTCTCGGGGAGCAGCGTGAAGGAGCTGAGCTATGGGGCAGGGGAGGCTCCTGCCTGTGCCCGGCGTGGCAGCCCCCCTCTGCCTCCATGGGGAGCCCCACGGGGGTTCACAGGGGATGCCGTGCCCGTGTCTGTGGGGTCTGTCCCCTGCTGTGTCCCATGTGGGGGCTCCAGACCCCGCTCCCCACCCCAGGGAGGGTCACTGGGGCCACAAACAAAAGTGGGGTTTGCTCAGGCTGCACCAGACGTTCCCACGCAGAGGGGTGCCCACCTCCCGTGGTGCCCAGCTGCTGCAGGGAGAAGGGTGACGGCCCCCCATCCTGCCCCCGTATCCCCATCACCGTTACCCGCACACGGCACAAGGGCTGCGGGGGACAAACGCCCCCCCCCCCAGCCCCACTGCGAAGCCCCGCAAGAGCCACGGGGGTGGGCAAGGGGCCAGCGGAGGCCGTCCCCGGGCAGCCGCGCAGCACACGCAGCGCCTTGGCTGCAAAGGCTGGGAAAAGGGCAGGCAGTTCCTGCCGGCGGCCCGGATGCCATGGTGATGGGAGGGCGAGGGCCGCATGAATACCCATGAGCAGGGGGAGCGGGGAGGCCGCTCTGCGCTGTGCCCTGAATGCAAAGACCCTGCACAAAGGGCCGTGGCCGCGCGCGGGGCCATCGCCGTGCGGCGGTGCCGTGGGCGAGTGGTGCCGGCCCCGCACGGTGCCCGGGGCTCACCGGGGTACCCCGGCACAACGCCCTGGGGATGCTGGACCGGGGGCCAGGGTGGGATGGATTGGGGCTGGGAGCCGTTCCCGTGGTAACGGCGGGTCCCAGTTTCCACCAATCGATGTGGCGGCGCGGGCTGGGAGGGCTGGGAGGGCTCGTGGCCTACATAAGCCCCGGCGGGCACCGCGCGCCCGCACCGCGCCGAGCCGCCGGCAGATGCTCTTGCGAAGCCATGGTGAGGCTGACGGGCGCACGGCCCGCGGCCGCCCGCCGCTGGGGCTACGCTGCCACTGCCTTCCTCCTCCTCCTCCTCACCGTGCAAGCCGGTAAGCGTGGTCACGGCAGGGGGAAGGCATGGAGGGGTCCCGGGGTCCCAGCCCCGCTGTCCTCGCCGTGTGTCGGGGTGGGGTTGGACATGGTGCGGGTGCCCGGTGGTGGTTGCGGGAGGTTGGGCACGGCTCTCCGGCAGCCGTGGTGTCACGGAGAGGGCTGGATGTGGCTCCTGGACGTGCCCCGTGGTGCCTGGGGGCAAGGGCTGGGCTCCCCGCTGCCCAGGGCAGGCTCGGTGCTGTGGGCAGAGGTCAGGGGCTGCGATCGCCTCCCTGATCCCCGCTCAGCCGGGCTTAAGCCGGCGCTGGGATGGGAAATCTGCGGGATCGCCGGCCGGCAAGAAGCAGATTTGAGAGACGGAGCCGAATTCCCCGAGGGGAAGATGCTCCGAGGGGGAAGATAGGAGACGTGCAAGGCGTGCGGGAGGGAGAGGAGCGGGAGAAAGGCTCCCCGTACCCGCCGGAGCTCCAAGCCCGCTGCTGTGCATTCCCTCCCAGCCCCTCTCCCTGCTGCTGGGGGCTCGCAGCACCAGCGGGGAGGCAGTGACCGTGCCAGGAGCGGGCACAGCACCGCGTCTGCCTGCCCAGCAGCACCCACCCACAGCAGTGCCGGGGCCGTCGGCACCCCCAGCCTGCCTGGCCCGCGGGGAGCCCTCCAAAGCCACCAGCCCTCGTGTGCCCCCCGTGCCAGCCCGCCCAGGATGCTGGGGGTCTGGGGCAGTGCCCAGGGCAGGCTCTGCTCGCGCCGGGGACAGGACGGGGGCCGGCAGCCCGGGCTAGGAGCCAGCCCTGTCCGGCACGGGGCCATTTCCCAGCATGGCCCAGCCTGGGACACGGTGGTCCCAGTCCTGCTGCTGCGGGAAGGCAGCTTGTTGGCTCCCGAAGACACGACTGTCCCCATGTCCCCTCGCCCTCCCCACACCCCCCCTTGGCACCAGCCAGCCTTTTGGCACGGGGAGGAGCGGAGGGAGGACGTGCACAAAGCGAGGCTTCCCCAGCCCCCCCGTTATCCACGCGTCGCCCCGCAGCCGGGCTCAGCTCCCCCACGTCCCGCTCGGCTCTGCCCCAGCTCCCCGTGCCCGGGGCGCGGCGCCGTGACTGTCCCATCTCCCCGCAGCCCAGAGAGCCGACCTCGGCGGCGACGCCACGGCTGCCACCATCAACCACTCGCTGATGCTGCTGCAGCGGCTGCAGGAGCTGCTGCAGAACGGCAACAGCAGCGACTCGGTGCTGCGGGTGCGCACGGCTGCCTCCGATGAGGCCAAGGTCTTCCACACCCACCAGCTGCTGCTCGGCCTCCAGAGCGAGGTCTTTGAGGGCCTCCTCCGCAACCAGAGCGTCGTCACCCTGCACGAGCCCCCCGAGACCGCCGCGCTCTTCGAGAAGTTCATCAGGTGTGCGGGGACCCCGCGGGATGGGAATGCCCAGGGGGATGCCAAGGAGGGAGATGTTCCCCTGGGGACAGCGGGGACTTTGTGGGATGGGGATGCCCAGGGGGATGAGCTGAGGAGGGGGGGACGCTCCCTTGGGAACCACAGGGGCCTCACGGCGTGGGGACAGCAGGAGGGGTGCAGCCAAGTGGGGACAACACCACTGGGGACCGTGGGGACCCTGCAGGGTGGGGATGCTTCAGGGTGCAGCCAAGGAGGGAGGGCGCTCCCCCGGGGACCTGCTGGAGCCTGGGGCTGCGCAGCGGGGTGGGAAGGGGCTCGGGGGACAGCGGTGTCACTGCGCCATGCTCCGCCCCAGGTACCTGTACTGCGGGGGGGTCTCCATCCTGCTGCACCAGGCCATCCCCATGCACCAGCTGGCCAGCAAGTACCGGGTGTGGGGGCTGCAGCGCGGCGTGGCCGACTACATGAAGAGCCACCTGGCCAGCGAGTCGAGCCAGGGCCACGTGGTGGGCTGGTACCACTACGCCGTGCGCGTCGGGGACGCGGCGCTGCAGGAGAGCTGCCTCCAGTTCCTGGCCTGGAACCTGTCGGCCGTGCTGGGCAGCGCCGAGTGGGCTTCGGTCAGCGTGGAGTTGCTGCTGCTGCTGCTGGAGCGCTCCGACCTGGTGCTGCACAGCGAGCTGGAGCTCTACACAGCCGTGGAGAGCTGGCTGAGCCGGCGGCAGCCCGAGGACGCGGTGGCCGAGCGGGTGCTGCGCGCCATCCGCTACCCCATGATCGCGCCCAGCCAGCTGTTCCGGCTGCAGGCGCAGTCGGCGGTGCTGGCGCGGCACCACGGCGCGGTGCGGGACCTGCTCTTCCAGGCCTTCCAGTTCCACGCCGCCTCCCCCCTGCACTTCGCCAAGTACTTCGACGTCAACTGCAGCATGTTCCTGCCCCGCAACTACCTCGCGCCCAGCTGGGGCTCCCAGTGGGTCATCAACAACCCGGCGCGGGACGACCGCAGCACCAGCTTCCAGACCCAGCTGGGGCCCAGCAGCCACGACGCCGGCAAGAGGCTGACCTGGAACGCGCTTTTCTCGCCGCGCTGGCTGCCCGTCAGCCTGCGCCCCGTCTACTCGGACTCGGTGTCGGGCGCCGTCCAGGCGGCGCGCATCGAGGACGGCCGCCCCCGCCTCGTCGTCACCCCGGCCATGAGCAGCCCCGACTTCGCCGGCGTCAGCTTCCAGAAGACGGTGCTGGTGGGCGTGCGGCAGCAGGGCCGCGTCTTGGTCAAGCACGCCTACAGCTTCCACCAGAGCTCGGACGAGGCGGCCGACTTCCTCGCCCACGCCGACCTGCAGAAGCGCACCTCCGAGTACCTCATCGACAACTCCCTGCACCTGCACATCATCATCAAGCCCGTCTACCACTCCCTCATCAAGGCCAAGAAGTAGCGGGGACGAGCCCTCGCCCCGCTGCCGCCGGACTGGGTGCGAGGGGCTCTGCCTCTCCAGCCGTCCCCTTTTGTAGCTAGACAGAGGTCCCCGTGCCGGGGGTGCCCTGGGGCTGTGCCCCCCGCTGCCCACCCCTGCCCGGCCGTCCCACTGCAACCCCACGTCCCCATCGCTGTCCCTGGGTGCCTGCGGGGAGCTGGGGATGGGGAGCTCTGGAAACACGCAGCCGGGGGCTCAGCCTGTGCTGGGCTCACAAACCCAAGGGGCACCAGGGTGGGGACAGGGACAGCCCCCGTAGTGCCACCCTGCAGCCCCCGCGGCCACAGCTCGGAGCGTGGCAGGGCAGGGGGGGGTCCCAGCTGCCTCCCCCGGCAGAGGACACTTGTGGGGTGCAGCCCCCACTCGCAGCCAGCAGCCGCCTCGCCCCTGCCCAGGCATCCCTTACCCCTTCCTAATAAAAGCAGAAAACAAGCACGGGGATTGCGGGGGTGTCTTTGGGGTGTCCTCCAGCCCTGGGGACGGGCAGCCACAGGGACACATCGGCTGTCACACCACTCCCAGGCTCAGCACGTCTCATTTAATGCCACCCAGCAGGACCAAAACCCAGCCTCATGTCCTCTTCTGCTGGTCCACAGCAGTGCCGGGCAGCCGGCTGCCTCCCATGCCGGGATGGGACCACCGCATGCCCCCACGGGGCTTGGGGCCCTGCTTCGGTAGAGGTTTGGCACGGGGAGAGCGGCGTGGCCGGCCCCAGTAGGGGCTGTGCCAGGGGCTGGTGCTGGCAGCTCTCAGCCCCCTGCCTTGGCTCGGGGCCGGCCGCTTGGCTCAGCACCGGCAGCTCTGTGCACCCTTGCCGGAGGCCCCGGTGCCGCTCGCCACGACGCAGCCGAGCCGCGGGTGCTGGCCCTTCCTGGTGCTGGTGGGGACGGGCAGGGACGGGTCCCCAGCACCTGGGGGAAGGATGATGCTTCAGCTGCAGCCCCGGGGCTGCCCCGAGCCCGTGGTGCTGTCCCCGTGCTGAGGGGGGGGGCTGCGTGGTGGGCGCAGGAGGGGGTGGTGGCTCACCTGGCTGCTGGTTCTGCGGGGGCCTGGCTCTGGGCAGAGTTTTGGGGGGCCCCTGGGTGCCAGCTGCCCGTGTCCCCACCGGCACCGTGGGCTTGGAGAGGCTCTGCAGCATTTGGGAGCCTGGGGGGCCCACGAGCTGCGGGACGGAGCAGGGACCGTGGACAGAGTGGTGAGGGGAGGAACCAGGCTGAGCACAAGGGGCGCATGCACAGGGTGCTGACAGCTGGGTATGGGTTTGGGGGTGACAGAGGGAGCTTGTGGTGGCCCCCCCAGCCTGCCCTGCACCCTCGGGGCACGGTGCTGCGGCTGGCGGCACGGCCACCCTGTGCCTGCACCTACCTTGTGGCCAGTGGCCTCGAAGGACCGCGACCTCCTCCCCTTCCTCCTTTTGGCATCCAGCGACCCTTCCCTCGTCTCCAGCTTCTTGCGTGCCCACGGCCGGGTGCCCAGGGAGGGGCTGGGATGGGCGGCCCCCAGGCAGGCGGCTGTCCCCGCCGGGCTGTCCCCACCCGAGGTGTGGGACCAACGCCGGGTGGCCTTGGCTGAGAGTCTCTTGGTGCTGCTCGACATCTCCCTGCTCTCTGCGGCACAGCAGCACCATCAGGGGGGCACAGCCACCCCCCCGGCCCCACTGCCCACCCCACTCACCCCTGCGTCCCACGGCCACCTCTGAGCCGGTCCCACTGCCCAGGGAGGCGTCATGCTGGGTGTTTGTGCTGGCCTGCGGCGTGCGCTGCTGGGGCACACAGCACCCATAAACACCCCCACCTTGGGGCTTCGGTGCTGTGGGCAGGGCTGTGCTCACCTCTAGGGCCACCGTGCCGTGGCTGGGCAGTGGCATCGGCACCACCGCGCTCCCCTTCCACCCTGCCCGTGGGCTCGTCTTGAACACGGGGCTCGGGGCGCTGCCGGAGCGGGGACACCCCTTCACCCTCAGCCGCAGTGGCTGTGGGGCACGCACAGCCCCGGTGCACGCAGAGGCAGAGGATTCACACCCCAGCCTGTCCCATGGCTGTACCTGTCCCCCTTGGGGTGCAGAGGTGGCCACGGTGCCGTGGGGTGCCTGGGGTCCTGCGCCCTCCCTCTGTCCTGCTCCGCGTCCAGCAGGCTCTCTGCTCTGGATGCCCGTGGGATTTGGGGCAGGGATGTGCCCTGGGTGGGGGACAGCGGGTGAGCACCCAGCCTGGGGACAGCGCGGGGCCGGGGCCCCCCTGCCCTACCTCGGGGGGGGCGGTGTCCGTGCGGTCGGGGCCCCCCGGCAGCTCCCGCAGGTGGGTCTGGTACAGCTCCTGCAGCGCCCGCGGCACCGACAGCCGGCGGTCTGCTGGCGAGGGCACGGGGTGAGGGGCAGCGAGGGGGGGCAGCGCTGGGGCTGTGTCGCGACCCGGGGGGGACCTCGCTCCGTGACAGCCCCGTGACACTGCAGGAGCCCCAGCAAGCACCAGACCCCTTATCACGGCACAGGCACGGAGCGCCCACCCCCATGGGAACCCTGGAGGGGGCCCCTCATGCTGCAACACGGCCACGCTGTGCCCCGACAGGAGCATATCGCGACGTGGCCCATCTGTCGTGACAGGGTAAGCCCCAGGAGGGACGCACCGGCGATGAGCTGCCGCTGCTGCTGGATGATGCGGGTGCAAAGGGCGCGGGGCCGGCGGCTGCCCCCGAGCAGGGAGCGGGGGCGCAGCTCCGCGGGCTCCTGCAGCCCTCGTGCGTGCTGCTGGCTCCGCTGGAAGCACCGTGCCAGCTCTGCCTGCGGGCACGCAGCGGGGTCACCACCCCTGCAGGGCCAGCAGCCCTGCCATGGGGCCACCACCCCTGCCAGGGGGCCGCCACCCGTGCCATGGGGCCACCACGGTGCACGGGTGCGGGCAGAGCTGCCGGGGGATGCCCGCAGGGTGAGCCCCAGCCCAGCTCCCTGCTGATGTGGGTTTCATCCACGGGGCTCCCAAACCTTCTGCTCCCGGAGCCTGCCCTGCTCCTCCGCCAGTGCCACGAAGCTCTCACATGCCACGGCCACGTCGGGTGGTCCTGGTGCACCTGACTTCTCGTCCCCCATGTCCCAGTTCCTCTGGGTCTCGCCGGGACCATCCGGCTCCCTCTGCCCCTCCTTGCCCCACCGCCGTGCCCTCTGCTCCCAGCTGCAGGGAGCACGGGGTGGTCTCAGCACCGCCGCCCGGCTCTCGGGGGATCCTGGCTCTCCAGGGACCCCAACCCCAGAGGGGCTCCGCACCCCCGTACCGGGAGAGGGCGAGGAGGTGCCGGGATGCCTCCAGCCGGGCGCGCAGCACCGTGCCCTCCAGCTGCAGCAGGCGCTGGCGCAGGGCCGCCTGCTCGCGGCAGGCACCGAGCAGCTCCTCCCGCAGGCGGCCCAGCCAGACCTGGGCTGGGGACACGGGGCGTCAGCACCGAGCTTTGTGGGTCTGGGGGAGCACGGCAGGGGCTGGGGGTACCCTGGACGTAGCGGATGTCCCGGCGCTTGCCTGGCGCCGGCTCGGAGTCCTGCTGCCTGTCGGGGTGCAGGATGTCCCTGTGCAGGTTGGCCACGGTGCCACCACACTGTGCTACGCAGCACGAGGCGCTGAGCAGGTTGTGTCTCACCTGGGACGGGGATGGCGTGAGCACCCCACGGCCCCTGCACAGCTCCTCCCCACGCAGGGTCCCCAGGTGGGGTCCCTGAGCTGGTCACCCAGTGGGGTCCCCAAACAGGGTCCCCACGCAGGGTCCCCGAGCAGTGGGAGGCTGTGGAGCAGGGACAAGCTCCTTGTGCCATCCCTGCTGGGGGCAGCGGGGCCAGGGCTGCTTGGGGACAGGTCAGGAGAGGGCTGGCAAGGGCTGGGGGCACAGTGCCTGTGCCCCCCCGATCCTACCTTGGTGCGGATGCTCTTGGCACGGGCGGCGTAGGCGAGCGTGCTGCGGGACTCCTCGAAGGCGGTGCTGGCGGGGCTGATGTGGGCGATCATCACCGTGCGGCTCTTGCCCCCCAGCGAGTCCTGGCCGCGGAGAGCAGAGCTGAGAGGGGCTGGGGGGCAGCAGCCCAGGCCCCCCCCAGGCCCCCGCCGCACCTTGAGCAGGCGGGTCAGCTTGCTGTCGCGGTAGTTGATGTACTTGCTGCCCCTTGCGCTGCTCAGTGCCTTGATGCAGTTGCCCAGGGCCAGCAGCGACCTGTTGATGTGGGCTCCCTCCTTCATCCTCTGCCCGCGGTTCTGCGTCTGGGCCAGGGGGAAAGAAGGCAGAGGGAAAAGCCTGGCAAAAAAAAAAACCAAAAAAACAAGGCCGGGGGCTTCCCAGCCTTGCATCCCCCATGGGGGGGTCGTACCTGTGCTGCCCGCTTGGAGCCCGCCAGGTCGATCATGAGGAGCCGCCCGCGGCGCAGCGCCGTGCCGCGGTGCCGCTGCCGCACGGTGACCTGCAGCACGGCGTGGGAGCGCGACGACGTGCCGTTGGCGGCCGTGGGCTCCTGCCTCCGCCGCCGGTTCCCCCTCGCCAGCAGCCGCACGACCTGGGGCAGACGGGCAGCACCGGGCAAAGGGGGGGATCGCCGGCCCCTGGGACCCGCGGGCACCCCCTGCCTCACCTCCTCGGCGCTGGTGGCCGAGACCTCGGTGAGGCCGGCCACCTGGATGGTGCCCCGGGCGTCCTCCCGCAGCTCCAGGTAGCCCAGAGAGGGGTTCAGCAGGTCCCGCAGCGTCTCGTTGTAGATCTGGGGGGGCGGTGGGAGCTGGGCACGTCCCGCGTGGCGGGGGGACACACAGGGTCCTGCGCCGCGGCACGCCGGGGGGTGAAGCCCCCAGCTTGGGGCTGTGCCGCTCGCTGTCCCCTGCCCTCGTTGGAGAGGGGACGTCCCCGCTCCCCCCCGCACCTCGAGGTAGGACATGGAGACCTCGTACTCCGTGTCCCCGCCGGCGTCCTCGATGGCCTGGAAGAGGTCTCCCAGGGCACGGGCACAGACGCCAGGCTCGCCGTCAGAGCCCAGCATGGTGTGGGTCTTCCCGCAGCCTAGTGAGGGGGGACACAGCTCACCAGGGGCTGGGCCCCCCCCCCCGCAGCCCCCGCTGTGGGGCTGGCTCGCTCCCGGGCCCCCCCATCCCCGTGCCCCTCACCGGTGGGGCCGTAGGCGAAGACGGTGGCGTTGGAGCCGGAGAGGACGCCCGCAACGAGGCCCCGGGTGGTGGCACGGTACACGGTCTCCTGTGGGAGGGCGAGCGGCCCCGGGGCACGTCCTGCTGCCCCACACCGTGCCCCCAGCCCCACGTCCCCGTGCCCTGCCAGCCCCGAGGGACGCACCTGGGTGGCCGAGGTGTCGAAGGCTGCGTCGAAGACGTAGCGCTGCTCCCGGGGGCGGCTGGCGCGCGGGACGTCATCGGGGGCTCGTGTGGGGTCTCGCAGCACCACGACCTGGCGGGGGACCCGAGCGGGACTCGTGTTTCAGAGCCCAAATGACATCGCCTGGGGGCTGTTGGAGGGCTGGGCAACGCAGCCCCTGCACCAAGCACCCTGCCCTGACACCGCCCGCATCTGCCCCGGGGCCACGGCCCGCGCTGAGCCCGGCTCTGCTGCTGGCTGCCCTGGGTGCAGGGCGCAGGGTGCAGGGCTGCAGCTCCCCATCCCGGCTCTCCAGGCCGCGCACCCCACATCGCCCGCCACAAACACGCTTTGAGGGGCTCCCTGTGTGCCTGCCAGGCTGGGGAGCGGGGCACGGAGCCCTGGGGGCACCCCGGTGCGGGGACGCGCTCCCCAACG
Organism: Anser anser; assembly: GCF_964211835.1. Lineage (NCBI taxonomy): Eukaryota > Metazoa > Chordata > Aves > Anseriformes > Anatidae > Anser > Anser anser. The sequence continues at coordinate 14,222,215 of NC_139740.1, read as the reverse complement.
GGTCTGAGCCCTCCTAGGACTCGGTGCCATCCCCTTGTTTTGCTGCTGCGCCCTCGGTGCCGGGGAGCAGAAGGTGCAGGGCCGGTCCCGGTGCTGCCGGCGCGGGGCCCTTTGTGCTCCTCAATGTCCCTTTGTCCCCGGGCCGGGGCTCAAAGCCAGCTTTGTGCGCGGTGCCAGGGGGCACAAAGGCACCTCTGTGAGCGCAGAGCCCAAGGTGCCCGCTGCCCGCGCACCTCGAGCCGGTTCTTGATGCTGGCACGCCACAGGGACCCTGTTTGTCCCTTTTTTGCCCCCCCCCCTCCCCGCACTGTCCCCAGCCCCCCGAGCTTGCAGGTGATGCCAGGGCAGGGGGGGGGCCCAACGCCTCCCCCACCACAGCTGCCAGCATCCCTCTGCCTCCCGTTGCAATGCAGATTTTGACCTTTCTGGTAACGCAAACCTCAAAAAAAAAAAAAAAAAGCTGCCCTGCTTCCGAGCCCCCCCTTGCACAGCCACCGAGACCCCACTACCACCCCGGGCTGGGGACAGGGGGTCCCGTGGGGGTCCCATGGCCCTGCAGGAAGGGGGTCTCCTGGCCCAGAGCCCCCCCCAGGGGTTTTATCTTGCTGCTTTGTCACTGCAGGGTCCCCGCAGGGGCTGCCGGTTCCCCTCCAGCCTGCCCTGTGTTGGCATCACACGTGGCACCGGGCGCAGCGGGGTACCTCCCGGGGCGTGCCGTGTTTTGGGGGTCCCACCGCACCCCGGGCACCCACAGACCCCCCCCGTATCCTGCACGGGGTCCCGCCATACCTGCTCGTCCACGCGGTGGGCGATGGGCTTGGCCCCCTCCTGCAGCTCGGCTGCACTCATGGGACGGATGCGAAGAGCCACCTGCGAGACGCGGGCGGTGAGCGCGGGGACAGGGGGACATGGGGACACGGGGACACGGGTATAGGGGACACGGGGACACGGGGACACAGGGACAGGGGGACACGGGGACACGGGGACAGGGACCTGCACGCGGGCCATCGCCTGCAGGACTGTGCGGCGCAGCCTGGCTGGGGGCTGGCACGGCAGGCAGCTGATGCAGCCCCCGGGATCCCCCCCCCCCATGCTGCAATTAGAGGTTCGTTTTCCTGGGAAGAAAGCGAACACCGCTGGCACCGGCCTTAAAGGGGCAGCAAGGCCTCCTGCTGGCACCGGCCCCCCCCCGTTGACGTGGCGCGGGGACGGGCGACACCGGGAGCGTGGGGGCCGTGGGAGCAGGCGCCGTGCCTGATGCACCCGGGGACCCCAAGGGCCCCACCAAAGCACCCCGCAGTGCTGGGGTCGGCCACCCCGTCCCCCTCCACGGACGTGTCCCTGAGCCGCCTCCGTGCTGGTGTTGCCCTGCCCCAGCCCCGTGGGACCCCCAAATCCTGGTGTCCCGGTGCTGCTGCCCTTGGGGACAGCGTGCCGCCCCCCTCCACCAGCCCCCACCATCAGCCCCCGGTCCTGGCTGTCCCCTGGTGCCGTCGTGTCCTCGCCGGGGCGTGGGGGCCAAGGGGAGCCCAAAACAAGTGAAGCCCGGTGTGGGGTGCGTGGGGTACACACTGGTCCCCGCTCTGCAGCCCTGTCCCTCGATGTCCCCCCGCTGCCCAGCCCGCCTCAGCTCCTTCCCCAGCCCCCCGGCTGTCCCCCTGCCCTGGTCGGTCCCCTGGGGCTGTGCCGTAAGCACCACGGCAGCGCGGCCACCCTTGGGGACACGGTCCCGCTCCGCGCCCTCTCCTGGCTGCACCGGTGGCCCAGCAGCAAGAGCTGGGTGACAATTCACCGTCCTGTACAGGTCACGGCCGGTGCATGCCCTGTGGAAGCACCTTTCCACCTCTCGCCGCCGGTACAATTAGCGCTGGCCCTTAACGAGGTGCTCGGCTGAGCTGGTGCCAGGCTCCCTCCGCGCGGGGAGACCCCAAGGAGCTGCTCGGGGGCTGGGACGCTGCACAACGGGGCAGCAGCGGTGCTCAGCTGGGGCCTGGGGACCACAAACCCCGGCCCCCCACACATGCAGGGTGGCTCTGACAGCCCGCGCCTGCCCCCCATGCCCGGAGCAGTGCTTCGGAAGGGTCCTGCCGCAGGGATCCCCCCCAGCCCCGTTGCGGGGATGCTTCCCCACCCCGGCAGCCCCATCCCCTGCCACCAGCTGTGCCGTGGGGTGAGCACGGCGGGCAGCTCATTAATAATTGACTGGTGGATAAGCCGCCAGCTCGGCGGCTCCGTGATAACAGCCGGGCTGTGTTTACCCAGCGCTGATAACCCCGGCCCCCGGCACCGCAGGGGGGTGAAGCAGCTGGCGGGGCGAGAGGGGCTTCGTCTGCACCGGGACCCCGCTGCTCCTCGGGCTGGGGACGCACCACAGGGCACCCCGCTGCTGCTCCATCACGGTGGGCTTTGCTCCGTCGCCTGGCCAGAGGAGGGGAGGTGGAAGGGAGAAAGGACGCCGCCTTCCCACCCTCTGCTCAACCCAGCTGTGACAAAACAGGAAGCGTGACGTGGGAAGCTGCTGTTTATTCACGCTCCAGGAAAAAAAGAAAATCGGGAGGGCAAAGGGCCAAGGAGCATCTGTGAACAGCTCCACGGTTTCTGTGCGATCCACCGGTCCTGGCTCCGCTGCTACTCCTGTGGGGAGAGCAGGCGGGGGGGTCCGGGAGCTGCCCCACGGAGGCAGAGACCCCCAGGGGCCCTGCCTGGCGTGAAGCTGCAGGGAGCTCACCTTGGGAGCAACATTTTCCTCATCCTCTTCTTCATACTTGGGCAGCTCGCTCTCCTCCCCCTGCACCACTGCCTCCTCTTCCGTGTGCTTTTTAACCTGGAAGGCAGAGGCTGACCACATCTCCCCTGCCCAACCCCACCACTCCCCGTACCGTGGCACCGGGCAGCCAGGCAGGGCCGGGGGGGATCCCCCAGGGATTTCAGAGCCCGCTGCAGCTGCCGGGCCGTGCTGCTTCCAGTACCTTGCCGTGTAGGTGCTGGAACTCTGCCCGTGCCCTCCTCTGCAGCTCTGCTTCAATAACCTCAAAGAACTCCTTCTGGGCTCGGTCGAGTGCCTCTTGGGGACTCTCCTCCAGAATTTCCTCTGCCTCCGCATCCTGACCTTCCGACCTGGCGCGCTCCTTCAGCCGCATCTCCCGGTGCCGGGCCTCCAGGATTTTCTCCCTCTTCGTCTCCCTCTCGAACATCTGGGGCAGAAAGAGGGGCTGAGGGGCGCAGGGGACCCCATGGGGACACGGCCGGCCCCGGTGCTGTGCGAGCAGGGCAGGGCTCAAGGGCAGCACCGGCCGAGCAGGCAGCCGCACGCTGGCAGCACTGAGGGCTCCGCTGTGCGTGCATCCAGCCGCTCCAGCCGGCACGGCGGCTCACAACCCGCGGCGTACGTACGGCGTTGGCCAGGTTCTTCTCGTTCCTCTGCAGGGTGCAGAGCCCGGAGGAGATTTCCAGCAGGGTGACGGTGCCCAGTTTCGAGCCGCAGCCCACGATGCACCCGTTGTCCTGCAAGCGCAGGCTGGAGAGGGGCTCATCGCAGATCTGGGGAGGGAGGACGGGCGGATGTCAGCGCTTAGCCCTTACCTGGCGCCTCGAGGCAGGAAGGGCTGGCCGAGGCGGACCCACGTGCCAAAATTTTGGGCTCCAAGGCTCACGGGGGCCAGCCGCTGCTTGACGGAGCACACCCAGAGCCCTGCGTGCCCCCCATCTCCTCACCCCACCCGCAGGCGATGCCCACTCCATGCCCCACGGCGGTGCCGGCGCTGACCGGGGCAGCCCCTGCTCCCTCCCCCCCCCAAGGAGGGAAGAGGATCGGTGGGGACGGACCTTCAGGCTGAGCGAGGGGTCGTTCTGCTTGAAGAGGAAGTCCCAGACGTCCAGGGTGCCGTCCATCTTGGTCGTGAAGAAGACGGCCGGCCTCACGGTGCTCCAGCAGCCGGCCGTCAGGTAGGAGAGGTGGTACCTGACGGGGACCCCGTGCTGCTGGGTGCCACGGGATGGGCTCACGGCCCCGAGTCCCCTGGTCCCAGCACTGCTGCTGTTACACACAGCCTCCAGCACATGATTTTAGCCCGGGCTGTCTCTGTTCCAGCACCCGCAGCCACGTTAGCACCTCTGGCTCAGTCCCACCACCTCCACCTGGGCACAGACCCTGCTGGTCACCTGCCCCAGACACGCTCTTCCACACAGCAGGAGGATTTTTTTACAGGACAAACACACACACTGCCACCTACTTGGTCCACATAATTGACGACTCCTTGGCCTCCTCTGACCAGATCCGAGCAGTCCAGTCGCCAACCGTCAGGAAGATTTTGGGGTACAAAGGGTTCCTGGTCAGGGCGTAGATGGGCCCGTGATGGCCGCTGTAGGTGCCGGCGATTTTTTCGGGGGGTGTCTTGGCCTTGCGGTTGCAGGCGATGACGATGCCCTGCTCTGTGCCCACCATGAACTTGGTGGGCTGAGGGTGGGAGCAGGAGAGAGCAGCCATCAGCAGGCTGGGGACCAGGGGACCCCGCTCGTCAGGGGACAGCCGGGCAGCGAAGGGCTCTGCTGCCCGAGCAGGGGAGCCAGCTGCAGACAGCGACGGAGAGAACGGAGCCCTGGGACCCATCGTGATCCGGGGGATTTAGAGACCAGCTGCCAGCAAGCTCCCCGTGCTTTGGGAGCACGCTGACTCCCAAAGGGGGGTGAGAACCTGCTGCAAGCTGCAGCACCGTGCTCCCTCTGTGCATCAGACTCTTGTGCTGCTCCCCGGGAGCCCTGCCCCTGGGGGTGACCTGGCGCTGCCCGCCCTGCTCGGGTCGGGTTGGCTCACGCTCCTGCCGCGTTAGGACATTATTTGTGTACAGGGAGGATGATGCCAGTGGCAGGCCAGGGGATCTCACCATGGTGGGCTCAAACTCCAGCGTGATGGCGCCCAGAGCGTTCTCCAGCAGCCCCTGGCGGGTGATGTCCAAGACCAGCGTCTCGGTGGGCTCGGAGAGCTTGCGGATGTCCCACCACAGCACCTGCAGGGGACAGGCACCGGGAGAGATGCTGCGGGGCAGGGGCTGATCCTGCTCGGCCGTGGGTGCTGTGGGAGCCAGGCTGGTGCTGTGTGCGTGAGTGCCCGGCCCTTTCCCTGCCCCTGCCCCGTACCTGCCCGTCGGTGGAGGCCGAGAAGCACTCGGTGCCCGTTTTGGACTGCAGCCAGATCGCGCCGTACACGGGGTCCCTGTGGCTGGCCTCCACGGCGGACACCTCCACGGGCAGCCCCCCTTTCCTGGTGTCCCAGTAAGCTGCGAAAGAAAAGGAGCTGTCAAGATCTGCACCAGCTGCCTTTGCCTGGCTCCCTGGAACCAAACAAGTGCCCCCCCCGGCTGGGACCCTGCTGCTGCGATCACTCACAGGGGTGCCCACCCCGAAGGGAAGCACAATTTGCACCTTCTGCAAATGCCAAGCTAGGCAGCAGCAACGTATTAAACAGCCGCGGCGTTTCTTCGGTGATCATCTCTGCGGCAGATGCACTACAACCCCAGAGGCGATTAATCCTCCCAGCTCCCCCCACCCGCTCTGCACAAGGGGTTGCAGCAGGACCAGACGTGGCCTAAGCAGCGCCCCAAAGAGCAGCTCTTACGCTCGGTGCTGCTCAGAACCATCCCGCGTGACCTGACCCTGGCTGCGCTCCCCTCCTGCGTGCCCTAAGGGCAGTGGCTAACGAAGGCGGGTCCCCAGGGAGGGCAGCAGACATCCATCCCTCTCTCTGCCTCTGACAGGCAGCAGAGGACAGGTCAGGGTGCAGGGCTGTCCTCGGTGCAGCGAAGGTTGGGCGGCTGGGCCGTGGTGGCAGCGAGCCGTGCGCGCTCCCCCTCGCTCATTTTTAATTAGGCAATGGGATGTGACGGCGTGCGCTCCGCTGGGCCAGCGCCGCACGCCTGGGGAGGCCGGGGTGAAATCCCCTCCCCTCCATCACCTGCGGAGCGCGCGGTAACAGCCCTGTGATGCATGCCCTGTCAGATCCGATCGCTGCTGCAAATGGCAAGGAAAACATCAAAATGAGAGCAATTAAATCAAAGGGCTCGCGTGGCCAAGTAAATAACAGAGCCATAAAATGAAGCTGGCAAACAGGGGCTCTTTTCCAGGCACATGAAGCAGCCGCACAAGAACAACGCAGTGAACGAAGTGACGGCAGCTCTTCTGGGCTTTTGCCACACAAAGATACGGGGCAGCGGGTGGTGCGGGAGCACGGGGCCTGTGCTGCTTGGAGGCCTGATCCTGCCGAGCTCTGGCTGCCCGGAGTGCCTGAGCACCCCTGGGGAGGTGTGGGCCTGGGGACAGGGGTGTCCCACGCCATCCTTCAGATGTGTGCGTGTGCCAGCAGCCCCAGGCGTCACGCACCAGCCCCTCTGGAGCTTCCTAGGTAAATCCCCCAACAAATCGTGTCCCCCTGGGCACTCTGCCCTGCCCTCCCCTCCATTCCACATGCTGCTCGGGTCAGCACGCGCCTCTCTCTGCACACCAAGCCCCAGGGCTTCAAGCCATCCTTAAGATATTCCCAGCTGCAGCATTACTGCCATTATGTCATTTGTGACGTGGCGGTGCTGGAGCCAGGCTCCTGCTGGATTAAAATGAAGCCGGAGCCTCGTTACCACGGCCTCACACACAACCCTTCTTCCTCACCCATCTGCCCGTTGTAGCAGCCTCCCACCAGGACGTGCGCGTCCTTGGGGTTGTATTCCAGGCTCACGAGAGGGGACGACGGCTTGAGGACCAGCTCCGGCTTGTTGGGGTTTTCTGCCGAGAGGGAACGAGTAAAGAGCAGAGCACAAAGACAGCCCAGAGGTACAGCACCCCACCTCCAAACCAGCCTCTCGGCGCCACACGCCAGGGAAGAGAAGTGCCCTGTCTTTGCCCGCCAGCCTGAGGACAGACCCCTGGTACACAGCCCCCTCTTCTTTGCATTTTTCACTCCTAAACACAACAAGTTTGAGAGAGGCTTTGGCAGAACGGGACAATTCTCAGCCTGGGCTTGTGCTGCCTCTTCCTTTCTTAATCAAGCACAAGCAAACCACAGGAACACAAGAACCACATAAGAGACGTGTGGCTCAGCTGCCTGTTGTGGTGGCGGGCGCTCGAGCTCATGAAGCCATGTAGTGGGATTTTAGTGGTTATTTTCCACCTGTTGGCCAGCTTTCAGGTCCCATTTCTGCCCTTCTTTACATTGATCTGTGGGCAAAACAGAAACCGAACCCCTGTTCCTCCCCCTCTGGAGTGTCGTGAGGCTTCGTTACATCCGTGAGATGCTTTGAAGGCACAAAGTGCTTCCGCAGCAGCACCATTACCGACCGGTGAGTTCTCTCATTCCCTTACCCAGATCCCAGATGTACGAGTCCAAGCTCATGTCTTCTGTGTTTTGCTGGAACTCCAGGCTGGAATAAGCCACTGCCAGCTTCTTGCATCTGTCAGGGTGCCAGGAGAGATGTGTGGCTGTCCTCTTCGTGACGTTTGGATCCCTTTTTGGTAACAGGACATCGAAAAAAGATGTTAGTTTGTTAACAGTTTCAACATGTCCTGGGAATGCTGTCTCCCAAAGGAAGCTGTGGGAATCACAATTAAAACAAGCTACAGCTCTCGAGCGTTGAGTGCAGGAAACGATTCTCCTGGGAGCCGGGTGGGGGAAGAAGAGTTGATGATTTAATAAAGTCTTTCCAGTTATACATTTCTAAGAATCCAATTACGTTACTGGATCTGACTTCTAGAAATGACCTAGCAGCCCCTGACATTTAAAAACAATCTTTGAGGCACTTAAAAAAAAAAAAAGGTTCCTAAAAGGTTCCTGTCTAAAGTGCTGTTAGAGGATGCTCAGAGCTGCATCCATCCCTGGACTGTGGCATCTGTCTCCAAAGTGCCTGGGCAGGGCAGAGAGGGGAGGAACAGACGGAGCGTACGGAGGTACTGAAAGAGCAGTCAGGCGTTGGGACGGGTTGCCCAGGGAGGTGGTGGTGTCACAATCCCTGGGGTTTTCAAGGAAAGGTTGGACGTGGTGCTTGGGGACATGGTTTGGTGGGTGATATTGGTAGTAGGGGGGCGGTTGGACCAGATGATCTGGAGGGTCTTTTCCAACCTTAAGGATTCTATGATTCTCTGTGGGGCTGTAGCAGGTCTCCCCATCCACAAACCGATCCTAATGCCGCTGGTTTCCCCTCCCTTCCCTCCAGGGCAGTTTAACAGAGGGCTCAGCTCACGCAGCCGCCCGCCGTGGGGCTGCAGAGCCCGGCAAGCACCACGGCCCAGCGCAGCCAGCGGCACTACCTGATGACATTGATGGTTTTGGCGGAGGGGGACTCGTCCTCCAACTCTGCCTCCTCCTCCTCGCCGAAGTACTCCTCGTAGATGTCGATGGCGTTGTTCTGCCTGACGCAGTGCTCCATCAGCTGCGGGCACAGCGCCGCTGAGGCCGTGCCGCCGCGCGGGGGGCAGCAGGCGGCCACGGAGGGCTGGGGGACGGGCAGGGCCTCACGGTGCCGAGGTGCACGATGGTGTTGATGTAGTTCTCCTCCTTCTCCACCTTCTTCCGAAAGCGGGCCGTCTGCTCCAGCTCCTGGGGGTTGATGTCTTTGGGCCAGCCGCCCTCCACGTGGTTCACGCCGCGGGTTTCCACCTCCACCCGCTCCGTGTTGACCTGTGGGGAGAGGAAGAGTGTGGGACTGGGATGACGGAGGTACGAAGGGATGGAAGAATGAGGTGATGGAGGAAGGAGGCGATGGAGGAATGAGGCGATGGAGGAACGAGGTGATGGAGGAATGAGGTGATGGAGGAACAAGTGATGGAGGAACGAGGCGATGGAGGAACGAGGCGATAAAGGACCGAGGCGATAGAGGAATGACATGATGGAGGTATGAGGTGATGGAGGAACGAGGTGATGGAGGAACGAGGTGATGGAGGAATGAGATGATGGAGGTATAAAGCGATGGAGGAGCGAGGCGATGAAGGTACAAAGCGACAGAGGAACGAGGCGATGGAGGTATAAAGTGATGGAGGAACGAGGTGATGGAGGACCGAGATGATGGAGGTATAAAGCGATGGAGGAGCGAGGCGATGGAGGAACGAGGCGTTGGAGGAACGAGGCGATGGAGGTACAAAGCGATGGAGGAGCGAGGCGATGAAGGGATGAGGTGATGGAGGTACAAAGCGATGGAGGACCGAGGCGATGGAGGAACGAGGCGTTGGAGGAGCGAGGCGATGGAGGAGCGAGGCGCCCCCCCCCCGGCCGCGCACCTCGTGCTCCGACATGTCGCTGCCGTGCTGCACCGGGGCGTCCACGGGGCTGCGCAGCACGAAGGCCTCGGCCAGGCTGGGGTCGGGCTGGATGTCCACGCACACCTCGGCCGGCCGGTCGGAGAAGCAGCAGGGCCGCCCGAAGTCGCTGCGCCGCCTCGTGTAGACGTGGACGATCTCCATGGCCCGGCTCGGCCTTGCCCGGTCCGCGTCCGCCGCCGCCTGGCAACGGGAGCGCGGGGGTCACGTGCTGCCGCCGCCGCCATCTTGGGAAGGGCAAGGCGGGGGGGGTGGCCTCTGCCCGCCGCCATCTTGGGAGGGTAGAGAGCTGTTAATGAGGCTTGGTGATTAGCACGTAGCAGCAGCTTCCTAAGGGAAAGCAGCTTCCTAATCTGTGTGAGGGTGGAACCAACTGGCCCAGGAAGTGGTGCCTGCAGCCCTGCTGGTCCCTACGTGGAGCAGGGGGACACTGCCAATGTCCCCTTGGCAGGGGAGCAGCCACGGCCCCGTCCCCGCTGGCACCCAGCCCCGGCCCTCTCCTGGTCCCGGTGCTGCCGGAGGTGCCAGGGACGGCTGCAGCTCACGGTCAGATGTGGTAGAGCCGTGCCCAATGGCCTCAGCACCCAGCCACAGGGCCCCGTGCAAGAGCCGAGGTCGTGGAGTTGGCACCGCGGGGACCCTGTGTCCCCAGGGTCTGCCGAGCGCTCCACCTGTCCCCAAGTGTGCCAAGGCCATCTCCGAGAGGAGAGCGGCCACAGAAACTGCACAAGCTGCGACCCAACGCGCTGCCCAGGTTTAACAGCGCGCCGGGCACCGTTATTCCCGTCAACCACGGTGCCTGTCCCACCGAGGGCACCTCCGTGCACCCCTCGCACACCCACAGCCTCTGTCACCCCCCTGTCACTGCCGGAGCTTGCACCAGTGCAAGCTGCAGAGACGCAGCCACGCGCTTTGAGCCCCATTAAAAACTGCTTCAGCTGTGAAGAAGAAATGCACGGCCTGGTGTCTGCAGCGGGCTGCTGGTCCCGGCCATAAAGAGCCCCCAGCCCTGCAGAGCCAGGCACGCTGGGGTGGGCGCAGTGCCCTGACTGGGGACACTGGGGGGACGGGGACAGATGCATGTCAGCTCCGAGAAAGCAAAAAGAAGGAGATGAGTTTAGTACAAGTGTTTATTGTCTTTTCCCCTCAAGGGCACATACAAATCAGGCAGGACTCCCGCTCCTCCTAGGAGGAGTCCTCATGAGGTTAGTTCACATGCGCTGAAAAACAGCTCTGCTACCAGTACCGTTACATCAAAACATTAAAAGCAAAAAAATAAAAATAAAAAAACGGGAAGTTCCAACAGCACGTAATGCTAGTCACATGTAACATGGACAGACGACGTTAGGGGACAGAAGGGTATGTACAAGTTATCTTTAAAAGACACAGTGAGTCACTGCCATCAAGTAATAACCCCAGCAGGGCTCTGCTTGCCCCACGGACAGCCCGTGCCCCCCGTCTGCGGTGCTGTCAGCTCAATGTGAAGCTGGCAGAGCAGGGAGCAGGGAGGGACGAACGACCAACACCAGCAGCACAGGGGCCCGGAGGTTCCCGGGACAGCCCACCCCAAAATGAGCAGCCACAAAGGCCCCGGTTCAGCTCACGCTGGTTCTCCCTGGCTCCGTCCCAAGAGCTGTGCCCTTGCTTAGCCCGAAGCCCCGGCAATGCCAGGCAGGACAGCGGGGACGTGCCCTCCCCTCTTGGCACAGCCAGCCACAGGGCTGCATCCTGCTCTGGGGATGCCCGATGTCCCTAAACCTCTCCAGGGGGTTTGTGGTTACCCCGGAGCCATCCTGCACAAAAGAGGGGAGCCTGCCCCAGGGAGCAGAACTGCCAAAAAGAGCCTACAGACCAGCCGAACACCTCCGACCGCCGTGCGCTGCAGTAAAACCGAGCTGCAGCAGAGGCAGTGAGCCGCACGGCACCTCTACCCTGCAGGTAACTCGTAAAACCCAGACACAAAGCGAAGGAAAAACAGCAAGGCCAAAACACCCCTACCCTACACCCCCGTACCCAGGGCCAGAGGGCAGCACGGGGACGCGGGGAAGGCGCCGGGATCACTAGTGGTTGGGTCTGCATTGCTACGGGGGCGAAGGAGCCGCCGGCCGGGACCCCGCACGCGGGGCAGGCAGCCCACGGTCCTGGTCTTTGCCCTCCAAAAAAAGGAAGCCAGACGCAGCCCCCATCCGTGGTATGAAAACCCCGAGCTGGCACGGGTGGGAAGGGGGAGAAGGCGGTGGGCACGAACCATCCCCAGCCCTGGCGGTGCAGCGGCAGCCCCGCTACCGGCCGGAGACGTGCTGTTAGTGCCGGGAAGCGTCCCGTAAGGCAGGCAGGAAGACGTGAGAGCCAGCAGAAGCTGCCGGGGGAGGAGAGCGGGGTGTGAGGGGCTCCAGCAGCCAGGGCTCGTCCGCCTCTCCCGGGGGGCTGCCCCAGACCTGTGCCACGGGGAGCCGGGGGTCTTTGGTTTCCATCACGGGAGCGCCGGGGGCTTCTTCTCCTCCCACGGAGCTGCTCGGGGCCAGCGCGCTAGGCTGGGAACTCGGTGTTGAAGGGCCTGACGTGCTCATCGGTGACGGACAGGTAGGTGGCTCGCATGCTCGGGGAGTACTGCGGGGAGAGGGCACGCAGTTAGCACGGCCTGAGCCCCCCCCCAGGCCCCCAGCCACATCCCACCCAGCCCCACGTCACCGGCGGGCTCGGAGAAAGCCTGAGGATGGAGAGGGAAGGTTGCTTCCCATTTGTACTAATCCCCAATTAATTTGCTGTGCTCATGGCTGCGGGGACAGGCTGGGTCTCGCCAGCCTCTCCCCCAGCTGGAATTTCGGTAAGACCCCCAAAAAAAACCTCCAGCCCCTGCCCTGCCCGCGGCGCACAATGGCACTTCTCCAGCACTGGGCCACAGGGAGGGGCGTCCCCAGCCAGGCATTAAGGAAGATTATTTCAAGTTTGTTATTTTGGACCGCTAAAGTCCTTCCTCAGGGATCTGAATCCCGGTTAAATTAGACCATTCAGGGCAGGGAGAAGCGCTCAAATTAATCCCCGCGTCCGTCCCCCCCTGGGAACAGCCCTGCCAGCTGCAAGGTCTGCGCAATCGGATTAGAGCCTCCCGCAGTGGCGCGGCTCCGCGCTTTCACCTGATGGCAAAAAATTGTCCCTGGCAGGGGGGAGCACGGGGACCCCGAGCACCCCGTCCCCGCAGCAGCCCCCGAGCCACGTCCCCGGCACCATCGTGATGCCACCACCGTGCCCGCGAGGGATGAGCTGGCACGGAGAGGAGTTGGTGCCTCGGGTGCAGGCATCGAAGCAGATTAAATGCTGCCAGAACAGGAGGGAGGAGAGCCAGGCTGAGACAGGAGGGGGATGGAGATGGGGAGCATTTCCAGCCCCTGGGCACAGGGGAGCTGCAAACCAAATGTCTCCAGGGCCTGGGGACAAAACGCAGCCCCCTCGCTGCCCCCAGCAGCGAAGCAGCCCCAGCAGAAGGGATGGGATCTAATCGGGAAGCTGAGGACGGGAACCCAGCCGCTGCCCCAGGACCACGAGGGGGAACGAAGCGACTTGAACTTACTCTTGGTGGGCAACTTAGCTCCAAAATAATTGATGCGAAACAAAACAAAACAAAAGGAACAAAAATAAAGCAGGTGTTATAACAGACAGGGTGGGTTAAATAAGCGGTGGGGAAACGTAAACATGCACGGACTAGTGCAGAAAGTGTCCTTTAAAAGTCTGGGGATAAATAAAAAAAATAAAGCAGACGGCGAGGGAAGGCTATTTTGGTCTCCTCCGAGCACGTGGTGGGTAACCTCTCCCTGCAGCCCCCCCGGGATGGTGAGGAACTGGGTTAGCAGGGCGGGCCGGAGAGATTCGCTCCCAGATCCCACACGTCCCCCGCACGGGCAGCAGGGGAGGGGGCGCAGCTCACCCGGCCCCTTCCCCGAAACAGAGCCCTGCAGGGATGCTGGACGCTTTTTGTCTGCCACAGGGGGCTCCTGGGCACTTGGGCACCCCCCCACCGCCCCCTCACAAGAAGGATTTGGCCTCGGCCGCCCGCCGTACCGTGGGGGGGGGAGAGCCCCTGCCGATCAGGGGCACGTTCTCGTAGCGCGGGTTCCCACCGAAGAGCGCGGCTTGGTTCCTGCAGGAGCCGGGGGGGGGGGGGGATGAAACCTCAGAGCGGGGGGGCGCAGGGCGAGCCCTGCGGGCCCCGGGGACCCCCCAAGGGGACCTCGGTCTCTCACATGTACTCGGAGACGGGGGCGTTGGAGATGGTCTGCGCGGGGGGGTGCAGGCTGCTCTGGCTGCCCAGGCTGCTGCTGTAGCTGCAGAAGCTGCGGAGCTGCCCCCGCGCCGGGTTGTGGGCGGCGATGCGGCGCGCCTGCGGGTTGAAGGGGTCTTCCTCGTCCATGTCGTCGTAGTCCCGGTCCCTGCGGGGGTGGTGGTGGGGTGCGGACACCGCGATCAGCCCCTGGGGGGGGGGACAAAGGCAATGAGGCCACGCGGGGAGGGGGGCTCGCCAGGCTCACCTGCCCGCTAAGTGCTTCCAGGCGCGCGGTGTGGCGCAGATGATGGTGGAGAAGGAGGCGGCCACCAGCAGGGAGAAGAGGACCAGGTAGAGCAGCCCTTCCACCCCGTCGTAGCAGATGCCGATCAGGGCGTCCAGGTAGTCCTGCAGCGGGACACGCGACGGGGCTGGGGGCTTTGGGGGGGGGCTGGGGGGAGCCCTGGGGGCCGCACGCGCCCGTCCCGGCCCCCTGCTCACCTTGTGCAGACCCCGGCAGTCCAGCATGGCCGTGAGCTGGTGCAGGCTGGTCTCCGAGGCGTTGAGGAGCTGCTGGACCCCCAGGAGGTCTTTCTGCAGGGAATGGGGACGGGGTGAGAACAGCGTCGGAGCGGGGGGGGCGAGCCCTGGGGGGCACGGGATGCCCCCCCCTACACCTCACCCCATACCTCAGCCGTGGGGAAAAGGGGCAGCGCGAACTGTATCAGGCCCTGGGTCTGGATCTGCATGGTGGTGAGCGAGCGCTGGAAGACGGTGAGAGCCTGCGAGGGGCGGCAGGGCGACCGTCAGAGCCCACCGCCCAGCCAGCCCCCACCCCGAGGGGCTCTGCGCCCCCCGTACCTGCTGGAAGGGGTTGCTCAGGCTCTGCTCGCAGTACAGGTAGTAGTGAACCACCTCTGCAAAGCAAAGGGAGACATCAGCGTGAGCCCCCCGCGGGGCCGAGAGCAACGTGGCGGGGGGGGGCTCGGCGCGGAGCACGGCCCCCTGGAGACCCCAGGAACATTTTGGGGAGCACTGGGGTGCCCCCGCGGCTGGTCCTTACCCGCGCTGATCTCGCTCTCCGTCTGGTTCATGATGAACTTGTCCGGGGCCACGCAGAAGTCGCTGGTGCCCTGTAGGGACGAGACGGAGCACGGTGGGGGCCGGCGGGGCGCTGGGCTGCCCCCCCCTCACGCTGCCGCCCCGCGGCACCCACTCACCACCGCCACCGCCGTGTCCAGGGCCATGGAAGCCCAGCTGAGGACGAGGGTCAGGAGCCCGCAGCACAGCATCCTGCGGGGAGAGGGGTGAGCGCCGCGGCACGGCGCCGCGGGGGGAGCCCAGAGCCCGTCCCCGGGCACTCACATGGTGAGGAGGCAGCGGGAGCGCTTGGCCAGCCCCAGGCAGGCCAGCAGGCAGATGGTGAGGACGAGGATGAAGAAGAGGAGGTAGGCCAGCCACCTGGGCGCAGAGGAAGGGCACCGTCGGCTCGTGCCCCCTCCCCAGCCCCGGGGGACGGGGTGCTCGGGGGCGGGGGCTCACCGGTAGTACTCCACGTAGGCGGCGCGGGCAGCCAGCGCGGTCAGGTCGGCGCTGACCCCGCGCCACACGGGCAGCCCCGAGAGCTGCAGCACGACGCTGCCGGCCAGCTGCTGCAGGAACTTGAGGGTCTGCAGGTAGTCGGCCCGCGGGGCCAGCACCTCGCTCAGCCGCCCCAGGTGCTGCTCCAGCCCCACCTGCAGCTGCAGCGTGGTGCCCGCCACCTGCGGATGGGGCGCACGGGGGGGTGAGCATAGGTGGGAAAGGGCTGGGGGGTCCCCTGGGGCACGGACAGCGGGTGACACCTGGCCAAGGACAAAGCTTAGGGGCAACCCTGCCGCCCCTGTGGTCACCCCATAGGTGAGAGCTGGGGGGGGGGGGGGGGAGGAGGGGGCTGACACCCTCCAGAGGTGGGCATCTGCGTCCCCAAACCAACGGCGGCGCCGAGGGGCGCAGCAGGGAAGGGGAAGGGTGGCAGAAGCCCTGCGGGGACGGCCCCGGCGCGGATAACAAGGCACAAAGGCCCCATTCTGCGGGGCTGACGTCAGCCTCCCGCGCTCGGCCACGGGGGCTCAGCCCAGCCCTGCCGCGGGGCTGGGGAGGGTCCCCGGCAGCCCCCCCGCCGGCAGCGGGAGCACCGGCCCCGTTCCACGGCAGGTTTCCCCGCGCCTTCTGCCCCAGGAGACGGTGGGGAGAAGCCGCAGGAAGGCAGAGCGGCGCCCGGGGGGCACCGAGGGGGTCGGGGGTCCCTGCCCCGCAGCCCTACCAGCGAGTCGATGCCGGTCAGGGTGTGGTTGGCGTTGTCCAGGGCGTAGAGCAGCTGGTAGACCCCGTCGTTGGTCTCGCTGTTCCCATAGAAGCCGATGCCGACGGCCGTGCTGCGGACAGAACGGGGACCCCGGGTTAGAGAGGGGGGGAAAACTGCCCACCCCAACGCCTCGGGGTCAGGGAGCTGTGGGGACACGGGATGGGTAAGGGGCGCTCCTCGGAGCGTCCTTGGGTCCACAGACCCCACACCAGGGAGGGCAGAGCCCGGGCAGATGGGGACAGGACCGCAATGGGGACACGCTCCGAGGTGGTGACCGCAGCGCTTGGGGACACCCGAGCCCGGAGCTGCTCCGTGGGCTGGGCACGGGGAGATGAAGGCAAGGCAAATTAGGGGAATCCGCTGGAGGAAACCCGCTCGTGAGGAGCAGCACCGTGGGCAGAGGTCGGAGCCTCTCCCTGCCTCCCTCCCTGCAGGGGACGCCCACAAAAACGCCGCACGCGGGGCCGTTCGCCCCGATTAGGTCTCTAAAGGCTCTCGCGGCTGCAAACAGACCCCGCCGGGCTCTCCTGTTTCGGGGCTGGGGGTCCCGGCTCGCGGAGCTGGGGGGCGGCGAGCACCTTGCACACGCGCGTGCCCCCGGGGCTGGGGGGAAGCGATCACGGGATGAGCACGCCGAGCTCATTAGTGACATTTGCCTGCTCCGGGAAGCGTTCAGAGCCGGACACTGCCCGGGCAAAAAGAAAGCCTTTGTCTGGCGCAGGACGAAAGGCGGCCGCGTGCTGTCCCACCCCGGCCCCGGCGCGGGACGGGGGGTCGGTGGGGGGGGCTCGGCAAAGCAACCGAGCGCTGCCGGGTGCAGGAGAGCCCCCCGCCTAATTGCTCCGGCCACAATTAAGGGCAGCCGCGCAGGGGGGCTGCCAGCTGGGTCACGCTGCCGCCCGCCATCTGCTCCGCGCGGGGATTAGCGACCCGGCCCCGCTGCCGGCCGGGATTAACCGGGAGGGCGGCACGGCCACGGGGGGGGGGGGACGGGGACGGGTCCCCGGAGCTGCCCCATGGGGACGGGGCCAGGCGGTTTTTAAGCCTCCAGCACCCAAATCTGAACAAAGCGACGTGCGGTGGGGTGGGGTGGGGTGGGGGGGACACGGTGCCAGGACCCCCCTCCCCGGTCTCACCAGCAGATGAGGCCGGCGGTGACGGCCATCCAGGTGACACAGCAGGAGTGGGGCCGCTTGGTCTCGGGCTCCTCGTCCCTCTTGCAGCAGCACAGGCAGATCAGGTAGGCGGTGAGGAAGAGGAGGTTGAGGCCGAGGCAGACGGCGGCCACCAAGCCCAGGAAAAGCAGCGACTGGGGAGGAAAAGGGTGAGGGGGGAGACGCTCAGCGCCCCGTGGGGGGGGCAGCCGCTGGGGAAGGAGCCGGGTCCTGCTCCCCGGGGTGGGGGGGGGGGCACTTCCACCGTGTCCCGGGGCTTCCCACGGGACGGTCACGGGGAGGAAAGAGGAAGCGGCGCCGTCACCGTCCCTGCTGCCCCCCCCTTGTCCCTGCTGCCCCCCCTTGTCTCTGCTGCCCCCCCTTGTCCCTGCTGCCCCCCCCTTTGTCCCTGCTGCCCCCCCTTTGTCCCTGCTGCCCCCCCCTTGTCCCTGCTGCCCCCCCCTTGTCCCTGCTGCCCCCCCTTGTCCCTGCTGCCCCCCCCTTTGTCCCTGCTGCCCCCCCTTGTCCCTGCTGCCCCCCCGCCTCGTGCAGGACACGGCGATGTTGCAGGGGGTGCCCAGGGATGCTGGGGGGCTGCAGCGGGTGCTCAGCGCTGCCCCCCCCCCCAGTGCCCCCCAGTGCCCCCAGTACGGCTGGGGGCTCGCACGGCCCCTGCCCCACGGCGGGACCCACTGCAGCCCCGGCTGGGGATGGGGATTTCGGGGGGGGCATCACCGGGAGGGAAGCGGTGCAGCCCCCCGAGGCCCCGTTATCACGGGGGGGGGGGGGGCTGCGGGGGGGTGGGATGCGCGTCCCCCCCCCTCCTCCCTGCACGGGGGAGGGGACCGAGCCCCGGGCGGGGTCCTACGGGAGGGGGGGGGGGGAGGGGGCACGAACCGGGGGATAACGAAGCGGGGAGGGGGGCACGAAGCGGGGAGGGGGGGTGCACAAACCGGGGGGGGGGGGGGGGGTCGGTACCTGCTGGTATTCGGGGTCCCGCGGGCGGAAGGCGGCGGGCACGGGCTGCAGGCGCAGGTCGCGGTGCGGCACCCCGTGCAGCCAGGCCGCCCACCAGGGCGCCAGGTAGTCGGCGCGGGCGGGCGGCATGGCGGGGACGGCGCCGGGGCCGGGCACCGGGCACCGGGACGGGGCCGCCGATGGCTGGGGGGGGGGGCGGCGCCGCGCCGCCACGCCGCGGGCTCCGCCCCCTCCCGCCAGGCCACGCCCCCCTCCCGCGAGGCCACGCCCCCTCCCGCCAGGCCACGCCCCCTCCCGCCAGGCCACGCCCCCGACCCCCCCCCTCCCCCGGGAATGGGGGGCCCGCGGCGGGTGCCCCCCGATCCCCTATAGGGCACCGAAACCCCTCCCCTGCCCGCTGTGGGGGCATCGAACCCCATAACCTGCGTTATAGGGGCACCGCTCCCCCCCCGTAACTGCACCCTAACGACACCAGGGCCCTGCTCCCCATCACCCCCCTGATATGGGGGCATTGAACCCCATCACCCCCCCACTAGGGGGGCATCGAACCCTATAAACCCCCGCTATGGGGGCACTGAACCCCATAACCCCCCCGCTATGGGGTATTAAACCCCATAACCTCCCTGTTATAGGGGCGCCGCCCCCCTTGAGAGAACTGCACCCTAACGACACAAGGGCCCTGCACCCCATCACCCCCCCGCTATGGGGCATCGAACCCTATAACCCCCCCGCTATGGGGCAATGAACCCCATCACCTCCCTGTTATAGGGGCGCAGCCCCCCCTTGAGAGAACTGCATCCTAACGACACAAGGGCCCTGCACCCCACCACCCCCTGCTGTGGGGTATCAAACCCTATAACCCCCCTGCTGTGGGGTATCAAACCCCATAACCGCCCCGCTATAGGGGAACTGCTCCCCCCCCATAAGATAACTGTACCCTGATACTACAAGGGCCCTGCTCCCCATCACCTCCCTGCTATGGGGCCAGTGAACCCCATAACCTCCATTTTAGGGGCACTGCTCCCCCCTTGCGAGAACAGCACCCCAACGACACGAGGGCCCCGCACCCCACCACCCCCTGCTATAGGGCCACAGCCCCCCCCCAGTGCCTGCAGCAGGGGCCGAGCACAACCAGGTGGGGCCACCCCAGACCCCCCTGGGAGCCTCCTGCCCCCCGAGCACCCAGGGAGCAGCCGAGGACACCACGGGCGTCCCCAAAATCGGCACCAGGGAGCCAGCGCGGCCGGCACCTCGCCTTGCGGGGTTGTGCTGCTGAACGCCTCGCTTCCCCCCCCAGCCCCCAGACGCCCTAAATCCTCAGCGAAACAAAAAATCCTCCCTGCGGGGTGCGCTCTTTACGGCTCCTCTCTCCCCCGTGGGTTATCACCGCCCGCTGCTCGGGCTCCAGACACAGCCGCCCGCAGCTAAATCCCGAAGGGTGGGGGGAAAAAATAAGGGATTTTAGGTGGGGAGCGAATTTCCCATTGCACAAAAATCTTACACCAGAGCCCAGGCGGGGCATGGGGTCCCCCAGCCCTCCCCTTGGGCATTTGTGGGTGCTCCCTGCACACCCACCTCCGCCCAGCGCCACGGAGCGGGGCCGCCTCGGCGTCCCAGCGCTCACCAGTCCCCCCACTTCCCCACCAGCAGTGGCACTGGGGGCACCAGTACCCAGACGCTTTCCCCCTTTGCCAGCCCCGGGACCCCCGAGCAGCCCCGCGGGGGCTCACCGGGCTCTAACTTCAGCCGAGCGGCCGCGCTGAGCAGGCCCAAGGCCCAGAGGTGCGGTGGGACCGCACGGCCGCTGACAAAACCTCCTTCCGCACAGGTGGAGCAGCTGTCCCAGCCCCCCGGGGGTGCCCCCCGCTGGGGCACGGACCCACTCCGGCTCCCGAGCCGCCTGACGGCGAGCTGGCGCGCTGGGGAAGCCGCTCCCGGCCATGCGGGGAGGAAACCGCCCCTCCCGGAGCGGCCAGAGGGACACGAAACGGCTCCGGCACGGCTTTTCGGAAAGGACAAGCGTGACGCCTCAGAACAGTTTAGATTTTTATTGTAACAAACGTGGAGAAATCTAGACGGGAACGGTTCATTTCAGCTCCTTGACGGCCAAACCTAGGGAGGAGAGAAAGAGGATTGAACGGGGTTGAAGGACCCGCTCGTTACCCTGCCTGGCGGGAAGAGAGGCGTCTGCACTGGTCAGGGGACAGCGGGGGCTGCACAGCGCCTGGGGGGCGGCTCTCCCTGCACGGGCTGCGGTGGTGGGAGGGGTGCTCGGAGCCCTGTGGCTCCCCCCCCGGCACCAACTGCGACACCCGAAGTTAGAGCAGCACCAGCAGCACTTGCTCGGGCAGGCAGCAGCCCGCGGCACCAGTTCTGAGCACAAAACCAGCACCTCCTCTCCACGCACGGAAGCGCCCGGGATTTGTCTGGCCCCGGGGAGCCCCCGTCAGAGCCCCCCCCCCCCACCGGTGGGTACCTGGGGGCAGGGACTGCTTCAGCTTCTCGGCCTTCTCCTTGTCCGTGATGACCAGCGTGTACAGGTACCGGCTGCAGCGCACCTTGAACTTCACATTGTCCTTGTTCTTCTTGATCTTGACGGCTGCACGGTTGGGGAACGGGTTAGCGGGACAGCGGCAACCCCCGCCCGCTCCCGAGACCTTTCTTTATTCCGTTTTACAAACCACGCCTGGAGAGAAGTGTTTTCTGTAGATCAAACCCTACGCACCCCGCTCCAACTTCTCCCCCGTTTCCCCCCCGGCAGGGAACACAACGGCAGCCCCACCTGCACGGAGCAAAACCCAGCCCGAGGAACTTCGCCCGCACCGCGACAGCAGTTGCGAGCAGCCCCAGGGCTCAGCCCACCACCGCAGCCGCCCCAGAGGCTTCCCAAGGCGACCGGCTTTATTGCCGAGCCCTTTCTGCTTCGCGGGGGAAGTTTACGACCGGCAGCGTCAGAAATTGATCGTGTCACAAATTTCCAGCGGTGCATGATGGCGCACGCCGGGCTTATTTACTCCTGTAACCTTTCGTGCCTGAGGAGCAGCACCGGGCTCCTGCAGCGCATCTTCTGGGCTCCGCGAGGCCGCAGCCAGCGCCTTCCATCTCCTTTACGGCCGTCCAGGGCCAGTTCATCCCAGCAGCCTGCTCAGAGCTACGGGCTGCGCCTCTCCCTTCCCGCTGCAGGGCTCAGCCTTACAGGGAGCAGAGCTGCTGCAGGATCCGGAGCACGCCGAGGAGCGCTGGAACGCTTTGTCAGCGGCTGTCACCAGCCATAATAGCGCCTCGGCACTGAGCTGTCCCCTCCTCGCCCACACCGCCGAGCTAACAAAACATTTCCAGAATTAAAGCGCCACTTCCCCCTGACAGCTAAATCCAAACAGGGAAAACTCTTCACACTTTGTAAAATACCCAGACAAGGCGCTTCAAGTTTTTTCCAGTTATAATGGTCTTTGTGTTCGCAACAAAAGAAAACTCAAGTTTAAGCACGATTCGCTCGTCATTGTTGAAACTCCGCGGCGTCTGACACCTCGTAGCTTTTCAAACGCTACAGCGAGCCGCAGACAGGGTAATATTTGCAAATAGTTTCCCAGCAGCTGCAGCGGGGTTTGGCAGAAGCACCCACGCTGAGGAGCAGTGGAAGAAATGCGGCTGAGCGAGCAGCAAGCCTGGTGACACAGCTCACCTGCGGGGTTACATCACAGCCCCCTGCGGCCACCAGGACGGCTCTGCTCAGCGTAAGCTGCTCCAATCGTCACTGACAACGCACCCGGCCAAACCCCGGCACCGGGAGCCCCTCGGCACTTCCACGCCCAGGAGCACCCCAGGCTCGGGGGGCACAACCCGCCCCGCTCCCCCCCAAGAGCCACTCACACTTGGCGTCCTTCCTCCTGGCTGTCAGCAGGAAGTCCTTGATCTCCTCAATCTTGCGAGGCTGAAATGCGAAACACAAACTCAGCACGCGGATGACAGCTTGTGCCCTGACCACAGCACCCACCCCCCATCCCCAGCTCACTGGGGGTCAGGGCCCACCCAAACCCCCCAGAGGAACTCCCCCAAAGCCCAGGACACCCACCTGGGGGGTCTGTGCTGTGCCCCCCACCCCAGAGCAGCATCACCCCCTCACTGCAGGCCTCCCCCCGCACCCAGGGACCCCCCCCAACCTCCCCCACCCCCGGTTCCCCCCCCAGGACAGCGCAGCCCCAGCCCCAGGGGAAGAAGGCGCCCCCCGACCCCCACCCTGCGCCCCCTCTGCCCCCCCACGGACCGAGAGGAGCCCTCAGAGAAAGAGGACGAAGCCCCCCGACCCCCCTCGCCCCCTCACCATGGCTCCGGGCCGGGTCGGCTGGCTCCAACCTAGGGCAGACACAAACCAAGATGGCGGCCGCGCATCCAACCCCCCCCCCCCCCCCCCCCCAGCCCCCAACCGCCGCCTCCATCGCCCGCCCCCCCCGCCCGCCCCGCGCCTCCCGCCCGCCATCGGACCACCCGCACCCTCCCCTTCCACCCTGCAGCGCCCCGACGCCCCCCGGCCCCGCGCGGCCGCGGATGGCGGCGGATCCCGCAGCCCCCCCCCCACCGCCACTCACAGCTGCGGCCTGTGGGCAGAAAGAAGCGGGCACTTCCGCATCCGGGCCTTCACCCCCCGGCTGGCCCCGCCCCTCGCAGCGCCGCTACGGAGCGGGCCGAGGGACAAAAAGCGTCGGGGACGCGCGGGGCCGTGAGCGCGACGGGCGCGGCCCGGCCCGGCCCGGTACCGGGGGTCGAGGTTTGGGGTCGGGGTTTGGGGGGGCTCCGTGACCCCCCCCCCCCCCCCCCCCGAGACCTCCGGTGCTGCGCCGTGGCCCCGCTGTCCGTGGGCTGGGTGCAGTGCAGCCGCTTGGCCACCAGAGAGAGCCGGAGCCACGCTGAAAAAAAAAAAACACCCCCAAAAAAACCCCAAACCGCCCCAAAATAACCCAAACCGCCCCAAATCCCTGCTGTGCTTTAGGGCCCGGCGGGGTCGGGTTGCTTTGCCCCCGGGGCTGCGGCCCCGCAGCTGCGGGCACCCCCAGGGCACAGCGAGCACGTGTGAGCTCACACGAGTGTGCACGAGCACCGGGGGGGGGCACCCATGGGTGCCCGAAGGGACGGGATAAGGGGGGGGGGGCTCCAAAACACCCCCTTTAACCAGGAGGGAATCCCCCGTCTGCAGCCCGAGGGGGGGCTCAGTGGCTGCTTTATCCCCGTCCCTTGCACACCCCATCCGTTGCACACCCCTTTCCTTGCACGTCCCCGTCCGTTACATCTGTCCCTGCCCGTTGCACACCCCTGTCCATTGCACGTCCGTGCCCATTGCACGTCTCTGCCCATTGCACGTCCCTGCCCGTTGCACACCCCTGCCCATTGCACGTCCCTGTCTGTTGCACACCCCCATCCCTTGCACATCCCTGCCCGCTGCACATCCCTGCCCCTTGCACGTCCCCATCCCTTGCACACCCCGTCCCTTGCACATCCCCATCCGTTGCA